>NC_139461.1:61451785-62712500 GCF_057233095.1 Heloderma suspectum
ATGAGTGAAAAGTTAGCTTCCCAATCCAACCTGTGAAGTTTAAACTTCTGTTAAGTATTTCTAGATATCTGATCTTAAGAAGTCAACTTCCTCACACAAACTTAGTGGAAAAAGAAAAATGATGGCGCAATGCTTTATAAAACTAAAAAACATGCTTCCATAAATTAACTATAAACAGTGTTTGTTTTACATTATGCAAATTTACTGTATAAGCCCATACCATGATGGTATTCAAACCAACCCCATGATGAATAAATGCTATTAGTAAAACAGTAGCATGAAATATGGAGTGTTTTCCACTGATTCTGCCTTCCAACATTCTGTGGCTCATGCCATAGAAAAGGCATAGCACATGGCAGAACTCCTTGCTATCACTTTATAGTGAAGTATTAAACAATGAATGAGTTTGGTATATAGAAAAGCTTTCTGAGATATGCTTTGGATAAGTCCCACAGAGTCTGGCAGTAACAGTGACACTTGGAGTCCTTGTAGCTTAGCAACATGCTTTTCTGTAGCTATGCTACAGAACAATTTACAAATGGTAAATAGCATCTAAAACTGACATTGCCTTCCAGAACATTAAAGATGCCCTGAGAAGAAAACTTAAGTGGCACCTTCTGATATGTGTTATAATGTACGTAACCTTCAGTAACAAAGATTTGTTGTTCAGTCGTTAAGTCGTGTCCGACTCTTCGTGACCCCATGGACCATAGCATGCCAGGCCTTCCTTTGTAACAAAGATACTGGAGGAAAACTTTATCCTTATACTGTGCATTAGGTCAGATGCACTATTCATGAAACCTGATCAGAGCATTTGTATGCACAAACTGTTTTGAATGTAGGATTTCTGTAGAAAATTATACCATCTTTAGGCTCCAACTCCAAGACCTTGAGCTCTGTTAATGGACCAAACATAGGTCTTTGTCCACATTACAGGGTAAAAGCTAACTGGTATAAAATACAACTTCATCAACACTCTTCCCTGTGCAGCAATTAATACAGAGCATCTAAAGAGGCTTATATTTAATTGATTGGATCCAAAAGCTAGTGGATCCTTGCACTAGAGAAATCCTCAGAAATTTCTGACCTGGTAGAAGAGCACTGCATATGAAAAGTAGCCCCCAAATCCAGTAACTTTCTTTGAACAACGTCTCTCTCAAGACCATCTAAAGTTTATAGGCTAGATCCTGAATCTTCCTTATGCACCATGGATTGATCCAGAATTTCACAGAGCAGAACTCTGTGAACTGCATTATCTTGTGGGAGGAAGGGGAAGAGGCAATGTTCATGGATCCCACCTCCTCCCTGCGGGACCCTTCAGAACAGTGTGTGAGGTGGTATTGGGGTAAAGAGAAATCAGAAAAAAATTGCTGCCCTACCCCCTTCCTCCAACGGAGAGGCTCCACTGGAATCCAATGGTTCCCTCTACCAACACAAGGAACCCTTCCATTTTTGGAGTCAATTCTGGATCCAACCCTATGTTTCGCATAATGTAAACATAGTCTCCATTACATTGTGGCAAGCACGACAAAGCAAGAAGTCTTAAACTAGTGGAACAGCACCAATACCTTTTCTTCTGCTGCTCACAGTTCTTTGGATCCAAGCCAATGTTTCTCTGGACCACGAATAGGCAGAGCATTGTTAAAATGTATACTTCCTTGTAGTACATGATATTAAGACTTAAGTAACTCCTTAAATGAAATGAGCATAATGTTTCTCTCTAAAGAAAAGCATGCTTCAAAGCACTCTCATTCTACATCAACTCGGAATACTCAAATCCATGACAATCCGTTATGAATGAGGATAAAGACTGAGGGGGTGTTCAGATGATCGCAGAGGGAAAGAAGCCATCATGGCTTCCCCTGCATGTGCTGCACACACACCTGTTTACATAATTATCCGCGCTGCAGCATGGGTTGGCATGTCATGTGAACTTGACGCATGGCAGGGGTCGCTTCATACCCACTCTATAACCCCTATTGCAAGTCATGGGTTGTAAGGTGGGTACAAAGCCACCCGCGCCGGGTTCACGCAACACACCAACCTGCACTGCAGCATGGGTAATTATGTAAACAATGGGTGTGTGCAACATGCACAGGGGGGAAGAAGCCACAATGGCTTCTTTTCCCCCATGACTGTCCAAACCCAAACAAAGAGATTCTTATTCTGAGAAGTAACACTGTTTACGGAAAGGTAAAACAAATCATTTTTTTTCTTGGCAGCTTAGTAGAAGCAAGCACATTCACTCTACCATTTTCCCCAGTGTATCATCTCTATCCTATCCTACCCTCTCTCTACAAAACTTATCAGACAGGATAATATGAATTCAACATAAAGGAGCCGTTTGCATGACACAACAGCCCACCATGGGTTAACCCACAGTGAGGCTGTGGCTTGTGCAAGTACATGCAGCCTCCATTTTGAATATGTAACCCTCACGTAGAGGTTGTCATGTCATATAAACCTGGCAAGCATGGGTTATGCAAGGGTTAAACAACTGTCAGGGAGGAAACTGAGCCGATAGAACCCCAGAGCAGTTCTGATTCTGAGGAGGAACAGCAATCCGTGGGAGAGGAGCCAGCTCATCCCTCACAGGCACAGCAGCTGGCAGAGATTCCTCCTGCCGGCATTCCCGACATAGTGACCCTGGGAGTGAGAGTGCGCGGGAGGGGGGCTTGCTAGACGCTCGACGCAGGGAGCAACGAGCGATGGAGGGGTAGGCGTAGCGCCCATTTGGCATGCAAGCAACGGCTGCGTCCCGTGGACCCAAGGGAAAGAGGGAGGATCTCTCCCTAGCCCTAGCCCATAAGTTCAGGGTCTTCAAGTGATTCTCCTTCAAACAGGCACCAACTGCCTACCCGGAGCATAGGCTACTCTGCTGTTCATTGCTTAGTCGCTGGTGATTCGCATCAGAAAGAGTCATTAAGTTGTAAAAGGATTAAAGCCTTGAAAAGAATCCTTTCATCTGTGCCTTGAGTTGGCTATTAGAATGTATTGAAAGAGAGCGCTAGGGCGCTCCTGTCAGCTTGGTGCCCGTTCCTCTTTTTTCTGTCTTTTCCTACTGCCAAATGGAGGGTGCCAGGGACCTGGCGGTGCAAGTTCTGGTGCAAGAGAACCAGATTCTCCGTGATCAAGTGGCTCAACTGATGACTGCTGTACAGAATCTACAAGCTGCGGTTCAACACCCACCACCTCCAATTCCCCCCCGCCGCAAGTGCCCGGTGGCTTTGCCAGAGACGTTTTCTGGTGAGAAAGGACTTTTTCAGATTTTCCGGGCCCAATCAGAGCTGTACATGCGTCTTCGACCTGAGGATTTCCTGACGGAACAGGTTCGTGTGGGTTTCCATCATTAACCTACTTTCAGGTGTGGTAGCTAAATGGGCTTCAGGACTTCTTCTCACTAATTACCCCCTGCTTGGGGGCTATCAAGGTTTCATAACAGCAATGGCCAGATTTTTCAGTGACCCCCTGCGCACGCTGACGGCTTCTCGGGAGATTCGCCGCCTCAGGCAGGGCAAGGACTCAGTTTCCAGCTATGCGACAACTTTTCGCTTGCTGATGCAGGATTTACAGTGGAATGATGCTGCGCTGGTGGCTCAGTTTTTGGATGGTTTGAACAACGAGATCTTGGATGAGTTGGCGCACACGCCTAGCCCACCTACTTTGGAGGACCTCATCCAGACCTGCCTCCAGATAGTCAGCTGGAGGGGCACCGGCAGGCCCAGGATTTCCCTCCTCCCATTCCCCCACTTTTCCTACCCCCTACCCCACCTCCCGCCCTTGTGGTGGGGGTGGAGCAGCCCCTGATGCAGCTGGGAGCTACCCGAGCCCCACTGCCGCCGGAGTAACTAGAGCGGCAGCGCGCTGAGAGCCGATGCTTTCGGTGTGGAAAGCTGGGACATTTCACCAAAACCTGCCGCGCTAGACCAGCAGCTCCTCTGCCCCCCCTCCTCTCCTTCCTCCTCGCTCCCAGGCCTGACTAGGCTGCCCCCCAAGCCTGTTGGGGGTCTCCAGTGTGGGGGTCAGTTCCACACGCGGTGGGTGCGTTCCACAACCCCCCACCCTCCAATCTCCGATTGCATGTTCACCTCCGCTCTTCCCAGTGGGGTGGGGTGGAAGCCCTGGCTTTAGTGGACTCGGGGGGCTACGACCAGTTTCATGGATGAAACCTTCGCCCTCTTCCATAAGATTCCTACCCTGCCTCTTCCTGCCCCCTTGGCAGTGGAGACCATCGATGGGCGTTCTCTTTCTTCGGGCGCAGTGACCCGGATTACAGCTCCGCTCACTCTGCGCGCCCAGTCCTACGTTGAGCAGATTGTTTCACTTGGCCAAGGTTCCCCAATACCCAATCGTGCTGGGTGTTTTCTGGCTCTCTAAGCATAATCCTCAGATTTCTTGGGAGCTTCAGCAAGTGGAATTTGCATCTCCCTACTGCCGGGAGCATTGCCTCCTGACTGCGGTGCCAGTCCCAGTCCAGGCCTTAACCCTTTCCTCCCTCTCGTCTGCTTCTGGCAGTTCTTCAGCTACCATGATCCTCCCAGAGAAGTACACGGCTTTTCGGGATGTTTTTGACAAGAATGAGGCCGACCAGCTCCTCCCCCACTGCCCATTTGACTGTGCCATTAACCTCATTCGAGGGGCGACCATCCCCGCTGGCCGACTGTAGTTGATGTTGGAGCCGGAACTTTGAGCTCTGCGGGAGTTTCTGGACACAAACCTCAGATGTGGTTTCATTCACCCCTCCTCCTCCCCCACCTGCGCACCTACCATCTTCGTGACCAAGAAATCTGGAGAACTCCGCCCGGTGCACGACTACAGAGCCCTCAATTTGGTCTCAATCCCTGACAAGTACCCCCTCCCCCTGATCCCTGAGATGCTGGAGCACCTGGGGCGAGCCAAGATTTTCATAAATTTGGACCTGCGTGGCGCCTACAATCTGATTCGCATCAGGGAGGGGGATGAGTGGAAGACCTGTTTCAGCACACGGTATGGAGTGTATGAATACCTAGCGATACCATTTGGGCTCGCCTGCGCCCCCCCCCCAACGCTTTCGCGTTTTATGAATGCCATCATCCAGGACTATTTGGACTCTTTCCTCATTGTGTATCTCGATGATTTACTTATATTTTCTGAGGACCCCCACGCCCATCAGCACCGTGTCTCCACCATCCTCCTGTGCCTCCGCGAGAACCCAATGTATACCAAGCTGGAGAAATGTGCATTTGACCTAACCTCTTTGGACTATCTCGGCTACATTATCTCAGTGGACGGTATCAAGATGGATCCTGCCAAGGTCCAGGCTGTCCTCTCCTGGCAGGCTCCATCCACCAAGAAGGACTTGCAACGTTTTCTGGGGCTTGCTAATTTCTACAGAAAGTTCCTGCCCAGCTTTGCTCAGCTGACATCTCCTCTCACGAACCTCCTTAAAGGCAGGAAACCTCCTTTTCATTGGACGGCATCTGCCCAACAGGCTTTCGAGGAACTTAAGAAGCTTTTTAGTTCTGAGCCGAGAACCTGAGGAAGCCTTTTGTGGTGCAAACTGATGCCTCTGACTTTGCGGTAGGGGCGGTGCTTTTTCAGCCAGATCAGGCAGGCGGCAGGTTGCAACCCTGCGCCTACCACTCCAGGAAGCTGAACATGTCTGAGAGGAATTATACCATCTGGGAGAAGGAACTGTTGGCCATCAAGTCCACTTTGGAGACCTGGCGTCATCTTCTGGCGGGGCACAGCACCCAGTCGAAGTTAGAACCGACCATCGCAACCTGGAACATCTTCAGACAGCCCGTGCCTTAAACCAGAGGCAGATTTGGTGGTCGCTTTCCCTCCCTGGTTCCACCTTAAAATTTGCCACGTGAAGGCCTCCGACAACCTACAAGCAGATGCTCTTTCTTATAAGCCGAACCTCCAGCCAGGGGGTGAGGGAAATCCCCCACCAATTCATCCCCCCCAATTCATCCCCCCCCCCGCCCCTGGCCGCAGCTGCGGTGCCTCACTCTTGGGAGTAACTCCTTCACCCTGCACAGGCTCAGGATGCTTTTGTTCGCACAAAAGTGGAGGAATTGGGGCTAGCCTCTGCCCCCCCCCACTCTACCCCCTTCTCTTTGCGAGGTAGCCTGCTTTACCATTCCGGTCGGGTCTATGTGCCTTCTAGACCCCTCCGCGAGAAGGTCCTCCATCAGTGCCACAACTCCCCCACTGCTGGGCATTTTGACTTCACCAAGACCCTACACGGAGTGACGTGGGATTTCTGGTGGCCTCGTGTGTGTCAGGACGTCAAGACCTATGTCGCCTCCTGCCCAACCTGCCAGCGGGCGAAGGCCCCCTCAGGCAAGCCCACAAGCTTGCTTCACTCCTTGCCTACCCCCTCAGGACCTTGGAAACTGCTCTCCCTTGACTTCATCACTGACTTGCCTCCCTCACACGGTAAGACCACCATTCTGGTGGTGGTGGATTTGTTTTCTAAGATGGCCCATTTCATCCCCTGCTCTGGGTTGCCCACAGCCAGGGAGACGGCGGAGCTGTTTTTGGCGCATGTTTTCCGGCTCCACGGATGGCCCGAGGGTCTCATTTCGGATAGGGGGGCCCAATTCACTGCCCATTTCTGGAGGGAGCTACTTGGGCTTCTCCATGTGACGCTCTGTCTTTCCTCCACCCACCATCCACAGACGGACAGTCAGACCGAGCGCACCAATGCGACTCTGGAGCAATATTTGTGCTGTTATGTCTATTACCAGCAAGATGACTGGTTTTCCTTCCTGCCTCTCGCAGAATTTGCTTGTAACAATGCCTGCCATGCTTCCACCCGCCAAACTCTCATTTTTTGCCAATTTTGGTTACCACTCTAAGGCTTTCCCATCCACCTTAGCTGGACTCCCGCCTTTCTTGCAGCCGCCTGCAATATCTAGGGGACTGGAAGGGGTACGGGCCAGATGAGCGAACCTGGGAACCAGCGGAAAATGTGCATTCTCCGTTGCTGCTTCCACCAGCTGTACCCCCACAAATCCAGGACCCCAGGGGAGGAGCATGGGGGGGCCTCATGGGAGCGGGGATGATGTCAGGGTGGAAACTGAGCTGATAGAAGCCCAAAGCAGTTCTGATTCAGAGGAGGAACAGCAATCCGTGGGAGAGGAGCCAGCTCATCCCTCACAGGCACAGCAGCTGGCAGAGATTCCTCCTGCCGGCATTCCCGACATAGTGACCCTGGCAGTGAGAAAGTGCAGGAGGGGGGCTTGCTAGACGCTCAACACAGACACAAGGAGCGACGAGCGATGGAGGGCGTGGAAAGGAGGCGTAGCACCCGTTTGGCGTGCAAGCAATGGCCACGTCCCGTGGACCCAAGGGAAAGATCTCTCCCTGGCCCATAAGTTCAGGGTCTTCAAGTGATTCTCCTTCAAATGAGGATCAACTGCCTACTCGGAGCATAGGCTACTCTGCTGTTCCTTGCTTAGTCGCTGGTGATTAGCATCTGAAAGAGTCATTAAGTTGTAAAAGGATTAAAGCCTTGAAAAGAATCCTTTCATCTGTGTCTTGAGTTGGCTATTGTAGTGTACTGAAAGAGGCAGCTAGGGCGCTCCTGACAACAACCCTCACATAACCCATGGTCTGTTTTAGGGTTTAACTCTCATATAACCCACACTTGCTGGGTTTGCATGACATGACAACTCCAAGCAGGGGTTGGATATGCAATTTGGTTCTCACAGCCACAGTGTGTCATCCAAACCTTGTCAAACTTTTGTCAATTCCCACTCATCCAACAGAAATACTTTCAGTCCTTTCAGGATTTCTCCCAATATGCAATGCAGTTTTCATAAGTGAATTTATGAGCAACATTTCTTCAGAAATCACCAAACATATAACCTTGAGGTAGATTACTGATCGCAGACAAGCAACTGTATTTAAATTAAAAGGGCTTGAGAATCAAACAGCTGCTGAATAGTAACTTCCAGCTATGGACCACATAGTGAGCACATTTAATGCCTGCAAAAGGATTATTCTACATATGCTAACAAAAACAGATTATCAAGGCAGGGGGGAGGGCAAACATTTGGGCTCTTGAACCTGTGTAGATAGTACACATCTTTTTAAACTCTGGTTTAACAGTATCTCAATTCGCTCTCTCATTTATCAATTTCAGGTTCTTAGAATTCATGCATCTTTCAATATCAAGTCAATACCTGTAACTTTTCCTGTGTACTTCCCTATTCCCCTCCCTTAATTTGCAAACTTTCCATACATATTGTAGGCTTTGTTTTATGTGTAGTCATCTCAAATTAGGATTATCACTCAATATTAATCAAATTACTACAGACGCAAATCAGCATTATAACAAATATTTTTCTCTGCTTGTGAAGTGGAACTGTACCAGTCATTGACTTGACCCAAAACCAAGCCAAGCTAGAAAATGTAAATAGTTTGACTCCCTGTCTAGAGTACAAAAGGGTAAAACAATGTGCTGCGTACATAATAATTAACACAATTAATGTTTAATTCCCCTGAAGGCATTCTGGGATGTGGAAAAGGGGTTTCCAGAGCAGTTTGGCACAAGGGTGTAAAATCCTATGGCCATAAAAAACATGAAGTATGCAAAGGTATGATATAAACATTACTAATTAGCATTTCTATGCTTTGATGAAAACCTTGCCATTTCCTTTTTTAAATGAGTAGAAAACTTTTTTTTGTATCATTGGTAGGCTTATTTGTGAAATATTTCAGTTATTTCTATTAGGACAATAGAGAATAATTTCTAAGCTACTGGGGTGATGTGTTCTAATAAACTGGCATGGTTCGCATATAAAGCTAACCCATGGTTTGGGTTGCTGAATTCTGGGTTGTTGTGATGTGTGAATGCAGCCATGCTAACAAACCATGGTTTGTTAACTATAAACAGCCCAAAACAAGAACCCATGGTTTGTGGTTGGGTTGTCAACTCTGGGCTGTTTAAACCATGGGTTACTTGTGAACCCAGAACCATGGATTATTCATGGGTTGTGTTTTGCCAGCCTATAGAGGGAGTAGGCAAAAGCAATCAAATGTCAACAGCTCTACACTACAGTGTCCCAAAGACATTTGGGATATAAGGAGGTAGCGGGTAAAGAGGAGGGAAACAAACCCAGGGACTGAGAACACAAACCATGGTTTATTCGATCATCTGTCAGACAAACCCTGGGTAGAGCAACAAACCCTGGGTTAAATAAACCATGGGTAAGCATTATGTGAGAACCAGGCCACTATTTTCAAGTGTCCATAGCCAAAAGAATAATTCCAAACGCAATCCTGTAAATTCACCAAAGGAATTTACCATATATGTGTTTATACTAACTATGGATATCTAAGAAGAGTAACAATGGCTACGTAATAATATTGGTAATTTCCAACCAAAGCAAGCACAACTACTTGAAATGAAACTCAAAACAGGATGCCCACCCCACAGTAGCCACCATGGGAAGTCTGTAAGCAAAACAAAACAATGTGAAAAATTTAGTTAAACTTCATGTTTAAAGGCAAGACTATTCTCATAACTTTAGAAGTTACAGAAGCATATCACTGTTCACTCTATTCTAAAAGCCTTTGAGATCATAACTACAAAATAGCATACATTACAGAGTATACACTCAGCCAAATAACCTGTCCAGTTAGAATACTTTGATATAAGCACATTTAGGGTGTAATCCCTATGCATGTTGAGACAGAAAAAAGTCTACAACCCCCAGCATGGCTGGCTGAGGAATGCTGGGAGTTATAGGACTTTTTTCTATGTAAATATGCATAGGATTGCATCTTTAGTCAAATTGGAGTAAGTGGGTTAAATAGACTCAAATTCAATTTCAGCTTAAATAGCTTGTGGTTCAAAACAGGTACAAAGCTGTTTTTATAACCATCAACGAGGATGTGCCACTGGATGAATCTTAAAAATTGACAAAGCCAAGAAAATTCAGAAATATGTAAGCCACATTTAACTGTGATACTAACTGCAAACAAAGTGTGTATCACAAAAATTTACATTGGAAGTTGTTCCAAAGTCTGATGTTATATTGGTTTATTTATGGACCGTGGTTAAGATGCCACATAGTGAGATTTTTCTTATCTTCAAATACAGTAAAACTACTTTGGTTCAAGCAAAG
Organism: Heloderma suspectum; assembly: GCF_057233095.1. Taxonomy (NCBI): domain Eukaryota; kingdom Metazoa; phylum Chordata; class Lepidosauria; order Squamata; family Helodermatidae; genus Heloderma; species Heloderma suspectum. The sequence goes on from NC_139461.1 coordinate 61,461,907, forward strand.
CTGTTTATTCAGTTGCAGCCTAGAGAAATAACTGGGTCAAAGAGGTTTTTATTCTTCAGGCTTTTATTCTCTTCAGGGTGCAGTCACAATTCCAGCTGAGGACTGGAGTGAACATCACATGCCACCAAAGTTAATTAAGTGTTCAATGTGATCTAGCAATGGCTGGCTTTTACATGTGCATACAATGCAAGTCCAGCTAATCTCAGAATTCTCTCAGACATATATTTCTGGTTATTAACTAAACAGCTTCTGCCCACCCACTTCCATCGTCTGAATTCCTTAGTTACTAGCAAGTGTATTTATAAGTCTTCAGAATGTCCAGTTGCTATGCCTGTGAATTTCTGGCTGGGTACATGGCACTGTTCATCTCTTCTCTAAACTGCTCCTATCCTGTAAAGCAGGTTCTTATGGTATAAGAAGCTCTCTGTGGTGGACAGACCAAGCCTGGGAATGGGGTTGCTGGGTCCTACAACTGCAAAATTCACCCCAAACAGTAGTTCAGGAGTTAGGATATTACGCATCCTAGAGGAGAGCCCACCTATTACTTCCCTACTTTAACTCCTCTTTCCATTTGAAGAGCACAAGGGTTTACAAGTGCTAGTATATTCAACTAAAGTTCACTGTTCACTGTTAACTGGACATGGCTCAAGCATTGTGCATTCTCAGCAAGCTGTCAACGCATACTCAAGTCTCGTCATTTGACAGCAGCCATTAATTTTGCATATTCTTCCCAGCCTGTCAAAACAATGTGCAAAAGTTCTTAAATACAAAATGTCAGCAGACATTCCATCTGCCTACTACATTGTCTCAGCTGAAACCAACTGAATTTGGCTTCTCCCATCCCAGAACTCTCTCCCTTAGTAACCACATGGCCACTGTATAACATTCATCCATTTATTTACAGTTTTAAATATTTCACCCTTTACCATAAAACAATCCCAGAGTCGTCACAATATATTGTTATAAAACACGCAAGTCAGTGTCAAATTCAATGCACACTACCCTTCAACTCTCCTGCTCTGATACATAGGCCTAACTGTTAACCAAAAAGACTGGCAGAAAATAATTGTTTTCACCTGGTACTAAAAGCTAACCAATGCCTATGCTCTGAAGGAGGGTATTCCACAGCCAGGGTGCAACCACCAAGAAGGCCCTATTACAAGTTCTGGCATTCCAGATGAAGATACAATCAAAAGGGCCTCTCCAGCAGACCTCAATTCATGGGCAAGAGGATACAGGGAGAGGTGCTCCTTTAAGTAGCCAGGTCCTAAGCCATTTAGGCTTTATATGTCCGCTAATTCCCAGAACTGGAACCATCAATTCACAGCACCTGTCTCATTGCAATTCAACTTCAGTTTATTGGCCTTCACCCAACCATTACTGCAGGGTTGGCAATTTGTGGCCTTCCAGATGTTTTGGCCTACAACTCCCATCATCCCTCACCATAGGCTATGCTGGCTAAGGCTGATGGGAATTGTAGGCAAGCACATCTGGAGACTAAGATTTCCCACCCACTGCAGGCAATAATGGGCTAGATGGACCAATAGCACACGGCATTTATTTGAAGCTCTCTAGCCATTCTGCTCCAACTGGCAGTTAATCCAAGACTGCACAGCTGAAGGAGGGCAAACTCTGGTCTCTGCCACTAACCAGGAGTCCAAAGGCCACTGGGAGACTGCACCCCCTACTTCCCAGGAAGAACATTATGGCATGAGGGAGACCAACCTGGCCCCATCCATTGGGTAGCAAAAGCACAGCTGCTCCAATGCTTGCTTTTCCCCTGCTTCCCTACTCATTCCTTTTCCCCTTGGTATTATGTCTATTAGTTTGACAGACTGGGGGCAGGGACCATCTTATCTTTTGATATCTGTACAGCACTTATAACATTTTAGGCATTTTAAATAATGTTTTTAAATGTACAAAATATGAAAATTCTCTGTAGCACGCAGGCAGGGCTGAACAAAACACAACTGAAGTAAATGACTTGAAAGCTATTTTATGCTTAGAAAATGGGTACATGCTTGAAAGAGGGCGCTTCAAAAGATCAAAAAGGTAATGTTGAAAAAACTGGAGACCCAAATATATCCATTCTCAGCATGAGAGCTTGATCCAGGCACTGAATTAAGGGGGCAGTATAGATCTTTCTGAGACTGGAAAAGCATGAGATGGGAGAGAAATAATTTAAGTGAAAATGAAGCGAGAGGAAATCAAAGGAGGCAGGTTGCAGCAAAGATTGGCAGGTTTTACATTTTGGGGCACCCAAGTGCCAATTAGGGTTCCACAATGACCTCAGATGAAACATGAATCCAAGGCAAATAACCCCACTTGGGAGATATTTGGACCATCTTGAAATCTAAGGTCATTCAAGCTGAAGTGGATTGGCACAGAGCCTTCAGATGCACCTCAGAAAGGTGGTTTTTACTGTTTTAGCCCAATGTGTCATGTTTAACCTTCTCCAAGAATGGAAAAAAAAAATCAAGACAGATAGAAGGGGGGAGGCAAAGAAGGAGGGCACAGTTTTGTGACTGACAAGCTCGAGCTTTCAATCAGGGAATTACTTTACCAGGTCTCTACTTTTCCTTCCAGTTACAGTACTTTGGGGAGGGATGCAGAAAGAACACATCAGGCACTGTTTCAGTTATTTTTCTCTGTTCTTCAGTTGACTGTGTCTGTCTTCTGTCAGCTGTAGCAGCAGCAGCAGCAGCGCCTGAAGAGGGATGCCCTACTGTCTGCAGCCCACCAGTGCTGGCTGCTCCTGGCCCCACAGGCTCCTGGCCCCACAGGCTCCTACCACTGTCCTGTGCAGAACAGATATGCATGCATGGCACCCTGGCTGTGTCAGAAGTCAGAGAAGGGCACTATCTGTGGCTCTGTCCTACTCAGTTCCTCCAGCACTTTCTCACTGGCTGCCTGATACAGGGTGGGGCATTACCATTCTCCTCAGTGTGGTAGATGCCAGCAGCTTGTTTCAGGGAGCCACAATTTCCATTGGGCAGGGGGGAAATTTACCTTGCCACCTTTGGTGCATTCTCTGCCTGTACCCCTCCCCCAAATAACCACTCTTAAAATAAAGCCACAGTGATGAGCTGGGCTTCTCTACTCTGAAAGAAGAGCAAGAAGGATCCAGATCCCCTGTCTGAAAGAGTAGGGGGCTACGGCTCCAAGAGCTTTACAGTACTGCTATTAATATTGTGCATGTGTGTGAGTTAGTTCAGTACCAGTCACAAAACACACAAAGAATGCAGATATAAACTCTTATGCACTAACCAGGCTTTCCAAGCAACCAGGTGTTTTCGATGCCTCACATCCATATCTACCTCTAACCAGAGATGAGATGTAGAACTATGAGATGGCTGAAAGTGGCAGCTGCTAAACAGTGAGGCTTTGGTGGGGGCTGTGGGAGAAAAGGCAGGCAACCCAGAGGCAAGGGAGGAAGGCAGGCTGGCCCCCAATTTATTTATTTTTGGTGGGTCAATGGCCCAATAGAAAAAGGCTCCCTGCATGTTTTTAAAAACACTTTAAACTCCATACACGTATCTGTTTGTGTGGAATTTGGCAGGTTTAATCCCCTCAGAAGTTGCTACTATGGACAACTTCTGGTTGGAACCAATGCTGCCCTCGCAGCATCCCATCGAGTCTCTGCGGGACGCTATCTCAGTCAGCTTTCTAAAAGGTTGAAAAACCTTTTCATCTCCCCCCTGGAATTAAAAAGGGGGAGGCAAGGCAGCATTCTGGATAACATCTTGGAGAAAAGTACTCCCCACAAGTCGGGGGGGGGGGGGGCTGGATTCCAGGATTATCTTCCCAGAGTTTAACCACCGCAAAAAGCTGTGCTGAAACTCCTATTTAATAAGAGAAAACAGGGCTGGCATGTTCCATTGTAATATATGGATTAAGAAATATCAACAGCGCCTGAGGGATGGTTTAAGAATATCAACAATATTTGAGAATATTTGAGGACCTGCAAGATTTGTTTGAAGAGAAACATGGCTACACTGAGAAGAAAGGGGGTTGCATTGCCGTCCACTCCTTCCATACCACCTTTGTCAAAAGCTCCGAGAACAGAAGATATAGGGGAATTATTTACTTTGATAAAAACTTTATCTTTGCAATTTGTGGAGCAAGCCAAGAGGTTGGATTTAATCCAAAATTCCTTCACCGCCCTGCAAGGAGCTGTGGATTTAATTAACGCTTCTTGGTAAAAAATGGAGACAAAAGTTAACGAACTACAAGATAGGCTCATAACTAATGAAATTACAACATACACGCTTTTCAAAAATATCTCTGCCAGAATTTCTCAACTGGAGGCCTTCACACGCAGATCCAATGTACGTATTATTGGGATTAAAAATCTGCCTACTGATGTAAATTTGCCTACCTTTGTGGACAAGCTTTTGCATGAGATACTCCCTGTGCCACCGGATTATTTACTTGATATTGACCAGGCATTTCCTGTGCCAAATCCTAAAGGGACTGACCATATGATTATAGTTCAATTTGCAAGAGTCTCCACAAAGGATTATATCCTGCGTTTGGCAAGAGAGGGTAGAAGTCTTTTTTGGAAACAAGACAAAGTTATGTTGTTTCCAGATTACATCAAGGAGCTGGCGAATAAAAGAAAGCAATTCCTCAAGGCGAAGAATATGGCAACACAAATGAACATACAATATTATTTAAAATATCTGCTGCATTTTGCATTGTTTCTGAAGGTCAGACTAAGAACTTCCTAAACCATGAAATGGCGGAGGCATAGCTGAACATAAAAATGTGTGAGATTTCTGTTCCAGCCCCATGAACTAGAATTTTTAAATAAGCTTTTTTAACTGTTTATGTTTAGTCTACATGATCCAGGCTAGGCCAGAAGACATCTGATTATACATATATTCGTTTACTTTTTCATTTTTTTCTCTTTTTCCAAAATAGATATATGCTGTATTTAAATATGTTGTTTGAGGGTATATTGAACACACTCATTTATATATCCAGTATAAAATATATCACTGTTGTAAGGTTGCTTTCAAACTTTATTATATAATATTATAATGTCATCCTTTTTTAATCACTATTACTATTATTATCATTACTATAAGATTACTCAGTAAGATTTTTGGTTGGTTGAATTGTTAAGCTTTATTATTACTATTAGTGTTCAAACTACCGCACAATTGCACTCATTTCACATGCCAGCAAGGTGATGCTCAAAATCCTACAAGCTAGGCTTCAGCAGTATGCAAACCGAGAACTACTGGAAGTACAAGCGGGGTTTAGAAGAGGCAGAGGAACTAGAGATCAAATCGCCAACATTCGCTGCATCATGGAGAAAGCAAGAGAATTCCAGAAAAACGTCTATTTCTGCTTCATTGACTACGCTAAAGCCTTTGATTGTGTGGATCACAACAAACTGTGGCAAATTCTTAAAGTGATGGGAGTACCAGACCACCTTACCTGTCTCCTGAGAAACCTGTACGAGGGTCAAGAAGCAACAGTAAGAACCACACATGGAACAACCGATTGGTTCAAAATTGGGAAAGGAGTACGACAAGGCTGCATATTGTCACCCTGCTTATTTAACTTATATGCAGAGTACATCATGAGAAATGCCGGGTTGGATGAATCACAGGTCGGAATTAAGATTGCCGGGAGAATTATCAACAACCTCCGATATGCAGACGATACCACCCTAATGGCAGAAAGCGAAGAGGATCTCAAGAGCCTCTTGTTGAGGGTGAAAGAGGAGAGTGCAAAAGCTGGTTTGAAACTCAACATTACAAAAACTAAGATCATGGCATCTGGCCCCATCACTTCCTGGCATATAGAAGGGGAAGAAATGGAAGCAGTGACAGATTTTACTTTATTGGGCTCCAAGATCACCGCAGACGGTGACTGTAGCCATGAAATTAAAAGACGCTTGCTCCTTGGGAGGAAAGCTATGGCAAACCTAGACAGCATAGTAAGAAGCAGAGACATCACCTTGCCGACAAAGGTCCGTCTAATCAAAGCTATGGTTTTCCCAGTAGTAATGTATGGCTGTGAGAGCTGGACTATAAGGAAGGCTGAGCGCCGAAGAATTGATGCTTTCGAACTGTGGTGCTGGAGAAGACTCTTACGAGTCCCCTGGACTGCAAGAAGGTCAAATCAGTCCATCCTAAAGGAAATCAACCCTGAGTGCTCATTGGAAGGACAGATAATGAAGCTGAAGCTCCAATATTTTGGCCACCTAATGCGAAGAGAAAACTCCCTGGAAAAGACCCTGATGCTGGGAAAGACTGAAGGCAAAAGGAGAAGGGGACGGCAGAGGATGAGATGGCTAGATAGCATCACGGATGCAATGAATATGAACTTGAGCACGCTCCGGGAGAGAGCGCAGGACAGGAAGGCCTGGCGTGCTATGGTCCATGGGGTCACGAAGAGTCGGACACGACTGAACAACAACAACAATTATTACTATTATATTTTAACTTAAGGACAATATATGGTTACTGGGAATGAATTGTAGGCCTGCTTTCTTGATATAAGATTGATATGATATTGAAATGTAAGGTTGATTATTAAATTGTAATATTGCTAGTGACATAGGTATAGTTTTTAAAATAGAATGGCATCCGAAGCCCGTGGGTATTGGAGTTTAAATTTAACCCTTTGAAAGAGGAGAGGGAAGAGGAAAGAGGAAAATTGCTTTTTTTTCTTTTCTATTTTTTTTCTTTTCTTTACTTTTCCTTTCTTATTCTTTTTGTTACTGTTGTGTCCTCATAAGAATATTGCATTGTTGGGAAACTGTAGTTATTGATATTGTTTATTTCATTTATAAAGACAAAATAAATAAAAAGTATTAAAAAAGAAGTTGCTACTATGCCTGCAAATTTTATCCAATTCTCCAAAAAAAAAAAAAAAAAAGTTATGTTTGTTGGTTTTCCATTGTACTTAATGGAGAAGACATCTTAGGCTTTGAAAACCAAGGTGAGACCCTGTCTCGGAATTGAGACAAACCACGATGCCAACTCAAGCCTACAAGCCATAATGGTCTCCATATCTAAGCCGACGAGGCAAATTCCTAGGGGGTATTTTTTATGTGCACAACCCTAATATCCATTTACACTGTCTGAAACATTTTAAACACCAGCACACCCAAATTCTACTTCAACATCACGAAAGAAAACAAGCAACGTAAACTGATTTAAGGACAAGTGCAATTTGCTACTGAGACCACCAGTCTTTTGCCAAAAAAAGCAAATATTTGGCCTGATATTAAAGTAAATGAAGATTTTAATATAGAAGTAAAAGTATACTAACAATAGAAAATTCACAGTGCAATACATAAAGTTAAAACTGTGTTCCCTAGCATATTAAAAACCATAGCTTTTAACGTCAAAATCTGTTTTGAATTACTTGATGCTTTAAATCAGAGGTGAGCAAGTTCCACAGCTCCGGGGCACAATTTAGTCTACCCCATCCCCAGAACCCACTGAGGTTGCACCCCTCGCCAACATCTCACCAATTCTGCCATTGATAGTGGCAGAAAAGCAGCATTTTCCCTTTAATACAAGGCACACAGGGGGATGCTCCTTGTGGGGAAAAAAATTGTGCTCCTGGGAGCATGATTCTGCTTCCCAACAAAATGTGCATGGGGAATGGATCTTGGTTTAAAGAAAAATCACCGCTTTTTAAATCACCACTTTTTATGGCCGCTGCAGCAAATTTGGTGGGGGCCACAAAAACAGCCAGGGGAGCCCCTACGTCCTATGGGTTACCCACCCATTCTAAATATTACTATTAGAAAAAAGATTTGGTTGAGTTCCATTTTTAAAAAAGCTCCAAAAAACACAAAAACATTATCATATTTGAGTTCTTACCCTACGCATGGCTTCCTCCTCCTCTTGACGCTTTTCATAATGTGCAAAGTCATCAAAGATTGAGGTGGTATGCTTGAAAGTAGCAATTATTTTAAGCACTTGCTTGGCTTTTTCTAGGGGTACTTCTTGAGTGTCCCTCGAATTGGTAACTGGTTTGTTGTCATTGTTTTCCAAGCGAATGTGCCGCAGCTGGTTGTTCGGAACGTCTTTAACAAAGATCCATTTAACATCAAACTTCCCCTTCCACTTATCCTGAGACCAGACTCCAGCATATGCGTTGTAGTCCACTACAGACTTCATCTCAGCCACTCCACAGAAGTGTCCACTGCCATTCACACTGAAAAGTAAATAGAGTGGGCCTTTTCCATTCAGTGAACGGTATGCAGCATCCAAGCGCTTATTACCATGTTCAGTACTACACCAGATAGAATACTTAATCGAACGATGTATATCATCCTCTGAATAGCTTTTGATTATAAACACACGACCATTCTTCAGGTTCCAATCAAAGTCTTTGGGATTATAGTTGTTTATGGCCTTTAGTTTCTCCAATACTGGGTGTATTTCTACACCAGAAGGTGAAGAGCTAACTGGTATAACACCTATACCATAATTTTCATTGCCAGCTCCATTGCTCTGATTGAAGCCTACACCCCTATTGCGAGGAGCCACCCAGCGATTTTGCAGCTGCTGCTGCTGCAGCTGATGAGGCTGAGCCTGTTGCTGAGGTCCTTGCGGCTGCTGTGGCTGCAGCTGCTGCTGAGGCAGTTGGCTTTGCACCATTGGAGGTGGCTGAATTAATGGCTGAGGCTGTTGAATTATAGTCTGAGGAGGCAATACTGGTTGGGTTGGGGGAGCTTTTACCACAGACCCTTTGTCATCCCAAGTTCCAATATTCATGTTGTGTTTTATAGGGGGAGGTGGGACAGCAGGGCCCCCAATTCCCACATTACCTTTAGGCTTAAGTTTTGGCTGAGGCTTAGCAGGCTTTCGAGCAATGGCAGCCCATGAGGTTGGTTTAGGTGCTGAACTGCTAACTGCAGGCACACTATTGGCTGCAATGCTTGTCATACCTGTGCTGCTCAGAGCTGAACCAACTGTTTTTGTTACAGCAACTGTCATATCACCACCAATTTTCAGTCCAGTCATGCCTTGCTCAATGCTGCTAATACCAGGCACCTTGCTTAAAGTATCATTACCAAATCCAGCCTGTCCGTCGGCTATTGCTCTACCAAGAGAGCTAGGTGGGTAGCCATAGCTGCTGCTATAAGCAGAGCTTTGAGTTGATTGCCCCTGAGATCCACTTGTCCCCCATGTAGAGAAATCTGCATTCCCAGGAAAAAAATTAAATCCATGCTGACCAAGGAATGGAGGAGTGTTTCCTAAAGCCCCAGGTTGACTAAATACACCATCAGGGATGTAGTGGTGTTCACCATTGCTCATCTGTCCATATGTTGTCAAGTATGGCATTGGAGGATCTCCTGCTGTGGACCATGCCGCTTCACCCAGAGAGTATGGAAATCCAATGGATGGAGCATAATAACTAGGCATGTATGGGTCTGACATTGGTGGATAGCTATTACTCTGCAGGAAAACAAAAATCAGCATAAGAATCAGATTTTAGCGCTACATCTATGTTAATTTGCCTATACGTTTATATTTAAGGACAACATTTTTCATTTCTCAGGATTAGTTTTATAAACAGAAAACTAGTCAAGTGAAAAGATCCAAAAGAGCAAACTTAGTTGCCCACATACATAACAGTTAAAGTAACAGCTGATTAGGTAAAGACTGGATTTTAATTAGATACACACAATTTTAATAATGCTGGTACAATTAAAGGTTTTCTGAGCAATTAATATCAGGAGTTACTTTACATTTTCCCCCTGAAATGAGCTTCCAGCCATTCCTCTGCAATGAGCTCCCAGCCATTTTACCTCTTATTCCTCTGTAAATAGCTTTCTGTCCTCTCTCCCGGCTTTCCTCCCTCCTACTCCAAACATATGATCAGTGCTGACAGCATTATTTGCTCAGTGTGTACAGGGATTCACATTCTCCTGAGCAGTTTGCCTCTGATCTACAGATAAGGACCACTGTGACTAAATGTCTAACAATTCACTGGTGTTTCTTACCAAGTTATAAATCAGTTCACTATGCAAGGTGGGTAGGATATTATGAGATTGGGGAATACCCTCACATATGGCTGCTTGTAAATATGAAATCACCTTTACGTAAGCAGGTGATTAGGCGTCTATAAGCTAGAAAAGAGTGGGTTCCTTTTGCTCCTTTCAGGCTATCCATGTGTCACAAGTGACTAGCATGTGCAGACAGAATAGTATTTTTCTTGTCTCTTCAAATTTATTTGGCCCATCATGGAGGTAGCCTCCTAATTTACATACTTTGCTCTGTTTATTCTGTCTCAAAGAATGGTTTTATTGTCCAGTGGCCTGGACAACACTGTTCAATGTTCACCTGTTTTATTTGAGCCTTATCTCCACCAATATTTACCCAGTAATATGAAATACAAAATAGGGGGAAAAAACACTATCTGTTTTAGGCATGCCAAGACTTGTATGGCAGAGTATTAGTGTAAACTCCAAAGCTTGCAGAAAATTATGCCACCATGGCATACAAACACAGTAGGTTTACCATCTCACTTAATTGACACTTTCTGTAGCTCACAGGGTAACAAGTGTTGGATCTAGGAAGATACCTGCTTGACTGGTGATGAAATGCAAGGCAATTCCACTGGCCCAATAAAAGATATCACCTTACCTAATTCGTATTTATTCTCCAGGGCAAATATGAGCACACTAAACTGCTAGCAACTGTACAGAAGGATACGCATACAAACTCTGACTCTCCTATCACAGTGCACACAGATAGCATGTTACAAATGTCACTTTCTTGCACAACAGAATCTTCAAAGTTTTCCATGTTTTAAAATAATACTGCCCACACACCTATTAATGTGCACCTCCTGCAAACAAGGACTCACTGAGATGGAGGAAACCTTGTCGGAAAGTAAGCTCATTTAAGAATTCAAAAAGGGACCAGTAAACCTACCAGCTAACCACAGGCTGGATCCCAAGAAACATGAGATTTCCACCCTTTCTTCATCCCCCTAAGCCTCCCTGCTCAAAGCTACTGATGGGAACCCTCAGGAACACTATGAGATTTGGCACAGAAGTGGAATAAGATGTCTGTATTTTATCTTGTGTTTGTAAGCCTGGAAGATCTGAAAAATGCCATATACATCTTTTAAACTAAAAAAAGTACCAGCCCTCTCCATACACAAGCAGAAATGCTTTACCTGAGCAACCTTCAAATAGGTGTTAGGAACCAATCCCAAGTTCTTGAAAAAGTCACTTCAGTTCAGCACTTTTTTTTTTTTTTTCCAAATTATGGCTTCCCCAAAATGCAATTAGCAAGCAACTCTTAGGACTTCAGGCACCCAGTGAAGGAGGCTGTAGTCTGTAAAAGCTTATGACACAATAAATCTGTTAACCAATGGTGTCACAAGACTTAGTTCTGTTTGGAATCTACTGTGTCTACTGGCAGCTTAGGGTTCAACAAATTCCACTAGGCAATTGAATGTATTACTCAGATTTGCTTCTGCCAATAATACTTCCCTAAATATTCAAACTCTTCTTTCTGTTGTCAACTGGTAAGTGTTGACAATTTTGCTTTTCTTGATTGCCAGTGAGCCAATGCTCTCAGGCAGCCATGATAAGCAACCGGCCTTCATCCCAAATTTGAAGCTGCAGAGGTGGACAGGGATTGTCACAGCAGTTGCAAAATGGTTCCAGCAGTCTAGCTCCAAATCTGGGAGTAAACTGTGTGGCCAAAATGGCCGCAGGACCAGTATCATGCAGGCCCAGATCAGCAGGCTCCCCGCTGTGTTGCTGCACCTAGCACCTCCATGCAGCAGCAGCCAAAGCTGGGACACTCCCAACACCCTTTCCTGCTGGAAAGAGAGATGGGGGAGCTTCGTTGGCTGACACTGCCCCATCAATCACCAACCAAAGCTAGGAGAGACAGGGCAGCAACTTGTTGACCACAATTTTGGCTTGGCTACTAAAGCCTGCCAAAAAATGAAGACCCTGTTAATAGTTATCCATCAGGAGCCTAACACCTATAGTAATATTGTTTCTGGTACAGAATCCAGATCCTGGCAAGTATGGAAATACTGATTGAAATTTATCACCCCTAGCATCTCCTTGGTGGTCCCTGGATCACTTTGCCTAGCAATAACTGTGCACAGGAGGGGAGGAAAAGGTGACAACAGCATGTGGTGTACCAACTGAGAACAGAAGATCTCTGCATAAAACTGTTTGCAAAGACTAACAAAGGCTTCAAAGGATTATTCCATCACTTTCATTTCCTCCTTCAAAAAATCTAATCCAATCACATTCTTTAATTTAGGATTACCACAAAATATGGGATGTACAGCTCTAAAACATCTCTTGCTTGAAAAATGTGTGACTCTAAGACCTATTATCAGCTAAGCCACAATTTTGCGTCCAATTCTGTGCAAATACAACAAAAATATTTATTGCAAGATATAGCAGCTTCACTCATTTAGAACCTAAGCAGAGGAATCCCTTTAAAGTTAATATAACATACATATACATACACACACACACACACACACACAGCCATATACACACACACAGCCATATACACACACACACATAGGCAATATAGCAGATTTATAAGTAACTGACACTAAATACTTTGAAAGGTTGTATTGGTTTGATAACACTTAAAGCAATGTCAGGTTAATAGCTTATTAATTAAAATATGTACTCTAGCCTGCATAAAAATATATGCAATACTCTTGTAAATACTCACCTGATTTGTCTGGCTACTTAGATATGGCTCAAAATCATCATCATTTACTGCATCCTTTTGATGAATCGAACCGTTTTGCACTGAAACTGAAATGCAACTAAGATTAGAAACTTTTTAGAAGCGCTATGTGTAACTTTTTAGTTCTTAAAACACCTCATAGAAATCAAAATGATTTAAAATCAGAACATTACATCTGACAGCCAGCAACACTACAAACATCATAGGATAGAGAAAACAAATAGCAGCCAGATTGCGGGCAGTCCATGTATTTACAAGAACATCCAGAAAGAATGGGAATTAGAAAATATTGCATAAAATAAAATTTTGGGAGTGCACCTGCTAGGTAGACTCTTTCAAGGCCTTAAGTTAAAGTGTAATGAGAGAGAAAGTGGTAGGATTTGATTATTACTACCTTTAAGAAGACTCCCAATAAAAACAAAATAATTCAGAAGAGTACACACTGGCCCTCTTTGCATGTAACAATAACCCATCTGTTTAAAAACTGATGGGTTGTTATGCATAAGCGAGACAGAGTGGGCACACTGTCTGCATAGGTTAACCACTGGGTTGTTTAGCCCCTAAACGCAGCAGTCTAGGTTCAGACATCACGCTACAAAAGAGCCAACCATGGGTTATTGAGTAAAAGCAGGAGAGATTCCGCCCACTCTCTCACACTCAATGGGTTGTTGTTACATGCAAACAGGGTCGTTTGTCTATTTATGTTTATTAGAACAATTGAAGCTTTGTGGTTTCATATGCAAGCATAAACATTAGAATAAAATGGCCTTTTCTGTGGTGGCCCCCAAATCGTGGAATGCCATCCCTAGAGAGGTTCTTCTGGCACCTACTTTGTTAACCTTTTGGCACCAAGTAAAGACCTTTCCTAGTCTCTCAGGACTTTATTTTTTTCAAATAACCACTACCTGTTTTATTTTTAGTATGGTTACCGCTGCTTCTAGCTATACCTTTTATATAATTTTAAGTTATTGTTGTTGCTGCTTTTAAGTTCTCTTGCATTCCTTCTGTTGTGTGTTTTATCACTGGCTTTATTGTATTTGTTTTTATGATGTACGTCACCCTGAGAGCTTTGGCTAGAGGGCGACTCACAAATAGAATAAAAAAACACATTTCTCTAATCAAATGACTTGAAATAATCATTCTTTCAAGTAGTGCTGCACAGATCTTTTGCAGATATACTCGGTGCTGGATAATTTCCCAGTACAAGGGACTGGGATAGCTTTTCATTTTCCCTGCAGTCCTACAGGCACAAAGTCAGTTCAGCACTACAACAGACAGAAAGCCTATAGAAAACAGCCAAACCAATTCGCAGTAGTTAAAAACTGAAGTAAGTCTAAATAATGAAAATATGATTGGCTGTTGAAGTGTCATTTCCAACAAAGTTAGAGACCAAGATACTACCTCTGCAGCATCTGCTTGCTTCACAAATGAAATCTGCAAATATCTTTATTAAACGATATCTACATTATCTACTGTTCTCCCCCACTGCTTTCCTTTCTACCATCAACTGCCCTGTGGGGTACATCCTTATGATCTGTTATTGTCAATATTGTTTATAGGGATTTTTATTAATGCATTGTTATCTTACTTGTAAGCCATCTTGGAATAACTTTTATCCTGAAAGATGGGTTATAAATAATTGCAACAGTAGTAGTTGTAATACCCCAAAACACAGTTCTCTACCCACAGTTTACATACAGGAAAATTTGATCCAAATAATTATTTTTCTGGAGTCAGTTCTACTCAAGTTCAACCAATGAAAACTGCAAAGTTAACACAGACTAGCTCTACAGATGGATAGTTTTTATAAATCCATTTCTTATTTCCTACCTATTTGTGCCTACTCTGTTCTCTACAAACAGAAACATAGTACAGGGACACAGCTTTTAAGGCAGACATGCACATACAACCTTGGATTTCATTTGGTATGACCAACTTTTGCAACAGTGTAACATTTGATTCTGTTTTTATTTATGCTGTCAGTAATGGGGCCCTCAGCACATACTACAAAGCAATTCTAAATGCCAATAATTTACTTGCTGTTTCTACTTTTACCTGCAAAGAGCAACAATAACAGTTTTCTAAAATCTGAACAGACAACCCTGAATCTCTACAGATGCACTGCAGTCAACCTTGACAACCTGCAACTTAAACAGGAGTCAGAATAAATGTGGCTGTGTTCCTTCTTAGCGCAGAATCCAATGGGGCACTCACGCCTCCACCAATTCCCGTCTGCAAGGGGGACCCAGCACTTGTGGAAAGAAGGTTTAGCGCTTCCTAAGTGAAAACTCTCATTTTTGGAAAGGGGCAGGTTTCTGGAAAGGGGCAAGTCAACGGAGCTCACATAAGTGAGTTCCACCAACCTGTCCCCATCAAGAAACAAGAATTTCATCTCATTTCAGGGCTTCCTCTGGGAAATGCTACATCTGTTGCACAAGTGGTGAGTTATGCTCACACAAGAGAATTGGCAAGACCCATTGATTGTGCAAAAGAATCAGCAGGGTGCAAAAGAATCGGCAGGGGCGTAAGCGCCCTACTGGATTCCACCCTTAATGTTAAACAAGACCCAAAGTGGCATTCTGATCTACTTTGTCCTACTAGTAGCCAGGATGGATACAACATATCTTAAATTTCCAGTTTCACTGTGCAAGCAGAAAGCCCAGGAATAAGCTGGGGTCAAAGCAACCACATGTGGTTGTTTATTAGTCAAGAATACAGCAGCTTACAGTGTATTCTGGCAAAACCTTACACAAACATACATGCAAGCGGGGGGAGAAAATATGGGGAAGGGGGGGACACTTAAGATGGTCACTACAATTTCCCAGCATTAAAATGTCTTACCTTCAACTCCATCATATATGCAAAGTAACTTGTGAAAGGTAATTTGTATTCACTGTGTTTTCACAATTTTGTTTTGTTTAATTTTGCTTAGGGAAAAACGACCATCTCTCTCATGCATTTCACATGGATTTTCAAGGAGTCAATGTACCTAATAAAGTTTACATTTTGATTTCTTATGCTACTGCTCATTTTTGAGTATCACATAGAAAAAGAACATAGGTGACTTAAAATTTCTCAAGATGCAGCTGATATCCAAACATTTAGATCACCTATTCAACTATTTATTACAGATACGGAACTTTATCCCAGTTCTGCAACGTCACATACAGAGTACTGCTGAGTTCCGGCATACTTCTAACACAGCTGCATTCTTAAGTGTTCTTTGTGTAGGAACTCCTATTTTTGTTTTCAGACATCTCTACTTCACATACTTGCAGGGATAAATTTGAAGTAGTGCAAGAACCATCTGGAGAAGGTTCAAATTAGACAACAGCAAAACACAAACTTCTAGAGGGTCAGATTTCAACATTCAAAACCACAGATGTTATAACCCTAACCCAATCATGTTTCTTGGTACAAGCAGAAAAAAACCTTGTTTATTTATTACCTGGAATTTCCATATCCAACCTATTTTCACAAAGTACAAGTTCTTATATCTCACTTGTTTTCTAGGGTAAAGAGTGGGAAAGTCTATTTTTACTAGAACCTCTGAACAATTGTGGAAGTGAACCTACCAATTCTGGAACACTGTTCCATGTTCAAGAATTACACATTTAAAACTGTTAACAGAACTGTACAATAACCCTCATCGCAATCTCATATGCAGCTCATAATCCCATCCTGTAGCTACTATCCTTGTGTCTCAATTTCTAACCACCTAACTTCAACTCCACATCTTTTTCTCATTATATTTCCTTTCCTTATCCTCTTCTGTACGAAGTCTTTGCAAACCACAGGCTGAAACTTTCTTTCCTGCCCAAACCATTCCCTTAAGCCAGGCATGGAGAACCTCCAGCCCACGGACCTCATACTGCCCGCCAACCCCCATCTGGCCTGTTGCCTTGCCCCCTGTCTCCATCCATCTTCCTTGGCCACACCCCCTGTGCCCCTCAAACCAAAATCTCTTAACTCAGACCTCTGCAGAAGTTGGAGATTACAGGTTTTCCCTGCTTTCACCCCACTGCACTGCATCAGGCTTGAAAAAATTCTCCACTGGCACCAATGAGGACCCCTTTCAAGCCTAATCAAAGTACAGGGTAGGCACTGTGGGAGGGGGATCACTGTTAGGGAAGAGAGGACTAATTCTCCCTCACCAAACCTGTGACCCCACCTCCACTGTATTTAGGCTTGAAACAAGTCTCCATTGGTGCCAACAGAGACTTTCGTCAGGCCTAAATCCAGTGTGGGGCTAATTTGGGGGAGGGTCTCTACTGGGGAGATGATGGCTAGCCCATAATGCATCCCCTCAAAAACCATCCCTCCCCCTGCTGTAATCAAGCTTTTAAAAAGCCTCAATTAGTGCCAGTGGGTGAGGCAGGAGGACTTTTCAGGAGGGTGTGTGTGATTGAGAGAGGGAGGGAGATGGAATAGGGTTTGAACAATCACATTGGGAGTCAAATGCTAACAGTGCGGTGTCCCCACCCGCTTCTAGCAAGCAGTCCCCAACATGCTTGCCTGGAGCCAACTTGGCCCTCAGGCTGAAAAAGGTTCCCGACACCTGCCTTAAGGCTACTAGATTCTCAGAGTTTACAGGATAGCACTTCGTGTAGAGGAGAAACAGAATGTAGCCCCTAGTGTGAGTTTTGTACAGGAGCATAGGAAGGAGGTGGGCATTTAAAATTACAAGCCAAAATTTCAAGTCCATAGGATCTCCCAGAGTTCCTCACATCAAGTCATGGGCCTTCCCCCTCAACTTATGTTGCAACTATCTAAATCTTTTGAAAATACTAATTTTAGAACGAAATCTATGCAACAAAAAAGCAAATACAAGATTATTTAACAGTACAACTCATTCCAACAGAACATCTGGCTGCAGAGGCAAGGGGGAAGAGGGGGAAAGAGAGACTTTATTTTTGTTTCAACTAGGGAAAACTCAAAAACATTTCTCTAATGTCTCGGTAGAGCAGACAGGAGTCTCCTATGGTTCAATTGATAGCATGTTTGAAAGGAGACCAACTCTGGCTTGGAAAAGGAACTGAGTCACATACCAGTGATTCTCCTCAAATAGTAAAGGGTGCTTTAAAAAGAATTTTCAACTCAGCAACAGCTACCTGCCAGAAGAGTAAACTTCTGAATGTGTAAGCAATAAAGAATCTACTCAGCCAATGCAAAACTACTTTCTTCTCTTAATGAAGAGATCTATTCCCAAATTCTTCTACTACAGAGCTTAATTTTAAAATTTAACTAGCTGATCTGCAGGAAGGGCATGGAATATCCACTGTTACCAACAGTGAATACTACTTTAACTTTACACATTTATATATTTTTGGGGATTAAGAGGATACAGCATTAAAATCAAGGCACAACTGCCATTAGTTCAATATCATTTTCAGAGAAGTATAAAATTGCAATTCTATGCACACTTACATGGGAATGAGCTCCAATGAACTCAGAAGGATTTGCTTTTAAATAAACATGCATTTCTGAAATGGAAGATTTCAAGTACAACGTGGAGGGGGGAGGGAATGTTGCATTGCTAGGTAGATATATTTTGTCCCCAGTCAAGACTCTCTTATTGATGTTAAAACAGTAATGGGAATAAATACATTTTATACAGACAAGAAAAGCACTTTTGTGTTTCTCCTATTAACAGTTGCTCTTTAGAAAATTAAACATACTAAAATGTTCTAAAATGTGCTGCAATGTCTAATGTGCACATGTGCAGGAGCAAATATTTTAGGAATCTAATAACTGAGCACTTGTATAAAAATTTGGGTGACATATTGGGTACAAATACAATTGCATCATTAACTGCTTACAGTAAAGTAAAAAAGTAAAGTAAAAAACCCCTCTATCACCCACTTCTAACAAAGCTAGGATCTTTACTCTTCCATGTACAGCTTACTGTAATTTAGTAATATGGCTATGCACACATTTATATTTAATAATGAACTCCAAAAATGTGCAATAAAATGCACATGACTAAAGACCAGACCGTACTTAGATACCATAGAGATATTTTAAATGAAAGATGGTCATATTACTAGTTATTTTTCTTCTTTCTTTTCCAGTTCTCAGTGCCTGAAATGCACTCAAAAGTGTTCAGATTTTGTTCCAAACCCCACCCACCCCAATCATCAGTTTAACACACTGACAGCTATGCCAAAAGAAGAACCATTCCTACAATACTGTCAATATAAGCATAGTTTTTACTAACGCGTTACGTGCAGAAACTAAAGAACACCCTCCCCAAATCCCCTTTATGGTTTTTCTCCACCTCATGAACTTTTTATTTTGGCAGGCATTTAACCTTCTGGCTTGATTTTGTGTGTGCAGAGGTAGGCAACATGGTGCCCTCCAGATATTTTGGACTACAACTCCCATCATCCCTTACCAATGGCTATGCCGCTGGGGTTGATCATAGTCCAAAACATCTGGAGGGCACTAACTTGCTTACCCATTTTATGGTATTATGCATTCATAAAGTGTATTGGTTTTCTTATCCGCAATCTGTTCTTGCCGCATTTTTAATGGTTTTATTGGTTTTTTCCTTGTGAATTTTTTGTACAGAAGTAAGCCGCCTTAAGTATCTCTTCTGAGACAAAGCGTGGAGTATAAATCTCCTAAATAAATTCTGTCTATATATTTGCCTGAGGTTCTTGGATAGAATCAATGGTTTTAATGTGGTTGACAAAAGCAGTTTTGGGGGTGGCTGAGTGCTGCTGTTGGTTTTCAGGACTAGCACCCCTTGCCTGTGTTCCTTCTCATTTGTCAGTACATAGGCTTGGATGCTAACACTGCAATCCTGTACATGTCTATTCAGAACTTCCACTGAACTCAGTGGGGCTTTCTCCCAAGTAAGTGGATACAGGATTGTAGCCTGAGTTACTATGCTTGCAAAGAATCTCACTGTGATGAATGCTATCAGCTCTGGCAGCTCTGATCACCTGTTGGAGGATGGGGGTGCTCCAATAAATTGTTGTCACAGATTATCAGTGTGCTGCCAGAGTTGACAAGGTATACATACGTGCACACACACAGCCTTAATCCAACAAGTTGTGCTACATATACAGCTCTGGATGTTGGATGCTGGAGTTTTCCAGTTTCATACAGCATCCTTTTTCCACCTAGAGGGCCCGCTCTGGAAGATAATCCATACAAAGACCACAAATACTGTATTTGGCAGACAACAAAGAAATACAGTGAAGCAATTGTGTATTTAGGAAGCTGTCAGAAGATAAATCCATACTGTATTACCAGACAGAAATGCGTTTGAGCAAATGTAAAAATGACAAAGACTTGGATTCTAGAATAAGTTAACTTAAATTCATAGAAGGAAAGTTACCCATCCTTTCCTACCCCCTGCAGTCATGTGAGCCCAATAAAAATTCCTCTGGAGGATCAAGCCTGAGCTGTGTGGGATGAGACACAGGGGCTACTGTGGGAGGGAGAACTGTCAAATCCAGACATCTGCTCAATTTTGGGCAATGCTCCCCTCCCTCAGCAGCTCCTGCAACCCATCTCACGTTTCTCAAGAGGAACCCCCCACCCCAATCCTCCAGAGTTGCTTTTTGGAAGGATGCAGGTGATTGTAGGGGTGAAGAAGGGGATGCGAAACTTTCCTTCTGTGAACCTCTTAAGTTAACCTATTTTAGAAAACAAGTCAAACTCTTAAGCTTTGAAAGCTATTTAAACCGTACTTAAAAAGCAACCCTTTGCAATACTCAGCTTACATTTTAAAGGTACTCCAGATGCTAAACCAATATTTCCAGTAAGAGGTAGCTAACCAAAGAAAAGGAGCTGTGTCATATGACCACTTGATTATTCATAACATTCACTTGAGTCAACAGGAGCAAGGTATTAACAGAGATGAAACATGTTAAAAGGCTTAGGAAATTCTACTTTATAAGAGTGCAAGGTGATTCACCATCTCTTTACACTGGTATATTCTAATGAAATTACTTACTACACCAATATAAGTTGTTAGTAGACTACACCATCTCCAAATGCTACAGTTCTAACACTATCTCTTCAGACTACTCATGGAATTATGCTGTTCATGACTGGAAACCTAAACGTAGAAGAATCAACTTACCTTTATTTCCCTGTCCTTTAGGTCTCTGTTAGTAATAAAGCAAAAAAAAAAGTTAGAAGAATCAAACATTAAAGCCTACTGCATAGTCAGCCTTCCCTAACCTAGCACCTTCCTGAAGTATTTAATTACTACTCCCATAATCCCTGACCATTGGCCATGTTGGCTGTGGCTGATGTAAATTGTAGTCCAAAATATCTGGAGGGCACCAGGTTGGTAAAAGTTGGCATAGATAAATATGCCACTGATTTTAAGATATACAAGTAAGATAATGTAGAACAAGCCATTGTATTTTATAAATGACTGCTTAGAATCCTAATGTTACTCTACACATTAAAAGACACCTACCCATATCTGACTATGCAGAAATATAAGAAAAAACAGAAAACAAGAAGTCATACAATGTTTTATGCTTGGCAGACTAAGGAATATAATTAGACAGAAAGACAGTTAGAATTATATGATCTCTCTCTCTTTTTGGCTGACAGCTTCACAGTACTTTATTTCCTTACCACTAAAGTATAGGTAAAAACATAACTTCCCATCATTAATAAAAAGGTACGTGTAAAATGACAATATTGTATGAAGTATAATGCTCCACTAAGGCACTCTATTACACGTGCCCAGCCTTGCCACTTAAAGTGATAACAGTGAAGACAGATGGCCATATTAAGAATGTTGACATTACACTTTGATTTGTTTTATTACCCCCAAATGATCCACCCACTGCATGCCATTGCTATTTTCCCCTATTTTCACAACAGACTTGGTAACTCTGTCCCTGTAATGATTCCTCACATTACTGAATCCTGACAGAATGAAGAAAAACCTGTACTCGCCTACCTTTGGCCAACACTACTATAAGTATTTTCAAAAGTGAAGTTGCCAAATTTGAACAAAGAACTTGAGCAGAAACATGGCCTCTGAGCTGCACGATCTAAATTTCTGAATTTTTCTCAATCTGATGTTCACCAGACACCCACAATATCAGCTCTCTGTGGAAAAGTAATATGTACACAGAGGGAGGGTGAAGCCTGGAAGGGTGAGGCTATGAGGATCACTAGTAGAAAGGCACCCACAGGGAGGTAAGGAGAAAGATGTCGAAGAATAAGGCCGCTTAGGAATGAAAAACGGGAAGACCAGGAGAAGGAGAGAGAAATAAGGGGACAAGAAATATCTCCATAAGGAAGGAAGAAATGGAGGTAAGAAAACGCGTATGAAGATCTACCATTAAGAAAAAAACATGTCGTGAAAGGACATAATCGGAAGAAAAACAAACAAGATGCGGCTACAGGGGAGAAGCTTGAACGGTGGCAATAAGACGCCTTCCGAGAAGACAGGAGGGTGACGACTAAACGGCAACGACTAACGGAGGAAGCCTTCAGAGCCGCAAGTGTACGGGGGCGGTGGGGGGGGGAAGAGCCTAGAGGCGGCACAGGAGGGTTGGGGGTGGTAGAACATGATGCCGGAGGGGAAGCACGAGCGCGAGTGCCGGCGCCCCGGGAAGGAAAGGACCTGGTCGTGAAAGAAAACAGCGGGATCGCCTCACGGCCTCAGCGGGAGGCCCCAGGCCGAGGCTGAACGGCCTCAAGGCCTGCGGAGGGGGCGGTCCCGGGAACGGGGGAGGAGTCCCGCGGCCTCGGATGTAGCGGCCGCGGGTCCCCGCTATGCTCAGCGGAAGGAGGGCGGGTCGAGCAGGAAGGGAGGCCGAGCCACCCTCCCACGCGGGAAAAGCAAGGGCGAGCGAAGACGGTACCTGGTCGACGCTGGTGGCTGACATTCTTCACGGGGAGCCGCAATCCCCTCACCCCGCTCCACTCGGGCCTCCTCCTTCTCTCCCTCAAGTCGCCGCCGCCGCCGCCTCCTTTTTCGCCGCGCCCGCCGCCGCTTGATTGTCTCCGCAGCCCGGACGCTCCTGCCCCGCTCACTGCCTGCGAAAGCAACCCGCTGGGCACGGCACAGCTTCCCTCCCTTGCTCCGGGCTCCGCTTTCCCACAATGGCGGACGCGCTCCGGCTCCCACTTCCGCTCCACGGCGCCCTGACCTTCCGCTCTTCCCCCCTCCTCCGCTGACGACGTCGCAGCCGACCTTTCCCTTTCTGTCTCCGCCTCATGTCACGTGAGAGAAGGAGGAGGAAGAGGAAAAGATAACGGCCGCAGGCGCGCCTCAGCCGCCTTAAATAGCCCGTATGTAACAGGCGCCGCAAATAGCACGCGCGGTACGGCGCAGGCGCAGTGGCAGTTACGGCGGGTTGGGAGTGGAGGAGGAAGTGACGTTAGCGCCCTCAGTGCTCGGGTGGAGAGCTGTGTTGGGAGAGTCTCAGAGAAAAGGTAGGTGTGCTTTTCGGAGGGAGGCTGCTCGGGGAAGCGCTTGCGTTCCGATATCAGCTGCGTTATACTGCGGCGGCGGCGGCGGCGGCGGCTCTGAGGAAGGCCCCCTTTTCCAGGACTTGGCTGGCGGGTTTGGGCGGCACAGAGGTCCTACGCTGTTGCGGTGGTGCCTTGGCAGCCTATAGAGAGGGTGAGTGTCACGGCCAGGGCTCTTCCCTGAGAGGCTGCCAGCCATTATACTGCTGGGCGGTCATGATAGGCCGGCGCTATCGCTCCACGGTAGGCCCGTCCATTTCAGTAGAGCTGCTTAAACGCCAGCGATAGAAGATGAGGCAGAAAGGAGGACGTATCTTTAAAGTAAGGCACGACTGACAAAGGAAGAGCGATGAAGGATGTGGCTGTGTGTGGGTAGGTGAGGAATTTGCCCTAGGGGGCCGCGCTGTAAGGCTTGGGAGTTTCATCGTCTTACAGGCAGGAACAGGAAGTGTGTGTGCGTAATTCTCTCCGTGGGTTCAGCGGGCCCTACACAGGCTCTCCCCAAAATTGTGGACCCTGGGACATATAAGTAGTAGGTAAGCCTTCCCTCCGAGCCTGGTATTGGGCAACCCATAACAGAACAGCAACCTTTGTTTGGACTTCCAATGCAGCCTGGAACATGGTTAACTAAAGGTGCAATCCTATGAGTGTTTAGACGGAACAAAAAACACCCCTAAAACCCCCAGCCTGCTGGCTGGGGAATAGTGGTAGTTGTAGGACTTTTTTCTGTCTAAACAGTCATAGGATTGCACCCTAAGAGACCAAAACAGGCAGACCCCAGAATGAGGTTCAGGAGAGGCAGGAATTGGGCTTCTTAAAGAAATACTTGCTTGTATTGATTTTTCCTTGTTTACTCTGGACTCTCCCCTTTAGTTAATCGCAAGTTTATTGGAGAATGTGGAGTCAAGTGTTGCCAGTATGTGGCTCACCATGGGGATACAGCTTTTACTGCTGATCTAGAACATAATCTCTCAACTTGAATGGTAGCTGTACCGATCGGCCTCATCTGGTTTATGTGATTCCTTCAAGATCCTTCCTGAGAGATGATGGTGTTTCAGCCTCTTGGACACGCTCCTTGTTTCACAGTCTGCTGTTTCTCCTTATGGGCACATCTGTGCCAACCTCTGGTTAGGATTACCTAGCTGAGAAGAAATGGAAGCGCATTTTCCTCAAGTCTCTTCTATAGTCCACAAACGATAAAAATGTCCTTGGAAGTCAAAAATGTCCATGGTGGGATTTTAGGTGGATTCATTTCACTTATTACATTTCTATACTGCCCAGTAGCCAAAGCTCTCTAGGCAGCTTATGAAGATTAAAATCCTAAAAATACAATATAATAACGTAATATAAAACCGTTCACAAACAAAAATATAAAACAATTTTAAAATGTCATCAATAAAATTTTGAGAACCCTTTAAAAACCTGTCAAATGCCTGGGAGTAGAGGAAGGTCTTAAGCTGTTGCTGAAAAGATGACAGTGTTGGCACCACGCAGACCTCACTGGGGAGAGGTTTCCATAATCCGAGGGCCACCACTGAGAAGACCCTCTCCCTTGTTGTCAGCCTCCTAACTGACAGCACCTCAGGCATTGTCGTATGCGGGTAGGTTCATACTGGAGAGGCACTTCAAAGGAATGTTTGGATAGCAATACATTACTAATTAAGCATGTGCTGTAGACCTTTGGATGCCCTGGTGAATACAACCCTTGTAGCATGTTGTTTCTTGTCCCCCAAATTGTAACACCACAAGGAACAACCTTCAGCAAATCATTTTCTATTCTAACTTTGTGTCAAGAGCCAATATGCCTTGAATTCAGTATTTTGGAACCATCCCCTGAGCTGTTAGGCTTAAAGACCTTTTAATTCCAGATCTAGCCATATGCATTTTTGGAGTTCTTTGAACTTTCTTAAGTGGCTTTATATCTGTCAGACTATAATTTAGCCTTTCGCCACTCAGAACATTTGATGACATAAGAAACTGTTACTCTAGTCTAGATAGGATGCATGCTATAAATATACCCTTGCCTTATGTGTAGACAGTTTCTATGTTATACTTCTGTGACCAGAGAAGTGTTTGTTTCAGTCTTGCCTAAGGGCTTTGTGAAGGTAGTTTAAGTCTGATCCAAGCCCCTGAACTATCAGATATGCCAAACATACTGATTGAACTTGGTCATGATGAATACAACTGCCACTTTTTTCAGTCTTTGTTAAGGTATGAGATGCATAGGCTGTGGATTGTCTTTTCTGGAGAAGATGTGTACCTAGACCATCCTTAGCTGTGTCAGCTTGTGTGTACTTCAAGTTGCTCTGCTGGGTCTGAATATTATTGGAGCGCTGCATTGTGGTAATGGTCTGCCTGAGCCTGTCAAAGGTTGCCTGCTGGGCCTTGTTCTGATCCATGTTGCCAGGTTACGTTATTCTTCAATAGTGTTTTCAGTATGCTCTCAGGCTTGACTCATTAGGTATGTACTGTACCTAATGAACTAAACAATGCTAAAAATCATCAGTCTTTATTGTCCAGGTGGTAGCATTTTGCAGATGACTTCCACTGTGTTTTTACTCGATCCTTAGAGATGACTTGGCCCATTGTTTGATACTGTCCATCAGAGGGTATAACTGTTCCTTGCTGAACTTACTATTTATTTCATTTCTAGACTGCCCAATAGCCAAAGCTGTCTGAGCAGTTCACAAAAATTACAAACCACAAATATGATAATAAAACATTGCATAAAATTTGTAACATAAAAACTTAAAACAATTTAAACAGCTAAAATGGTTTCAGTAAGATACTAGACCTGATAAAGACGGCTAACGTAAATGCCCCATCATGTGCCATTAAACGCCTGGGAGTAGAGGACAGTCTTAACCTGGTGCTGAAAAGATGACAGCGTTGGTGCTAGGCAAGCCTCAGTGGGGAGGCTGTTCCATAATCCAAACTTCACACCTTTCTGATGAGCTCTATCCAAGACTTGCTTTAGAATGGCATCTTGTTCCTCTTTTGTAACTGCTTCAATGATCTATGTCATCTGTTATAATTTATATACCCACAGTGTTGGCACTGGAGCACCTCACTTACATACTGTCTGTTGGAAGTTGTGTCGCCCTTCTGGGGAATTTAATGTACAAAGATGTACAGTTTCTCCTTCCAGTAACCTTCTCATCCAGGATGACACAGTTTTTTCTGGCCAGGTTTCTTTGTACATCCTCAGTGGTGGGGATGAAGAAGTGCTGTCTCTTAATGGCTCTATTAGGATAGACTTGTCTCCCTTAAAAGCAATTTTTGAATACTTTTAGGGCTTCTGCAGAGGTTTTATTTGTGGGATCTGCATAAGTTTTCTGTGTATAGTTACAGATCTCCAGTGCAATGAAGCACAACAGCAATTTCAAATTCTTCAGGCTGAAAACTAGCTTTGGTGACTAGCTAAATTTGAAGCTTTGGTTCCCATCATCTCCAGTTTTTATATCTAGATAACCTGTTAAGCATAGTTCTGTAGGTGGATAGCAGCTCCATCTCTTACTGAAGACAGTAGTACCTACAGAAAGGGCCTGTCCGCATGTCATGACAAGCCATTGTGGATTAAATTTCCCACAGCGCTTGTTGCACACCGGCTGACATTTTTAAAATGAAGCCACGGCAGAGGCACCCTGTGTCATGCAAAACCTACTGGGCTGGGTTGTTGGCGAGGTAAACAAACCACCCCCAAACCTAAAACAACCCCTGCTTCTAACACCATGTAATCTTGTTTTGGGGGGCATTGAGGAGGCATATATACTCATGTAGTTCAACTCCCAGAAAGTCTGTCCTCAGAGTATGGAATCAGGTTGATGCACCAAGGTCTTATCAGAAGCCATTATTCCAACTACAACACAGCCTAGAATGTGGCTAACTGATGGAGAGTCAAACAGTCATAGAAAGACACACCCAGAGAAAGGCTGGAGGGACAGTAAGTGGGTTGCTTAAAAAATACACAGTTATCACTGTGTGTGGGTGGGTAGAGTTCTTGGTTTTGTGCCTCATTGATTGGGAGTATGTGTACGTGCAGTGTTTCTTGAGTTCATGTGTAAGGAATTCTCACACATTTCTCTTATTCCTGTAGTTTATTTTGGAGTTTGGCCTTTCCCGCGTCCTTATACCATGAGCCCAACTGATACTAAGCGTTGTGCCAAGCGCAGGAAGAACAAAAAGGGTAGTAGCCTTGGCGCTTCAAGTGTAGCTGGTGCCCTGGAGGTCAAGTCTGTGGGGTCTACTTCCTCAAGTACTACCCCTTCTTCCTCATCCCCGTCTACTTCCTCTGTGGCATTCTCCTTGCAAACAGCTGCCACTGCGTCTTCTCCTAGCCCTGGAAATGAATTTCTGGCAACAACTGCCACAGCTGCCCCCTTGATCTCCAGTGAAAGGATGGGGAAGACTGAGATTCAAAAAAAACGTTGTGGAGGAACAATTAATTGTAGACAAACTCGCAAGCGAAGTAGAATTTCCACTTCAGCTGCCGAAGCAGTGTCACAATTAGAGCCAATTGACCTTGAAGAAAACGCTTGTGAAGAAGTAGTAGACCTTACTTGTGAGTCTTCAGAACCAGTAGTGGTTGATCTGACTCACAATGATTCTGTTGTGATTGTTGAAGAAAATGTTCGTCAACGGCGAAGGCGAGAATTAAGAAGCCAACAACTCCCTGACAGCTGCGTACTAAGTAGTGATGATGATGAACCAAGAGATAACGATGTTGTGTTAACTAGCACATTGCCAAGAGAATTGGAATTACTGGAAGATGGAGTTTCAAGTTCTCGGCGTTCAGGTACTGTGAGTTGCCCAATTTGCATGGATGGCTACTCAGAAATTGTGCAGAGTGGACGGCTCATTGTATCAACGAAGTGTGGTCATGTCTTCTGTAGTCAGTGCCTCCGTGATGCCCTAAGAAATGCTAATTCTTGTCCCACTTGTAGGAAGAAACTGGGTTATAAACAGTATCATCCAATTTATATATGAAACTTTAGATTCTTCTCCAAAGAATCTAAATTAAACTTCCCTGGATGCTTCATAAACTTCTTATACTTCTGCAAACAATAAAGGATTACAGATCACGTATGTGCCCAAATGTGACACTTCATTTGTGGACTTTTCTAGTTGGCCTTTTTATTGGCCCATCCTACATGTGAGCTTGCTTTTTTCTTTTGTTACTGTACTAGCAAGTTCGCTTTACGGTTCATCAGGGCCTACAGAAGTTTGAAGGACAGTGTGCTGCAGTGAAAGCAGGTACTGTTGCCATGCTGCTTTTGAAGACTTGGAACTGGAGCTTTGCAAAATGTCTTTTCTGCTTCGAGGGATAGATTGAATGTGTTTTGTTCAAGACTTTGGAGTTGTCCATGCCCTTGATGATGCAAGTAAAAATGGCAAACTAGAAAACCTACAACTTTTTTTTGTATTGGGAGAGGGACTTCACTCAGTAAGAATCAAACCGAAATCTTGTCCTGTAGCAAGCTTCCCTTGGTGTGTGAACAGCTGGATTTCCAAGGGGACTGGACTTCTTAGCCATGCTGCAAAACACTTTTAATATCAAATGTGCAAATGTTTTGTTTGAAGGCAGTTTCTTAATGTGGAAGACCAAGACTATATCTGTAAGAAATATTTGACTCATTAGAGCCATAGTTATAAACAAATTTTCTGTGTGCACACCTACTTATAAAAGAATAAGTTGAAAATTCCCCCCCTCCCCTTTGGGGGAGGAGAGGAGATTAACTTCAGCTATGGTGTAACAAGCTTATTTTGGCCTTGTCGCTATAATGCTAAATGGCTTAATGTTAAACCCTTTCTTTAATGATGTACTGGCTACCTGATATCTTTAACAAGTTTATATTGCTAACACTTAAATGATAGGCTTGATCTTAAGCATATGTAACTCAGTCTTCAGTTGATGAGTTGCTTTTAATAATTTGGGAGGGTTACTCTGAAAGGCTGAATCCCAATAAGTCGTACAATTTTTTTTAGTATATATCCATGCACTACAGCTTGAGTAGGTTTCTTAAATATGTATCTCATCAGTTGCACTTTTTTCCAAATAAGTGTATTTTGAAAATAGTAAAAAGGCCCTCAAAGGCATAATTAATCTGCTTGCCATTTGACATTGATCCTTTTGATCATTGTCAAATAGTATGAAACGTGGGCCACTGCCTTTATGTGTAAAGCCTTAGCCTACGAAGTTGATTGGCTCATGGGATGTCTACATATTTAGCACAATGCAGCTTGGGGCATGTCCACAGGTCCATTTTCTCAGCTTCAAGGGTTTTTTGTCTGTAGTCCACAGCTGGAAGTTGCAGTAGCTGCATGAGCAGGTGGAAGTGAGATGTGCTAGTTGCACAGACAACTTGGGTTCTGCAGTGTCCCGTCAGCAATATACTGGAAAAATAGGGGAAAGTTGGACCCTAATCTACATTAGTATGCAGCGAGTTATCCATGCACATCCTATAACACTGAAGGCTAATGTGGTGCAAAGAATTTGTTAAAAACTGTCAAAACAAAATATAATAGTAAAACATAAAAAATATAAAGTACATACAATCTGTGACTTTAGTGAATAGTATTAAAATGAAGACTTTAAATAGAACATTTGCCCATTAGAGTTATAGAGAAAGTTTTAGATATCTCTAAATTTTATGACAGAAAATTTTATGATAAAAACAACTGTAGATTCTTCAGAAAGCTTAATGTGCCGAAAACTGCACAGATCTAGGCGTTGCCACTCCTGGCCCTGATACATAGAGCTACCTAAAAGTGTAATTTTTCACGGATGTAGGTACTCTTCAAATATTCTCTTGGCCTCGTCAGAGATGCTGATCTATGAGAAATCCACATGGCTGGAGTCTGCAATTAAATGATCAAACCACATGATTGACCCTACCAGTGTAGCTGGATAACTTAGATGCAGCAGCTGGTGCTTATCGATAAGCAATTTCCATGCCACTGAAATAATTTAAAAGCTACCATAGTTGTTGTATAATGGGGGTTAGAAATGTTTCATGTAATATTTTTCACAAGTATTGTGGATACTTGGGTTCTTAGGAAGTTCAGAGCTTCACTAATCTGAAAATTTTGGGAACCTCTCCTGTCTAACTAGGATGGGTTTTTCCAGTTATCTAGAAATTATCAACTCAAACCATCATCCAACATAAGAATTCTAAGGAAATAAGGCTGAAATCCTATACATTATTACTTGGGAGCAAGTTCTTTTGAACTGCATGAGGGTTGCTTTTGATTAAATATGCATAGGGGCAGGGTGTATGTCAGGGTACATAAACTAGCATACTTTCATAATCTGGAGAAAGGCCATACAATTTTGTTCATGGTATTGTAGCATAATTTTTCATTGGATGTAGAGTACTTATCAAAAATTGTGCTAGCTTTTGAGAGTTCTATTAGCTAACAAGCATACAGTTTGTAGCACTAACTTTTAAATAGCATTCACTAGCTGCATTTAAACACAATCTTAAAGTATGGTTCAGCATTGCATAAATAAGCCTCATGTGCTCCCCCTCTCCTTCAATGCAGCTGTGAAGAGCAGAATCTTTCATTTATTTAATTTACTGCAGTGTAGCATTATATCCAAACCCAAACAAATTGTGGTTAGTTTTAATGATGATTTACTAAAGTATGCAAACTTCAAACCATTGTTTATGAAGTTGTCTCACTTCAACAAACCCTACATGAGATTAACCTTTTTTTCTGGGTTTGGACATAATGTTAAACTGCGGGTAATCGAAAATGGAAGCAAACGCCTCCAGTCTCCTCACCTAGGAAGGGAAGGAGAAGCGTACAAGCCCAAAGTTCATACACATAATACCTAATCCACAGTTCAACGTTAGGTCTCAACCTGGCCATTAGCTGCATCTTCAAAGTAAAATCTAAAAATCATTTTTAATTTCTTTTTGGTGCAAGTGATACTGGCCTACTAAGGAGATGCATGGTTTAAAGACTAATGGTCAAAGTTCTATTGCCTATCTTTAGCCGTGTGTAAATGTGTAGAGTTCATGCTATTACTTATTTAAATGTATCCATTTGTGTATAGCAGATTTGTTTTGACATCTTAATTAGGTAAATAAATTTTACTGCAGATGAAAATAAAGCTTTGTGTGTGTTTTGTCACCCTCCATTTGTATTGGGAGGGATCAGGAGGTTTGCAGGTACAGATACTGTACATAAAGAACACAATATAGACACAACTGTACCTGAAATTCTGAAGAGGACATGCTGGACTGTATCCATTACAGCCCTCGCACAAGATAATCTCTCCAGCCTTCCAAAAGTTGAGCACTCAGGCAAGGTCCGGAATGTGGGGCAGAGGGCTGGAGTGGGAAGGGGGAATGTTAACTGCTCAGGAGAAGCTTGCGGTTGGGAGAATTCCTGTTACATGAGTCCATCACTCGATACAACCTGGCATTTGGAATGGACCGTGGAAAGGGCTGAAGTCCTGTTCTTTGGTCACTGGGAAGGTGGCTCATGCATTACTAGGATTTATGCAGTCAGATGAATCAAGTAGCTAAGCTTTTCCTGGACAGTACCAGTGTAGGCTTCAGGTGTGTTACACTTAGGGATGTACGAAAGGCACTTACCTTTTGCGGATTCTGTTTATGGTTGGGGGGGAGGCGTTCCGTCCCTCCCCTGGAATCCTCGCCGGGGGGGGAGGCGTTCCGTTCCTCCCCCTCACCGGAATCCTGGCCGGCTGGCTGTGCTCCGCAGCAATTCTGCGGAGCCGCCGGCCGGCTCCACCAGCAGCCGGACATCTGGCCGCTGGCTAGCAGGGATGCAAATGGTGGCGGCCGTAGCCGCCGCCATTTGCGTCCCTGCAGTCAGCCATGATAGGCTACGTAAACATTTACGTAGCCTATCACGTTTTTTTTTTTAAACTGGAAATGGTGGCGGCAGCCGGTCGGAAGAATGGCTGCCGCCGCCAGGAAGATCCGCCCAAGGTAAGTCTTGTCCCGGGGGGGGGGGGGGCGTTCCGCTGGCATTCGGCCTCCCCCGAGATCCATGGCGGAATTTTCGTACATCCCTAGTTACACTTAGCTGTATATAATCTCCAAGCAGCTTCCCATCCAACAGCTTATAGGACCAGACTGCTGCTCCAAAGAATCTGTACATCAAAATCTGTACACAGAATATGTTCAGGAAGAAGACCAGGAAAATGTGGCATTTTTTGTTTCCTATATTGTAGGAAGTTGCTGTCTTGTAATGGTTGTAAAAATAAAGTTTTGATGATGGCAGTCATTTTTACTTTATTTTTTGTCACTGCTTGTCTGCTTCTGCTTTCAGGTGCATTTCCCAGGGTATATGAAGAAATAAATCTTCAATATCTAAGATACATTTTATGAGAGTAAGGAAATACTCCCCTTGTAACTACAGTAGAAAAGACTAGGAATTTATCAAATTGGGTCAGAAGGTGGGTCAGTTGGGTTTGAATATGTTAGCAATTTAGAAATGGTGGAATTGGGAATATTGATAGAATAATTGGTCAACTTACATTAACCATACACGCTCATGATGGAGTATACCGTATTCATTAGAAACACACATACGCTTATTTCTGTTGGACAGTCTCCATATGCAATAATCTTGGTCTTTTTTTGCAGAGAATCTGAGATGGAATTCTACAGATGCTATGGATAAAAAGTACAGGTGCCAATTTTGTCAAAAGTTATCTTGGATCACTATATTTTCTATTGCTTTAGATCTGCCTTCATACAAAATACAAATCAAGGCAATTATGGGCATACAGCCATACACTAGTATCCAATGCTGCTGTGTGCTAGCAGGACCCACCACTCATGCAACAGAAAGCTAGAGGATTCTGCGACAGGCAGGTTAGTGGAGCTTTCAGAAGGGAGCTCCACTGACTTGTCCCATTCCAGAAATGAGCATTTTCCAAGATTAATGTTGGAAGTACTAGTCCCTATTGTACAAACAGTGGTCCCAACACTAGAGTGTTTTGTTAAATCTGTAATCATTGTCACTGGTCTGTGGGTTTATCACTTCCTCTGATAGCAAACTTAGTATCCCCTTAGTGTCTCATTTTGGCACCATCTCCATCTTTGGGAGAACTCTTGAGGTTTTCAGATGTACAAACAAAAAACAAAAGGGACAAAAATCCTCACCAGCCCAATAAGGACTAAGGCTGATCAAGCCTCCAGGAGCTATGGAATGTTGAGTATTGGTTGGAAAAGAAAACGTGGGATGGGACCGGGGGGGGGGGGATTAGAGGAATGGAATGGCCTGGTAAATGCCTTATATGTTATAATATCCTGGAGAGAGGGCATGGCTGGCTGGCTAGAATCCTTGTTGGGAGATGAGGATATACTGCAACATTTGGTTGCAGATCCCAGCTAACCTGATAGCAGATTTTAGTTCAGTGGTTGCATAACCCCACTCCGAATGGAGAGTAGCTAAGCCACTCGTAACCAACAGCATTTGTAAGATATTTGCCTTAAGCCTAGGCTTTCTCTACCAGCCCAAATAAAGCAAGGATTGGCAATTACAGCCAGGGCCAGAAATATTGGAGCAAGGACAACTGTTTTGGCAGTTGGCCTCTGTACACCACCACATTGAAGTTGAAAGGAAACACACCCGGATGGGAGAGAAGTCAGGACTTTCAGCTGTAATTCAAGGGGTTTGACAAAAGTGGGGCACTAACCATTCGAGAAGGACAGCCAGTGGCATATACACACGCACCCATCGTTGGTGGCTCATAAATAATGGAACCAACATCATTTCAAACTTAAGGATCGCCTTTAATATCTGGATGAAAATCCTTTGCAGTCAATGACTGCCTGAAGTCTGGAACCCATGGACATGACCAAATGCTGAGTTTCCTCCCTCGAGATGCTTTGCCAGGCCTTTACTGCAGCTGCCTTCAGCTGCTGCTTGTTTGTAGGTCTTTCTGCCTTCAGTCTTGTCTTCAGTAAGTGAAAAGCATGCTCTATTGGGCTGAGATCAGGTGACTGACTTGGCCATTGAAGAACATCCCACTTCTTTGCCTTCAGAAACTCTTGGGTAGCTTTTGCTGTATGTTTGGGGTCATTATCCATCTGCAATATGAAGCCGCGTCCTATGAGTTTGGCAGCATTTGGCTGAATCTGAGCAGAAAGTATAGCCCTATACACCAGAATTCATCCTGCTGCTTTTATCAGCAGTCAGGTCATCAATAAACACCAGTGACCTGGTTCCATTGGCAGCCATACATGCCCATGCCATAACATTGCCTCCAGCAGGTTTGACAGATGATGTGGTATGCTTTGGATCATGAGCTGTTCCTTTCTTTCCCCATACTTTTCTCTTCCCATCATTCTGGTACAAATTAATCTTGGTTTCATCAGTCCAAAGAACCTTATTCCAGAACTGAGCAGGCTTTTTTAGGTGTTTGCTGGCAAAGGCTAATCTGGCCTTTCTGTTCTTGAGCATTACCACTGGTTTGCACCTTGTTGTGAAGTCTCTGTATTTACATTCATAAAGCTGTCTCTTGACTGGAGATGTTGACGATGACATGCCTACCTCCGCAAGAGCGTTCTTGATCTGGCTAGATGTTGTGAAAGGGTTCCTCTTCACCATGAGCAGCATTCTGCAGTCATCCACTTTAGTTGTCTTCCGTGGTCTGCCAGGCCTTTTGCTGTTGCTGAGCTTGCCAGTTAATTCCTCCTTTTTCAGGATGTTCCAAACTGTTGTGTTGGCCACTCCCAATGTTTCTGCTGTCTCTCTGATAGGTTTATTTTCTTTCCTCAGCCTAATGATGGCCTCCTTCACTCGCATGGACACCTCTTTGGACCTCATGTTGGGAGTTCCAGTGAACAGCTACCAAATGCAAACGTAACAATCAGAACCACCTCCAGGCTTTTTATCTGCTTGATTGGTCATGGGGTACCCAGGAAACAGGCCACACTGGCCATGCAGCTACTTGTCAGCCATTCATTCCATTACTTATGCGCCACCAACGATGGGTGTGTGTGTATATGCCACTGGCTGTCCTTCCTGAATGGTTAGTGCCCCACTTTTGTCAAACCCCTTGAATTACAGCTGAAAGTCCTGACTTCGCTCCCATCCGAGTGTGTTTCCCTTCAACTTCAATGTGGTGGTGTACAGAGGCCAACTGCCAAAACAGTTATCCTTGTTCCAATATTTCTGGCCCTGACTGTATGTATCTGACTGGTGGGAATGTCCATGGAAATATCTGGAAAGAGATAAGAACCTTGGAAAAATGTTCTTCGGGACAATGGCAGTATGAGCAGATCAGGAAAGGTTTTTCTGTAACCCAAGATTAGAGTTCCTTCTCAACAGTCTGAATTTGAGGAATGTAGTAAATGGTCTCAAGACAAGACAGAAGATACATAAATACAGTACATAAATATTTCCAACAATTTGTTGGCTTATGTTGAAAAATAACACTCTGTGGGAAATCTTGTGATACAGTATTTCGTAGAACATCGAAATTTTATCATAAAACAAGTGTGGAATCTAATTACCCATCGTTGGTACCTGAGATATTCTTTGGGCTGGGGTGCTACACCGCTGCTAACAAGGATACATACCATACGTTTTTAACATCTACAATTTTATGCATTCAATTCTTATCTAAGAAAGTAAGAAGTTCTACCAAAATATTAGGGGCTATAATTAGTTGAATTGTTCCACTGCATCATCCTGGTGGGTGGGGTTGGAACCCTGAAAAGTAGACTGGGGATACAGGAGCAAGTAATAAAAAGGTACATGTAGTACGAGCAATACAATAGTAAGTGCAAGAATATTGCTTGGAATGGTGACTGCTCTGAAAGCACAGTTAACTGTGAGTCTTAAGTAGTTTCCAAGTTCCTTTATTTTATTTAAAAATTGCTCCACTGGTGGGGGATTCCTTACTTGACAAAGAGATGCATGAGCTGCCTGAGTTAAAAAAATTGAAGTTCATATGGTCCTGCAATCTAACATAGGATCAGTGCTACCTGTATCATGTATCCATGACTGGGACACTGTCTCTTCCAAGATGCACTAGCATTCTCTTTAGTCATAAACATTGTTTTGTGCAATGTACATATTAGGGGCTATAAGAACAGAAGATGAGCCCTCCTGGCTCAGAACAAAGGTATATCTAGACCAGCATTCTGTTCCTACAGTGGCCAACCAGACGACTATGGGAAGCCCACAAGCAGGACAGGAGTGCAACAGCACCCTCACAGTTCTGTTGCCCAGCACCTGGCATACTGTCTCTGATACTGGAACTAATATATAGACCTCATGACTGGTAGCCACTGATAGCCTTTCTTCCATGAATTTGTCTAATTGCCTTCTACATAGGATGCCCAGAGACCACACGAATAGGGAACTAGGGCTTTTTCACCCCAAAGTAAGGTTTGTGCCCCAAATGACATCCACACCACTGAGAGACTGTTTCCTAATGAAATGCTCTTCTATCCTGTCAGTACTTTGTATTTGTTCAAGAGTCAAGCATGCTGCCCCCAGAATTCCTTACCCATGTTTATGTATATTAGCAGTTGTCTACATGGGCCCAGAATTCTGCCATGCAGCTCACTGGCTGACCTTGAGCCTGTAATTATCTCTCAGCCATATCTTAAAGCATGAGCCCCCAACCTTTTTTGGTTGGTGGGTATGGTGGAATTTTGAAAGAGTGTCATGGGCATTCTCACAAAATGGTAGCATGGGGGGAGGCTTGCTCATTCATAACATGGCTGCCATGGTGAGCATTGCCACTTGGAGTGGCAGCACAAGAACTTCCAAAACCCTTACAAAGCTGTGCTACAACCCTTTCCAATGGTAAGCCCTACCTATGAGAAAATGTGAGAAAATGTTGAGAATTTCTCTCTCTGGAGAAATTTGGTGAAATTGTCCCCCCAATTTCTCTGCCCACAAATAGCGTAGAAATTTTGAGTGGCCATTTGTGCACAGCTCTGGTTAAAACTTGAATATCAATAACTACTGCTTCCTAGACTTCTACTTACACCAGGCAATTCATTAGTTAAAACTACTGAAATATTTATAGGTGGGTTTTTTCCACAATGCTGGTGACTGATCAAAAGTACAAGTAAACACAGATGGAACTGAAAATTCTAGAGATTGTGGGATAGAATGTTGCAATCCTAGTTAATTATCAGCTTGTTTCTCAGATTTGGCTTGCTTAATATGAAACTTGACAGTCTAAATGTATTGGAGTTTGTGATACAGAAAAAGCAATTGAGGCCCGCAAATAAATGGTGGCTCTGAAAACAATAGTGCAGCCATTAGTTTTAATATTATTTCAAAGCATTGAAGGAGCATTTCACTTTTGAAAAATTATGGAGTTACTTACCTTTTCCCTGCAAAAGCAACCTGATCTTTCACCTGATTGCCAAGTATACATTGGAACTTAATGGTGGTAACTCACCACTGGAGACCATATGAAATCAAGATGCCAGTTTCAGTAGTGGTGAGTCCTGACCATAAACCAGTTAAATAGAAGCATCAGAATTTAATATTATTTTTCCTCCAGTGATTTTAGTCTGGCAATTTGGACTTAACCAATATGCGACACATATTAACTTAGATGTAAATCTCACAGAGCTTACTCCTAATAAGTGTGCATAGGACTGTAGCCTTGGATTGTCAAAATGGATATCAGAGTCTAGGGAAATGGCTAATTATAAATCTAAATACGCAGGCCAGGCTTTAAAGAAGAGCATAATTAATTCCATGTGCCTGAGAGGGTTTGGACTTGCTTTTTTCTTGTATACCAGCCCCTGAAACCACATTGCCTTGCAGATAGCTATTTGGATCATTGTTTATTAAGATATACATTTTAAAACTGTGACAATCTCACCCTCCATCTCTCTGTTTTGCACATCAAATACATAGTCATTCTGCCTTGTAGTAAATAGTAGTCCAGTGATGGATCTTCAGCTACTTAGGGTGCAATCCTATGCATGTTTAGACAGAAAAAGTCCAACAACTCCCAGCATTCCTCAGCCAGCATAGCTGTTGTAGGACTTTTTTCTGTCTAAACATGCATAGGATTGCACTCTGTAGTGCAATTAATAGTGTAGTGCAATCTGGTGCACTTAAACCAGTTTAAGATTTACTGGTGGAAAGAAACTAGCTTTAGTGCAAATGATTCTAAGTAATTTTCATTTTCTCTTAAAGATAATCACCAAGAGCTGCCAGTTTTCATGGGATTATAAATTCATTCTCCATCCTGGATCATTTCAAAGCCTTTCCACTAGAAAGTTCCATTCTTTGGGGAAAGAGGATACAGGGTATTCCCATAAGCTATACTGCTAAGACCTACAAGTGGAAAAGCATATAAAATGGGGCACTTGAAAGAAAAGAACATTTTCTCAGAATTCAACATATTTTGTCATTGGTGAAATGTGATCACCCACCTGCATCCAAACTAGTTTGTCTATTGTAATGTGAGAGTGGAATGTGGTGTTATGAGCACCTATTGGATAATTCCTTTTGCTTATTATTTTATTTTTATGTTAAAGCATTTTAGCTTGCCTTTCAGGGTGTATGTGTGTACGCAGCTGGCTGGGGAATGCTGGGAGTTGTAGGACATCTTTTTCTCTCTAAACATGCATAGGATTGCATCCTGAATGTATTAATTCAGTACCTAGCTAATTAGATGCATGTGAATGCCAAACAGAAATTCAGAAATGAATGGTTATTCAGTGTGATTTTCCACCCTTAGTTCAACTGCCGTCTTGTACTCTGAACCAATAAATGATTTTCCAGCTGCCCTTAGGGTTAAAGGTATGAATGTTTTGATTTCCCTTCAACTTTCAAGTTGTGGTATTGTGAAATTGCCCCTGAGGGGAATAACTGTGAGTTGTCACATCCTGAAAATCACAAGTTTGCACGATGCCATCATTCGACATGACTTCACCACCTAAAAACAGTCATCTTAGTCTTTTGATACTTGGCGATGTTACTTTATTTCAGTCCTACTCAGTCCTGTGACTAGTGGCTTGCTAAGTATAGTTCCACGCTCGACATCAAGCACATGTCAC
Source organism: Heloderma suspectum (assembly GCF_057233095.1). NCBI lineage: Eukaryota > Metazoa > Chordata > Lepidosauria > Squamata > Helodermatidae > Heloderma > Heloderma suspectum. The sequence continues at coordinate 61,501,115 of NC_139461.1, forward strand.
TCGCCCCTTCAGGCATCCATGTATATAATGCAAACATTTGAAGGGAGGGCTTCTATGCAGCAGCACCACACCCCAGTAAAACTGTGTGTTTACTTCAGTCCTTTCAGGAATGCCCGAATAGTGCTAAAACCTATTACCAAGCAAAAAATCTAACATTCATACCACACCATAACCAGCAAGTCCAAAAGCTATCCAAAGGACAGCGATGGTGTTAGTGGTGGGGGTCTGTTAAATGATGTTTGTTAAAAGAGGTGCTACAAAGTGGGTTTGGCTGGGTGTGGGGAGCAGAGCTCAGTCCCAGATGTGGTGGTGGTGATGGTGTCTCTGGAGTTCTGCCTAGGAGGCAGGTAGATCTTCACTCCCAGGTCCTGGAATAGTTGTCCTGTCCAGCAGCAGCATCAACTGTCAACGATGAACATTGGAAAAGGTACTGTACAACAGGCTGCAGGGGGGACACTTTTGTTTCAATAGGAAACAAATATATCTTCTCTCTTTTGAGAAAATATATCTCAAAATCCTCTGTTAACAGAGTTTGTACATCCAGGTTTGCTCCACAGACTGCAAACCATCTGAATAAATGGAATCGGTTTTATTTATTTAAAGCATTTTTACCCCACCCTTCAGCTGAAAAGGCTCCTAGAGCAGTTTACATCTCAACAAAAACAAGACAGTCTCTGTGCTCAGGCTTACAATCTAAAAGACACAAAATGAAAAGGAAAAGGGCTGGAGAGGGAGGAGGAAAAAAAGCAATTCTGGCACCAGTGCTTAAAGTTACTAGGGTTCATATAACAATGAGCTGAGATGGAAACAGGTGAGGGAGCTGGCCTCTCAGCTGAGCTAATGGAGTGGCTCTGCTTCCAATCTCTCCCTCTGCTGCAGCCTGATAGACTGGGGTGTGAATACAAAATATTGCTATCTAAAGAAGTAAAATTCCTCACACATTTCCATTTCTTCCATACGTGTTTCCTCCCCGTCCCTCGGTGGTTGACAGTGCCAAAAAGCCTCAGTTAACATCTTCAATATGTGGATGCTAGTGCAACAGAAAGCTTGAGAAGTTGCAGAGGCAGCATGGGAGCATAACTCCCAGGGGTGTAAAGAAAAGATGGTCAGATTGAGCATGTGGCCATAAACTGTAAAATGCACAAATGCAGGTGATAATGAGGATTTGGTAGTGTTATTTGAGCCAGTTTGGACTTTTATTTGTTCTCTCCCTCAGCCTCATTTTTGTGTGAACACAGTAGTTCTTGAATGAATAGCCTCTTAAATTAGAGAAATACTAAACTTCTGAATGCAATACAAAAGTTGCCTATTCATGTGTTTTGTAACAACAGTTTAATGGGTGAGGGGATCACAGTCATAGAGTACAGCACTCTCTCTCACTTGTCCTGGTCTACCGTGATCAAGCAGTGAAAGTTTAAGCACATGACAGCCCTAGTTTTGGTTTTTAAGTATACACTGAGCACAGCAATCCTATGGTTCCTAGACATAAGATGCTGTGGATTTCCTCCTCCATTCTATTGACAGAGCTATGAGTGTGCAGGAGGAGATTCAATAGTGACCTCAGAAGAAGATGGGGCTGGTGGAAATAGCCATGACTAGCTTAAGTCCCATTCATTTCAATGAGTTTACTCTTACTAGGACTTATGTTGTATTTTACCCCAGCATGCCACCTTTTCACCCTCCCCATCCTCTTCCGAAGTCACTATTGAATCTCCTCCTCCACACATCACTCTGTCAATGGGATGGAGAATTATAGCATCCTATGTCTAGGGACCATAGGATTGCTCTGCCTAGTGCATACTTAAAAACAAGAAACCAAACTAGGGCTGTCATCTGCTTAAACTTGAAAGTGAATTTGATTGATTAATCATATGAATTTTTATGTATTTGCATCTTTATGCTGATTTGCATGTTATTTGGATATTTTCATAGTATTATTTGATGTCTGTTTTAATTCTTAAATAAATTGTAAAGGACTAAGGACCTAAAGGACTAAGTTAATAGGGGACTATTAACTTAGAAAAGACACTTCGTTTTTTGATGATGCAGACCTCATGGCAGGCATCATTTTAGGGCCTACACATTAAGATAATTGTACTTCTTAAAAAAAAAAGCATGTTCAGCGCTGCCACTCTTTTTCTTTTCTATTTTTAGAAAAAGCCTCAATGCAATACGCTCCCAAACTGGATTGGCCCTGATCTGGTTTCACACACCCGTGGTATCCCTGAAGGTACAGCCTGCAGTAAACAGCACCTTCAGGGGCAAATATCAGCTGGAGAAGATTGTCAGTGGGAAACAAGATCAGGGCCCTGATCCAAATTGGAAATGCTACACCAGTGCAGCTACAGTTACTTCCAAATAAAAGTTAAGCACGCTTTTCAAAAAGTACAACTAATGTAAAGTGTAATTTTGTTGGAAAATGTATTCTCGCGGGGTACCGCAGGGCTCAGTCCCGGGCCCAGTGCTCTTCAACATTTTTATTAATGACTTGGAGGAGGAGATGCAGGGAATGCTGATCAAATTTGCAGATGACACAAAATTGGGCAGGAAAGCTAATAGTTTAGAAGACAGAAACAAAATTCAAACTGATCTTGATAGACTGGAGCACTGAGCAGAAAATAACAGAATGACATTTAATAGGGATAAATGCCAAGTTCTGCGCCTAGCAAAAAGAAACCAAATGCACAGTTACAAGATGGGGGATACGTGGCTCAACAACACTACAAGTGAGAAGGATCTTGGAATTGTTGTCGATCACAAGCTGAATATGAGCCAACAACGTGATGTGGCTGCAAAAAAGGCAAATGCTTTTTTGGGTTGCATTAATAGAAGCATAGCTTCCAAATCCTGGGAAGTACTAGTTCCCCACTACTCAGCACTGGTTAGGCCTCATCTGGAGCACAGTTCTGGGCACCGCACTTTAAAATGGATGCAGCAAGCTGGAGAGGGTTCAGAAGAGGGCAACAAAGATGATCAGAGGACTGGAAACAAAGCCCTATGAAGAGAGACTGAAAGAATTGGGCATGTTTAGCCTTGAGAAGAGAAGACTGAGGGGAGATATGATAGCGCTGTTCAAGTACTTGAAAGGTTGTCACAGAGAGGAAGGCCAGGATCTCTTCTCCATCATCCCAGAGTGTAGGACACGGAATAATGGGCTCAAGTTACAGGAAGCCAGATTCCGGCTGAACATCAGGAAAAACTTCCTGACTGTTAGAGCAATACGACAATGCAACCAATGACTAGGGAGGTGGTGGGCTCTCCCACACTGGAGGCATTGAAGATGAAGCTGGACAGCCATCTGTCAGGGATGCTCTGACTTGGATTCCTGCACTGAGTAGGGGGTTGGATTCGATGGTCTTATAGGCCCCTTCCAACCCTATTATTCTATGATTCTATGTGTGAGACTGGGAAAATGCTTTTCTAAGACTGTTGGAAGTGCTTATTTTAGACATAATCTGTTCTCTACACCTTTTTAAGCAATCAAAGGTTTAAATTGATTAAACATAAGAACATATGAAGATTTCTGATTGCTCACCAACTCTCAGCCTAACCTACATCACAGGGTTGTTGTGAAGATAAAGTGAGAGGAGATGACCATGAATGCTGCCTTGAGCTCTTTGGAGGAAAGGTAGTATAGAAATGTAATTAATAAATACTAAATTACTCTAGTCCAGCATCCTATTTCCCACAGTGAAACTTCACCATTTCACTGCTCATCCTCAACTCCAGATCACTTATGAACAAGTGGTCTGAACATTTTATTGTATTTGACCAATAGCCATTACAAACAACATAACCTAAAGCATCATGTAATAACAGAAGGTAAACAGAATCAAGTTAATGTATCACCTGCATTGTTGTTTATTCGTTCAATCGCTTCCGACTCTTCGTGACTTCATGGACCAGCCCACCCCAGAGCTTCCTGTCGGCCGTCACCACCCCCAGCTCCCCCAAGGGCGAGTCTGTCACCTCCAGAATATCATCCATCCATCTTGCCCTTGGTCGGCCCCTCTTCCTTTTGCCTTCCACTTTCCTTAGCATCAGCATCTACTCCAGGGTATCCTGTCTTCTCATGATGTGGCCAAAGGACTTCAGTTTTGCCTTTAATATCATCCCCTCAAGTGAGCAGTCTGGCTTGATTTCCTGGAGGATGGACTGGTTTGATCTTCTTGCAGTCCAAGGCACTCTCAGAATTTTCCTCCAGCACCACAGTTCAAAAGCATCTCTCTTCCTTCGCTCAGCCTTCCTTATGGTCCAGCTCTCGCAGCCATAGGTTACGACGGGGAATACCATTGCTTTAACAATGCGGACCTTTGTTGTCAGTGTGATGTCTCTGCTCTTAACTATTTTATCAAGATTTGTCATTGCTGTCCTCCCAAGAAGTAAACATCTTCTGATTTCCTGGCTGCAGTCAGCGTCTGCAGTAATCTTTGCGCCTAGAAATACAAAGTCTGCCACTGCCTCAACGTTTTCTCCCTCTGTTTGCCAGTTATCAATCAAGCTGGTTGCCAAAATTTGGTTTTTTTGAGGTTTAACTGTAACCTAGCTTTTGCACTTTCTTCTTTCACCTTCGTCATAAGGTTCCTCAGCTCCTCCTCGCTTTCAGCCATCAGAGTGGTATCATCTGCATATCTGAGACTGTTAAATGTTTCTTCCAGTGATTTTAACTCCAGCCTTGGATTCATCAAGCTCAGCACGTCGCATGATGTGTTCTGCATACAGGTTGAATAGGTAGTATACACTGCAAAAGCATTCAGAGTGCTTGCACGATTATATTTTGCAGCCTTAGCAAACAAAGTTGTTTTGTGTGTAACATAAGGGTTGCAGTCTGACAGTAACTCAACTTTCATCCTTCAGGGAAGATTCCCATGGTATTAATATGAGAGAATAATTTTGCTAACAGAGATGCCCACCATTCAGGATTACTCTTAAAAATCTTTGGTGGGATCATATCCTCCCCAGGTGCTTGCATGCTGCTAAGGAATGGATAAGTTTGCTCACTTCTTGTTCTGTGGCTGGGGACCGTTCTGGGTGTACTGCCAAGACCTGGAAGGAAGTTGAACCATTGCTGCCGGTACTTATAACATTTCCAAAAATATTACCAAAATAAGAATGCCAAGTTTTAGCTGAAATACATGCCTCTAATATGGGATGTGCTCCCTTATCTATTATAGTAATCAAGTCCCAAAACTTTCTCTCATTCCTTTCCATGGCTGAAAGACCCAACTCCTTCCACTGAACCATCATAAACATCATTTTTTTCTAAGGTTTTTGTAAGCTAACTGACAGGAAACCAGTGCTTCCAAATCTACTTCCAGCTTTAGCTGCCTTGCCCTCCTGGTTAATTGAGACAGGTTGTTTTTAGCTTGTCTGCATTCTGTGTCATACCACCCAACTTTATGAGAGACCAGTCCAGGTTGATGGACTGTTCTTGTTAGGATCGGCCTTAAGGCATTGGCTATAATCAAGCTGTCATCTATAGGATCAACATGTCCTTTGACAACATTTTGGCATACTCCCAAAAGATAAGGCCTATTCAAATGATCCTGAACAGATTGGCTAACCGAAGGAGACCATTTAAATGTTTCCCACCTATGATTATTCCCTGTTGTGTCCATAGGGAGGGGGCACGATTGGGGAGCTTGTATAAAGATGGACCAAAGTATAGGTAAATGGTCACTTTCTGGTCAGTCTATAATGTTATAGCTTGCCTTATAGGGCAACAAATTCGGTGAGCAAAAGATGTAATCAATAACACTACCTGACCTATTAAGAAATGTAAAATATCCATTAGACTTCTCCTGCAGACTGCCATCAAAGCATATCAGCTAGAAGCGGGACATAAGTTCAACTAGTCTCCAACCTTCTTCATTAATTATTTTATCATGTGAAAAGCAATCCTATGGAAAGACATCACTACAATCCGGACTGAAAGCGTTTCCATTTTCATTGGGTCCTGAACCAACACGAGCATCAAAATCACCACAAACCATTATACTTGCTTCAGGAAACTGTGTTTCACAGAGGTTCAGTACCTCTGCCAATTCTTCCACAGAATCTTTGAGTTCAGTGAGGATTTATCAGGTGGAAAATATGCATTAAGGCAAATTAAGGTGTCCAACTCACACTTCCATTTACCTTTTACCAATACTGATAAAATTACTTTTAGACTGATAAATTACCTCAGCCTCAACATCAAGCTTCACTGTAGCCAAGCCTCCTCTGGCTCTTCCTTTATGATGGAGTTTTGCTGCAGAAAGCAGAAAGGAACTGAACCCCTGCAGCAAAAGGGTTGAGGTTTCCAATAACCAAGTTTCTTGGGATCAAAGAATTTCATAAAGCAAAAGAAATTTTCTAAACTCTTGATCTACTAACTTGATCTACCAGCTATGTTCCATGATAAAATAGAAAGGGGGAAATATGAATCCAACCCATCTAGTCAGGGACATTCCCAGGAGTGGTGCTGGTCTTTGGGGAGAATAAATCGGTATTCCCCCAAGTTTTTCCTAAGACAAAGCCCATCTCTCAAGTTTGAAAAATTGGTTGAACTCTTGTTTAGCTCATATGTATTTCTGTCCCAGTTAGAGTTGGCTTGAGTGCCCCGAACATAATTCCTAGGGGAAATGATAGTATTATGAGTAGTAAGTGAGGGAGATGGGCCTCTCCAACACAAAGAACCACTCCCTTGTCTATGCCATAGGATGGGAATGTTATTTGGATAAGCATAGCTTCCTCAGCGTTCCTCCAATTATGCAAAGTCTCAGTGGGGAAATGGACCCTATTATGCCAGTTTGTGGAGTAACTAATGACCTTCTTTTGTTGAACCTCTCCTTGTATGAATAGGTGAATTTAGGTCTCTGTTCTGGTGTGTGCTTACCCCACTTAAAGTACACATTGTTACTTTTTAAAAGGGAGATTAAAAATTCCAAAAACTTTGGCAATGCTCCAAACAGGTGAAGTATTCAATAATACCTCTTGTTTTCCCATACCCCAAGGGGTACAAACATGAGCAAGTCAGCCCCCCTTTGTCCTTCCATAATTTCCCAACTTTTAGCCTTGTGATACGTTCCGTGGGGTTTTCTTGGCAAGAATACTGGAGTGGGTTGCCATTTCCTTCTCCAGTGGACCACATTTTGTCAGAACTCTCCGCCATGACCTGTCCATCTTGAGTGGCCCTGCACGGCATAGCTTATGGCTTCACTGAGTTACGCAAGCCCCTTCGCCACAACAAGGCAGTGATCCATGAAGGGGAATCCTAATCAGTCAATCCTAAAGGAACTCAACCCTGGCTGCTCATTGGAAGGACAGATACTGAAGCTGAAGCTCAAATATTTTGGCCACCTAATACGAAGAGAAAACTCCCTGGAAAAGACCCTGATCCTGGGAAAGATTGAAGGCAAAAGGAGAAGGGGGCGGCAGAGGATGAGATGGCTAGATAGCATCACCAATGCAATGAATATGAACTTGAGCGCACTCTGGGAGAGAGCGCAGGTCAGGAAGACCTGGTGTGCTATGGTCCATGGGGTCACGAAGAGTTGGACACGACTGAACAACAACAATGTCCTAACTATGGATAGTAACTCTGATAGCACCTCTGTACCTTTTTTCCATGAGCTATCCATCTGTTTCAGTGGCCAATTGTATATGGAGATATAGAAATCAGACTTTCCCAGGGAATCATAGAATCATAGAATCATAGAATAGTAGGGTTGGAAGGGGCCTACAAGGCCATCGAGTCCAACCCCCTGCTCAATGCAGGAATCCAAGTCAGAGCATCCCTGACAAATGGCTGTCCAGCCTCGTCTTAAAGGCCTCCAGTGTGGGAGAGCCCACCACCTCCCCAGGTAATTGGTTCCATTGCCGTATTGCTCTGACACTCAGGAAGTTTTTCCTGATGTTCAGCCGGAATCTGGCTTCCTGTAACTTGAGCCCATTATTCCGTGTCCTGCACTCTGGGATGATCAAGAAGAGATCCTGGCCTTCTTCTCTGTGACAACCTTTCAAGTACTTGAAGAGTGCTATCATATCTCCCCTCAGTCTTCTCTTCTCAAGGCTAAACATGCCCAGTTCTTTCAGTCTCTCTTCATAGGACTTTGTTTCCAGTCCCCTGATCATCTTTGTTGCCCTCCTTTGAACCCTCTCCAGCTTGTCTGCATCCTTCTTAAAGTGTGGTGCCCAGAACTGGACACAGTACTCCAGATGAGGCCTAACCAGTGCTGAGTAGAGGGGAACTAGTACTTCCCGGGATTTGGAAGCGATGCTTCTATTAATGCAGCCCAAAATAGCATTTGCCTTTTTTGCAGCCACATCACATTGTTGGCTCATATTCAGCTTGTGATCGACGACAATTCCAAGATCCTTCTCGCTCGTAGTGTGGTTGAGCCACGTATCCCCCATCTTGTAACTGTGCATTTGGTTTCTTTTTCCTAGGTGCAGAACTTGGCATTTGTCCCTATTAAATGCCATTCTGTTGTTTTCTGCCCAGCACTCCAGTCTATCCAGATCACTTTGAATTTTGTTTCTGTCTTCCAAAGTATTAGCTATCCCTCCCAATTTTGTGTCATCTGCAAATTTGATCAGCATTCCCTGCACCTCCTCCTCCAAGTCATTAATAAAAATGTTGAAGAGCACTGGGCCCAGGACTGAGCCCTGCGGTACCCCGCTCGTTACCTCTCCCCAGCTTGAGAAGGTCCCATTGATAAGCAATCCTTTGTCTGGGATGCCCTAATTAAATCTGATCTATTGTCTACCTGTTTCAGCTTCTCCCCCAATTCCCCCTGCTCACCTTCTATTCCATTCTTCCCCATGATGTTGTCTGGCATACCAGCTTCCATTACTGAATCCTCTTGCCACTCATCTAATATAATTAGATCAGGGTCAGAAAAAGTAAGGTCGGAAATTTCAGTAATGTTATCCTGAGTTTCTTCCACTTCTACCATATCTTGCCATGGCATGCCCTGTCTTTCCCAGTACAGCAAAACATTGCTCACATGGTCCCCGAGATGCTATTTATCAATGAGAGAAGTGTCAGACTGCAGCTCTCTCAAATCAGAAATGTTATCAATTTCTTGACTGAGTGGTATGGGCGTTGTTGTCAATACCCCAGTCTCAATTAGGCCAACAATGACTTGCATGCTGGCCTTAAGACCAGAGAGCTCCTTCTTTAATATATCCAGACTCTTAAAATTTTTCTTATTAATTTCAGCTGTAAGGAAACAGTGGTCCCTAAGAAATTTGTACACTTCAGCAAGGACTACCTGATTTTCCTTTTCTATGCACTTATGCATCAGGTTATCCTGCTGTTCGGGACCAAAATTATCCTGGAATATACCATGTTCAGGAGACAGCAAGTAAGAATTTCCACACAAAATTTTTGGGTCAGGGGACCAATTGCCCACCATATCCTGTCCTTGTATATCTACAAATTCCTCCATCTGGAAATCCCTGTTATCTTCACCACTCAGCATATGTAAATATGATTCACTGTCCACCACGGCAGAGGTAAATTGGTCCTTAGTTGGGTTATCTTCAATAGATATTCCCTCAGATTCTACTGGGAGACAGTATTCCAAAATCGACCTCTGTGCAGATACAGGGAGAGGTTCTTTAAATTTCTTTTGGCCTTTCTGGGCCCTGGTTAGTACCATGGTAACATGGTCACTCTGAATTCACTCCAATATGCATTAAAAGAAAAGGGGGATAAAAAGAAAAGCAACAAAAAACTTAACAGATTTTAAAGAATTGAAGATAAAAAGGGGATAAAAAGCAATACAAACTATTGCAAACTAAAAGCACAATAACTGTCAAACCAAGACTGGATAATCACCCCAGTGGTATATCCAAGTCCAATCGACTCTTCAACTTCCCTCATTAGCTTTGATCTTCCAGCTAAGAAAGGAGCTCCAGCCAGATATACAGCCTGTAGATGGGCGGGGCAAGGCAAAAACACACCTGAAGGCAGCCCAGGTAAAGCAACTTCTCCTTCTAGTCCTTTCCCCAAACATGAACAAGTGAAATAACATTGGTCCTAATGAAGAACCTTACTCTCCCCTCACCCCAGCCCCCACTGTGGAAGAATGGATTTTCCCAGCAACAATGTATGAGCTATCCCAGTTATAATGTAAAGTATTTTGGGATGGCTTGGTCTTGAATGGGCAATTCAGACCCATTAGCTTTACAAAAGACCTGCTTGGAAAGAGATGAAATCTTTTAGAACTGGTTTGTTGATGATGATCAATACATCTGTCTGCATTTTTAGACTTTCCTTGGGGATGTAGCCTTGATGCTTCAGAATGTACCACTACACCACTGATTACTAGGTGGTAAAGGAAAGACACTCTACACACAATTAAGGACACTCTTTTTCTTTTAAAGTTTAAAAGAAGTGCCCTTGATCCTGTGTAAAATTTAAATGATTTATTACTTGAGACATCCGAGGCTAAAGCGTGACACTGAACAGGGGTTGGGGATGAGGAAGGGGTTAAATATTTTATTTATTATATTTCTATGCTGCCCAACAGCCGAAGCTCTCTGAGCGGTTGACAAAACAAAGCATAAAACCACAGAATACAATAACATAGTAAAACATAACATAAAAACCAACAGCGGTGTAAAGATCTAATAATGCACTAAACCAATTTTAAAAAATCTGAAGGACTAAAAAGCCTGGGAAAACAACGTAAATCCCAGATCTGTATCTCATGTCTTATTGATACGATCCCGTCATGGTGACAATACCACTCTTGCATATTTATACCTGTAGCACGCACAAGGACATCTGTTGGGGTATTTTGGATAACACAGAATAAAAAGCGGGAAATAACGCTAGAAGAGCATAACGTGCCCCAACAGTTATCAGTGCCGTTCCATACCGATAAAAAGCACTCGTGTATACCTGCTGATCTTGGCCGAGCCCAACTGCTAGCGGCCTTGCCTAGCGTCAGCTCGCACACCTCCAGTCCAGGGGCTTAGTCTTAGTCCTACAGGGGTCCTCTTAAGCGGCCCAAAGTTGCCGGAGTCGCCTAGGAAGCGGCCGGGCGCGCGTCTCGTCAGCGGCCAGCGCGCTTGGCGACCCAGGGGAGTTCGCACGAGGGCCGGCGGGGCTTTGGCCCTCCTTGACCAGCGGAGGGGGCCCTGTCGCTACCCACAATGCTCCCGGATTGTTCCGGCAGGCCCGGGACCCCCGTCCTTCTCGACGGGGAAGGCACAAGATGAGGCGAGGAGCCTGGCGAGGAGCCGAGCGGGCAAGGGTGGCGGAGGGCTTGCCTAACCGGCTTGGCGGCTTACTGGCTGCTTGCGCGGGGCGAGGCGCGGCGCGGCGCCAGCCCGAGCACATTTTTGGCGGCGGCTAGGGGAGCCTAGCTGCTTGTCTTTCTTTCCTCGTAGTATTAAGTAACGTGACCAGGAGCAGGAGAAGCCCCCGCGCTGCTCCACCCGTTCCGGCCGCGCCGGGTCTGGGCGAGAAGGTCGCGGAGAGGCATTCCTTCCCCTCCTCTCCCCGTGGAGAGGCAGCGGCGCCATGAGCCAAGAGGAGCCGCGTCCCCCGCGGGGGAACCTCAACGAGCTGCCCGACGACTCGCCCTTGGTGCGAAGCGCCGTGGCGGCGCTGAGGCGCCGAGCCCGGGACGAGAACTTCCGGCCCGCGCAGCTGGCCCTTTCACACGGCCACCTGGTCCGCTTCTTGCGCGCTCGAGACTTCGACGACGACCTGGCGTGGAAGGTAACGGGCGGGCCTCCGAGGGCGCGCGCAGCCGAGCGGCCCTCGAGGCTGCTGCGCCGGTTCCCAACCTCGGGAGAAGCCGCGCCAGGTGGGCTTCGAGCCTGGCGCTTCTTCCCCGCGTCCTGCTGCCCTGGCTTTAAAAAACCCTCCACGGCCTGAGAACGGCGTGGAGAGGCTGGAATCCCCCCCAAGCAAGCACAGCGAGCGTTTAACGCAGGGTCCCCACTACCGTGCGCCCTCCAGACGCTTTGGACTTCAAATCCCATCAGCCCCAGTCAGCATGGCCAATGGTCAGGACTTTGGGGAGTTGTAATCCTAAACATTTGGAAGTTGGGGAAGGCTGGTTTAAAGACAGGTCCGCCTCCCTTCTTCAACCCTTGGCCTTCCTCTGCCAAGTGCGCCTTCCTCCTATGGCTCCTTCAGCGGGGACACACTGGTGAAAATCCAACATAAGCCCTACTTAGAGTGGATACCCTGAAATGAATGGGACTGAAGTTAGTCATTTATTTCAATGGGATTTTATTTCAAAAATCCATTTTTTATTTCAATTGGATTTTTGCCAATCGGTTGTATCCAGTGTTAGTCCTATTGAGAGCAGACTCCTTGAAATGAAGGGGGCTTCAGTTAGACTAACATTGCATACAACCCGTTCAGTGTGCCTAAAATAGAAAGGGCAAACGTTTCCCTCCTCTCCTTCCCAGAGCTCCTATGGATTCCATGATGATGCTTCTGACTTGGTACGACCCTCACAAAGTACAGAAGTGTTGTAGAATAGACAGTCTTGTGGCACTTTATGACTAACGCATTTATGGCATTAGCTTCTATGGAGCCAGTCCGCTTCACCAGATGCTAGAAATTTAAGCAACTCTAGGAGTGCCCTCAAGTCAGAATCTCCTAGTACTTGGAACTCTTACACATCAGAGTACAGTCTGAAGATGGTCTCACATGATATGCAGAAAGGGAGTGGGATAGAGGAATTGTATATGACTCAGCCTGCAATCATATCCAGACTTACCTGAGAGTAAGCCCTATTGAACTCAATGAGACTTACTTCTGAGTAGATATGCAGAAGATTGCCCTGCCACGTTCTCCCTCTTTTTGCCCTTCCTCTGTAATATCTGAAGCAGGGGAGAAGGAGCAGGAACATGAGCCTCAGGTGTGGATACAGCATGCACCTCATCACAAGGGAGATGTTTGCAGGGATTCATTTTGAACATAATAAGCATAAAAATAATATTTCATGTTAGACCACTAAAGCAGTGCTGCTTCATCTTTTTGAACCTAATGATCCTGGATTCCTACATAAAGACCTTCTTAAGCAATTGTATACAGCTGCAAAGTTATGTATAGCATGTAACGAAGTCCCCAAAGCAACTGACTGAAGAGCAGTGGGTTAATAAATTTGGGGAGACTGTAAGTACATATAAACTTAGCAAGTGCAGTAAGCAAAGAATCTGAACTTGAAGAATGATATTATGGCACCATGGTTTTCCATTCATTTCCTATGTTGAGGCACTTCAGACTTTTGATAAAGTTCCAACAAAGTACAGCTGACTGTATTTTTTCTGATTAATACACACAAACACATACAATGACATACACTTACACACCTTTTATATGTTGAAGAACTTGTATTTTTACTTTCATTAGATATTGAGCTCCTACTTAAAAAATTTTTATTGTAGATGTTACATAAGCATATCCGTTATAGACTAAGATTTATAATTAGTGAATTCTTTTGTTTCTTTAATGATTTTGATTTAATATTATGTATGTTCTTCTTTTGGTTGCCTTTATTTTGTTAACCTTGTCCTGAATTAAAATAAAATTTCATGAGAAATAAAAAGAGGATGTAACATGTGCAATTAACCTGGAGTATTACAGTTTGAGAAGAGGAATGTATCCACATGAACAACAGGCATCAAATTGTCATCTGAAACCTCTCTGTTGAGCTCCATTTAGGGAGCAATCCTATGGCTGCTAGTCATAGGATATGTAGCTTTCCTGGAGCTGACCTCGGAGCCCGCCTCCAAGGTCGGTTCCTGGAGAACTGACCTTCCCCCCCCTTCTGCGCTGCCTCGAACGGCCCCATGAACAGCCTCATGCTTAGAAGAGGAGCACAGAGTGGCCAAAATGGGGCATTCCAGGGCAAGGAAGGCGGAAATGCTGATACGACACATCCTATGTGTCATCCAGCGGCCTCCTCCCCAGCTCTGCCTTCCTGCGGCTAGACATCCGAAATCGGCTGTCTAGCCACAAATGCAGGGCAGGAGAAGTGCGGAGGGAATGATCCCCTCTGTGCTTCTCCTGCCCTGCATTGGATAGGTAGTCGCCTCCGAGTTCAGAGACGGCCACCTATCCCCATAGGATTGCACCCTTAGAACAGCTCTTTGAAACGTCTGTGCATGCAATACTTGGGGAAATCTGGAGCACCTTGAATTAAAGTGTCTTGGCATTACAGCTTTGGGCCTTTCCCCCATTCTGGGCTTCCTATCATACAGGGAATTGCATGTATAAAGAGGCATACTACCACAATTTAACAACATTGACTTCATATTCACAGATATCTTGTTTAAAACACCCCATACTGAGGTGTGTCTGCAAAATAGGATCATGAAATAAATTGTCCTCATATTTTGTCTTGCATAGTTTCTGTTTTGTTTGATGTAATTACTCTTTAAAAAAAACAACACCTGACAATAAAATATTGGTTTTTAAACATAGGCCGTGAAAAATGAACAATGATAATATAGTTGAAACTCACACAGTAAAGAATAATAAAAGTCCAAAGGTTCCATGTATCACAAAAAACATCAATATGACATCCAACGATAAACTAGATGTAAAACATCATATACAAATAACATAATGTTACAACAAATATGTTCTGTAAAGCCTTGTGAGAGGCCAGCCCATAGGTCTGTTTTGAATTACCTCTTTCTTCCTGGAGATCATACATCTATGACTGCATGTTAAACTCCAGAGACATGGAGCCCATCATGGGTTTTAAACTGATGGGTTGTCGTTATGTACAAACAGTCCTAGTATTGTTAAACAGTTACTCTTCCTCATCCATAAGCTGCTGTATCTATTTTGTCTTTAGACCCTAATATCATTCTTTGTTTGATACATGGGACCTTTGACCCTTTATGTATTTTTCTATTTAGTGTGATTTTTTTTTAAAATGTGTGCCTCTCTTTGGTTTTAAAGGGTTGTTTATTATGAACTTCATCACAGTTTGGTTTGTCCATTTTGGTTCACCCTCCTCCTTTTTCTAGCTTTTTGTATTTTTAAAGCAGCCATAGTAATGCCCTTTGCACATTAGCTTCTCACTGCAGTATGGAGCACCACAAAAGAAAAACAATTAAACAAGTCCAACCTGCTTGCAAGAAGCCACCCTTAATTAAATAATCTGAGGAAAGGACTAGCTGGGATACTGATACTGCAGTTTTTCTGGTTCAGTCTCTCTGGTGCCTGGCAGAAGCTGCAAGGGAAACTGCATCCAAGAAGACAAATAGCAACTGGGTGGGTGCTTTTGTTCAGGGATTTGGAATGGAAGCAAAACATTAAATCTACACACACATACCACAGCCCTAGTCAAAATCATACCCACCTACTCCAGTGGTTGTTTTCTGAAGAAGAATAAAAAGCCCTTGCAAAGTTCCCAAAGAAATTCACTTACAGGCAGTTGGCCCTTAGACAAAGCTCCTAACTAAATTTTATGTGAAATGCAGAGGTTCTGTGAGCCTGTGTCTCTCTTCTCCTCCTTGTAACAATGCATGATGTGATGCTGTTCTGTGTGCCCGACCACTGCCTCATAATATTGGCTGTTGGTGATAGGGGCAATGCGGTGCACAGCACAATGATGCTGTCTCCCACACTTCTTCAGCTACATGTTATGGGGAAGAGAGGGGGAAGTGATACAATGTTATGATTCTAAACTGCCATGAGGACATTTGTCAGTTGGGCAGTCTATAAATTTAATAAATAAACAAGTGCTGTGTCTTGACACGGAGACTGGCCTTCTCTGCAGTGGCGCCCACCCTGTGGAATGATCTCCCCCCTGAAGTACATCAGACCTCAGTGATGAATGTTTTAGGCATTTATTGAAAACACATCTGTTTGCTGTCCAGCCATGAGCTATTTTTGCACCAGCCTCATAATACTTTGTGTGTGTGTGTGTGTGTTTACTTTGTTTTTATTTGTTTACATTTATATTTTGTAAATCACTGGGATTTGTTTCAAAAAGTATTCTCCCATAGCTTTCCTCTCTCATCTCCTGCCTCCCCCCAATATCTATGAGACCTCTCTCACACAACCCACCATCTCTTCCTCCTCCTCCTTCTCTTGTTGTCCCAGACCAGCCTCCTCTCTCTATCACTATCCACTTACTGACTGATGTATGGAGGAAGAAGCTTTCTGACAACTTCCTTCCAAAAATCTGGGACGGAAGAGGTCTAGGTGGGAGGGTGTTTGCTGATATGCTGTGGGCAGGGAAAGCTTCTAGAAAGCCATCCATTGACCCCCTTTCCCTGCACCCTTTAGCCACTCAGAAAGCCTCAGGAGTTGGGCAATCCTGATAACCTTCAACCTGGCATGCATGCAGTTGTTTGGGTAATTTGAAGAGGGTTTGATGAGGGGTTTTGAGCTATTGGCTTCCACATCACTTTTTTTTCTGGAAAGCTTTGGGAGTCTCCAACATGCAGGATTATCTGCACACTTGAGAGGGATTCTTCTTTAGATGTATGATCGACAAGGAAGAGTTATATGGCTGCACTTCTTAATGCTTACATACATTAAATCAAGTATTTACTCCCTGCTCAAGTGATGTTAAAGTTTGCTACCTTAGCTTAGTGTGGCCACATGGGTCTGTAGGCAAGCTTGATGGATCGTAGCCTTGGAATTTGTTAGGGAACACAGGTAGAGTTCTAATGGCATGAGCTACTGTTCAAACTCTCCTCTTGCAAGGCTTCCATGGAACAGCCATTATTGATTCACAGTTAGAATAGAACAAAATGCTACAACTAATATTGCTACAAATGACAACATTTATTTTATTCATATGTGGATCCAAGCAAACCAATACATTTGCTCTCCAACTGAACTTCTCATTGGATCAATAACAAATTTATGTTCACTAGCATTCCTTACAATGGCTGTGACAGAAAATCTATTATCACTACTGCATCCAGCAGCTTTCCTTTGACCATGTGAGAAATTACAAAGACAGGAACCGCATTGTAATTTGAAAAGGCAACATACATAATGCCCATGCCTTGCAAGTGTGTGTATTAGAGAACAGCTTGTTTTGAGTGAAATTTAGATCTCCTCACTTCACTGCACCTCTTCCTGTGATCAGCACACACTTAACAATAGTTGTTGCTTCTATCTTTAGATGGCATACTTATTTCCAAAATGAAGACAATGAGGCAGTGTTCCAAGAAGCTATTTTATTCACTGCTTCATAAACTTGAAAACTCAAAATGACCCATAGTAATAATTGGGCAGTTTCCAGCTGTTTGTGTTCCCCATCAGCCAATTTTATGCCTGGGACATACCAAACAATTGGTTCCATCCCAAGCCATTTCTCTGCTTCCAATGTATCCTGTCTAGTAGAGAGTGTCAGCTATTACACAGTTCTGTCCTTTACGATGAGCTACAAATGGCTGAGATAAAGTGATGCTAAACTTGGGGCCCCTCCAGCAGCACAGTTAACTTTTAATCCACTCAATTTAACACAAGCCTGTTCTTGTATAATTTGGGCACATTAACAATAGGACATAGGGATGGTGGTAGCACTATTTGAGCACTATTGTTTTGAATAAAATACAACAGGCAGATCTTTCGAGTATGGACTATGAATTTGTACAGTCGTCTGTACAATTTTGGATAATGCACAATTAACTTACATAATTTGCTACTGCAAGATGTGGCAAGGGCCACTAGCTTTGAAAGTTTTAAAACATTTTTTAAAAGATTAGACAAAAGCATGGAGAATTGGTGTGCCATGGATATTAGCCAGGGTAGTTAAATGAAACTTCCATCTTCAGAGATGATGTGGTTCTTCTAATTCTTACCAAATGTTGGGAACACAGAGAAATGGGAATCATCGTTGTACCCCACTGGAGGTTTTTGGGGGATAGCCAGTTGACCATTTTGTTAATGAATATGGCTAGAATTGGTCTGATTAATCAACACAGTTCCTACGTACTTATGTCATGACCTGAAGAAATCAGCTTTTACCTCAAGCGTTTTGGTTAGGGCAGGTGTACTCTTGTATTATATGGGAGCAGAAGAGAGGCAGATTTTGCCAACCCTTACTTTTTGTATATTTATAGTCTCTTTGTGGACACGTTGTACCAAAGCTCTTCCTTACAGGCACCAGCCTGAATGGCAAATGGTGCAGAGGGTAGCAGATAAGGGTGTATCAGCTTAGGGAACATACAGCCTAGGTCGGGTAGGCAATGTGGTGTCCTCCAGATGTTTTTGACTTCAATTCCCATCAGCTACAGCCAGCATGGCCAATGGTAAGGAATTATGGAAGCTGTACTCCAAAATATCTGGAAAGCACCAAGTTGTTTATCACCAGCCTAGGTTATGGTACTGTTTCAATGTGTAACAAGACTGGCCCAGTGTGGTATAGCATTTGTGGCTTAGAAGCTCAGCAGAATCTGAAGATAATGCAATTATTTAGCTTCCATAATAATTGTGGTACTTGTTTAGAATATAAGTTATATGCTATTCATGGTCATGAACATTAACACCTTTATATACTTGTACATTCTGATGAAGTAGGCTGAATTCCATGAAAGCTTATGTCATAATAAATTTGTTATTATGACACATAATAAGGTGCCATGAGACTCTTCTGTTGCTTTTATGTAAGGTTACTTCAGAATAACTTTCCTTGGGGAGAGAGAGAAAATAATGTTGTAAAGCTACAATATTTTTTATAATAAAAACAACAAAAAGCATCCAGCTGAAAATAGAGGAAAGGTAAAGATTGCAATACATGGTAAATATCTGTTCCTAAGCATCTTAAGAATGTTGTTGTTCCCAGCATCTGAGAACAAATGCTGAAGACCAGACTTCTTTTCCACTGAAGTATTTTCCATCTGAACGCCTAAAAATGATTGATTTGGAAGTTTCATAGGAAAAGCACTGTGAGAAACCACTAAAGCTATAAATGAATTATCTGTTTACTATTGGCTACTTGTCATTTATGTTTCATGTTATAAATAATGTATTCATAAAGGCAGGTCTATTGCAGATGTTCACAACTCAATATGGTATGAATAGTACAAAATTGAGCTTCCCTCTGAAGTCAGACTAAAATGCAAGCCCTTTTGTTTATAAAAAGTTTGAGTTTGAATAAATATCTTCCCAGTAATGCAGAAGATGACAGCCTTTGAGCAGCTACAGTTCACCGCTTCATCCATCTCATATCTCTCATAAATTAAGAACAGCATTAATTAATTGGCAAATGAGAAAGCCATCAACATTCCTGGGCAAAGATCATGCCTAGAACTGACTATATTGATGGCCTCAACGAACTGGATCAGATTTGTTTGCAGTTGCATTGTGCAAACAGAATTGTGCAAATTCAACATTTGCTGAGGAAGAAAAGCCCATGATTCCAGGAATAGAATGGAAGCATGCATGCATAGGAGATACATAAATAGTGTTTCAGAACAGTGAAGGACAAAACTGGAATGAAATTAAAGTACAATGTTAAAAGTACACTGATTTGGACAGAAGCTAAGGCTTTCTACCAAAGTTTATCAAGGTTAGAGCATGTGCAGAAAGAGCCCGCCTCTCTGGATAACAGGGTGAAGATACTGGGTTTCTCAATTACAAGAGAAGCTTGTTTAATTTCTTTATGCCTGCCTGGTTCTTCTTCACAATTGTTACACATTTAGCTGCTTTGCTTGGCATATTTAGCTAGTCAGTTTTGATGGTATCAAAATGGTTCCATATTCCACACTGACTGCCCAAAGGGATCTACTTTGTGTTTATCATAGGCTAGTGCATTCAGATAGCAGCAAACTAGTTATTGGAAACTTTATTCTCACTGAAAGGTAACAAATTTAAATGGATTTGATCCAAAGTAATTTAGGGAGCAATCTTCTGGCCTTTACACAACATCTGAGGCGGTCATAGGATTGTTCAGAGTCCGAGGTCAGAGATAGCACTCCAACCTCAGAAGGGAGAGTTGGAGATCCAACCGCCCTCCCCCTTGCAGCTGGCATGGAAAGAACTGTGCCAGTTGGCCTCCAAGGTCAGGAACTCAACCTTGAAGAGGGGGAAAGGGGACATTTCAGTGGGTGGGGAGGGGAGGAGACTGGATAAAAGCCAGGATACAAGTTATCCTGAGCCTCTGCCAGCCTCCTTCCCTCACCCTCCAAAACACCTTCACTAGAAAAGCCCATCTAGCAAAAAATGCTAGGTGGCAGGATGGGGAAGGGAAGATCACCTCCACCCCTCCTCCTGCCCTGCATAGGATGATTGTAAGCCTCTGAGTTCAGGGGCTTATGATCATCAAGGGCACAATTGCTAGGAATGCACCCTTAATGTCTACATTTTGAAGGACATTCGTTCTATCACAGTTAACTTTATTTTCTGTACTTTTAAACTGCCTAATAACTGAAGTGTTCAGAGCAATGTACAGTAAAAACATAAAAAGAAACATTAAAACAATAAAATAAAAACAATGTAGAATAAAACCAAGATAAAAAACCAGCAGCAAAGAATAAAACCATTCCAGCATATAAAACCACATTAAAACTTGCAGCAGAATAGAGTATTACAAACACTAAAACAGTTCTTAAAATGCCTGGGAAAATAAAAACATCCTCAGCTGTCACTGGAAAGACCATAGTGTAGGTTCCAGATGAGCCTCTCAGGTGAGAGCATTCCACAAACAGGGTGCCACCACTGAAAAGACCCTCTCTCTTGTAGCCACCCACCTTGCCTCATTTGGTAGAGACACCTGGAGTAGGGCCTCAGATTATATTCTTAATGGCTTGGTAGGTTAATATAGGAGGAGACACTCCTTCAGATAACTTGGCCCCAAGCTCTTTTCATTTTACCTTAAACATTTTTCATTTACCTTAAAAAAAAAACGTAAACCCATTGTTGACAAATAATAGTCATGAAAAAACAGCTTCATCCACCAGATGAGGTCTTAAAATAAATTATGGCGAATTCTGATCTTCACCTGCAGGGTGTAATGTATTAAGTAACATATCCTGTAAAATATAAAGGTTATGTGCAACTCAGGTTCTGGTGGGATAATAGCTGCAGCTCTGTATAATATTACTGAATTCTTCCTTATCTCCTCGTGAATACTGGTAGAAACAGGATCTCTATTCTTTTCATCTGAAAAGAAAGCCACTATTGTCTCAAAATTAAGCCATTTTGTGTGCAACCAGAAAAATAACTTTACCGCTAGATAATCTTGCTGTGAAAAGTAACTTATATCTGCAGTGTTTACTGTTGATGTATTAAAAATATGTACTTGATCTGAAATGCAACCCTATACATGCTAACTCAGTGTTAAGTTCCATTGAGTTATGGGCTCACTCCCTCATAAATGAGCATAGGATTACAGCCTGAGTAACTGTGTAGAAGCAGTAAGTATCTTATACTTTCTCTACTTTTGTTTTAGAAAACATATATTTGTGCATTACCCTTCCTCCAAGGAGCTTAGGGCGATGAACACGGGTTTAACTGTTGTGTGGGGTAGATCAGCTGGAGATGTACTGACTAGTACAAGATCACTCAGTGAGCCTCGAAGCTGGCAAGCAATTCAGGCTTCCCCACTACAAGTCAGATACCTTATCGAGTACATGAAGAATTTCTATATACATGTGTCCAACAAGCCACTGGATGAAGCTGGCATGGAACCATTTATTATGTAGAGAAATTATGATGATCGACTCTATTTCCTGTGGTTTGAATAAGGATGATGGGTTTTTTAATCACACATGTTAATTGGCTTACTATTGGAATGATGTCTGTTATCAACCTATGTTTTGTGAATGGCAATCTTTAAGGCAGGGGTGCAGAACCTGAGATCTGGGGGCCAAATCTGGCCCTCTCGGGGTCCCAATCCAACCCTCTGGGGTTCCTCAAATCCCATGCTCCTTTCGCAGCCCCCCTTCACCCCCAACCACCCATTGTTTGGTAGGTTCCCACCTTTTGGTATTTTGGCCCTGCCCATTTGCCTTTAACTCCCACTCCTTTTGCATTTGGCCGCATCCACCACTGGAATGTGGCTTCTGAGAACTAAAAGATGTCCTCCACCCCTGCGGTAAGGTAATCATCACTGATAGTACTTTTTGCATTTTAATTCCCTCTGATGACACAGTTTACATCCCCCACCCCAGCATGTGTTTAGAAATCTGCCAATTTGAGGTTAACATGAAGTGGACAGTGTCCAAAAAAGCTTATGCTGAAATACATTTGTTAGTCTTTAAGGTGCCACAAGACCCGTTGTTGTTTATATTGATAACAAGATACCTCACCCTGCAGTTTCATCAACTAGAAATGAGTGGTGGTTACTTAGAACACAAAGGTAAGTTAACAAAGACCTAAGATGTCTGTAAATAGATCACTGAAAAGTCTGGGCATATTAGCAGCAGGGGGAAAACAAGCAGTTTGAGAGAAGATCAGGTAACAGAAAAGTCCAACTAATAGAAATAATGCAAATCTAATCACAGCAAAGGCCAGTTAATCAATATATAGATTATCGATATAGATACACACACAAACAAACATCCTGTGTTAGTGTGCTTGGTTCTGCTAAAAGGCAAGATACAAATTTATGTTTAGCTCTCTGTGTACACACGCAAGGATACAGTGGGCAGTATCCAACTGTGTCATTCCATTAGCGCAAAAGACATTGTGCTAGCGAAAACTAGGTTCCAGACTATGTGCAAGAGGAGAATCCAACTAAAGTTATATTTGCACAAGCGTGGCTGCACAAGCATGGCTGCACAAGTGGTACGCTTGCACAACCCATTGTGCAACTGATTTTGCATAACTCTTGCCCAATCCGTTGTGCAATCTGTTGTGCATAACTTTGAGCAACACATTGTACAACCTGTTATGCATGCAGCTGTCCACTGTGCTTACAAAAACCGTTGTGCAACCAGTTGCTCAACTGCTCCACAACCCACTGTACAAGCATAATGAGCAACCAGTTCCACAACGGAAAGATTCAGCAGAGCTCCCCTAGTGCTATTTGAGTTTGCAGAATGACACTGTTGGATACTGCCCTAAGAAATATCTCATACTTGAAGCCACTCACCCTTTCTCCTGACCACCAGTCATTTGGTGGATTCCTAGCTTTTGTGCAGTTTTCCCCTTATTCTAAAAAGTTGAAATGCCTCTTCTAACGCTTAATCACTGGCAATAAGAGATTTAAGCTACAATATGCTGGTACTTTGGCCCCTTCCACTACTGGAATATGATCCCCAAGAGCTTCTCCAAAATGGAATTCAGCCCTCAGGCTGAAAGAGGTTCAACACCCCTGTGCTAGAGCAGAGCCTTCCTCCCCAATTCCATCATAAGATTGTGATCATGCAGACACCAAGACTTCAACACCAAATCTGCTTCCCCGCACCCTCGTGCCCCCCACCTGCTTTCTGTAACAAGTTGCCTGATGAAGATCTGGAGATCTCCAAAGCTTGCAGGTTTTGGGTGGCCTTTTGGTTGACCTCAGTACACTAATTATGGATTTTGGAATTGAAAAGAACAATTAAACATCAGATCTCTTGTTTTTATGTCATCAGTTTTTATTCATCCTGAATCCCTTGCAAAATACAAGAGCAAGAGGTGGGGTTATTGAGATTAAAGAGTAACCAAACTGAATTGATAAAATAGATGTACACAGATTATAAAATTCACTATATATGTCCATTACATTCAGTGGATTTTACTCCCAAGTAAGTTTGTAAAGGAATGCACCCTGGGTGAAAAAACTAAAAAGGCAGAGATACAATGTTTAATGGTGTAAGTTGTATTACAGGATATTTCATAACTGACAATCATCCCCCCCCCCCGTTGTTGTTGTCGTTGTTTTACTATTTCTTTCCCCAGCTGTTGAAAAACTATCATAAGTGGAGAGCTGAATGCCCAGAAATAAGTGCAGATCTACGGCCTAATTCTGTTCTCAGCCTCTTAAATGCTGGTTACCATGGAGTTTTGAAAGAGAGGGACCCAACTGGCAGTAAAGTTCTCATTTATAGAATTGGCAAGTAACTTTTCTTTTTACAACACTGGTAAATAGCATGCTCTTATTTCAAACTATACTCTTTAAACCAGGCTGCAGAATTCCATACCAACCATTATGGCACCAACAGTTTTGAAACATTGTTTAACGATTCATGAATTACTAAACTGACTTTCCGAATTAATTGATATTGTGACTAATTTCTGATTGGATAGATCATTTGACATTGAAGATTAACACAATGCAACTGGATGAATTGTTCTTAAGGTGTGTGTGGGTTTTTTAATCAGCAGTCAAGAAATTGAAGCCTACTGACTGGAGAATTGAGTAGCAGTTATTGAGATGATTTGAGTTTACTGTTGTGTTATTTAATTAACTATCCTTGTGAGTAAAATTAACGAATTAATGAACTGTGATAATGATTTATTGTAAATGGTGTATTGAAATTTACTAATTAATAGCACAGAGGTTAAGTTTTTGGATAACAGATAGAAAAAGCTATTGTATCAGTTCATGTCTGAAAGAATGAAGTAAAATTGACTAAGGTGAGCTATTCAATTAAACATCTAGAGAGTGAAGTGTTAGTACTTATTTGAATAAGGAACCTACATCTTGCGTGAGAGATGAAGCGCAAAACACAATGGGCACATTGCAGCCAAAGTTAAGCAGTTTTAAATCGCATTGGGCTGGTTTGGACGATTGCAGGGTGGCTAATAAGCCACAGTGCCAGTTGCGTGCTGGCCGGATTTACCCTTGTCGTTGTCACGTGTTGCGATGTCCAAACCTAGCAAGAGTAGGTGTTTGGGCTCGTTCACAAACCACCCAGTAGTGGGTTCTGGGTGGTTTGTTAACCACCCATCCTCACCAGGTTTGGACATCAAAACAAGCTGCATGGGCAAGGGTAATTATGTAAATCCAGCCGGCACGTGATTGGTTCATGCAGGGTGGTTAAAAAGCCACAGTAGCTTATTAACCACCTACAATCATCCAAACCGGGTCATTGAATTAAAGAATTACATTTCAGTCTTTTCAACAGTAAATTATACCTCGGTTTCTCCAAAATAATCTATACAGTCCATAGAGCACATCCCA
Organism: Heloderma suspectum; assembly: GCF_057233095.1. Classification (NCBI taxonomy): domain Eukaryota; kingdom Metazoa; phylum Chordata; class Lepidosauria; order Squamata; family Helodermatidae; genus Heloderma; species Heloderma suspectum. Next base: position 61,526,161 of record NC_139461.1, read on the forward strand.
ACCAAAATTAAGCACTTTTCAATCCTATTTATTTCAATGGCAGAAATTTAACTTCATGAGTCAAAGCACAATCCTAACCTCCTCAGAAAGCTATCCAAAGCAGGTTAGAAGGGGGAAAGAATGCCCCACTGCTGGCAGAGAGAGTTCCACCAATGGGAGATACATCCTCTGCAGAGGCCCCCAGTATGCCCACAGAAAGCTCCATGAACACAGATCTACTGCTGGCAGTGTTCCCAACAGTGGTAGGCTCAAAAATGGGTGTGCCAGGGGCATTCTCGAAGCAGCCTTAGATCCACTGGATCCAAAGCCCCTTTGGTCCCCCAAGAGGCCCTAGGATCAGCTACACCAGCCTGGAGCTGCCATAGATAATTCTGACCACCAGTACCAGTGGTTACAATTGCGGGGAGGGGGAATTCATACAGAGATCCACTGTGCCTCTTTGTGGGACACCCCTACGCACACACCCCTCCCACCCTGGCTGGCAGGATCTAGCAGGGCTTTAGAATGAATGGATCATCCACCACTTCTCTCCCCACCACTTAGGACTGCTGTGCTCCTCAGTCTTTGAAATCAATGATCCTTTAGAGCTGTTCATTTCTAGGCTAAACATACAAACAAGTGCTGTCACACTGTTTGCTTTTACTGTATTGTAGTTGTTTCCTTAAGAAGAGTGAGGCTATATATGTTAGAGTTTGAGAATTACTACAGAGTAAGGCCCCATCTAAATTGTGGCTGGCCCCTGATTTGTTTTACTTGTATGGGAACTTCACAATATTGACACTGTAACTCTCCTGCTCTTTGCACTCATAACTAGTGCCATGCCAAAAATGTTGATTCTTCCATTTTGGGCAATTTGTGGAGGCAGTGGGTGGTGGGGACAAAAACTCTGGTGAAAGAGGCTGGGAGAGGTGAGGATTTCATAGAATTTTCTCCTTGGGGAGGGGGATAGGATTTCGACGTACCTTTTAAAATGTAGGCAATTCTTGAGGGGTCGTCTTTCTATTTTTTATTTTTTTAAAACACCCCCTGCATTTGCAGGAGCCCAGGACTCTTCTCCAGCCCTGCAGTTTCTAAACTCCCAGGAGACCATGTGACCTCACCCTCTTCAATAGGTTTTCAGGAAGAACTCCCAGCTAGGGAAGATTCCTGGGCTCCTGCAATTGTAGGGGGTGTTTTTAAAAGAAAAAGAAAGAAGACCCCCTCAAGAATCGCCTACACTTTAAAAAGGTATGTGGAAACCCTGTCCCCCTCCCCATGGAGAAAATTCTCTGAAATTCTCCTGCTCCCTGCAAAAAAGGCAGAAAAAACAATGCCTCTTTCACAGGGAGAGGAAAAGGTCCTGAAAACGGGGCAGGATTCGGCACAGCACTACTCTTAACATAGTTTTTTTAAAAAAAATTGTGTTTATTTGCTGCCCTTCATAATATTTATCCCATAATGGTTGTGACTCAGTGGTTGCCACAAGATAGGGAAGCAGTGGCCATGTTGCCATCTGCATGGAAACTTAAAAATTCCAGCAGATTGTCTCCAACATAAGAATAAAGATGCACTGGCAATATATTGCCTTTGGGCTTATCTGGACAGTCGGTTGAAAGTACGTCCCACTTCAATGTAGTTTTTAGGCAATCGTCTTAACAGTCTGAATTCAAAGGCAACTGGATAATATCCAGTCCATACATAATGAATGGAGAAGTGGTATCCTTATTGTGCAGGTATGTGTGCATGCTCTCCCCCTTTTTTAGAAAAAAAGACAACATGTTTGCCCTAATACATGGGAAAGAGAATTCTCAGCCTCCAAACAGGGGGCTAACAAGTTGGCTACTCTGAAGACAACCTCTGGAGAAACTCCTTGTCAGTTTTTACTTTGGCAGAGTCTAATTGAATTGTTGGCAAAGTTTGAAGACTGGCTGCTGAGAGTGAAATGGATCAACTGGGCATGGGGAGAGGAGGAGTTGTACTGAGTCTTGTGCAACAAATGAGCAAGATCTAGGCACCTGTTGCATCATAAACTGATCATTTGGAAAGGTCCTTTTGAGTATCCTCTGTATACATGAGGGTATCATATGTCCAAAGATGATGTAGGGCTCCAGACTATCATTCATTGTATTATTGTTTTAATTGTTGCTGGAAGTTGACTTGAAAGGAATTGTTCCTGAAAAGAAGGGTAAAAATATTTTAAATCAGTACATAAATAAATTCTAAAATGTCTGTGTACTTTAATCTAGTTTTGATTAGTAACACTTGATCAAATCCTAAGCACATTTACCCATTGAATTTGATGAGGCTCTGAGTAAACATGCTTAGGGTCATGCTTTTCTGTTCTGGCAGGCCTTTGGGGATAGCTAGTCTGGACCTGTGAGAATATGATGGCTGGATACTATGATTTATATTTCTTGTTGTCTTTTAGAATTGTGATATTTTATATATTTTTAATATTATTGATGCTTTAATTATATTTTGAACTTTTTATATTTCTTTATATAAGTTTTAACTGTACAAGTTTTTAATGTTGTAAAGCCGCCTTGAGTCTCGGTATTGGGGAAAAGGCAGGATATAAATAAATATAATAATAATGCCGTGAACATTAATTCATTATTTATTTACATAACTTAATACCCCACTCTTTAATCCAGTGGGATTCTTAGAGCGGCTTATAATACAATCCTATAAATTAATAGTGAACTCATACTCCAAGTGCTGATCCTTATGTAGCTAAAACAACACCATCAATATACATGACGGAGATAACAGCTTTGAGACCCCAAGGTTTGCAGAGCTACAAAAACAATCGTAAGAGGAAAAAGAAAACCTTTGGGCCAAGGAACTGCAAAACAGCCCAGTGAGAATGGATGACAGCAGGAATAGAAAAATGGCAGCCGGCGGGGTGCGGTGAGGGGGAAATAGAGTATCCTGGAAGCTGGCTAGCTGGAAACCTGAGAGGGAGTGCTCCACACTAGCATTTTGTTGGAGGTTCCACTTGTACAGTCATAAGAACAATAAAACCAAAAACCAGAAATAGCAAACATTCAGTTAAGCAGTCTTCTTGCTCAGAATAGTTCATGAAGTGTAAGGCATTTATTTCAATGAGAAGGCTTGAAGAAATCACTGAACTTCTTTATCTTGTCTTTGACTCTTGCAGCCCAGCTCACAACCCAGTTTAAGCCAAAGTACAAGGTTTAAGCCAAAGTACGAGGTTTAAACCTGTTTAGTTCTATTGACATTGATGGAAATGTTTTCTTATGTGCTTCTCTTTCTTTCATTTAGCACGATGGGACCCAAAGATATTTACAGCATTTGATGTGTTTCGTGTAAGTCTCATCACATCTGAGCTTATTGTAAGGGAGATAGACACACAACGGAATGGAGTCAAGGTTATCTTTGATCTCCAAGGATGGAGATTTGCCCATGCCTTTCAGATCTCTCCAGCAGTGGCCAAGAGAGTAGCTGCTGTGCTCACAGTAAGTTCTGAGGCTTAATTTTAGTTCCTCCATCAGCAGGTTGTGTTAAGCATATACCTGTGGTTTCAGCAAATGAAAGAAGCAGATTAATCCCATGTTTTATCCATTTGAAAAGTAAATAGATAAATGTATCCAATATAGTGTAATGCTGCATTTCTAGATGGCTTAGGCCCTAAGCTTTAGGGCAGGGGTGCAGAACCTCTTTCATTCCGAGGGCCAAATTCCATTTTAGGAAACCGTCAGGGGCCACATTCCAGTGGTAGGTGGGGCCACAGGCAAAAGGGGCAAGGGCAGAAATACCAGCATATTGTAGTGTACAGCTCTTACTTCCAGGAACTAAGCCTTAGGAGAGACACTTCAGCCTTTTCGAATGGGGAAAAAATCTGCAAAAAAGCCAGGAAACCACCAAACAGTGGTTGGGAAACTCCAGAGGATTGAGTTGGGACCCCAGGCCTGCTGTTCTGCACCCCTGCTTTGGAAATACTAAACAATAGCAGGACTGCAGGTGTGCAAAAATCATGCATTTACGCCCCCAGTGCAGTCCACTGAAAATATATTCTAGAGCACTGCAATTTCACAGACGCTACCAGACACTTAAAATAATGTAATCCCCCTCCACCTTCATGGTAGTTATTTTAATTGAGTGCATAATGTATCTGAATTGATGTAAACTGAACAGTGAACTAGTCCTTATTGGCAGGTTTTCTCCCACCAATGGGGTAACAGGGAGTGTGTGCCTGAGAAGCAAGAAGAAGCCCACTTTCTATGTGGTCCTGAGGGAAAAGAAGAAAGTCTGTCTTTGGAGTTTTGGTTTGATCCTGGCTTGTTGCTTTGGCCTCTTTACTGTTCTGAATCCCAGCTGGGTTCTTCCTGTTGGCAAAGCAGCCTCTTTGGCAACCAGGATTTGCCAAGGGGTCCCCTGGTAAAGACTGCAGAGGAAGGAGTTGTGGTGCTGGTGGTGATGATGATGACAATGTGCTTTCATGCTGCTCCTCAGGCAAAAAGACTCTCAGATCAGCTTACATATAATAAATTAAATAATACAGGCCCAATCTAAAGACATGACACACACAAGGAAAAAGGAATGGGGAAAGAAGGCGGGCGGCGGGGATTAATTCTTTTAGCAGGGCTGGTGGAATGGCTTTGCTGTCCCTCTCATCTCCATGGCCTGAGGAGAAAGTCTGTCTTTGGAAGTTCCTACTGGGTTTGAATCAGCTAGCCAGCCACCTTTCCCACCTAAGGGAATTGTGATTTTGGGGAGACCTTCAGTATACAAATTAGATAGTTATTTTAGGGATTTCAAAGAGACTGTCCACATCTGTAGATCCGCTCACATTTCCCCAATCACTCCTGTTTTCTTCCTCACAGGAATAGAGCAAGGGGACTGTACAGCAACAGTATTCTCTGTGTGAATCCATATGTACAAGTTAGCTAATATGTGTGATCTGCCCAGTTCCCAGTTTGAATCCTCACACATTTTCAACTTTCTCCCAATCTAGGTTACTCCTCCCCCAACCCTTTCCTACTTATGGTTACTTTTGAAAGTAAATCTTTCTGGGTGTGTGGGTGTTATTGTTTTCTTGGACTTCCAAAATGCTTTTGACAAAGTCCTTCACCAAAGACTCCTGAGCAAACTTAGCAGTCATGGAATAAGAGGAGAGGTCCTCTTATGGATCAGTAACTGGTTAAAGAAGAGAGAGCAGAGAGTAGGAATAAATGGTAAATTCTTCCAATGGAGGGATATAAACAGTGGTGTCCCACAGGGATCCATACTGGGACCAATGCTATTCACCTTATTCATAAATTATCTGGAATTCGGACTGAGCAGTAAGTGGCCAAGTTTGCTGATGAAACCAAATTATTTAGGTGGTTAAAACAAAATGGGATTGCAAGGAGCTCCAAAAGGATCTCTCCAAACTGGGAGAATGGGCATCAAAACAGCAAATGCAGTTCAGCGTAAGCAAGTGTAAAGTGATGCACGTTGGTGGAAAAAATCCCAACTTCAAGTATTAACTGATGGGATCTGAGGTAGCAGTGAATGACCAAGAAAGAGATCTTGGGGTTGTGGTGGACAGCTCATTGAAAATGTTGTCCCAGTGTGTGGCAGCTGTGAAAAAAAGACAAATTCCATGTTAGGCGTAATTAGGAAAGGAACTGAAAATAAAACTGCCAAGATCATGCTTCCCTTATACAAATATATGATGCAACCACACTTAGAAATTGTGTGCAGTTCTGGTCACAGTACCTTAAAAAAGGACATTGTAGAAGTGGAAAAAGTACAGAAAACAGCAACTAGAATGATCAAGGGGCTGGAGCATCTCCTATGAGGAAAGGTTACAATAGCCAGGATTGTTTAGCTTAGAAAAAAGGCAAGTAAGGGGAGACATGATAGAAGTGTACAAAATTATGCATGGTGTGGAGAAAGTGGATAGGGATGCATTTTTCTCCCTCTCTTATAATACTAGAACCCAAGGTCATTCCATGAAGCTGATTGGTGGGAGATTCAGGACAGATAAAAGGAAGTACGTCTTCACACAGCACATCGTTAAACCATGGAATTCACTTCCAGAAGATATAGTGATAGCCACCACTTTGGATGGCTTTAAAAGGGGATTGGACAAATTCATGGAGGATAAAGCTATCAATGGCTAGTAGTCCTGATGGCTATATGCTGCCTTCAGTATCAGAGGCAGTATGCCTATGTACACCAGTTGCTGGGGAACTTGGGCGGGAGGGTGCTGTTCCATTCATTTCCCGCTTGCAGATTTCCTGTGAGGAGCTGATTGGCCACTGTGTGAACAGAATGCTGGACTAGATGGACCCTTATGGCTCTCCTTATGTCAGAGGGGCTGGCAGTAACTGAGGTTAGAAGAAAAAGGGGGTGCTGGTTTCAGAGAATGGAAGGGGCCTGTGTTAAGGTTTTCCCCCCAAAGGAAAAAGAGCCTAGGGGTTACAATAATATTTATTTATTATTGCATACATATCCCACCCTTTTCCTCTTGCAAGGAACCCAAGGTAGCTTACATGGTCCTCCTCCTCTCCATTTTATCTTCAAAACAACCCTATGAGGTAGGTTAAGCTGAGAGTCAGTGACTGGTCCAAAGTCCTCCAGCGAGCTTCATGGCCAAATGGGGATTTGAACCCAGGTCTCCTGAGTCCTGGCCCAACACTCTAACCACTACACCACACACAAGTTCTATTTAGTATTGTATTAACAGTTTGCCCAATGGACAAAGTGCTTCACTTCTTTCTCAGTAATTCTTGTGCCGAGTCTGTAAGATAACACAGAACTGTGTTATCCCCATATTACTTCACCGTGTTCCATAATTAAAAACATTTACTTAGTTTTACAAACAAACAACAACCATAAGAACATATGAGGAGCTCTGCTGGATCAGACCAAGGGTCCATCTGGTCCAGCATTCTGTTCACACAGTGGCCAACCAGCTGTCGACCAGGAACCCACAAGCAGGACAGGAGTGCAACAGCACCCTCCCACCCATGTTCCCCAACTGGAACAGTGAGTGTATGTAGGCTCACTGCATCTGGTACTGGAGGTAGCACATAGCCATCAAGACTAGCCATCAAAAAAAAAATACTGGGATGGTCTAGAGAAGTGCTGAGAAAGGTGCTGGAGGCAATCTTTGCAATTCCCTCTTCCCACTGCAGCCCCCTATGCCACCTGTAAAGCTGTTCTGGAAGGCTAGGGAACCCTCTGGAGTAGCATGAGAGGTGGCAAAGGGGAGCAGGCTGGCGGAGTCAGCAAAGGTTGTTTCCCCACCTCCTTCCTCCAGCTGGGTGCTTCTACTGGATCCCGGTGCCCCCCATGAATGAAAGGAGCCCTTTTGTTCACAGAATGGCCGATCTGGATCCAACTTCCTGAAATTACTGCAAGACTGGAATATGATTATGGTAAAGCTGCAACTTCTCCTTGCAACCTAGCTCAGCTCTGTTAATTTAAATCAGCACAACATTCATATAACTTGACAGACTGCCTCATGTGAGATATTGGGACCAGGCTATTATTGAAAATGCTTGGTCAACTCTCCCAATAATTCCAAGAGATTTTGCCCTAAATTGTAAGTTTCTACCTCCATGGCTCTTTATAAAGAAAAAGAAGAAGAAAACTTTATTCTTCCTGCTTGTGACCTTCCCACAGTGGGAAACAGGATACTGGACTGGATAAGCCATTGGTGTGAAACAGCAGGGCTCTTCTGATTTTTACGTTCTTCTTTTTGCATTTATGCTCTTATTATCTTCTTAAGTATGTCAGCAAGATTAAGTATCCCAAATATCCAAACAAGATTATTTTCATTCTCTCTTTTTTAAAAGTCACTTAGTATTTAAGAGGGTTTTTTTTACATACCACAGATTCAGATGCATGTTTAAATATTTATCCTTCAAATGATAATTAAACTAATGTTAAGAGCATTGTGTAAATACATTCATTATGTAGTACTATGAAGTAATATGGGTCTACCTTTTATAGTTATGAAGTCTGGTTCCTGTACGAATGGGGAAACACTGGAAACTGGAATCTGGTCTTGAAGCAGTTGTTTTTCATTAATACGTAGTTTCTTTTTCCACATGTATTCCTGTCTGCTTTACACAAAAATGTACATACTACAACCACAAATATCCTATTTTTGTATTATGTTTATACCCTGTCTTTTCTCCATGATGGAACTCAAGCTGTTGTACATAGGGTTCTTGGGTGGTGTTTATATGACACTGACCAGACTGTGACTGATGGTGGCCTGGTTTGGATGTACATATTTCAGCTTATTAAGTCAAGATATGCCTGAGCCTTGGGCCTGCACACTGCTCTCATGCCACCCATTCCCTCTTCCCTCCTCAGTGTGCCATGATTCATGACTTCCTGGGTTAATTTAGGGCACATTCCTATAGGGATGGCCATAAGCCTCCAAACTCAGAGGCCTACGGCCATCCAAAGCAGAGCAATCTTCACCTCCGCTCTCCTTCCACTCTCTATTTTTGCTAGATGGGCTGATTCGCCCATCTAGCTGAGGCATTGGGGAGCAGCAGGGAAGGAAGCTGAGAAGGCCTGGGGATACTGGCATGTTCCCGCTGGCACATTCTCTTTCTTTTCCCTCAGAAATTGCCTTTGTGACCTTGGAGTGGCAGCCAGCACTGTTCTCTGCACCACCTGTGAGGGGGAGGGAGCTCGGACTCCTGGGTCCAAGGTTGGAGTGCTGTCTCTTACCTCAGATCCAGGAATCTAAACCATCCTATGGCCCTCAGTCTCTGTCAAGGGGCCATAGGACTGTTTGCTAAACTATAGTGCCCCTTAATGTCCAAAATCAGAATCTGAAGCCACAGTTTAAGGCTGGTTTGAGACCCTAGTTATTCTGATCTTAGTAACCATAGTTTTTCAGTTTGGACATAATGGGAAATGATGTTTTGTTTGTTTGTTTGTTTATTTATTTCATTTATATCCCGCCTTTTTTCCTCTTTGAGGACCCCAAGGTGGCGTACATAATCCTCCCCCTCTCCATTTTAGCCTCACAACAACAACCCTGTGAGGTAGGCTGGGCTGAGAGTCTGTGACTGGCCCAAAGTCACCCAGTGAGCTTCCATGGCTGAGTGGGGACTAGAACCCCGATTTCCTGGCTCCCAGTCCAACAACCCAGGAAGTCTTCTATCGTAGCATGCCAAGAAGGTAGGAGGGGAGGCGCGTGCATATTTTATCTCAACTCTGCTTGTTTCTTTTTTTTCTACAGGATGAGCATATTGTAACACTTTTATAAGTACAACCCCCACACACTTCAAAAGGCAGGTATGGCTGAGTTCAGAAAACTGTGTTTTGAACATGTGGACATTTTCCAGGCTTGCTCATATATAGACATTAGAATAAGGAGGCTCCTTTCCTTGAATTATGCTTACTCTCTTGTTTTTTCTCCGGGCAGGATTCCTTTCCATTAAAGGTTCGTGGTATCCACTTGATCAATGAGCCTTTGTTCTTCCACCCTGTCTTTACTCTAATTAAGCCCTTTCTCTCTGAAAAAATCAAGGCACGGGTGAGTGAATGCAAATGTTTTTTCTATGAAATTCACACATTATTATCCTATTTGTTCTTTTCTTTTTAAACGTTTTCTTGTTAAATGAACAGTCCACTCTTATTCAGTAGGGTTCCATTAGTTTCACATTTTTATTAATATGGATTCATATGAGTTCATAATACCACTTCTTCACAGTGAGATGCAAGCCCTGTTCATGCATTACTTACATCTTGTATCATGGATACAAGACAGCCCTGGCGCTGTCCCTGTCCCCGATGTCATATTCCCCACTGGACCAGCCCTTTTGCTGTCCATGTGTTTAGCACTGGAATCTGAAAAAGGGCATCTACATGTGGGGAACAGCTCTCGAGCAGCTGCTGCATGTGATTGGGGGTTCTGTGCAATAGGGTGTCCTGATTGCATGGAGCATATACACATGAGCAACAGCTCATGCACTGCAGACTTCCATGGTGAATGTGTGGATGGCAAGGAGGCAGGGCTGTTGGAGGATGCAGCATCAGAGGCCAGCAGCATGGTCCTGATCCCTGTTGTATCTGTGATTGCTACACATGAGGTATGTAAAACTATGTGGTACAGACGCTAGTAACCTCATGACTGTATTACTGCAATGCACTCTATGTGGGGCTGCCCTTAAGGCTGTTCCGGAAGCTGGAGCCAGTGCAGAATACAGCAGCTTAGCTGTTGTTGGGAGCTGCCCCTTTTCAGCATGCAGCTCTTTCGTTGAGTGAACTGCACCGGCTGCTTATTTGCTACTGGGCCAGGTTTAAGATTTTGGTACTAGTGCACAAAGCCCTAAACAGCTTGGGACCAGGATACCTGAGAGAGTGCCTTCTCCCCTATCAGCCTGCCCAGTCACAGGTAATCAGAGGGCATGCTCCTTGTGGTTCTGCATGGACCTATGGCCCGATTGGAGTGTACCTGGAGAAGAGTCTTCAGTGTGGTAGCCCCCTTTCTGTGGAACTCCCTGCCTCTGGAGGGCAGGGAGATGCCAACACTGTGTTGTTTTCGGCACCTCCTGAAAATTTATTTATTCCAGGAAGCCTTCCTTGACTGACCAGCCATGGTTTTTATTAGTACTCTGTTTTTAAAAGATAATTTTTAATATGGTGTTTTATTTCTTTTATCTTTGTATCATTTTATCTTTTATTGTGCACCACTCCAGATTCTGTTTAGATGTGGAACAGTATATAAATGCTGTACATAAATAAATTTTGAACTAATGTGCTCACCTGTAGTCATTTCCAGATAAAATTCATGATGGCAACCTTCCAAGATTTTCAAGTCCTATCTGGACTACATCCAAATACATATCAATAAAGAACATCTACTTTGGACATCATTCAAATTAATTCTAATTTTAGGACCATTCTATAAATGACAGAACTTTCTAGCTTGCCAGAAGCTAGCGATATTTCCCCTTCTGATGATTGCCTTGACCATATGCCCAGGAAAGATTCCCCCTCTATAGTTCTCTGTGAACTGCAAACAAATTGAGGTAAAGAGGTATTGGCTTTAACTTCTGCAAAGGCCCAATGTGAAGGCAGAGAAAACACCTTTCCCCTGGGTTATTTGCAGTTCACATACAACCAGCAAGAGGGGATAGGGTTGTTTCCCCCACTTCCTGCTGGGCTTTTACAGACCAGTGAGCTGCTGCTTGTGTTTTATGAAAAAGCTCGGTGGGGGTGCTTCCAGACAAGGTGTTCATTGTTCAATTGCCCTGCCTCAAACTTGGAATTTTACTGGAGTCCAGATGATTGCATCTCCCATTTGTTACCCTTCAGCCTGTATTTTTCCACCGCTTCTTCCATCTTTTGTCTTCCCACAAAAAAATCTATTAAGGAGGGAAAGGCAGAATTGCTACACAATCCTCCTTGATTAGTAGCACTAGGATCTGTCCGTCTAGAAACATCCTGGGAAAGGAGTGAAACCACCTTTCATCTCCCACCTCCCTGTTCTCTGCAGTTTTTAGGAACTTGGTGAAAGGAAAATACGTTTTCTCTCCCTTCCAGTAGACTTAACAGAAGTCAGTAATAGCACCTCACTGCTTATTGCAATAGCTTGGCATGAACTCAGAGAACACCTCCCCTCCACCCAAGTTATCTGCACATGCCACAGAACTTGTGGGAGAAGGGAAGAGTCCATGATGACCACAGATGTTGGCTGGCAATTAAGCCAGGGCCAAATGTATAAACTCCTGGAACTAAAAAGCTCCCCTTCCATGCTATTGGAATTCTGCCTACTGAAAAAGGCCTAACAAGTTACCTCCGTAACTAAAAAAAAAAGGGATTCTCCTTAAAATGTCAGTGGGAAGGTATAGGTCGGGTGCAAAATTAATATGGGAAAAAGTATACAGTCCCAAACCGTGTAGAATTTTAAAGGTAGTTGCCAGTACCTTGGAACTATGCACAGGAAAAACCAGTGCCTACAACAGATCGCAGTTCTTATATGCCCTCCACCTGCTCCCTGAGTTTAAAGCAGGACTGTTAAACCTCTTTTCACTTGAGAGCCAGATTCCATTTCGGAGAAGCTCCTGAGGCTTCCAATGGCGAGTTGGGCCAAAGGCAAACAGGGCAGGACCAAAGGCAAAATGGTGAGGCCAAAAATACCCCGAATACCAGCATCTTCCAGCTTAAAGCTTTTGGTGCCAGTAACTAAGCCTTAGGAGAGGCATTTCAACCTGTTAGAATGGTAGAAAACTACACCGCGCCGGGAAACAACCAAACAATTGGCGGTTGGAAGAAGTGGAACCCTGGAGGGCTAGTTTCTGCTTCATAGGAATTCGGTAGTGATCCTATTCTCACATGTGGGTCTGTCACCATCACATCTACTGTACCCCTAAGTATTTACTTCGATTGCACAAACTTGTAGTTTACAAGAGGTCTACTTACAAATTGCAAAATACTTTAATTGTTTTAGTGAATTTGATTATAAACTCAGTTTTTCTATTCACTAAGGCACTTGCCTTAACACTACCGTAATTGTACTATACTCCAAGAATGCGTTTTGGCTTATAGAATGAACTGGGCAAAAGTGTAAACAGTTCATCTCATTGCAGGTCCACATGCATGGGAATAACTACGCACAGAGTCTCCAACAACACTTTCCAGCCAGCATTCTTCCAGAAGAATATTGTGGTGAGGGAGTCTCCATTGAAGAACTTTCCAAAGAGTGGACTGACTTCATAATGGATTCTGCAAGTTATCTACAAAGTATTTCTCTGCTTGTGTAGTACATGAACAAGTGGCAAATCTTTTCTGAGAGGACAATAATTATTTTATTATTAACCAAGGAGAGATAGGGATGAAGCTAATTCCGTGATTACTGGATCCAAAGACCAAGGTAATTTCCACCTGATTTTAATGCAGGTTGGCCCAGACTTTGCTAACAACAGCAAAGCAAACAACTTCATGCATATACTGAAATAATGTGAAATTGCTTTTGGACCAATGCTGAATGTTTTGATATCAGAATAAACTTACCGGAGAAGACTGTGAAGAAGAGTACAAGTACATTTTACAGTAAGGAGATCTTTCTCCTTAGAAAGCACTATGCCACTTCTTACAAGCTAAATGCACTACCTGCCAAAATGTATGATTAAAAACCACAAGAACAGCTTATGCTGGATCAAGCCACTCTTCTAATGGCCAACTAGATGCCCTTGAGAAGCTCACAAGCATGGCAAAATGAAAATAGCCATTTCCTGTTTCATAGAATAGTGGGGTTGGAAGGGGCCTATAAAACCATCGAGTCCCACCACCATTTTCTTGCCTTAATATCTGGTACTCAGTAGTATGGTGCTTTGAATATGGAAGCTGCATTAGCTTTCATGGCTAATAGTGATAGACTTATCTGACCTGAAGTTGTCTAATCAATTTTTTTAAGTGACCTAAGCTACGGCTTTTCTCTGCCTCTTGTGGTAAGGAATTCCATATGTTAAGAACATATTGTGCAGTGGTGGCACAAAATGTCCCACCATCTGAGACAGGAGGACATGAACTGCCACCCTCCTCTCTCACTGCTGCCCCCTGTGCCTTGCTCAGAATAAGGCATTGTGGCTGAGGTAGCCATAGAGACCACTTGTGCCGCCAGAGCACAGGGCCACTTTGCCCACAATGCCTCATCCTGAGAAAAAACCCTTCAGAGCAAAGCATTTGAGTCTGGCAGGGCTCTCCAGGGGTCCTCAGAGTGAAGTATTGGGCAGGCGGCTGTTCTGGAGAAACGTGAGAACTGCTGTCCTGCTGCAGCATTTGCCACAGTGAGAGAGCGGCCAGCCAGGCTCTGTGGAGTGCCCACCCATCCTGGTGCTTCACAGAGCAGTGACAGGTGCCTTCTTGGTAGTGGGGGCACGAAATCCACTGCCTCTTCTAAGGAGTTCACATCACCTCATGGGAAGGCTGCCCCTGGCATCGTGGAGAGTAATTGCTTCAGTCCTGAACCTACTGTTTATCACCGATGCTGCATTTGGAATACTGGAGAGGGGCGATTAAACTTCTAAAATAATATCTAGTGATCAAGAAATTATATATACGCAGCCCAAACCTATGCATGTTTACTCAGAGGCATAGCTGATAAGCAGTAGTGGTTCTATTGTCGCAATTAGTTATTTACACTGGAAAGCCACTAATGCTGACCCAAGAAGGGACACGCTATAAGCTATGTAGACACAATGTGAATCTGAGAGAAGAAAGCGGGGGACAGAAATTCTCCTCATTTTTAAACATGGTGATGATGATGATTTCACCCGCTCTGAACAGGTACGTTTTGCAGCCAATATACAAGGAATGTTCAAGAGAATACTGAGTCCGTAATCCATATTCCAGAACAGATTCAGGTTACCCCAGTAAAGGGATTTGTGGCAATATCGCTGAATTATTTATGGTTTATAGCTGCTGAGGGAATAATCCTATGGAATCACCAGAAGCCTCAGATCTCAGAGGTTTCCCAGGATCCTGTGCCACGTTGGGCTACTGCTTAGCAGGGAGGGGGACCAATGGAGGCAATTTTTGGCTTCAATCCAATGGCTTCAATCCAATTCCCCTCTTTAGCTGCTGCCTACAGGGTGGGAGGAGTGACAGAGAGAATTTTCGCCTCTCTGTCTTCCTTTTCAAGTTCTTTCACTAGATGGGCCACTAAGCCCATCTAATGGAGTTACACTGGTGAGGATGGGCCTGGGGCTGGAGAGGCCACAGGATACAGCATATTCTGGCCTCTCCTCCTCCCTTACCTGCCCACTGGCACACCCCTTTTTCCTCCCATTGTCCTTGTCCAAGGTTGTGACACCGACCTCAGAAGAGGAGTTAGTGCTGAGCTTTCTGTGGCGGCTGGGAGGAGGCAGGGGTAAAGATCCAAGTGGGAATTTCCACCTCCAAGGTCATAGCTCTTGGTGCCCGTCAGGCTCTCTGCCACTGCTGATTTTATTTCTTGAGTATGTTTAATTTTTTTTTTTTAATTGACTGGGAGGCTGTCACATTGCAAAATGAAGTGTTGTCCCCCAGCACCATCTTTATTTGGGTTCAACAGAGTGGTTTTCTGTTTTGGAGCTCAGAACCAGCCTCTGCCTTGTACTTAGATTCTTGAGCAGGTTATTTTTCTTTTAGTCTCACCAGGTTGCTTTCTTGGAAATTTGTGTTGCATGACTGGGCATGTCCACCATGGTAGCCATTTTATGAATGGGCAACAGTGCCCCCCCCCCGCCCCATGACAGCAATTTTGTGAGAGCACCCACAACACTCTCTGAAAATTCCGAATGTGTCCATTAATCACAAAAATGCTGGGGACCCCTGACCTACCCAAAAGTGGACTGTGGCCCAAGAAAACTTAGGCCACAATAACCGTGTATGCCTCTACTCAGATATAAGTCTCATTGAGTTAAGTGTGTACTGCACTGCAACCTAAGTGCTTAGTTTTTAAGGTGCCACAAGATTCTCTTATTTTTCTCCATGACCTCTGGATGTTTTCTTTGTAATTATTTCTTCAACTGGAAGAGAAAAGTATTTCAATTTACATAACATATGAAATATTTTTGTAGCTGCTTTTGTAATATAAAAAATTAACAGCTGTGGTAAAACTATTATGTCACTTCTATGAATGTCCAATTTTGGGAAATGCTTAACAGTTGTTTAATGAATGGGAAATATATTTAGTTTTCAGCTCTTTAGTTCACATTTTATATAGCAACTTTATGTTCCCATAGTTGAGAGTAGGTAACATGACATCAAGAGAACAGCAGAGAAGAAAAGATGTATCTTAGAAGTGAAGAAACTGCAATCTTATCTTGTGATTATACAAGTGTGCCTTCAAAAAAACCTTATCAGATACAGTTGATATACTATAAAATTCTAATTTTACTCAGTTTTATAATTTTGTACACTTTATTATTCTAAGGCAATTAAACATTTGAAATGACCCAAGCTGTGTCCTGCTGTGTGTGTTTGTTGTTTAAAACAACACTTATAATATCGAAAAACTAATTGGTATTTCAAAACAGACTATTTCTGTTCACTGTTAACTCTAAAAATAGTTCATAAAGAAATAGTCAAAATCTGAAGCCAAACAATTTCTGTCAAGAAGATCAATTTATTTGTTAAGGAGAGAAGCTTTCTACAAATCAGTGTCTTTTAAGAATTCTCAAACTGATAGTACTTTACATCATCTTCTGATAATGGCTTTTTACTGTAGTAGAAAAGGCTATCCTAAACATTCATGTTTACTGGGTTTTCCAAGGATTCTTTCATTGTGGCAAAATTAGTATCTAGAGAAAAGGCCAGTTTGCATGACCACCATGGCTTCTTTAAGCCACGGCGTGTGCTGGTGCATGCTAGGCACCATTTACTTAGTTACCCATTCAGGCGTGGCTTCCAAACCTGGCCAGCATGGCTTGCTGGAGGAGTAAACAAGCCTCAAATAACCCAACAACACCCTATGGGTTATTTGAGGGTTGTTTCCCCCTCCAACAAGCCATGCCACCTAAGTTCAGATGAGATGACAAGCCATGCCCAGGTGGGTAATTAGGCAAATGGCACCTGGCATGCGCCACAAGTTAAAGCACTGTAAGCTTCGTAGGAAAGTTGCTCCAGCTCCCTGATTATTTTGGCTGTCCTTTTCTGCGCCTTTTCTAGCTCTACAATATCCTTTTTGAGATGCAATTAGCAGAAGTGTACACAATATTTCAAGTGTGGTCACACCATAGATTTGTATAAAGGCATTACAATGTTGGCAATTTTATTTTCAGCCACTTTCCTAATGATCCATAACATGAAATTTTCCTTTTTCACAGTTGCCACACGCTGGTCAACATTGTCATTGAGATATCCACTATGACCCCAAGATCTCATTCCTAGTAAGTCACCGTTAGCTCAGGACCACCCACCCCCCATCTGTGTATATGTGAAGTTAGGATTTTTTGCCCCAAGGTGCATCATTTTACACTTGCTTACGTTGAACTGCATTTGCCACTTTGATGCCTATTCTCCCAGTTTGGAGAGACCTTTTGGAGCTTCTTGCAATCCCTTTTATTTCTAATTATTTCTAATTATTTATGTCATCAGAAAACTCGTCCACCTCTGCACTCACCCCTAACTCCAAATCATTTATGAACACGTTAAAAAATGCCAGACCCAATACAGATTAGTGGGGAATCCTATTTACATCCTTCCACTGTGATGTCCATTTATTCCTACTCTTTGCTTCCTGTTCTTTAAACAGTACAGAGACATGCCTGTTGTGTTCTGCCACTGAAGGGACACATAAAGTTCCCAGGTTTCATTCCCAGTATCTGAGCTAGATAGATCATTGGTCTCACTGATTAAGGCAGTTTCCAATGTTTCTAATATATATATATATATATTGCTAATGTTGAACTTTAACATCTTATTTAATATGTGACATAAATTTCTATGGGAATTGAATCTCTTTAATAAACAAAGAATATTTTGCAGGATGCCCAAGACAACTAATGAAAGCAAGAATATAATATAGATATTTGCAACGCTATGCACTTTTCTTGGAGTAAGCCCGGCTGAGTACAATAGGACTTACTGAGTAAATATGCATAGGATTGCACTATAAAACAATCAAGTAAAACCTCAAATATTCTTGTAGTGCTCTGTCACTTTACTATTTCTAGCTCTGTTTTGCAGTTTTATCTTGTATTTGGGGGTTTTGTAAGTTTCTTTGGATATTTTTAAAAGAAAAGTGTGATACAAATTAATAATAGCTGGACTAATGGCCTCAGTATACTGCATCTGACCTCTTCCAGTTATGTTGAAGAATGAAAGACCTCTGTACTCCCATCACAATTTTATATCCTTCCTCTCTATTCTTCCCCTCCCCAATCAGCTATTGCCACTTATTCCACAGTTCTCCTGTTTCCTCCATGAACATTGTTGTTCAGTCGTTAAGTCGTGTCCGACTCTTCGTGACCCTATGGACCATAGCACGCTAGGCCTTCCCGTTCTCCACTCTCTCCCAGAGTGTGCTCAAGTTCATATTCATTGCATCGAAGATGCCATCTAGCCATCTCATCCTCTGCCATCCCCTTCTCCTTTTGCCTTCAATCTTTCCCAGCATCAGGGTCTTTTCCAGGGAGTTTTCTCTTCGCATTAGGTGGACAAAATATTGGAGCTTCAGCTTCAGTATCTGTCCTTCCAATGAGCACTCAGGGTTGATTTCCTTTAGGATGGACTGATTTGACCTCCTTGCAGTCCAGGGGACTCATAAGAGTCTTCTCCAGCACCACAGTTCGAAAGCATCGATTCTTCGGCGCTCAGCCTTCCTTATAGTCCAGCTCTCACAGCCATACATTACTACTGGGAAAACCACAGCTTTGATTAGACGGACCTTTGTCGGCAAGGTGATGTCTCTGCTTCTTACTATGCTGTCTAGGTTTGCCATAGCTTTCCTCCCAAGGAGCAAGCGTCTTTTAATTTCATGGCTACAGTCACCATCTGCGGTGATCTTGGAGCCCAAGAAAGTAAAATCTGTCACAGCTTCCATTTCTTCCCCTTCTATATGCCTGGAAGTGATGGGGCCAGATGCCATGATCTTCATTTTTTTAATGTTGAGTTTCAAACCAGCTTTTGCACTCTCCTCTTTCACCCTCAACAAGAGGCTCTTTAGATCCTCTTCGCTTTCTGCCATTAGGGTGGTATCATCTGCGTATCTGAGGTTGTTGATAATTCTCCCAGCAATCTTAATTCCGACCTGTGATTCATCCAACCCGGCGTTTCTCATGATGTACTCTGCATATAAGTTAAATAAGCAGAGCGACAATATACAGCCTTGTTGTACTCCTTTCCCAATTTTGAACCAATCAGTTGTTCCATGTTCGGTTCTTACTGTTGCTTCTTGATGCTTGTACAGGTTTCTCAGGAGACAGGTAAGGTGGTCTGGTACTCCCATCTCTTTAAGAATTTGCCACAGTTTGTTGTGATCCACACAATTCCATGAACCTAGATTGTACTAAAATAATTCCCATTAATGTAGCAAATATATACTGTATTTGTAAACAACTCAGGTGCAAACCCTATGCGTACACACTTGAGAGCAACACACATAGAACTCAATGGGACCTTTTGCAGAATAAAAACCTATTATGCACAGGCACAGGATGGAAATGTGTTCTCTCCCTCTATACACACGTATGTATATATCAGACTTTTCTGGAGTATGATCATGAACGTTGAGCTTTTTGTTTTTAAGTGTTTTAGACATTTACAAGCGCTGAATTCTTGATTCCCTCTATTTCCTGTAGATTGTATTTCAGTTGTTGTTGTTGTTGTTGTTCAGTCGATCAGTCGTGTCTGACTCTTCGTGACCCCATGGACCATAGCACGCCAGGCCTTCCTGTCCTGCGCTCTCTCCCGGAGCGTGCTCAAGTTCATATTCATTGCATCCGTGATGCTACCTAGCCATCTCATCCTCTGCCGTCCCCTTCTCCTTTTGCCTTCAGTCTTTCCCAGCATCAGGGTCTTTTCCAGGGAGTTTTCTCTTCGCATTAGGTGGCCAAAATATTGGAGCTTCAGCTTCATTATCTGTCCTTCCAATGAGCAGTCAGGGTTGATTTCCTTTAGGATGGACTGATTTGACCTCCTTGCAGTCCAGGGGACTCGTAAGAGTCTTCTCCAGCACCACAGTTCGAAAGCATCAATTCTTCGGCGCTCAGCCTTCCTTATAGTCCAGCTCTCACAGCCATACATTACTACTGGGAAAACCATAGCTTTGATTAGACGGACCTTTGTCGGCAAGGTGATGTCTCTGCTTCTTACTATGCTGTCTAGGTTTGCCATAGCTTTCCTCCCAAGGAGCAAGCGTCTTTTAATTTCATGGCTACAGTCACCGTCTGCGGTGATCTTGGAGCCCAAGAAAGTAAAATCTGTCACTGCTTCCATTTCTTCCCCTTCTATATGCCAGGAAGTGATAGGGCCAGATGACATGATCTTAGTTTTTTTAATGTTGAGTTTCAAACCAGCTTTTGCACTCTCCTCTTTCACCCTCAACAAGAGGCTCTTTAGATCCTCTTCGCTTTCTGCCATTAGGGTGGCATCGTCTGCGTATCTGAGGTTGTTGATAATTCTCCCAGCAATCTTAATTCCGACCTGTGATTCATCCAACCCGGCATTTCTCATGATGTACTCTGCATATAACTTAAATAAGCAGGGTGACAATATGCAGCCTTGTCGTACTCCTTTCCCAATTTTGAACCAATCGGTTGTTCCATGTCTGGTTCTTACTGTTGCTTCTTGACCCTCGTACAGGTTTCTCAGGAGACAGGTAAGGTGGTCTGGTACTCCCATCACTTTCAGAATTTGCCACAGTTTGTTGTGATCCACACAATCAAAGGCTTTAGCGTAGTCAATGAAGCAGAAATAGACGTTTTTCTGGAATTCTCTTGCTTTCTCCATGATGCAGCGAATGTTGGCGGTTTGATCTCTAGTTCCTCTGCCTCTTCGAAACCTAGCTTGTACTTCCGGTAGTTCTCGGTTCGCATACTGCTGAAGCCTAGCTTGTAGGATTTTGAGCATCACCTTGCTGGCATGTGAAATGAGTGCAATTGTGCGGTAGTTTGAACACTCTTTGGCGTTGCCCTTCTTTGGAATTGGAATGTAAACTGACCTTTTCCAGTCTTGTGGCCACTGTTGAGTGTTCCAGATTTGTTGGCATATTGAATGCAGCACTTTAACAGCATCATCTTTTAGGATTTTAAATAGCTCGGCTGGAATACTGTCATCTCCGCTAGCTTTGTTGTTACTAATGCTTCCTAAGGCCCACTTGACTTCACTCTCGAGGATGTCCGGCTCAAGTTCAGTGACCGCACTATCATGGCTATCAGGGACATTCAGATCTTTCCTGTATAGTTCTTCTTGCCACCTCTTCTTAATCTCATCTGCTTCTGTTAGGTCCCTGCCTTCTTTGTCCTTTATCATGCCCGTCTTTGCACAAAACGTTCCCTTGAGATCTCCAATTTTCTTGAAGAGATCTCTAGTCTTTCCCATTCTGTTGTTTTCCTCGATTTCTTTGCATTGTTCATTTAAGAAGGCCTTCTTGTCTCTCCTTGCTATTCTCTGGAACTCTGCATTCAGTTGGGTATATCTTCCCCTTTCTCCTTTGCTTTTCGCTTCCCTTCTTTCGTGAGCTACTTGTAAAGCCTCATCAGACAGCCACTTGGCTTTCTTGCATTTCTTTTTCTTTGGGATGGATTTCGTTGCTGCCTCCTGAACAATGTTACGGACCTCCGTCCATAGTTCCTCAGGCACTCTGTCTATCAGGTCTAATCCCTGAAATCTATTCCTCGCCTCCACTGTATATTCATAAGGGATATGATTTAGGTCATACCTGAACGGTTTAGTGGTTTTCCCGACGTTCTTCAGTTTAAGCCGAAATTTTGCAAGAAGCAGCTCATGATCTGAGCCACAGTCAGCTCCAGGTCTTGTTTTTACTGACTGTATGGAGCTTCTCCATCTTTGGCTGCAAAGGACAGAATCAATCTGATTTCGATATTGACCATCTGGTGACGTCCATGTGTAGAGTCGCCTCTTGTGCTGTTGGAAAAGAGTGTTTGCTATGATCAGCATGTTCTCTTGGCAAAACTCTATTAGCTTTGTCCTGCTTCATTTTGTACACCAAGGCCATGCCTGCCTGTTATCCCGGTGATTTCTTGACTTCCTACTTTAGCATTCCAATCCCCTATGATGAAGAGGACCTCTTTTTTTGGTGTTAGTTCTAGAAGGTGTTGTAGGTCTTCATAGAACCGATCAACCTCAGCTTCTTCGGCCTCAGTGGTTGGGGCATAGACTTGAATTTCTGTGATGTTGAATGGTTTGCCTTGGATTCGTACTGAGATCATTCTATCATTTTTAAGATTGTACCCCAGTACTGCTTTTCCCACCCTTTTGTTGACTATGAGTGCTACTCCATTTCTTCTAAGGGATTCTTGCCCACAATAGTAGATATGATGGTCACCTGAATTAAATTCGCCCATGCCTGTCCATTTGAGTTCGCTGATTCCCAAGATGTTGATGTTCAATCTTGCCATCTCATGTTTGACCATCTCCAGCTTACCTTGATTCATTGATCTGACATTCCAGGTTCCTAAACAATATTGTTCTTTACAGCATCGGATTTTCTTTTCACCGCCAGACACATCCACAGCTGAGTGTCCCTTCGGCTTTGGCCCAGCCGCTTCACTCTTTCTGGCGCTACTTGGAAATACCCTCTGCTCTTCCCCAGTAGCATATTGGACACCTTCCGACCTGAGGGGCTCATCTTCCGGTGTCATCTC
Source organism: Heloderma suspectum (assembly GCF_057233095.1). Classification (NCBI taxonomy): domain Eukaryota; kingdom Metazoa; phylum Chordata; class Lepidosauria; order Squamata; family Helodermatidae; genus Heloderma; species Heloderma suspectum. The sequence goes on from NC_139461.1 coordinate 61,548,438, forward strand.
TTTTAGCCTTGTGATACGTTCCATGGGGTTTTCTTGGCAAGAATACTGGAGTGGGTTGCCATTTCCTTCTCCAGTGGACCACATTTTGTCAGAACTCTCTGCCATGACCTGTCCGTCTTGGGTGGCCCTGCACGGCATAGCTTATGGCTTCACTGAGTTACGCAAGCCCCTTCGCCACAACAAGGCAGTGATCCATGAAGGGGTGTATTTCAGACCATACTTTAAAAAAACAACGGAAACCACAATAACAAAACAGGAAGTGGCAGCGAAAAGAGTGCGTTGGCGTTTAGCTTACATCAGCGAGTGTAAAATGCTACCGTCCGAAACGAGTTTTCCAGTGTGCCCTATCAGATCTGAACTTGACAACGACAACCCCCCCCCCCCCGCGCCTCAATGCATTCCAATTCAGAAGTATCATTTTGGAAGCACTAAAGAACGCCCACTTTAGGATTGGATACACGCCCAAAGATGAGCTTAGGGAAACGAGGAACCTTCCCAGCCTAAATGCGAATGAACTTTGACACAACTTTCTACGGCCCCGGTTTGCTTTTACATCGCCTCATTCATGACAGGCGTGTTACTGTCGGCATTTATGACGCACACGCCCCGTATCAGCCCTGCCACCACTGTAGTATCGTCTAATGCGCCTCAAGGAAGATGGTTTGGAAAAGCCGCCCTTTCTTTCCATGTGATGCTCTTCCTTTTTCCCCGGGAAAAGACCCTCCCCAACCCGCACCGTTAGTTGGAGAAGCATTTTTAACTATCCTTCCTTCGAAAAAAACAAAAAGAAAAAAACGTGTTCTGTATCGGCAGCACAACGCAACGCCTCAAGGGAGGAGGCATCGAATCTGTTTCAAGGGAGGCAGGTACCCTTCCTGAGTCCGGCCGCCCACGGACTACGTTTCCCAGGCTGCCCCTGGCGGCGGAGAGGCGTCGTGAGTGGGCGGGGCCGCAGCCGCTTGAGCGCGGCGGAGCGGGGCGCGCGCACCCGCCTGCCTTGCGCTGCAAGGCTGGACGCGGCTGCCGAGCGAGAGCCGGGCATGGCGAGCCGCCCGGGACCCGGCCGCGCGCTGGGCGTTTGCTGCCTCCTCGGTCTCTTCTGCAACCCCGCGCTCCCGTTGGTGCTACGGGCTCGAAGCATTAATGGCAGACCGATTATCGGTGAGTCGCAGCGTTTGGCAGGAGCCGGCAAGGGATGATCGAGCCGGATTCATTGTGGACTTCTGACGCGAAGAGGGAGAGCGAGAGAGACCGCTCAGCTGACTTGTGTATGGCGATAGACACTGTATGGTGAAAAGGGGGAGGAGGAGGAGGAGGAATCTCCTTTCAGCTCCTTTTCAAAAACATTCCCTCCCCAACAGGTATTCCCGAGGTGGTAACTTTGCCCTCTGTACATTGCTTAGTAATTTCTTTACTATAAGTGATTCTTAAATACTGTTACATAGATATATATTCAGACCGATCTTTCGCTCAGGCATCTTTGTGTGGTTGCAGTGGCCAAGCTAAACCAAAGGGATCATTGCATCCAGGGGGCGATTTGGCCCTGGGCCCCACGCCACGCCTGTTGTCCAAGACACTGCCCTCAGTACATCCTCTTTGATCCTAAGCGGGCTCTCTTATCGGTGTGTGCGGTTGTTGCCTTGAAGACAGTAGCACCGACTTCCAGGTAAGCATAGGAAGACTCGCCCGGTGCCTTCTCACTCTTGATTCAAGATCAGTGGCCATCTGTTGCTGGCAAGAGGATGCTACTTATTTTTATTTATTAAATCTTAAACTGGCATCCTTCACATATCTGGAGCAGTTAGCTGACTGGAACACTTGCTTTTTACCTTGTTTATCTCCTTCACCATGGGGGATCCAGAGAAAACCCAGTGACCTGTGCTTATTTGTTTGTAACATTTATATCCCACTTTTCCTCCAAAGAGCCCAAGATGGTGTACATAACGCTCCTCCTCTACCTCCTGTAGATTTTATCCCTACAATAACCCTGTGAGGTAGGTTAGGCTGAGAGTCAGCAACTGGCCCAGAGTCCATGGTGGATAGGCCCCTCTTATATGCATGTGAACTTGGAAATGCGTCCCACTGAATTCAGTGGGATTTGATGATGATGATTTTATCCATTCAGTCATGTCCGACTTTTGGCGATTCTATGGATCATCTCTCTCCATGTATTCCGATCTTGTACTATTTCTTTGAGCTGTTCCATGCTCTGGTTGGTATCAGTTTTGATGATATCTAGCCATCTTGTTCTTTGGCGACTAGATTTCCTTTTGCCACTAACCAATCCGAGCATAATCGCTTTTTCTAGTGAGTTCCTCCACATAACATGGCCAAAATAAGTCAATCGCAGTTTCATGATTTTTCCATGCAATGACATGTCTGGGTTTATACATTCCAGTACTTGCTTATTTGTTATCTTAGCTGTCCAAGGAATGCACAGGAGCCTTCTCCAACACTACAGTTCGAATACATCAATTCTCTTTCTGTCTTGTTTCTTCGTTGTCCAACTTTCGCATCCATAAGTAACTATGGGAAACATGGTGGTACAAACTAATCTGCATTTAGTTGTCAAGCTGATGTCCTTGTTTTTCCATATTTGGTTCATGCTCATCGTTGTTGCGCGACCCAGCACAATTTGACATTTTATTTCTGGGCTGCATTCACCGCTTTGATTGATCTACGATCCTAAGAAAATAAATTCTTCTACATATTCAGACTCTTCACCATCAACTACTATGCTGATATTTCCTAAGAAAATAAATTCTTCTACACATTCAAACTCTTCACCATCAACTACTATGCTGATATTTCCTAAGAAAATAAATTCTTCTACACATTCAAACTCTTCACCATCAATTTCTATGCTGATATTTCCGTTCTTCGCAGTGGACATGAGCTTGGTCTTTTTGATGTTTAAGGAGAGGCCAAACTTCTCACTCTCTTCTTTGATTTTCTTGATAATATACTCCAGACCTTCTTTGGTTTCTGAGAGGAGAGTTGTGTCATCAGTGGGATTTACTCTGACAGAAATGAGCACAGGATTCCTGCCTTACTCCTCAAAGTCTATTGACCAATGTAGTAATGGTTGTAGTTATTCCTATATTAATATATCATGTTAATAGTAAGAGGTGTGTCAGCAGAAATTGATGTTAAAAGAAAAATGGGGGTGCAATTTGCAATCTTTTGTCGCCTCCAGAACAGACTCGCTGTCCTTGGCAAGGCTGCTTTAGATGAGGCAGGGAGCAGAGTGCACCAAAACATTTTGAACCATGTGTTCTGTTCAGAGCAGTGCCTCAGAGACAACGCCCCGGTCATGTGCATATGGGGTGAAGATCTGGTCAGATTCTAGATTCTTATTCAGTGTGTTTGCATTTTTTCCCTAAAATTTAGGGAAAAAATTGTATTTTATGTTATACGTGAACCAAATGTTATTGATCAATATGTGCTTGTCTGTGGATTAATGTCTATCTATAGTCATCACCCCACAGTTAATGTGTAGTCAAAGCAAGGGGCTGGCAGTTAAGAACGTAAGAAGAGCTGTGCTAGATCAGACCAAGGATCCATCTTGTCCAGCATTCTGCTCACACAGTGCCAACCAACTGCCCACAGGAAACCCACAAGTAGGACATGAGTACAACAGTACCCTCCCTTAAAGCCCTCTAAGGCCTATCTCCTGCCTATCTTAAGGAAAACCTGCTTCCGTATGAGCTCCCTCACCCATCAAGATCTGCTTCTTCTATCCCCCTGCCCTCCCCTTTAGGGGAAGGCTTCATTGGTAGAAGTTAGTGAATATTTCTTGTTGTTGCCCCAGTTTTATTAAATTTTCTGTCTGGGGTAGTCTAATGCAATCTGACACTGAGGGCTTTGAGTTAATTCCTGCATTGTAGGGCTGTTTCTCTCTTTTTTAATTGTGTGTCTGTATGTCGTATTGTAAGCTTTCATGTGTTGTTGGCTGCTTTGGATTTCCCTTAAGTAAAATGGGGTATAGAACAGGGCAGGCAGCAGAGCTTGCAGAAAGACGCTCCACTGACCAGTCCAGATCTGGAAACAAGTATTTCCACTCATTTCCGGGGTTCCTTTAGGAAGCGCTGATTCCTGCTGCACTAGCAGTAGGTCCCATGGGCGCAACTAGCAGAGACGCAGTGGCAATACTGGACATAGTCATAGACTCATAGGGTTGGAAGGGGTCTACAAGACTGAGTCCAACTCCCTGCTAAGTGCAGGAAGCCTGATTCCCAGGCGGTCTCCCATCCAAGTACTAACCAGGGCTGACCCTGCTTAGCTTCCGAGATCAGACGAGATCAGGTGCATCCAGACCGTTGCTTGATGCTGCCTAATAATTGCAACCAAAATATATGTGCTGAAAATTCATAGTTTTGCTATTTTAAGTACTTTTATTTATTTTATATATCTGTATTATCTGACGGGGATGATGTCCACTATCAGTAATTTTTTAAGTGTGTGTGTGTGTGTGTGCGTGCGCGCAAAACTGGCAGAACTGTAAAATGTTCCTGATTTTTAAAGTTGCTTTTTTCTTCCCGTTTCATCATTTTTATTCTGTTGTTGGAGTGCCAGAGGAAGTTCTTAGTCAAATTTCAACACTTGGTTTCAGCTGGTGAGCTGGCATACTGGAATGTTTTGACCGTTTTTCAAAACCCATGGCGCAATAGGTCATGTGGTGGCATTGCGTAGTTTATTGCAAACTGTAGCACAGTGTTTCGGTATGCATCTTGGGTGACAAACGTTTGGAAATCAGGTTCTCTTCATAAATACATATTTGTGCTCGTTCAGAATACACAGGGTGCGAGAGAATAAGTGTTGGACCCTGCCCACTCTGTGGGTCCAGATGCATGGATCAGACCGTGAAGAACCACGGTCAAAGGAAGTCTGTAAGAAAGACCTTCACAGCTGAACTTTCTGTTTCCAGAAATGGGAGTCCCCTATTGCTTCTTCGTCCCAGAATCCTAGTTGTAACCTAAGACCTTCAGCATCTATGAGTGACTAAAGGCGCAGCCCTGTGCATTTATAGCACTTTCAATGTATAATATATTCTTTATTTTTCTGTGTGTTTTTAGGGATATTGGCACAGGAAACAGACTTCAAAAGCTTCCAGAAATTTGGAAGTTCTTATATTAGTGCTTCATATGTGAAGTTTCTTGAATCTGCGGGAGCACGAGTAGTACCAGTAAGGTAAGCTCACATGAATACTGTGCTCGCATTACATACCAGTCCACAAAATATTATGCCATAATGCATTTGGTAAGTCTTTAAGGCGCCACAAGACACTTTGTTATTGCATACCATGTAATACAGAGTAGAAACTTGTTCAGCGCTTAATATTTGCCAGTGACTGAGATGGAAAAGGGTGCATGGATGGGCCTTTTGAAAGCTGGAATAGCAGTCTTTAGGGTAGGAGATGGTTAGCACCCTCCCATGTGCTTATACTTGTGTAGACAGTGTGGTGCCGTGGTGAAAGCGTTGGACTAGGACTAGGGGAGACTCAAGATTCAAAACCCTGCACCATAAAGCGCACACGTGACCTTGAGCTGGGCTGTGTTTCCACCAGTGATTTACTCCAACCTGCCTGCGCCGTGGGGTCTCTGTGGTTCCATGACGTCATGGCCATTCAGCCCCAGTGTCACATTTTATCACTGAAAAACCGCTTCTTCTGAGACTGCTTATAGTCTGACTTTTCTTGGTTATGGCGGCTCCATTACTGACCTGTTTCCACAATCACACTGTCTTTGCCCTGACCGTGGGGTGTATAGCCCGGCCTTCGTAGGTGTGTTGCTCTGACCTCAGACCCAACCCTTTCCCTCCCTGTTTTCCGGACGTTTCATCGCTGTTTTGGAGCAGGATGCCAAGGGAGCAAGTTTTAAAACGTCATTGAAAATAAGCACTAGAGCACAGCCCATGAGCCCAGTCAAGGGGTGTTTCCTCCCATTGTGCTGAATGAGGCTTGCCCTCTCAATGACCACAGAAATGACAGAGAAGCCCCTCAATTGATACTGCACGTATCAAATATCAAAGCCCTCAGTTCCTGAAATGGGATCTCAAGGCTTCAGTCCATTGCCTTAGGACATAACTCCTTCACAGCTTCCAACTAGAGATCCTGTGTATTAAAATGGGGGCTGGTTTCGTTCGCTTCCCCACAACTAACCCATTAGTGTCTCCTCAGAAGTAACTCCCATTGCTGTGGATGATGCTGTGATTCCCCCTCAATTGAAATGGCACACATTAAAGCCCAATTGCTTAAATGCGGTTAAGCAACCAAGCAAAGCAAGGCGCCAATGAATTACCTTAGGACATAACTTAGGACATAACAAACCCGTTAGTGTCTCCTCAGAAGTAACTCCCATTGTGCTGAATGAGGCTTGCCTTTGAATGCCTACATTAGAACTTTGAATGCCTACATCAGATTCCCCCTCAGTTGAAATGGCATATGTGTGTCTACTTGGAAGGCACTGCCATTGTGTTCAATGAGGCCTGCTCCTGAAATGCAGGTGCATCTGGATTTCCAGGGGAAAGGAGAGAGGCGGGGAGAAGGGGAAAGCCTTCTTAAAAACCCCATACTCCTCCATTAGCTTCTCCTTCTGTTGTCCTGGAAACACAGCTGAGGAGGCGGGAACACTGAAGTTGTGTGAAGGAGAGGGGGAGATGATCCTGGAGGGAGCTATAGCCACAATTGTGCATTAACGCAATTTCAATCTCCGTTTTAGGGGCAACAAGGGAGGTTTAAAGGGGGAGGGATGCTCCAGACACAGTGGTTTGATTTTTCACTCCTTTTCTAAAGCAAAACAAAAGGGCTGGGAAGGCAAGGAGGAGACTGGCCACAGCAGGAAACTTCAGCGGGGCAGAGGGGGCAAGGGAGGGGGGAATCAGAAACTGGAGGAGGCAGAAAAACAGATGGGGTAAGCAGACCCAACCCACTCCAAAAAGGCTCCACCCAGCCATCAAGAGAATAACGCGATTAGGGCTCCATGGAAACAGCGCAGCCTGCCAGGGCACAACGATGATAGACCAGGTCCTTTGGGGACATGAAAACACATGAGAGAGAAAATGCACTTGGGGAAACAGCGCAACAAAGTTGGAAAAGAAGTGAAGGCAATAGTGTGGAAACACACCCCTGGTCAGATTATCTTAGCTTAACTTAACAGGGTTGTTGTGAGGATAAAATGGTAGTGGGGGAAGCATGTATGCTGCCATGAGTTACTTTGAGGAAAGCTGGGATATAAATTTGATTAATGCTAATACTTTCCTGTAAGTCTACACTATTGGTTACTTAACATGAATTTAACACAGTGGAGACTGGTGGCTCTGATGTCATGGGGAAATGAATCCACTCTGGGTTTCAGTCAGAACCAGAACTCTAAAGGAGCTATCCAAGGTGCAGAACCTATCCCCAAAATAGGTTCAGCACCTTGGATAGCTCCTTTAGAGTTCTGACTGAAACCATGACATCAAAGCCACCACCCTCCACTGATTTACATGTACCACAGGAAATTGCTGTAACCCAGCTTTCCCTACTCGTGCCCTCTGTATGTTTGAAACTACAACCCGCAGCTTTCCTGACAATTGGGTGGTGGTGGTGGTGTTATTAATTTCATTTCTATACCACCCAACAGCCAAAGCTCTCTGGGCAGTTCACAACAATTCACAAAAATACGAACGACATTATGCAACATTACATAATACAACATTATGATAAAACACAGTCTAAAAAAAACTAAAGTATAAAATTTAAAACAATTTAAACCACTAAAAATTATTTCAATAAAGAGTTTTGATACTAGACCTGTTGAAGAGAGCTGACATCACTGCCCCATCATCATATGCAGTGCCTGGGAGTTGATGCTCAAAACAGCTGGAGGGCATCAGATTGTGAAAGGCTGGCATAGCCTTTCAGTTACGTGCTAAATACTGTTTCAATCTGATGTGGGGGAGCTATATATTTATGCCAAAACTTTTGTTATTTTAATTGTTTCAGATTAAATCGTTCAGATGAAGAGTATGATAAGATTTTCCATTCTATTAATGGGTAAGTGTACTAATGAACAACTGTTTGTAGTTAATGGTAATGTAGTGCAGTGGAAGGAGTGTTAAGTTCTGAGATGACATCAGAGACCCAGGTTCCAGTTCCTGCTCAGCCCTGAATTTTACTGAATGACCTAGGCAACAGCATACTTAAAGGTATTTCCGGAATGGTTGCTTTTCGTGTGATTTGCTGTACCAGATAAGAAGTGTATCTGTGCGTGTGTTTGCAATCTGTACCTTACCCTGCAATCTGTCACTTATTACTTCTGAGAAGCACTTCCCTTCCTGGGTTTTTGTTTGTGAGAACTAGTACCATAAAGAATTGCAAACATTCCTATGACTAATCTGGGGAATAAATGTTCCTCTTCCTGGCCGTTTCCTACTTGTCCTCCATTATCTAAGGCTTTTCCCTTAAAAACAAGTTTTTTAAAACACAACAGGTCACTTCAGGCATATTACGAATTTCTTCTGTTAATTTTTCTTTGGGTTCTTTCTGACCTTCCATAGGTGTGGATTTTTGTCAATCACATTTCCAGATTCTCTTCCCCTCTCCAGCCCAGACGAAGTACTGCATTCAGGTTATTAGTATTTGCATGGGAGCCAGTGAAAACTTTCCAGTGCTTTATTTTTCTGCAGAAAATTTTCCATGTCATAATGGAAAATTAATTAGCAACCATGAATGGGATGCTCACTGCAAATACAATATTAAGCAAAGTTGGCAGTTTCAAATTCATAATTAACCCTTTTCAGGTGATTATCCCCAACTAGTATGTGTCATTGAAATACATATATGTCTCCTTGTGAAATGGTACTAATAAGTAGTGACCACAAAACTGAAGGTGCTCCAAAAACCTCAATGGAAGAGAGTTTAACTCTGTTGAAATAGATGGATGGTTGTGAACGTATCATGCACAGTTCTTTGGTTTTCTAAAATGTATTAGTGTGTCAACAGTTTTCAGTACCTTCATTTTTTTCTTAGATTTAAACAATGTAGGAGAAGTACATATTATTGTCTTTATATTTTTACAGGTATTCCAATAAAAATCTCTACATAATATCACATTTAAATCACATTAAGTGTGCTCTGTTTTCTTCGGCAAATATTTTAGTTCAAGTACTTGTATTATAGAACAAAAAATTAACATGGGATACTCTAAATTCAATCACTGTAGGGAATCAGAGATGCAAATTAGCCTGATTTACAGTCCAGGCAGAATTGTATGGGAAACACAGGTCTTTCGATAACAGAATAAGGGGCACACTGAAATGAAAATAAACATGGCAAACTGTATTGGTGCAAGCCCACCACTCATATATGTTATCAGTCCCTTGTTGAAAGGAGTGGGTAATGGACTTCTGGAAGACATTTCATATACTGAAGTGGTTTCAGAAGGTACATATTTACCTACATAGTACAATAAATCCACAGTGATTTATTTGAAGTAATTCTGACTGTCGGAAAGCTAGCCACACTTGATATCCGTGTAATAGTTGTCAAGAAACACTGGGCAACTACTTGAGAAAAATGTGGATGCCAGGCTAATCCATCACTTAACGCATAGTGACATATGAGGCAAGTACTTCAGGTAAGCCCTTTCGTGGCAATATGTATAACCAAAAATATACCACCTAAAAGTGGTATATTTTCTTCCAGTGAAAATGTCCTCAACAAGCCTCACCGCAAGATAATTCTGTGTGCTGGCAGCTGGAGAAACATTTCCCAGGGTTAAGGGGATAGGATGTATGGCTGACTCTGATGGCTCCAGTGAAAATAGACTTGGTAAGAGGGACCTTGTTATTTCTTGGACTGACAGTACAGTTATAGAAAATGCAGGTGATATACAGCATTAGAATAAGAAACCCCTGGAAACCAACCTTTATAACATTGACAGCTGTCTTTCTTTTCTCCCCCTGCCCTTCCTGTCACAGTCCAGGGTGACTGTCTGAATGACGCTTCCTTAGAACACTTAGGAGAGGCAAAGAAGCATTCAGGCGACCCAACAGCATATATCAGGGGCAGAAAACTAGCTACCTTCCAGATGTTTTAGACAATTCTCATAAGCTCCAGTCTACATGACCGGGAGCTGTAGTCAGAAACACCTGGAAGGCAGATGTTGTCCACCCCTGCTTTAGCATGTCACCTTCTTTTAAGTTTATATTCAAGATATTTTCATCTTTACAATTCAAGTTTATCCATATGATGTTTTGACTGTGGGTCAAACAAAACACCATTCTGATTACATATCGTACAGCTGACCCCTCTCTGTTACTTACTCTAGAGTAAGTGCACACAGCCCTGATCTGGATCAGGACCACTGTACACTGGGAGGAGAAGTTTAAATCTTTCCCTTCAGTCAGTTTCTTCCTGAAATAATGCCCCCCACCCCCCGTGTGGGGGGCATTATTTTTTAACCCCCACCCCGTGCACACACACGGGGTGGGGGTTAAAAAAAAGAGAAAAAAAGCCTCCATTGGCATCATTGGTGACTTTTATTTCTTTTTTTAACTCCCACACCAGGGGTGGGCAGATTTCAAGAAAGAGCAGCTGAGAGGGAAAGGTTTAAACCTCCCCTCCCAGCACATAGTGGTCCTAATCTGGATCAGGGCCATGTGCAAGTACTCTAAATTAAGTAACACAGAGAGGGGTCAGCTGCATGCCATGTAGTTAACATAATTTCTAGCTTGACCTAATGTGGTCAATTCAGTTGGCAGTTCCTTGCTGCAAATAAAACTGTTGTAATGTTGTTTTCTTAGGATACTCTACCCCGGAGGTGGTGTTGACCTTAAGACCTCTGAGTTTTCCAGGGTTGCAAAGATATTCTACAATAAAGCACTAGAGGTAAATGTTTGGACATGCGATGTCTCTTTGCATTGGGAGAGTGATAATATTGAGTAACGAAGACTGTAGGTGGCTCAGAGTTGCAGAATTTCCAGCCGGCATACATAATGCAGCTATACATATGTACCTTATCTGTATGTGGCTACACAAGTCTTCATTGCACCAACAGGACTGAGTCATATGATATAAACAGAGTCAATCTATTGTGATGCTGGTGTATATATAAATGCATAAAAATGAGTTATAATATAAACAGTTGACAAGGAGTCTAACTGAGATATATTGAGATCTATATACAGACTTAAACAGTATGTTAAACTGAGTTTTTCTTCTGTTTCTAAAAAGTAAATAAAGAGTCTGCATACATTTGCGCTCATTGGCCCGAACTGCAAGCAGAAGCAGGCTTGGTTCTTACCAAGCAATGAGATAGAATACTGCCTGAACTTTTCCATTTATCTCTCCATTATTAAAATGACTGGACAGTAACTCTTAAAAAAAAAAAAAAGACTGCCAAAAATTCAGTGCTGGGGCCTGGAATATCCCTATGGGGCCAGGCCCCACATTTCCTCTCTCACCCCAGCTGTTTGCACATTTAACCAGGATGAGTGAACAAGCCAGCGTGTTATTTCACATGGCTCAATCGCTCCCACATGGCTCCTCCGGCCAGCAGGAGCAGCTAAACAACATGGTTAGCATTACATCCGAACCTAGAACTCTGGCTTTTCTCACCCCTGACAAGTCAGAGTTCCAACTCTGGCTTGCCAGGGGAGAGACAAGCCAGAGGTCTTGGTTAGGACGTAATACTAGCTGAGCCTGGGACGCTCCCTGGCTTGTTTATCTGCTCCCACTGGCAGTGGGAGCCAAATGGGAGCAAATAAGCCATGTGAACTAGCTGTCTTGTCTAGACTTCTAGGTAGATATGGTAGGAAATATGAACACCTGAGTCATCCTTCCCCAGCTTTCCCCATGCCTCCAGATGTGTTGGCCCACAAGTGCCATCAGCCCTGACCACTGGCCATGCTGGCTGGGCCTGAGGGTGGCTGAGGTCCAAAACATGTGGAGTGACCCAGATCAAGGATGGCTGGTCTGTGATATTTATGTCTTGAACTATGTGCCACTTTTTTCCCTTGTTATTTTCAAGGCAAATGACAAAGGGGACTATTTTCCAGTCTGGGGAACATGCCTGGGACACCAGTTGCTCACCTACCTCACTAGTGGAGAAGACCTGCTCACTTGGACTAATACGGATGGCTTTGCATTGCCAGTGAACTTCACTCCAGGTGAAAACTCATAATTTTAGTTCACTTCTGAGTTGGGCGGAGGGGGGAATTTGAAGCTGGTGTATTAATACATTGTAAGAGGCAAAGTGAAATAATGACTTGGAGAATACTTGAACTCTGGTGTCCTGGGGATGTTTCGTCTTAGAAGTCATATGTTTATGACCTGATACTGCGCTGTGCTGGAGACCAGTAGCAGAAAAGAATGACAGCAACTATAAAAAGTATAGGGGTGGGGGGCAGGGAGGACAAAGATAAGTGGGTTGGGAGCAGGGGGGATGTCCATTCAGCCTTCAAAACAAACACATGAAGAATTTACTTTTTAAAGAGATCTGGGCGTAGCTATCCTGCTACAGCAAGGGTATGCCACTGGATTAATTGTAAATGTGATGCAGCGTTGCTGGCATTAGATTTATGCTGGTGTCATGATAGTTATGTGGTGGCACCAGGATCAGAAGCAGCATGACTCTAAATAACAGTTCCTGGGGGGAGAAGGCTCTTGTCCACACACCCTCCATGTGGGCTTCCCAGAGACATCTGATTGGCCACTGTGGGAAATAGGATGCTGGACTAGAGGGATCCAGCAGAACTGCTTATATTAGTGGGAGGGGGGGGGGGGAGAGAGAGAGAGAGAGAGAGATTGCACGTGTGGTTTTGTCTGGAGCCAAATCCTGCCGTGGCGCCTCCTCCCACATAAATATTGAGTAAGCCCTAAAACTAGGAACAATGAATTCCTCTAAAGCATATGATTGAAGGGGAGCTTCTGAATGTTCATGACATTGGGTAACACTTGCTGTGTGCTACAACGTGAGCAAGGTACATTTACAGAGTTTTCTCATGGGATATGTTTGCTGTGATTATGGTTTTATAAAAGGGTGAGTGTGGCTTCTGCGGTTGACTGCACCGTGATGAACGGAACTGGTTTTGCTGCATTGAAGACCAGGGGCTGTATCCAATGCTGTCACAGCGCTCGCACGAATGATGTGCTGGCATAAGCCGGCGCTGACCCGGCGTCTTGAGTGCTTGCCAGGCAAAGGGAACAAGCAGTGATTTGCTGCTGAATTTCCCCTTTGCCTCCCAAGCGTTAATGATGTGGTGCTGGTAGGGCTGTGACAGCGTTGGATGCTGCCCCAGCTGTGCTTTTGGAAGAGCTGCTTGAGCTCTTGCCAGCAGGGCAGACTACAAAACTAAACAAAGCAATGGTAATATTGCTTCTTGCCTTTTTTGATATAAGGTGCCAAAGACAGCAGGATGTTCAAAGGTTTTCCTGACGACTTGTTGCAAGCAATAGGTTCGGAGCCTCTGACTTCAAACTTTCATTTCTGGAGCCTTTCTATGCAGGTAACTTTATGTTTTTAACAGAATGACGCCGAGTAAAAATGCCCCCTTCTTGAAAATATATTTATGTATGTACGTATATAAATTTCTCTTCTCTTACAGAATTTCACAAATAATGAGAAACTGCGCAAGTTCTATAAGATCTTGACAACTAATGTTCATAACAATGTGGACTTCATATCCACCATGGAAGGTAATGCTCTGTTCGACATCTACATTCTAGCTAGAGCTAGACATTGTAGCCAAAGTGTGGTCACTGCCATGAGCAGCTGGCCTATGGCTGAAATCCAACGGCATCCCTTTGCCAATGGAATAGACACCATTGGTGGAACAGGCGTCTCCTCCCCCTGCTGGGGGACCCTCCAGAGCAGATTTAAGGGGTGCAGGGAGCAGTGATGCAGGGTGACTTCCAGTGTCTTTTCCTCCTGCTGTTTCCCTGTATGGATTAATAATGCAAAATGTGTCCTTTGATGTCATTGCATGCAGGTATCCACACCTCTACTAGTGGCAGCCAATGAAGTGGAGCAGGAGTGAGAACCCCTGCAGCAGTCCTGTACAAATTTTGTGATACTGTGGTGGGGGGCAAGGGGGTGGGGAAAGATGGGGGGGCTTTCAGTGGCCACCATGCCTTGGCTACAACATGCAGTTCCAGTCTCCATTGAGTTAGACCAGCCTTTCCCAAACCTGGTGCTCTCCAGATGTTTCGGACTACAACTCCTGGCATTCCTGCTGGTTGGGGCTGGTGGGAGCTGAAGTCCAAAGCATCTGGAGAGCATCAGGCTGGGGTAAGGCTAAGTTATTCCCTGTACTTGTAGGAGATCTCAGCCACTATGTTGACACTATGGTGTCACTCTTTGTTGATTCCGTTCCAAGGAGCTCATAGTTTTTAGGACACTGGGATATAGTCAGAGGCAACGTCAAACTACCTTCACGAGGATAGGTAGAACCCTTTTCCTATTGCAGTGACATTCTTTAAACGTGGGAGCTGTTGTAGTGTAGTAACAATGGCTTACAAATTGGGTGGTCCCTGGCTCGAATATTGCCTCAATGTACAAATACAGTGAGTTGGCGATGCTGGAAGTGATATCTTCTTCTATCATCAGCTTGCTGCATTGGATTCCTCCATTGGGCTGTGGAAGGGGCAGAGCCAAAGAATGGCTGGGGTTGTGAGGGGGAGGTCTGGTGGGCTGCATCTGGCCCGTGAGCCAGCAGTGAGCCACTTCAAACCATGAAGTGAGTTGAATGCTGTCTAAAGCACTATATACATTAGGGATGGACAACCTGTGGCCCTCCGGATGTTTTGACCTACAGCTCCCATGATCCCTCACTATTGGCTGTGCTGTCTAGTGCTAATTTGTAGGCCAAATCATCTGTAGGGCCACAAGTTGCCCACCCCTGATATATATGCTTATTATTAGAATTGCAATGATTTTATGTGAGATAGTTTTGTAAAAGTTTTGGGTTAAAACTGTACAAGTGTGTATTCAGGTTTTTAAGAGAAGGCTCTTGTCTTGTTTGCATGAATGCATGACAACTCCTTCATTTCCTAGCCTACAGATACCCTATTTATGGTGTTCAGTGGCATCCAGAGAAAAATCCATATGAATGGAAGAACTCACCAGGCATACCTCATTCCCGGTCAGCTATGGAAGTAACGTATTTCACAGCTGACTTCTTAGTCAATGAAGGTATGGAATCTTTGCAAGGAAAATATTAGAACATTTGTGGATGGATGTAGTGACATTCTACTTGAAAAGGGAAGGGGAAATAGTTGCATACAGAGTGACAAATTTTCTGAAGGCTAAAATGTGAAGATATAAATAGAATATATTTTCTGTTTATCTCCAGCAATAAATGTCACCAACTATGTGTAGTTGGTGACAACACACCCACATTTTCTCATTAAAGAAAAATGAGAGAAAAGAGTACTACCTTTTATCCACAAATTCTAGAGGGCAACATTGTTTTTTTTAATCAAACCCTTGAGCAGACAGACTTATTCAAAGCAACTGTAAAAAAATTTTAGAGATCAATAGTCTGAATGGCTGGTTATCGGAATCTGCAGTACTGAAACTGCTTATGCCACTTCAGCACCATTGATATCAAGAGAACTACTGTAGAGCAGCCTTCCCCAACCTGGTGCTCTCCAGGTGTTTTAGACGACAACTCCCAACATTCCTGGCAATTGGCCATGCTGGCTGGGGCTGTGTATTTTACTGCAAAACGTTGTTGATGTTATTTATTACATTTCTATGCCACCCAATAGCCGGAGCTCTCTAGGCGGTTTACAAACATCTGGAGGGAACCTTAGGGAAGGAGTAACTTCTGTCCTGTAGCCTGTGCCTTTTGACATTGTAACAAGACTATCTACCATATATTAGATACTCAACCTATATTCATTTTATTGACACTGATTTCAGTGGAACATACTTCCTATGTGCCTGAAGGTTGAATCCAATGGTGTCCCTTCCACCAGTGGAATGGATACTGTTTATGGATCGAATTACTCCTCCCAGCCAACCCTTCTATCCCCCAGAGCAGGTTTGGGGAGCAAGGAGGGTAATGGAAACCACTATTGTGCAAGTGGAAGTCTGCTCGCATAATGTTGGTTTTAGCCCAGAATGTTCTTTTTAAATGTGCTGATCCAGAGAAGCATGGAGGGATTTTCTTCTCCTCTAGGAAACTAGAAACTCTATGTGAGTGTGGGTATGGGGGTAGTTCCTATACTGTGCCTCTGAAGTTATCCTTTTCATAGAGGAGACCACAGAGTCCTAATGTGTTCTGGACTGTCAGTTTTAGGATTAGAATCTTTAAAGTGCATTTGACAAAAAAAGAATGAGGGAGAGAGGCTGTGTTTGGAAGATCGCAGATGTGAAAGAACCCATTGTGGGTTCTTTCCCCACCCCACATGTGCTGGTTGCACGACCATGATTTGTATAATTACCCATGTTGCAGCGTGGGTTGCCACGTCGTCTGAACCCAGCACACAGTATGGTGAGGATGGCTTCTCGTTCACCCCACAACTCCTACTGGAAGTTGTGGGTTGTAGGGTGGGTAAGAAGCCAGCCCCGTCACGACACGCGCTGGGTTCAGATGACACAGCAACCTGCGCTGCATCACGGTAATAATCGTGGTCATGCAACCAGTACACACAGGAGTGGAGAAAGAACCAATGATGAGTTCTTTTGCCCCTGCAATTGTCTGAATCCGATCAGAGAGAGAGAGAGATGGTCTTACAGGCAATAACAACAAGGAGCTAATCCATACTTCTCTAATATTTTGCAGCCCGGAAGAGCAACCATCATTTTTCCAGCAAAAGGGATGAGACGAATGCGCTGATTTATAATTTTACCCCTCTTTTCACTGGGACATTTTCTTCCTTTGAGCAGGCTTATTTTTTTGATTAAATTTCCAGCCAGAAGTATGGCAGAAGCAGCCGTAGAAAGAATTGAGTTGCAGCATGTTTGAGAATTAAATTGATGTAATGCATTGTGAAGAGTAAGAACTCGGATTGCTTACAGCTCTTTCTAAAATCTATTTTTCCCATTGTCTTTATACAATCGCACTTTTTTGTTTGTTTTGCAGAGGCACAATCTACGTGAAGAAGTTCTGGGAAGCCTTATTTATTAATTGCATTTATATTCCACCTTTTAATTACAAATAGCACTCAAGGAAACTAACAATATTAAAATTGTTAATATTGTTAAATGTTAAATATGTTAATATTAACATAACAGCAAATCATTTAAAATACATCAGTAAAAAAGAATTAAACAGCACCCATTTCAACAAACAGTTGAAAACCAAAGGCCTCTCTGAATAAAAATGTATTTACCTGCCAGCAGAAGAACAGCAAATGTGGAGCTAGCCTGGGTTCCCTTTCCAGGGAGTTCCAGAGTCTGGGAGCAGCCACCGAGAAGGCCCTCCCTTCCGCTCTCACTAAATGTGCCTCTGATGGTTGCAGGGCAGAGAAAAGGGCCTCTCCCAAGATGCTTAAAATCTTGGCAGGTGCATATGGGAGAATTGGGTCTTTCAAAATGGGAGTGAATTCCTTCTGAGATGGGAATCTGTGGCCCTCCAGATGTTGCTGGGCTGCAATTCTGATTATCCCTGATGATTGACGGGCTGATGGGAGTAGTATTCCACCAGCATCTGGCAGGCACAGATTCCCCACTCCTGGTGTAAGAGCACCTTAATCCCCGACGCTTGTGCAGGAGGATTTCAGTGTGCCCGAAATTGCTGTTCAGCTCAAGGACAGAAGTCATGCCTCCTGCAGTAGAAAACAATGGGACCGGAGGAGTGCTTGGTTGTTGTTTTTAGTTCTAGCCAGCCTCTGCAAATGACACAGGACCAGTTCACCATCCCACAATACTGTGTGCTGGGTGAGGGAGCACCATGACATGGTACAGGGCAGGGATGTCCGTCACTGGGAAATCTGGTTATTTTTTGGCTTGACAGAGTTCTGCGGTGTGTCCGACGCACTTTAGGCCTGCGAGCTGAGCTGTGGGCTGTTCGCCGAACTTTTTTGTCCTTTTTGCTGGGGAAGGTTCTGCAACTTGTGCAAATTTCTGAGCGTAGTTTGCACATATTTGGCCGTAATTTGTGCACATTGCTCAGAAAGTTGCACACATTGCAGAACCTCCCCCGCCCCAACATGCAAAATTCCTGGAAAGTCCACAGACTGGCCCGACTCGCTGCAGATCGAGTTGTGTGCCGCAGTGGGAACCAAAACCGGGGGGGGGGGGGGGGCCTGAGCCCAGGCAAATCTGTTGAACTCCACCCCACAGATGGATTCCTTTGACATCCCTCGTGCAGGGCACACTTTCCCTCCTCAGATGGAAGCAGTGCCGGTCTGTGTGGTGCTGCATGCAAGTCCAGCCCCCTTCCTCACCGCCTGTGCAGTACTGCTGGCTGGGAAACGCAGTCCCTGGCTGTAGGTTTTGTTTGCAGGCTGTGCACTGCCAGCACTCCTTTTGGCCACACAACAGAAGCTGCAGGCGCCTTTTACTGCGCCTGGGCTGCTTTTAAATCAAATTTATTTGAAGAAATTGGAAGAGGCCTGTCTTTAGGTGAATAGGAACGCATGAATTCTCATCTGTAATCAGAGATGAGCTCGGTATAATAGTTTTATGCTGATAAATGAATAAATACAGTATTATTACTGGCTCGATGTAAAAATTCTCAGGTAACCAACCTTTGGACAAAGGACAGGATTTCTCTTTAAGAGCACAAAAAGGAGACAGGTTTGCATACACTTAGCCACCTGCTCGGCTCCTTTTTGCCATGTCTCCACCTCCCAGTCCACATAGACTAATCCGCTGTTTGACTCCCTTGTCCCGTTCCTGTGTCTTTGCGTGCTTTCTGTTGTGTTGCTCTTGCATGTCTGGAACAGCCACCATCACCCACCCCAATTATCAAGATGCTTTCTGTTCCTCTGTTAATTCCCTTCTTGAGATCCGCTTCTTTAACACAGCTTTCGTGGGATAACATTAATTTTTTAAAATGTTTTATTTAGAAAACCCATCATAAGCTTGGATCGAGTCCACACCACGTAGGTTCACCTCTGCTAGAGGGCCAAGTGGTCCTTGGCTAATCACTGAACCTTGTTAGTCTCCCCCCCACCACTTACTTCCTCTCACCGTATAAAAGAGCTAATCAGAAACCTGGGCATGTTCTCTTGGTGGTGTCTCTCTCATACATCCTCCTGAAGCTCCTGACCATCTTCATACATATTTGGTCATATCCGCTTCACCATTGCTTCTCGGCATGTGTACAACACGAGACTTCCAACACTGTTTTCCTCCCCCTAGTGGGTGTGTGAGCATGCTCAGTTCTTCTGTTCTTGCACTCATATCAGCTTCTCTGCACAGTTCACCACGACCTTGAGCTTGCTTTATGAAGGAGCTTGCAAAGACAGCTGCATTTTTCCCCTTTTCTTAAAAGCTGGTCCTGCAAAGTCTTAGTTAAAGGTATTATAATGCCATCACATCGATTAGCATAGAATCAAAATTTCCAGGTCTTCTTGCCCATGGGTCAAGGGTCTGGAATATAAGTATGGGGTCTTGTTTAAATATGAGCCTGGGGCTTTTAGGGGGTCTTGTAGGTCTCCCCAAAACCCTGAGTCATACCATTCAACCACTCCAGATCAAATTAGCCATCACCAGTTTGAAACAGCCTTGTTCATCTTCTGTTAGCAAACTTATTTAACCCTTTCAGTGCCAGATTAACACTCCACTTTCACTGGACCCTTTCCTTCCTACTCCTAATCAGTACTTGTGCTGTTCCTCCAACAGCAGTGTGACTGGCTCTTGCTTTGGTACGGTGCTGTGGGGCTATTGGTGCAAAGCATGCCTCCAGAAGTTATAGTGCAATACTATATATGTCTACTCAGAAGTTAGCTTCATTGAGTTCAGTAAGTGTGCACAGAACTGTAGCCTTAGTTGATGGATCAGTTAGACTAATCAAAAATAATCTGGTCAAATAAAAGGCATCTCCTCCTCAATTAATTGGATTTTTTAAAGTTTTTTTTTTTTAGTACAAGTACATAAAAAAATGGGTGGTGGGTGCCAGCTTAGAAGTGGCCTTCCCCCTACTTGCTCACATATCGAGGAATACCTCTCCTAAGATTCTGCCTGCTCTGAGACATGCAGACATCCTCTTAAAAAAAAAAAAAGGCAGGGTTTTTTTTTAGAGCTATTGGTTTTATTCATATAATGTGTGCAGATTTAACTGATTAAGGGTGCAATCCTATGCGTATTTAGGCAGAAAAAAGGCCTACAACTCCCAACATACCCCAGCCAGCTGGGAGTTGTAGGACTTTTTTATGCCTAAACACACATAGGAACATGCCCTAAATTTATGATTAACTGAACTGAGATTTCACTTTGTTGGCTGACAGCTCTGGTGCTAAATACGTTTAGTAGCTGTAAGTTGTGATTTTGTTTATCTGTGTACATTGAAATAGAACATTCCAAGGTGAAATTTATTGAATAGTGCAATCACAGTTAGGATTTTCATACATCAGAAGATGTAGGCCTCAAATGCAGAATTATGGGAGGTGCAGAAGTCAACATCCTCCATTTGTAACCGCCCTGTGTTTTCCCACCACTTCTTCTGTCTTTTTTCTTACCAAAAAAAATTGCCATTACTCTGTAACCTGTTAATTTTGGGCAACCATTCCATCTCCTTTTTATTAAGTATATACTTGAATTCAAGCTTGTTATTCCCTATTAGTTAAACCCATATTAGCGTGTAATAAAGGGAAATATGACAAAATGTTCAACAGTGTTTGCTTTTAGTAATACAGCACACATCCAATTCCTATCCCCTTAGCATACCTGCATATAGGAAATTTTAATTTGAAAGAAGAATGGGAGAGATGGCTATCTTCCTCCAAAACTTTAAAGGATGGCATTCACATCCCTGGGCTGAGGCCTCTGGGTTGTTGTGTGTTTTTTTTAAATATGTATATTAATTAAAGGGTATGCTGTAGTATCAGCTCCTTTAGCTAGGTTTCTGCTCATGTTGAGTTAGGTTTCCAGTGGTATAATTTTTGGGGGGTGGGGTGGACTCCCAATAAGCTTTTAGATTTTCCACTTTAAGGCTGCAATCCTATGCATGTTTAGACAGAGAAAAGTCAGTTGTGGGACTTTTCTGTCTAAACATGCATAGGATTGTGCCCTAAGGGAACAATCCCATGGTCCCTTGGTGAGCACCCCCCCCCCCAATCCCCTCGCAGCCAGTGCAGAAAGAATGCTGGGAGTTTTAGGACTTTTTCCTGTCTAAACATGCATAAGATTGTGTCCTTATAAATTCTTACGATTTAGCAAGAGGCTAATGGGGAAGATTTGCTTTTTGGTTTTTTGCTTGTCTGCTGATTCAGTATCTGCATTTCTCAACTGGGCAGATAGGCAAGTTTCAGATCAGAAATGGAGAGCGCTGAAATACTGCCATCCTATATGTGTTTTGGTTCACGTGGTTGAGTGGGATTGGTACGGCCATGCGAACTGGGAATGGTGGGAGTTTTAGTTCAACATACCTGGAGGGTGCCGGTTGGGGGAAGGGTGGTGTATATCTAGGTCAGTCTGCATAGGGAAAAGGAACTGCCTTTGTCTGGGACTCTGTATACTGCCAGTTGTATATTACAGTGGTCTTCTGCCCTCCTGCCCTGGGACTGCTTCAGTGAGTACACACAACCTCCATCACTTCCTGAGCAGTGGATGTAACAGTAGAATTGTACCGTTACATGCTTGGCACTAGATGGCCTACATGAACCGTCCTATTGAATTTGCACTTTGTTATGCAGCCAAAAACCTCTTTGGGGAAAATCTCTATGGCTTTCAGAAAAGGTTTATTACTGAAAATGTTCATTTTTGTGGCAAGCAAGTTTTCTTCATACTAAAACAATTAAGTGGAAGACTGAAACAGCCACATATTTATTTCTTTTAAAAGAACAGTGGAAAGCACTATGTAGCCATAGGTGTACAACTATTAACGTGGGCTACAATTTAACCAAAGCTAAAATATTTTAAGTCTGATTAATTTCCAGCGTGAGGCACACAGCCAAATCATCTGCATGTTTACTCAGAAGTAAGTCCTAATAAGTTCACTGGGACTTACTCCCAAGTAAATGTGCATGAGCTTTGCATGCTTAAATCACTCCCCTTGAATGGGATTTCAAGAGAGGTTCAGCTGGATTTTGCCCATAATTTCATTCATTCATTCATTCATTCACACACACACACACACACACTGCAGTCTTGCATGTAGCAAGCAAGATTGAGATGCAGTTCCCTGGTCTGCCTAAAGCCTGCCCAGATGCTGCAATTTACCATCTATGTCATACATGTACAGTACTTTGAAGGATGTGCAGTTTGAGGACAGCAATCTTTAATATCGTTAATCTTTAAATAATTATCATTACTCCATTGTATGCATAACACTAATCCTGTTAACCAGCTGGGTGTCTCCCTGACATGGACTGTATAGTGGAATATTAGACGGGGCTTTTCCAAGAGTAGGTGATCAGTACCTCTGTCATGTCAGTGTGTCAAAGGTTGGTGACTTGTTACTTTAAGCGAAGTGGGAAGGAAGACTGAGACATTGAAAAGCTGCCATGTCCCTAACACTAAATTTGTGGAAGGACTGAGCCGTAATCTTCTAAAGATGTGGAGGGTAATTTCACTAGGGAAGTAGCAAAGTTTTTTGTTCCAATAACCACCAGTTCCCTGTTTGTAATAAGGGGAACATCAAATATGCTGTGCTTGGCACCTTATAGTTGATAATTTACATACTATATTAAACCTTCTCTGAATATTACAAATCTAATGGTGACTATAATATCTGGTACACAACTGAAAACAAATTAATGATTAATTATGTGAACAGTAATTAAGAAGAAACACAATCAGACTGTTTAACTACGAGCACCTTTCTGGGTAGTCGTTTCCTCCTGTTTTTACTATGGCCTTGATTGGTAAATTATAATCTAGATGCTAAGTCTTCCTAACTAAGGAAGAAAAATTAAAGCCGCTTATTGAGGCAGCTTTAAATTGGATTGCACTGCTAAAGGAAGCGAAGCAATTAAAATTTGGGACGCCTCTTCTGCCTAATTAAACATCAGACAAGATGTGCGTAGTGACACTCCTCTCCATTTTATCTGTTGTTGTTTTTAAAAGAACACCTCCTTAAATGTACATAAGCCATCTGTTTGCTGCTGGTGACTCAGTATTAGTTGCAGTATTATAAATCTGCAAAGCATTCTTTAACTTCCTGAGCATGGAAATTTGCTCTATTTTTATTAGTAACATTTATATACCGCTCCACATTTATACAGATTCCAGAGCAGTGAACAATAAAAGATAAAAAGAATAAAGAACCACATTAAAAGTTTTTATTTTTAAAAACAGAATACCAATAAAAACTGTGTCTGGTCAATCAAGGAAGGCTTCTTGAAATAAAGATGTTTTCAGGAGGCACCGAAAACAACACAATGTTGATGCCTGCTTGACTTCAGAGACAGGGCATCCCACAGAAAAGGGGGCCACCACACTGAAGGCTCTTCTCCTGGTGGACTCCAGTTGGGCCATAGGTCCATGCAGAACTACCAGGAGCATGCTCTCTGATGACCTCAGTGACCAGGCATCTTGATAGGGAGAAGGTGCTCTCTCAAGAATCCTGGTCCCAAGTTGTTTAGGGCTGTATACAATAGTACCAAAACTTTAAACCTAAGGTCTAATAGTGAATAGGCAGCTAGTGCTGTTCCCTCAGCAAAGGAGTTGCATGCTGAAAAGGGGCAACTCTGGACAACAGCCAAGCTGCTGCATTCTGCACTAGCTCCAGCTTAGGGATGGCAGAGAATTCTGCCACGGACTCCAATGAGGCCGAATTCCAGGGAATTCAGCCTCTGGAGTCCGTGGCGGAACGTTCCCACTCACCTCCACCTCCCGCTGGATCGTCACGGAGCTGAATCCTCCTCGCCAGCGGCTCCATTCCGCAAGCGATACGGCCGCCATTGCCATCCGTATCGCTGCGGATGAGAAACAAGAAGTAATCCGGACGCAAATGGCGTCCGCCATGCCATCTGCATCCCTGTTTCTTCTTGCGATAGGCTACGCATCTGTATTTACGTAGCTATTTACGTAGCCTATCACGTGAAAAATATCCCTGTTTTTTCACGCGATAGGCTGTGTAAATAGCTACGTAAATACAGATGCGTAGCCTATTGCAAGAAGAAACAGGGATGCAAATGGCGTAGCGGACGCCATTTGCATCCGGATCACTTCCTGTTTCTCATCCACAGCAATACAGCACGGCAATAGCAGCCATATTGCTTGCGGAACGGAGCCAGCCAGCGACTCTGTGGACTCACCGCGGAGCGGAGCCAGCCAGAGAGGATTCCGGGATCGCCTCCCCCCCACCGCGGACCCCCCTGTGGAGCCCAGGGGATTCGTACATCCCTACTCCAGCTTCTGGAGCAGCCTTAAGGGCAGCCCCACATAGAGTCCATTGCAATAATCCAGTCTTAAATGTTACTATTGCCTGTACCACTATGCCCAAAATATCCCTGTCCAGGAGAGCCCATAGCTACCAGCCAAAGCTGGTAAGAGGCCCTCCAGGCCACCATGGCCACTTGGCCTCCAGCCACATGATTCATCTAGCAGTATCCCCAGACTATGAACCTATGAAACCCCATCCAGAACAGGCAATGAGCCTATATCCTGGACTCAGGAATCACTCACCCACAGGACTTCTGCCATGCCATGCCAGGATTCAGATTTAGTTTATTGGCCTTCATCCAGCCCATCACTGAGTCTAGGCACTGATCCAGGACTTGCACAGCCTCACCAGATTCAGATGTCACAGGGAGATAGAGCTGCATGTCATCAGCATAGTGATGACATTTGGCTCCAAATCCCCTAATGACTGCTCCCAGCAGTTTCATGTAAATGTTGAACAACATTGGGGACAAGATGCAGAACCCTGCAGAACCCCATAGCTAAATTGCCAAGGGTCCAAGGAATAGTCACCCAACGTTACTTTCTGAAATTGGCCCTATAGGTAGGACCGAAACCATTGTAGCACAGTGCCTCCAATACCCATCCCATGGAGTTGATCCAGGAGAATACCATGGGCGATGATATCAAAAGCTGATGAGAGATCGAGCAGAATTAACAGGGTTGCACTCTGTCTCTGCCTCTCCCAATAAAGGTCATCCACCAGGGCAACCAAGGCTGATTCGGTCACATAACCAGATCGAAACCCAGACTGGAATGGGTCTAGATATCCACCAAGAGTGCCTGAAGTTGCTCCTCCATGACCCTCTCAAGCACCTTCCCTAAGAAAGGGTATTTATGACTGGGCAGGAGTTGCCAAATATCATTGGGTCAAGAGCAGGTTTCTTCAAGAGTTATCACACTACTGCATCCTTAAGGACAGCAGGAACCATCCCTTCACACAAAGATGCATTTACCACTCCCTGGACCCACCTGTTCATAGCCGCTCGGCTAGCTTTTATTAGCCAGGAAGGGAAAAGATTGAGGGGGCACGTGGTCCGTAGCATTACCACAAGCATCTTATTTGCATCATCAGGCCACAGCAACTGAAACAGATCCCACAGAAGCAGGCAGGTAGTGGTGTAATACACCTTGACTGGAGCTGTGCTAACAACAGCATCAATTTCGCTGCAGAGACAAGCGATTCTGTCCTCAAAGTGCAATGCAAAATGGTCACAGCAGGTCCTTGAGGGGACCAGGGCTCCATTCACTGGGGAGAATGTTAACAGCCGCTGGACCACCCAAAAGAGCTCCACTGGACAGCTACTTGAGGACGCAATGGAAGCAGCTGAGTAAGCCTCCTTTGCTGCCTGCACCACTGTGCAACAGGCACGACTATGTGCTTTAGAGCATGCTCCGTCATCTTCACTTCGAGTTGTACGCCATTTGCGCTCTAGCTGATGACTAGCCTGTTTCAATGGCCGCAGCTTCCCAGTATGCGAAGGAGCAGAGCAGGCTCTACAGCTCCGGGGAGGGCACTTGGGTGCAATCAAATTGATGGCCCTCCGCATCTTACTATTACACAGAGATACTAGGGCCTTGGCTGCATCACCCACCAGCTCTGTCCACTGGAGAATCCCCAAGATCATTCGGAAATCCATTGGATTCTATCAGTCTCCTGGGGTGGACCTCTGAATGGGTGCTCCATCCCTGCAGGAGGAAAGTAATGCTATTCAAATCTCACCAGGAAATGGTTTGACCATGACAATGGGGTTACTGCCCCCTCTCCCTTTTCCGACGACTTATCTCACAGCTTGGAGCAAAGACCAAATCAAAGGTATGACCTGCTTCATGTGTTGGGCTGATGACAAACTCAGACATCTCCATTAGCCAAGGAGGCCATGAAGTCCTGAGTCAGAGCACCAGAGACAGCCTCAGCACGGAAAGTAAAGTCACCTAGAACCACCGTCCTGGGTTCCTCCAACCCCATACTTGAGACCACCTCTGCCAGCTTGGTCAGGGAAGTCACTGGGCAGCAGGGTGCATGGCTCACCAGCACCATCCCCAATCTGTTTCTATGGGCCAACACTAGGGCCAACCCCTCAAGGCCCGCTCCCAGGTGGAGTGGTTTCCTGGTGAGATAGAAGGAAGTTTTGTAAACTATGGCAACTCTCTCTCCCTCATCCCTCCCCAGTCCTCTAGCCTATGTTGGTGCTGCACCAAGTACCCGAATACCTATAGCAGCCTTCCCCAACCTTTGGTCCTCCAGATGTTTTGAACTACAATTTCCAACTTTCCCGACCATGGGATGGGGCCATGTGGGTTGGGGCCAATGGGAGCTGTAGTCTAAAACATCTGGAGGACAGTACTGTTATAATTAAACATTATAAAACAATATATAATTTAAACAGCTAAAAAGCACAGGGCTCAGTCCTGGGCCCAGTGCTCTTCAACATATTTATTAATGACTTGGAGGAGGAACTGCAGGGAATGCTGATCAGATTTGCAGATGACACAAAATTGGGCGGAATAGCTAACACCCTGGAAGACAGAAGCAAAATTCAAAGTGATCTTGATAGGCTGGAGCGCTGGGCAGAAACCAACAGAATGACATTTAACAGGGATAAATGCCAAGTTCTGCACCTAGGAAAAAGAAACCAAATGCACAGTTACAAGATGGGGGATATGTGGCTCAACAACACTACAAGTGAGAAAGATCTTGGGATTGTTGTAGATCACAAGCTGAATATGAGCCAACAATGTGATGTGGCTGCAAAAAGGGCAAATGCTATTTTGGGCTGCATTAATAGAAGCATAGCTTCCAAATCCTGGGAAGTACTAGTTCCCCTCTACTCAGCACTGGTTAGGCCTCATCTGGAGTACTGTGTCCAGTTCTGGGCACCACACTGTAAGAAAGATGCAGACGAACTGGAGAAGGTTCAGAGGAGGGCAACGAAGATGATCAGGGGACTGGAAACAAAGCCCTATGAGGAGAGACTGAAAGAACTGGGCATGTCTAGCCCTGAGAATAGGGAGAGGAGCTCTCTCAGATATCAAGGTCCCAAGCCACTTAGGGCTTTAAATGTCATCAGCAGAACCTTGAATTCTGACAGGAAGCATATTGGCAACCAGTGCTCTCTCCTTTAAAACTGTTGTTATAGGATCTTTATTAGCTGTTCCGGTCAGCAGTCTAGCTGCTGCATTTTGCACTAGCTGCAACTTCCAAGTCATCTTCAAGGGCAGCCCCACTTAAAGTGCATTGCAGTAGTCTAATCAGGAAGTTACCAACGCATGTACTACTGTGGCTAGGTTATCCCTGTCCAGGAAAGGCCGTAGCTGGTGGGTCATCCGAAGCTGGCCCCAAGAACTCTGAGCCACAGAGTCCACCTGGGGCTCCAGTGACAGGGACGGATCTAGGTATACTCCCAAGCTATGCACCTGATCCTTCAGGAGGAGTGCAACACCGTCCAGGATGGGTCGTTTACCCAATTCCTGGACTCTGGAACCACCAGTCCACAGAACTTCTGTCTTGTCAGGATTTAGCTTCAGTTTATTGGCTCTTATCCAGCCTATTCCTCTCCCCTCTCCTGGGATTCCCCTGAGCACATATACAACTTTAAAGTGATATAAAACTATTAATAGAAGGCAGTACAGCCAGACAAACAAACCAGGCCAGTAAAAGACTGTAGCAACAACCAAAAATTAAAATAGGCTTACTATACCTCCCCCCTCAAGCACTCCACATTTATACACTCACATAAGGCTGTCATCCAGGCTATAGTTAGCTTCTCATCCTAGCCAATTGCCCCCCACCCCTCAGATCTCACCTAAGGGATGGTTGGTCCTCAGCCTCCCCAGCTATCCCACATTCTCACCCTGGGACAGCTCACTCACCCCAAACATTCTCATCTCTCTCTCTCTCTCTCTCTCTCTCGCTCTCTCTCTCGCACACGCGCGCGCACACACACACACACACACACACAGGCTTGCTGGAGAGGGTGCAGGCTGTCAGCAACAGCTGGTTCAGTACCTGGGGACCTGGTCCTGCAGGGAAGGGTGGTCTGCCAGGCAGAAGTCCACAGTAGCTCTGTCCAGGCACGAAGGGAGCAGTACTGATAATAATGGTGGCGGCGGCAGCAGCAAGCAAGCAAGCAGCAGGCACTCCCTCTTCCTTGGATGGTGGCTTCTCCTCCTCCTACAGGTACTTCTACCTGACCAGGCTGTCCATCCCAGTGGAGGAAACCCTGCACATGTTGAAGCCGCTCCCTTGAGACTGAGCTGATGATCATGTGTTGGCTGCATGGCCTTGAGGGGGAGGGAGTTGTCCCACATGATTGCAGTGGCTCTTTTATACATTTGATACCAATGGGTGCCAAATGCCGCAACTGGGCTGTGAGCATATGTCTATTTACCAAACTGTAGCTTGCCACGCAGAGCAGAGAAAGCCCTTGTGAAGCTGATCATCTGGCCACATCCTGCCTGGTGGCAACTTACCCCTCACCGGCTTCCTCAAATTCCTGCTTAGGTGCATGACAGGTAAGTCAAAACCACATGGTTGGGGAATAGGGTCCACCAGCTTATTGAGCAATGATATGCACACTTTGGTTGATTAGTACTTGACAAGTAGTCATTGTTTTCACCCAGAGCTTAAATCAAATGACCTAGGGCAGGAGTCCCCAACTGGTTTGGGCCAGACTGGTGAGCATATTTGGAATTGTGAGGGAGTGTCATGGGTGCTTGAACAAAATGGCTGCTATAGAAGTTACCCATTCATAAAATGGCTGCCATGGTGACTACCAGACACAAAACATGCATTTCCTAGAAGACAAACTGGTGGGCCTGAAAGAG
Source organism: Heloderma suspectum (assembly GCF_057233095.1). NCBI lineage: Eukaryota > Metazoa > Chordata > Lepidosauria > Squamata > Helodermatidae > Heloderma > Heloderma suspectum. The sequence continues at coordinate 61,577,768 of NC_139461.1, forward strand.
AAATAACCTGCCCAAGAACTTAAGGACAAGGCAGAGTTGGGGACCTTTGAACCTAAATAAAGATGATTCTGGGGAACAGTGCTTGGCTTTGCCGTATGCCAGCCTCCCAGTTAATTTGTTTTACTTAAAAAAAGAACCCGTTAAGAATACAATAAAAATCAGGAGGGACAGGGATTCCGGTAGAGAGGTGTCTGTGGGCACATCGATGCCCATGGGCATCACATTGGAGGCCCCAGCCCTAGGGAGCCCAATGGGCATATTAGTATCTGAGAAAACCCCAATATATAGCAGGGAGAGGAGCCTGCTTTAAGTTGAGATCATTTATAGAAAGGTTAATTATTGATTTATTATCCTCCTCCTCCTTTACTGCAGTGGTGCAAACCAGTTCAACCATAATACAGGATCATCCTGCAAGGCTTAGTAGCTCAGTTTTAATACTGATTTCTTCAGCAAATAGATTCCTAGGATAAGGAATACTGATGGCTGCAGCAGCATATCACAACACAAGGACATTTATGTTGCCACTGTAAACAGACTGGCTGATGCAAATGTTTGGGGCGAAAGGTGCCAGATGGACAGAGGAAAAATGCCACACAGTCACTTTCTGTTCAGAGGATTTTTATGCTAGGAATGGGCTAAAATAGGTTCTCAAAGGGAGCATGGAGAAATAATGTTTATACATGATGAATGTTTTACAGGGCTAGGAGGCAATCTCTTTCTCCATAGCATAAAACGGCTCCAGGCTTGTAATTTATTATAATGAAACTAAATGAGACTGAATTTAGAAGGAGGGAGGCCAATTAATTTGGCACATCAATTTTTGTTTGCTGCTGTCAAATACCGTTACAGGAACTTGATAGATTGCAGGCCCGGATTTTCTAATCAGGTGATTCTGAAGCAAAAGGAATAGAAAGAGCTTGGCAGAGGGACACATATATTATTACAGAAAGCAACTGCCAGGTCAGTGTATTTATTCATGGGGGCTTTGACATGTCTAGAGACAGCGCCTCCTCTTTTCTCCTAGGGTCAAGATCAGGGGTTCATACAGAGCCCCTTATGAAGAGGTCACTCACAGCATTTCACATGCTTAGATACTGCCACAAACCTACGCTTCCAGAGTCCACCTTCTTGCCCTTGAACATGCTATAAAAAGCAACAATAATGCATTAATATCTATTCAGTTTGTGATTAACAGAAATCTTACCCGTGGCATCTGCACTGTGCACAGTTGGGAACTGGTGTAGCCAGTCATTTACCACATGAAAAATGCCCCAAATAAATAGGGATTAAGGGCACAATCCTATGGCCGCTAGACAGAGGCTAGACGGCTATAGGATTGGTTGGTTCTTGAACTGCCTCCCTCCTGCTCCCCAGCTGATAGCCTAATACAATCTTCCCCAAGCTCCAGATATTTTGAACTGCACCTCCCAGCATTCCTGACCACTGGCCATGCTAGTTGGGGCTGATGGGAGTTGCAATCCAAAACATCTAGAGAGCACCAGGTTGGGGAAGTCTGCCCTTGTACTTAACTGAAACAATGTGTGATAGTGGCTGTGCACAGCCAGTCTCTTCCAGTTTTGGAGCCCGCTTTGACACAGAAAGGGAGGCTGAAAGAGCCCTTCATTCAGTCTGCACATGCCATAGGGACTAAATACTACTACCTGAACTGCCTCTTTGCAAGCTCAGAACTAGCTGAGCTAGCTCTGAACCTGCAAAGAGAGTAACAACCCATATAGCCAAGGCACCTCATGTGCCTGGTGGGGGGGTAGCAGTTTCTGGGGAGGAAAAGCTCAGGTGAATAGAAGGGATGAGCAGTCACCTCCTGAAGAATGATTCCGCCTTAGTGTTTACTTACCAGGCCACAACCTGGGGACTGTAATAACAGTTACAGAATTTATCCATACCTTCTACTCCTCCCCCCTGGCCTGATGCGGGGCAGCAAAAGAGTCTTGGTCCAGTCATTGGTAGGCAAAGAGAATGAAAAGAGGAGGTTTTGGAGGATGTGCAGCTGCAAATCTGTTAAAGAAACAGACAATCTCTTTGTTTTGATCCAGCAATCCTATGCTTTGCACTCATTTTTAGGAACAAGCAGTAAAGTCCAAATTATAGTGGGATACACATAACAAAAAGTCCTTGGAAAAGGAACAAGTGCATCCTACCTAATTCTTTTCCAAGGACTTTCCAAGTAGAATCTAGGCTCCTTCCTTTTTTTTCACTGAGATGTGACAACTTTGGTTCTGTGGAAGATGGAGGAGGGGACAAGCATATACTAATAATATTCAGGACTGATAGTGGATTTGGACTGACAAATAATTTAAAAAGCAACCCAAAGTTCTTGTGGATATATGACACTATTTGTAGGTTCTTGTGTGAATTTTATGTAAATCTGCCAGATCTGTGAATACTTCACCAGACACGATAAACAGAGGCGAAGAGGAACGTAACACATTATCAGAAAAAAAGATGGAGCATTTTTCCTCTAGCCCACATTCTCAGTTCATGATAAAACAGCAGATGGTAAAGAACAGACCAGTCAGGGCATATTCAGGTTACAATGATATTATTATCATAATTATCACGATAACCTGATTATCTGGAATTCTTATTCCATGCGGACTTGTTGCAGGGCAGTCTTTTTGTTTTGTGTTTGTCAGTCAGGAAAAAGGTTCTGTGGTGTAAGATGATCAGCACGTCAATAGGTTGTTAACAGGTCATCTGAATCCACTCTATTGTACATGTAATCTTGCATATACGGGCTATTCATGGCCCCATTTAGCATATACGTGAATATGCGCATTTACGAAATGTGTCTATTCACACATATACAAATATGTGCATTTTCAAAAATGCGCACATTCGCGTATATGCAAAATGTGGTCATGACTAGCCCATATACACAAGATTACAGGCAAGTCAAAGCCTGTAATCTTGCCTATATGGCCTATTCACAGCCCCACTTTGTGTATATGTAAATATGTACTTTTTCGTGATCACCATTTTTTCCCCCAAAAATGGCGATCGCGGAACTCGACATTTACACCCGGGTGAGTGCAGGTGGCTCGGCAAGCGTGGGCAGGGGGCAAGCAGGGGCAGAGGGTATGGGCAGGTGTTGGGTTTTTTGCCGGATTCCCGGATTCAGGTGCCCACGCCATCCCTAGGTATAACATAGGGCAGGTATGTCACAGGCAGCTTCTGCTACAATCAGTTAGCAAGTAATTATAATGTAAACCTGACATCACAGAACATTTTGTTGTTCAGTCATTAAGTCATATCCGACTCTTCGTGACCCCATGGACCATAGCACGCCAGGCCTTCCTGTCCTCTGCTCTCTCCTGGAGTGTGCTCAAGTTCATATTCATTGCATCAGTGATGCTATCTAGCCATCTCATCCTCTGCCGCCTCCTTCTCCTTTTGCCTTCAATCTTTCCCAGCACCAGGGTCTTTTCCAGTGAGTTTTCTCTTCGCATTAGGTGGCCAAAATATTGGAGCTTCAGCTTCAGTATCTGTCCTTCCAGTGAGCAGTCAGGGTTGATTTCCTTTAGGATGGACTGATTTGACCTCCTTGCAGTCCAGGGGACTCGTAAGAGTCTTCTCCAGCACCACAGTTCGAAAGTATCAATACTTCGGCGCTCAGCCTTCCCTATAGTCCAGCTTTCTCAGCCATACATTTCTACTGAGAAAACTATAGCTTTGATTATACGGACCTTTGCCGGCAAGGTGATGTCCCTGCTTCTTACTATGCGGTCTAGGTTTGCCATAGCTTTCCTCCCAAGGAGCAAGCGTCTTTTAATTTCATGGCTACAGTCACCGTCTACAGTGATCTTGGAGCCCAAGAAAATAAAATCTGTCACTGCTTCCATTTCTTCCCCTTCTATATGCCAGGAAGTGATGGGGCCAGATGACATGAACTTAGTTTTTTTAATGTTGAGTTTCAAACCAGCTTTTGCACTCTCCACTTTCACCCTCAACAAGAGGCTCTTTAGATCCTCTTCGCTTTCTGCCATTAGGGTGGTATCTTCTGCGTATCTGAGGTTGTTGATAATTCCCCCAGCAATCTTAATTCCGACCTGTGATTCATCCAACCCGGCGTTTCTCATGATGTACTCTGCATATAAGTTAAATAAACAGGGCGACAATATGCAGCCTTGTCGTACCCCTTTCCCAATTTTGAACCAATCGGTTGTTCCATGTCCGGTTCTTACTGTTGTTTCTTGACGCTTGTACAGGTTTCTCAGGAGACAGGTAAGGTGGTCTGGTACTCCCATCTCTTTAAGAATTTGCCACCGTTTGTTATGATCCACACAATCAAAGGCTTTAGCATAGTCAATGAAGCAGAAATAGACGTTTTTCTGGAATTCTCTTGGTTTCTCCATGATCCAGCGAATGTTGGCGGTTTGATCTCTAGTTCCTCTGCCTCTTCGAAACCCAGCTTGTACTTCCAGTAGTTCTCAGTTCACATGCTGCTGAAGCCTAGCTTGTAGGATTTTGAGCATAACCTTGCTGGCATGTGAAATGAGCACAATTGTACGGTAGTTTGAACACTCTTTGGCATTGCCCTTCTTTGGCACTGGAATGTAAACTGACCTTTTCCAGTCTTGTGGCCACTGCTGAGTGTTCCAAATTTGTTGGCATATTGAGTGCAGCACTTTAACAGCATCATCTTTTAGGATTTTAAATAGCTCAGCTGGAATACGGTCATACTAAATTATTGTTACTAATGCTTCCTAAGGCCCACTTGACTTCACTCTCGAGGATGTCCGGCTCAAGTTCAGTGACTGCACTATCATGGCTATCAGGGACATTCAGATCTTTCCTGTATAGTTCTTCTCTGTATTCTTTCCACCGCTTCTTAATCTCATCTGCTTCTGTTAGGTCCCTGCCTTCTTTGTCCTTTATCATGCCCGTCTTGGCACAAAACGTTCCCTTGAGATCTCCAATTTTCTTGAAAAGATCTCTAGTCTTTCCCATTCAGTTCTTTTCCTCGATTTCTTTGCATTGTTCATTTAAGAAGGCCTTCTTGTCTCTCCTTGCTATTCTCTGGAACTCTGCATTCAGTTGGATATATCTTCCCCTTTCTCCCTTGCTTTTCGCTTCCCTTCTTTCCTCAGCTACTTGTAAAGCCTCATCAGACAGCCACTTGGCTTTCTTGCATTTCTTTTTCTTGGGGATGGATTGAGTTGCTGCCTCCTGAACAATGTTACGGACCTCCGTCCATAGTTCCTCAGGCGCTCTGTCTATCAGGTCTAATCCCTGAAATCTTTTCCTCACCTCCACTGTATATTCATAAGGGATATGATTGAGGTCATACCTGGATGGTTTAGTGGTTTTCCCTACGTTCTTCAATTTAAGCCGAAATTTTGCAAGAAGCAGCTCATGATCTGAGCCACAGTCAGCTCCAGGTCTTGTTTTGACTGACTGTATAGAGCTTCTCCATCTTTGGCTGCAAAGGACATAATCAATCTGATTTCGATATTGACCATCTGGTGACGTCCATGTTTAGAGTCGCCTCTTGTGCTGTTGGAAAAGAGTGTTTGCTATGATCAGCGTGTTCTCTTGGCAAAACTCTATTAGCCTTTGTCCTGCTTCATTTTGTACACCAAGGCCATGCTTGCCTGTTATCCCGGTGATTTCTTGACTTCCTACTTTAGCATTCCAATGTCCTATGATGAAAAGGACATCTTTTTTTGGTGTTAGTTCTAGAAGGTGTTGTAGGTCTTCATAGAACCAATCAACCTCAGCTTCTTGGGCCTCAGTGGTTGGGGCATAGACTTGAAATACTGTGATGTTGAATGGTTTGCCTTGGATTTGTACTGAGATCATTCTATCATTTTTGAGATTGTACCCCAGGACTGCTTTTCCCACCCTTTTATTGACTATGAGTGCTACTCCATTTCTTCTAAGGGATTCTTGCCCACAGTAGTAGATATAATGATCACCTGAATTAAATTCGCCCATGCTTGTCCATTTTTGTTCACTGATTCCCAAGATGTCGATGTTCAATCTTGCCATCTCATGTTTGACCACCTCCAGCTTACCTTGATTCACTGATCTTACTTTCCAGGTTCCTAAACAATATTGTTCTTTACAGCATCGGACTGTCTTTTCACCTCCAGACACATCCACAGCTGAGTGTCCTTTCGGGTTTGGCCCAGCCGCTTCACTCTTTCTGGCGCTACTTGGAAATTCTCTCTGCTCTTCCCCAGTAGTATATTGGACACCTTCCGACCTGAGGGGCTCACCTTCCGGTGTCTTATCTTTTAGCCTTGTGATACGTTCCATGGGGTTTTCTTGGCAAGAATACTGGAGTGGGTTGCCATTTCCTTCTCCAGTGGACCACAGAACATACCCAACTGTTATTAGTGGAATGGCTCTCGGAATGATACATGTGCACATTCAGCTTGGACTAGTACAGATGTAATCCTGGCTCCTTCTAAACCACTGGTTGTAACTAGGAAGCCAAACTTGGGAACTTGTTCTTCCTCAATCTCCCACCTCCTCAAGTCATACTTGAGTTTCTTGCAAGAGGAAAAAAGGTAGGATATAAATGTAATAATGTAATAATACTCCTCCCTGTCTCCTTTTTTTTTTGGTAGCCCTTATATGTGCACGAGTGGTTAATGTAAACAAGATTATTTCATGTCCAGCTCTAGCAAACCCATTTCAAATCCTGGTTTCATATTCTGATTATGAAGGCAGTATTTCACAGGGAGCAGGACAGGGAGCATTAATCATGGTTGGTGCTGGTGCACACAGAACACTAAGGCAAACAAAGGAAGGAAGAGGGAATTCGCACTCAAAAAGGGAAGACAGATTGGGAAGGTGCCATGTGTTCCTAGAGTGGGTCTAACTTGCAAATCATGGGTTAAATAAAATGTAATGCTAGTGGATCTCAGTTAGCACAATGGGACTTTGTCCCTCTCTCCCCTGCCCTGCAGCCCTTTGTGCCACCCAAAAGTCTGCCCCAGAGGTTTTCACAGTCTCCAAAAAAGATTTGGGGTATGTGTGTGCATGTGTATGTGTGTGATTGCATCCTCCTGGTGATGGAAGCAGTTTTGTCAATGGAATGACACCATTAGATTGAGCCCCTTGACTTCAAGGAGCCAGCGTTATACCTGAACCCTTGTGTACAAGTAGCATTTCCACAAAAAACACTTCTGTATACATCTATGGGAATAATATAAGGAACCATGTTGCGGATGCAAAACACTGCAGCAAAGCTAGCTTTCAGTTTAGCACTAAGAAGTCAAATAAAACAGAGATGAACTTCAAGAAAAGGGTTCTAAACAGTTCAGCGTTCCTTCCCAAATTGGCTTCAGGCCCCAGGAAAGCTTACAACTCTGCATCCTTTAAAGTACTGATTTTGTAGACAGCTAGAAAGAGTTCTCAGGAATATGTATCATGAGGACTACATACTACATACAGTAAACAGAAAAGAAACAAATAGAAGCATCCAATTCAGAGAGTGCAAAATATCCACAGAAAACTCATGTGTGTGTCACTTTTTATACCATTGGAAACTAAATAAAAAACAAAATGTCACATTGATACATATTCTTATTCTAAAGGTATTTACAAATAACTTTACAAATTTTTATTCACAATTTCATAACTAATGCTTTCTAGTCAGCTTTTAAAATAAGGCCGTCATGAATCCTCAGAGGCTCATGAGGCTGTAGTTGGTGGCACCCCTTGACTCTTTACCCCCGTGTAGTACACATTCATGTTTGGCTCCTGCCTAGGAGAACATTTTTTTTTTAAATGTGCAAATTACAGACAGCTGCCCTGAATTTCTGGAGAATGAAGCAGTTTCCATTCACTTCTCTGTCACTGACAGCTACAGTTAATACATATGGGAATGAGAAGGGCAAACAGGGAGAAGAAGCCATATGTGAATTAGGTTGCAATCCTTATGCATAATTACTTGGGAAAAAGCACCATTGAACTCAGTAGGGCTTACATATGAGTAAACATGCCCAGACTCGAACCCTTAGAACATTTAGATAGCAATCCTGATCATTACAACAACTGGAAAATAACTCTAATTAGTCAGTTCCGACAGTACAGGAACACAGGAAGCTGCCTTAAAATGAGCCAGGCCATTAGCCCATCTAGCCCAGTACTGTCGACACTGACTGGTAGTGGCTCTTCAGGGTTTCAGGCAGGATTCTTTCCTCGCCCTACCTGAAGAAGCTGGGGATCGAACCTGGGACCTTCTGTATGAAAAGTATGTGCTCTATCACACAGTAGCAGTACGCTAAACATGACATCTATTATAGACATGGAGGGTGCCCAGTTTTTAAGTTGAACTGGTTCACACGACATAACAGCCCAATGTAGCTTAATTTATCCACCAGGCTGTTGTGTTGTGCCAGGTGGCTGTGGACACCATTTTTGCATGGTGCCTGTGGGTGCCTGGCTTGCTGTGGCTTGTCATATCACACTAACCCAGATGGCAGGGGTTGTTTGAGGTTTAGACAACCCTCAAATAACCCATGGCTTGTTTTACAGTCAGTTGAGGGTTGTCTAATGCTCGAACAATGCCTGCTGGCTGGGTTCGCCGAACAAAACAAGCCACCGCAAGCACAACACACCAGCCCCCCACGGGTAAACTAAACTATGGTGGGCTGTCATGTGGTGTGAACCAGGTCATGGTCTCCAGTTTTATCTCCCCACTGCCCCACAACCTGGTGCTTTTTTGGAAGTCTGTGTGTGTCAAAGTATCACTAGTACATGCAGGTACAGTATGATTGCATTAGTCCAAAAATACTGGTTAAATTTCTGAAAAAGAAGACTCTTTCACACATTCAATCATTTCATGCCTTAAATACTAGATATTTGATATTTTTTTAAAAAAAACTATAAAAAGAAGACAAGGTTACAATTTACAAGTGTCCATAAAAGTGAATAATTAAAAAGAAAATTCTTTATCATCTAACAAGGATCCACCTAACAACAAGAAGAAGAAATTTGAGGCTGTGACTGAATTCTTCAGTCATATGTTGGTAGAGTCCAGGTTTGATGAATGATGTGTGTCTTCTATGACACGGGTCTCGCAGAACTGGTGTTTTCTTTGAAAAATTGGATTCCTCAGCAAAATACTGCTAAACAGGAGTGCTGCATCAGTGTTCATCACTTATTTCGACCTGAAATGAGAATATATGTGTTACTGAGGGGAGGATGGAAAAGAAGCCATATTCTACTTTCTACAAGCTCTGTGTTGTTTGTGGTTTAGCAAACGATGCAAAGCATTTTATTTAGACACGTACATGGTGATCTTTGATGTCCTTTTACCATTCATGCTTTTCCAAAATCTGATTGTATTTATATTTCAAATGTTTTGACTGGGTTTTGTTGATATTAATGTTACTGTTGTATTTGAATATTTTTGTGGTTTATTCAATTTTTGAGTGTTGCCCAGTGCTTTTTATGGACCAAGGGAGATATAAATTTAATAAATGAAAACAAAAGCTGTCTATTGGAGAATGTGTTTGTGCGTAAGACAGAGAAAGAGTGAGAGAGAATGAGACAGAGAGATAGAATGCATCTTATGCCATTTTGAGAGCATTTTTTCTGATAACATAGGGTATAAACAAACAATCATAAATATTTATTTCCTGAAGATTAAAGAGATGTATTAAAAGAGTCAGAAAAAAGAGCTCAGTATGTATATCCCTCTACCTCAGGATATTTTAGAACTTCACATTGCTGCCTTTAGTGCCCTTTCAAATTTGAACTTAAGTCATTTTGCTGAGCTGAAAACATTATTCTTAGTCAAAGGTGGAGTTTTCACCCAGTTACAGAAATCTTAGTTAATTGTACATGTTTTAGTGGATGGATTAATTAATTGATTGAATCAAGGAGTCCATAGTTTGTCATAAACTCACTAGGTGGTCTTAGACAAGCCTCTCTCTCTTAGCCCCTTATCTGCAAAATAGGGGATAATAGCTACTTACCTTACAGGGTTGTTTTAAGGATTACAACTAGGTAATGCATGTAAAATGCTTTGAATATTTTAATGAAAATATGTAGTGTTATTATATTTGAAAAGTAATAGTTCTAAAGAAAACACATACATAGTTCCTCCATTTTTAGATTGAGCACCCCTTCTTCATACAGAGGTCATGCCTACTTTACGATAAACCTTCCATCTGCAGTTTTTCTTAAGAACTTGCATTTAAAATAATTAATTTAAAGACCCTGCTGCCAACTTTTTAGCTGATCAAATCATTTCTAATCAATAAATAGGGTTGTAGCCCTAGTCACAAGGACTTCTCATTGGCACCATCATTGTATCCTCCTCCCGTGAAGCAATAATTTAAAAATATTCCGCATAATAATGTTCTACTCATTGATTCAATAAAATTAATGCAATCATTAATTCAATAAAAATACTTATGATTCCAGTCTTAAATTTACTATTCTGTTTAATCTGTTTCATATTGTACATTATTTTATTGGGCAGTATCCAATGCTGTTCAGCACTACTGATGCTGCACTAGCATAAATAAATGCTTGTGCAACATAACTAGCACAATGGAGGAAAGGTGGCAATTTGCTGAACTAGCACAACAGGAAAAAGCAGTGGTGCCAATTTTCAGCAACAGATTCCCACTTTTCCCCATTGTGCTAGTTACATTGCACAAGCATTGGTTTACGGTAGTCCAACATCATTAGACCCCTTCATGGATCACTGCCTTGTTGTGGCGAAGGGGCTTGCGTAACTCAGTGAAGCCATAAGCTATGCCGTGCAGGGCCACCCAAGACGGACAGGTCATGGCAGAGAGTTCTGACAAAATGTGGTCCACTGGAGAAGGAAATGGCAACCCACTCCAGTATTCTTGCCAAGAAAACCCCATGGAACGTATCACAAGGCTAAAAGAGATGACGCCGGAAGATGAGCCCCTCAGGTCGGAAGGTGTCCAATATGCTACTGGGGAAGAGCAGAGGGTATTTCCAAGTAGCGCCAGAAAGAGTGAAGCGGCTGGGCCAAACCCGAAAGGACACTCAGCTGTGGATGTGTCTGGTGGTGAAAAGAAAATCCGATGCTGTAAAGAACAATATTGTTTAGGAACCTGGAATGTCAGATCAATGAATCAAGGTAAGCTGGAGGTGGTCAAACATGAGATGGCAAGATTGAACATCGACATCTTGGGAATCAGCGAACTCAAATGGACAGGCATGGGCGAATTTAATTCAGGTGACCATCATATCTACTATTGTGGGCAAGAATCCCTTAGAAGAAATGGAGTAGCACTCATAGTCAACAAAAGGGTGGGAAAAGCAGTACTGGGGTACAATCTTAAAAATGATAGAATGATCTCAGTACGAATCCAAGGCAAACCATTCAACATCACAGTAATTCAAGTCTATGCCCCAACCACTGAGGCCGAAGAAGCTGAGGTTGATCAGTTCTATGAAGACCTACAACACCTTCTAGAACTAACACCAAAAAAAGATGTCCTCTTCATCATAGGGGATTGGAATGCTAAAGTAGGAAGTCAAGAAATCACCGGGATAACAGGCAGGCATGGCCTTGGTGTACAAAATGAAGCAGGACAAAAGCTAATAGAGTTTTGCCAAGAGAACATGCTGATCATAGCAAACACTCTTTTCCAACAGCACAAGAGGCGACTCTACACATGGACGTCACCAGATGGTCAATATCGAAATCAGATTGATTATGTCCTTTGCAGCCAAAGATGGAGAAGCTCTATACAGTCAGTCAAAACAAGACCTGGAGCTGACTGTGGCTCAGATCATGAGCTGCTTCTTGCAAAATTTCGGCTTAAATTGAAGAACGTCGGGAAAACTACTAAACCGTTCAGGTATGACCTAAATCATATCCCTGATGAATATACAGTGGAGGTGAGGAATAGATTTCAGGGATTAGACCTGATAGACAGAGCGCCTGAGGAACTATGGACGGAGGTCCGTAACATTGTTCAGGAGGCAGCAACGAAATCCATCCCCAAGAAAAAGAAATGCAAGAAAGCAAAGTGGCTGTCTGATGAGGCTTTACAAGTAGCTGAGGAAAGAAGGGAAGCGAAAAGCAAGGGAGAAAGGGGAAGATATACCCAACTGAATACAGAGTTCCAGAGAATAGCAAGGAGAGACAAGAAGGCCTTCTTAAATGAACAATGCAAAGAAATCGAGGAAAACAACAGAATGGGAAAGACTAGAGATCTCTTCAAGAAAATTGGAGATCTCAAGGGAACGTTTTGTGCCAAGACGGGCATGATAAAGGACAAAGAAGGCAGGGACCTAACAGAAGCAGATGAGATTAAGAAGAGGTGGCAAGAATACACAGAAGAACTATACAGGAAAGATCTGAATGTCCCTGATAGCCATGATAGTGCGGTCACTGAACTTGAGCCGGACATCCTAGAGAGTGAAGTCAAGTGGGCCTTAGGAAGCATTAGTAACAACAAAGCTAGTGGAGATGACAGTCTTCCAGCCGAGCTATTTAAAATCCTAAAAGATGATGCTGTTAAAGTGCTGCATTCAATATGCCAACAAATCTGGAACACTCAACAGTGGCCACAAGACTGGAAAAGGTCAGTTTACATTCCAATTCCAAAGAAGGGCAATGCCAAAGAGTGTTCAAACTACCGCACAATTGCGCTCATTTCACATGCCAGCAAGGTGATGCTCAAAATCCTACAAGCTAGGCTTCAGCAGTATGCGAACCGAGAACTACCGGAAGTACAAGCTGGGTTTCGAAGAGGCAGGGGAACTAGAGATCAAATCGCCAACATTCGCTGCATCATGGAGAAAGCAAGAGAATTCCAGAAAAACGTCTATTTCTGCTTCATTGACTACGCTAAAGCCTTTGATTGTGTGGATCACAACAAACTGTGGCAAATTCTGAAAGTGATGGGAGTACCAGACCACCTTACCTGTCTCCTGAGAAACCTGTACAAGGGTCAAGAAGCAACAGTAAGAACCAGACATGGAACAACCGATTGGTTCAAAATTGGGAAAGGAGTACGACAAGGCTGCATATTGTCACCCTGCTTATTTAAGTTATATGCAGAGTACATCATGAGAAATGCCGGGTTGGATGAATAAGAGGTCAGAATTAAGATTGCTGGGAGAATTATCAACAACCTCCGATATGTAGACGATACCACCCTAATGGCAGAAAACGAAGAGGATCTCAAGAGCCTCTTGTTGAGGGTGAAAGAGGAGAGTGCAAAAGCTGGTTTGAAACGCAACATTAAAAAAACTAAGATCATGGCATCTGGCCCCATCACTTCCTGGCATATAGAAGGGGAAGAAATGGAAGCAGTGACAGATTTTACTTTCTTGGGCTCCAAGATCACCGCAGACGGTGACTGTAGCCATGAAATTAAAAGCCGCTTGCTCCTTGGGAGGAAAGCTATGGCCAACCTAGACAGCATAGTAAGAAGCAGAGACATCACCTTGCCGACAAAGGTCCGTCTAATCAAAGCTATGGTTTTCCCAGTAGTAATGTATGGCTGTGAGAGCTGGACTATAAGGAAGGCTGAGCGCCGAAGAATTGATGCTTTCGAACTGTGGTGCTGGAGAAGACTCTTACGAGTCCCCTGGACTGCAAGGAGGTCAAATCAGTCCATCCTAAAGGAAATCAACCCTGACTGCTCATTGGAAGGACAGATACTGAAGCTGAAGCTCCAATATTTTGGCCACCTAATGCGAAGAGAAAACTCCCTGGAAAAGACCCTGATGCTGGGAAAGACTGAAGGCTAAAGGAGAAGGGGACGGCAGAGGATGAGATGGCTAGATAGCATCACGGATGCAATGAATATGAACTTGAGCATGCTCCGGGAGAGAGCGCAGGACAGGAAGGCCTGGTGTGCTATGGTCCATGGGGTCACGAAGAGTCGGACACGACTGAACGACTGAACAACAACAACAACAACATCATTACAGCTAGTGCTGGGACACCATTGTGTACTGCCCGTTATATGTATGTATTTTATGGGTTTAACCTTTATTTTGTGAACTGCCCAGAGTGCCTCAGCTATTGGTTGGTATAGAAATACAGGAAATAAACAATAAATGTAAATGATCCTACGGTCAGTCAGACTGATTTCAACGAAGATTGTTTTCTAAGGAAATGTGTTAAAGTTATTTCACATAGGAGGAAAACATTGTAGACATTGGTGAGATCAAGAAAATAAACACTGAGAACAGATTAAACACAGTTCAGCAGAGGAAGACAGAGACCCCGACCCATCTGATTCAGAACCCCCAACAGTTTCCATTCAAATCCCTTCTGAACAGCTCAACCTTTTGTCTTTTATAGTGTAATCTGAAGTGCACATACCTGACACCTAACAGCAGGCTGAAAGAAAAAGTTAGGGCCAGTGCAGAAGGAACAACTACCATGAGGTAGTCACATTGAACTGCTGTCCATAGTGCTTTTTTTGAGGTTGCAAACAGTTCACCCTGGACATCATAGGCATTTATGGGCCCACCAGGCATGGGGTGAAGCAGCTAAGTGCTCCAGGTACCCACTTCTCTGAAATCTTGGATGGTGCCATACAACTCTATAAATCTATGGCCCAGTTCAGACTCTATGGAGCCCTTTGCCTGTGGAAGTGTGTGGGACTGCCAGAAGGTTCATGATTTGGCAGGGATCTCATAGAGATACCCACATGGGGCTTCTTAGAGATAGTTGTTATCATAGATATTGCTGCAGCACCTCAAAAACAATGGCCTATTTACAGGGCCAGTATCAGGCACTTGCATTGTTGGGCACCTGCTGAGGCCAATTCCCTTGCAGGGGCCCGTTGCTGATTCTCAAAGCTCCCTGGCCCTGCTCCTCCACCTTGCTGTTGCTGCCAACTGACCTGTCCTCTCTGAGTGACAAGAAGGACCAGTGGTCTCTGCTTGACTCGCTCACTCCCCCTGAGCAGATTGGGCCCAGAAGGACAGGGCAAGTGAATGGACAGCAGTGATCAGTGGTGCCTTCAGGACAGGACTTTGGGGCCCCTTTGAGCAGAATGAGCAGGAGGGCCCCCAAATGCAGCTGCCATTTGAAGTAAGGGAAGTAATACACATTACCATCTAAAGGGTGTGTGCAAGATCATTCAGTCCAAAGTCTAAGGTTACCTAGCTGCACCACTGGCAGTGACAGCCAACTGAAGGCAACTGAGGGAGGCCAACTGAAGGCACCTTGCTCAAGACAACACCCCCATCCCCACCCAAACCTGGAGCCAGCACTTATTTCATTGTCTAATTTAATTCAAACTGGCCACATGAATCGCCAAAAAAGAGGATACAAATGTGCAAAAGAAGACACAAATGTGCATAAAGTTTGCATATGCTAATGTCTAAATATAAATATAAAAAAACTTTAAAATGTTTAAATATAAAAAAAAAACTGTTGGCAAAGTTGTCTTGTGCATGCTCAGTTTCATTGTGAAGCTAGAATGCTGCCAGTACTCCAGTGTTTTCACAGGGATTCTACGTTGCAGAGGGAATCTATTCTATGTGCAATGCTGATTCCTTTAGTTATGGAATGTGACCTTACAAAGTCAGCCATCATAGTGGGGAAGGCCTGAGTGTCTGACTGTTCAGTCTGCTGTTCAGGTGCCAACTGTTGATGGGAAACAGTTCTTAGGGGTCTTTATCTTTAAAATGAAATTGGCCTGGAGAGCCCGTCAAATAGAGGACAGTCCTCTGGCAGTCTTTCAAACAGAGGACTGTCCTCTGTAAAAAAGGACACATGGCCAACCTACCTGTGCATCTGGGGCCATTTCTCTCTGCCCAGAGTTCTCAATGCAAAGAAAATTATGCTTCCAAAGAGGGCGCAATCCTATCAGGATAGGCGGCTACCACCAAACTTGGAGGTGACTGCCTAACCAATGCAGGGCAGGAGCAGCACAGAGGGGATCTTCCCCTCTGCGCTTCAGCTGCCCTGCATTCGCAGCTAGACAGCCAATTTCGTCTAGCCACGGGAAGTCGGGGTGGGGAGGGCGGATGCCGGACGATGCACAGGAAGCGTCAGAAGGTACTTCTGCCCTCCCCGCTCCAGCCCACCCCGAGGAATGCCCCGTTTTTGCTGCTCCTCACTGTTCTTGCGAGCGTGGAGCACGGGGCCAATCCGCGCTGCCTACGAGGCACTGCGGGAGGGGGTGGAGGTCAGTTCTCAGGGAACCAACCCCGAAGCGCGGGCTCTGAGGTTGTTTCCCGGGAACTGAGCCATCCTATGGCCATCTAGCCACTGAGTAGCGACCGTAGGATTGCGCCCTTAATCATGATTGCTGGATGCTGGGTGGGGACAAACCAGAGCCTCACTGCCCTCAAACCATGTATGTGAGGTTTCTAGAGACATGTGGCGGTGACTGCTGCAGACTACATGCTGGACTTGATGGAGCCTCGTCTCTTAAGGCAAGCCTGTGTTAACACAGCATTCAGCAACAGTTGATTCATAAAGAGTTGGCTGTGTATGGCTGTGTGTGGCTGCAAATTAGCATGCCCACTGCCTAAGGGACACAAATAGCATATAATATTCTATGGTGGGGTGGTAAAGGATTTCTTTAAGCCTGTACATTATGTAACTGTTATTCATTTTTAGCTGAATATTTTATTTGTTCTTAATGGATTGTTCCCTCCCCCAAGGCTTAGGGGATAGGGAGTGCTAGAAACCCTAAATGAGTAACTCAATAGCAAGAGTGCTGAAAAATCAAGAGGCCCATCAATGCTTTCAGGCTTTAATGAAAGTTAGCAAATACATTTCACTTTCACCTCCAGCTTTCAGCTTAAAGAGAGTTGCGTTTTTCACAATTTGGATAGTGAAAGCCCCGTTAGTTCTGAACACAGCAGCTTTCTTGGCTCATTTGCAACAGATACTGATAGCAATTATCTTATTGTGAAGCCAAGTGGGCAGGTTGCCACACAGCGGAAAGATAAGCATCTAGAAACTGGTGGATAGCACAGTTCACTGACTACCCAAATTGTTTTCTGCAGTTTGTCTTTTAATGGAAATTCACCTTGATCATTGAAATTCTTCATTCTTTAGAGCCTATTTGCACTCTGTGACTGAACAGGCACACAAGGTCCTTTGGAAAACCTGTTTTTGTATTCTGTTTCTCTCTCTCCAGGGATAACTAGCAGTAAAAGGAACATAGGAAGCAGCCTCAAACAAGGTCAGATAATTTATCCATCTAGCCCAGTACTGTCTGCTCTGACAGGCAGCAGTTCTCCAGGGGCTCAGGCAGAGGTCTTTTGTATCATCTGTGTTTGAGTCTTTTAAAACCAGTGGAGGCTGGTGGCTCCAATGTCAGTGGGGCAGCAAGGCACCTTGGATAGCTCCTCTAGAGTTCTGACTGAAACACAAGAGCTGATTCACCACCCCACTGACATTGCAGCCACCAGCCTCCACTGTTTAAAACTAGAGATGCTAGTGATAGAACCTGCAATCTTTTGCGTGCAAGCATCTGCTCTACCGTTGCTGTTCTAACATCTCTCCAGTTAATCTGCACATGGCCTGGTCACTAAGTACTGTATATGTATACCCAATGGGGAAAGATGTGCTGAAAGATCTAAATATTATATATGCACAGCCTATATTTCTGTTTTTGATTCTATGTTACAGTCAAGGTGAACCTTCTACTAAGGCTAGATGGCTGAGCTTCTCTCTAAAGACCTAGATCAATTAAGTGTTTAGTCACCTTTAAAACTACCTGCACCATGATGTTCAATATATTGTTGATAGCTACAGGTAAACCTGTGTTTATTGTGTATTTTTAAAAGCTTCAACACTGATATTATTGCTCCAAAACGCAGCCTGTAATAAAGGCCATGTAAAGCAAAAATAATTCTGGAATGTGCCTGGAATGTTTGTTTTGGCTTTTCCCTTCAGTGCTGATGATTTGATCTGTCCCCTTGTTCTGCAAATACATTCCACAGACAGAACAGCATCTGGTGCGCCCAGATGAACTTACAGTCAGGAACATGGGATATGTCCTAGGGCAGGGGCGGGGAACATGTGGCCCTCCAGGTGTTTTGGCCTACAACTCTCATCAGACCTAGCCAGCACAGCCAAAGGTGAGGGATAATGGGAGCTGTAGGCCAAAACATCTGGAGGTCCACAAGTTGTTCACCTTGTCCTAGGGAAAAGCATAAGACCCATGCCTTCCCATGGGACTCCCCACACTCACAAGCTGGAAGCTACCCACATGGACTGTAGAATCTCTCATATTTGAACTGGAAGCACTGAAACAGCTGATGCATGAAGTTAACCTCACTGGGGATATCCTTACAGAAAATAAAGAAAATATTCCACTACAATAAACTATGGAGTACTCATTGATCATTGGTAGATTGGATATCAGTCGCATAATACAAAGTGACTGTGCCAGCATATTTTAAATGGTTTTCGTAACTTGAGGGGTAAGTGATAATGAAATCATTAGTAATCTCATGCCAAATCCATTTGAGCAGCAGATTAATTTTCAGTGCAGTTAGAAGGATTAATGTTGTCCCTTTGACCAAACCCTTACTTACAAGCTTTATAGGCTTTAACTCAATATGTTCCTGGGGGGATTGTTGGTAGGAGCATGTGTCAAGTCCACCTATGAAATCAACTGAAAATACAACATAGTTCAACATGAATTTGTGGAAAGCAAAGTGTACATGCTGGCTTTAAACGAAAATGAATGGAAAACAATGTCAAATAATAATTAATGAAACAGTACATTATGGATCCACACACATGCATACACCTCGCCCCCATGTCCAAAATATTCTGATACTCGCTTGAAAGTCACTAATCCAAGATAAGATCAGTTTGGCCAACAGTATGAGACAGATTTTACATCAGGGATGGGGAACCTTTCTCAGTCCGAGGGCCAAACTGCAAAATGGGAAAGTTCTTGGGGCCACATTCTATTCACGGACAGGGCCAAAGGCAGAGTGGGCAGGGCCAAATGTGATTGTTACTATTCCATGCCTGTTTGTATGTATGTATGTATGTATGTATTTATTTACCATATTTGTACATGACACCCAATAACACATGTTCTCTGGACAGCTCACACAAAACATAAAAGAATAAAATACAATACTAAATACTACTGCTCTCTTTGTACGCCATTTTGTTATGTCTGCTTATGTCAGCTTCCTGCAGCTCACACAGAACCGGTTCACATGCAGTGGCTAACTATGGGTTGTTTAACCCATAGTTAGCCGACACCACATGGCAGCGAGTGAGCACACTGCCTCTTGTGTATGCGTCACTTCCTCTTCCCTAAACAACCCCAAAATGCCCTATTCCTGGATTGTATCATTATGTTTTAATCCAGAAACTCTGGGTTGTTTAGGAGTTGAACAACCCTGAGTTACCCCAACAACAAACCATGGGTCAACTCTGAGTTGTTTAACCCCTAAACAACCAAGAGTTTCCGGGTTCAGATGAAATGATAACAAGCCAGGAACAGGGCATTCCTAAGTTATTTGGAAAAGTGGAAGTGATGAGCACATGGGAACCAGCACACTCACTCTCGCATGCTCACAAATAACCCATAATTCATTAACCATGGGTTGTTTCGGCTATTGAGCGGTATAGAAATGAAATAAATAAATAAATAAATAAATAAATTGTTTGATCATACAAACTGGGTCATAGAGAATGAGACAGACAAAGGCACACACACATGACCTGAAATTCCAGTATCAAACTGAAAGTGGTAATTGACAATGACAGTCTATGGAAACAAATGGGAGCACCACTGTATCCCTATTTCTCCGTGGTGAAAGCCCTATATGTGTACCAATTAAAACGTCAACCAGTTCCATTTAATACTGTAAGTACTCATAAAGCTTGTGTTCATACTGAATGCCCCTGGCAGCTTACTGCCTGTGGCGAATGGTTCACTTGTTTTCCCCTGCCCCCTATAAGTGGAACATAGAATTTTGTGGCCAGCAGCTCCATCCACACCTGAAGAGGTTTGTGGTGGCAATCAAAAGCCCCTGCTGTATTCAAGGAGTAAAATAAGTAATGCTGAAATCCTATACCCACTTTCCTGGGAGTAAGCCCTGCTGAATTCAGTGGGACTTACTTCTGAGTAGGCATTCATAGGATTGCGCCATTAGACTCTTGTCACAGACAGAAATAAAAAAAAATGGCTCTCCTAACCAGGCTAACTTGCATGAGGGCTGCTAAATAGGGACAGTCTTTGCCATAGTCCTGTTTTGTGACTGCTTATAAGGATGTGTATTCTCCCAGGTAACTCATTGGGTTGGATCCAGGATTGTTTTGCCACAAGGAGAGGCTACCGCTTATGGAGCAGGACATTCTCTCCTACCCCTGCAACCCCCCTGGAAACTGTCCAAATCTGCTCCAGAGGATTGGGAGAGTTGGAGGGAGATGGGGAGGGGGATGCTGCAGCAGGAAGGAGGAAATGTGGAAGTCCCATTCTGTAAGCCTCTGTTTGTGGTAGCACAATACTGGATCCAACCCATTATGGGTTGGTATGAAACAGGCTGTTCCATGCTGTTCTAAGAGGTTTTGAAATTCCAGAGTCAGCTTTATAACATTCCAATTATTCACGACCATGTCGCACAGATTCATGATGCAGATTATCTGCCTATGGTGGACATAATATTGGTTCGATGCTTGGCTGCTCAGAATAGCCAGCGTAGTGTAGTGGCTAGAGTGTTGCACTGGGAGCCAGGAGATCTGGGTTCTAGTCCCCACTCACCATGGAAGCTCACTGGGTGACTTTGGGCCAGTCACAGACTCTCAGCCCAACCTACCTCACAGGGTTGTTGTGAGGCTAAAATGGAGAGGAGGATGATTATGTATGCCACCTTGGGTTCCTCAAAGAGGAAAGAAGGTGGGATATAAATGTAATAAATAAATAATAGCTGACTAAAACTCAGACCTGTCACAGGCTCATTCAACTGTGTAAATGAGCCTTGAGAAAGTAAAGGAGATTAATCTGTTAGATTTTCAATTTAAAGAAAGATACATTTCTTGGCATCATCCAGATACAACAGACAACCCAAATTTGGCTATAGAATTGGAAATATCTAATCAGGTACGAGTATTATATATCACAGCCCAGAAAGCAGGCTTTCACTGCATTTAAACAATTAACAATATCAACCTTCTTATAAACTCTCCAGTGCAAGTACTCTCATTTACTCCAAAGGTGGTATGAGAAAGCCTAGTTTTTCTCATGCCTGGTAGATGGCTACAAGTGGTTGCTATTGTGGATTCTCAAGACGATAGAAATAAGCTTCAATTTTAAAAATCACAACTGCTGGGAAAGTAATTAAATAGAAACACAACTTTATATTCTATACAGACAAACAGTATGTGAATTAAGAAACGGTTTAGCAGTGCTGATACTTATCTGCTAGAAAACAAGCCCTGCATGGAGTGGAGTTATTAAGTAATGTCTTGTGGAGCTGAAGAGAGGAATTTTCAACAACCTGCGGATCACTGTTGGTTGCAGAAGAAACTAGTTATTTTAGCTGTGACTGGCTGCAAAATATGATTTATTTTTCATGGGCAACTGTTTTGTGGCTCAGCAGGATTCATACTGGCTGAAATATATGATGTGGTAGAAGACTACCGAAGTTGCCTGAACTTCCCCATAGCAAGAGTAATGCTATGGGGGAATAGCTACTGGGAAGATGCAACAACATTGTGTAGGAAGGAGGAGTCTTAGATTGGCTCTTTGCCCCTTCTCTCTTGGACCTTGGTGCCAACAGCGAGCTAATGCTAAACGCTCCAAACCAGCACTTTTTCTGGGGGGAGATCATAGAGGAATAGGTGGGTTGCACTGCTCCTGTGCTTCTGGCTGTTTCCTGTCCCTCTTGAAAACATCTGTAAGGATGGTAGCTAGGACTAAATGTCTCCTTTTATTTTTTAGAAGAATATAGATGAGTAGTAGGTCAGGTGATCCTTCAGTCCATGGCCAGTAGCTGTTGGCCATTTTGTTAGAAATGTCAGGTGTGTGCTACACAGCTGGCATGTCTGTTGTTCCATTGGTATTAATCCAGCATTCCTCCTGCCCCACGTGTTTAGCATTTGTAATTATGTTGAGGTTTGGGAATAAAAGAGCATATTTAAAGGAACTCATGAACTCAGGAGACCTCAGGATCTGATAGCTCTATGACATCCACAACTTGTATTTATTATGAGTTGACTCTAATGGAACTATCTCCAGTGCTTTGTATCTTGTTTGCACAACAGCTTTGAGTTTTTCTAAGAAAAGTGGTACACAACCTGAAAGACTGCCACCTCCTCTATATTCTTATATGATTAAGGACGCAATCCTATGCATGTTTAGACAGAAAAAAGTCCTGTGTCTCCCAGCCTCCCCCAACCCACATGGCTGCCTGGGGCATGCTGGGAGTTGAAGGGCTTTTTTTCTGTATAAACATGCATAAGATTGCACTCTAAGATATTCTTCTGAGGCTGTTCTGCTGCTGCCCCTCCAGAAGTGAGGCAAGTGGCTACTGGTGAAACAGCTTTTTCTCTGGTGATGCCCTAGCAATGGATTTCCCTCTACAGGGAGATATGTATGGCCCCAACATTGCTATTTTTTAGATGCCAGGCTAAGTCGAGTCTGTTTACCCAAGCTTTTAATATTAACAAGTGGTGTTGTTTTATTAGCCCTGCAGCTGTTTTATGTGTTTATTTGTATTGTTGCTTTTATTGTTTGTACTGGCACTTGTTAGCCATTCTGAGAACTGTTTAAAATAGAAAGGTAGGATATAACTCTTTAAATATCTAATAATAATAAAATAATAATAATAGAACTACCTCAGAAAAACTACCACTACTGATAAAACTAATACTGCTAACAGTGCAAGTATATGTGCTTACTCAGAAGTAGGCGCAACTGAGTTTAATGAGACTTTCTTCCAGGTAAGTGAGTATGGGATTGCAACTTAATAAAGCAGCAGCAACACAACAACATGTTGCGTTGGGTGGTATCCAACAAGTGTCCCTCTGCTGACAAAAGGTGTGCATCAATTGGACAGAGTGGGGGGCAAATTACCTTTTCCCAAGCAACCCCCTGTGCACAGAGAATCGGTTCTGGAGGATCCTTCAACCTTCTGAAGCAGATTTCGGGGGAGCTACAGGGAGGAGGGGGAATTGCCAAAAATTGCCCCCATCCCTGTTCCACTGACAGATACCGTCTATTGGCAGAGGGATACAAGTTGGGTACCATTCCTTGTCTTCAACTGTAGGTAAACTACATCAGTAATGATGTAGGATCTACATATGTACATTGTACAAGTGATCTGTGTACGTTGCCTATGCCAACCACAGCTGGGTGTTGGTTCATCCAAGCATAGTGGTGTTTGAAACTCTGTCAGGTGAAGACAGACACATCCTACTGATTAAAGGAAAATTCTTTGCTGGGTTTGTTCAGCAGAAACTGTTCCTCTTCTTTGTCTCTTACCATACCCATTTTATTGTATAAACCAAAGGCTATGATAATATTTATTTATTATTTATTATTGCATTTATATCCTGCCTTTTTTCAAAAATACAAATAGTTGGGAAGGAGAAAAAGGAAAAAAAGAGGAAAGTGTTTCCAGTACACTGTGAACCCTAGGCTCCAGGTTCCCCCAACATACCAACAAAGTTTGCTCTGATTTTCTTTGATAACAATGCAAGCACTGATACTCTATAGGTAGTTGCCACATCTGGGTCTGATAGCAGATAAAAGATTGTTTCTACATTTGAAGCAAATTAATGAGATCCTAGGATACCAGCTATAAATCTGGCTCTAATGCCACTGAACAAGGGACATTCAAAAGGAAGGGACCAAACCCTCAATCTGATGAGGGCAGATTCCCTCTGCCAACCTGTCACACCACAGTACCTTGCTAGAGCAACTGTTCACCCCAGCTGAAGGTATCACATAAAAACATAACCCAGTAAATGCACTGGGTGAATCAGATCATCCAATTACTTAGTTCTATCATGGGACCTTCTAAGCTAAGAGAGCTGTTTTGCAATATTTAAGGTCTGAACTGACCGAACTTCATGAAGAGCAAATATCCCTTGGCTGATATGTCTCTTACTCACCTGATCCATACCATGTACCCCCTCCTCATTACAAAGGGTTTTCAGGATTCTCTTCCCTGCTCCCAACCCCAACTTTTCTAGCAGAAAGTGTCTTGTGTTCTCAATGAAATATAATCATGCCTTTTCTTGCTTTCAGTGGCATTTAGGTTGAGATTTTCCAGGCATCTCAAGAGCTCTAAAAACTCTAAGGCAGAAAAAGAGAGCCACAGACACCATATCAAGCTATCATATCTGATGAGCATAGTCCTTGGTGGCTGTGAGGTAAGTGCAAATAACCAATGGCCTTTAAAAGAAACACTCAGAGGATATGCTGTCAGGCCAGTTCTGTGTGAATCAACTTTTTTTCCTAGACAAACTTTCAGGTATTTTCTTTTCCCTCCTCAAAATGAAAGCTGAGATTCTCTTTTGCACTTTTTAGGTGTTCTAGCAGCGAAAGGCCCGAGAGAAAAACAAAGCGCTGCATGCTAATATGCTGAGAATGGTAATCTAATTCACTTGTGAGTCTCTTAAACAAAACAGACATGTAAAATATCAGTGCGGAAATTTATCTGAAGTCAATCCCAAGATCATTCACCAGTATATAATTAAGATAATTTATGGTCAGGGCATATCAGGTGTAGGGTCTGATTAATTAACTCTATATTCTATTCTACTCCATACATGGCTTCATAATAAGTAATTACCTTTCTGCCAAGGCTACCATATTAAAAGCAATGCTTTTAAGGTGGAACTCTTGTGTGGTGGCAGCAAAAAGAGGTGGACACAAAATGATGCTTGGAGTACAGAAATGCATTAAAAGATTCAAAATACCCACAATAAGTGGGATAGAAGAAAGCAATGTACTGACATGGATAGAGCTTATTGCATCTTTTAATAAAGTTCTCCACTTCGAGCATCATTCTGCAGCTTTGCTTCTATTTTATATTTTATTTTCTTCTTTGGCTTTCCTACCTCCAAGATGGGGGAAACTGCCTGTAATGCTGGCCCCGTTTGCACAATATGAGGGTGGTTAGTAAGCCACAGTGGCTGATTTCCCGTGCTGGTCATGGCTTCTCGTGTTCTCTGAACATGGCAAGGATAGCTTCTTAACAAACCACCTAGCAACCCTACAACAGACTGTGGGTTCTGCATGGCTTGTGAACCACCCCAGCTACCTGCCTTTGCTGGGTTTGGATGTCAAGACAACCCACGCCCAGCAGGAATAATTAGGGAAATCAGCCACCGTGTGACTGGGACACACAGAGGTGGTTAACAAGTCACTGTGTCTTATTAACCACCCTTGTGTCATGTGACTACTGATGACTGAAATGGAAGCCTGGAATGGAAACTGGAGGAAGGAAAAATGACTCTTAGCTTAATGAAGGCTCTTTCTACTGATGGGAGTATGGAAGTTGGGGCACACATCACTAAAAAAGAGGAAATGCACAGATTTGAATAACATTTGCATTTGTTAATTTATATGTATAGATGAAAATTTAGAAATAATTACTTTCATTTAAATAGACACCCAACCCTAGACATACAGTAGACTACAATGCAATACATTACAGTAGACATCCAACCCTACTGGACTGGTTGCCATAGTTTTTCAGGCTCAATTCAAGGTGCTGGATTTAACCTTTAAAGCCCTGAAAGCATTGCCATGGCTCAGAGCCCACCTGTCTTTTTATGAGTCTGTCTGTTCATTAAGATCTACAGGAGAGGCTCTCCAGGGGACGCTGCTGCCCTCAGAGGCCTGTTTGTCAGGTTTTCTCCTGTGTCATTCCCAAGCTATGAAATGCACTCCCCCAAGAACCACAATTGGCTCCCACTCTCTTCATTTTTAGAAAATATGTTAAGACACATCTCTTTGACCTAGCCTTTCCAATAGGGCGATGAGCCTTACTGGCAATCGACCTCCCCATGTGGCATCAGTGATGCACACCTGGAGTGTCTCTGCCACTTCTGCTGCCGCCATGTGGTCCAAGGAAGAGGGGGAGGAGTTTTGCCCACAACAACCTTATAGCATTTGGAGATATCCTTTAACTATGGGAGACTTCACAATCTGTGGTGTTCAGGAAAGTCCTTGAAAGATGGAAAACTTCAAGGCTTTTTCTTTTCTTTTTTTGCTGTGTATGACATGCTCACTTGATAGGTTGTGGTCTTGTGCCTAACTGATCTTCAGAGAGCAGGGGACATTTTAAGCAAATGTTTTAGGAGACTTTAAGTGAATATTTTACGAGACTTTTCTTGGAAAGCTTGTTAAGTAGTATTAGGAACTTGGGAAAACTTGAATGTAGTAGAGGACTTCTAGAGATTAAATGAGGTTTTTAGTTACATAAGGCAGCTTGACATACATCCAATACAGCTTGGAATGGATCCAATGTTTTCTCCTTCTGATATGGGTGGAGGTCCTCCAGCATCCTCTATCTTGCACCTGCAGCATTATCTCTTCAGAACATGCATCATATGGAAGATCAAAGGTAGTCAGGCGAGGGACTCTGTGGCCATCCAACAGACTGAGAGTATAAATTCCATCTCATCTCTGGCCAGTGAGAGAAGAAAAGCCATGATGCAGAGGGCTGCCAAACCCCATCTCTCTGTTTCTGTTTTTGACCACCATTGACCCACCTACTAGAGAGTCTTGATCACCCTCTCAGACAGGACTGAAGCACTGGTGAGATAAGTAGAGTAAATCTGTCTGGTGCTAGATACAGTAAGAAAAGTTAGATAGGAAAGCAAAACGCTTACTTAGGTATTCTATGCATCAGTGTGTGTGTGTGTGTGTGTGTGTGAATAATGCTTTGAAACTACATACCAAGTACAGTTTTCCTTTGGCTCAAGGGTTATATTCCTCTATTTTGGGGCAAACTAAGATCCAGGAAAAGAGACCATTTTGGGATGAGGTGATTTCCTCAGGCAGATACTGATCTAGACAGGTAATATGTTTGGCAACATGTGGTGGTGGTAGCAAGGCTGAGAGGGATATTGATCACAAAAGCAGCCTGTCTCTGGGGAAGCAGAAATGAGATGGAAACATGATTGGGAGTGGGAGATGAATGGGGCCTGGACCAGTAGAGGCTGGTGGCTCCAACGTCAGTGGGGCAGTGAATGTGCTCCAGGTTTCAGGTTTCCTGAATCTGCTCCAAGTTTCAGCCAGAACTCTAAAGGAGTTGTCCAAGGTGTATAGCTCCTTTGGAGTTCTTACTGGTTCTGACTGAGAGTCCGGAGTGGATTCAGCACCCACTGACATTGGAGCCACCAGCCTCCACTGACCTGGACCATCTGGTTGAGAGGGGAAATGGCCTGAGCACAAAAAATGGAAGTAGAAGGAAGTAGAACAGGGCTGGAGAAACTGTGGACCTCCAGATGTTGTTGGACTCCTTCATCAGAAGAGGCAAAAAGAACAAAATCTCCTCTGCAATGAAATGGTATTGCCCCCATTCAGCTGCAGCCACCTTGCGATTATCAGACCAGGGTGAGTCTTCCCTGACTCTTGAGCCATTCAAAACAGAGGAAGCATCAGCAAGCTTTCTTGAGATATACTAGTGGGTGAGTAAAGGGATATAAACAACTGGTGAAAATATCTTTGCAGAGGAATGTGACAGTAAGGCTACAAAGGTTTTGTGTTAATGGAATGGGTTGTTTTAATAGCCAAGGGAGGCAACTGCATTTCATTTTACCCTGATATGTTAGTAAGCAGTTTTATGAATGGGAAGGGCTTTGCATTAACATTTGTGTCAGTGCTTTTTCTACACTAGCAGGTGGATGCACAAACAAGAACATGTATCTAACATAACTTTTAATGGTTATGCTTTATCATCAATAGGAACTTTGGATGCAGTTGTTAAAATGTGTTGTTCTAATTTTGTGTACATATATTACAGTTTTTAGCATGGTTTTAAAATGTTTGTAACGTTTTACAACAAAATTTTATTTGCAAGCCCTGATGAAGCAAACCTGTTTCCGAAATGTGTTGGGCTCATTAAAGCTTTTTCTGACACTTAAGAACATACTCTCTTTTGGTTTTGGGGTCTCCATCAGCTCCAGCCAGCCTGGCCAATGGTCAGGGATGATGTGAGTTGTAGTTGGAAGGCCATAGGTTCCCTGCCTCTTTTTGCACCCCCAGAAACACTCCCCAACCAATCAAGTGGACATACTTTTAGCTAGCCTATTAAACTGAACTGTAAATCACTGCAGGGCTGTTCGCATGACACGACAACCCACTGTGAGTTATGTAACCCATGGTGAGGCTGTGGTGCGTGCAAGGTGTGTGGGGGCACCATTCTGAATATGCAACCCCCACTTGGGAGCTATCGTATTGTGCGAACCCAGTAAGTGTGGGTTATGCAAGGTTAACCCATGGTCTGTTTTTTGTTTAACTCTCCCATAATCCATGCTTGCTGGGTTCGCATGACACAACAGCCCCCGAGTGGAGGTTGCATATAGAATCTGGTGTCCATGGGCGCTATGGCTTGCCATGTCATCTGAACCTGTTCAGTGCTTTTTGTTGTGGAAACTCCTTTCTAATAGGTCTGTGGAGCTGTACTTCAAAGCATTCAGCCAAAAGAAATTAGAGTGGAATCTAGTGCAGCGCTGTTAACAAGAACAGTATTAATAAGAAAAGATGATGCTGTTAAAGTGCTGCATTCAATATGCCAACAAATCTGGAACACTCAACAGTGGCCACAAGACTGGAAAAGGTCAGTTTACATTCCAATTCCAAAGAAGGGCAACGCCAAAGAGTGTTCAAACTACCGCACAATTGCGCTCATTTCACATGCCAGCAAGGTGATGCTCAAAATCCTACAAGCTAGGCTTCAGCAGTATGCGAACCGAGAACTACCGGAAGTACAAGCTGGGTTTAGAAGAGGCAGAGGAACTAGAGATCAAATCGCCAACATTCGCTGCATCATGGAGAAAGCAAGAGAATTCCAGAAAAACGTCTATTTCTGCTTCATTGACTACGCTAAAGCCTTTGATTGTGTGGATCACAACAAACTGTGGCAAATTCTTAAAGTGATGGGAGTACCAGACCACCTTACCTGTCTCCTGAGAAACCTGTACGAGGGTCAAGAAGCAACAGTAAGAACCAGACATGGAACAACCGATTGGTTCAAAATTGGGAAAGGAGTACGACAAGGCTGCATATTGTCACCCTGCTTATTTAAGTTATATGCAGAGTACATCATGAGAAATGCCGGGTTGGATGAATCAGAGGTCGGAATTAAGATTGCCGGGAGAATTATCAACAACCTCCGATATGCAGACGATACCACCCTAATGGCAGAAAGCGAAGAGGATCTCAAGAGCCTCTTGTTGAGGGTGAAAGAGGAGAGTGCAAAAGCTGGTTTGAAACTCAACATTAAAAAAACGAAGATCATGGCATCTGGCCCTATCACTTCCTGGCATATAGAAGGGGAAGAAATGGAAGCAGTGACAGATTTTACTTTCTTGGGCTCCAAGATCACCGCAGACGGTGACTGTAGCCATGAAATTAAAAGACGCTTGCTCCTTGGGAGGAAAGCTATGGCCAACCTAGACAGCATAGTAAGAAGCAGAGACATCACCTTGCCAACAAAGGTCCGTCTAATCAAAGCTATGGTTTTCCCAGTAGTAATGTATGGCTGTGAGAGCTGGACTATAAGGAAGGCTGAGCGCCGAAGAATTGATGCTTTCGAACTGTGGTGCTGGAGAAGACTCTTACGAGTCCCCTGGACTGCAAGAAGGTCAAATCAGTCCATCCTAAAGGAAATCAACCCTGACTGCTCATTGGAAGGACAGATAATGAAGCTGAAGCTCCAATATTTTGGCCACCTAATGCGAAGAGAAAACTCCCTGGAAAAGATCCTGATGCTGGGAAAGACTGAAGGCAAAAGGAGAAGGGGACGGCAGAGGATGAGATGGCTAGATAGCATCACGGATGCAATGAATATGAACTTGAGCACGCTCCGGGAGAGAGCGCAGGACAGGAAGGCCTGGCGTGCTATGGTCCATGGGGTCACGAAGAGTCGGACACGACTGAACAACAACAACAACAACAACAACAAATTCATGAAACTAGCTTTATTAATTTAAGATATCTGAAGGGAGTTTGCATAATGCCTAGCAGTATAATATTGAATACTACATCTAAAAATATTGCTTTATTTAGGATGTTAACAACAGATGGTATGCATGGATGTGTAAATTCTCTATTATATTTCATTTGCAGGGAGGTAAGTCTCATGGAGTTCAGTGGCACTTTCTCCCAGGTATGTGTGTATAGGATTACAGCTTTAATGTTGCTGAATGTTACAGTTTTAGAGGAAGGGCGGTAATTTCTTCCATGTTAATACTATTTCTAGCAATGCCCATTGGCTATTTCTGTGTGGGTATCAGGATATTCCTCTATTATGCAAGATTCCCCTTCAAGAATCAGCAAAGACTATTAAGGGAGCTCTTAGAATATAATAATATATATTAAGTTTGAATAATAGCTTGATGTGGATTAGGAGTATAAAAGTCTTAATGTGTTATGAATTTAGGAACTATGACTTCACTTTCTAGACATTAGAACATATTTTAATTTTTTTTACTATTTTAGGGTTTAAAAATTATCTTTATTTTCAGTGCCTATATTGTACTTGTAGATTATGCTGTAAAACAAATTTATTTTCTCTATGATTCTTTTTGCCTGTGCCTTCTAACTCAAAAATGTACCTCAAGATGAGCAAATATAGAACACAGCTACTTTTTAGACATCCTGTTGTTTCAACAGTTATCAGTGGCCCCAACTAAGGACTATGCAAACTTTTTTTTCATGTGTGTACATAAAGGCTAATCATATCTTTATATTGCAACTGTACCATGGCTCTGGATTCCTATTTGCTTGCAGGCTGTGACTCTGGTAATATAACAATCTTCTGAGTTTGCTTTTCATCTTTCTGAATGCAGATTTCACACTTTCTATAGCACTGAGTATGACTAATACAGCTACAAATGTTGGAATGACAAATGAAAGGAAATAATTAATATGAATAGACTTTTCTCATTAGAGTGAGAGATGAAAAGTATTAGCCTGTTCCTGAAATACCTCTTTAATGTGCCTTTCATCATACTCCTTTTAAGCTACAATAATTTTATACCGAACTAGCACATTCTTCCATAGCTAAAAATATGTGCAAAGGTAATGAAAGAAGGGAAATTCATAGAAGTGGGGCTGTGAGAAGATTTGTTAGCAAAGTCAGGAATCTAGAACCAGCTCTGTTGTTTCTGGGTTGGATCAAGGATCTAACTTCCATTGACAAAAGATGCCTCTGAAGAATTTTCATGGGTGCTCCCCCACCCCGCTTATCCCATAAAGCAAGAGCCCACAACCCTCTATGTAGCATTTTCAGGGGGTTGGAGGGACTGCTGTGGGTTGGAGCAGGTGGAGACATCTGCTTCTGCCAGCATGTGCCTAAATCTGGATCCAACCCTATATGTCCTTTCTAATGATTTGAATGCATTTTCTCTTTCTCTCTCTGCACAT
This sequence comes from Heloderma suspectum, assembly GCF_057233095.1. Classification (NCBI taxonomy): domain Eukaryota; kingdom Metazoa; phylum Chordata; class Lepidosauria; order Squamata; family Helodermatidae; genus Heloderma; species Heloderma suspectum. Next base: position 61,609,303 of record NC_139461.1, read on the forward strand.
GCTTCCGCGATAAGTTCTTCTGTAAAGTGATTCCACAGAGATTGTTGGTGCTGCAGTCACCAACATTTGATGCAGTAGCACCTGATGCAATAGCACTCTTGGGAGAAAACAAACTGTGGGCAGCAGCATACATTTTCAGCAGGGAAAACACTGTGGGCAAAGGATTGCCTTGCCCCCTGCCTTGCCCCCCCCCAAGGCCATTTCCTGATCTGAATCAACCCGCGTATTATGGCTGCTATTTAAAAGGGGTATGGAAACAAACGTGCTGACACACTGGCGATCCAATCAGATCTCAAATTTTAGCAAATACCAGCTGTGGGACAACACCAATTCTGGTCAAGGATATAGGGCTGGGAGAGGGTGGGCAGGGGCGGCTCCAGGTTTTTCAGGGCCTTTGAACAAGATACCCTCAATGGGCCCCCTCCTCCAGTGAGTCTGCCTGCTCACTGTCATCAGCACCAGCAACTACTGCTCCTTATCCTCACCAGTGCTATCACTTGCTTGCTTGACAGGCAGAGAGTCAGTGAGCGAGTAGGTAGTGGCATCTACTGCTCCTCCTTCTCACCACCACTGTTGTCTGAGACAAAGCGAAAGTCAGATTAAGAAGCAGGTTGCAATGATGAAGAGAAGGCGCAATTCCAGGGGGATCTTGTTAGTGGGCCCCTGCGGTTCTTGACATGTCCCCAAACTACCCAACCCTTCAACCTTGCCCTGAGGGTGGTTGAAGGTTAATCATTTTGCCCAGTGCTTGTTTTCCCAGTGGAAATGATCCTACTGAGCCTATTTCTGCCCACTGGGGAAAACTGAGATGCACCCAGGATTTCAGATCTTCCTGAATATTTTGCCACTTAGGATTGGTTAATGGGAAATGATGGGTACATGAAGTTGGGACCTCATACATAGGTTGTGACCACTGAAGCATGGCCTTCTCATAAGGCACTGATCCATGGGTATACACACAAGTCTTTAAAATGAATAACAAAGTATGTGCCCAGTGTAAATAACAATGTGACGTGAAAGCCAGAAAAAGCAATAGCTTTAAGGAATATTCCTTCATATGCTTATTGCCCTTTAAATGTGTTCATTGGCTGATCCTCAGCCATATCCATTTAAGCCTTGCATAGCAATGGAAGAAGTGGCTGTTATTAATTTTTAATCCTTCCTGACAGGTTTCAGTCCAAGAACTTTGGTGAGTGAATAATGCAGGGATATTTCATTAAGGAGAGTCTTAAAGGCCAATGGCTCTCAGTTTAGTCTATGCTGAATCAAGCAGCAGCCTTATACAATTTTGATGGTTTCCGAAGTAGAAGCTGTGCATATCTAACATTTAAAGAAACATTCTGCTTTTACAGATATTAATGCAGTTTAGAGGAAAAATATGGACAAAGAGCTCAAATCATCCTTTCCCAAGGATCAGAGTGACCCGTAAAATAGGGAGAACTGTGCTATCTATGGTAAGGATGTCAGAACATTCCTGTAAAAAGAATTGGCCCAATCATGAGGAAATTGGCTATGAGAATTCTTTTTTTCTCTCCTTCATATTATGTTAACTTAGTACTAACTTAGTACTTAATGGGAAGGGAAACAGAGGGTGGTCAGCAGATGGCTATGACAGGTCAGGATTAAATCGTAGTTTAACTACGATTAACAACTGCTGCACTGGAAAATATAGCTGTTCCAATATCATTTTTTATTGCTGTAAATCAAGCTGGCATGTCAATGAAAATACAGGCATATTTTAGGAAAATGTTGATTATGTAGATGATGATGATGATTTTACCCCACCTTGCAAGGGTATATACCTTGAAAGGTGGCTTATGTATACAATAACAAAATACAACAATGCAAAAAATATGGCAGATTATTAATATATTAATAATGTATTTATATTAGTTTATAATATATTAATATACATCAATATATTAATCAACTAATATATTATCAAAATAGCACAAAACATCAGCATTAAGATAATGTAAAGATAATAGTTGCAGATGAAAGCTATGCAGATGCTTGACCCTGCTTATGCATGTTGCTCACACAAAAGAGATTGGTTTCAAACAGAAACGCTTTTGTTCAAAGGGAGGGTGCCTTTTGCAAATGTGCCTCTCCCATTCCATATAGTTGGCTACTAGTGTAATACTAAATCTCACCCCAGGATTGTAGCTCCAGAGATGGGTAGGTGTGTATCAGTACTTACAGCTGTCCTCTTCCTCCATGAACACACTGATCACGTAACAGGCGTAAACAAAACCAATCAACTGTAGAAAAACAAAAATAGGGGAGGGGAACTGTTATTCACAATGCACAGTAAATACAGAAATATAAGTGCCAAGGCTGCAGCTCTAAACCATTCCCTTTCATTTTCTTCAGGTATAACCACATGTTAAAAAATGTTTTCCTAGTGTAAGACTGAACTCAAATGTGCAATCTGAGTGATAACTTATCAAGAATGACATCAGTTTTAACAAGTAAAGATTTGGGGGGCAAACCAAAGAAAGTTGTGTGTACAAAAAGTTCATTGAAATTAACAGAATGCAAGGGCATATATGGTTAAGCCTCATTTATTTCAGTGGGATTCAGGCATAGTAAATTTTTTTTAGCTTGCATACATTAGTTTTGACAGATGTTTAATTTGGAATCTAGTGCAAAACTTGGCTTCCTGGGAACTTGATTTTTTAAAAAATTTCTAACCCTCATGGCTGTCGGGTGGGTGGGGAATCTAAGATCTGCAGCCATTGTAGATTTTTTGGAAAACACATACCTCCGCTGGATAGCCTTTATTTAAATATTTAACATTGTTTCTAAGCATGCTGTGTATCGCATTGGTTTTAAAAATCCACCGTTTCAAGCATTCAACGTAGCTGCACAGGCAATATTGTGATTCATCGACTTCAGAAAATCCTTGATAATCTGACAGGCAGACATTGTAAACTAAATTCAGTACTCATAAAATAATAAAGGATGAATCAGAAACGTGGTCACAGTGTTTTGAATCAGTTGGTACTCTAAAAGTCTCCCTTGACCTAATTCCACTCTTACTGTATATGTGTGACAAGAGAGGAAGGATAAGGGCTTTGGGAATCTAGGCATTTGTCTTCCAACAATGACAAAACGTTTCCTTGGAAGCAGCCAAATAAGAAGCTGTTCCTCTGGGCAAACAAAACCTGGTAGAGTGCACTGCCCTAGAAATGTGCTTTGTGGTGGAAAAAATACACTAAAGACGGAAGAATTCTCAGACTGTGCAGTGGAAAGTTATCACAAGAAGGCTAGCCTTCTGTCCTCCCTGGTGCTTTCTGAAATGTTTTTGTTTTCATTTGTTTTACTGTAATTTTAATTTTTTGTAAGCGGTCCTGGGAATCCATTTGGAAAGCAGGGTATAAAACAAATGATATTACATCAATAGATCCATATATCTGATCTTTCCAAAACTGATTTAACAACAAAACAGAACACCTTCACACAAAAATGTCCGAGAGAGAACCTGTTTCTGAGAAAGGTGATTTAGCAATGTGTCCTCAAAGGCCTCTGGGTTAAATACATTTTACTGCTCTTTAAGAAGAGAGTATAACTTGTATATTATTAACTATATTCCGAATGCAATCCTAAATCCAGTGTACCATTAGTGGGAAATTGCTGTGCTTTTCCCCATTGCACATGCAGTTGATCAGGCAGTAGTTGATCAGGCTAGCAGACAACTTTGTAAACCGAAGATATGTGAGCAGTTGTTCAACTGGTTGTGCAAGTGGAACTTTCATTGGAGTCTCCCCTTGCACATAGATCAAAAGCTGGTTTCCACTAGCACAATATCATTTGTTCTAGTGGAATGACACCATTAGATACACACAGGATTCTAAAATATGCATTTGAAGGAATATAGTACAATAATTATAGAGAGGTGGAGAGGAAAGGTTGTCTTAGGCTGCACTCCTATACACACATACCCAGGAGTAAGCCCCACTGAACACACAGTGTGTCTTACTTCTGAGTAAACAAGCCTAGGATTGTGCTGGTAATTCCTTATTATTGGAGGCACAGTAGTGCACAGTAGTCAAAAAAGGATTCCGCCAGGTAAAATGAAAATCAAGGGGTGGGTTATTCTAACCTTAATAAAATCGAAAGGGTTTCACCAATCTTCCTAAAAATTGCATGTGCCAGACAGAAATGTCTATTTTACATAACCTGAAAATTTCAGGAGGATTGGTTAAAGACTGATGGAGAAAGAACAGTTAACAGAAAAAAATAAAATAAATACTTGGTCACGCAGTTTTGGCACTGAAAATGTGTGTTGGTGACTTTTTCTGCCCATCATTTGCCAAAAGCCTGGAGGCCAAATATCAAAACCATATATGTTTTCCTATTCTGTTTTTGTTGTAGTTGGTGGAATGGAATGTCTTTTTAAAAAATTCAATTTACTTATTTTTTAAATAGTTTGTATTGGTATAATGAATCCCTATGAGATTTCATAAGGCGGCACTCAGAATGTTGAGGGTGCAGGGGAGGGGGGAATAACTGCTCTGTGGAGAAAAAGCAGCAGCAGCTAACTGAGTTTCTGGGACCTCTGCGTGCATATCCACAGACAAGGAATCCCCTCAGCGTGACTGGACCCACTGCTTCTGTTTACTGGTCTGCATGCACAGCCATTCCCCTTCTTCCTCTGCTCCCCCCTGTCCCCTTAATCATTTGTATTACTAAGGGCACACTCCTATGCACGTTTAGACAGAGAAAAGGCCTACAACTCCCAGCATTCTCTATCTAAACATGCATAGGATTGCACCCTAAATTCCCTTTTTGAATTCAAGTGCTGGGAACAGAGGGCTTAGAAGGAAGCTCTGGCATGGAACTGGGGTGAAACTTGCTCCATAAGCAGGCCTGTCTTTACCTGAGGGCAGAAAGTTTTTCTGCTGGAGTCTGAGAAGCAGGCAGTTGCGCTGACAGAGCTGTGGTCAAGCCATGGAACAATGGAGCAGTATAAGAGGTTACATTTGTTACTCCCTGCCACTAGCAGCTCCACGAGTCCAGAGTGTTCCCATGTACCCTGATTAGGCCTAGAGTAAGATCAGCTGCCTAAAATAACTAGAAACTGTCCCTGTAGGTCCCCCCCCCCCCAATATGTCATTCAGAACCAATTCAGAACCAAATTTTCCAGTTTGCAACTACAGGAAAGAGCCAATAAAAAAGCAGAAAAATGAGGGCTGTCACGGGTTTAAAGAAAGCACTCTGTGAAAAAGACAAGCACCACATTTGTTCCAACCTGGCTTGCTTGCTTTTTACCTTTTGCTTAACTCTGAACTTTATTAGCAGATTTTTATTTGTTTTGAGCACTTTTTTGGTTCTTGCCTCCCTTCTGGGAGAAGAAGAGTCCTCTTTTCGAACATGTTTACTCTGGTTTTGAGACTATTTGGGGCTATCTTTCCCCAAGCCCATTTCTCTGAGCCAGGCACCTGGCGCCTGAGCAGCTCAGTGTAATTTTTGCCTGCTATTTTATTTTTCTCACTGGTGAAACATGGGCTTCACAACACTTTTCAGTTTAAAATATTGTCTTCCATCTCTACCTGGATTAATTTTCCCTACCTGGACTTTGCTGACTTCTACACTCTGGAATCTAGGAGAAGTCTCTTTCAACCTTCTTCTGGGACCAAGAAAGCCTGGTCTTCAGATCTCTGCTTGAGATCATAGAATACTAGGGTTGGAAGGGGCCTACAAGGCCATCGAGTCCAGCCCCCTGCTCAATGCAAGTCAGAGCATCCCTGACAGATGGCTGTCCAGCCTCGTCTTGAATGCCTCCAGTGTGGGAGAGCCCACCACCTCCCTAGGTCATTGGTTCCATTGTCCTGTTGCTCTAACAGTCAGGAAGTTTCTCCTGATGTTCAGCCGGAATCTGGCTTCCTGTTAGCTGAGCCCATTATTCCGCGTCCTGCACTCTGGGATGATCGAGACGAGATGCTGGCCTAACTGTAGATAGGTAGCTTTACCTTCCTTTTAATCCCACCCCCCACCCCATGCCTCAGTCTCTTCCTTTTCTCGAAGAGTTTGGACCATGCTGCTATATAGCTGAAAGCTTGAAACACTGCATTTAACTAGTTTGGATTAATGGAAGTTTAACTACAGCTAAGTACAATTGAAGCTGCTGCTGGGCCTACTAACATTGTTTGGGGCCTACTAACATTGGGCCTACTAACATTTTTTTTTTCAATAGGCCTTAGCAAGAGTTAAACTGTAGTGTATTTTGCACAGTGTACACATGTATTTTCTTTGTAATCATTGCATGTTTCACATTTTACTTCTGTATATGATGTTCTTCTGCATTTAATTTTCTTTATAAATTATTCATATCTTAAGACTTCTCGTGTGGCATAATTTCATTTGTTTAACAACTTAAAAGGGTATTCACTGTTTTCCTGCTTAAGTTTTAAAATATATTTTCAAACATATTGCACTTTTAGATAGCCTTTTAGGTAGCAGGGATCTGTAGTGGGACTAATGCTTTTCAACTTGTTCATAAAGACTGTGTGGTGTAGTGGTTAGAGTGTTGGACTGGAACCTGGGAGATATGGGTTCTAGTCCTCACTCGGCCATGAAGCTCACTGGGTGGCTTTGGGCCACTCACTGACCCTGAGCCTAACCTAACTCACATGGTTGTTATGAGGACGAAATGGAGGAGGAGGATGCCTCATAAGGCAATACTTAAGGCTCAGATGCTTCATAAGGCAATACAGGACCAGTATAATGTGGAGCATCTTTGCTGGTCCCAGGCACTCCATCCTCCCAATCTGGATTTGGGATTGAAAGACCCAGGAAAAGTGTGGGTATAACTTACATGGAAGGTAAGTTATAAGCAAGCACAATTTGTGACACTGCATAACATCACGACTGATCAAGGGGTACGTCATCAGCCTGAGCTTCAAATTTCCTGGCTTTGTGGAGTTTGTACCAATGTAAGATACGTAGCCTTATCATCTGTTCTTTTAAACTGGCAGGTTTTTTGATGATTGAATTTATTTTATAGGTATAAAGAAAATAGCTCCTGGTTAAAGAAAATATACACATTCAGAAATCATATACAACATGACAGCCAACTGTATATTCAGGATAGACATGGTTGGGCACCTGCTGAGGACCCACGCCCCAGCAGGGGCCCACTAGCAAGAGTCCTCCAGAGTACCTCTTCACCACTGCAAGCTGTTTGTTCACCTGCCTCTCGCTCTGGCCCAGACAACGGTGGTGGTGAGAAGGAGGAGCAGTAGATGCCATGGCCTCCTTGCTCACTTGTTCTCTGCCTGCCATGTAAGCAAGTGGTAGCAAAAAAAGAGGAGGAGGCGCAAAAGCATCTGGTGACAATGGCAGAAAGAAGGTAGACTCACTGAGGGAAGGGGCCCATTGAGAGTGTTTTGCCCAAGGACACTTAAAAACCTGGAGGTGGCATGGTGTCCAGTTAGTATTTTTGCTGTTCTAGTTGCCTAATAAAGGTTTTCCATATTTCTTGAAAACGTGGCTTTTGTGGAACTTCCGGTAGGAGCCATGTCACCCTGGCAAGCGTCCTGTGGAGGCTCTGCAGGTCGCCGCCTCAAACAGCTTTTAAAAGGTTGAAAAACCTTTTCATCTTCCCCTGGAATTAAAAAGGGAAGCTAGAGTACCATCTGGATAAGATCTTGGAAGAACAACTCCTTTTGCGGAGCAGCAGAAAGCTGGACTCTAAGGTCAGTTTTCCAGAGCGTCATCTACTCAAAGCTGTTTTGAAACTTCTATGTAATTAGGAGACTTCAGGGCTGACAAGTTCCAAAAGTATTTATGAATTAAAAATACCAACAATACCTGAGGACCTGCAAAATCTGTTGAAGTGACTGTTTGTTTGTAATTATACTTACTTGCTTTCTTTACAGAAGAGGAGGATGGCAGCATCAAGGGGAAGGAAAAAGGCCGTGGAACCACTGCCAACTCCCCCAACCCCTCCCTTGGCAAAGAGATGCCGGAGATGTAGAGGAGTTGCTGGCTATGATAAAAACTTTGTCTTCTCAATTAGCAGAACAGCCTAAGAGGCTGGATACAATCCAAGATTCTATTAACCTTCAAGAGGCTGTGGTTTTAATTAATAGTTCTTTGCAAAAGATGGAATTGGAGGTTAATGCTCTCCAAAACCAGGTGTCTGCACAAGAGACAGCTATGCATGCCTCCCATAATATCCTGTCTGCGAGAATTTCCCTACTGGAGGCATATACTCATAGATCGAATCTGCGTATCCTTGGTATCAAAGATCTGCCTGCTGATATAAGTCTCTTTAAATTCTTGGATAAACTTCTGCATGAGCTACTTGCTCTGCCATTTGATTATTTACTTGATATTGAGCATGCATACCGTGTTCCAGGTCCAGTTCATGGCACCAAAGGGAAGTGGAAGAACTTTTTGGGGGGCCAACACGAGACAAAGTTATGTTATTTCCAGATTACACTAAAGAAATTGCTGACCAAAGAAGGCAATTTACCAAGGCGAGAAATCAGGCAAGACAAATGAATCTGCAATATCATATCAAATATCCTGCTATATTTTGCATTCTTTTTGAAGGCCAGATGAAAAGGTTTTTAAATCATGAAATGGTGGAGGCTTGGCTAGTTGGCATTCAAAGTAAGGCATGGGAGACATCTTCCCCAGCCTCATGAGCTGGGAACTTTTCAATTCTTCTTCTTCTTTGGATTTATTTGGGTTATAAGATCCGGGCAGTACGCCAGTCCAGAGGACTGTTTACATATATCCCGTTTTCTCTCTCTCTCTTTTTCTTATATTAGACATGATATACTGTATAATAAAATTCCTGTTTGTGTGTGTATAGATATGTATACATTCATATATAGATTTAGAAATGACACTATCTAAAATATAGATAGCATAAAATTATTACTTATCCTTCTTAATTTCCTTTTTTAAATTATTATTATTACTATCATTATTATGAGACTTTGATTAGTAATATTTTTGACTGGTTAAATTGTTAAGCTTTACTATTATATGTTAACTGAAGGATAATATATGGTTATTTGAAATGAATTGTAGGCTTGCTCCCTTGCTATAAGACTGAAGATATGATATTGAAATGTAAGATTGATTATCTATGCTGTACTGAATTGTAATATTGGCAGTGTTATAGGTATAGCTTTTAAGTAGAATGATATTTGAAGTCTGTGTGTAATGCAGTTTAAATTTAATCCTTTTAAGTAACTTTTTATATTTTTTCTTTTTCTTTCCTGCTTTCTTCTTCCTTTTCCTTCTTCTGTTCTTTTTTTTCTTTTTCGTTATTGCTGTGTCCTCCTAAGAATACTGTATTGTTGGAAACTGTAGATAATGACTAGGTTGTTGGTACTGTTTATTTCATTTATAAAGATAAAAAATAGAAAAGTATTTTTTTTAAAAAAAGAAAGCGTGACTTTTGTTTGTTTCCCTTCCAAAGTAATAATACCAAATATAGTCTGTTTATTCATTTACGGCAGCTTAAAGAATTGCAAAGTATCAACAATAAGTGTCTAGTAAATACCGTCCTAACTGCAATTAATACATTAACAACTAAGGAATAATTTCTGTTAGATTTCTTCATGTGTGTAGCCTAATCAAAATACTAGGAATACTGAATAAGAATTTTACATCCATGTATTTCAGAGTAATCTTTCTCCGATATGTTTCTCCCTTGAAACTCCAACACAAATGTATAAGATCAGCTTTCTCCTATTGGCAATGTCAAAATTTGTCTGAACAAATATATTTCCCCCAGGATTACAATATTGTCCTCAGCTTAGACAATGAGTCCGTGCATAGAAGCATTAAAAACTTAGTGCTCCAAGTAATTTCCATTCTCTCAAAGAGGTGGACATGAAAGTTGTGTATGTTTTATGCTACTAAATAATTACTTAGGCCTGTTTGATAAAAGAATCCTTGTTTGAACTGTTGTTTCCCTTTGTCTGCAGGACCAAGGATCCCCATACTAGAGCCACTCAACCCTTGAAGTTGCCAGTTCCAGAAGTTACCGATGTGATATGGAGCCCTAGCTTGCAGAAACAGCTTTGTGCCACAATGATAGATAGAAACTGGCTTTAAAGAGCTGTTCTTCTTACCAGTGAGCTACCTAAGGCAGCAATCCTATGGCCCCCTAGACCAGGGGTCCCCAACTTTTTTAGACCCAAGGGCACATTTGGGAATTTCAGAAACTGCTGTGGGCACCACCACAAAATGGCTCCCATGAAGGATGTGGCAAGTGGGGACCTGGCTAGTCAAAAGAGGTGGTGGGGGGAGAGAAGTAGTGAGGCTAGAGGCTGGTAGGGAGGGGGAAATAGCAAGATAAAGGGGTGAGTGGGAGACAAAGAGTAAGGCTAGGGGCTAGGAAGGGAGAGAAAGAAAAAGGCTACAGGCTGCAAATGGAGGGAAAGAATGAGGAAAGGGGCTGGGGTGGAGAAAAATAGCAAGGTTAGAGGCTGGGGGTGTAGAGATGAGAGAGAGGGTGCAAAGGAGAAAGGTCAGTGTGGATGGAAGATTGGGTGGGGCCAGGAAGCAACACCTTCCTTCTCTTCCTGCCCGCTGAACAGCAGGTTCAGGAGAACCTGAATGTTTTTCAAGTTTTTAATTAAAAGTAACTCCCATCCCCTTCAAGGTGAGTGAGTTATCCAGGCTCAAAGGCCCATCTAATGTAAAATGCATTTTTGGAGGCTGGAGAGGCTAAAAGAAGGCTCTGGCATTCCTCCTGCCTCTCTGGGCTCTTGCTGGCAGGGCTTAGGATGGCTGGAGGGCTTTGAGAGCTCTCTGTCCTATGGGCATCTATCCCATTGGATTACACCCCAAAGATCTACTCTGGATCTAGCTTAAAGTTGTTGGAGAGTTGCAGCAGAAGGTCGTAAAAGGATTTATACATAACATTGGAAGTGATTATTTATGAATCTTGGGTCTGAGGTACTGAGATGGAAATGGTTTAATGCAGGACCATTTTTAATTATAACACATTCCTTCCATAGTTGCCAACATTTGAAACTTTCTGCAGTAGGATTACATTTTCTTTCTGGGCTAAAACTCCCATCCTCATGACACAGATGTTGAAGAACCAGATTGAAAGTAAATCCATAATGCTAGCAACCAATTCACATAGCATGTTTTTCTAGATTGAGGTAAACATGAGGTGATGTTTTCAGTAGTTTTGTAGACTTGGGAATGATTCAACGTGTTTCAAGGTCGCAGCATACCAGATCCAGAGAAATCTTCAAAAAGTGTGAAGAAGCCTAAATGTATTCTGTAGCAACATAGCCATGTGTTTGGCACTTAAGTTCAGCTACCTTTAATGTGAACTTAAGGGGACCTGCTTCAGACATTATGGAGAGCACTTCCATGTAAGAAATACTGTACAACCTGCATATTAATTACTGCATACTATGATCCCATGTAAATGTATGTTGTACCACATACCCACACAGAGAAACCATAAAATCCATTGCTTCCAGCTGCATGTTCACCATAGGCACGTACAGTGTAGGTCATCAAACGAGATGGTCTACACACAGATTCCATGTATTGAATTGGTCCTTAATTGTTCACAGTAGATGGTGCTAATTCCCACCCCCACTGTATGGCGTAGATGCCCATCTTACCAGTGACCTGTCTAGTAGTTCAGGAACCAAGGTGTTCAAGATAGTAGGGCAGCTGTCCAGCAAAGTAGCTAACAAGAGCTAAGCAAGATAAGGTATACCACAACTGATAGCTCCCCCATCCCTTCCTGGAGTATCAGCAAGTATCTGGAGCATGCATTCGGTCTGGCTTCCTCTTCCCATGAAGGGCTCAGGAGAGAGGATTTTTTACCACCAGACAGTCACTGCACCTTCAAGTCTGGGTTTCTATTCGGATACGGTGCTGTCTCTGCTCCTAGGGTCCCAGGGGTGACCGTGGAAGAGCCTGGAGTTGGGAGATGGCATGGGTTAGGGTGTTCCAGGTCCCCAAGCAGAGTGTCTTCTGGAGTGGTGGTCTCAGGGGTTTGTTGGTGTCTCCTGAATCACCTTGAATCTTGTAGGTCAGGGATGGGGAACTGTAGCCCTTGCAACTCCTATCAGCTCCAGCCAGCATGACCAATGGTTAGGGTAGGGGTAATGAGAATTACAGTCCAAGAAGATCCCAAGGGCCACAGGGTCTGGTTGGGACATGACTATATTAGTGAAATATGAAGCAGCCATAAAGAACAGTTGGGTTGCACCATTGGCAAACCATCGAAATAACTGATTGGTCCAGTATGATCAGTATAATTTCTCCAATTCTGGGTCACAGACCTGATGAAATTATACTGAACCAACAACGTTTGTGAAAAAGCAACAGAAAGAAAAAAGCCTGATCACTTTCCTGATAAATGCAGTTGTTTACAATGGCCACAAATATTTAAATGAACAATGACATACTAGTAATTAGATGGGTGACTGAAATTTGAGCAATTTGTGCATCTTGAATGACTTCCCTACCCAACAGCAAATGAAGTGATCTTTAAATATTTGTTCACATACTAGTAGCCACAGCCTGAACAGTATTACAAAGGAATTTATTGAGGTATTTCCTTTTGCTTTATTGATGACCGTGGTAATAAAATATTTATTCCAACAAACTACTTTTGGTATCTTGATTAACCCAATTGCTACTTAATTAATAAGGCTGCACTCACAAAAGTGGATCTAACTGTTAGGTTAATCACCAATTTGCAGTGAGGCGACTGGTGTGCACTGCTTGGCAATTTGCCTGGATTCAACTGGTAGAGTGTAAATTGTATTCATTGATACAAAGAGAAAACTCAGTGCAACCCAATTATCCATGGATAATTTTTCAGATCAACTTGGTGGTCAATAAAGTTTGACTGCAGCGGCTCAGTATCCAGATTTCTGGTGAGAGTCTTCACAGTTAAAAAATATACCCCACCCCACCCCAAACACATCTTCTACCTATGCCTAAAGGTTGTTGTTGTTGTTCTTCTTCAGTCGTTCAGTCGTGTCCGACTCTTCATGACCCCATGGACCATAACACACCAGGCCTTCCTGTCCTGCGCTCTCTCCCGGAGCGTGCTCAAGTTCATATTCATCGCATCGGTGATGCTATCTAGCCATCTCATCCTCTGCTGTCCCCTTCTCCTTTTGCCTTCAGTCTTTCCCAGCATCAGGGTCTTTTCCAGAGAGTTTTCTCTTCGCATTAGGTGGCCAAAATATTTGAGCTTCAGCTTCAGTATCTGTCCTTCCAATGAGCACTCAGGGTTGATTTCCTTTAGGATGGACTGATTTGACCTCCTTGCAGTCCAGGGGACTCGTAAGAGTCTTCTCCAGCACCACAGTTCGAAAGCATCAATTCTTCGGCACTCAGCCTTCCTTATAGTCCAGCTTTCACAGCCATACATTACTACTGGGAAAACCATAGCTTTGATTAGATGGACCTTTGTTGGCAAGGTGATGTCTCTGCTTCTTACTATGCTGTCTAGGTTGGCCATAGCTTTCCTCCCAAGGAGCAAGCGGCTTTTAATTTCATGGCTACAGTCACCGTCTGCGGTGATCTTGGAGCCCAAGGAAGTAAAATCTGTCACAGCTTCCATTTCTTCCCCTTCCATATGCCAGGAAGTGATGGGGCCAGATGCCATGATCTTCGTTTTTTTAATGTTGAGTTTCAAACCAGCTTTTGCACTCTCCTCTTTCACCCTCAACAAGAGGCTCTTTAGATCCTCTTCGCTTTCTGCCATTAGGGTGGTATCGTCTGCGTATCTGAGGTTGTTGATAATTCTCCTGGCAATCTTAATTCCGACCACTGATTCATCCAACCCGGCATTTCTCATGATGTACTCTGCATATAAGTTAAATAAGCAGGGTGACAATATGCAGCCTTGTCGTACTCCTTTCCCAATTTTGAACCAATCGGTTGTTCCATGTCTGGTTCTTACTGTTGCTTCTTGACCCTTGTACAGGTTTCTCAGGAGACAGGTAAGGTGGTCTGGTACTCCCATCACTTTAAGAATTTGCCAGAGTTTGTTGTGATCCACACAATCAAAGGCTTTAGCGTAGTCAATGAAGCAGAAATAGACGTTTTTCTGGAATTCTCTTGCTTTCTCCATGATCCAGCGAAAGTTGGCAATTTGATCTCTAGTTCCTCTGCCTCTTCGAAACCCAGCTTGTACTTCCGGTAGTTCTCGGTTCGCATACTGCTGAAACCTAGCTTGTAGGATTTTGAGCATCACCTTGCTGGCATGTGAAATGAGCGCAATTGTGCGGTAGTTTGAACACTCTTTGGCGTTGCCCTTCTTTGGAATTGGAATGTAAACTGACCTTTTCCAGTCTTGTGGCCACTGTTGAGTGTTACAAATTTGTTGGCATATTGAGTGCAGCACTTTAACAGCATCATCTTTTAGGATTTTAAATAGCTCGGCTGGAAGACTGTCATCTCCGCTAGCTTTGTTGTTACTAATGCTTCCTAAGGCCCACTTGACGTCACTCTCGAGGATGTCCGGCTCAAGTTCAGTGACCGCACTATCATGGCTATCAGGGACATTCAGATCTTTCCTGTATAGTTCTTCTGTGTATTCTTTCCACCTCTTCTTAATCTCATCTGCATCTGTTAGGTCCCTGCCTTCTTTGTCCTTTATCATGCCCGTCTTTGCACAAAACATTTCCTTGAGATCTCCGATTTTCTTGAAAAGTTCTCTAGTCTTTCCTATTCTGTTGCTTTCCTCGATTTCTTTGCATTGTTCATTTAAGAAGGCCTTCTTGTCTCTCCTTGCTATTCTCTGGAACTCTGCATTCAGTTGGATATATCTTCCCCTTTCTCCCTTGCTTTTCGCTTCCCTTCTTTCCTCAGATACTTGTAAAGCCTCATCAGACAGCCACTTGGCTTTCTTGCATTTCTTTTTCTTTGGGATGGATTTCGTTGCTGCCTCCTGAACAATGTTACGGACCTCCGTCCATAGTTCCTCAGGCACTCTGTCTATCAGGTCTAATCCCTGAAATCTATTCCTCACCTCCACTGTATATTCATCAGGGATATGATTGAGGTCATACCTGAATGGTTTAGTGGTTTTCCCTATGTTCTTCAATTTCAGCCAAAATTTTGCAACAAGCAGCTCATGATCTGAGCCACAGTCAGCTCCAGGTCTTGTTTTGACTGACTGTATAGAGCTTCTCCATCTTTGGCTGCAAAGGACAGAATCAATCTGATTTCGATATTGACCATCTGGTGATGTCCATGTGTAGAGTCGCCTCTTGTGCTGTTGGAAAAGAGTGTTTGCTATGATCAGCGTGTTCTCTTGGCAAAACTCTATTAGCCTCTGTCCTGCTTCATTTTGTACATCAAGGCCATGCTTGCCTGTTATCCCGGTGATTTCTTGACTTCCTACTTTAGCATTCCAATTCCCTATGATGAAGAGGACATCTTTTTTTGGTGTTAGTTCTAGAAGTTGTTGTAGGTCTTCATAGAACCGATCAACCTCAGCTTCTTCGGCCTCAGTGGTTGGGGCATAGACTTGAATTACTGTGATGTTGAATGGTTTGCCTTGGATTCGTACTGAGATCATTCTATCATTTTTAAGATTGTACCCCAGTACTGCTTTTCCCACCCTTTTGTTGACTATGAGTGCTACTCCATTTCTTCTAAGGGATTCTTGCCCACAGTAGTAGATATGATAGTCACCTGAATTAAATTCGCCCATGCCTGTCCATTTTAGTTCACTGATTCCCAAGATGTCAATGTTCAGTCTTGCCATCTCATGTTTGACTACCTCCAGCTTACCTTGATTCATTGATCTTACATTCCAGGTTGCTAGACAATATTGTTCTTTACAGCATCGGATTTTCTTTTCACCACCAGACACATCCACAGCTGAGTGTCCTTTCGGCTTTGGCCCAGCTGCTTCACTCTTTCTGGCACTACTTGGAAATACCCTCTGCTCTTCCTCGGTAGTATATTGGACACCTTCCAACCTGAGGGGCTCATCTTCCGGCGTCATCTCTTTTAGCCTTGTGATACGTTCCATGGGGTTTTCTTGGCAAGAGTACTGGAGTGGGTTGCCATTTCCTTCTCCAGTGGACCACATTTTGTCAGAACTCTCCGGCATGACCTGTCCGTCTTGGGTGGCCCTGCACGGCATAGCTTATGGCTTCACTGAGTTAAGCAAGCCCCTTCACCACAACAAGGCAGTGATCCATGAAGGGGCAAATTTAGGCAAATGCCTAAAGGTACACACCAAATATATCCCTTCTGTGGAACCTGATCATGGAACAATTGCCCGTCTAGAACAGGGGTAGACCACATGGTGCCTGTGGGTGCCAATATGCCCACACACACCTTTCTTGGTGCCTGCCAAGATGCCCGACCCCTCCCACTTAAAAAACAACAACAACACATTTTCTTAACAGCAGCTGGGATAACTCTGAACTAGGTTTTGTTAGTGCTGAAAACTGTGGATTCAAAGGTATTGTTTAGTGTGTTGGGGCTCAGACCCACCTCCGCCCTATACTCAGTCTTTTGGGCAGGTTACTTGTCCTTTGCCATATTTTTGATGGGAGCCATTTTGTGGTGATCCCTAAGACAGTTTCTCAAATGGTCAAATGTGCCCATAGGCACAAAAGGTTTGCCTACCCCTGACTTAGAACTATAGAGCGTCCTTCCCGATGAAGCTTTTATGCCTCATTCATAGTACTGCATAGGGGTCCAGACAATGTTGTCTGTCTTCCATTTGTAATCCTCCCATGTTTTCCTACTGCTTCTTTTGTCTCTTTCCATACCGGAGAAAATCCATTAAGGGAAAAATGGTAGAATATCTGCACAATGCCTTCCTGATTGTCAGCAGTAGTAGCCCTCTGTCAGACTCTGGGTGCAATCCTATCAAGATAGGTGGCCGCCTCTGAACTCGGAGGTGGCCGCCTATCCAAAGCAAGGCAGGAGAGGCCCGGGGGGGATCATTCCCTCTGCACCTCTCCTGCCTTGCTATTTTTCGCTAGACAGCTGTTTTCGGCTGTCTAGCAGCGGGGGGGGGGGATCTGGAGAGGAAGTTGCCGTTACATTAGATGTGTCGTACGTGCAGCTCTACTCTCCCTGCCCCGGAACGAATGCCCCTTTTCAGTCTCTCCAGGCTCGACTTCCGAGAGTGGAGGGCGGGGGTTCTCTGCACTTCCTCTGAGGCAGCACGGATGAGGGGGGAGGTCGGTTTTCTGGGAAGCGACCTTGGAGTGCGGGCTCCGAGGTCGATTCCTGGAAATGAGCATATCCTATGGCCCTCCAGACAGTGTCTAGTGGCCATAGCATTGCTCCCTTAGAGAATCAGTGAATTAACACAGTGTGTGTTTCACAGGACTCTTGGTTCAGAAATATCCACTTCCCCCTTTGCATGAATGCAGAGGTTTATGGTCTGTATCATTCTAAGTGGGATTCATTTACCAACATGAAATGCTCATTGTTTCCCAGTTTGAGCCACAATCTCTTCAACAACCACTTTCAGCGCCAGATACAATAAGGACCAGACATATATGTTGCATTCCCATCATTCTGATTCTGGCAGCTGATTCCTCCATCCCTGCCAGGTGAATAACTCCCAGTTCATTCTCCTCTCAAACTAAGTTTATTGGAGTTTATAGGGCAAAGCTCAATCCTCTTGGGAAAATCTCTCTCTCTCTCTCTCTCTCAAACTACCGATATAAATGTGTTCAATAGTGCTGGTGTTTTAAGTGCCGAGTTTCTTCATTTTGTAGCTCAGAAGGATTCCTCTGGCTTGTGCAGGACCTCAGATTTTATCTACCACACCCTGAACAATTTCATGGAGAACTTGCTGCAGCTGGGGGTTGCTTTACATTATACTTCTTGAAGACACAGACATGCATAAATATGTTTTAAGGTGGGTACACAGTAATGTGGGAATGGGAACATGCATGTTTGTTCCTCAACTGAGGCACCAAGTGTTTTCTGATCAGCTTCTACAGTTCTCCCAAACATACCCCTTCTCTGGAAGATAAAAGTGTGTGTTACCTGTCCCATGTTACTGTTGCATATATTTTAATGATGCTGCTGAAACTTAAAACTAGTTGCTTTGTAAGTTCAAGGTCAGTGCAAGCTCTCCTGCCGCCTGAGGTGGGAGAGCACAAATGCGCCACCACCACCTGTCACCCACATTGCTGACATCCATCACCCACCCCTCACCAGCCTGCATCATGCTACCCCCCAACCCTCTACCTCCACCTCCACCACCTGCCGTCAGCTATGTCCTTGGCCAGCCCTCCTCCACTGCCTGGCTCTGAGGAAGGCCCCCCTAGACATTTGGGTCTGGCTAACTCTCTAAAGAGCTTTTCTGGCTGATGCAGCTCTTCAGACTGTCCACCTGCCCTCTGGACCTGAGAGGATCAGGGCGAGTCAGAGGGCAGGTGACTGCTCCAGAGACTCTGCTAGGCTGCTCTCCTCCTGCATCATTTGCTGCTGCAGAAGATCAGGGCTGGTGGTGCTCTCTGTAGCACCTACTGTGTGCCCCAGTGGTTCCTCTTTCCTATTGTGGCAAATGCTGCAGTGGGAGAACAACCGGCGGAGCTCTCCAGAGCACCTGGTGCAGTGCCACCTTGCTGGAGCAAGTCCACAGCTACCATCAAGGTTACACTTCTGTAGCAGGGAAAAAACTTTCTCCAAAGAGTGAATTGTTATCATACTGGATGTGTGGAATGCGATTGTAGAAGTTTTATGAGCATGTGTTGGTCATCCAAGGAACACAGGCCCAAGACATTTTGCTTCTTGAGGCAAAGGACAAGATGGCGCCCGTCCCCATATCATGTACAAAAGCCAACTGGACAGGCAGTTGAATCTTACTTCAACACTGGCAATGGGATAACATCTTCCATCACACCTGAGGCAGCAGGTTAGTTTAGGGGACCCAGGAGAGGTTGTGTAGCATACACAGTTTTTCCCAAGACAGAGTGGAACATCTGGGGAGTTCGAACCAACAGCCAGGCTGCCACTGCTACCCTCACCATCTGCCGCCTGAGGTGACGACCTCACTCTGTCTAATGATATGGCTGGGCCTGAAGGAACGTAGGAAGCTGCCTTATACCTGGTCATGCTATTTGTCCATCTAGCTCAGCACTGTCTACTCTGACTAGCATCCGGTCTCCAAGGTCCAAGGTCCAAAGTAGACGTGACACAATAAAGTCATCTAGTTTTTCCAGAATAATTAGCTGCTGGAGAGGGTGGGGGAAGCAGATTCAGGAACACTATGAGCAGAGAGGGGAGGTATAACTCTTTCCCCCATGGCACAGTTTCAATGAAAATTGCCCCCCTTCCCCAGAGCTGTGATTAACCCAGGGAGAGAAGCCTCCACCAGAGCCAATGGAAGCTTGTCTCCTGGGGCTAATAGCAGCTCAGGGACGGGGTAAGTTTCATTGGGATTAGAACATGGGAGGAAAGGGTTAAACCTCCTTCTCCACCAGCCAGTCATGATCCTCCCATTTACATTTTTTTTTTAAGTGTGAACATTAATAGCTTGCACACAATTAACATCAAGTCTAATTTGGTTCTCAGGCGGAGGCTTTTTCCATCTACCTGAACATTTTGGGGGGGGGGGTTAAGTATAGGTGCCAGGGATTGAACCTGGGAACTTTTGCATGCAAAGCACGTGCTCTACCACTGTGCTGCAGTTCTTCCCAAACATTTGTATTACAGTACATCTTTAGTAACACAGTAATAATCAGCAAGATCTGCATCCTTCATTCATGTGTGAGGGTTTTTAAAAATAATAATGTTGACAACTCTGCATAATCCTGGTGTAAAATACCGTGGAGCTCTGATATAATACTGTTGATTAATGGCATTTTGGAGTGTGTGTTTTTCAAAATTTATTTATGCAAGTATTTTTACCTTGCCCTTCTACTGTGTATGTATTACTCAAGACAGCTTACAATAATTAAAGGGACACAGGAGTATCCCTTTAGTTAAGGTGAGTTGCAAAAAACTCCCCCAGCAACCCCCCCCCCCCCACAAACTAGTTCTGCCATTAGAGGTCTCAAAATTCTACTGCTTATAAAAATGTCACTGACTGAGCTAATAACTTGAACTTTGCATCCATTATCTACCTCATGACATCTATAATTGGGCAAAATTTCAAACTGATCCAATACAAATTGCTGTAGATACAGCACATTCAATAGGGCTGAAAATGGACACATTTGTACTTTTTACTTCAAGCTGCAGCTCAGTATATCATATATTTCTTTCAACTTCTGGAGGAAACTACTTTATTCGGGCTTGTCAAGGAGGGTATGTGTGCCTTTCATTGGTTTGGTGAAATTCGTAGCAGCGGTTTTAAAATTATCAAGATTTTTTCTGCCCCATGAAAGCCCATGGCAGCAAATGCTGGCAAAGTTATGTTGGGCATGCTCAGTTTCACTCTGAAGCTAGAATGCTGCCAGTACTCCATTGTTTTGAGAGGAATTCCAGTGTTCCTGTCAGCATTCTGACAGCGCAGGAGGGGTAGCAGGAAACTGTCAACTGAGATAAGAGTGAGGTAATTTTGAAGGTTGAGGGAATCACTCTTACTGATTGACAGATCATGGAGGAAGAGAGGGAGGAAAAGGAAAAAGCTATTCTGGAATCCTGTGCAAGCTTAGTCAGAAGTAAAGTACTCTGAACATGCAGGGGCATATCTATTCAGTTGTACACATCGACTCAGTTAAGACTTCTTTGTGTTTTGTGTTTTAGTTTTGTTTCTTTCAGAACACTGTAATAATGATAATGATAATGATAATTCTTTTTTGAAAACCAGGGAACTTCAATGATTAAAAAAACCCTGCCAGTTTAAGACCAGCATTAAGACTATCTCATTTTGGCTCAAGCACCACAAAGCCAAGAAATTGAAAGTTAAGGCTGATGCCTTAACAGATGTGCCCTGTGATCAGTAATGATGTTGTGCAATATCACAAATTGTACTGGCGTACAAGCAACAAACAGGCATGGATCAACTCACAGGAGGATTCCTCTAAGCAATACAGTAAGTTTCAGATGCTTCATAAAACAATAGGGTAACCAGGGCATCTTTGTTGGTCCCAGACACTCCATCCTCCCCATCTGGACTTTGGCCTGAAAAACCTAGGAATGTGTGGGTGTATGGAGGGTATGTTTAAGCAAGCACAATTTGTGACATTGCACAATAACATTACTGATCGTGGGGGACGTCTGTTAAAAGCATCAGCCTATGTGTCCAGTTTCCTGACTTTGCAGAGCTTGAGCCAACATGAAATAGCCTTAACTCTGTTCTTAAACTGGCAAGTTTGTTAAATCTTTGATTAATTTTCTACATTTGATTCAGAACAAAATGGTTAGATTTATTCTTAATAGCTGTCTGTGGTCTGGATGTTATCACCATGCCCTGAAACTATAATTTATTTAGTGGCTAAAAGTATACTAACCTAAAAAGCTCAAGTTAGAAAGAAGTTAAAGGCTTCTAACTAGATAATTTGAATCTGGGATTACAAGACGAGTTATATTTCATGGTCTAGTTGATACAACCCATCATTGCCTCAAGGTCTTTAACAGACACATTGATTTTTAATACGATGGGTTTACTACTCTGTCTAGGGATGTCATGTTGATGCAATTAACTTAATGAACTTTTTCCAGTGTGGCAGGCAGAGACTTGCCTTTTACCAGTGAAAAGGGCAGGACATGAAGGCTCTGAGGAACACTTCCTAGTTTACCCTATAATATTTGTCACATTCATCTGAAATAGAAGACTGCAGCCAAAGAACTGGGTGGATACTCCAAAATCAGTATGTGGAATTCTACCCCACACCCCGCTGCAAAGCTTCCTGGCCTTTACTGCCCTCTTACAGTTGCTGCAGTGACAGCAGAAGGCACAGCTATCAGGAATCCCCATCTAGGACTCACACAATTCATTCCAGAACCACCTAGGAGTATATAAACATGACTATAGGCCACCACACAGACATCATTTTGATAGTATGTTATGACAATTGTGGTGCTGTAGTAAAAAAAATCCATAACCGCCATGATCATCCATTGCACATTGTCGTCACCCCATGGAAAAGTTACCACAAGGAGCTATTTAAAACACTCTCCACATGGAGTGGCCAAGGATATTCCTCTAGCTGAAGGGCTACCAGAGGACTGTACTCTATTTGAAGGCATCCTCTGTTTAAAGGACTGTCCTGTCCAAGTCCAGCGTGAAGATAAATAACCACAAGAACGGTTGCCTATCAACAGTTAACACCTGGGCAGGAGGAGACTGAGCAGGCAGGCACACAGATCACCTGGTCACAGCCTTCTGCACTATGGTGAGATGTACTGCATGTCTACTGTATGTTTCACCAATTTAAATTGTAGCAATTATTTCTAAATTTGCATCTATACATACAAATTAGCACATGCAAATGTCATGCAAATTTGTGTCCTCATTTTTGGTTTTGCATTTCCTCTTTTTGGGGGGCAGAGGCAGAGGTGATTCATAAGTGGTCACCCTACCTGCACACAGTTGAAATTTCTGGTGCAGCAGCCCTCAGATTCATGTGCTGTCACGTTCTCTCCACACACAGTTAAAAACTGTATATATTCTATGATTTAAAAGTACTGTTGCAAAAGAGGAAGGCGTGCCTATATAGTCTTAATAGTTTGAATGAGTTGGGTACAGGGCTCCTTTTCAACTAGTTTTCCACTTTTTAAACCTCTACATTGTATTACCTTAGGGTCTTTTTAAGCACATTAACATTTAAGTGCTGATGGAATACTATACTATTTCAACGAACATTAATTTGCAAGCATGTCATAAGGACTGTAGAAAATAAATGCTCAGTGAACACTATTAATGACTGTTATTGAATTCTTCTCCAAACCTCCTTACATGCCAAGGATGGGGATTCGCCAGCAAAGAAAACCTAAGGCACCATCAAATCAACTTATCTTAGGAAATGTTCTACAATCTAATGAACTATGCAGTCACATTTGTCTCTGCATTTGCCAGGCTGACTTTATTAGCCCCCTTAGTGAAACCTTCAAACAGGATTTTCAGGAAATGTGGGCAGAGAAATGTACTTCAAAAGCAGGCTCCAGAACCTGAAAGATACTTGCTTAGCCCTGCCAGTAATTGAAATCACACAACAATGAATCCAGAGAATTCTTAGTGGATGATTTAAGTTTATAACTTCACTGTTATAACTTCAGCACCTCATCAGCAGAATAAAACAAGTTTTAATCTAACTTGCAGATGTTTAGCTATGGTGGA
Source organism: Heloderma suspectum (assembly GCF_057233095.1). Taxonomy (NCBI): domain Eukaryota; kingdom Metazoa; phylum Chordata; class Lepidosauria; order Squamata; family Helodermatidae; genus Heloderma; species Heloderma suspectum. Next base: position 61,632,542 of record NC_139461.1, read on the forward strand.
TGTGGGCCTGATATAAACTGCTTTTGATTCAATTTAAAACACAGATGGACAGAACAATCCTGTGGGTCCTAGGAGAGCATCCCGGGGACACAGAATTATTTGGAGTCCTTCTCCCAAGGCTGTAGACACGGCTATGGCCTCATGAGGGTGGCTCTGGGTTCAGATCCTTCCCATCCCCCGCAGCCGCTATGGAAAGAACTGCAGCAGGTGCTTCCCAAGGTCGGGGAGGTGAAAAAGCGGGATTCTGGTGGGCAGGGAGGGAAGGGGAGAACAGGATCTGCAGTATCCTTTAGGTTTTCCAGCCCTGGTCTCGGTCCTGCCCCCAGCAACATGACTCCTCTAGACAGGAAGCCTGCCTAGAGGAAAAAAATAAAATAGAAGGACAGAGAGGGGAAAAAATTGCCTTCATTGCTCCTCCTGCCCTGCTGAAAGCAGCCTAGCAGGGCGTAATATATCCAGAAGCCTCCATGACTGAAGGCTTCTTTCTAATGGGAGTGCAATCCATAGGATTGTGTCTGAAGAACTTAAGAAAAACCGTGCTGGATCAGACCAAAGGCCTATCTAGTCCACCATCCTGTTCTCCACAGTGGCCAACCAGAAGCCTGTGGAGAGAACCACAAGCAGGACATGAGAGCAACAGCTCACTGCTGCTGCTGATCCCCAGTGCCTGGGATTCAGAGGCATTCCGCTTCCGATATTCGAGATAATACATAGACATCATGACTAACAGCTGTTGAAAGCCTTATCCTCCATGAATTTGCTCAATCCCCTTTTAAAGGTATCCAAGTTGGTGGCCATCACTACATCCTGTGGTGGCAAATTTTATAGTTTAACAAAGTGCTGTGTGAAGAAGTAGTTGCTTTTGTTTGTCCTGAATTTCTCATCATTCAGCTTCATTAGATGACCCTGGTTCTAACATTGTAAGAGGGGGAGAAAAGCGTACCCCTATCCACTGTCTCCACATTGCAAATAACTTTATACACCTGTATCAAGTCCCCTCCCCTTACTCACCTTTTTTCTAACCTAAAAAGCCTCAAACATCATAACCTTTCCTCACAGGGGAGTCACTTCAGCCCCTTGATCTTTTTGGCCACGCTTTTCTGTACCTTTTCCAGCTCTACAATATCCATTTTGAGGTGTGATGACCAGAACTGTACACAGTATTCCAAGTGTGTTGCACCATATAAGGGCATTATGATATTGGCAGAATAATTTTTCCTTGGAAATTGTTGTTTTCTTCTCTCTCAGCCTAGAGCAGTGGGAAGTTAAGGAACAGCCTTCTTCACGGAAAGCAGCTAAGGGTTCTTATGAGGTCCCTGAACATTTATGGGTAGAAAATAAATGGTTGCGAACAAGCAGTGAGTACAGGCAGGACTACAGTAATCCATGCCTGGATCAACAGAGGTCACCGAGTCCAAAAAGCTTAGAAGCCCCAAAGCTGGGTCTGCACAAGTTCTTGTTTCAAACATCCATGTAACTACATGTCAACAACTTCCTTCCTTTTTAGTTCCCTCTAGATTCCTTTCCTTGTGAAGCACTCACATGTTGCAGGTCAGCTGAACAGACTTCATTAGTCCACACACCACACCACTGCATGTAGGACTGCCCAATAATTTGTCCTGGGCTCAAATGAATCAGTGGATATTAACTCTGATCACTACACTCCCACAATTTGCAACAATTTGTGATTCAATATTCTCATGCAGAATCAGCCTGAGCTTAATAAAGGTCAATATATGAACCCACAATTCAGACCTGTGTAAATTTCTGCAGATTGCATAGCCAAATTTCTGTTGTTGAAAAGGATGCACATCAGATAAACTTAGAGGTGTTTGCTTATTGTGTCATGTGTTTATTTTAATTCTTATTTTTAAAAAGATGTCCCATGCTAAGTTGAGGGTGGTTATCTGTGTGTGTGTGTGTGTGTGTGTGTGAATAACAATTCAGCCATAGTCTCTATATATTGCATGATGATTCAGCCATAGCCATTGACATTTCTATGTCAGCATTTGGTTAAAGCCCCCACATGATTAGACTATGCCATTCATGTGGTTTTTGGCAGACTGGAGGGTCTCCCCTTCCACTGCCCCCTAAAGATCATTATAATATAATGATATTCTATTATAATTAATTACATTTTTATAGAATTATTTAATTCTATAATTAATTCTATTGTTATAATTCTATTTTTATTTATTAAATTTCTTAATCGGCCATCTGGCTGGTCACCCGGCCACTCTGGGCGATGTACAATAATACAAACAGTTTAAATACAATAAAATTACAGATTAAAACATTATTTTCTAAAATGTCCCTAACCCACCCCAAATGCCTGCCTGAAAAACCACGTTTTCAATGCGTGGCAGAAGTGCATTAAAGAGGGGGCATGGCAGTGTTCCCTAGGGAGGAAGTTCCACAGAGTGGGGGCCACCACAGAGAAGGCCCTCTCCCTTGTCCTCACCAGCCTAGCTGTCCTGGCTGATGGGACAGAGAGAAGGCCATCCGAGGCTGATCTTGTTGAGCAGCCTGTCTGGTGTTGCTGGGGGCGCTTTTTGAGATAGGCTGGGCCGGAACCGTATAGGGTTTTAAAGGTCAAAACCAACACCTTGAATTTGGCCGGAAAAACAACTGGTAGCCAGTGCAACTCCTTCAGCACCGGAGTGATGTGATCACACCTTTAATCAGGTGAGCCGCCACGTTCTGCACCACTTGCAGCTTCCGAACCGTCTTCAAGGGCAACCCCACGTAGAGCGCATTACAGTAGTCTAGACGAGAGGAGACCAGCGCTGTCCGCTGTGAGCCGGACAGCGCTGTATCAACTCCATCTGATACGGTGGCTGCGCCCCTTCCTTCCCGACCATCTGCTCCCATCGGTAGTACATGCCCTGGTCTCCTCTCGTTTAGACTACTGTAATGCACTCTACGTGGGGTTACCCTTGAAGACGGTTTGGAAACTGCAGCTGGTACAGAACGCAGCGGCTCGCCTGATTAAAGGCAGCCGCCGGCGAGATCACATCACTCCAGTGCTGAAGGAGTTGCACTGGTTACCAGTTGTTTTCTGGGCCAAATTCAAGGTGTTGGTTTTGACCTTTAAAACCCTATATGGTTCCGGCCCAGCCTATCTTAAGGAGCGCCTCCAGCAGCACCAGACAGGCCGCTTAACAAGATCAGCCTCGGATCGCTTTCTCTCTGTCCCATCAGCCAGGACAGCTAGACTGGTGGGGACGAGGGAGAGGGCCTTTTCTGTGGTGGCCCCCACTCTGTGGAACTCCCTCCCTAGGGAACTCCGTCATGCCCCCTCTTTAATGAGCTTCCGTCGTGCATTAAAAACGTGGTTGTTCAGGCAGGCATTTGGGGTGGGTTAGGGTATTTTAGGAAATGTTTTTATTGTAGAATTTTATTGTTTTAAACTGTTTTATTGTAAGTTGTACATCGCCCAGAGTGGCTGGGTGACCAGCCAGATGGGCGATTAATAAATTTAATAATAAATAAATAAATAAAAATGTACCCTGGGAGCAGATGGGAGCAGATGGTCAGGAAGGTACGGGCACAGCTGCCGTATCAGATGGAGTTGGTACAGCGCTGTCCAGCTCACAGCTGACGCCTGAGCCTCCATGGACAGCTGGGAGTCTAAGATGACCCCCAAGCTGCGGACCTGGTCTTTCAAGGGTAACCGTACCCCATTCAACACCAGGTCAACATCCCCCAGCCTCCTCTTGTCTCCCACCAAAAGTACCTCGGCCTTGTCAGGGTTCAGCTTCAGCTTATTCCTCCCCATCCAGCCACTCACTGTCTCCAGACATTTGGACAGGGATGCTACAGCCAAAATTTGAATGAGAGGTAGAGCTGCGTGCATCCACATACTGATGACACTGTGCCCCAAACCTCCTGATGATAGTCCCCAGCAGCTTCACATAGATGTTAAATAGCATTGGGGAGAGGATGGAACCCCGTGGCACCCCACAAGTGAGTGGCCACAGGTCCGAAACCTCCTCTCCCAGTGGAATTAAATTAAATTAAGGCCCTCTGGTACCTGCAGGAGAGGAAGGACCAGAACCATCGTAATATGGTGTCTCCAATGCCCACCCCCTCCAGGTGGTTGAGGAAGATACCGTGGTCAACAATATCAAAAGCCACTGAGAGGTCGAGGAGAAAAAGGAAGGAGCATTCACCCCTATCCAAAGCCAACCCAATGAGCCATGTGTCCATCAGAATTGCAGTGGAACCATCAGTGCAGGATTAGGGTCAGAGTGTTAGCTTATTTGGGATAATCAATCCAGATAATATTTGACAATCATTGCACAACATTGGCTACAGTTTGGATTATTTACTTTTTCTGAGATAACTACTGCTTATCTTCTATACCCTAGAACAGCCTTCCCCAACTGGTCCCCCCTCAAATGTGTTGGACTACAATTCCCATCACTCTCAGCCAGCATGGCCATGTTGGTTGAGGGTGGTGGGCATTGCATTCTGACACATGTGGAGGGCAACAGGTTATGGATGGCTGACCTAGAATAAAATAGCACTGTTCGGGGGCGGGGGCATAATCCTGCCTACTGGCCCTGGCTGACATCCATGGAACAGAGTATACAGGCATAGGAGTTGTAGTCCAACACATCTCGGGGGGAACCAGTTGGGGAAGGCTGTTCTAGGTTATAGTTATCTCCGAAAAAGTAAATAGTCCAAACTGTAGCAATGATGCTCAAATATTATCTGGACTGATTATCCCAAATAAGCTAACACTCTGATCCTAATCCTGTGCCGATGCTTTACCATCAACAACTCTGATAGACATATGGCTCTGTATGAAGAATCAGGGACTCTTCCTTTGCAGAGTTTCTAATCATGCAGAGAGAGCATAATTAGAACATGCAACCTGTATGTATTTGGGCTCTTTTATGTTGTCAGCTGAATATATGAAAGTCTGGAGAGGAATCAGCCAGCTTTTTCCCAGTCTGCCCTCTCCTTCATCCTTCCCCAATCTGATACGTTGGGAGTACACTACCCATAATCTTCCAGTGGTGCTATTGGTCATGCTGGCTGGGGACTATGGGAGTTACAGTCCAACATATCTGGAGGGCACCAGGCTGGATTGGGCTGCTCTACTTATTTATCTTGTTAGTGTAATAGGATTAGTTAAGTGAGCGGACAGGAAGGAGCAGGCTGACTCGCCCGGGGCTTGAAGGAGTCAATTTCTCCACACAGAGAGGCACGGAGTCCATGTCTCTCTCTGCATGGAATAAAATTATTTTTAAGGATTGGGACTCGGCAGATGATGTCATGGGAGAGGGAGGGGCTTTGGGTGCATAGCCCTGCCTCCTGATGTCATCCAGCCTGCCAGCTTGGTCCAGAGAGTTCATCTGGCCCCCAGATTAAAAGTGGTTGCCCTCCCCTGGGTTAGTGTAGCAATAAGAAAGGGGAGGACTCGGTTCAAATCCCTATGTAGTCGTGAAGCTCGCTGTGTGTCCTCAGGTCAGTCACTATCTCTCAGCCATACTTGAGAGGAATTTTTAAGATAAAATAGGGGCGAGAGAAGAACACATACACTATCACTGGAGGAAAGGGAGGGGGAGGAAATGTAATAAATACACAAATTACTGAATTAATTAAGGCTAACAAAACCCTTTGAGATGGGGCCCAATACTGCACACACAACTCAATATTCACCTATAGAAATAGAGTGTAATTTACTTTAAATTGTGTTTTGCGCCATGCATATAATAGTTGAATATAAATGCCTGTTTATACAGGTGTATGCAGTATTAATTTATACAGGTGTATGCAGTATTAATGAAGAGGCTGTATGCAGCCTCTTCATTAATCACTCTAATTACCTAAATGTAAATTAAGATCAAATGTTCATTTGCTGCTATATATATATGTAGAGACACATAAAAGCAATACCCTATCATGAGGGTATTGTCTCACTCCATCTTAAAGAACGAAAGAATGAAAGAAAGATCATCTGTCATTCTGAGGACACTTCATAGTATTTTACATGTTGGCCATTACATTTCATTCTGAAAAATATGGAATAATCTTTTCAACACGCACATGCACGCACGCACACACACACTGAAACCATTGTCTACAAGGTAAGAGAAAAGGGGCCAGCATTAAAACAGCAGTGTTATCTGTCTACACAGGTATTCCCTGTTCAAATTTGTGCTAGAAGGCTTGAGCTTTGTGTTCCCAGTGGGCAGAAAAAACTATCAAGAGCAGCAATGAAGCAATGCTTTCTGTCAGGCTGCACTGCCTAATGAGTTTCAGAGACTGCCTTTGTAGGTCATATGTAACCCAGTGTGATCTTTTAGACTACTTTAGCACGTCACAACTTATAACCTTAGAAGATGACATCCCCCCACGCTGGGTTTACAGCAGTAATTTTGGGCTCACAACTGGAGCTGGACCCTACTACACTGCAGTCCCCTAATTCAAAGAAATGCTGTAAATAACAAATAAACACCCAGGGCGATCCAGTTCTGTAACAGAGGCTATTACAATGAATCAACAAAGTCAACAGGGCCTATTGGAATTCAAAGTAATTCTGTTGGTAATAAGTTCTGCAGGGAAGTTTACCAGCAGGGAATTTGGTTGTCACAGCCTTTACAATATTATCTGGCTGCATTTATCATTTAAAGAGGGGGGTGGGAGGATGGAACATTATTATTTCAGTGGTGAAGTTTTGCTCCCCCTCCCTTTGCCTAGATTTTTCTTAGGTTTACTTAGCCTCTCTGCACTGCAAACATTTCACTGGCTAATCGTAAATAAATCTGTATAGTCTAGGCAATAGCCCCCTTTCTAACAGCACTTCTCATGTAAGCCATTTCATTTCTTTAGTCAAATGTTTAATTATACTAGTTTATTGTGTTTTTCTAAACATCAATATCATTGATTCTTGAGAAGCATAAAAGAAAGGATCCAGAGGCGTACATCATGGCTCTAAACACATTTCTCTGGGTATCTCACTAGAGTTGCAAATAAAACTGCCAGAGTAACTACGTCATAAATGAACTATGGGCTCACTAAAAGGTAGGATTTTAGGATGAGATAAAACAACATATTTTCTAGTTTCATTCTTATTGGACTCTATTGGGTACATTAGCCCTTCAGTTTTATTGATAAATCAAAGAGATGAGAACATGTTAAAAAAAACCTCCATGAAATATTTTAGAACAGAAAATATAATATCTCTGGCTATTTTACCCTATGAGCTCTGAAAAGCTAAAACTACTTTGACAGTACAAGAATGCAAGAAAGTTCTACTGGTATTTACATGGTGCTGCTTTTTTTGAGTAAGTTAAGCAGAATCTAGTTTATTTCTCAATGACATTAATATTCATCCACATTTTCTATCTACTGGATGACCACTGTCTACCCCCTAGGGTGGCCACTTATATATTGCCAAAAAAGTGGAAATCAAATCACCCAAAAAGGAGGCAAAAGAGGACACAGATTTGAATAAAATTTGCATATGCTGATTTATATGTCTGTATACAAATTTAGAAATTAAAGGGGCACAGTAGTGCCACTTTAGTTAAGTTGAGTAGCAAAGAAAGAAAAAAAGTCCCTCCAGTACAAGCTTCAAAATTCTACTGCTTAGCAAAAGGACACCTGTTGGGCTTATAACTTGGAACTTGGCACCCAAGATCTAATTGATGCAGTCTACAGTTGTGCCAAAAAATTGCCACAGGTATAGCAAGTGAAGAACTGCTGAGAATTGGCACATTTACCCTTTTAACTCCAATTTGGGTCAGGCAAAGCATATATTTCTGTCAAATTTTGGTGAAAACTACTAATGTACTCTATTCAGGCTTCTCAAGGAAAGCAATTTTTCATTGGTTTGGTCAAATTCTGTTGACTGGTTCAAAAGTTATTAAGGTTTTTCTTCCCCATTAAAGCCTATGGCAGCAACTGTCTACAAAGTTATCTCATGCATGCTCCATTTCATTCTGAAGCTGGAATGCGGTCAATACTCCAGTGTTAGTTATGTGTCCTGACAAGATCAGACTAAACATCACCAAAGTGGGGAAGACTATGACCAGGGGCCTATATGTCCTGCTCAGTCTGCTGTACAGGTGCTAACAGCCACAAACAGGTGCTGACAGGCCTAGAGGGATAGAGTGGACGGGATGCAGGGCCAATCAGATTGGGGCTAGTCAGGGCTGCCTGCCTTTCTGGAAGAGTAAGACTGTACTACTCTAACAGCTTCCTCATATGCGCCTGCACCAAATTCTCTAAGGACCTGCTGGTAGGAATTAGTCTAATTTTCTTGGCCTATCCACTGTCCACAAATAGCCCTTCTACAACTCCCTCCCTGATTAAATGCATGTAATGTTATCATTTAAATAATCACATGGTAGAAATAATCCATGGACATATTGGTGACTTTATCCAGGAAATAAGCTCCAAATTCCTATCTCTATAAACTTCCTGAAGTAAATACTGTGTGTGTATGGAAGTGCGGGGGCGGGGGGCATGTTGGAACAGACCCTTCCCCAACCAATTTGCTTCCGCAGACTTCCACAAAGCTCTTTCTCTGTGCTCTTTTGCAATTTAAACATGCCCAACATTTCCTTTAAATGGAAATAATAAATTGCCTTAACAGGATGTAAATCTTAACAGTCCTTTTCAGATTCAATTATGGCCTGAAATAACTACAGCTATTAAACAACTCATAGCTTTTGTGTTCCATATTCAAAGCGGTGTGACTGATTATTTTGTCTCTGCCGATAATAATTCATATTTCATAGGGGAAATGGATCCTACTAATAAGGATCACTAATGGCCTTTCTAGACAAGATAGTTTTTTCCCCTCTCTGCTTCATGACTAAAGTAGTTTTAGTCTGGGCAGACTACTAGTATTCTGACCTCATGCAATGGATGTTAGAAGAGAGGCTAACCTGGCTGCAGAAGAGATCACTGTGGTTGAGAGAGTGGGATTTCCCATTCACCTATTTTTCTTTTTAAATGCAGTTGCTATGAACTCCATCTCTGAAAACGGGGTGTGCACAGCCATTAAAAATGGCGGAAAGGGAAAAAGCTAAACAAGCACACAGAATGTCAAATGGTTGTGTCACCCATCACCCAAGTCTAAATACTACTCCATACTTCATTGATCACCTTAGTGGTAACTGGGGGCAGGATGGCAATAATATTTTCCCAGTGATAGATGGACATAGATGGATCATGCAATAGTATTTAGATCCCTTGTGCAATAAACCAACTGCTGGGGAGGCCGTAAGGGAAATTTGGTTTTTTCTTAATAGTCAATGTGAAGTATGTTCTTAGCCAGCAGAGGGAGTTTAGCACAACTGAGCACTTCCTGACAAGAAGGAAGGACAGAATCCTTGGTTCTCTGGGCTGGTTAAAGATCAAAGTGCCCTTTGAAATATACAATATTTGAAAATTAAACTAGAGGATATTGTGTAGAAGTAAGGAGGGAAAAGGATGATAGCAGAAAAAGATGACAAAAAGTAATTGCATACAGAAAAGACTACTTCCATTTCTCTCAAAAGAAACTTCTGATCAAACATTGCACTGAAATGTTAATGCGACTTCACTGTGATGTGCTAATGAACAGCTTCAGGATCAAGGGAGACACACAAATGAGTACCAGAACAAGGGTTTAGGACATAAAGGCTGGAAAGTTGCTGCTTGGTCTGACAAGAGTATGCGTGAGTAAAGAATAACAGGGATTAAAACCTGAGAGTGTGACCAGAGAGCTGGTAGGCGATAGCTCTGCATCATAAGGCTCCATACTCTAACATTTCCCCATAGACATCATAACACTTGGATTTGCACTATCATTGCAAGTAGTGGTTACTTCACCCTGTGAGCTTCTCCCCTCAGGTCATGGTTGTGAGTGCTGCTGGCCCCTTAAACTGTGGGCAATTCAGGCCCAAATGGATCATAAGAATATAAGAAGAGCCATGCTGGACCAGATGAAAAGTCCATCTAGTGCAGCACTCTGTTCACCCAGCAGCCAACCAGGGAAATCCACAGGTAGGATGCGCATGCAATAGCATCCTCCCACTCATGTTCCCCAGCAAATGGAATACAGAGGCACACTGCGTCTGACACTGGAGATAGCATATAGCCAACAGGTCTAGTAGCAATTGATAGCCTCATCCTTCATGAATTTGTCTAATCACCTTTTAAACCCTTCCAAATTGGTGGCCAAACTGGTAGTGAATTCCATAGTTTCACTAGTGCTGTGTGAAGAAGTACTTCCTTTTATTTGTTCTGAATCTCTCACCAATCAGCTTCATGGGATGACCCCCAGGTTCTAGTATTATCAGAGAGGGAGAAAAATGTCTCCCTATCCATTTTCTCTACACCATGCATAATTTTGTACACCTCTATCATGCCCCCCGACTTACTTACCTTTTTCTAAGCTAAACAATCCCAGATATTGTAACCTTTCCTCATATGGGAGTTACTCCAAACTTCTTCCAATTTCAATAGTCTGATGGATATTGGAGGCGGGATTTAACCCTGGGGTGTCTGTAGCTCCCTTCACACATTACATGAAGAGGATCCATATGATTACCAGAGCCACGCCCTCTGACCTTACCCTGACATCATGTGTCCAGGCTAGTCCTGACCCTGATGCCCGCACATTGAGTGCAGGCATCTGAAGGGAAGCCACTATGCATGAAGGTTCTTCTGTAGATGTCTGCATTCGCTATTTGGACATTGCTCATAGTGTGCCTGGAACTGTCTGTCTTTCCCGTCTCTGAGCTTCAGTCTCGGTGGCAGAGGGAACAGGGAACCTGTACCCCACTCTCAGACTTCTGGTTCAAGCTTCTAGTACCTGAATAAGCTAGCTGCACACACACTTTCCAGATTTCAAGATATTGTTGTGATAGAACAGGACATTTTCCATGGTAATTGGATGCTGACAATGTTAAGGAAAGCAATCTAATGCAGTGCTTGTTTATGCAATCAATAACATGAGATAACAACATCAGCCACCCCAGACAAGGAATTTCAAGCTATTTCAGTGCTGGCCATTTGCAATTATCTTGGCTCTTTCACATGCCACCGTGTTAAACTGGAAGTAGCTGGTTTACAGAATTACATACCAGGATGAAAGAAATATGAGTCAAGAAACTTCTATATTGCCAGTAGCAGGGGCCCCCAACCTTTCCGGGTGGCTGGGCATATCTGGAGTTTTGACAAAGTGCCATGGGTACTCTGAGAAAGTGGCTGCCATGATGGGTGGCAGAGATGGGGTTTGAGCTCCAAAACACAAAATCACTCCCTTTAATCCACAGTTTTCTGCTCCAGCACCCATTTCACAGAAGGCAAACTGATGAGGCTCAAAGATAAGTAAATTGGCTGAGAAACTGTGTACAAGGAAGAGATAGTGTCTGATGTCCAAATGCCAGATCATCTTTGCCACACAAAGCACAACAAAACACCAATTTCGTATAAGGTAAACAGGAGATATTCAGAGAACCACATATACACACACACAGGCAAAACACCCACCCACCCCACAAACCAAAAAACGTCACAGGCAAAAGACACGCACACAACTGGGGCAAACACACACCATACCATAACAAACCAACCAGCTAATACATGCATGAGTGCACATGAACACATGCACACACACACACACACACACACACAGAAGCAAAACACACCTCTTGCTCCCTGCCCCTCTAGTGCCCTAGGACACTCCCGATCACCAGAGCATTGTTGTTGTTCAGTCATGTCCGACTCTTCGTGACCCCATGGACCATAGCACGCCAGGCCTTCCTGTCCTGCACTCTCTCCCGGAGCGTGCTCAAGTTCATGTTCATTGCATCGGTGATGCTATCTAGCCATCTCATCCTCTGCCGTCCCCTTCTCCTTTTGCCTTCAGTCTTTCCCAGCATCAGGGTCTTTTCCAGTGAGTTTTCTCTTCGCATTAGGTGGCCAAAATATTTGAGCTTCAGCTTCAGTATCTGTCCTTCCAATGAGCACTCAGGGTTGATTTCCTTTAGGATGGACTGATTTGACCTCCTTGCAGTCCAGGGGACTCGTAAGAGTCTTCTCCAGCACCACAGTTCGAAAGCATCAATTCTTCGGCACTCAGCCTTCCTTATAGTCCAGCTCTCACAGCCATACATTACTAATGGGAAAACCATAGCTTTGATTATAGCTTGACGGACCTTTGTCGGCAAGGTGACGTCTCTGCTTCTTACTATGCTGTCTAGGTTTGCCATAGCTTTCCTCCCAAGGAGCAAGCGTCTTTTAATTTCATGGCTACAGTCACCGTCTGCGGTGATCTTGGAGCCCAAGAAAATAAAATCTGTCACAGCTTCCATTTCTTCCCCTTCTATATGCCAGGAAGTGATGGGGCCATGATCTTCGTTTTTTTAATGTTGAGTTTCAAACCAGCTTTTGCACTCTCCTCTTTCACCCTCAACAAGAGGCTCTTTAGATCCTCTTCGCTTTCTGCCATTAGGGTGGTATCGTCTGCATATTGGAGGTTGTTGATAATTCTCCCGGCAATCTGAATTCCAACCTGTGATTCATTCAACCTGGCGTTTCTCATGATGTACTCTGCATATAAGTTAAATAAGCAGGGTGACAATATGCAGCCTTGTCGTACTCCTTTCCCAATTTTGAACCAATCGGTTGTTCGATGTCTGGTTCCTACTGTTCACCAGAGCATACCTTTTTCTTTTTCCTAGGTGACTGGGCACACTTCAAAAGGAAGCACTGGGTTTCAGCCACCTACTCTTTTTATTTTCTAGGTATGTCTGCAAGGCCCAGAGGCATTCTTGAAAGTAAAGATGGAAGTGAAGGCTGGCACTTCCCTTTGTAGCATGTCAGGCTAACAACTAAAAATATATATATTTTAAAATAAAATAAAAATCAGGAGGGACAGGGAATCATAGAATCATAGAAAGTAGGGTTTGAAGGGGCCTACAAGACCATCGAGTCCAACCCCCTGCTCAATGCAAGAATCCAGGTAAGAGCATCCCTGACAGATGGCTGTCCAGCCTCATCTTCAATGCCTCCAGTGTGGGAGAGCCCACTACCTCCCTAGGTAATTGGTTCTGTTGTCGTATTGCTCTAACAGTCAGGACGTTTTTCCTGATGTTCAGCCGGAAACTGGCTTCCTGTCACTTGAGCCTATTATTCCGTGTCCTGCACTCTGGGATGATTGAGAAGATATCCTGGCCTTCCTCTCTGTGACAACCTTTCAAGTACTTGAAGAGCGCTATCACATCTCCCCTCAGTCTTCTCTTCTCAAGGCTAAACATTACCACTTCGTTCAGTCTCTCTTCATAGGGCTTTGTTTCCAGTCCCCTGATCATCTTTGTTGCCCTCCTCTGAACCCTCTCCAGTTTGTCTGCATCCTTCTTAAAGTGTGGTGCCCAGAACTGGACACAATACTCCAGATGAGGCCTAGCCAGTGCTGAGTAGAGGGGAACTAGTACTTCCCAGGATTTGGAAGCTATGCTTCCATTAATGCAGCCCAAAAGAACATTTGCCTTTTTTGCAGCCACATCACATTGTTGGCTCATATTCAGCTTGTGATCGACAACAATTCCATGATCCTTTTCGCTTGTAGTGTTGTTGAGCCACGTATCCCTCATCTTGTAACTGTGCATTTGCTTCCTTTTTCCTAGGTGCAGAACTTGGCATTTATCCCTATTAAATGTCATTCTGTTGTTTTCTGCCCAGCGCTCGTCTATCAAGATCACTTTGAATTTTGTTTCTGTCTTCCAAAGTATTAGCTATCCTGCCCAATTTTGTGTCATCTGCAAATCTGATCAGCATTCCCTGCACCTCCTCCTCCAGGTCATTAATAAATATGTTGAAGAGCATTGGGCCCAGGGAGTTTGGCAGGAGCCAGGAGAATTGTCCATGGGCACCACATCAGAGAACCCAGGGTTACACTTTCACCTTAGTGCAGTCCCTGATTTGCCTCTTGAATATTTAAATAAATCAGAAATCGGAGCGAGTTCAGGGAATGTATAAATTTGACCCAAGAACCACAGTGAAAGAATTTGGGGAAAGGCACAATTTTGCTGTTAAATTTCAACCTATTTAGCTTAGTAATCTGTTTCTTAATAAAGCCCGTTTGGTTGCTATATGGGTTAGATTTCAGATGTTAAGGAATCCAGTAATTACATATATAGGACACTGCAAGAGAAAATCCAAAGTGGTGCTGTTTATTTAAAGGCAATTGTGCTTTTCTCTGCACGATCCACTAGCTGCCTAACATCTGTAATTAACACAAGCCTTATAAAAAATGAAAGGAAATAAGATGCTCGCACCTCACTCTTGTGATCCTTAAAGAAGGACAATTTGACTAATTCTTGACTGAATTCCAGCTTGAAAATTAATTTGCCTTTGATTTCCACTTCAATTAATTTCCTGTGTTTGGGGCAACTGCAGTCCCTTCACACAAGGGGCTAATTGACAGCGGATGCTGGAAGCAGCCTCGATTTAGGGATATCTCTGGTAGAGGATGCTTCTGTTGCACTTTAAGAGCTTTAGTGAAAATAACTCTAACAGAAAGGTCAGTCTACAAAATAATGCCTCGTGTGACTATGTAGATCCAATTAAAAATATTAGGAATGATGCACTGCAGCGCAGCTCTTTAAGGAATCTTATATTTACAAATAAAATCCACTATTTTCTATAATTATTATCAATAGTGTCTATATTTGAGTTTCTATAGAAATGGCTAGAGCCAATATCAAACAGGAGAAATGATGGCTTGGATCCAATGGCACACAAGCATGAGGTGAAGGCACTTCCACTCACACAAGGTGAGGTCTAGGATTATCACTGATTTCCCACATACCACATCAAAATGTTTTTTTCTGAAGAGTTGTGTCTCCTCCCCACCTCAGCCCTCAGGAACAGCTTTTCAGTGCAGAAAACTGCAGCAGGAAGCAAGAAATGCTCATTTTGTGAATAAAATGCTGCTTGCCATTGTCAGGATGCAAGCCAATTTCTTTTCCTGGGGGGTGTCTCCACGACAATGGAAGGACAAGCTAATGGTGGCTTACCCAGATTTTTCAAGGAGACAGCTTTGGTCCGAGCAGGGCTCTACGAGCAAGTACACCGCACCATTCTAAGTCCCTTCACAGGAACATACTTCTGGGTGGAGGGATTGGAGTGAACATCATCAGACTGGCAGCAGCTGATCAACCAATGCAAGAGGCTTCCCCCTGCTCCAATGTGAGAGGTTTTTTGTCCTTCCTTATGGCTGACAAAGTTGCAAATGATCAAAGCTTTGAAGCTTTGCATTAATTACTCCAAAGCAAACATTAAAGAAACATAGGTGCAGCCTTCTTTCTTCCCTGAAGCTCCTGATAAGCTTTGCATTAATTACTCTCTTACAGCTGAGAAAGCAGCTTTGACGTAGTGCTTCACAACCTTTAGGAGAATTAACCCCCTGAATGCTTGAAGCATTGTGGCTCCCTTTCTAATCTCCTTTTTCCTTTCCACTGAAGCTCCCAAACTGCAAAGGATTGAAGCTGTGAATTAATTACTTCCAAATAGCAAGGAAGCAAACATCAAAGACATGAACCTTCAACATTAAGGCTCCCAAATGTGTTATTTTGGTGCATGGGAATCTTAGTAACTTCTGGAGTGCTCATTTCAGGAAGAAGCCTCTTTGACCACAATGGGAGTTACTTCTGAGAAGACACACATATGTTTGTTCTGGGAAAGACAGGGATGGGAAACATAGGGATGGGAAACCAGTCCCCTTTCTAAACCGATGCAGAGCAGGGTCAAAGGTGCAAATTAGGTACGTCCGAACAGCAATAAATCAAACAATGGAGAATCGCATCTTTGAGAGAGCGTTTTACAGCCTTTCGGGAATTAGTGCTTTAAAATGTGCTATTTCAGTTGAAGAGGATCTCTGTAAATTCTGAAGTGTGCATTCAGGGGACAAGCCTCATTGAGTACAATGGGAGTTACTTCTGAGTAGACACTAATTGGTTTGTGCTGGGAAACACAGGGACGGGAAACACAGGGACGGGAAACACCCCTTGACGGGGGTCATGGTGAAAGGCACACCCCTGGGCAGGGCTAGCACACCCAAGGTAAATGCATGGGTTGGGGCACACAACAACTATACTGGCTTAAGGAAAAGAATCGGACTTAAAGTAGTCTCAGGAAATCCAGTTTTTCTGCAAAAAGCTCAAGGGTGGCTGCGGGATGGCCACAACGTCATGTGCCCCAAACAACCTTGAAACCAAGCCAGCTCACAGCAAATTGACCGTGAAGACACCCCCTGCTCTTTGTTAGTCTTATTTAGAAGTCCCCAACCCCACCCTATGTAGATAGAATCATGTGAGGGGAGAATAGGGACAAGTCAGTTCCCTCAGCCCCTATTACCTGTTTGTTGCCTGCTTTGACAGCTCTCCACATTTTGGAGGGGTACCATTTGCACTGGGAAACTTTCTTTAGTGGTGTATGGGACTGGCCCAAGACATTTTGCTGCATGAGGTAAAGGACAAGATGGTGTTCCTCACCCACCCCCATACCGTGTACAGAAACTGTCTGGGCAGCCAGCTGGATCTTACTTCAATTCTGCATTTTCCACTAAACCCGACAGCAGCAGGCTAGCTTAGGGGATGCAGACCAAACTGTGCTATCTCCACAGCATCTGCTGCCTGAGGCAGCTCCTCACTCTAGCTATTGGTAGGTCCATCCCTGCTTGTGTAGGTTCTCCACATGATCTAGAACATGCACAAACAGGGCTCAA
This sequence comes from Heloderma suspectum, assembly GCF_057233095.1. Taxonomy (NCBI): domain Eukaryota; kingdom Metazoa; phylum Chordata; class Lepidosauria; order Squamata; family Helodermatidae; genus Heloderma; species Heloderma suspectum. The sequence goes on from NC_139461.1 coordinate 61,649,280, forward strand.
AATGGCAAAGGGAGCCTACTCAAGGGGAGAAGGCTCCTTGGTGAAGAAGTGACTCTTCCAATGTGTGAATGGGTGACGAGGAGGCAATGGAGGTGGCAGGGCCAGTGGGCTATTCTCCCTTTCATGTGACTCTAATGGCATGGGACTTCTGAATAGGGCTTTATTGATAATACATCTTCACCTTGAGCAACTATCTGGACTATTGTGGAATAGAAGCTACATTGCTTTGTTATACAGAATTCAAGTGACTCTCCACAAATGGAAGTTCTGATGTGGTCATCATATCAACTATCACATTATCAGAAGTTTTAAAAATAAAATAAAAGCTGTCTTCCATTAATAGGCAGGATGTTCCAAAAGGAGAAGTGGCACCAAACAACAAAAAGCTATGTTTATATGAAATATTTTGTTTGAAGAAGCTTATTTATACAAGAATGGTGTAAACACAGGATGATTACAGGGAAAGATGGCTTTGGATGTATCATTTTATGCTTAACAGAATATAGTTAAATTAGGTAAAAGTCTGTTTCAGGCTATGTAAAACTTGCCTTTCAAGTTATGGCATTGATTGTGTGACACTGAGGGCTTTTTGTTTTATCAGAATATACCGAAACTATTGGAAAATTGTCAGTTGCATACAGTCTAATCCACGGTGATGGGGCAAGATCCTCCATTTTCATGACCCTCAACAGTTGCCACATATCATCCAGATCGTTGTGTGCTATAAAGTGATATCAAGAGCAACTGAAATGGATACTGTGTTGGACTACAAGTCCCATAATTCCTAGCTATCATGGCCACTGGCTACTGGCCATGCTGGTAGGGAAGTACGCGAGTTGTAGTCTAATTCCTCTGGAATTAGCACATTGGGGAAGGCTGCTGTAGGATGAGAATCGCTTTCAGTAAAACACATCCCAATGGCTCAAGCAATGAGTTGTACAATGTGCTACAACACAAAGTTTTCAGAAACAGTTGCCAGTCAACATACCCTGGAAAAGTCTCCTTTCCAACACTTCTAATATGGCAGTTATGCTTTGCGACAAACACATATTGCAAGCTTTTGGGCATAAGAGTTCTTATGAGTGGTTTAAATACTGTTTCTCACCCTGGGGGTCCATTCTAGGACTAACACTCTTAAGCTGTGTATCTAATACATTACAATAAATACTCCAGTGTTTTTATGAGTGCTTTTATTATTCATTTATATGCCACCAGCTGCCAGTGATTCAACCTGAAGCATGAAAACAAAGTGCAGAATTAATGCTCCATAAGTAACCCACTGGTTTGTGGATTGTCTTTTGAAAGTACAGTATTTATGAATACAAAAGGAGGTGGTAAAAGCTCAGTCTTTTCCCACTGCTAAGCATGTACTTACTCATTGTTGGTTGCTTGTGGTCTGGATGCTTGTGTGTGAAGGAGAGATAGTAGAAACTACATCAATTTATGTTGTCTTGTGAAGTACAACAAAGTGGGCCAGGTTGGATGACATGACAGCCCATTGAGGGTTAATTTACCATCAAGGACCTACAGCGCATGCTGGCCGCCATTATGACTATGCAATCCCCTGACTGTGGATTGTCATGTCATGTGAACCCGGGTGGTGTGAGTTATTTGAGGGTTAAACAACCCTTGCATAACCCTACAACAGACGGTATGTTTAATTGCTTTAAGGAGTTATGGGAAATATTGCCATATTGCAACCTGGGGATGAACAATATTATTTCAAGATCCCTGATGAAGGCAGCCATGACTTTTCCTACCTGTTTCTTCCCCAATATAGTCAACCCTGATCCCTAGTGAGCAGAAACTCCAGGCATGGCACACAGCAGGTGGGAGAGGACACAGCCAGATGTAACAGGGAAAGAACAGAAATATGAAGCCACAACTGCCTCATTTCTCATTTCAGCAGGGATCTTGAAAGATCAAGCATTAGTCTCTGGGTTACCATCTGGAAACCCGAGTTATGTGTCACTTGTAAATAACAGATTTCCCAAACAATACAATGACATACCACTGGTTGCAGGTTTTTCATTACCCTATGCTGTTCTGTGATTAATTAAAATACCTAGCCTCAGCATGCTACGACCTGGGAAGAAACAACTATCCTGCTTTTTGGTTCAATTAGTCCAAATTTTATAGCAGTAGGAAGAAGAAGGTTAGATGTGAGCATGATGTCCCAAACCAAGAATAATGGTAACGCACAGAATATTTTCTTCAGAGGACTCAACACTTTCTCTCCAACAGGTAATGTGGCTCAGATAGGATGCTGCATCTCTGCTTTGTGTGTTTTGCAAATTATTCAGCTGAGCTAACAGGACTGCCTGTCGAGAATTCTGTGAAAGCAAAATGGAAGTATTTGTAACTCAACAGTTAATTAATATGTTAATGAAAAATGGCAGCACCATTTCAGGTTTAAGAAGCAGGGAAACAACCTTCAGCCAATTAGTATAATGGTAAGAGACAGATGTGATTCTTAAATATGATTACAAGTGGTCTGAAATATGATGAGTTTCACTCACTCATCCTGAATGGCACCACTAAACATGAACAGCTTCTAAGGGTGCAATCCTATGGCTGCTAGTCAGTGGCTATACGGCCATAGGATAGGTCGGTTCCCTGAGAACCGACCTCCACCCCCTCCCACACTGCCTTGTAGGCAGCGTGGATTGGACCTGTGCTTGTAAGAGGAGCGCAGAGTGGTGAAAATGGAGCATTCCTGGGGACAGGCCAGGGCAGGGAGGGCAGAAGTACTGTTCTGACGTGTCCTATGCGTCGTCTGGCATCTGTTCTGACGCATCCTATGCGTCGTCTGGCATCACCACCCCTCCCCGCCCGCTCTGACTTTCCATGGCTAGACAGCCGAAATCGGCTGTCTAGCCACGAATGCAGGGTGGCTGAAGCTCAGAGGGGACGATCCCCTCCGAGCTGCTCCTGCCCTGCATTGGATAAACAGTCATCTCCAAGTTCGGAGGCGGCCGCCTATCCCAACAGCATTGCGCCCTCCATTAATAACGTTTGCCAAGAGGTTATTCTTTTGTCTTATGTAGTTTTAAACTTATTATGACATCATGCTGCAATTCCTGGGTTGTTTAACCCAGAAATTGCTGCGGATGAGAGAAGCGATGAATGTGCTGCCTCTCACACGCTTGTCATTTCTGCTTTCCATTAACAATTCTGCTTTCTATTAAGCAATTGTTTCATGATGTGCAAACCCAGAAACTCTGGGTTAACCCAGAATTAACCCAAAAACAAACCATGGGCATCAAACCATTGATCAAATGCAATATATAATCTTAAACTACTCTATGCTTTTCTTTGGAGGGTTTTGCCCATCTGCAGTGACTTAGACCTACTTTACACACTCCTGTATTGGTGACATGGTTGCTGCTACCTCTGTAGTCATTCCCACATTGATCTCAACATATTTTAATCCTTTTCTCCACACAATTCATCCTGATAACATAAGAAGAACCATGTTGGATCAGACTAAAGGTCCAATGTGGCTGACCAAATGCTTTCCCATAGTGGCCAACTAGTTGATAATAGGAAGCCAACCAGCAGGGTATGAAGGAAGGCAATACCCATTCCCACTGGTTGCCCCATAGCAACTGGTATTCAGTGGCATATTACCTTTGAACAGGAAGGTTCCATTGAGTTATCATGCCCCCCAAATAACTGATAGATACAGCCTTCCATGAAGTTATCTAACTGTTTGTTAAAGCCACCTGAACTAGTGACTATCACCATTGTGATAACCACTACCATGCCAGGACCGAAGCATGCAAGTGGTGCATCACTTGCATATTATTGCAAATATGGCACCAGGAAGAAGCTGTTACACATACCTGGCCTGGTGTGAGACCAACCCTGCTGGGACATAGGGATGTATGGACTGTGTAAAATCTGCTCCATCTGTGTTTCGTGGATTGTCAGGGGCCTTTCGTTCCATTGTCCGCCCACAGACGGATGCAAATAATTTTTTAATGTGGAAAAATATGCAAATTATGTAAATATTTATGTAGGTATTTACATAACTCACCTCAGTACGTAACATTTAGTGTATTGTCCCACATTCCATTCAACGTTTCCTTAGCAGAAACTTATGTATTTTTCTACGGATTTACATGTGTAAAGTTCAGGAAAGTAAAAAATTCATCCAAAAGTCCACGGACTCTGCACAGCCTGAGGGGAGCGCTCTGCAGTAGATTCCACGGGTCAGAGTCTTAGAAATCCGAGTTCATTTTAATCCATCTCGAATTTCTGCAGCATCCCTACTGGGACATGTACTGTACATGACTGTGGGATCTTAAGGGTACGTTCACACCTACTTTCACACTTTCTCAAACACCAGAACTTTATTCTCATATTAACTTGAGGCTTAACATATTTCATTTATACAGCTGCTCACACTGTCATTTCATTGAGATCAAAAGATTTCTCTTCCTTCTTGCTATCCCAGTGAGTAAGAAAATATGAGAGAGGCTGTCTTTGAAAAGGGCACCCAAGCCAACTATTATTGCATAGGAAAACAGAAGTAGTTACTAGCCCCTTCGACCATTATAAGCATGCAAGGGCCATGATATGATTACCAGGGGGTAGGGCTACATTGCTGGCCCTTATGTTGCACAGCTTCACCTGGCCCCACCGCTGATGTCCATGAATCATGGATGAACAGGGTGCCAGCTCCCAGGGAAGTGTATACGTGTAGACGTTCCCCTTCAGATATCCATGCCTAATAAATAGGCTTTGGGAGTGGGTTCGGGGGCAACCATCAGTATGTCCCAAGACCCTAGTAATCTTGCATAAGGGCCCCCTTCAGATGTATAATGCATGGAAGGGCCTACTGTCTGTTCCAGAACCATCATCACTGCCTCTTTCAAGAGTTTTGGCAGAACCAGCTGTGAACTACTTCTGAATATTTTAAACATTTTTTATTTATTTGGAGAATTTATACCCCACACGCTCTTGCGTGCTCAGAAGAGACACTCAAGTGACTTACATCCTCTATCAAATGCAAAAGACTTTATAAAACAATAAAACAGGAAAGCCAATTAAAATAGACTTAAAATGAGGAACAGACACAGCAGGAAAAAAAGCAAATAAAGTTCCAGAAAAACCTAAGTGTCTCATTGTCAGCTCGAAAGTTTGTATGTCTGCTGGGATAAAGTTATTCACGGGGTGGCCAAAAAAAAAAATCTCAGAGGAGCCAACTCAGACATTTCTAGGCAGGGAGCTCCACAGTTTGGGTGCAACCCCTGAGAAGGCTTTTCCCCTCATCCTGGCCAATTGTATCTCTGTTGCCAGGCCACCTCACAGAGCCTTCCACACAGATCTTAATGCATGTGCAGGTTCAGAGTCTTTAAGGTAACCTTGTCCTAAGCATCCTAAGTAGCATTTCAACCCCAACCCTACCAGTGGTCAAAAGTTCAACACAGCAGGGCCAGACGCACACCTATCAGAAATTCCAGCAATCAGTATGAATACATTTTACATGGACATATAATGGGATGAGACTTCTGAAACATTTTTTTAAAAAAACGATCAAACCTGAAGGGTTTGATATCGACCGTCTTCCCACCCACCCCTGCAAACACACACACACACACACACACACACACACTCACACACACATTATATAGGATTTTTCTGTAGGATCAAGTGTTTATTTTCTCACTGACAAATTGCTGATTTTGACATTGACATTTACAGGATTACAAACATGCCAGCATGTACAATCTGTTAACGACAGGCAATATTTCACATTTTAATATTTCTTGAGATAAAACCAATTGCAGATGGTTAATCTAAAATCTACACCATCTGGTATGTCAGATTTCCTAAAAGTCCATTAAACTTTTCCAAATAGGGATGGATCCTGACTAAACTGAATCTTCTGAAGAAAAAGTACTTGGGTCAAATGTTTGATAAAACTATCTACCTGATCGATTGCTGCTGTCAAATTCCCAATAAGGTTGCAATTATCTCTCTGGTTAGGCGAGGCTAGGTCCTATTGATGTCAATGGAACTTGTCTCTAAGAGCAACTGAGTACAAGATTGCCAGTGTGGTGTAATGGCTAGAGTGTTGGAGTTTGACCAAAGAGACCCAGGTTCAAATCCCTACTGAGCCATGAAATGTACTCCTAGGGAGACATTGGATCAGTCTCTCACTTAGCCTAACCTACTTCACAGTTATTGTGAGGATAAAATGGGGTTGGAAGGCACACCATATTTCCTGCACTGAGCTCCCTGACAGAAGGATGGGATAGCAATGTGATAAATGAACAGATACAGTCAGGGCCAGAAATACTGGAACAAGGATAACTGTTTTGGCAGTTGGCCTCTGTACACCACCACATTGAAGTTGAAGGGAAACACACTCGGATGGGAGCGAAGTCAGGACTTTCAGCTGTAATTCAAGGGGTTTGACAAAAGTGGGGCACTAACCATTCAGGAAGGACAGCCAGTGGCATACACACACACCCATCGTTGGTGGCGCATAAGTAATGGAATGAATGGCTGACAAGCAGCTGCATGGCCAGGTGTGGCCTGTTTCCTGGGTACCCCATGACCAATCAAGCAGATAAAAGGCCTGGAGGGGGTTCTGAGTGTTACATCTGCATTTGGTAGCTGTTCACTGGAACTCCCAACATGGGGTCCAAAGAGGTGTCCATGCAAGTGAAGAAGGCCATTATTAGGCTGAGGAAACAAAATAAACCCATCAGAGAAATAGCAAAAACATTGGGAGTGGCCAAAACAACAGTTTGGAACATCCTGAAAAAGAAGGAATTAACTGGCAAGCTCAGCAACAGCAAAAGGCCTGGAAGACCACAGAAGACAACTAAAGTGGAGAACTGCAGAATTCTGCTCATGGTGAAGAGGAACTCTTTCACAACATCTAGCCAGGTCAAGAATGCTCTTGCGGAGGTAGGCATGTCATCGTCAACATCTGCAGTCAAGAGACGGCTTTATGAATGTAAATACAGAGGCTTCAAGGTGCAAACCACTGGTAACACTCAAGAACTGAAAGGCCAGATTAGCCTTTGCCAGCAAACACCTAAAAAAGCCTGCCCAGTTCTGGAATAAGATTCTTTGGACGGATGAAACCAAGATTAACTTGTACCAGAATGATGGGAAGAGAAAAGTATGGAAAAGGAAAGGAACAGCTCATGATCCATAGCATACCACATCATCTGTCAAACCTGCTGGAGGCAGTGTTATGACATGGGCATGTATGGCTGCCAAAGGAACCGGGTCACTGGTGTTTATTGATGACCTGACTGCTGTTAAAAGCAGCAGGATGAATTCTAAAGTGTATAGAACCATACTTTCTGCTCAGATTCTGCCAAATGCTGCCAAACTGATAGGACGCTGCTTCGTATTGCAGATGGATAACGACCCCAAACATACAGCAAAAGCTACCTAAGAATTTCTGAAGGCAAAGAAGTGGGATGTTCTTCAATGGCCAAGTCAGTCACCTGATCTCCACCCAATAGAGCATGCTTTTCACTTACTGAAGACAAGACTGAAGGCAGAAAGACCCACCAACAAGCAGCAGCTGAAGGCAGCTGCAGTAAAGGCCTGGCAAAGCATCTCGAGGGAGGAAACTCAGCACTTGGTCATGTCCATGGGTTCCAGACTTCAGGCAGTCATTGACTGCAAAGGATTTTCATCCAGGTATTAAAGGCGATCCTTAAGTTTGAAATGATGTTGGTTTGTTCCATTACCTATGAGCCACCAACGATGGGTGTGTGTATATGCCACTGGCTGTCCTTCCTGAATGGTTAGTGCCCCACTTTTGTCAAACCCCTTGAATTACAGCTGAAAGTCCTAACTTTGCTCCCATCTGGGTGTGTTTCCTTTCAACTTCAATGTGGTGGTGTACAGAGGCCAACTGCCAAAACAGTTATCCTTGCTCCAATATTTCTGGCCCTGACTATACCTAAAATAAGACTGCAGCCTTATTTTGAGCCCCCAATCCAGCTCTCCATGTGCATCAGGGAGCACATGCAAGGAGCTGCCTGTTGCAAAACTGGGTTCTGCCATTCATTTCAATGCAGAGAACAGTTTCACATGCACAACCTTTAGTGTGCATGGAGTTGTCTGCTGTACTGAAATGATGCCTTTGTGGGTGGGCTTCTCATATACTCCGTAGGCACATTAGGATGCTTACATCCACATATAATTACTGGAACCAATGTTTAAGCCAGCATGAAAAAAAGTAGTAGGAGTACATAAATAATTACATAAATGCAGTGTATTTCACTTTGATCACCTAAAAGGTACAGCTTAAGCTGAAAAGATTAAAAGCAAGGCAACAGATACGCAGACAAATTAATGCATGCAAGTTCTCAAATCTATGGACCAAACGTCCCTTATCAGCCACAAAAGTTAAAGGACAACTACAGAATTCAGAGGCACTATAACAATGAATACAACAGACTGGGGATAGACAACACAAGCCCATCACTTTCATGCCTCCAGTAATACCAGTTATAAGTGAGAGGAACATGAATGCTTATTGTGCTCATGTTCTGCTTGTCAGCTTCCCACAGGGATCTGGTTGGCCAGTGTGGAAACAGCAGGCTGGACTTGAAAGGCCTTTGGTCTGATCCAGTATGGCTCTTCTTATGCTCTGCGAATGAATCTAGTTGGCCACTGTTGGAAAGAGAATACTAGTTGGTTCAGACTAAGTCACACTTTAGTCCAATTGAAATCAATGGGGTTTAACTTAGTCTTGACTAACTTGTCCCATTGATTTGTATGGGACTAAAGCATGACTTAGACTGGATCCAACCCATTATATTTACAGTGAGACAATCAGTCTTCAGGCACTTCTACCAATCATTCCTTCCTCCATACTTGCCTTTAATATATTTTGAAACTTTATAACCACTGCATTTCTGAGTAAAGCAGTAGATTATGCCCTTCACAGAAAATTATTCTCAGCTCCCACAAAACTTCAGAAGGGTTAATATAACCACCAATACAAAACTGAGCAAGACATTTTTATGTTCTGCTGAGGCATCTCACACATCCCTATACATGAACTGAAAAGAGTCAGACAGAAGGCTCCTCTCAATCTGGGAATAAAAATATAGTTGCCTACATGCCCCAACTAGCAATAGCATATTGACACATTTGTGAAGAGATATAAAATACTGACAATCAGTGGAATCTCCTACAGCTCTTTTCATAATAGGCTTTCCCATTATAGGCTGATATATGGATATAAGGAGCTGTCTCATACCAAGTCAGAAGATCTCTGATCTGTCTAGCCCAATAGTGTTGACTGACTAGCAGCACCCACCGTTTTAGGTAGATTTCTTCCCTTGCCCTGTTATCAGGGTTTTTATTTTAAAGAAGAAACACTGCCAGGGATTGAACCTGGAATTTCAACATGTCAAGCAGGTTCTCTACTTAACATGCTGCAACAGGATAAATCCTGTTGAAAAGAAAAGGAAGCAGGGAAGAAGTTCAGATTTAAAACTTACTGTGCCTTGATTCTATATATGATGTATCCTTAGCAGGCAGATACTCTGCTGTCAGCTGCTTAATAACAAGAACAAATTAAAACGTAGTCCTAATTGGTCAGACTGTGTTTGTAAACATCATTTTTATTCCATTCTTATTCCTGAAGGTACTAGTAAACTACTCCCTTGCCACTTGCCTGCTCCTAAGTCCCAGACAACTGTTTAGATCAATGAACTTCAAACATGAGGCAGGTCTCTGTAGAGAGGAGCATATAATTGGCATGCAAGGAACACATTTTAAAACGTAAAATCTGCTTATCAAAATTTGGTGTTTTCAGTTTTATGCTTTGAATAAACTTTTGCTTGGGGGAGGTGGTGTCAGCTTTTATCGGGACAACACATTTCAATGCTTAAACTCTTAGGAAGATCTACGGTTGGTTGAAAAACAATCTTCAGTACCCAACCAGTGTTCATTAAAGATTCTGCATTAACCCAGAGAGAGGTCTTGAGTGGAGTGTCACAGAGCCCAGTTTTTAGACTGTAAGCTGTTCAGGCTTTTTTCAAAAGATTTGAACAAAAGGGTAGAGGGTATACTTATCAAATGTGCAGATACCACAAAGGTGGTAGCTGTTTCCAAGATCACTGAAGACAGAATTTAGATTTAAAATGATGTTGATAGGCTGGACTGCTGGGCCAAAACCAACAAAACAGGGATAAATACAACATCCTGCATTTACAAAGACTCAAAGATGCAAGTATGGGAAGGTGAAGACCTGGTTTGGCAGCATACATGTGAAAAGGATCACGATGCCTTTTAGTTGATCATAACTGAGCCAGCAGCGCAATGTGGCTACTAAAACAGCTAACACATTAATAGAAACGTTAACAGAAGATTATGAGAAATAATAGTTCAACTCTATTCTGTACTGGCCAAGCTGCATGATGGGCCTGGAAACCAAGTCTTACAATGCTAAAAGACCTGGGTATATTTACCCTAAATAAGATAATGGGATACATGATAGCAGTATTCAAATATCTGAAAGGCGGTCATGCAGAAAAGGAAAATTCTCTGTTGATCCAGAGGGCAGAACTAGAACCAATGGGGGTAAATTATATGGAAGCAGATTTCAGCTAAACATTAGGAGAAGCTTCCTAATGGTAAGAGCTGCTTGACAGCAGAACAGACTGTCACAGGAAATAGTAGGCTCTCCTTCATTGGAGGCATTTAAGCAGAAGCTAAACAGCCAGATGTTGAGGATGCTGTAGTTATGCCTGCACTGAACAAGGAGTTGGACTAGATGACCAAAGTTGTTTCCTTCCAACTCTACAATTCTATAAGATGCACTGCAGCCAGATATTACAGATGCAAATGTTTGAAATTCAAAATTTTCAAAGTACAGTTGCGTAATTTGAACGTTTAATCCTCTTTTCCCATGAGGACAAGAATGATTAATTGATGCAATTTGCTAGGTGCTCCAGTTGTTGAATAATAGCTAAAATTAATTTAGATCAGGATGTATTATTTCACATTCTGAGAATTTCCCAGTGAAAATATATCCATATTCCTTTCCAGTCCAGCTGTGTCTCCTTGATCAGATTTCTGACCTCGTTTACTCAAGGCTAAAACTGTTTCTATTAATTCAACCCAAACAGAGAATCCAGTTTTATGCCTATTCTTATTTCAATTAGTGAAATGATTGGTATGCTGTAGGTAATATAACAACTGTAGTGCATTTTACCCCTTCATGGATCACTGCCTTGTTGTGGCGAAGGGGCTTGCGTAACTCAGTGAAGCCATAAGCTATGCTGTGCAGGGCCACCCAAGACGGACAGGTCATGGCAGAGAGTTCTGACAAAATGTGGTCCACTGGAGAAGGAAAAGGCAACCCACTCCAGTGTTCTTGCCAAGAAAACCCCATGGAACGTATCACAAGGCTAAAAGAGATGACGCCAGAAGATGAGTCCCTCAGGTTGGAAGGTGTCCAATATACTACTGAGGAAGAGCAGAGGGTATTTCCAAGTACCGCCAGAAAGAGTGAAGTGGCTGGGCCAAAGCCGAAAGGACACCCAGCTGTGGATGTGTCTGGTGGTGAAAAGAAAATCCGATGCTGTAAAGAACAATATTGTTTAGGAACCTGGAATGTCAGATCAATGAATCAAGGTAAGCTGGAGGTGGTCAAACATGAGATGGCAAGATTGAACATCGACATCTTGGGAACCAGCGAACTAAAATGGACAGACATGGGCGAATTTAATTCAGGTGACTATCATATCTACTACTGTGGGCAAGAATCCCTTAGAAGAAATGGAGTAGCACTCATAGTCAACAAAAGGGTGGGAAAAGCAGTCCTGGGGTACAATCTTAAAAATGATAGAATGATCTCAGTACGAATCCAAGGCAAACCATTCAACATCACAGTAATTCAAGTCTGTGTCCCAACCACTGAGGCCGAAGAAGCTGAGGTTGATTGGTTCTATTCAGACCTACAACACCTTCTAGAACTAACACCAAAGAAAGATGTCCTCTTCATCATAGGGGATTGGAATGCTAAAGTAGGAAGTCAAGAAATCACTGGGATAACAGGCAGGCATGGCCTTGGTGTACAAAATGAAGCAGGACAAAGGCTAATAGAGTTTTGCCAAGAGAACACGCTGATCATAGCAAACACTCTTTTCCAACAGCACAAGAGACGACTCTACACATGGACATCACCAGATGGTCAATATCGAAATCAGATTGATTATGTCCTTTGCAGCCAAAGATGGAAAGCTCTATACAGTCAGTCAAAACAAGACCTGGAGCTGACTGTGGCTCAGATCATGAGCTTCTTGTTGCAAAATTTTGGCTTAAATGGAAAAACGTAGGGAAAACCACTAAACCATTCAGGTATGACCTCAATCATATCCCTGATGAATATACAGTGGAGGTGAGGAATAGATTTAAGGGATTAGACCTGATAGACAGAGCGCCTGAGGAACTATGGACGGAGGTCCATAACATTGTTCAGGAGGCAGCAACGAAATCCATCCCAAAGAAAAAGAAATGCAAGAAAGCCAAGTGGCTGTCTGATGAGGCTTTACAAGTAGCTGAGGAAAGAAGGGAAGCGAAAAGCAAGGGAGAAAGGGGAAGATATACCCAACTGAATGCAGAGTTCCAGAGAATGGCAAGGAGAGACAAGAAGGCCTTCTTAAATGAACAATGCAAAGAAATTGAGGAAAACAATAGAATGGGAAAGACTAGAGATCTCTTCAAGAAAATTGGAGATCTCAAGGGAAATTTTTGTGCAAAGACGGGCATGATAAAGGACAATGAAGGCAGGGACCTAACAGAAGCAGATGAGATTAAGAAGAGGTGGAAAGAATACACAGAAGAACTATACAGGAAACATCTGAATGTCCCTGATAGCCATGATAGTGCGGTCACTGAACTTGAGCCGGACATCCTCGAGAGTGAAGTCAAGTGGGCCTTAGGAAGCATTAGTAACAACAAAGCTAGCGGAGATGACCGTATTCCAGCTGAACAATTTAAAATCCTAAAAGATGATGCTGTTAAAGTGCTGCACTCAATATGCCAACAAATTTGGAACACTCAAGAGTGGCCACAAGACTGGAAGTCAGTTTACATTCCAATTCCAAAGAAGGGCAATGCCAAAGAGTGTTCAAAATACCGTACAACTGCGCTTATTTCACATGCCAGCAAGGGTATGCTCAAAATCCTATAAGCTAGGCTTCAGCAGTATGTGAACCGAGAACTACAGGAAGTACAAGCTGGGTTTCGAAGAGGCAGAGGAACTAGAGATCAAATCGCCAACATTCGCTGGATCATGCAGAAAGCCAGAGAATTCCAGAAAAATGTCTATTTCTGCTTCATTGACTACGTTAAAGCCTTTGATTGTGTGGATCACAACAAACTCTGGCAAATTCTTAAAGAGATGGGAGTACCAGACCACCTTACCTGTCTCCTGAGAAACCTGTACGAGGGTCAAAAAGCAACAGTAAGAACCGGACATGGAACAACCAATTGGTTCAAAATTGGGAAAGGAGTATGACAAGGCTGCATATTGTCACCCTGCTTATTTAATTTATATGCAGAGTACATCATGAGAAATGCCGGGTTGGATGAATCAGAGGTCGGAATTAAGACTGCTGGGAGAATTATCAACAACCTCCGATATGCAGACGATACCACCCTAATGGCAGAAAACGAAGAGGATCTAAAGAGCCTCTTGTTGAGGGTGAAAGTGGAGAGTGCAAAAGCTGGTTTGAAACTCAACATTAAAAAAACGGAGATCATGGCATCTGGCCCCATCACTTCCTAGCACATAGAAGGGGAAGAAATGGAAGCAGTGACAGATTTTATTTTCTTGGGCTCCAAGATCACTGCAGACGGTGACTGTAGCCATGAAATTAAAAGATGCTTGCTCCTTGGGAAGAAAGCTATGGCCAACCTAGACAGCATAGTAAGAAGCAGAGACATCACCTTGCTGACAAAGATTCGTATAATCAAAGCTATGGTTTTCCCAGTAGCAATGTATGGCTGTGAGAGCTGGACTATAAGGAAGGCTGAGCGCCAAAGAATTGATGCGTTCGAACTGTGGTGCTGCAGAAGACTCTTACGAGTCCCCTGGACTGTAAGGAGGTCAAATCAGTCAATCCTAAAGGAAATCAACCCTGACTGTTCATTGGAAGGACAGATACTGAAGCTGAAGCTCAAATATTTTGGCCACCTAATGCGAAGAGAAAACTCCCTGGAAAAGACCCTGATGTTGGGAAAGATTGAAGGCAAAAGGAGAAGGGGACGGCAGAGGATGAGATGGCTAGATAGCATTACCGATGCAATGAATATGAACTTGAGCACACTCGGGGAGAGAGCAGAGGACAGGAAGCCCTGGCGTGCTATGGTCCATGGGGTCACGAAGAGTCGGACACGACTTAACAACTGAACAACAAATTATGGTGGCACATAATAGCCAAAGGGAGATAAGGCAGTTTCTGTTCAGATGGGAGAAAAAGCAGTTCTGTTTGGGAACGGTGCCTAATCCTAGCAGTATTCCTAGGATCAATCTGTAATAGATGAAAGAAGATGGGCTATTTCCAAGTTTCACAGGCTAGAAACAGCAGGTAATCTGAGGGGTTCCTTCTGGCCATTTCTGCACCATGGAAATAGAGCAGGAAGGCTTCAGCTCTATGTTACTACTACTACTAGTATACTCTCTGTTTCTTTTTCTTTTCTTTTTTGCATTACACAATTAGATTATTTCTTCTTAACAGAATTGGCTATTGCACATCTATGATAACCAGTGAGTCAGTGGCACAGAAAATAGCTCATACATTTTGTATCTCAAGTGTTCCATTGTATCGTATTATTTCTAGGCAACACAAGGTGGATAAGTTCAACCAGAAATTGCCAGCCATGATATTTTATGGCTCCCCATTGTTTAAGAGAAACTTTTAATCTTCTGCTTAAAAGTATTTTTAAGCCTGTAAACCTTTTAATATTTGTTCACTACTGTTCACTTTTCTCACAAGCATAACTTGTGTTACTGATCAGTGACAATGAACTATTGAAAAAGTGAAGTGGATATAATTAATTAAACAGACATAGCGACAGGAGAAATTTGTTTAATAAGATCAGAGTCATGATATAAGATGTGTCAATAAGAGGAGTGCAAATAGGTCAGTACATAAATAAAAGAACTTGCCTATTCCACAAGCACTGTGGAACACTAAATACCTGGGGTTGTCTTTTTGTCAATTATTCTGCATTCTATCCTTGGGAAAAAAAAGTTAACAGGATATGTTTGTGAATTTATTATATCTTAGCCTGCTTCTAAACAATGTGCAAGAGAGCTAAATATTGAAGAGTTTCATATTTGTCAAAGGATAAAACTCCAGGTAAATATGGCTGATATTCACTATTTCAACAAATGCAACTGTGATTCATTAAAAGCTGAAACAAAGGGTTCTGCATTTCCATATCCCCATATGTGCTGTGTTTTATAAATATCAGTCTTCAGTAATTAGCAGGGTATCCATCTTTCTGAATAATAAACAAGAGGAGGAAATACATTTCTCTCTTCTAATTAGAAATATGAAAACTGTGAAGAATTGCCCATTTTACAAGTCATGTCCAGTTTTCTGAAATATTGATGGTAGAAGGAAATAATAATTTGTTAGGCTTCAGAGAACTGCTCCAAATTCTACTTATGTTTCTTTACTACACATTTTACCTTCTGTTTGAGCTCCCTGTGCAAATCCACTCCATACCCAATTAGCATTTGAGTTGCAATGCTTCAGTAATCATTAAACTATTGTGATGACTTTTGATTTTTAATTCCTATCAACATCACTAGCTGCTGTATAGCTTTTGACATTTTCTGACCATGTTAATTGTAAGTTTATAACCACTTCTGGGCACTAATGGTGCTTAGTGTCCTTTTGACATCAACACATCACCCAGAATGGTCTCACATTGTTTTGTATGACACATTACCATGATGTTATGACTCATTATGACTTTAGCATGCCATCTGCAGAAATAAATCCCCCTGATTGCTCTGTAGAACTGATTCATGCAGGTATTCTGATACTGTATTATAGTAGTTTCAAGCTTAAATAGGAAATTTAAGTCAACAGGAAATATAATCACCAGAAAATACTCAGGTCCAATTGTCTTTTGACCACATTGGGTGAAGCTATTCCAGATTATTAAAATGACCATACACTGAAGAAAGGAGCTCTTACAATTTGTTTTAACTGTGCCACCAGATGGAATGCAGAGTGGTCATCCTAAAAGTGGCACACATTTGTAGAGGAGCAGTGGGGGAAATACCTTTGGTTCTGGTTGGGCGCTGGTAAAAAGAGTGGTTCACATTCACATATGCAATATCCCTTGAACCTGTTATCTGACTATTTTAACCATTGCACTCACATAGTTCCAAATGTGCAAAATACACTGTTGTTGTTGCTGTTAATAATTTTATGATAGCTAAATTTAGAGTGATCTCTCCTCCAAAAGCAATTGACCCTGCAAAGGATATTCTGATCTTTCCACAACTTAAAGAAGCCAGGGTGGGGTGGGGGATGATGGCACAAAATAATATATTAGCATAATACCATGTTGCCATGCCCTCCGAAACTTCCCATTCCCATCTATGGAAGGAATGCTTTGTGATGGCAGGCCATTTCATCTTACATGAAAAGCTAATTTCCTCTTGCTTATGAAATGGAGAAGCCCCTGTATATATGGGGCTTCTCTGAATTGTGCCCATAATATAGTATGAAGTAAAAGATCATTATAGAGAAGTTGACTATCTTCAAAGTATTCAGTTACAACAAAAATATTGTACTCAAAGCTTAATTCTAGGAGAGACTGATAGGCAAAGCTTGAATTAGGAGAACCATGCTCCAGGGGACCAAGCCCTAAATTCCTTTATTTTATATTTTATTGAAATGATTTACAAGAAGATTAGCATCAGACAGGAAGGGGATCATACTGAGCAGAAATAATTGGTCTGTACAATGGCTGTTTCCTCTGCTATAGACTTGAATTTACTATTCCTTAAAACGCCACTGAATACTTGTTTGAATAAGTGAAGTGTTCGTATTGCTTCAGGCTTGCCCACTGGGCAATTACTCACACAGCTTAGCATGAAAAGGGCTTCCATCACCCAGACACCTGTTGGGCTTTAGTCTACTTTACATTTGTTTTCATTAATTTATGTCCTATCTAGTGTAGCATTAAATGATTCCTGGCATTCAGTGGTAGTTAATTTGTATTGAAACCTTCCTAGTGTCTGTAACATTGAAAGTCTCCTTATATGAATCTCTTGCAATGGAAATTAAGATCTTCATTATTATTTATTTAGTGTATGGCACATATTGCCAGGCAGTCTACGTGTTGTTGTTTTTACACGGTAGATGTTCTGGCGCCGGTAGTTGCTAGTCTTTGTTGCACTGATGCACCACAAGAGGGCGACCTAGCTTTGCATCAGCTGGCCAGCAGCGTTCTTAGGGAAGTGGGCTCATCCGGGCTTTTTCTCCACCACTCCTCCACCGATCGCGAAGAGGCAGATCCAGCGCCGGTTCCTGTTCCCTGCATAGAGTGCTGCCAGCGTTTCCCCCCACCAAAATGGGGGTACCTATTTATCTACTCGCAGATAGTATGCTTTTGAACTGCTAGGTGGGCAGGAGCTAGGATAAAATGACGGGAGCTCACTTCCGTCACACGGAGCTGGGCTCAAATGGTTGGAGTGTTGACCATTTCTGGCCGGCAAACTCCAGTGTCATTAAGCCGCTGTGCCACCGTGTCCCCTTTAAGATCTTCAGATTCTTGTTAAATACAACATGGGCATGCCAAAGACTAACTGGCAGCACACCACAAATTGGTTAGGATTTCAAATATACTGCTGGTTTCTAGTTTTGCAAGTGTAGGTGTGCTCACTAAAGATGTAGACAAAGGGTACACTCCACCAGTCTATGGACGTGCATGGAAGTTGTGCATATCCCATTCACTTTAATGGGATTTGTGCAAGAGCCATTCCCGATGGATCAAATACATAGTTAACAGCACTCCATTTGTGGTACACAAACATCTCACCTTCTTACTCGAAGGAGAAAAGTTTTTAGTGATCAGTACATGGGAAATTCAGTGTGGTACAATAGCTAAGAGTTTTGAGCTTCAATGCAGAAACCCAACCAGCCATGTACCTAGATACATTTCTTTGATAACCTATTTAGCAGGCCTATTAAGAGAATACAATTAGATATCTCCAAGTGCTTGGTCCTGTGGTTCTGGAGGAAGAGCAAATACAAAAGTGACCATAAATCTATACATGATAGTCAACCCGGTATCGATTTTGCAGGTGAAAACAGACACTTAGAAACAATTAATCATACCACATGTTCAGAAAAGAACAACACTTTGTTGACACAAGGAGTAAGACTACCATTCCAGAATCAGTGCCCTTAACGGGCCGTTAGGCCATGGGTGTTCCTCCCTATCTCCCAGGGCAAAGGCCATCTTCTTTCCCTGTATGAACCTGTCTGTCCATTATGATTAACATCTGGAGGCCCCGCTCTAAGTGCTCCCACTTTCAGCAATTTAGGGCGCAATCCTATCTAGATAGACGGCTGCCTCCAAACTTGGAGGCGACCACCTATTCAAAGCAAGGCAGGAGAAGCATGGGGGGATCATTCCCTCCGTGCCTCTCCTGCCCTGCTATTTCTGCTAGACAGCTGATTTTGGCTGTCTAGCTGCAGGGGGGCTGACTGGGAGAGGAGGCTGCTGTATGACACATTGTCGTACAGGCAGCTCTGCTCTCCCTGCCCTGGAATGCCCCCAGCCCCACCCCTTTTCAGCTGCTCCATGCTCCTCTTCCGAGTGTGGAGGACAGGGTTTCTCCATGCTTCCTCCGAGGCAGCGCTGACGTGGGGGGAGGTCAGTTCTCCAGGAACCGACCTTGGAGTGCGGGCTCCGAGGTCAGTTCCCGGAAAACAGCATATCCTATGGCCATTTAGCCACTGTCTAGCAGCCATAGGATTGCTCCCTCCCTGGGGGGAAACTGGCAATTTAATCATTTTATATTAAATTGTAGGTTATTTGGGTGGAGAGCCTAGAGAGAGATAAATTATTTAAATAAATAAATAATCAATCAATCAAGGTGGCCGAGTATGATTAAAACAATCCATTGTTCTCTTTAAGTGAATATGTGCTTTCCCTGAATCTCACTGTTCTCTCTCTGTTTTAAACAGCACTTGCTCAGATCTTGTCTAGCTTTGGAATCTATATTTTATCATTTAAGCAGGAGTCTATCTTGTCAATTCTGATCAAGAGCTTTCAGAGAGTACTAATTACTTCTGTCACAGGATATGGATTGCAATTGTTCTCAGGTCTCACTAGGCAGACTTTTCCCCTGAAGAAACATACAGTAGCTATTTCAAGAGAGATTACATACAATTTAATGAAGTGCATAGCTTGCCACTCCGTGCACCTTTCAGTAATCCCAGAACAATATGTCATAATATCTTTAGACAATGATGATTTTTACTTTAGCAATTTAACAGCCTGCAGATTCAGTTAAGGATGTAAGCAGCTAAGGTTGCTGGAATATTTGCAATGATCTGAAATACTGCCAGCTAACATTTGGAATCTCCTTTAAGCCTCTTTGGACACATCAACGGGTTCATTTGTCAATGCTGAAGATGAATGTTTGGTGTTTAGAGCTGACACTTGATAGAGAAAGTCTTCATGAAAGTTACTGAAGTTGTCACTGCTAAGAAAAGAACATCTTCAGTCAAACCTCACCCAGGAGGAGGGTTGACTTACATGAGGAAGACTTTCTGGAATAAAAATTGACATCCCACTATCTAGTTTACAGAGCATGATTTTCACTCACAAGAGTTTCATGTAAGTTTTTAGTACAGGTCAAATTGTGATGTTGGAAGGATATGAGCCTCCTCCTATGTGAGAGTGATGCAGTGCAGGAACTTTCTGGAATAAGACATCCCATAATTTATGGCTGGTGGCATATATAGGGTACCCAGATGACTATCTAGAAACTGACAAGCTTATCTTCTGGGAGCAACCTGCTTACTTGCAAATGTGTTTTCAACCCCTTTCCAGGCTCTAAGAGGACTACATGTTATAGAAATAGCAGCAAATGCCTGTTTATCACATGTGTGTGCTGAGTTTCCATAATAAGATCGCCACAGCTATCTTTTTTTGATCATGTGTACACGTTCTGGGAAGCCAAGATTGGCTCCTGGTCCCTGTAGCATGTACACACCATAACATATGGTTAAAAAAACAACCCTGAGTATTACTTCTTCAGGAAAAACATGAAGAATACAGGAGTGCATGGCTGGTGTCACAAGCTGGTATTTCAGGGCACCTGCTGAGGTCCACACCCCTAAAGGGGCCTTCTACCAACCCCTGAAGCATTCTGACCCTGCTTGCTTTTCTCCTGGCTGTCACTATCAGTATGCCTACCCTCTCCGAGAATACAAGCAGTCACTAGGGTGAAGAAATAGAGCTACTTCCTTTACTTGCCTTGCACAATCCTTCCGGGTGACTATGCAAACTTGGCCCAGAGGGGGAGGGAAAGTGAACGAGAACAATGAAGATGGTGAAAAGAGTGGCCACTCTAGATATATTACTTAAAATATACAAATGATTTGTTCCTGTTTTTGTCCTTTTCTTAAACTTCTTCCCCCCTCCTTTTTATTAGTATTATTATTATTAATACCATTATCGGATTATTGTTATTATTATTACTATTCCTTGTTGGCTAAACCTTTAACGTCTATTAGTATGCGTTAATTGAATGGTAATTTATGGCCAATGGAAATGGATTGTTTGCTTCTATTTCTGTGCTATAAAGCTATTTGGATATTTGGTTTGTTCTTATTGTAGTTTAATATAATTCTGTTTTTTTTCTTTTTTCTTTATTTCTCTTCCTTCTTCTGCTATCCACCCTTTTTTCTTTTTTTTAGAATACTGTTGTTGGAAACCGAAGATTCTGATTATATTGTTGGAAGGGTTTATTTCATTTATAAAAATAAAATAAAAAAAAGATTAAAAAAAAAGAGTGGCCACTCAAAGCGGTGGCCCCACTGAAAGCATCTTGCCCAAAGGCTCCCCAAAACCTGAAGCTGGCACTACAACATGTTGTATCATTAATTCCTCTAATATATCATCAAATGATCCTATGCAGGACTCTGAAAGAAGCCAAGGGAGGGGCAAGTGAAATGGGCAAGTCTTTTATGTGTTAGAAGTTCCTGAGATCTTGAAGAAAGTACTTGAAAGTCAATGGTTATCAGCAGTTGCCTCAGAGAAAGGAGGAAGCCAGCTTCCCTCTGCAACATTTTGGCCAAGCTCACATTTTGGATCTCATATCATTACCCCTTCTGATGCTCAACCTTCCCACAAGAAGTTATCTAATGAACAAGCATGTGATGCAGCCATATGAGTAAGTGACCTACAGGAGCATCATCCAACCCAGCTAGATGGTCAGATGACCAACAGAAACATCTTGTAGGTAGCCTTGGGTGTTGCCCAGGGAGAGGGCTGGAAAAGAAGGATGTTCCTGGATGTCTTTGGCTAGTGAGAAATTCAATTCTGGCTGCAAAACCTTAAGCCTTCAGTCAGATTAGAAGGGAAGATATCAATTTAGTAAGTGGGTTCCCATTCTAATGCCTTTTGCTGTCTATCTGCCAAGTAGGAGGAGCTTTGAGGCAAAGAAGTCTTCAGATGAAACATCTCAACACCCTTTCTTTCCTTCATATATATATATATATATATATATATATATATATATATATAGTTGTCCAGAACTTTCTTTGTGGTAATCAGTAGCTCCTTCCTCTGTCAAATTCTCAGTTTACAGCATTGTTGTACTCAACTGGATTTGCCCAGTGGAGGCTGGTGGCTCCAATGTCAGTGGGGTAGTACATCTGCTCCAGGTTTCAGTCAGAACCAGTCAGAACTCTATCCAAGGAGCTTCAAACCTTGAATAGCTCCTTTAGAGTTCTGACAAGTTCTGACTGAAAGCTGGAACAGATTCACTGCCCCACTGACAATGGGAGCCACTAGCCTCCACTGGATTTGCCCTCTTGAAGCTGTGCTCACATTTACTCATGTCTGCAGGAATGGAAACTGATAGAAGTCTGAAAAGCCAAGTCATTGTCTATTCCAGGCAGAGAACAGAGAGATAAAGCTCAAATGAACAAGCTGTCACAGGGCCTGCATGAAAATGAAACAAGAACCTCAGCATTAAAAATGCATGTTAATTCGTTACAAGTAATGTTACTTACAAGGTCTAATGCTCAGCAAACCTCCTACAATTAGCCAACTTTTTCCATAAGAAACAAATACTTGCCAAGTCACCTTGAAATGGAGAAAGAGAGAAGGAAATCCCTCAGCTAAAAATACTGCTCACCGAGGAAGAACGATACCTTGTAGTCTCCTCTTTCCAGTGGGAATCACTACTAATGCTTCAATGGGGAAAAAATAAGATTAGCTCCTTTCTACGTACTGCCCTTGGAACCATTTTAATAATGATGTTGGTGTACCATTAAAAGACTCTCTGAGCAAATCCAGAAAGCCAGACTAAAATGGAAGAAGGCCAGGATTTCTTCTCAATCATCCCAGAGTGCAGGACATGGAATAATGGGCTCAAGTTACAGGAAGCCAGATTCCGGCTGAACATCAAGAAAAAACTCCTGACTGTTAGAGCAATATAACAATGGCACCAATTCCCTAGGGAGGTGGTGGGCTCTCCCTCACTGGAGGCATTCAAGATGAGGCTGGACAGCCATCTGTCGGGAATGCTCTGACTTGGATTCCTGCATTGAGCAGGGTGTTGGACTCGAGATGGCCTTGTAGGCCCCTTCCAACCCTAGTATTCTATGATTTTATGATTCTATGTCTACATTGTTTATATTTGAAACTGTGAATAAGCAGTTAATTGTGTGTGAGGGGGACCTACAATTTACATTTACATTTACTTTTACATTTATTTATTTAATTTACAATATTTATATACCACTCCACATATTCTTATGGCTGAAAGTGAGGAGGAGCTGAAGAACCTTATGATGAAGTTGAAGGAAGAAAGTGCGAAAGCTGGGTTGCAGTTAAACCTCAAAAAAACCCCAAGATTATGGCAACCAGCTTTATTGAGAACTGGCAAATAGAGGGAGAAAACGTGGAGGCAGTGACAGACTTTGTCTTTCTAGGCGCAAAGATTACTGCAGACACTGACTGCAGCCAGGAAATCAGAAGACGCTTACTTCTTGGGAGAAGAGCAATGACAAATCTTGATAAAATAGTTAAGAGCAGAGACATCACACTGACAACAAAGGTCCGCATAGTTAAAGCAATGGTATTCCCCGTCGTAACCTATGGCTGCAAGAGCTGGAGCATAAGGAAGGCTGAGTGAAGGAAGATAGATGCTTTTGAACTGTGGTGTTGGAGGAAAATTCTGAGAGTGCCTTGGACTGCAAGAAGATCAAACCAGTCCATACTCCAGGAAATCAAGCCAGACTGCTCACTTGAGGGAATGATATTAAAGGCAAAACTGAAGTACTTTGGCCACATAATGAGAAGACACGATACCCTGGAGAAGATGCTGATGGTAGGGAAAGTGGAAGGCAAAAGGAAGAAGGGCCGACCAAGGGCAAGACGGATGGATGATATTCTGGAGGTGACGGACTCGAGCTGGGGGTGGTGACGGCTGACAGAAAGCTCTGGTGTGGGCTGGTCCATGAAGTAATGAAGGGTCGGAAGCGACTGAACGAATAAACAACAACAAAACACATATTCTTAAGACTCTTGAATATTTCTGCTCCTGAGTGGACGTGCAGATCTTTGAACCATAGACATCACGTACAATTGGAGGCAGCTTTAGGCCCTGGGAAAGGAATTAAATATATGAAGTCTGGGGGAACCTCCTTGAAGTTAGTATGCTTAATAGCTTGGATTCAGATGTCACCTCCTGCAAACAGAAGCGCTCCTTCTGTCCATGGAAGGATTCTGATTTAGCAGAGGGATCCTGCTGGTGGAAGAATGAGGGAGGAGGCGATCGTAGTCAATTCCCCCTGCAGCTCCCTATGCCTCCTGAAAATCTGCTCCAGAGGGTTGGGAGACCCTCTGGAATGGCATGGCATGTGGCACTGAGGCCTGCGGGGGGGAATCAACTCCCCGCTTTCTGCCAGGGGGAGCATCCTGATCAGATTTCCACTCAGGGGGTGTTCCTGCTGGCAGAATCAAAGTCTGGATCCAACCCACTATTTATACTTTGCTTTTTAGCCAAGATTGACTTGCACAGTAACTCACAATTACAATCCATAAAAAGGTACAACATATTAGGGGATCTGTGGTATTCTTTATGGGAGTCTGTTCTGCTCCCTGGCAGTTGATATCGCAGTCCTGGGTCCCTCCAGAGGAACAGGGCAGAGATGTGTGTCAAACATGGCTATTTCAGATGACCAGACTGAGTGAGTGAACTCTGCATGCAGCTGATTCTCTACAAGAGAAAACAGATAATACAAGGAGCATCCTCAGCTTTGTTCCAAGCCTGACCTCCCAACTGAATGGCAGACAAGCACATCAAGTCAACTGAATGCTGGTTGAAGGCCTGCACTTCCAACTTCCACTCTCCCTCATGGCTGGCTCCCTCCTGCTCTAGCTGAGGAAAGTGCCTTGCAGGGAGGCTTCTGGGATTGGAACCTGTTTTAGGAACATGGTTGCAGAGTGGTTCGTAGGCTTTCCCCAGTTGTAGGCTTTCCCCAGCTGGAGCAGAAAGCAGCATAAGTGGCAGCCAGGAAATGAATGGAGAGGGGTTAGAGTAACATCGTGGCACACTCTTCTGTCAAGTTGAGTTATAAGGCAGGCCTGGAAGTCTTCTTCGATTTTCGTTTGACAGCCCATTGAAGACAGGTGCGTACTTTCACATTATTGTCTAAATTTCCATGCTATCTTTAATTATTTCCATCCATGAATTATGCAGACGATCCCCTGGATCTCTAAGAAACTTTCTGAAAGCAGACAACAGGGCACAGAACATACTGATATGATATTCACTTTCTCATTTTAGACCAGAGGTCTTCCTCAGATGTTAGTCCCCATGGAGTCATTAGAGAAACACGGTTGTACAATTAGATGTTTAAGAGATGTCTATTAAACTGGACAAGGTAGTGTGTGCCCGTAAGACATTCATTAGTACAATGTTATAATGGCAAGTTGGCTTGATTGCCAACGTAGAAGCTGAGCAACTCTTCAGCATTTTCTGAATGAAACTGATTTTAATTGCCAAGCACTTGAAATGTTACATTGTTGTAATCTTTTGCTTCAGCAGACAGCATCAAAGGCATTGCCAAGTGTACTTCCATTTTCATAATTTTTATCTCAGCAGTTAGTTGCATTATATTATTTTTGAAGCAGGATTTTTCACCTCTTAAACATGGAACAGCATACCAAATTGATTAAGTGCAGAGACCGTATTCCAGTTATGGCAAAACTGAATGTTAACAGTTGAATTCCTAACGAGCACATTTTTCATGATTTTATGAGTTTGGTTCAGCTCCAGAGAAGTCTTTTCTGAGGTACCCTTTAAACATTACAGTAGCATACAGTAGCATGTTTAGCCTTGAGAAGAGAAGACTGAGGGGAGATGTGATAGCGCTCTTCAAGTACTTGAAAGGCTGTCACAGAGAGGAAGGCCAGGATCTCTTCTCCATCATCCCAGAGTGCAGGACACGGAATAATAGGCTCAAGTTACAGGAAGCCAGATTACGGCTGAACATCAGGAAAAACTTCCTGACTGTTAGAGCAGTACGAGAATGGAACCAATTACCTGGGGAGGTGGTGGGCTCTCCCACACTGGAGGCGTTCAAGACGAGACTGGACAGCCATCTGTCAGGGATGTTCTGACTTGGATTCCTGCACTGAGCAGGGGGTTGGACTCAATGGTCTTGTAGGCCCCTTCCAACCCTACTATTCTACGATTCTATGATTCTATAATTGGAGCTGCTTTTCCAGGGATTCCTCCCCCAGTAACACTGAAATATTTAAAGTCTCACAACCATGTTGGCGGGGACAACCATGGAATCAGGGTCAGGGTTGTTGATTTTGTGGTAAGGAACCTCATGACTGGTTCTGCCCACATGGTTGTAGGACATGAAACATCCCAACACTGTTGTGGATTAAACCCATGGAAAAGTGGTTCCACAGTGCTACTATGACATTTAGAAATATCTTTAACATTTAATGTAAAAACAGAATGGGAGGGCAGATACCTCTCTATAGTCCAGGGGTGCACAACTCATGGCTCCTGGGCTGCATGCAGCCCTTCTAGGCCTTCATTGTGGCCCCCCATGGAGGTTGTGACCCCCACTGCTGCTGAATTCCCACCCACATCTCTATCACCTGAGCTCGCAGCATCCTCCTGTGCACCAGAAGGAAAAGGAGGCCACCGCCCCTGCTGCTGTCACTGGGGCTGCAGCTTCTGTGCCTCTCTGGCTTCCCTCTTTAGATGTGCTGACTCAGCAGCCAGAACGGTGTGCTTTGCATAATCCTCAACCCCGCCACTGATCCGGGGGGGCGGGGGGACAGTATCAGGAGGAGCAGCCTGAGAAATCCTCTTCAGGGCAGAAAGCTTCTGCTACTCTTTCTTTTTCTTTCTTTCTTTCTTTCTTTCTTTCTTTCTTTCTCTCTCTCTCTCTCTCTCTCTCTCTTTCTTTCTCTCTTATTTAAGTAAGATTTAAGATTTATTTAAGATTATGGACCCCTCCTATGGTCCATTGCCAGAATTCCTTTTTTTTATCTCAGTCAAGGCATCATACTCAAAGTAAGCCTGACAGGGAGAAAAGTGCCTCAAATGAGGGAGGGCTAAAAAGGGAGGGCCTTTTAAATTGGACCTCCTTCTAACACTTTAGAAGGCCAAACCCAGGTTTAAACATACTAATGCTCAATATAGTTTAAACTTCAGAAACAGAAAAATTCCCACACAGTAACAGCTAGCAAAGGCTGCAACAAAACTGTCATTGGCTTTGGATTACCTGAATAATGCTCAGCCATTCTGCAACAGCTTTTACCTTTCAAAAAATGAGACTTGGAAAGAGATCTAAAAGAAGAAGTGTGAAGAGACCTACTGTCTCCTGCTCTTTATACACAGGCATAGGAGCAGTCTCCCTGAAAGCACTTCATTAGTTATATCCTTTTGTTCATGGTGAAAAATGTCGGCAGTTATTGATATTCTCATATTAATTAAAAATGTCAGGCTTAATTAGAAATGTTTAGTATGGACAATGAGAAGGTGCTTAGCACAGATTTGAGACTAATGACTTGTGCACTAGGCTGAAACTGCAGCCAACATCTTTTTAACTAATTGCTGTTCTTTATATTTTCTAAATATCAGCAAACACATTCAGGATGAGATTTTCAAATGAAACAGGTAAAAGAATTGTTACTCTTAACAGATACCTGTTCCTTTCAGGTAGGTATTTGACCCAGGGAATCACCCCTCACTGGTGGCTTCTCTTCCCCTGCAACCAACTATGGATTCTTTTTACCCACCTAGGAATGCGCTGTATGACCCAAAACAACCTTCCCCAACCTGGTACCCTACAGATGTGTTTGGACTACAATCCCCACTATCCCCAACCACTGACCATCCTGGCTGGGGATAATGGGAGCTGTGGCCCAACACATTTGAAGGGTACCTGGTTGAGGAAGGCTGACCAAAAGGAACATGCACTCATTATGCAAATGTGAAGCTTTATTTGCTCACACAGAAAATAAGAGTACAAAACACGGCATCATTCCTTTCTGTTTGTGGAGACTGTCCATGCAATGTAGCACCCTGATCTTCCAGAGTCCTAAACGGTGTGGAGAGCCTTCACAGACAGAGGAGCCTCCCCTTACAGAGGGTCACACTCTATGGATGGAGGGAAATGAGAATGGCAATGGGGTGGTTGTGGAGTCAGCACATACAGCACCCCTCCCCTTCCTTACATGCAGGGTCTACACCAGTGGAGCGCTCCTCACCTTGGATAGCTCCTTTAGAGTTCTGACCGGTTCTGACTGAACACAGACCAGATTCACCGCCCCATTGACATCGGAGCCACCAGCCTCCACTGGCCAATGAACACTTGAATGCCTGCTTAGGGCTATAGTGACTCTCACGGCTGAGCAGAGATTCCAACCTGGATTTCCTTCATCCAGTCATAATAGCCACAGCACAGTGGCTGTCCTCTTTCAGTATTTTCATATATGAGGCTTATTGGTGCTATTTATGTTAATATCTGATCATATTCAGTGTGGATTTCAAAACAGAATGAATCTTCTGTCCAATGGAGTTGTTTTTTTTAAAAAAATCCCATTACAAATCAGTTGAAGCAAGAGCTACTTTACGCCTCATGTGTAAAAGAAAAGTCCTTTGTTTTTATTCTCCCGATCTTCGCTCTTTTGACAAGAATCACTGCACAACTGGAAGTGCTCATTAGAAGACTACTGATCTATGATTACCACATCATCCCTGCCTCAAAGTCAGAGACTAACTTATCCCACCCCCATGGGCATGCTGTCATGTGCACGGGCTGGCTTCAAAGGAGCCACGCTTGGAAAAACCGCATGTCAGCGGAACAAACTAGATGATGTTGTAAATATATGAATTCATAAATGTGTCTTCTGGCAGCAGTGGGGAGAACACTCAGGACCATGGAGCATGACGAGTGGCAGGGGTTATCCCTTTCTCTTGCATTGGAATCCCTATTAAAGTCACCCCAGTATTGCTATTTAGCCTGGGAAGGAAGCTGCTATTCCTGTGGGGAATAGTAGGTTCGATGACTGATTATTTTTAGGAGCATGGCATGGGGTGGGAAGGAAGCATTATTAATCAATTATAATACTTGTATACAAATATACAAATTATAATATTTGTATACTTGTATAATGATATTATTATAATTTATATAATTATAATATAATTAATTATATTTGTATACAAATTAATTATAATTCTTGAATAATATAATATTATATACAAATTTGTATATTTGTATATAATATTATAATATTTGTATTATAACTAAAAATCATGATTAAAATACTCAATTAATAACAATTACAGCTGCAGCAAAGATAAATAACAGAAACAATGAAAACAGTTTCAAACAAAGAAAACATGTAACTCCTTTGCTGAGGGACCTGCACTGGCTGCTTATTCGCTACCAGGCCAGGTTTAAGGTTTTAATACTACAGTACAAAGCCCTAAACAACTTGGGACCAGGATACCTGAGAGAGTGCCTTCTCCCTTACCAACCTGCCACGTTGCTGAGGTCATCGGAGAGCTTGCTCCTGGTGGTTCTACATGGACCTACGGCCCAACTGGAATCCACCAGAAGAGCCTTCAGTGTGGTGGCCCCTTTTCTTTGGAATTCCCTGCCCCTGGAGGTCAGGCAGGCACCAACACTGTGCTGTTTCCGGAGCCTCCTGAAAACAGCACTGTTCCATGAGGCATCCCTTAATTGACCAGTCACGGTTTCTATTGGTATTCTGTTTTTCAAATGGCATAATTTTAATCTGGTGTTTTAATCATTTTATCCTTTTACTGTTTTATCTCTTGTGTTCACTGCTCTGAAATCTATTCTAGATATGGAGCAGTATACAAATATTGTAAATACATACATACATACAGATGGAGCCCCCTTTCCTGCATACCCCAGTCCCAGTCGTGATCTGGCTCTCCCAGGGCTGCTATTGAGTAAAAACAAAAACAGACAAGTTAAATACATTCATGCGTTTTAACTTTGGGAGGGGCTTACTTTTGTGTGTATTACATTTTTTATTCTATTCTTTCTCCAGAGAGCTCAGAGTGGCATACATAGCATGATGCTTACGTGTGCATGCGCACACATGGCTTTTATCCTCACAACCACTCTGTGACGTGGGTTAGGGTGAGAGTGTGTGGTCCAAGGTCACCCAGAGTAAACTCTGATACTTTCTTAAGTAATAACCAAAATAACTGGTTTTATGCTGCAGCAGCACAGTTCCTACTGTAAAGTCTCCTTGTGCTTGTTTGAATAACATATGTATGAATAACATAACACACCAGGTTATGTTATTCAGTCCATTATAGTCAGCCCCTTATTAACCAAGCAAAGGATAAAATATTCTTATTGTGTTCAGATAAGTTCTCAAAGACTGAAGATACAAGAAACTGGTGTGTGTGTGTGTGTGTGTGTGTGTATTTGCCACTCCTTCCAGGATTCAGTATGCAGTCCTGTTAAGATATATTCTGCATTATATCCAGAAGCATATGAAATGCATACTACGACTACCTACAGAACTTTATAATTATAACCAGGTTAATGTATGTCAGTGTTCTCCCGCCCTTGAGTTGAAATTTTCCTGCAAATGCATCTGGCTGCGGTGAACTGGCTGTCCAAAAGTGGGTGGGAAATGAATTTGGTTATTATGGCTTTTTATAATATTAGAGAAGAAAGTGGAGATAAAGAGACTTGATATGAGATGTGTGATTTTCATGAATTTAATTTAACAGAGCCATGGATAGAACATTTGGAAGGCTCCATTATTTCTGACAGGTGTAAATGTTCCAACTGTGCTTGAGATACAAAGCTTCTCCATGCATTTTATTTAACTCCCCACATAGCCCAAGTTCAATTACCAGAGAAAGGTGTTCCCCATTATCAGAAATATCATCCCTTAAGAAAAAAAGCCTGAAATACAGATTTTGGTCACAAATTGGACACAATGAAATATGAGAGATGAAAGGCAGAATGTGCAAATGGAAATTATGTATTCTCGTTCTCAAGAGCTTCTCTTTCCTCAAATGAAATAAATCCCCACTAAAAAAGATTTAGTTCTGCATTGAAATATGCGCCCAGTTCTGCAAGGGAAATGTTTTGCATATGCTAAAGGTACATGCAATGCTTCATTATAGCATTACTTTTATCTTTTTTGTTTTGAGTGATACTTGATCATAAGAGTGGCTGTGCTGCAACTGGGGTTTCAATGCTGCCTAGCAAATATAAGGAGATTTGCTATTCTGCTTGCTCTGTTTGCATTTTTAATTTTGTCAGAGGGAAATGAGAATCAAAGCTCCCAACCCATCCTTTGAAGACCAAAACTACAGTTCAGTTCCTATAAAAGGCTCAGCATGCAATCTACCATGGAAACCTCCTCCTTAATTTTCTTATGCTTCACTGTAGCTTTCATTCCACTTAAAATAGCTCATGTCTCACTCACAAGAAGCATAGAACATCATGGTCCACTGGAACAATGGATCTCAAAGTGTCAGACAGCCCACCCTAAATGTCTGAAGGGGAAGCCCGCCTCCATTTGGGGTTCAAAATTCAAAATTCTGGCAACCAGTCCAAGATTCTGTCATTTACATAAAATACTTGGCAAGTGGTTGAGGGACATTTTTTATTCTACTCTTCCTCCAGAGAGCTCAGAGTGGCATACATAATGTGTTTCTTACCCCACATACCCTCACACACCCAGTGGTTTATTTCTGATCAGTTGGCAGCATCCAGGTTTCATTAACAATGCTTGGTAAAAGTACCTTCAGAGTCATTTGAGGTGGCTCACCAGCATTGACCAGAAATTAGCTGCACAGTGACCAAGACATGCCTTGCAGCTGTACATGAAACGAGACAATGCTAAGTTTAAGACTTGAAGCCAGAGTAACCTCACCATTATCAGGAGGCCAGGTATTTAGGGAACTATGTAACAGAGTGGATAATTATAAGCTGAACCAGGAGACAAAGAGACAGTGCCATGATCAGAAGGCATGGCACTGTACTGTGTCAAATACCAAGTTGTTAAGATTTTTGCCAGGAGGCAAAAAAAGAAGACAAAGTTCAGACAAGGGCTGTCCTGTGGGCTGTGCTGGGAGAAGCCCAGGGGGCTGCCCTTTATCCTTCTGAGTGGCTGTGAGCTCACCAGGTGCTCCTGAGAGCTCCAGCTGAATAGGGTGTGTGTGGCCTGAGTACTCCCAGCAGCTGTGTGGGCAGGAAGCCTCAGTTTGTTTCCCGCCTCCCAGCTGAGCAGAGCAGAGGAAGCTGCTCCAGCTGGATTAGGGACTACAGAAGCAAGCAAGCTCCCAGAGAGCGAGCGATCAGAGCGAGCGCACGGGGGAGCAAACAGGAGTTGGCCAAGGGAGTTGCAGTGGAAAAAGGGACAAAAGAGACAAAGGAAAAGAGTGGGACTCTGTTTTTAACCTCCAGTGAGTAGAGGACCAGGCACAGGATACTCTAGAGCAATCAGAAAGCTAGACACAAAAAGGAAAAGAACCTATGGAAGGACAAGACTCTCCAGTGGTGGCGACCTGCAAGGTGTGTGCAATGTTTGTTTTCTTGCCTGAGAACAACATGGCCTACACCTGCAACAAGTGCAAGTTGATCACACTGTTGGAAGAAAAAGTAAGAGGACTGGAGCGGCGAGTGTCGACTCTCCAGGGAATAAGAGAACATGAAGAGTTCTTGGACAGAATGGTGGAACTGCAGCAGCAAAGTGAAGAACAGAAGCTTGAAGAGCAACAGCAAGCTGAGGCAGAAGTGGGAAATGCTGAGGTGAGGAAAAATGAAGTAGAGGATACTCCCTGGAAAAGGGTGACAGTTAGGAGCAGAAGAACTAGAAGCCACTCTACACCAGTGGAAGCAGTGGGACTATGGAACCATTTCTAGGTACTTGAGGATGAGACTGGAGGACAGCCTGAAGAGGAAGAATTACAGGGGAACCTGCATGAGAGCGAGCAAGAGGCTGAAGGTCAGTCAAGCAGAGGCAATGAAACCAAGGCCTACAACAACAGGAAAAGTAGTAGTAGTGGTGTAGCAGCCATATCGGGGGTCAGACTAAGTAGCCTCATGCAGTCTCATGCTTCATGTTCTTGCTGAGCTCTTTCTCCCTTGAATATATTGTTGTAAGCTGACGAGACACAGGAATTCCTTATCTTGTCAAAGGTCATACAATTGTATATCTTGTTCTCTGCTGTTCTCTTCTGTTCTCTCCTTATCATGGCTACCCTATAACCCAGTTCTTGTATTATAAACAATGGTGCTAGGAGGAAAAATGTTGAGGATTGCAACCCCATGCGGGAGGGGGAGGAGGAGCCATTTCATATATGTCACAATGTCTATAAAACCAATGTGCTAATGTAAATCGGGGCTTCTGGCTCTTTGGAAACGATTCCAGCCTTAAGCCCGCGCGTTAAATAAAGAATCTCTTTTTCCTTCACTCCGTGGTCTCTCTGACTCTGGGTTCTGCAACATAAATGGTGCCGTGACTCGGATGTGGCAGGCTCTGAGCCAGACAGGTGGCAGTTGCCTGCTCTTGATCGCCGCACCAGGAGGACGAGCTCGGCGCATGCCTCCCTTTCTTGGCGCCACCGACCTTTTTGTCGAGTGAATGGGAGAAAGCCTGCACCAGGATCGCCCAAACGGTAGTGAGCAGCAAGAGAACCTTGGGAAGCGGAGGAAGGAACTTGAGCCCTGCCTGTATCGCAGCTGCAATTGAGTTGAAACCCACATTGGAAGCCTTCAGGAGAAAGGCAAGTATATGGGAAAAAGAGGGCCCCGCCTTTAGGGAGAAAGGCCACTGGGCAGAAAAAAAGAGGGCCCCGCCTTATGAAGAAGGTCAGTGTTGGTGGTATACGTATACAAAAGAACCTACTCCTTGCGGGTAGAAGGGGGGCCTGATCACACCCCCGAGTGGGCGCCAGTACCTAGCACGCCAGTACTCAGTAGGAAGCTGAGGAAGCTGGGGAAGCCGTTTTCCGCTCTGGTAAAAAGTGGGAAAAGTGGGTGGCAGGGACATATGGATGTAGTGGAGAGATTGATGATTGTGTGAGTGGCTACTGCGGTTTCTGACGCATACCGTTGACCGTCCGGGTGCCCAGGCCAGTAGCAAAGTGCGTGGTGTGAAAAATCCTCTTGTGTCGGCCAGTGAGACCCCTTACTCACTGACCAATTCCCATTCCCTAATTGTATCTGTCTTCAATTTAGGAGGGAGGCTATGGGTGGTGGGGGAAGCAAACCTTGCACCCCCTTGAGATGTATGTCAAACAAAGAAGGAAAAAGGTTTTTTTAAAAGATTCAGAATAGAAAGAGAAAACAGCAAAAAGCTCAAGGTCGAGCTGAGAGGAAAAAAAACAAGATCTGAGGCTGTTAATTAGAAAAATGTTGCAGGACAGTCTGGCTTTTAACAAAGCGTGGGAGCGTGAGAGTGTAAGGCCGAAAAAGTAGCTGTTAGCCTAGCGCGCCGAGAGAGGGGGGGCAGGAAAATTGCCCACAGCGTTCTGAGTTGTGCAACATCATCACCTCGCCTAATTGAGATGAAATCCCTAAGAAATGGAAACTGAAAATGAAGACCCAGAAGATGAAGGCAAAATAGAAAATAAAGGTGAAGAATCAGCCCCCAGAGCACAGGCTAGACCCCTCTTCGAGTGAAAAGTGTGCCATAAGACTGTCCCAAAGCAGAATGAAGCGGAAAGACCACGTTGAAGATCTCTGTCAAGGTAACCGTGTTTAGCTTTGAACTGTGTTAAAATTGCATACAGCCTGTAGCTACTGACCATCAGCTATATGATTTCTGAAGAGCGTAACCATTAAGCTTTTGCCGTGGGATTCCCTGCAATGAAGAAATCTCACTGATTTGAGTGTCCAGTGTTACACTGCCTAAGTGTGTGTGCTAAAGAGACCGAGAAACCAGACAGCATGTTCCTGGCCAAGCCAAAATCATGCTACTGCCATGCTCCTGAAAGCTGCAATAAACTGTGTAAGCTGAAAGACCCAACCTGATTGAGAAGAAGATATTGGAGCAACTGTCTTGAAAAACAATGAGATCTGTGTAGCTGGCTGGCTGACGCTGTCAGTGATGTTACAACTTTAAATTAAGACTGTTTTCCTGTTTGAGACCCCAGCGAAGAAAGCTAACCCGAGTTATTTGTTGCCCGTGCCAAAGCAAGAATTTGGTGGCCCTGTACCTCATCGTGTCCTGTTTTGAGCTTGGGATTTACAAATACAAACAAACTGAGAAGCTTGCCTTTGAAGTCCTGCAAATCACCCCACCGCCTCCCCGAAGATTAATGGCTGCCTGAAAAATGCAAGTATAAAGCGATGCCCATCACCCCCCAGCGTCCTGAGTTTCGGCACTCAGTGTTTCAGTGCTTTCGTGTACCAGGTTAGAAGAGAAAAAAAAAAAAAAGAGTAAGTTTTTAAAATGTCTGTGAGAACCTGACAGAAGTAGAATAAAATTTACAGAGGAGTTGCCCAAGTTAAAGCGTCACGGCTAGAGAGCTGAGCTGTGCGGCTCTGTTTAGACAGAGGCCTTGCTAAAAAGTTAAAGGCCCTTGTCTGTCAGAAGGGGTGTAGGGCCACACTTTCCCTTTTTAAACTCATGCAAAAGTAGAGAGCCTTTGCTGGAAACATCGCATCTTCATTGCCCAGAGCCTTCACTGTTTGCCTCCATCATCATCTGGGCTTTTTAGAGACACTCTGCACATGAACTAAAATTTTAAATTGTCACAAACTTGCCATGGACAGTGCTATGAAGCTTTTGATAAACTTGAACTCTCATCGCTGTGGACCGTGTGTCTATGTTTGTAGTCAGCTCAGTGTACAGCAGGCTGAGTTTAATCTGTGACTTTTAGATTTCCTTCTGCCAGAACTCATGCAGCATAGAGTTGCCGATGCAAAAATGGTGACCTAGAACTCTTTGTGTGTGTGGGTATGCCCGTCCCTTGATTTTAATGAGCCCTGAGCTTTCAGCCAGAAGACCAGTATGATTGCTGGATCTGCTCCATCATGCCTTACCATGCAAGAAGTGTTTTCCATTCATTGTGTTAAATTGCAGAAAAAGTTTGTTGTGTATATTTTATGATTTCTTAAATATCATAAAATATATGTGATATTTGCAGATTAGTGTTAGTTGCAACTCCAAATGATACTAAGTGTGGTTCCCAATGGATGATGAAGAAAAAAGACAAAAGCAAGTAAAAAAGAAGGAATAGAGAAAGTAGCAGACAGATAGAGAAGAGAGAAAAAGAAAAGGCAAAAGGAAAAGAAAAAACATTTGTAAAAAAAGAAGCGTGGCCATAGTTGCCCCCAGGGTAAATTAAAAGCAGCTGATTGTGCCTGGAGCTTATTACCTGGGGTAAAGTAGCCACAATAATGTAATAGTTCTTTAAAATGAAGAAAATCTAACTAGAAGGAGAAGAAGAGCCTATCCCAAATGTGTGTCATTGGGACTAGTGTAAGGCAGAAAGGTTTAAGTAAGTGAGTTTAACTTGAAAAAGACAAATAAAGAAACAAGGCTGGTGCATGGAGCAGAAAGTTTTATATAAAAAGTTTGAAACATGATCTGCAATACAGGCAGATCAGCAAAGAAAAAGAAAGCAAAAGAAAGAGAAAAAATTTGTCTTCCCATACTAATAAATAAAAAGTGTTATCAAGCACTTTGGGAAGCGAAGTTGTTTACAGGAAGCTGTGCCTGAGAACCAAGCACTTCTAGCCTATGCTGAAAATGCTTGCTAGTGTTGTGCTGCCTCATGGGTAACATGTATAGTATAAAAACCCATTTAGTGCAATAGCTCGTGGTTCAGAGAAGCTGTCTGATCCAAAAATTAAGTACGCCTGTGTGCTGTAAGTTACCCAATAAAGTCTCCTTGTAAGTAACCCCCCCCTGCTGGAATCCCAAAACACAAGTGCGGCTAGAGCGCCTCACCCAGTATCAAACCCTGCTGTTAGAAGCCATGAAAGCAGGTATGAAGAAGTCAGTTAATATGACCAAAGTGTCTAAAGTGCTGCAAGGTGCCACCGAGGCCCCAGAGCGTACTTGGAGCGTCTTTCAAATGCCTATCGCCAGTATACCTCCCTCAACCCAGAGGCCCAAGAAGACATGGATGAAAGAAGAAAAGAAGAAGACCCAGCAGAGGCAGAAGATTCTTAAAAAAGAACCAGTGTGCCCAGTGTGGACAAGATGGACATTAGTGGCATGAATGCCCAAATAAAATAAATCAAATACACAAAGGAGAAAACCAAAGGGGCCAGAATGGGCGAAGAGGGAGACAGCTTGAGAGGGGCCGTGACATTGACTGTGAGGGGCAGTGACATTGACTTCATGATTGACACTGGAGTGGCATCAAGAGCAAGCAAACGTTAGCCTTAAACAAGAAGTCCAAACACTAAACAAAGTTCTTCAAGCCCAGCGTAGCTTTGTCTTAGAAAATAAGCCATTCCCATCACAGAAGTTCATCCTTTCCAATTAAGAGTTAAAGTATGAGTTAAAGAGGGAAAAATAACCCTTTGACTCCCAGATGGAAAGAACTCAGAACTGTCATACTTTCCACCCCCGCAGCTATGAAAGCAGCTAGAATTAAACCCTAGATACGTTGGACACGAGTCAAGAGAGCGAGAGGGGGAAAGTAGACCATAAACAGAAATCCTGAAAATCCTTTAAAAATCATTCTGAAAAAGCAGTAAGAAGACTCAGGCTAGACCTTACTGTGGACACACCGGGAAACTGTCCCCCTGCGTATGGTCAGACCTGCAACTGGAGAATTGAAGAAGGGGACTAGACCCTACTGCAGCTTGCCAGGTGAATAGCTGCCCAGCATACGGTCAGATCCCAAAGAAGATCAAACATGCGTATTGTAGTGTTGTAGTGTTAGTAGTGTTGCATTGTGTTTCCTTAATAAGGTGCAAAAAGGGGGGTCTGCCCCTGGAAAAAGAAGTTTGTCCCAGTGATTTGCTGATAATTACTGGCTTCACCTGGCTAACATCACGAGAGTAAAACATTTTTGTTTGCCAAGAGGTATACCTGCAAACAGGCTTATTAGCTCTTGCCTAATACCTGTCTGTAGACATCCTGGGAAAATTCAAAAAGATACCATGTTAAGAGTTTATGGTGTAAGTTTAACTTATTCCCAAAATGCTAATTGGGGCGTGGTTGCAAAGATCCTACCCCCTACAGAGTTCACTCTACGCACCCCCATCATTGCTGAAACAAATGCTACGTGTGCACAAATGCTTAATTGTCAAAAAATTTTCCAGAAAATACAAAGCTATCCCTGGCCCCCTTCCACTGTAATAAAATTCAAAACATATCTTTTAATGATGCCCACATACTTTTGCCTCATGGATGGTTTTAGACATGTAATTCCTGCACTTGGTCATTTATTCCTGCCAACTTGTCTGATAACCACCCATGTTGCCTCAGCCGCCAATTGAACTGGTGCCAATTCTTCCCCTGTAGCCTGAAAAAATCCATCAACGGCAGCCTCGAGCACTCCAACTAACTAAAAATTGTAATAGTCATGTGCAGTTATATTCTGACTCAGAAAAATTGGCCTTAGCAATGTCACTGGTTAAGGTTCCAGGTTTAGCCTTGGCTAATGGTCTAAAGAACAACTGGTTAGCTTGCAGCTTAGCCAAAAGCATAAATGCCACCTCACAAGCATTGTCATTGTTAAATAAAGAGTTGCGTGATCTAAGAGGTGCAGTTCTAGAAAACAGAGCTGGTATAGATTACCTCTTCCTTCTCCATCATTTAAGTTGTAAGACACACCAAAAGCTCTGTTGTTTTAACTTAACTGATAATGGCAATGCTGTAAATAAACAAATCAACAAGCTGCACAATATAGTAGCTAACAAAACAATAAGACAAAACAATTAGCTCAATTAGTTAACCCCTTGGCTTCCAGATCTTAGCTAGCTTAAAAGCATTGTTCATCCTAATTCTACCAGTATTGTTCATAAAAGTTCTGTTATGTCTCTGCGTTCCTTGTCTTATGCGCTGTTTAACCAATCTGTTTTATGTCTCAGCTAGTAAAACTGCTGCCCTCTACGCTCTAATAGCCCAACAAGAGGCTAAGTAATATGTATGTCACAAAAAGCTTTGTATGGTTATCAAAAATGCTATAATTGTAATGAAATTATGCATTTAAGGGGGGAATGTAGCAGCCATATCGGGGGTCAGACTAAGTAGCCTCATGCAGTCTCATGCTTCATGTTCTTGCTGAGCTCTTTCTCCCTTGAATATATTGTTGTAAGCTGACGAGACACAGGAATTCCTTATCTTGTCAAAGGTCATACAATTGTATATCTTGTTCTCTGCTGTTCTCTTCTGTTCTCTCCTTATCATGGCTACCCTATAACCCAGTTCTTGTATTATAAACAATGGTGCTAGGAGGAAAAATGTTGAGGATTGCAACCCCATGCGGGAGGGGGAGGAGGAGCCATTTCATATATGTCACAATGTCTATAAAACCAATGTGCTAATGTAAATCGGGGCTTCTGGCTCTTTGGAAACGATTCCAGCCTTAAGCCCGCGCGTTAAATAAAGAATCTCTTTTTCCTTCACTCCGTGGTCTCTCTGACTCTGGGTTCTGCAACAGTGGGAGACTCCTTGCTGCGTGGGATCGAAACCCAAGTATATCGCAAAGACCCGTGGACCCACCAGGTATGCTGTCTCCCAGGAGGACAGATTAGAGACGTGACTGAAGGGTTGTCTACACTCATAAAGCCCACTGATAGGTATCCCTTTCTTCTCATCCATGTGGGAACAAATGATACAGCCAAGCGGAGCTATGAAAAAATCATGTCAGACTTTGAAGTTTTGGGAAGGAAACTCAAGAACTTTGGGGCCCAGATAGTTTTCTCATCCATCCTTCCAGTAGTTAGAAGAGGGATAGAAAGGGAAAGAAAAATACCCTGGGTGAATGACTGGCTACGAAGGTAGTGCCGGCACGAGAGATTTGGATTCTGGGACCATGGGCTATACTTCCTGGAAGATGGACTGTTGGCAAGGAATGGGTTGCACCTCACAAAAGTTGGGAAGAATGTGTTTGGCCACAGCATGAAGAACTTCATCAGGAGGGCTTTAAACTGAATCCTACAGGGAAGGGAGACGTAAAGTTGGAGGTAACAATGGATGAAGGCTCATGCACCGCAACGGAGAGAACAGCTCTAATAGTGCTCAATAATAGTCTTATCAAATATGTAGGAAGAAAGCCAGACTATGAAGCACATGGTCTTCAATGTCTATATACTAATTCCCAGGGTATGGGAAACAAACAGAACAAACTTGAACTCTTAATACAGGAGGGAAATTATGACTTGATAGGTGTAACTGAGACTTGGTGGGATGATTCTCATGACTCGAATGCAGCAACTGAATGACTTAACTTGTTCAAAAAGAACAGGAAGAACAGAAAGGGAAGTGGGGTTGAACTATATGTTAAAAATACATATTTCCGCACAGAAATACAGGAGGATTTGCTTGGTAGCCCCATCAAGAGCATCTGGGTTAAAATAAATGGAGTAAAGAATAAAAGGAACATGGTGGTCAGAGTCTACTTCCAGCCACCCAATCAAGGAGAAGACAAGGATGAAACATTTGAAAAGCAAATTGCCACTGTTTCAAGGAATCATGATGCAGTAGTAATGGGGAACTTCAATTTCCCCGATATTTGTTGGGGGACAAATTCTGCAAAACATGGCCCCTCCAGGAAATGCCTGACTTGTGTGGCAGATAACGTCCTCCTACAGAAAGGGTAATAGAGGATTGGCTGTCCTTGACTGGATCCTAACCAACAGAGACAACTTAGTGGATAAAGTAGAAGTTACAGGAACTCTGGGGGAAAGCAACCACATTATACTTGAGTTCTTGGTTCTAAAGGAAGCAAAAGCCGAGTGTAGTCAAATGCGTACCCTGGATTTTAGGAAAGCTGATTTTAATAAACAGAACAATGATCAGTAAGGTCCCATGGCAAGCGACTCTAACGAGAAAAGGAGTCCAAGATGGGTGGGAGTTCTTAAAAAAGGAAATTCTCAAGGCAAAAT
The DNA here is from genome assembly GCF_057233095.1 of Heloderma suspectum. Taxonomy (NCBI): domain Eukaryota; kingdom Metazoa; phylum Chordata; class Lepidosauria; order Squamata; family Helodermatidae; genus Heloderma; species Heloderma suspectum. Next base: position 61,690,115 of record NC_139461.1, read on the forward strand.
TACGAACAATTCCAACAAGAAAAGAAGGTGGAAGACAACAGAATAAGCCAGTGTGGCTTCACAAAAAGCTTAGAGGTGACCTGAAAACAAAAAAGGACACATATAGGAAGTGGAAGGAAGGCCAAGCAACAAAGGAAGATTACAGGCAGGTAATACAGAATTGCAGGGATGGCGTCAGGAAGGCTAAAGCTGAAAATGAGTTGAGGTTAGCGAGGGATGTTAACAGCAACAAAAAAGCTTTCTTCAGCTACATGCATAGTAAAAGACAGAGGAAAGAAATGGTGGTTCAACTATTAAATAAGGATGGCAAAATGATAACAGATGACAAAGAAAAGTGCTCAATTCCTACTTTGGCTCAGTCTTCTCCCGAAAGAGGGTCTAGGAGCCCCCTAGTAAAGACAAAGTACAGGCTGAAGGGGCAGGATTGCAGCTTGAGATCGATAGGGATATGGAACACCTAATTACTTTGAATGAGTTCAAATCTCCAGGGCCAGATGAACTGCACCCTAGAGTAATAAAGGAACTGGCAAAAAAAACTCTCAGAACCACTGTCTATTCTCTTTGAGAAATCATGGAGGACAGGTGAAGTGCCAGATGACTGGAGGAGGGCTAATGTTGTCCCTATTTTCAAAAAGGGTAAAAAGGAGGAACCCGGGAACTAGAGACCACTCAGTCTGACATCAATCCCTGGGAAAATTCTGGAGCAGATGATAAAGCAATCCATCTGTCAGCACCCTGAAAACAATGCAGTGATGACTCGAAGCCAACATGGATTTGTCAAGAACAAATCCTGCCAGACGAATCTGATCTCATTTTTTGATCAAGTAACCTCTCTTGTGGACTGTGGGAATGTTGTAGACATAAGGACATATAAGGACATAAGGACATATTGAGGACATATACCTCGGCTTCAGCAAAGCTTTCGACAAAGTGCCCCATGATATCCTGATGAGCAAGCTAGCTCAAAGTGGGCTAGATGAAACAATGATCTGGTGGATCCACAGTTGGCTACAGAATCGGACTCAAAGAGTGCTTCTCAATGGGATCTTCTCAAACTGGGGAGAGGTAACGAGCAGGGCACCGCAGGGCTCAGTCCTGGGCCCAGTGCTCTTCAACATTTTTATTAATGACTTGGAGGAGGAGGTGCAGGGAATGCTGATCAAATTTGCAGATGACACAAAATTGGGTGGGGTTAGATAATACTTTGGAAGACAGAAACAAAACTCAAAGTGATCTTGATAGACTGGAGCGCTGGGCAGAAAACAACAGAATGACATTTAATAGGGATAAATGCCAAGTTCTGCACCTAGGAAAAAGAAACCAAACACACAGTTACAAGATGGGGGATATGTGGCTCAACAACACTACAAGCGAGAAGGATCTTGGAATTGTTGTAGATCACAGGCTGAATATGATGAGCCAACAATGTGATGTGGCTGTAAAAAAGGGAAATGCTGTTTTGGGCTGCATTAATAGAAGCATAGCTTCCAAATCCTGGGAAGTACTAGTTCCCCTCTACTCAGCACTGGTTAGGCCTCATCTGGAGTACTGTGTCCAGTTCTGGGCACCAATTTTAAGAAGGATGCAGACAAACTGGAGAGGGTTCAGAGGAGGGCAACAAGGATGATCAGGGGACTGGAAACAAAGCCCTATGAAGACAGACTGAAAGAACTGGGCATGTTTAGCCTTGAGAAGAGAAGACTGAGGGCAGATATGATATTGCTCTTCAAGTACTTGAAAGGTTGCCACAGAGAGGAAGGCCAGTGTCTCTTCTCGATCATCCCAGAGTGCAGGACACGGAATAATGGGCTCAAGTGACAGGAAGCCAGATTCCGGCTGAACATCAGGAAAAACTTCCTGACTGTTAGAGCAATACGACAATGGAACCAATGACAATTGTTGCTGCACACTGGCCTGGTTTGCACATAATGACAACCGAGGAGTGGTTTAACTCCTTGGTTGTTGGGACTGAACGCGAGCAAGTGTGCTGCCTCCTGCCCGCTTGCTGCTTCTGCTTTGTATCTGCTTTCTGAAACAACCCGGGAACACTTCATTCCTGGGCTGATGTCTGCACCCAGAAGTGGAAGTGGCAGGCGGACGGGAGGAAGCGCACTTCCTTGCTCCCATGCAGCCCTGCCTCTTCGCGGATTGTTTAACACATGAATTGGTGTCACGTGTGAACCAGGTCACTGTGCCGATGTTTTCATCAAGCTATCTACCACAACTCCAAGATCTGTTTCCTGGTCAGTCACCAGCAGCTCAGACTCCATCAGCAGATATATGAAGTTGGGATTCTTTGTCCCAATGTGCATCGCTTTACACTTACTTGCACTGGATGGATTTTCCTTCCATAAGTGAAAAATACAATCTGCATTTGACTACAGTCTGCATGTGAAAAAGCACCTTCTGGATCCAACCCATAGTTTGTTTTTAAACCTAACTAGTTACAACACAGGTATAGTAATATGAATTGTGAAATGCCAGTCCCAATGCTTATCCTTTCACATCCTTCCAAGAAAAAATAATGCCTACTGCAAAGTCACCCAGAACCTCGCAAGTCAAGCAATACTATTCCTTTCAGTAGTGAGGTGACATTTATTCTAGAAGCATTAGCAGAAGAGCAAAGGTATGATGTCAGTGCATGATTAAAAGAAAATTATCTTGTCTGTGGAGAGACAGCTTTTTATCCATGCATTTATTTTCATCCTCCATCATCACCTCTATACTAGATCAAAAGCATTACTTTGAATATGTCTTGCATGCTTCCTTATGCCTCTTCCCCATTCTCCTCAGTGTGCACAGAAGGTAATATCTGAACCAGGATATCCTTTCTCTGGGTAATGAACCCACTTTGGCATGTTTTACATGCCCAAATATAAATCAAAGACAGTGCGGGAGAGGGACTACCTTTAAAGCATGGGAAGAAATGTAAAGTTCCTGGAGGAAGACTGAATCAATATGTTTAGGATGACTTTTTATTAAATAATTTTTCATAACACCTTTTATTTTCTATGAAATAGATGGAAAGTGAGCTGTGTGCTAGTTTTGGCTTTAAATGAACTATTTTCGCAATCCTGTGCTCACTTACCTGGGAATAAACCCCAATGAACACAGTGGGATTTACTTCAACTAGCATAGCATTGTTCTGTACAAGTTGTGTCAGGACTGTGGTTTCTGTGAGAACTAAACTATGAAAGCAAAGCAAGTCTGATTATCACATCCCATAATTTGCCTAGAAAATTAGTCCAGTTCAATCTTCAACTCTGTTATGCTACATGCTTTTTAAGATTGAACTTTAGTGCCAGATGAATAACTGAAGCTGCATGTATTAGAAGCTCCATTCAGTATGTAATGGAACTGAAGCTAAAATAGCCTAATTCTGTTTGTAACACACTTAATAGAGACTTGTAGAGCTGGAGCTGCATTGCTCAGAGACTTTACAAACACCACACATCAGCAGTTTTCACTCAACACATTCCAGAGCTGCTACTGATACTTTGAGAAACCCACTGGTTAAATGAAACAGTTATCATGTGATCGTCAGTCTTTTTTTTTTTTTTACAGTAACTATTACAAAAACAAGTTTTCATCTTGATTGTCTATCATTCTACTATTTAAGACTCTGGGTTGTATCCAATTGGTTAGTGTCCAATGTTAGTCTAACCTAAGTTCCATTCATTTCAATGGTCTACTCTAAGTAGGTCTAACACTGGATACCACCAAATCTATTTGTTCAGTGCTGTTTTGCTTTCCTGTTTTACTTTCCCAATATTCTGTGTACAAATCCCAATACCAAATTACTGTGTATTATTTGTAACAGAATAGTAGTGACTATTGTGAGCAATTTATACATTAGAAAGAACCCACTGATTTTTTTTGTTCAACTGTCCCAGTCCTCAATATTGGGAGGGTGACTACTTGCATGTTGCCAAAAAAGAAGAAATGCATCACCAGAAAAGAGGACAACGTTATGAATGAACTTTGCATATGCTAATTTATAGAACAGACACAACCTTAAATAGAACTAGAATACACCTCACCATAGTGGGCAAGATTTTGACCAAATGATCTGTGTACCTACTCAGTCTGCTGTCCAGGTGCTAACTGTTGATGGAAAACTTCAAGGTCCCTGATCTCCCTTCCTATGGTTATTTATCTTTAAACTAGACGTGAACTGGACAGCCTTTTAAACAGAGGACACCCTCAAATAGAGGACTCTTCTCTGACAGACATTAAGAGTACTATCCTCTGTAAATAGGACACATGACCGCCTTCAGTGTTGGTGTAGGTTGGGTGGTGGTGGTGGTGGTTTTTGCCACCTGCAAAATTAGTGTAATGTCCTTTCACTGAAGTCCAAGACTCAGATAGTGGTTGCCAAACCCAGGTTTGGTGTTTGCTAGTGTACCATATTAGGATTAAGCCACTGACAGTTACTCTTCAAGAACAATATTTATAACATCTTTTCCAGCATCCTGTATGTTTACAAAATCAGAAAGGAGGAAAACGAGCAATATACACAGAAAATATGTGTTTGGAAAATGAAGCCAGTGCAAAATGCAGCAGCCAGATTGTTTTCTGGTGCACACTTCATTGACCATATTACATCAGTCTTGCATTAACTGCATTATCTACCAATCAGTTCCCAGGCACAATTCAAGGTGCTGGTGCTTACCCATGAAGCCCTAAACAGCTTAGGGCCAGGATATTTGAAAGACCATCTCCTTCCATATGAACTTATCTGTAGTTTAAGATCTTCTTCGGATGCCCTTCTGTATGACCCACCACCTTAACTTGGTGGGATCATGGGATGGGGCCTTCTCTGTAGCAGCACTCACCTGCGGAACTCCCAAAGGAACGTAGCTTGGCGCCTTCTCTGTTCAGTTCTAAGTGGCCCATTAATACCGTTTTTTCCAGGATAGCTTTTTAATATTTTAAATCTCTGTTTTTAAGATTCTGTCCTGCATTGGTGCTGTTTTAAAGTGTTTACATGTAAAGCTTTCAGATCTTTTTAAAGTTTTAAAAACATTTTAAATTGTTACAAGTTTTAACTGTAAGTCACCTTGGGGGCGTTGTATATTTACAAAACAAATAAATATAAATAAAATATGGCAAATGTTGTTCCATCAGAAATAGAGGAGTATATTCCAGCAATATTTCTGACAGTACAGACAGTTAGAGAAGGACATAGCAAATGTTTCATTACTTGTTCTGTTTTGTTGAAGGGTACATATTTGTTTCCCATATTTAATAAATACAGTAGGAGAAGCATTCAACCTGTCCATTTGCCAAAGTAATATAAAAGTAGTTTTCAGACTTGTATGGGAATGGCAATGGTATGGAACTGTGTTGATCATTCCCCCTGCTCTCATCATGGGCATAGTCCAACAGATGCCCATGACATTCATGGGCCCTCCAAATTGCAATATACATGCTAAGCTGGTGGAAAACATTCTGGTGACAGAATTTTAGTACTAAAAGGTAAAGGTGTCCCCAACCAGTCGTGTCCGACTCTAGGGTGTGGTGCTCATCTCTATTTCTAAGCCGAAGAGCCAGCGCTGTCCGAAGATGCTTCCGTGGTCATGTGGCCAGTATGACTGAATACCAAGGTGCACGGAACGCTGTTACCTTTCCTGCCGAGGCAGTACCTATTTATCTACTTGCAATTTCTTGCTTTCGAACTGCTAGGTTGGCAGAAAATACAAAATTTAGTACTAAAAGGCAGGTGGCTACCAGGAAGAGGGCCTTTTCTGCTGTGGCCTGGCACCTACATTGTACTCCTTCTGGTGCCAGGTGAAGAACTTTTTATTCTCCCAGTATTTTAGCATTTTAGCTTCCTAGATTTTTAGCTTTGATGTTTTTCAATCTGTATTTTAAATCTCTGCATTGCTGCTAGGTTTTATTCTGGTTAATACTGTGGTATTAAGCTTTCATATTTTATATTGTTTTATGTTGTGCTTTGTGGTTTTAATTTTTGTGAACTGCCCAGAGAGCTTTGGCTATTGGGCGGTATAGAAATGCAATGAAATAAATAAATAAATAAATAAAACTAGAAAAAATATGATATCCCCACAAGTGCTTTCTTGGAGAAAGGTATCTAGATTCTCTGCAACAACAGAGTAGCAACTGTACATTTATCTTAGAAACATTCATTCGAAAAGACTATAAGCTTTTCTTGAGCCCATTTGATTAATAATTGACATGTAGTTCATTTTAATGGCTGCTGTGCTAAAGATTGCTAATTAAATGACTGCTAATTAAATTATTTTCCCTTTGATGAAATAGTATTTAAGATCACAAAATGTCATTGCTCATCCTCACATTAAATAATCAATGCTTGGTAGATGCTTTGAAAACAGTAGGGCAAACAACATGAATAAAATCAAGGAGACTGCATGGAGGTTATGATGATGTATTGGCTAAAGGAGGAACAGATCCATGAGACTCCTATTTTCATTAACAATTTTTTTAAAGGGACAAGCCATCTATATTAAAACCCTGAGGAGAATCTTGCCTTTATTAGAAAATTTAAAACTTTGGGAAATTAAGAATAGTAAAGGTTTTTTTTGTGCAAGGAGGATTTTTTAAATTTTTGCAGTACTTTACCCCCCCCCCCCAAGTTAATGCATTTAAATTAATGCAATACAGAGAAACATGAGGAAAAACTATGTGAATAATTTTGGAGTGTCATTATCTTATAAAACCATTATATTATGGTTATATAATAGTTTAGAATTACCATTGTTAAAATAAATTTTAACACTTAATAAAACTGCTAAATAAATATAAAATGTAATAGCAGCCATCTGTTACTATCATTAAAATTATATTAACCTTAATTAACTATAATGACTAATTTTAACATTAAATATTTCACTCATGACATTAATTTCATTTCATTTAATTTCTATAAAAACCACTCACATAATGACATAAAACAAATAACACACACAACAACAGCATATATCTAAAACAATTTAAAACTATCAGCCAGAGACAATCAAGAGACTCATAATATGCTGCAAAATACCTGAGAGAAGAGGGCAGTTTTAACCTGGTGCCGAACAGATGACAATGTTGGGGCCATGCGGGCCTTGTCAGGGAGATTATTTCACAAATGGGGAGCCACCACTGAAAAGGCCCTCTCCCTTGGTGCTGCTCTCCAAGCTTCCCGAGGAGGAGGCTCCCGAGGAGGGCCTTAGATGCAGAGCATAGTGAACAGGTCAGTTCATGCTGGGAGAGGTGTTCTGTCAGGTACTGTGGTCCTGAGCCATGTAGGGCTTTAATAAATGGTAGCCAGTTCTTCCAAAAGTTTTCAGACTCTTCCCTATTCCCACACCTCTCAGTGACATGCATCCTGTTCCTTTCATCATTTCAGCAACACACCATATTTTGCTCAACCACTGTTTTACGGAAAGTGTTTCACTGCCTCACCATTTAATGGCTATGAGAAGTGTGACCATAGTTCATAAGTTCCAAGGTAATCATAATGCTCATAATAGTGTAAGAACATTACTTTGGGATCAAGATCTATTATATAATCTAATGTACACTAGAGTCATATTGTCTCTGTTGCAAGCTTCATATTAATTCCCCTCTCCCAAATATAATTATCTTTGGACATCGCCAGATATGATAAAAACTAGCACCATTTTATAGACATCTCCCATATTTATCATTTACAGTTCATTTTATATATATATATATATATATATATATATATATAGTGATTTTAACATAACAAAAAAGAACATGAAGAAAAAGAAAAAGAAAAAAAGACAAGTAATTACATGCATAGAAATATCAATGTTCCATTAAATACAATATTCTAAAAACAACAACAACAAGGAGATTATGCATAAGCTTATTTATTTATTCATTTCATTTCTATGCTGCCCAATAGCCGAAGCTCTCTGGGCAGTTCACAGAAAATATCTAAATAAGCTTCAAGAAAAATAAGCTTCAAGAAAAGCAGACCAAATATCCATATATTTATCCATTTGCAAATGGCGGCTATATACCACCCATTCAAACATTGATAGCGTTATTACATCCTCAATCCATTGCATTATAGGAGGTGAACAGTTATCCTTCCAGTGTGGTAATATCAGTCTTGTGGTTGTCAAGAGGGCTAGAAAAATCTATTTGCTCAAACCATAAATTAACTCCCAAGAAACTGGTAAATAGTTTAGGAGGACATGTACATCGTTCAATATTAAAGAGTGTTCCAATACAAAGTTTATCCATATTATGACCTCCTCCCAAAAGGAGGCGACTATTGGGCATTGCCAAAACTTATGGCTAAGAGAAGCATTAGGTGTATTACATCTCCAATAATTATGTGAATTAGACAAACCCTTATTAAAAGGGCATTGTGGAGTCCAATAAACCCAAAACTAGGGGTGTACGAAACATACTCACCAGTCCGCTGGGGAGGGTCCACGGGGGGGGAGGCTATCCGTCCCTCCCCCTAGAATCCTCCCCAGCTGGCCCCACTCTGTGGCAAGTCTGCAGAGCCGCCGGCCGGGACCATCCGCAGCCGGACTTCCGGCCACTGCCACGCAAACGGCGTCCGGCATAGTGGATGCCATTTGCGTCCCTGCCTGTTGCCGTGATAGCCAAGGTAAATCTTACGTAGCCTATCATAGCAAAGAGCAGAGACACAAATGGCATAGCGGACGCTATTTGCATCCCTGCTGTTTGCTATGATACGCTACATAAAGATTTACCTAGCCTATCACAGCAACGGGCAGGGACGCAAATGGCATCCGCTACGCCGGACACCATTTGCCTCCGAAGACAGGCAGCAGCAGCCGGCAGTGGACAGAGGGCACCAGGTAGGATCCGGCTGGCAGGGATTCCCCCGGGTGGCGGAGGTGAGTCTTTCTTCTGCTGCGGACTCCGGGAAGCTGGATTCTTAGAATCCGGCCTCATTGGAGTCTGTGGCAGAATTCTCCGCCATCCCTACCCAAAACGAGATTTTTTGCTGAAACAAGAAGTAGCCTAAAATCCATAGATACTTTAGGTACGGAGGCTAAAACAACAATCCATTGACTTGGCAAAATGGGTGTTCCAATTCTCTGTTCCATTCCTGTCTTAGACCCTGAGTATGATATTTATGTACTGATAACAAGTATTATATACGTGAATCATGGGTCGATATGGCTGATCAGCTGCTATAAGTGTTTCCAATAACAATGGAGACTCTGAAGCTCTAAAAGCATCCCAACCAAACCTACATTCCAACAAGTCTTGCAATTGCAAGTATTGCCATTCAGCCATAGTGGGTAAATCATATTTAGCATGCAAATCAGCAAATGACAGAAACTCATTGTCCGGATCCAATAATTGATCCAGGGTAAAAATCAACTTAGTAGTGCATAGATTTTATATAATCATGATGGGCTCAGATACAGATTCTGTTTTTGTTCCTCACTGGAGGTATGCTAGACCTACAAGCATTAATTACTGGTGTTGCTACTGTTTTTCATAATTACTTTTATATTTCTTACAAATATATCACCCATTCCAAATTCCTCCAATACTCTAATAATAAATTTCTTCTAAACTGGATCAAATGCTTCTTCTGCTGTTAAAAATAATTGAGGTAGGTTTATACCAGGTATCTTTCTGAACTTTATAGGGGCTATTAAAAATTTATATTTTGGTGTTGTTTTTAAATAAGAAAGATTATGGGTATCTTAACTTAAGATTCTTTTGGTAATATTTTAAAAATCAATAACACCCTCCCCTGTTTGCCCAGGCATTTAAAGCTAATAGTTCTGTCTTATTGTATTTCACTGCCTTTTATTGCAGTTTTATTATTGTATTTTATTATTTTTTATGTATTTTGTGGATGCATGAACATTTTTGGTTATATTTATTGTTTATTACCTTGATATAGTTTGAAAAGGGCAGTGTCTAAACATCCAAATAAATAAATAAGATCAATTTTCCATTCTAATGCATTGTATTATGGGACTGAAAACTTTTAAAAGTCAAACTTACTTTAGGTTGCAATCCTGCACCCATTTCTCTGGGACTTATTCCCACTGAACTCAATGGATTGGATCTTGAGTTGTCTTCTGCAAACAAAAGAGCTTCTTCCATTCACAGAAAGGGCTCTTATCCAGTAGAACTTTATGCTGGAGGAAGGGGGATGGGGAGGAGATTTTCCTCAATTTTCCTCCCCTCTATAGGCTCCTGAGCCATTCTTCACACTGTTCCAGAGGGTTCCCAAGCTTCTGGAGCAGATGTTTGGAGTGGAAAGGGCTGCAGGGGGAGGAGGGTAATTGGCAAAAACTGTCTACCCCCTTCCATCAGTGGGAGTGTTTTATGAGCAGAAATCCACTGAGGGCATGCTCCCACTGACAGAGTGTTAGTTAGGATCCAACACAATGGGATTGACTTCTGAACAGACATTTAGGGGACTGTTTTGTTATTTAGCCTGTTGGGTTCACTGTACTTCTACCTGTAATGTCTGCAGTATCTTTTTATCAGAAGGAAGAATTCCTCCTCTGTTACTTTCATGTTTAAATGAATGAATTTACTAAAACTATGCACTTCACCACACTTGGTAGCCTTTTCCTATTATTTAGGCCTTGTTCACATATTATTTTTTTCTTTTTGACTGATACAGAGCCTTTTCTGTAAATTCACTAATCAACACACATGTGAACTGGTGGAAAAAACCCTGCATCACAGCTCCAGAAAATTATGTAAAACTCCAAATATGATAAGACTTTACACAACCACTGTTAGCAATTTGCTTTTTTGAAGAATTAATATTCTGTGTTTTACATTTTAAACTGTGTTGATAACCTATACTTTATATTAGTGTGCCAAGTTTTCTTCTTTATTTTGACCTATGATTTAAAACAATGACTGATTGATTGATTTGATTGATTTAATAACCCCAGATTGACAGTTGCTGGTCCAGAGAAATATGTCACAAATATGCTTATTCACTGAGAATTTTATTCCTGCATTTAATCTCATATAAAACAAAAACAAGCCAGCAAGTGTCAAGAATTGCTATGGATTTCCTGGGTCAAAACTGAAAGTCTGTTGGTACTATCTAAAGCTGGAAGAATAAAGCAACTACAGACACATTAGTAGAATAGCTACGTCCACCCGCAAATACTATTTTACTGTGAGCATATAGCACTACTCAGTTCTAGCAAGTTTTTTTTTGTCTCAGCAACCGACAGTCTCTAATTTTACTGCTTCACAGGCAGTATAATGTTTGATCCTTCTAATTTTCTCCCCCACTCTTCCCTCTGTTTTTTGCCTCACTGATGTCATCGCCTAGAGATGTCAATGCCAGAAAAAACCTGGAAAAATTGCAAGGGGGAGGGTCCACAGTTTTTCAAGTTTTCAATTTTTCCAACAGTAAAACTGGAAATTGGGGGCACATTGAGAAAAAAATTGGATACTCAGCAGCCTCCAACTTTGGAGGCTGCCAACTATCGCAATAGGGTCGCACGCTTACAGAAGTAAAATTAGTACAAAAAACAAACAAGCAGAAAACAAAAAGAAAAATTAGTGTAGTTAGATAATATTTTAGATTGTATCCTTATTGCTCTTAGCAAATATTTAGCTCCAATTTCTGTTACAGACTCTTTTGTATCAGAAAGAAAAAAAAGAAAAAAGATTGTATTCAGACAATCTTCCAGGATACAAAGAGATTAGTGGGTTAACTAACCCATTACGGAGATTTCAATAAAAATTACAGAAAAGAAAAACATGCCTTACTGTTTCGATATCTTCTGAATCACAATGACGTAGTGTCTTGGGATAAGGTACCCTCCTAAATCTCCCATCCAAGAGAACTGAGGGTATCACATTAAAACATGCAAGAGTAAACACCCTCCTATACTTTGAGATGTTTAGTATTCACTGCTGCAAAGTGAGATGCGGGACTAGGCACTCTCTACACATCCTCTTTTCTCAAATACGAAGATGAATCTCTAGATCTAATTATGGTTAACCATTAGGCCTGGATGACAGTAACGATTCTCTAGCTATCCAAATACCTTATGCAAACCAGAACTTGGAATTGTCAGGAAGCACCTGGGCTAGAGCCAGGAACCGTGCAGCCACCAGAGCTGTGCTACGGAGCACCTTCTGGGGCTGTGACGTAATCTCAGGTCTGGACTAGCCCCACCCACCCAGACTGGCAATTTGGCCTTCCTAGAGAGGACAGAATAGAAAGGGCTCTCTGTTTGGGCTGTTGCCTAAAAAAAAAAAGTCTTCCTCACCATGGTGCATTTTGGTGTGTTGTTTAGTTCTGATTCCAATTGGTTCCTCAGCTCTGACCGCTAGCCCAACTCCTGGCTCCTCTCTGACCACTGCCTGATGGGGAAGACAGTTTCAAACTAACTTGAAACTGTCAGGGATGCTCTGACTTGGATTCCTGCATTGAGCAGGGGGTTGGACTCGATGGTCTTGTAGGCCCCTTCCAACCCTACTATTTTATGATTCTATGATCCCTAAGTAAGGAATTATGGAACACAGATACAGTACAATGGGAATATAAAGCAGATTGTTTATAAAATTATTTCCTGAATAAAACATTCAATATATTACTGATACACACAAAACCTCAGAAATCATCACCTCCTGTATTATTTTAGGAATATTAAAGTAGATGCCCATCATATTACCTTACTTTTTTATTTCATGTGCACAAATGAATGTTATGCCAGTGACATTTTTGTTACATTAAAAAATGGCTTGTTATGTTACTACAGCTTCCTTAAAGAAGTTATGTGCTATGTAAGTAAACTATACATTTAGGATTAGCTGCAAGCAAAATATTGTTGCTTTGTGTGTGTGTGTGTGTGTGTGTGTGTGTGTGAGAGAGAGAGAGAGAGAGAGAGGGAGAGAGACATATATACATTTTTATATTTTTGCATATTTGTCTGTAGCCATGTAACATAAATATAAGTTAACATTTTATATATTACTATTCTATCATTATATACACACACACACACACACACACACAGTATATACATAATATTGTATATATTAATATAATATTAATATATTATATATTAAATGGTCTTGCAAGTAGCTATAGTTTTATTTTAGAAAAGAATCCTTATTTGGAAAACTATTTAAAAGTATTCTCAACTATGACCCTGTTCAGATGTAACAGCAGCGTCTGGCAGGAATTCGTGGGTTAATTAATTAGCCCATGAATTGCAGGGACACACAACATGCACACGCCACACACAAACTGCTAACTGTTTCCTGAAACAACCTATGAATGTCACATTTGGTTTGCTAATTAACCCATAAATTGTTGCTGAATGCTGCCATTATGTCTGAACAGGGATTACGTCTTAATATGCCCGAGAGAAACAAATGTATTCATGAGTCAAGTATTTAATTCCTCAAAAATTACACAAATCAAGCCCCATTTGTTCGACCCTCTAAACAAACCAAATTTCGACCCTCTGTGTTTGGTATGCTGTTCTACACATTATACTAAAAAAATAATCCTGACCTAATAGGCTACAATCAATGGGCAGTATCCAACAGGGCTGCCCCACTTCCACAGGTTCCATTACACTCACAGGACCCACCACTTGCACAATGGGGTTCCGGCGCTCTTCAAAATAACTCCAGAAATAAGTGAAAACACTCATACCTGATCAGGACAACCTGCCCTGTTCCAGAAACAAGTGTTTCTGCTTGTTTCAAATTATTTTTGAATAACTGGTAGATCCCACGAGCGCATGGGCACAATAGGACACTAGAAGGTGCTATATTATTATACAGAAGGTAAAGGTGTCCCCAACCACTCGTGTCCGACTCTAGGGTGTGGTGCTCATCCCTGTTTCTAAGCCAAAGAGCCCGCACTGTCCGAAGACACTTCCGTGGTCATGTGGCTGGCATGACTGAACACCGAGGTGCACAGAACACTGTTACCTTTCCCGCCGAGGCGGTACCTATTTATCTACTTGCAATTTCTTGCTTTCGAACTGCTAGGTTGGCAGAAGCTGGGACTGAAGACGGGAGCTCACTCTGTCACGCAGCACTCAGGTCTCGAACTGCTGACCTGCCGACCTTCCAGTTTGCAGTTCAGCGTCTTAACCACTAAGCCACCGCGGCCCTATATAGAAGGTAACAATATTGAATTATACCCCTCAAAGTTTGGGTCAGAGGGCAAGGAGGCTAGGGCTGATCCTATGATCTTCTCGCAGATTTTTGGTTTTGCAAGGTTCTCATTTGTTCAGATGTGGTGTGTCATCCATTTTCCTTGCAAACAGAACCACCTTTATTGCATGAAAAACAAAATAACTGCTGCATTTTGGAAAAATTTTCCAACATCATCTGTGAAAAATCTGTAATTTCCTAACAAACTATATTCTGCTAAAGAAACAAATACTTTGACCCTCCAACACTTACTAGCAGCTTTTTTCTGACCATCTTTGTTGAAACTGTCTTTGTCCTGGGCTGCTTGGATTATAGTGACTAACAGTGGCTATGTGCAAAATTGTACCTGTAATTTTGAGAAATCAGATAGTCTGGTTACAAAGCAATTTCATATGTAATCAGCCAAACTTTACAAAGCTCTCCAGGATGGTTCCTGCATGATTTAAGTCAATGGCTTACACGCCAGGTATTTCCAAAGAAGCATATTTAAACTGATGAATCTGTAATTATTATGCCTTTTCAGACATGTTCAAATGATCCTGATAAAAAGCCCACAGAATTCAAGGATTCACTACCACTAAACATGTGCTGAAGGATGAGAAGTTTAGCAATATACAAAACAAGTTAGTAAAACAGAATATGTGCAGTCTAAATGCACACAGCAGAGCCTAGTCTAAGACCCCATACATAATACATGGCGCTGCCTAATATTCTGCCCAAGTCATAGGGTAGAAAAGAAGAAGAAAAGGAAATAGAGGAATTAATTTGGGTAGGGAGTTTGCCTCCATCACAGACCCTAAAGGGGCAAAGATGCGATTGCACCAGTCTAATCAAAGACTTTCTCATCTTAATAGGCAATTGCCTGTAATTGACAAATCTAAAAAAGATCACTTTTACACTTGCAAATGTAGGTTCCATTACTGTTTTGAAGCTTTCCCCAGGCAAATAGCCTCTTTCTGGCTAATTGAGGCAGCTCATTGAGTCTTCTTTCCCATTCTCCCTTCTGTGATTTCATTTGCAATTCGGCATAACAATTCACACTAATTTGCATAATAAGGCACCATGGGTAGCCATACTGTACAAGCAGAATGGCTACCTATTTTAAATGGGCTCCATTCATACAATGTTTTCCTAATTATTACAGTCTTTTATGACCTTTCCAGCTTTCCCCTCCCACAAATGACCTAGCTTCTAAAACTAATAAAAATTGTATCAAGTAAATACAAAGAACCAAGGGACCAATAGAAAAAAGATCAGTGACTATTGATTTGACTAAATTTGGACAAAATCTTAAACTCACTTCCAGTACGAACACATTTAGTTAGGTCAGATTACTCTGTGTTAGTATGAATTTGAATTTCCACAGATAAACACTGCTCTCATGCAAAGGGCCAACATTCTCTATTTATAGGGACGATACAAAATCGCCAGTCTATGAGCCAAATCAGGTCTTCTATATTTTGCTTTGTAAAACACTTCTAAGTGCTCTTAATTGTGTTCAATCCTGATTTTGATATAACTCTCATCCACCTACACGGCCACACCAGCTGTGCTGAGCTAAGGTCTTCTTTTAGAAGAGTTTATTGCAGGTGGTGAAAGATGCTTCTCTTTTATTTCTAGTAGCAGGTTCATTCTAGAAACAGCTGTGCACAGTTCTTACCAAAGCCAGTCCCAATGAGGCAAAGGGGGATTTGTGTGTGCGGAAGAAATTATTGTGCATCCACTTCTGTACATGCATGGGACAGTGCCAGTTTGCATGGATGAATAAGAATCCATGTGTTTGTGTAGGAGTGCATTCAAATTTGTGTGCACAGGAGTCCATATGTGACTTCTCACTCCCGTGCTGCCTACTGACCAAAGTAAATTTGGCCTCAAAGCAAAAAAGGTTTCCTGATACACTGAAAACATAAACTAAGAAGCATGTGCATAAACAAACATAAAAGAAACATTCCAAGAGCCAGAAGCTATCTTTGTCACTGACAGATGCACTGAAAATAAGTATTTCGGTTGCTTGCATATATTGGACCCATATCCCTGATGGATGTAGATGGCAAAAGTATGTCACTGTTCCACTTTCCGCAACCAGTCTGAAAACTTGTCACAAACAGAACCATAACTTGTAGAGACATCATTGGTTTTATGAAAACTTGACAGAATCTTTTGAAATACGTTTAATATTAAAGCTATGTATGTGAAATAGATTTTTTAAAGGAAATTAAGCAGTATATAAGTTGTTGACTGAACTGGCTAAAAAGCAAATAAGGAAAAAGCAGTAGTGTAAATTGTAAAGGACGGCAACATAGGAATGGTATAATCTGATTTTATCAACAAATAGGGACTTACAGAGAGTAGTATTTGGATGGCACTGTGAATGACCTCTAGGTATTGGAAGTCAATGATGCAGCCTGTCACAGAGACATAAGAAAAGTCATCTAAGATCCCAGGAGCTGAAGGACGCACCACTCTTCGTATGCAGCCTGGTCCATGTTCTCGCCACCAGGATCGATGCATTGAGATGTTAAAGGTCATGAGGTCAGTTTCCTAATAAACAAAGAAAGCGAAAAGGATAAAAAAAAATTGTTATAATCCAGCTCCTGTTTAAATAAAATAGTATAAATCAGTATAAGGAAGTCCCAGGGAAATGTCTTACAAATGAAGTACATGCTAGAACTTCATTTAAGGTTAAGAAGACTGCCCTGTAAAGCAAGGCCAGTGATCTTAATGAGTCTTCCTTTTATTAGTGTTATCTAAATATCTTATAACCTCAGCAGGTATTTATTTCATCAGCTTTCCAACAAAGTAATGGCCGCTAAACCGAACAATGGCAGAACATTTCCCCATGCTTTAGGAAGTCTCGTGAATTTGATAAGATGCTGGGATAAAGGACAAATTTGGGAAGAAGTTTACTTATTTGTGTTTTGGGGGTATTACAGAACAACTAATTTTGTAAAAAGAATAAAATGCCTTTTCTATTTTCATAGTAATAGCCATTTTTTCCCAAATGGGAAAAATGCCACCACTTTATTTTGTGTAATGAACACATAAGCCCAGTTCAGATTAACATTTCCTGATCACTGATATGCAGCTGAAAGCATCACGTGAGTTCAGATGGACATGAACTCATAACACTGTGTAGCGTGTCTGCATCAAGGTTAACACCAACCAGTTTCAAATCCTGATTTCAAGTTCTGACTTTAATCTAATCATGGTTAGCATTAACTTCAGTGCAGACATAACCCCAAACCATGGTTAATAATGAAAAGTGAACTGTGGGGAGGGAATATATGAGCCTAGTCTGCTGGGAGAAAAAGAAACATTACATATGCATATTAGATGGCAGTTAGGACTCCATTAACTCTTTAGAATATAGACCTACAAATTGGCCTTCTAAAGCTCTTACCCTTTTTACTTAAGCTTCTAAATATGCATGAAATATCCTTCTTTTGAATATTTGGAAGGCATTCTCTTCTTCTTTTACAAAGTTCTTTTAAAACGTCGCTTTTCACCCCCTTTGTGGCCTTTTCTCCTTTATTCCTTTGATTTATACCCTGCCTTTCCACCGAGAAAGTGACACTCAAGGCCACTTTCTTTACCACTGTTGTTCTATGCATGTAATGTTTTATATATCCATATATCCTTGCTCCCTATTTTCTTTCCTTCCCCTTATGAGCTGTCTGGCTAGATTATTTTTGGATTTTGTATTGCACCCGGTGTGTCACAGGTGTTATATAAGTGATATAATATGACGCTGATGATCTCCTGGAATAAAGCCCATTGAAGAGAATGAACCCTTCAACAGCAAAGTGTTCAGATCAGATGGCCTCATTAGAATGATAGATTGACTCATTAGATTCTCATTGCTTAATAGCGCATTGTAGAGCCATTAACAATGTAGTATTCCTCCCTCCTCACATAGTGTCATTAGTACTGAGAAGCTAGATATCAAACTACTCTTAACTATCCCCTCTGGTGACTTACTATCCAGACAACAATGTAACCCCCCCCCCCCCAATATGGAACTGTAATCACTATAAGAAATGAAGTATACTCCACCATTGCATAGCCCACGATTTAGGAATCACCCTACTTACAGTATGGAAAATAAACCTTCATGGAAGCATTTAAAATCCAAAATATTTATATCCATAAAGAACAGTGTCCACTCAAGTATATGTGGGCTACACCTCAGTCTAACACATTTATCTTCAGTTAACCATTCATAAGCTGGTGGTTCTCTTGCTCAATATACTTTTGAAGCTTGTTATAATTAATCTAAACCATAATGCCCCCCCAAATGCCCCCATAATGCCCCCATAATGCCCCCCAATGGTGTCCAAGGTATCACAGTTGTCAAAGACATTTCACTACACCCATATTGTCCAGCATGTTATCAAGGAAAAATTACACTATTAAAAATTTCCATTAAAAAGACAACATGGCCATTAGAAAGAATTATGCCACAATCATTGATAACTATTGTTTCTGATAAGGTTTAATATGCCAGTGGTCAGCATGACAAACCTATAAAAACCTCTAAGAAACTACCAAGAAATCTAACAGTTTGTCAGTAGTCTATTCACACTTAATGAGAAATAAACCTGATAGCCCTCAAGGGAAATAAAATCATATTAAGGCTGCATTCCCTAAGCACCTTTAATTTGGAAGCAAGTTCTGTTGAAGCCAATAGATTCAGTGTCCAAATATGCATGATTGAATTGTCAAATACGAAACCGTTTTTTCTGCCAATTTGAAATGACAATTGCATTTTTAAAATATGTGAAAAATACCCAGCATGCACCGTTTGGATAATGGCTGGTATTATAAGCAAAAGTATACTTACAAATATCTGTTTTAAGCAACTGAAAAAGCTGAACTCATTTTAGGCATACAAAGAAGCATAATAGCCATTAAAATGGTTATAAAAATTAACCATTATGATTACTTCACCCTACAACAAGGTGAATATCATGTCAGAAGTACTGAGACTGCTAACTTCCTATGTCATTTTGGGGCATTAATGCTATAAACATTAGGTATTATGAGGCACAGGTATCATAAATAAGGTTTTCAAATTAAGGTAAGCATGGGTTTTCCAAGTCAGAGTTCATACTTCAGTAAAGATATCAGCACTCCAACTACATGTGCTTCCACCTCCTCACCCCACATCAATGTCACATCAGAAGATAGAATACCAACCGATCTGATCCAATCATGGCCCAGCACCACCTGCATATGCAAAGAAACACAGCTCATATAACAAGATGTGTAGCATTAGGATATATCACAGTGTCCCAATCACTGCAAAACTATGAGTATACAAATGCAGACTTTGATGATTGGAAACTTGGTGAAAGAGCATATTGTACAAAGAACAAACAGTGAAGGCTGATAGCAAGTAGAAAGAGCAAAGTGATCGCTCTTGTGTTCTCAAATACTGTGGAAGCAAGGTGCTTAACAACACCAGAACTAACACTCAGGGGAAGTTGACAGGGACTCCGAATGTCTGATGGGTCTTCCAGTCAAATAACCTGAGTTCTCCTATTTAGCTGCCCACTGCTAGAAACTGAATATTAGGCTATGTGGACCCATGGTCTGATCCAGCAGGAATCTTTTTATATATCATTATTTATTTATTACACTTCTATGGGAAATCAGCCAAAGCTCTCTGGAAAGTTCACAACACCTAAAACCATAAAATGCAACCCGATAAAATATAATATGAAAGTTTAAATGTTTAAAATGTCTTCTTCTTTCTGTGCTGTATCCTCACTGGATATTGGCAATTAAAACTACTGTATAAAATAAAGATCAAAATAAAGTTTAGCAGCAGTGCAAAGATTTAAAATACAATCACAGATTTTAAAAAACGGAAATTTCTGATCATATATCAAGTGTCCACCAGCAGGCAGTTCACATTCCTTTGCTGTCTCATTCTTCATTCTTCCTCAGACTTAAGAGTAAGCGGTACTCCAAGCCCAATGGATTATCAGCACTCCTATGTTTATGAACAACAACACACTTCATATTTTAGTGGAATGAATTATTGCCAACTTGGCACAGAATACACGTGGCAGAAAACTAACCCATTGAATTCTGTGTCAGGCTCCAATTATGATCATATAGCTTTTCTCTTACGCTGACACTTTTAGAATAGATTCAGAATTATCCTACCAGATAAACTCATTTGCAGCTGAGAATAATTTGGGATTTTCTTAAAATGCCAAGAAATTATTCAAATACTTTTGCTGCATTTCAAAGGACTTTTATGAAGAACCCTTTCATATTCCCAGTCCCACATAAGGCATCATGTTCCATTTGATTTCCTTGCTATTTAAGTCTTGACTCATTCTGATCTTCCCTGGGACTATGATAGATCAGCTTGTGTCTCTGTGCCACCTTTACTTCTCTGCAGAATCAGTAAATTAGAAGAATTACTACTATAGGTGGCATTCTAAACTATAGCAGATGATTCATAAGAAGGACCAGTGACCAATGTAACAGAGTTTGGCACTTCAGTTCTACTCCCATAAAGTGCCGGGACTATGCCATTTAAGAACACATCACTTTTGTAACATAAAAAGTTATCTGTATTAGTTAATTGCTTGGAAAATATGTTTAAAATGAATTTTAAAAATTAAAAATGCATTTAATTCCTTTAGATGAATAGACTAATGTTGTTGATACTCCATTTTTAAAGCAAGTAATAAGAAATCAGTGAAGGTTATGGGTAAATCTACATTGCATGAACAGACCTCTGGACTTTCCTCTCCTCCCCCTAAAACTCCCCAAACTTTCCAGTAGGGTCCTTCCCACCCTCCAGAGCAGATTCAAGGGGAGGGGGCCGCAAAGGGAAGGGGAAATCTGTACTGTTGATGGATGCCATTCCATTGGTGGGACACACCCATCAGATACAACCCCATGAACACAGTATCACAAAGGTTGGATGAATTCCAGTCTCACTGAAGTAAGCTTACCAAAGCACTACCTAGAGATTATGTAACTTTCCCCCTTCCCCACTCTCACAAGCCTGCAGCACTGAAATGCCTGGGTAATCATGAGCTCTCCCCGTTGGAACCATCACTCACCTTCCCCTCTTGCATGTTGTGGGTTCCTTTTGCTCTAGTAGGTGGAAAGAGGGGTGAGTGAAGAGAACAGAAGTAGAGAAAAGCCTTCTTTGAAAACAATGGAACCTGTGTACTTCTGTTCCATGAATTTCAATTGGACTTGGACTCACATGAGTTTCACTGGATTGCAGCCTATGCATCTTCATCAACAATTTTCTTCTCCATAAAACCCTTTCCAGAGCATTCAAAGGAGATGGCTGAAACAGTAAGTGGCAACACAGAAGCAATAACAATTCATTAGCCCTCTCCTCCCCCGCATAATGCCAGATATCAAAGGACATCTACCTTGTGTCAGGAGCGCCCTAGCGGCCTCTTTCAGTAGACTCGAATAGCCAACTCAAAACACAGACGAAAGGATTCTTTTCAAGGCTTTAATCCTTTTACAACTTAATGACACTTTCAGATGCTAATCACCAGCGACTAAGCAAGGAACAGCAGAGTAGCCTATGCTCCGAGTAGGCAGTTGATCCCCGTTTGAAGGAGAGTCACTTGAAGACCTTGAACTTATGGGCTAGGGAGAGATCCTCCCTCTTTCCTTTGGGTCCATGGGAGGCGGCCATTGCTTGTGTGCCAAACGGGTGCTACGCCTCCTTTCCGTGCCCTCCATCGCTCATCACTCCCTGCGTCTGCGTCGAGCGTTTAGCAAGCCCTGTTCCTGCACTTTCTCACTGCTAGGATCACTATCTATCTCAGGAATGCCGGCAGGAGGAATCTCTGCCAGCTGCTGTGCCTGTGAGGGATGAGCTGGCTCCTCTCCCACGGATTGCTGATCCTCCTCAGCATCAGAACTGCTCTGGGGTTCTATCGGCTCAGTTTCCACCCTTATACCTTGCCAGAATGGGCATACCCCAAATGTAAATAGCTACTGTTTTAGTAACATCATAGTGGAGAAAGTTTCACCTGCGAAGTACCAACATGAAATACATTTGAGGCCATAGAAGAGGCTTGGCTAGGAGCATCTCTTCTAGAGATTTTAAAAATACTTTTTCTAAGAATTCAAAACACAGACACAGCCAGCAGAGAACCTGGAAAGCTTCCCAGAGCTTACATCTGTCTTAGTATAATAGTTTACACTTCTGAAAACAAGTATTTTCAAGGAAGCATGTTGTCTCAATAAATCATTGTAGCCAAGGGGTTTCATGCATACTCCTGGGATGACAGATGAACCTTTTTTTGAACATGATGGAGGGAACTTTCCCCTTAGTCATTTGCTTGTAATGAGTGATGTCACAGACTGGCCCATGTCAGTCGCACATCTCTTTACAAACAGTTATCTCAACCGAGGCACTAGCTCTATTGAAAAGTGAATTACATTTAACAATAGCAGTTTTGAGTGCTTATAATACATGATTCCTGAGCAGAGGAGATGCAGTCTAGAAAGGAAACATCCACAAATACCATATGACCACTGTGAGTGGTCATTTTTCAAAACTGGAATCTCTACAAACCTTTCATTGCTGTGGCACAAGCCTCTCTTTATACCAGCCTTCCCCAACCTGGTGCCCTCCAGATGTGTTGGACTGTAACTCCCATCATTCCCAGCCAGCATGTCCAACACATCTGGAGGGCACCAGGTTGGGGAAGGCTGCCATACACTACAGAGAGTTAAAACACAGGATATGGTTGGGTTGGACCTATATAATTTGTAGAGAGCCAGATGATATACTAAGGATATGTTTGCACGAAAGCCCTCACTCCGAGTTCTTTTCACTTTGCTTTGCATTCTTATTGTTTCTGTGCTGTCTTCATGTTTCATCTCTCTCTCTCTCTCTCTCTCTCTCTCCCCTCTTATCTGGATTGTGGACTCTACTTAGGTTTTTTTCCTTCTTCTTTAAAAAAAGATGTAAACGCAGTCCTCATCCACCAGTAACTTCTGTTGGGGAGTGCAAAAAATAAAAGCAGAGGGTCACAGAATTGCAAGTAGCTTGAGCAAAGCCATAAATACACACACACACAAACACACACACACAGAAGCAAAGAATCTGTTGGTGGAGATTGCTGCTGAAATATATATGGAAAAAACGAGACCAAAATAAAAAGAGCAATTCTGACTGTGAGAAATTAGAAACAGGCCATTATATCTGTAGCAGCATAAGCTTTTCACTATATTTTAAGTACAATGATACAAAACTCAACTGGTGTAGACATACAGTCGATACAAGGGGATTATGTCAAGTAGTGGATTCCGGTTGTTCTCAAGACCAGTTGCCTATGAGCGACTGTTTTTATATAAACTACAGTCTTACATTTATTAAAGCATACTGGAAGGACAATTGAATATTGTTGTGGCTATACATAAAATTAGGGGCCGCGGTGGCTTAGTGGTTAAGACGCTGAACTGCAGACTGGAAGGTCGGCAGGACAGCAGTTCGAGACCCGAGTGCTGCGTGACGGAGTGAGCTCCCGTCTTCAGTCCCAGCTCCTGCCAACCTAGCAGTTCGAAAGCAAGAATTTGCAAGTAGGTAAATAGGTACCGCTTTGGCGGGAAAAGTAGCAGCATTCCGTGCACCTCAGTGTTCAGTCATGCCGGCCACATGACCACGGAAGCGTCTTCGGACAGCGCTGGCTCTTCAGCTTAGAAATGGAGATGAGCACCACACCGTAGAGTCGGACACGACTGGTTGGGGACACCTTTACCTTTACCTTTATACATAAAATTAAAACTTTTACTCAACATAAAATGTACCCTCTCTTTGATAAAAAGTAAACCTATGAGCTGATACATTAGGAGAAGGTGCCCCATATTTATTTAATGCCAAGAGTGATTGGTTTGTTGCAGACAGCCAGCAAAAAGGAATTATAATTTATTAAATCTATATCACTTCCTTTTGAATTGGAAAGATAATGAAATGGAATAAAACAGAAGGTGCTATTCAAGTTAGTGACCTGGGAATAAGGACTATACGATTTCGAATATATCTTGTCTCAAAAATAATCAGCTGGTATAAAATGTTGGCCTATTCAAAGTGAACGGTTACTCCAGAGCATAAGGATTAATGACACCATACAAGTGATTTCTTATTTTATTCTTAACAATCAAATAGAAAATCTAATCTTCCAATTTCCTTATGTCAGACAAATAGCCATGATTCACAAAGGCTAATTAATGCATAAGTTGGAAAAGGTGGCAGATACAATTTTCCAATACAGTCCTTTGAAAGTAACAGAAAGATCCCTTCCTTTTAAGTGAGGAACAAAAGCAAGTGTGGGCGAAGGGCTAACCAGATGGTGACAATTCATCTAGGGGCCAAATCATTAGTTAAGAGGCTAAGGGCACAATCCTATGCATGTTTAGACAGAGAAAAGGCCTATAACTCCCAGCATTCCCCAACCAGCATAGCATCGCTGGCTGGGGCATGCTGGGAGTTGTAGGATTTTTTCTGTCTAAACTTGCATAGGATTGCACCCTAACAGAGTGAGAATCACTAGAGACAGTAAGAAAATGGGGAAGTTTATCACTTACCATCAGTTAATGATTTCAGAATGGCTCAATTTTACTGACCCCAAGTGCTTATTGACTTTAATAGATAAAAACACACATGCTACTTGGAGTTTAAGCAAAGTATCATAGAAGTGAATGCAGCCAAATTGTTTAAATGGTTTTTGATACTAATCTGTAATAATGAAAGACAATGTGTGTCTGTCTGTCCATCCATCAGCACCAAGAACGTGAAACTTAGACTCTTGAAACTTTTCATGCATACTAAGGGTTGTGCACCTCAGAGTTATTTTGTTTATTAAGAGTGCATGTTTAGACACCTCCTAGCATACAACTCCCAGTATGCATGGAATTGCAGCCTACATGCATTAAATATGTCCATGTGCTTGATGCCTGCAGTAACATCTTCAGACACTATGGGCAGACTTCTCTAACCAGCACATAATTTGCAGTCAATGCAGTTTGAAGCCATGGGAAATTAGTAGCCCAAGCAACAGAGTTATATGGCTTCTCCCTCCCCAGCTGTGGGGCAGCCCTCCTCAGGGGAATGGGGTGGAAAGACCCCTCCCTTAAGGGGCTATAGGGTTGCACCACGGCATCCTAAGGACTTTGTCTTGGGATACCAGTGGGCATGGCTTCACTCAAACGGGCCAGGCAACAATATGCCCAACTCGGTGTGAATTTGGTTGAAGGCTTCACTGTATCAGACTAAGGGCTATTCTAACCCATGTGAAGCAGACCAGTTCTCAAGTTATTCATAGAATAGTATAGTACGGTTGGAAGGGGCCTACAAGGCCATCGAGTCCAACCTCCCATAATAATATTAATATTCTGATAGCTGAAGGGGTATTTTACACATCATGCAGGACACAATCAGCCAGTCATGGAATCCCTGATGAGTGTGCCTGTCTGATCCACAGTTTTGTGAGCACTTGCTTGCAACATTCACACATTAGATTTCTTAGGTGTTTCTTCTTCTTCTTCTTCTTCTTCTTCTTCTTCTTCTTCTTCTTTCTTAAGCAGTATATTATTACTATTATTAATAGCAATAATATACTGCTTACCATATTTTTAAAAATATCTTGAAGCAGTTTACAAAGAGCATCCATTACAATACATTAAAATAAAACACAGAATCATAGAATCATAGAATAGTAGGGTTGGAAGGGGCCTACAAGGCCGTCAAGTCCAGTCCTCTGCTCAATGCAGGAATCCAAGTCAGAGCATCCCTGACAGATGGCTGTCCAGCCTCGTCTTGAATACCTCCAGTGTGGGAGAGCCCACTATCTCCCTAGGTAATTGGTTCCATTGTTGTATTGCTCTAACAGTCAGGAAGTTTTTCCTGATGTTCAGCCGGAATCTGGCTTCCTGTCACTTGAGCCCATTATTCCGTGTCCTGCACTCTGAGATGATTGAGAAGAGATCTTCCTCTCTGTGACAACCTTTCAAGTACTTGAAGAGCACTATCATATCTGCCCTCAGTCTTCTCTTCTCAAGACTAAACATGCCCAGGTCTTTCAGTCTCTCTTCATAGGGCTTTGTTTCCAGTCCCCTGATCATCTTTGCTGCCCTCCTCTGAACCCTCTCCAGTTTGTCTGCATCCTTCTTACAGTGTGGTGCCCAGAACTGGACACAGTACTCCAGATGAGGCCTAACCAGTGCTGAGTAGAGGGGAACTAGTACTTCCCGGGATTTGGAAGTTATGCTTCAATTGATGCATCCCCAAAAGAGCATTTGCCTTTTTTGCAGCCACATCACATTGTTGGCTCATATTCAGCTTGTCATCGACAACAATTCCAAGATCCTTCTCGCTTGTAGTATTGTTGAGCCAGGTATCCCCCATCTTGTAACTGTGCATTTGGTTTCTTCTTCCTAGGTGCAGAACTTGGCATTTATCCCTATTAAATGTCATTCTGTTCTTTTCTGCCCAGCACTCCAGTCTATCAAGATCGCTTTGTATTTTGTTTCTGTCTTCCAAAGTATTAGCTATCCCGCCCAATTCTGTGTCATCGGCAAATCTGATCAGCATTCCCTGCACCTCCTCCTCCAAGTCATTAATAAAAATGTGGAAGAGCACTGGGCCCAGGACTGAGCCCTGCAGTACCCTGCTCGTTACCTCTCCCCAGTTTGAGAAGATCCCACTGAGAAGCACTCTTGGAGTCCGATTCTGTAGCCAACTGTGGATCCACCGGATCATTGTTTCAGCTAGCCTACTTTGAGCTAGTTTGCTCATCAGGATATCATGGGGCCCTTTGTCAAAAGCTTTGCTGAAGTCGAGGTATATTATGTCCACAGCATTCCCACAGTCCACAGGGGAGGTTACCTGATCAAAAAATGAGATCAGATTCGTCTGGCAGGATTTGTTCTCGACAAATCCATGTTGGCTTCCAGTAATCACTGCATTGTTTTCAAGGTGCTGACAGATGGATTGCTTTATCATCTGCTCCAGAATTTTACCAGGGATTGATATCAGACTGACTGGTCTGTAGTTGCCAGGTTCCTCCTTTTTACCCTTTTTGAAGATAGGAACAACATTAGCCCTCCTCCAGTCATCTGGCACTTCACCCATCTTCCATGATTTCTCAAAGATAATAGACAGTGGTTCTGGGAGTTCTTCTGACAGTTCCTTTCTTACTCTAGGGTGCAGTTCATCTGACCCTGGAGATTTGAACTCATTCAAGTAATTAGATGTTCCTTGACTATATGCCTATCAATCTCAAGCTGCAGTCCTGCTCCTTCAGCCTGTACTTCGCCTTTGCCAGGGGGCTCTTAGACCCTCTTTCGGGAGAAGACTGAGCCAAAGTAGGAATTGAGCACTTCTGCCTTTTCTTTGTCATCTGCTATCATTTTGCTATCCCTATTTAATAGTTGAACCACCATTTCTTTCCTCTGCCTTTTACTATTCACGTAGCTAAAGAAAGCCTTTTGGTGCTTTCAGCATCCCTCGCTAACCTGAGCTCATTCTCAGATTTAGCCTTCTTGATGCCATCCCTGTAATTCTGTGCTTCCTGCCTGTACTCTTCCTTTGTTGCTTGGCCTTCCTTCCACTTCCTGTATGTGTCCTTTTTTGTTTTCAGGTAATCTCTAAGCTTTTTGTGAAGCCACACTGGCTTATTCTATTGTCTTCCACCTTTTCTTCTTGTTGGAATTGTTTGTAATTGTGCCCTGAGAATGTCCTTTTTTAAAAGCTCCCACCCATCTTGGACTCCTTTTCTCATTTGAGTCGCTTGCCATAGGACCTTACTGATCATTGTTCTGAGTTTATTAAAATCAGCTTTCCTAAAATCTAGGGTGCGTGTTTGACTACACTCGGCTTTTGCTTCCTTTAGAACCAAGAACTGAAGTATAACATGGTCGCTTTCCCCCAGAGTTCCTGTAACTGCTACTTTATTCCTCAAGTCACCTCCGTTGGTTAGGATCAAGTCAAGGATAGCCCATCCTCTAGTTCCTTCCTCTACTTTCTCTAGGAGGAAGTTATCCACCCACAAGTCAGGCATTTCCTGGAGGGGCCATGTCTTGCAGAATTTGATTCCCAACAAATATTGGGGAATTGAAGACCCCCATTACTACTACATCATGATTCCTTGAAACATTGTCAATTTGCTTTTCAAAAGTTTCATCCTTGTCTTCTCCTTGATAGGGTGGCCTATCCGATCACCAGGTTCCTTTTATTCTTTGCTCCATTTATTTTGATCCAGATGCTCTCGATGGGCCTACCAAGCAAATCCTCCTGTATTTCTGTGCAGAGATATGTATTTTTCACATACAGTGCAACTCCACCTCCCTTTCTGTTCCTCCTGTTCTTTTTGAACAAGTTATATCCTTCAATTGCTGTATCCTAGTCATGAGAGTAATCCCACCAAGTCTCAGTTATACCTATCAAATCATAATTTCCCTCCTGTACTAAGAGTTCAAGTTTGTTCTGTTTGTTTCCCATACTCTGGGCATTAGTATATAGACATCGAAGACCATGTGCTTCATAGTCTGGCTTTCTTCCTACATGTGTCTGAAGACTATTATTGGGCGCTATTAGAGCTGTTCTCTCTGTTGTGGTGCATGAGCCATCATCCATTGTCACCCCCAACTTTATATCTCCCTTCCCCGTAGGATTCAGTTTAAAGCCCTCCTTTTTTTTTGGAATATATTTTTATTTATTTTATCTTTATAAGTGAAATAAACAATACCAAAATTACCAACAGCCTTATCAATACTTCAATTTCCCAACAGTACAATATTCTGATGAGGATACCACAATAACAAAAAGAGAAGAAAAAAGAGGAAAAAAGAATAAAAAAGAGAAAAGGGAGGAGGAAAGGAAGTGAAGAAAAAATAAGAAATTCCCTCCCCTCCCCTTCCCTCCCCCTCTCCCTCCCGCTTAAAGAATTGCGTTTAAACTCCAACACCCCCAGCCTCCGATGCCATTCTATTTTAAAAACTATATCTATAACCTTAACAATCTTACAGTTTAATAAACAACCTTACATTTCTGTATCACATCATCAATCTTATATCAAAGAAACAGGTCTACAATTCATTCCCCAAAGCCTATATTATTGTTAGTAGTAGTAGTAGTAATATATATATATATATATATATATAGTATTATATAATAATAAAACTTAATATAAACCTTCAACCATCAGTAATATATTTTATACTAGATATATTATCTATTTTGAAATAAAAAATATAAAGAAAAGCAAGAAAGAATAAAAGATGAAAGAGAGTAAACCAATATATATATAATCATTTATCTTCTGAATTAGCCTGGATCATGTAGACTAAACACAAACAGTTAACAAAGCTTGTTTAAAGATTCCGGTTCATGGGGTTTAACAGAATTCTCATGCATTTTTACATTCAGCCATGCCTCCACCATTTCTTAATTTAGAAACTTCTTCATCTGTCCTTCAGACACAATACAAAGTATAGCAGGATATTTTAAGTAATATTGTAAATTCATTTGTTTTGCCATATTCTTTGCTTTGATAAATTGCCTTCTTTTATTCGCCACCTCTTTGATGTAGTCTGGAAATAACATAACTTTATCTTGATTCCAGGAAAGGCTTCCAGCCTCCCTTGCCAAACGCAGGATATAATTCTTTGTGGAGACTTTTGCAAATTGAGCTATGATCGTGTAATCAGTCCCTTTAGCATTTGGCACACAAAATGCCTGTTCAATATCAAGTAAATAATCAGATGGAATAGGGAGTATCTCATGTAAAGGTTTATCCACAAAAATAGGCAATTTTACAACATTAGGCAAATTTTTAATCCCAACAATACATACATTTGATCTTTTTGTGAAGGCCTCCAGTTGAGAAATTCTATCAGAGATATTTTTAAAACAAATTTGTATCGTAGTTTCATTTCCTGCCACCCAGTCTTCCAGCTCATTAATTTTCATCTCCATTTTTTGCCATGACGCATTAATTAAATCTACAGCTCCTTGCAGGGCGGTGATGGAATTTTGGATTAAATCCAACCTTTTGACTTGTTCCGTAAATTGCGAAGATAAAGTCTTTATCAGCGTAAATAATTCCCCTATATCTTCTGGTCTTGACACTTTTGACACAGAGGATGCGAGGGGAGTCAATGCCAGCTCCTTTCTTCTCGGCGCAGACATCTTTCTCTCAAACAGATCTTACAGGTCCTCAGATGTTCTCAAATATTGTTAACATTTCTTAAATCATCCCTCAGAAATTGTTGATATTTCTTAAAGCATATATTATTACGGGACACGTCACCCCTGTTTTTTCCTATAAAATAAGAGTCTCAGTACAGCCTTTTGCGTTGGTAAAGCTCTGGGGAGATAATCCTGGAATTCAGCCCCCCCCTATTTCATGGGGGTTACTTTTCTCCAAGAGCTGCTGCCTTGCCCCCCTTTCAATTCCAGGGGGGAGATGAAAAGGTTTTTCAACCTTTTAAAAAGCTGAGAAAGCTCCCATGGAGCACCCATGGGAAGCTGCCAGAGTGACATCCATCCCAGCTGGAAGTCTGGTCCCAACCCATCCCTTGCCAACAGTCCATCTTCCAGGAAGTATAGCCCGTGGTCCCAGAATCCAAATCTCTCTCGTCGGCACCACCTTCGTAGCCAGTCATTCACCCGGAGTATTTTTCTTTCCCTTTCTATCCCTCTTCTAACTACTGGAAGGATGGATGAGAAAACTATCTGGGCCCCAAAGTTCTTGAGTTTCCTTCCCAGAGCTTCAAAGTCTGACGTGATTTCTTCGTAGCTCCGCTTGGCGGTATCATTTGTTCCCACATGGATGAGAAGAAAGGGATACCTGTCAGTGGGCTTTATGAGTGCAGGCAACCTTTCAGTCACATCTAATTCGTCCTCCCGGGAGACTACATACCTGGCGAGTCCACATTTGTAAAAACATTAAATCAAGTTCTTACAGTACCCAAAACTTGAAAACGTATGTGAGAAGGCCTGAAAAATACGCATTTTCAGCATCCCTATAGCACAATTATTGAAATGTGTGGTTACAAAATGTGTGGTTACAAAGTGACAGATGCGCAGTCTGCATACATGGGCCAGTTTTAGATGTACTGAGAAACCATGATTAAAACACAGTTTTAACAAGACTACCTTCCTGGGAATGCTTGTTGGAAAAATTATGTTTTGAGTAGTTGCCAAAACCCCAGAGGGATGGTACTTGCCTAATTTGTAGTGGTATGGAATTCCAGAGAGTGCACTATTAAGACCATTGCGCCATCTCAAGAGAT
This sequence comes from Heloderma suspectum, assembly GCF_057233095.1. Lineage (NCBI taxonomy): Eukaryota > Metazoa > Chordata > Lepidosauria > Squamata > Helodermatidae > Heloderma > Heloderma suspectum. The sequence continues at coordinate 61,721,573 of NC_139461.1, forward strand.
TGCTTCCCCATGGAAATGGGAATTCATTTATGAACTTATGAAGCTGAATCCTAAGAAGACAGGAAGCAAAGCTCAGCGTAAAAGTGTTTCCATTCATTTTGGATGAGATGTAACCAAACTTTGTTAAATTCCAGATTAATAAGTCAAATACAGTTCATTCTCATAATGTTAAGCTACGGTTTAGCTTTCCATCCAAATGCAGCCACTGAATCTGCTTTGCCATCATCCAGGGAGGTACCAGGAAATATTCAGTGTTTTCATACTTTATCATTTTGTATTATGTATATTCATAACTTACATGCCCTTACAAACTTAATTAAATGCAAATGCACAAAAAATATGCATGCACAATAATGTTTTGCATTTGTAAGCACTAAACATTTCATGCTGGGTGACCCCAATATGTGTTCCATACATATATAACTAAAGCACAATAATGGGCCCACCAAATTCTGATGTGAAATCGAAAACTCTAGATAAAATACATTCCCTGGTCTCAGGTTAGCAGAACTGAAAGTTAATTCTACCAAGTGAGTCAAGCCACACATTAGAATAGAAGGTAAGAAAAAAAAAATAGGCATTAATGTAATGTAGGGGCCCATATCAACAACTCTGGCAATGCTGTTTATCAGTAGCATTCTATAACTATTTTGCATGTGCAGACAGATCTGAAAGCAGGTGATATGAACAAATTCACTAGTTTCCATCATGAAAACTGTTTTGGTCTGAAAGAACCACTCCATTTTAAAAAAATGAAGCATGACAATGGATAACATCCAAAGGTCCCTTTGCTGCGGAGGAAGAAGACCTTTCAATTCAACCCCTTTTCTCCATGGTCTCTGTCTACTTGCCACTTACAGTGCAATTCCAAATACTTCAGCTTAGAACCATGTTGTGAAATAAGAAGTCTTTCAGAAAAAGCAAAGAAAAATGAGCGGACTAGCCGATGTATGAGAAAATGACAGCAGAATAAATTATCCTTAACTCTGCCATACAGTAGTAGCATACCCATGCATAATAATGCACTAGAAGTTGTAAATGTCAGTGAGAGAGGAAACAATCCAGAGAATGATTAGAGAAAAAATTCTAAACTGGGAAAAGGACAGTATGAGAAATAAATAAAACATTTTCTGCAATGTGAAATGATTTCTCAAGGATACACTGGAAATCTCATTGCTTGCGTATAATACCAGTTGGGCTGGCGAAATTCTGGAAGAACTTCAATTGTGGAGCTTTACAGTGAAATGATTATATAGGCAAGATGTCATTGTAAACCACTATTATTAAGTAGCACTAACTTAAGGGACTTCAATGCTACAGACACCTAGGTCTACTACCCAGCCAGAATGCTGCAATTTTCTTTATTAACAGAGTGGCTACATTTGTTGATGACACAGAACTATTTAGGGTGGATAAAACAAAAAGGATTGTGAAGAGCTCTAAAACAGTCTCTCCAAATCTGGTGAATAGGCATTAAAATGGCAAATGCAGTTCAACGTAAGCAAATGTAAAGTGATGCACATTGGGGCAAAAAAATAAATCTTAACTTCACATACTCTGATAAGGTCTGAGCTAGCGGTGACTGACCAGGCCTGACGTTGCTGTGGATAGCTTGATGACTACTAGCCCAGTGTGTGGCTGTGGTGAAAAAGGCAAACTCCATGTTGGGAATCATAAGAAAAGAAGTTGAAAATATAACTGTCAATATCATAATTCCGGTATTCAAACCTGTGGTGTGACCACATTGGAATACTGTGCATAGTTCTGATCACCACACCTCAAAAAGGATATTGTACATCTGGGAAAGGTATAGAAAAGGGCAACCAACATTATCAAGGGGCTGAAGCCATTCCTGTACGAAGAAAAGTTACAACTTTGGGGCTTTTTAACTTAGAAATGCATAAAATTATACATGAAGTGGTTAGGGAATTTTCTCTCTCTATTATAGTATTAGAAGCATACTCATCCAAGGAAGATAAACGGTGGGAAATTCAGGACAGACAAAAGAAAGTACTTCACACAGCGCATAGTTAACTATGGAATTTGCTACCACAAGATGTAGCGATGGCCACCAATTGGATGACTTTAAAAAGGGATTAGACAAATTCATGAAGGATACTGTATGTCCCCTCTAGCTTGGATCAAGGTCCCTAGGAAGCTGATCTGAAGCAGTTTCACTTACTAAAAGGGCAAGCCAGTCAAATCTGATGAAGGAAGATGGCAAGGCAAGGTCAGCACAGGCAGAGTCTGTCAGGACCCTGGACAGATTTATGCTGGCTGGAGCTCCCTCAGGAAGAGCAGTTGTTTTAGTAATATGCAGGAATCCTATGAAGCTTTATGAAGGCTGGCTGAGCTGGACTTGTTAATCCCACTGCCTCTGAGGAGGTTCTGTTTCTTAAAAGGCCATTTCCGATTCTGCAGCCCCTGGCTCCTCTGGCATGGGAGTGGTTAGGACTGCACCTGGGGAGGGGGCTTTGAATCCGAAGAGTTCAGTAAAGCCACATCTTCTTCTAGCCTGAAAGGTCTTTGGGTGATAGACAATGTCTCACTGGATTATGCCTCCTCCACCTCGGAGTCCTCATGTGAGTCGAAGGAGGAATCAAGGTCAGAGAACATGCCAAGGCAAGTATTTCAATTAGAGCTGTGCAGAAAGGGCCTCTCAAAATTCTCCAGCCTATTTGTTGGCAGAGAAATTGGGGGAGGGGGACAATTTCACCGAATTTCTTCTAGGGGAGGAGAAATTTTCCAACAGTTTCTCACTTCTCTGAAGCACAGCTTTTTTTTTCTTTCTTTCTTCAGAAGGGTTTTTGGTTTATTGCACTGCTCCTTCAAGTGGCAACAGCATCAGCTGTGCTGAGGCTTCCACTTTTTTGAGGCAGAATTTTTAATTTCTTTTGGTGGTATTTTTGAGCTTACCTAATCACTGTGAGGTGGCTGAGGGTGCTGTGTGTGTTTTCTATCTCTATTACACATCTTTCCATTGCTCTGCAGGCTCCCAGGCCACCTGCACTTTCTGAACTGAAAAAGCCCCATGGGAGGAATTGACTCATGGTGTCTTCCTCATAACAACTTTAACTGAAGTGCGGGAAACTGAGGAGGCTACAGGCTGCCACAGAGATTATTGTGCAATGACAGACAGGACACTCATGCATGCTCCTCAGCCACCTCAAAAGTAAGGTAAGCCCAAGAACCCCAAACCCAACCCGTGAGAATTTCTCTGAAATTTCTCCTCATTTGAATTCCTTTTCAAAAGCAATTACTTTTCTATCAAATTGAATGAGAAAGGTAAAAAAAAACAATGTGGGAGAAATGAGAAATTTCTACACAGAACCAATTTCAATGACTACTAGTCATGATGACTATACACTCCCTCCAGAATCAGAGGCAGTATGCCTCTCAAAACCAGTTGTTTGAGAACACAAGCAGGAAGGTGCTGTTGTGCTCATCAGTTTCCCAAAGGCATCTGGCTGGACCCTATGAAAACAGAGTGCTGAATGAGATAGGCCTTTGATCTGATCCAGCATGGCTCTTCTTATGTTCTTAGAATGAAAACTCTGTGAAGAAACCAATTTCATCACAAATCATAATGATTCTGAAGCCAATCTGTGAACTTAAATACTTTGTCCAAAATTCAACAAATGAATGGGAATAATTCTCACTTGTTGATGCTTCAGGAATGTGTTTGGTTGGTGTTTGAAGATTTTGTTACAAATGCTTCTGCTTTCTGAGAATCATTCATTAGGTTGATTCACTATTGAAGAAGGAAGTATCTGCTAGCTGCAGAATGTGTCATCATAAACATTTGTACATTAGAAAAACGGCTTAAGTAATAGGGAAATAGATCACTAAAGACTAATCATTACTTATCAATTGCTATGGGACGACTGATTGATAAGAACATTCCTATAGTTCAAAAGACTGTAAGCAATGACTTTAAAGTAATTTGCCCGCATAAAGCAGTCAGTAGCTTAGAGGCAGCTGTACTTTTGGAATGACTTAGTGTCTTTTAACCAATATCTCACACTACATTCATCTGACTGAAAAGATCCTTTGGGGTCTATAACTCTTGCTGTAGCTTGAATTATAATGAAGTAGGTCTAACCCCTGTCTTTCACTTCTGCATAAAATTATTCCAGGCCATTATATATAAGATCAGCCTAAATCTGTGGAGATATTGCTTTCACTTTTCTGTTAAAAAATGGCTGTAGAACTAAAAAAAACACACACACTTCCTCTGGCAGACTTGTTACCACTCTGGGTGTTAACCATAAGCACCACTTGTCTTCTGGGCTCAGAGCCATATGTTGGCTGCTGTCTACAGATCACAGATAGTCATTAGCAAGCTGATAGGTATCTAATGGTTTGGAAGGAGCATGAGGTGGGATGCACTGATGCCTCCGAAATCATGAGTGGCCGCAGGACAAACTGCCCCAATATCTCAGCAGAACAACTTGGGCATGATCTCTGTTTAGGGATAAATTAGTAAGATTCTTGGAGATTTGGGCCTTGTCATTCAGCTGATTTCTGTAGTATAGACTGAGCAGGTGGAATTGCTGTCCAAACTTGCATGGCAGGGACCTAAGAATCTTGCTGCCATCAACTGGGCTACGGTGGCAAGAAAAAGTTTGTGACCCCTAATGATAATTACAGACACTCCATGGTCGTGATAGCCTTCATGAATCAAAATCAGTTCTTCTCTAAATGTCCAATTGTTTATATTAACCAGTTCTGTGTCTTGTGAAATAAAACAATGTATAAACTAGGCAAACAATGAGTACTTAAGAGTCAGGGTATGTGCAAAAGTAAGCGAACCCCTAATTGCATCAGCTCAATTAAAGGGAATAATTAGAATTGATTGTTTAAGTAATCAGGTAGATCTTCAGGGATGAGTTTGGGAGGCCCCACCCTATAAAAGGATCAGAAACTTTTGTGAGTTTGGTCTTCATGATAGAGTTGTATGGAAACACATCATGCCATGATCAAAAGACATCCCTGAGAACCTCAGAAAAACAGCTATTGCTGCTCATCAGTCTAGAAAGGGTTACAAAACCATTTCTAAGGAGTCACAGCTCCACCAATCCACTGTCAGACAGTCTACAAATGGCAAAGGTTCAAGACCACAGTCACTCTACTCTGGAGTTGTCCTACCAAAATCTCTCCAAGGACAAACAAGCACATCATCCAGGAAGTAAAAAAGAACCCCACAGTAACATCTAAGGATCTGCAGGCACTCTCGCCTTGGCTAATGTGAGTGTTCATGACTCAACGATCAGAAAAAAGAAGCTGAGCAAGAATGGTGTACATGGGAGGATAGCCAGGAGGAAACCACTGCTCTCTAAAAAGAACATTGCTGCCCATCTGAGGTTTGCTAAAGATCACATAGATGATCCCCAAGATTTCTGGAACAATGTTCTCTGGATAGACAAGTCAAAGGTAGAACTTTTTGGCCTCAATGAGCAACGTTACATTTGGTGAAGAACAAACATTGAGGTTGAACAGAAGAACCTCATCCCAGCTGTCAAGCATGGTGGTGGGAATGTGATGGTTTGGGCCTGCTTTCCTGCCTCAGGACCTGGATGGCTTGCCATCATTGACACAACCATGAATTCTGCAGTGTATCAGAAAGTTCTAGAGGAAAATGTCAGGCCATCCATCCATGAACTGAAGCTGAACCAAAAGTGGGTCATACAACAAAACAATGATCCTAAACATGCAAGCAGATCTACAAATGAATGGCTGCGGAAGAAGAAATTCTGTGTCTTAGAATGGCCTAGTCAAAGTCTGGAGCTAAACCCCATTGAAATGTTGTGGCAGGACCTGAAGTGCAAGGAAGCCCTCAAATGTCATGGAGTTGAAGCAGTTCTGTAAGGACGAATGGGCCAAAGTTCCTCAAAACCAATGCAAGAGACTGACCAACAGTTACAGGAAATGCTTACTTGAAGTCAAGGGGATGCCACCAGGTACTGAATCTAAAGTTCCACATACTTTTTCACACATGGATATTGAATGTTGAATCAGTTGTGGATAAATAAATGTTGAAAAAGTATCATTTGTTTTATCAGGTTATCTATTGTCCTTTATCTAGGATTATGGGGTTAGAGTAAGGTCTAATAACATTTTAGGTTGGAAAAATGTGACAGTTCTAGGGGGTTCACACACTTTTTCTTGCCACTGTAGGTAGAAGACTCATGGCAAGATTGCCAGGATTATAGTTTGGAGAAGAGGGATGGTGGTTGATTAGGCATTAATGCAGGACAACCTCGATTAAGTTAGAGGTGATAGAGTTCACCTATGGATTGCAGGATGTAAACTGCTCAATTTTACTAGAGGGATTTGGATGTTTATTGAAATACTTTTGGGGGAAGGAAGGGAATCAAGCTAGGCTGACCCCTCCCTTATGACAGGTGGACCAGTATTGATGTAGAAAAGACTCCTAGGTGCCCTGGCATGAGAAAGTGCCCTGGAAGGTTCATCCTTGCATGTTGATGGATAGACTATCACTGACGATGGTTCTGGAGAAGGGGTGCAGTCTGGGATGGTGAAGACACAAGATGCCCAGCTCTGCTTGTGTGATTAGCTTAAGCTTTGGTAGCTTTATTTAGGCTAAGAAGTAGAGACAACTGAGAAGCATATCCCACCACAGCACCTACTCATTACGCAATAAAGCTACCAAAGCTTAACCATGCAAGTCTCCCTGTACAACATATTAAGGTTTTAGACTCTCCCCTCCACAGTGGTTTGAAGTTAAAGCCATTTTGGTTCTTAGGAGCAATCCTATCGAGATAGGCAGCTGCCTCTGAACTTGGAGGTGACTGCCTATCCAAAGCAGGGCAGGAGAACAATGGAGGAGATTGTTCCCTCTGCGCTTCTCCTGCCCTGCTTTTTTTCCACAGGAGCACAGAGTAAGGAAGGAGGCTGCTGTACAACACATTGGATATGTCGTGCAGGCAGCTACGATCTCCCCACCCCGGAATGCCCCCAGCTATGCCCCTTTCTGGCCCCTCCACACTCCTCTTGTGAGTGCAGAAGATGGGGCTGTTCCGCGCTGCCTCCGAGGCAGTGCAGAATTGGGCGGAGGTTGGCTTTCTGAGAACCGACCTCAGAGCATGGGATCCGAGGTTGGTTCCTAGAAAACAGCATATCCTATAGCTGTCTAGCTGCTGTCTAGCAGCCATAGGATTGCTCCCTCCATGTTTGTTAAATAAAGCTAGGCCTAGTTCAATTCCAGTTTTGGTGTCTGCCTCTTTATTTCCATCCTTTTCCACAAGTTCTGTTTCTACTTTGATAAATTGCTATCTAACCTGCAATTTTTATGATAATATTGATTTGCAGAGGATTGAAAGTAAGAGGCAATTATCTACTTGTACAGGTATCATTTCATCCATCTGTACACTGTAATTACTAATACATTGCATTGTAAAACTGAAAAGATATGATGTGACAGATAGTGTTATTTGTGAAATTTGCATTTCAGATCAAAGTTTAAGGAATTATACCACAAATTAGGTACCACCTTACTTAAGTTATTTTAAATGGAGGTGAAAACATGTTTATGCATAAGCACCATGAAAATATATGTTTGTATTGCCATACCAACAAAATAGAATTTACATGTAATAGGTAATTTGTATTAATAAATGCTATTGTTATGTGCAGTATTGTCAATGAACACAATGTAAATAAATGGGCAGCATACTGTCATGCCTATAACTATTTATAGTTATAACTAAATTCTGATCTTAACTTGCTGACATGAACTAACCTGTGTCTGTGACTTGAAAAAGGGAAAAATGTTTATGAAAAATTGACTAACATCTTAATATCAATAAACTATGCGATTGTTAATTATCTTTTTTAATTTTAATTTGTAAACTGAGGTTTGTAAATGGAAATTTTAAAGTGGCAGTGTTTGCTAAAACTGGATTGACTATCAGTTTGCTCTTAGCTTGTTCTTGTACGATTAAACAAAATTTGCTATAGTTTGTTAAACACATAGTACCATGCCAATGTAATCTTCTGTAAACTACACTCTTGTTGACCTAAAGTTCTTATTTTGGATGTTGCCTGAATAAACGAAGTTGTATTATATGAAAAAAAGAAAGAAAAGAATTTTAATTTGCCAACTCTTAATTCTTGTCCAAAAAACCCTCTGATTTCTTGTTCTATGTGACATCTTCTTGTTAAACACCTTATCATAAAAAGATGACAGAAGCCTTTCCAGTGACAACAGTAAGGCTTCAAAGCCCATTCTCCACAGGAAAATGGTCAAAGCTATAGTTTTAGGCCATTTAGTACAAGATAAAATACATGAAAATGTACAGCAGAAAACATTAGCATAGGGTGGAAATTGAATCAGCTTAAGTAGTATTTCCCCCCTCTTAATTTCCATCATTCTGGAAATGATGGTGAATGATTTGTGAAAAGGAAAAAAATTACAGTATTAACATGTAGAAATTGCATTTGCATGTTATAGCTGGGTAGGAAGAAATCGTAAAATCTTGATTTGCATGCCCAACCAAGGCTCCATGCAATTACAGGATTTAAAATATGCATTAGACCAGTAAGCTTACTTGCTGGGGTTGAGGGGATTTTTAGTAAAGCAGATCTTGGTTCTATTATAGTAACATTTAGTACAAGCTCCTCAGTCATGTTTGGTTTGCTGTAATATCATGGGCAGGGAGGCCTTAATGTTGATTGGACAAGCACAAGCAATGGAAAGGTTCCGGACAGAGGCAAAGAGTGAAAACTGGGGAAAGATAAAATATGGAAAAAATAAAATAGTGGAGGCTAACTGAATGATTACATACTACCAATTTAAGCACCTCAGGGGAGTGGGGTGTAACGGGGAGAGACAGAGGGCCGATCTACACTTATGGGGTTTTTCGCTTCCAATGAGGTTTCACTGCCCGTCTTTCACACTATGCAGTACCTGCCTCAAATTGGAGCTGGAATTTCCCGCTTCTGTGCTCCCACTTTCAATACCCTGATATCCCAATATTTCCCCTTAATGTGCTCTGATTTTCCACCTTCGCTACCGTATCTGGTCATAGTCCCCTCCCCTGCCTGTCCATATACGGCGGTGTTTGTATTTCCTTCCTGTCCCATCACAGCTCTCGATGACCCCATGTCTTCTTCCAGCTACTGATCGCATAGTTTCCTCAGCAGCCCGTGTCTCTTCAGCAACAAGCAAAAGGCTGGATGTGCACACACTTGTCTGATCTCCGAAGCTAAGCAGGGTCAGCCCCGGTCAGTAGTTGGATGGGTGACCACCTGGGAATCAGGCTTCCTGCATTGAGCAGGGGTTTTTTCTATCCCTTCAAATGAGACTAAGTTTTACCCCTCGGCTTTTTAAAAAAAATTAAGGTGTTATCTTCAAAGAATCGTGCCTTCTCTGTGATTTTTTATTTCCTAATTCAGGCATGATCTTCGAAGATTCAAATCTTCGAAGGGGGGTATGTAAGAGGAAACATACATGCCACCTGGACCCGTGTTATACATTATGGTCTCTGGACAGCACCAGCACAAGATGTACTACCAACTGTGGTAGAAGGACATGGGCCTCCCACTGTCCATGCAGAGAGTCCACCCCCCCTCCGATGCGATCAGCATGGGTGGCAGTGGCAGGTGCAATCCACCACCCTTTCCTGCCACAGGAGGAACTTTGAGAGGATTATGGCAAAAATCGTAAGAGGCACAGCAAATCTTAAAGTATGTCCTCCAGACACTATCCATTACATTCTCATTCTTGGATCAGATGCAACTTTAATTGATCAGAATGCCTCTGCCTGTTTTTAGCATAAAAACTCTTAGTGAACAAGATAGACAGAAGAATCTACTGTCTGAAATATTTAGCTGTTAGAATGGGGGGTGGGGAATAGCCACTATTTTATTTGTAAATTTGAACAGATTGTCATGCTATTTTTCTGTTCTCAGTTGTATCACCTGAAGTGAATGCAGGTTGTTGTTTTTAATACGACAGTCTTATGTAAATGTAATGCTTTGGTTCAATATCTAAAGGCTTGGAAGGATTCCAGGCTATTCTTGTCCAATATGGCCAAGAATCTCTCCATTCTGCTGAAGAAGAGAGATGTATCTAAAATGATAGTTGTTTTAACTAACTAGCTAAGTGGAAGGAGACAGTGAGAACATAAGGCAGACTCTCAAAATCTCTAAGATGTCTCTTGGAACCCTCTCCCTCCTCTTCCAACTCTAAAAAAAGAAAGAAAAAAGATTACAATTTAATAAGAGATTGAAAATGAAAAGTATGTTTGTAAACAAGGGAAGGAATCCTGTACTTGGTTTCACATATGCAAGATTGCAACAATATTTATACACACAATTCTATGGTGGATCACAGAAAGAACAAAGTGTTGCAAAGGGAGTAGGTGATTTTGCCTCAGTCCAGATAACAGCAGATACTCCTGGTGGCACACTAGCTGGTGTGCTTGAAAGAGCTTCCAACTGGATGAGAGGGAAGGAAGAATAAGAGATCACAGGCCATTATTGCTTATGCTCTATGCAGTGATGTTGGCTTTCTGGGAAAAAAATTCAACTATCTAAATAAAGCAGGATGGTCCTGGTTTACAGACAGCCCCTCTAACCTAAAACAGCTACTCACCAGCAACAACAGGCTATATAACAGAGGGCATAGAGCTGGATGCTAACTCTGTTGTTGTTCAGTTGCTAAGTCATGTCCGACTCTTTGTGACCCCATGGACCATTGCACACCAGGCTTTCCTGTCCTCTGCTCTCTCCCGGAGTGTGCTCAAGTTCATTTTCATTGCATCGGTGATGCTATCTAGCCATCTCATCCTCTGCCGTCCCCTTCTCCTTTTGCCTTCAATCTTTCCCAGCATCAGTGACTTTTCCAGTGACTTTTCGCATTAGGTGGCCAAAATATTTGAGCTTCAGCTTCAGTATCTGTCCTTCCATTGAGCACTCAGGGTTGATTTCCTTTAGGATGGACTGATTTGACCTCCTTGCAGTCCAGGGCACTCGTAAGAGTCTTCTCCAGCACCACAGTTCAAAAGTATCAATTCTTCGGCGCTCAGCCTTCCTTATAGTCCAGCTCTCACAGCCATACGTTACTACTGGGTAAACCATAGTTTTGATTATATGGACCTTTGTCGGCAAGGTGATATCTCTGCTTCTTACTGTGCTGTCTAGGTAGGGATGTACAAAAGTCACTTACCTTTTCGCAGCTTGGCTTCGCGGTGGGGGGAAGGCGCTTCGCTTCTCCCGCCGAAGTTCAGGCGAGGGGGGGAGGCTTCCCACCTCGCCCGGCCAAAATTCAGGCCAGGGGGGAGGCTTCCCCCCTCGCCTGGCCGAAATTCAGGCCGGGGAGAAGCGCCCCGTCTCCCCAGCTGCGAAACAAAAAGTAAAAAAAAAAAAAAGACTCGGTGATAGGCTACGTGATGATTTACATAGCCTATCACGGCTAGATTTCCAAAGTCAGCCATGATAGGTTACGTAAATCATCACGTAGCCTATCACGGGTGACTTTGGAAAAAAAAGAGCGCGTACGCAAATGGCGACGGCCCATGGGCGCTGCCATTTGCGTTCCTTATTTTGGCATGTCTAGTCTACGTAAAGATTTATGTAGACTACGGCGAAAATAAAGGGACGCTATTTGCATTGCCTTTATTTTCGCCGTAGTCTACGTAAATCTTTACGTAGACTAGACGTGGCAAAATAAGGAACGCAAATGGCGGTCCCCATGGGAGCCGCCATTTGCGTACCTGCTTCTTCTTCTTTTTCAAAGTCACCCGTGATAGGCTACGTGACGATTTACGTAGCCTATCACAGCTGACTTTGGAAATCTAGCCGTGATAGGTTACGTAAATAGTTACGTAGCCTATGCATGGGTGTGTGGGGTTTTTTTTACCTTAGGTTTTTTTTTTTTTTGCAATGGCGGCGGTGGCAGCTGGTCGGGAGACCGGCCCCCGCCCCCAACGAACCGCCGCCGAACTGCCGCCAGGACCCGCCGCCGGGAGGGACATTCGCCAAACGTAAGTCCCATCCCGGGGGGAGGGCGGAGAATTTCACCGCCGATTTCGGGGGGCCGAATGCGTTGGCACTCAGCCCCCCGAAGATTCGGGGAGAAATTCTCCGCCATCCCTATGTCTAGGTTTGCCATAGCTTTCCTCCCAAGGAGCAAGCTTCTTTTAATTTCATGGCTACAGTCACCATCTGCAGTGATCTTGGAGCCCAAGAAAATAAAATCTGTCACTGCTTCCATTTCTTCCCCTTCTATATGCCAGGAAGTGATGGGGCCAGATGCCATGATCTTCGTTTTTTTAATGTTGAGTTTCAAACCCGCTTTTGCACTCTCCACTTTCACCCTCAACAAGAGGCTCTTTAGATCCTCTTCGCTTTCTGCCATTAGGGTGGCATCGTCTGCGTATCTGAGGTTGTTGATAATTCTCCCAGCAATCTTAATTCCGACCTCTGATTCATCCAACCTGGCGTTTCTCATGATGTACTCTGCATATAAGTTAAATAAGCAGGGTGACAATATACAGCCTTGTCGTACTCCTTTCCCAATTTTGAACCAATTGGTTGTTCCATGTGTGGTTCTTACTGTTGCTTCTTGACCCTCGTACAGGTTTCTCAGGAGACAGGTAAGGTGGTCTGGTACTCCCATCTCTTTCAGAATTTGCCAGAGTTTGTTGTGATCCACACAATCAAAGGCTTTAGTGTAGTCAATGAAGCAGAAATAGACGTTTTTCTGGAATTCTCTTGCTTTCTCCATGATCCAGTGAATGTTGGCGATTTGATCTCCAGTTCCTCTGCCTCTTCGGAACCCAGCCTGTACTTCCGGTAGTTCTCGGTTCACATGCTGCTGAAGCCTAGCTTGTAGGATTTTGAGCATAACCTTGCTGGCATGTGAAATGAGCGCAATTGTACGGTAGTTTGAACACTCTTTGGCGTTGCCCTTCGTTGGAATTGGAATGTAAACTGACCTTGTGGCCACGACTGAGTGCTCCAAATTTGTTGGCATATTGAGTGCAGCCCTTCAACAGAATCATCTTTTTAGGATTTTAAATAGCTCAGCTGGAATACTGTCATCTCCGCTAGCTTTGTTGTTACTAATTCTTCCTAAGGCCCACTTGACTTCACTCTCGAGGATGTCCGGCTCAAGTTCAGTGACCGCACTATCATGGCTATCAGGGACATTCAGATCTTTCCTGTATAGTTCTTCTGTGTATTCTTGCCACCTCTTCTTAATCTCATCTGCTTCTGTTAGGTCCTTGCCTTCTTTGTCCTTTATCATGCCCGTCTTTGCACAAAATGTTCCCTTGAGATCTCCGATTTTCTTGAAAAGATCTCTAGTCTTTCCCATTCTGTTGTTTTCCTCAATTTCTTTGCATTGTTCATTTAAGAAGGCCTTCTTGTCTCTCCTTGCTATTCACTGGAACTCTGCATTCAGTTGGATATATCTTCCCCTTTCTCCCTTGCTTTTCGCTTCCCTTCTTTCCTCAGCTACTTGTAAAGCCTCATCAGACAGCCACTTGGCTTTCTTGCATTTCTTTTTCTTTGGGATGGATTTCGTTGCTGCCTCCTGAACAATGTTACGGACCTCCGTCCATAGTTCCTCAGGCACTCTGTCTATCAGATCTAATCCCTGAAATCTATTCCTCACCTCCACTGTATATTCATCAGGGATATGATTTAGGGATACCTGGGTGGTTTAGTGGTTTTCCCTACGTTCTTCAATTTAAGCCGAAATTTTGCAACAAGCAGCTCATGATCTGAGCCACAGTCAGCTCCAGGTCTTGTTTTGACTGACTGTATAGAGCTTCTCCATCTTTGGCTGCAAAGGACAGAATCAATCTGATTTCCATATTGACCATCTGGTGATGTCCATGTGTACAGTCGCCTCTTGTGCTGTTGGAAAAGAGTGTTTGCTATGATCAGCATGTTCTCTTGACAGAACTCTATTAGCCTTTGTCCTGCTTCATTTTGTACACCAAGGCCATGCTTGCCTGTTATCCCAGTGATTTCGTGACTTCCTACTTTAGCATTCCAATCCCCTATGATGAAAAGGACATCTTTTTTTGGCGTTAGTTCAAAAAGGTGTTGTAGGTCTTCATAGAACTGATCAACCTCAGCTTCTTCGGCCTTAGTGGTTGGGGCATAGACTTGAATGTGATGTGTTGCTGTTACTGTGTTACTGTGATGTTGAATGGTTTGCCTTGGATTCGTACTGAGATCATTCTATCGTTTTTTACATTGTACCCCAGTACTGCTTTTCCCACCGTTTTATTGACTATGAGTGCTACTCCATTTCTTCTAAGGGATTCTTGCCCACAGTAGTGGATATAATGGTCACCTGAATTAAATTCGCCCATGCCTGTCCATTTTAGTTCGCTGATTCCCAAGATATCAATGTTCAATCTTGCCATCTCATGTTTGACCACCTCCAGCTTACCTTGATTCACTGATCTTACATTCCAGGTTCCTAAACAATATTGTTCTTTACAGCATTGGACTTTCTTTTCACCACCAGACACATCCACAGCTAAGTGTCCTTTCGGCTTTGGCCCAGCCACTTCACTCTTTCTGGCGCTACTTGGAAATTCCCTCTGCTCTTCCCCAGTAGCATATTGGACACCTTCCGACCTGAGGGGCTCATCTTCCGGTGTCATCTCTTTTAGCCTTGTGATATGTTCCATGGGGTTTTCTTGGCAAGAATACTGGAGTGGGTTGCCATTTCCTTCTCCAGTGGACCACATTTTGTCAGAACTCTCTGCCATGACCTGTCCGTCTTGGGTGGCCCTGCACGGCATAGCTTATGGCTTCACTGAGTTACGCAAGCCCCTTCGCCACAACAAGGTAGTGATCCATGAAGGGGCTAACTCTGTCCCCATATCTAATGATTCATTCATCTGCTCATCTTCTCTCTAGTGGGATATATGCTCTCATTTGCCAGAAATGACCTTCTGCATTCTACATAGAACAAACAGACCAATCCCTACATTAAAAAAAATGGACACAAATCTGACATCAGAAATGTTAATATTCAGAAACCCATAGGAGATCTCTTCAGTCTACCAAGACTCTCTACTGATCTTAAGATGGCCATTTTTAAACAAAGGAATTTCAAAGAGAGGCTCCAAAGTGAAACTGCAGAATTACAAGGCTGCATTTACACTAAAGGAACCCCCCCCCCCCGGCAGTCCTCATGTTCTGGAGTCTTTCCGCGTTTATCGCGGTCTCCCAGACAATGACCATGTGATTTTTGAGAAGCTTTTAATTCTCAAGGTTCCATAGAACTCAAGAAAACAGCACCATATAGTGGCTGTTTTAATCGCATAACAAGTTAAAAAAGATAGTTAATTAGTTCTGGATGTATTTGAGACGGAATAACCAGGAAATACCTCTGGATGTGCCCTAGAGGTTGACGATGTCATGAAAAGGACCCACAAACCTCTGTGAGTTAGCAATATAATAGCAAGATAGAAGCTCTGTCTGAAGGAGCCCCAATTCATTAAGAAGTTCAATTATATTCATTTGGGCCTGAATAGAGACAATGATTTTCTGTCCCACTAAAGAAGCAGTCCTATGTATGTTTAGACAGCCATGCTGGCTTGGGAATGCTGGGAGTTGTAGGACTTTTTTCCAGCTAAACATACATAGGATTACACCCTAAGGATGTTAATATACTCAGTGTTAGTAATTTTATATAGGTCATCTCCTATCACTGTGGTTATTGTGGTTATCTTTGTGGATCATTGTGGTTATTTTGCATACATTCAAGCTCTTAATTGCATTGTCCACTGTCTGTACTTTTTGAATTCCATTTTCCTCTGACTTTACTGCCTATAATCCCTCCTATCCACTCAAACACTTGTATATATACACCTACAAATGAGAATAACATTTCATGCTGAAGTGGCCTCTAGTACACAAAACATATGCCATAATAATTTTTTTAGTCTTTAAGGTGCCACAAGATTTCTTGTTGTTTTTACTGCAACAAAAACACAGACTAACATGGCTTCCCCTCTCTAAATGGACTAAGAAATGGTTTAGCCTGTTTGACCTATATTTAGTAAACAAAACTTTTATGGTATGCCATGTCAAATGTATGTGCTATATAAATATATCAAACAGTTAAAGTAGTTGAATAAAAATACTTGATTAGAAAACATTTCAATGCACGCTTAAGGTAGCTCGAGTATCATACTGAAAACAAATACAAAACCTTATTTGGGACATTATTTTTTAATAAAATACTTGTAAATGTTTTAGGACTGTGGTGGAGAACCTCTGGCCCATGGGCTACATGAGGTCCTCAGTCTAGTTTCATGTGGCCCTCAGCATCATCCAGCTCTTTAAGCACTGCAGGCCAGCTCTTGCTCCCCAGACCACCCCTCTGGGAATCACTGCTGCTTCCACTGTATGTGTGTGTACACAAGAGAAGTAGAGAAGGCATGGGATGGTGCAGAAAGAGAAAGAGCTATGTAAACTTGCAGTGCTGCAACCCCCACCCATCTTGGTGCTGACTCTGCCCACCATCAGCTACAGCTCTCTGATTAGCTTTTCCCATTGGTCAAAAGCCCGTCATAGAAAAAAGGTTCCCTTTCCCTGGTTTAGCATGAGGGTTTTTTTTTAAAAAAAGCCTCTCTGTAAGCAGAAGATGTGGAATGGCATCTCTGAGTCCAACCCACTGTCTTTTCTCTTTCTGGCTTGAAAGTGCAATAACTAAGTAGAAGCTAGTCATTAGGATTCTAAAACCACCAGAGCAAGAAATCAAGAAGCCAGAAAGCAGTATCTAAATCAAGGACTAGAAGCCTGGTGCAGAGTCATAGCCAGTAAGCGATAACTCACTGGCAGACAAGATGCAGTAAAGAACACATCCTGTGTCTAGAAGCCCAAGCCAGGTTCTTGTCACACTGAGCTGTTTATTGCCATAACAGCTACATAACAGGCCATTAGGTAATTCAGAAAAAGATTACTAAATACAGATGTCATGAATGTGAAGCTATGCACTGGATTATAGTAGGCCAGAAATTGCTTTAGAAAATGAGCTTCTGCTGTCTCGTGTCTTAAAAGCAGGCATCCATGCCAGATCTATTGCACACAGAAAGACAACAAAGATGTGAGTGGATGTGAACCTCAAAAATGACCTTGGCAGTCATTTTCAAGGTCACACATGCATGGGTTAGGCTACTTTCAAGAAAACCATCACAATTCTGAAAGTAAAGAATCAATTAGATATACCGTATACCAAAATGAAGGTAAGAGGATGTGCTAGCAAACTTACAATAGCAAGTCTGTCTTTGATGGCTGAAGTACTATGAGTATTTGAGCAACAAAAACACCAGCTGCTGCTGCTGCTATTATTATTATTATTAATTATATTTATTTATATCCTGCCTTTTTCCCAATACTGGGACTGTTATTATTATTTATTACATTTCCATACCGCCCCATAGCCAAAGCTCTCTGGGCAGTATACAGAAGTTAAAACATTAAATATAATCTAAAAAGTTTAAAAGTACATAGAAGCACACAGACAATATACACAAACCACATATAACTATTACGGCCAAACCATGGTTTTGGAATGGCATACCATTTTAACAATTCCACACAACTAAATCACAGCTGTCATACACTTGTAATCAAACTCTGATGCATGGATTGACATTTATAACATTATGACTGTAACACAGGCGGCACGGCCATACCCCTTAATAGTAGGCCAGCCAAAATGTCATATTTTAATTGTACTGATGCTGACATGTTAAGTGCTAACATGTTAAAAGTTGGCACCTATACCAGGTCAGTTGTGCACTGGGGGACAACGAAGATGTGGGTGGATGCCACCCTCAAAAATGACCCTGAATGTGATTTTCAAAGTCATATATCACTGAATGTCATGGGTTAGGCTACTTTCAGGAAAACTGTTGCAGATCTGAAAGTATGTCGAAGTAAAGATTTGGACATACCATACATCAGAATGAAGGCAAAAAGCTGTACTAACAATATTAGCAGAAGTCTATCTTTGACAGGTGACATGCTAAGAGGGCTGAAATAATGAAAAGGAAAGGAAGGTTCCTCCTGTACAAGCACCGGGTCATTAGTGACCCCTAGAGGGACGCCTGCTTATGCTGGTGTTTTCATGGCAGACTATAGCGGAGTGGTTTGCCCTTGCTTTCCCCAGTCGTGACTACCTTTCCACCAGTAAACTGGGTACTCATTTTACCGACCTTGGAAGGATGGAAGGCTGAGTTGACCTGAGCCAGCTACCCGAAACCCAGCTTCTACTGGGATTGAACTCAGGTCAGGGGGAGAGTTTCGGTTGCAATACTGCCGCCTACCACTCTGTGCCACACGAGGCTCGAAATAATGAAGCCACTGGAAATTATGCCCAAACATACTGGGTATTATGGCTAATTTCCTACAGGGTAAATACATACCTACCATTAACTCCTCCCAACCCTTTTATCCATGCTGTTATTCCATTCCTATGAACAAAATCCACTGAAACCTAATACCATCCATAGGAATGGCGCATTCTCCACTAACATTTAACTGTTATAATAGTTCTTCTCACAGGAAGAACTATATATATGCTTTTTGACCACTACTGTGTGAAACATGAATGATGTTCCTTTATTGGTAAAGTTTTATCAGTGCAGAATTTAAAAAATTCCATAGGAGTCTGATATTGTTACATGAATCCCCCCACATGAATGGCTACTTCTTTTTCCAAATGTAATTCTCTCAATAATGCCTTCATGTAGATATACACAGCAGCAAAATGAACAGAAATGCAAATCCAGAACTGTCTAATAGCAAACCAAATTATTTTATTAATGTATTAATTTTACAAAAGTAAAAGATAGTTATTTCTGTTTATAAATAATTTATAAACTATTCAGTTACAAAAATAGCAAAATCCACACATAAATGTTTAACAGCAGCAATTTCTACTCCTAGTCAAAATAATTTCTCAGCATGAGTATATCTAAGGGCGCAATACTACGGGGACAGTCGGTCACCTCTGAACTCGGAAGCGACCAACTATCCAATGCAGGACAGGCAGAGTGAAGAGGGGATCTTCTCCTCTGTGCTCTGGCTGCCCTGCATCTGGCTAGATGGCTGATTTCAACTGTCTACCAGGGCGCCTTGGAGCAGGGGGAAGGAGGCCGGACAGTGCATAGGAAGCATCGTAACGGCGCTTCCACCATCCCCTCCCCACCCCCAAGAATGCCGCCTTTTCAGCCGCTCTGCACTGCTCTTATGAGCATGGAGCCAAAGATGAACCGTGTTGCCTAGAAGGCGGTGGGGGAAGGAGAAGGAGTCAGTTTTCTGGGAACCGATCTTGGAGCACTGGCTCTGAGCTCAGTTCCCAGAAAATGAAAAATCCTATGGCCATCTAGATGCTTTCTAGCGGCCAAAGGATTATGCCCTAAGGCTGCAAAATTAAATAAATAGCATGATGTTGTCTATTTATTTTTATTTATTACATTTCTATACCACTCAACAGCTGAAACTGCTGTGTGTTTGTACAATGCCTAAACATGTTGTTGTTGTTGTTCAGTTGTTAAGTCATGTCCGACTCTTCGTGACCCCATGGACCACAGCACGCCAGGCCCTCCTGTCCTCCACTCTCTCCCGGAGTGTGCTCAAGGTCATATTCATTGCATCGGTGATGCTATCCAGCCATCTCATCCTCTGCCGTCCCCTTCTCCTTTTGCCTTCAATCTTTCCCAGCATCAAGGTTTTTTCCAGTGACTTTTCTCTGCTGAAAAAAGAGAATGCGAAATATTTTGGCCACCTTCGCATTAGGTGGCCAAAATATTTGAGCTTCAGCTTCAGTATCTGTCCTTCCAATGAGCAGTCAGGGTTGATTTCCTTTAGGATTCACTGATTTGACCTTCTTGCAGTTCAGGGGACTCGTAAGAGTCTTCTCCAGCACCACAGTTCGAAAGCATCAATTCTTCTGCTCAGCCTTCCTTATAGTCCAGCTCTCACAGCCATACGTTACTACTGGGAAAACCATAGCTTTGATTAGACGGACCTTTGTTGGCAAGGTGATGTCTCTGCTTCTTACTATGCTGTCTAGGTTTGCCATAGCTTTCCTCCCAAGGAGCAAGCATCTTTTAATTGCATGGCTACAGTCACTGTCTGCGGTGATCTTGGAGCCCAAGAAAATAAAATCTGTCACTGCTTCCATTTCTTCCCCTTCCATATGCCAGGAAGTGATGGGGCCAGATGCCATGATCTTAGTTTTTTTAATGTTGCTTTTCAAACCAACTTTTGCACTCTCCTCTTTCACCCTCAACAAGAGGCTCTTTAGATCCTCCTCGCTTTCTGCCATTAGGGTGGTATCATCTGCGTATCTGAGGTTGTTGATAATTCTCCCGGCAATCTTAATTCTGACCTGTGATTCATCCAACCTGGCGTTTCTCATGATGTACTCTGCATATAAGTTAAATAAGCAGGGTGACAATATGCAGCCTTGTCGTACTCCTTTCCCAATTTTGAACCACTCGGTTGTTCCATGTCTGGTTCTTACTGTTGCTTCTTGACCCTCGTACAGGTTTCTCAGGAGACAGGTAAGGTGGTCTGGTACACAAATGGGAACTCTCAAGGATGCATCCTGATGGAATTTCCTCACACTTCTGGTTGGATGTCTTAGCATTAAATGAGAAGCCCAGGAAGCAGCAAAGGAAAAAACAAAAAACAAAGTTCTACCACTCTGACAACAATTCTAGTGTAATCTGCCATTTGTACTGTGCTGCCCATTCTGGATCTACTAATTCGCTCATCTTCCAGCAGATATCAGCCTGGGAATGAGCATGTCTGGATTTATATTGGAAGAAAACACAAAAAACACAAAGATGGCACATTGTATTTATTTATTTATTTACTTATTTATTACATTTATATCCCACCTTTTTTCCTCCAAGGAACTCAAGGTAGCGTACATAATCCTCCTCCTCTTCTATTTTATCCTCACAACAACAACCCTGTGAGGTAGGTTGGGCTGAGAGTATGTGACTGGCCCAAAGTCACCCAGTGGGCTTCCATGGCCGAGTGGGGACTAGAACCCAGATCTCCCGACTCCCAGTCCAGCACTCTAGCCACTACACCATGCTGGCTCTCTATGCTGGCTCTCTCATTGTATTGTGGTACACAGCTGACTCAAAGGTAACCTGTTTTTCTTTAAATGTTCTAATTTCTTTCAGAAGTCCTTGTCACGTTCCTTTGTCCTCCAGCTCCGCAATCAACACACTCCAAGATACCAGGCTTCAGGGTCACTACTTTATTAGTTAATGACCAGGTTCTTTACAAATGCAAATTCTAGGAAACACTCAGGCTACAAAGAAAACAGCTACTCCACACAATTACGAACACCAATAGAGGAGCTGAAGTGGAAGTTTAGAGAAGTTGCCGGCAGTTTGAACAAGATCTTCCCGGCCAGCCCTTACAGTTTCTCCCTCCTACGTGGGCTGTCACACATAGCCAACCTGGAGGAGTGTCTGAGCTCCACTTCTAACTTTTTCCGCTTTGCTCTGCGACAGGCCCTAACATCCCTCAAGTCACGCCCCTCACTCTCCTCCTCCCTCAAGACCTGGGTTTTCATGGAGGAGGAGGAGGGCCTTCAGGCTGAGCCATCTGTGCGCCAAGGTCTTGAGAAGAAGGCTTTGCCATATCTGTGCTCACTAGGGAGGGAGCCTCTCCCTGCTCTGGCTGCTCCCATTTTGAGTCTGAGCTCCAAGCTATCTCCACACGCCCAGATTCATTCCTGACAGTCTTCATGTTTCTCAAACACTTCACCAGAAGTAAATATTAAAGAAACACAGAACTGCCATTATTTCGAGTCTCTCTCCCACTTATTCATGGTAATGTAAAGTATATTGCAAGATGTGGAGAATCAAAGTATGAGGTAAAATATTGCTATAATGTATCGTTAGAATAAAAATAAGAATGTGTTTTGAAAGGTAATAACCACTTGTGAACATGAGTAACAATTACATCAACAATACATTTTAACAATTGTACCTCAGACTTTGATTCTCCACACAACAAAGTGGTGTGATGTCAGCACGCAGGGCATTCCCTACCCCTACTCACAGCATTGTTGTTGACAATGGAGATGGTGGAATACACAGCACATTACATGTTGTGTTATGTTAGTTGCTACCAGGAAAAGAACAGAAATACACAGAGTAGCTGCAGCTCCATGTCCTTTTAATATCTGGTATCTTCCTCCATAACACTTATTTGCAAAACAGATGTGCTGACCAGTTAAGATGTTAAGGAACCTAATTACATTATTTGATTTTGAGAACATTTATAGAAAATGTTTTTTAACACAGAGGCCAAAAATTTCAGCACTGGGGTGATTCCATTAAGAAAGGAATTACAGAATCACACTGAAGCATTGCCATGAAAACGGTCCGGCCCTATTATTTCTGTGCTTTCCAAAAGACACCAATGGGATCTCTTAAAATGGTGAATGTTAGAAGATTATGCTAATTTCTGAGAGAAGTTTATTTTACTTCTGCTTTGCTCTTTGGAATCTTCATGAACAATTCACTTTGGAAAGGGGACTTTTAAAAAGATGTGGCACTCTTTTATCATGCAAATATGAATGCAAAATGTGAATAGGAATTAAACCACAGGTTACACAAAAAAGAAAGGAAAAACATATCAAAGTTGCTCTGAAAAGCCCACTTCTCCCCAGGGAAATTAAACTTGCAAATATATTCTCTTTTCTTTTTAAACAGACATTTTTTTGCAGGTGCTGGTGGGAAGTAAGAAAAGGTATTCAAATGCAGATTCAGTTCAAAAATATACATCTTACTGGAGACTATATCCACTGCATGCTTTTAATGCAGTTCAAAGGCTCAATTAAGACACTGGAAGGAAACAAAGGAACAGCTCTTTTAACAGAAGCTTTTCCTGCTAAGAAAACCAAAATGACGATGGTCCTTTTAAAAGGTAAGTCAATCTGCAGTCGATTTGACTTCTGTAAAAGAACCATCAAAGTCCTTAATTTGAAACATCCTTGTGAGAATGATGAGGACACAGAAAGCAATTGCTAAACACAAATGTGACACTCAGCTGTCAGCAAATATTTTTAAAAATATACCAAATGCCTTGTCTGTCTTCCTGCTGACATATCCCTCTCATTAAATCAATACAGTAATGGAGCACAACGATGACAAGTACCTAACTTTATTGATGATCAACACATGAGGATCAATCATCCAGATACCATCTTGTTACCCCACAATCAATTAGAGACTGAAGTCTTTTGCTCAGAGAACCAAAATATGCATGATATACAATACTAAAACATGTAAGAAAAGTATGAAAACAAAGGGGAAACCAATCTCCTCTGTTGGATACCCCGATAGAGCAGGGGTTGGCAAGCTTTTTGCCACTGGGGGCCCCGTATGGTGGTGGGTGGCATGTCAGGAGCTGTATGCCAGCAGTGGGCATGGCATACAGTGGTGGGTGGAACCACAGGACCCCCCTTCCCTCTCTCCCCTCCCCCACAAAGTACACACAAATACACATATAGTCTTCCCCACACTCACTGTCTCTCTTACACCCAGGCACACACACTCCTCCCCATTCACTCTTTCACACTGCCATACACACTAACAGACACCCACACCCACACCCACACCCACACACACACACACACACACACAGACATAGGCTCTCCCCTTCACATGGATCTTCATCAGGATCTTAAGCCTCCCCTGCCTGGGCAAGCAAGGTATTCCTCTCATGTCATGGGCCAGGACCCTGAACCCTCATCCTCAGAGGATCCCAATTCCTTGTCCTCCAAGGAGGTTCCAGAGTTAACGGTTCCAGAGGGAGATGACTCAGTCATGGAAAGGCATTATGATGCTTCCACGTCTCCGAGATCCAGTTCACCACAAAGACCCCAGTACCCCTACGTTCACAGGAAGTTACATTACTTTCCTCAGACTCTGGTCATGAGGACACTAGTATACCTCAGCCACTCCCACATCGTCACAGCCTGAGATTGCTAAAACAGGTCAGGGCCCTTTAAGAGACCAAGCCCCAGTTAGTATGGAGGTGGAGCCACCCAGCCTAAAGGCCACTACATTTCTATTTAAGTCTCAGTCTTGTTCTGATCCTTGTTGGAGCAGCATACAAATAACCCTGGCTGAATCTACGCATAGCAGTTATATTGTTATCATACTGTTATCATAACTGTTGGTGCCCATTGGTGTCATGTGTACCAATAGTTATGATAACGATATGATAAGGGTATAACTGCTATGTGTAGCTTCAGCCCCTGTTTAGCTCTAGTACTACTTAGAGCTTTTCATGGTGCTGATCTTATTCCATCTTGCTTCCTGAGAAACCTGATCCCTGTTCAAGATCTAATCCATTGCAGAACCCTGCAACCCAAGCTACATCACAGTGTATCATCACAACCCATGACATGGAATGGTACACTCTGCTAGGAGAGTAGAAAAGTGGTGGCTGCTCTAGCCTGGTAAACTTTATGGTTTTTTCCTCAAGAATAACATTATTCAGAGGAAAACCACAGCATATGAAGGGCTAGAGTATCTTTTTTCACTCTTTGCCAGAACATTGGGGGGGGGGGCAGGGAAATGCCCTAGTCCTCAATATGCTGTGGTTTTTCTCTCAATAAAGTTATGTTTGAGAAGAAAACCAGAGTTCAGCAGGCTAGAATAGTTAAAAAAAAGACTGTTTTAGGCCCCAAAAGAAAAGAAAAAGTACAGTGGGAGGGGTGCAGGGAGGAGAATTGAAGGGATGGCTAGGGCACCCATGGGCTGCATGTAAGCTGCTTACCCCTGTGACAGAGTGTGCTTTGACTGATCATTGGTGGTTTCTTTAGGAGAGGAAAGAAACCTGCCCCATGCCTCCTAAGGTTCAAGCTACATTGATGCAAACAAGCAGAGTCGCTCTGCAAGTATAAGTGCATAATCCATAGGGATCAGAGGTTGACACCCTCAGAAAATGAATTAAAGGGTGCAAAACATAGGGCTACATTGAAGATTGTACAATGGGACTTTCTCTCCTCCCCCATGCCCCTCAAATCTGCTCCAGGGGTCCCTCAACTCCTTGAAACAGATTGTGTGTGTGTGGGGGGGGGGGAGGCTGCAGGAAGGAGGAGAAATTCATTCCACCAGCAGTGTCTGTTGTGCTGGCGAATGGACAACACTGGATACAATTCATAATTCCAGGCAGGTCTTATGTATATCCTGGCAGAGAACCATGGCTCTGAATATCCCATGGCAAAGCCTGTGAGTACCACTACCCTGCCAAGAGGTCCATTTTCCAAAGAAATGTGTGCACAATTCATGATTAACTGATTTTTGTGTGTGTTGCTTGTGACACAGCATTAATTGATACTCAGGAGCTGATTTCTCTCTGATAGCCACCATTCTTCAGTCATTGAGACTCAGTTTACCTGAAAGCCTTTAGCTTTCTGTTATTAATCCATTCTTTAGAACTATGCCACCCTTGGTATACAACTCATGTAGCAAAAGGAAATTACTCCTGGGATACATTATACACCTACACCAGATTCTAAACCTATTTATCCCTAAATAAAGTAATTGTTGTTGTTGTTGTTCAGTCGTTCAGTCGTGTTCGACTCTTCGTGACCCCATGGACCATAGCACGCCAGGCCTTCCTGTCCTGCGCTCTCTCCCGGAGCGTGCTCAAGTTCATATTCATTGCATCGGTGATGCTATCTAGCCATCTCATCCTCTGCCGTCCCCTTCTCCTTTGGCCTTCAGTCTTTCCCAGCATCAGGGTCTTTTCCAGGGAGTTTTCTCTTCGCATTAGGTGGCCAAAATATTGGAGCTTCAGCTTCATTATCTGTCCTTCCAATGAGCACTCAGGGTTGATTTCCTTTAGGATGGACTGATTTGACCTCCTTGCAGTCCAGGGGACTCGTAAGAGTCTTCTCCAGCACCACAGTTCGAAAGCATCAATTCTTCGGCGCTCAGCCTTCCTTATAGTCCAGCTCTCACAGCCATACATTACTACTGGGAAAACCATAGCTTTGATTAGACGGACCTCTGTCGGCAAGGTGATGTCTCTGCTTCTTACTATGCTGTCTAGTTTGGCCATAGCTTTCCTCCCAAGGAGCAAGCGTCTTTTAATTTCATGGCTACAGTCACCGTCTGCGGTGATCTTGGAGCCCAAGAAAGTAAAATCTGTCACTGCTTCCATTTCTTCCCCTTCTATATGCCAGGAAGTGATGGGGCCAGATGCCATGATCTTCGTTTTTTTAATGTTGAGTTTCAAACCAGCTTTTGCACTCTCCTCTTTCACCCTCAACAAGAGGCTCTTGAGATCCTCTTCGCTTTCTGCCATTAGGGTGGTATCATCTGCATATCGGAGGTTGTTGATAATTCTCCCAGCAATCTTAATTCTGACCTCTGATTCATCCAACCCAGCATTTCTCATGATGTACTCTGCATATAAGTTAAATAAGCAGGGTGACAATATGCAGCCTTGTCGTACTCCTTTCCCAATTTTGAACTAATCGGTTGTTCCATGTCTGGTTCTTACTGTTGCTTCTTGACCCTCGTACAGGTTTCTCAGGAGACAAGTAAGGTGGTCTGGTACTCCCATCACTTTAAGAATTTGCCACAGTTTGTTGTGATCCACACAATCAAAGGCTTTAGCGTAGTCAATGAAGCAGAAATAGACGTTTTTCTGGAATTCTCTGGCTTTCTCCATGATGCAGCGAATGTTGGCGATTTGATCTCTAGTTCCTCTGCCTCTTCGAAACCCAGCTTGTACTTCTGGTAGTTCTCGGTTCGCATACTGCTGAAGCCTAGCTTGTAGGATTTTGAGCATCACCTTGCTGGCATGTGAAATGAGCGCAATTGTGCGGTAGTTTGAACACTCTTTGGCGTTGCCCTTCTTTGGAATTGGAATGTAAACTGACCTTTTCCAGTCTTGTGGCCACTGTTGAGTGTTCCAGATTTGTTGGCATAAAGTAATACCACTAATCAATGGAGTTGCAACACTGCAAACACTAGAACAGTTAAAATAGAGTAAGGGCTGTTTCACTTTATTCATGTTCATGATACTATCATGTCCTATAATACTTCTCTGAAGGTATTCTATCACTAATATTTACTTCTATTTCTTCCCCATCAACACATTATTTTTTTCATTTCTGTTATTTGTTTGTTTATGCAGTCATAAGATTTTTATGTGCTGTTCATTTGCCTACCAAAGTAGATTAATTGATAAGCACTGTCATTTCTTCCCAGTCACTCTCATTTATTATTCTATCTGCTGCTTTATTGCCTACTAAATACTGGCTGCTTATGATGTTTTTCAGCTGATTTAGGTTTTCTGATCTGATGTCACTGCTGCAGAGGAAGAATTATTAAAAGAACTGGAGAGACTAGACTAGAAAATATATTCTTATTGTCTATATGAGGCTCTAAGGCTAACATATAGTTGCTCATATTAAGTCATCTGCTTGACACGTAACTGGTGTAATCTGGATGATACTGATTATCTGGACCCATTTCAATCAGGCCTTCAGCTGGGACTGAGACTGCTTGGGTTGCTTTGGTGGATTAGTTCTCCTGGCCCTCTCAGCAGCTTTCAACACCAGCAACTGTAGTATCCTTCTGGACCACCTGGTGGAGCTGGATCTTAGCAGTGCTGTTTTTATTTATTTATTTACAATATTTATATACCACTCCACATCAAGAGGTGAACAACAAAGATAACAGAATAAAACATCATATTAAAATAATTAAAACATTTTAAAAGAAATAAATTCTGAACTTAATAAACCGCGGCTGGTCACTCAAGGAAGGCCTCTCAAAATAACAATGTCTTCAGGAGGCACCGAAAGCAACACAACACTGGCACCTGCCTGACCTCCAAAGGCAGGGAGTTCCACAGGAAGGGGGCCACCACACTGAAGGCTCTTTTCCTGGTGGACCCCAGCTGGGCCATGGGTCCCTGTGGACCCATGGGACATGGACATGTCCTCTGATGACCAGGGACATCAGAGGACCAGGGACATGTCCTCTGATGACCTCAGTAACCAGGCAGGTTGGTAAAGAAAAAAGGCACTCTCTCAGGTATCCTGGTCCCAAGTTCTGTAGGGCTTTGTACACTAGTACTAATACCTTAAACCTGGCCCAGTAGCGAATAGGCAGCCAGTGCAGTTTCCTCAGCAAAGGAGTTGCATGCTGAAAAGCTCCTGACAACAGCTAAGCTGCTGCATTCTGCACTAGCTCCAGCTTCCGGAGCAGCCTTAAGGGCAGCCCCACATAGAGTGCATTGCAGTAATCCAGCCTTGAGGTTATTAATGCCTGTACCACTGTGGCGAAGCTATCCCTGTCCAGGAGAGGCCATAGCTGGTGAAGCAGCCAAAGCTGGTAAAAGACACTCTGAGCCGCCATGACCACTTTGGGCCTCCAGCGACAATGAAGGATCTAGGAGTCCCCTCAAACTACAAACCTCATCTTTCAGAGGGAGTGCAACTCCATCCAGAACAAGCAATGAACTTATCTGCTAGACCTGGGAACCACCCATGCACGGGGCTTCCATCTCGCCAATATTCAGTTTCAGTTGACTGGCCCTCATTCAGACCATCACTGAGTCTAGGCACTGATCCAGGACGTGCACAGCCTCTCCTCATTCATATGTCACAGGGAGAGAGAGAGCTGTGTGTCATTAGCATACTGATGGCATTTTGCTCCAAATCCCCTAATGACCACTCCCAGCAGCTTCATATAGATGTTAAACAACATTCCCCCGAGAACTATGATTGGCCCCTACTCTCTTAGCTTTTAAAATTATGTAGCTTTAATGTTTTACTTCAGTATGTTTAATGTTCTTTTATATTGTTTTAAGGTTTTATTGTTTAGAATTGTTGTGTACCACCATGATGACTTCTACACAAACAA
The DNA here is from genome assembly GCF_057233095.1 of Heloderma suspectum. Classification (NCBI taxonomy): domain Eukaryota; kingdom Metazoa; phylum Chordata; class Lepidosauria; order Squamata; family Helodermatidae; genus Heloderma; species Heloderma suspectum. The sequence continues at coordinate 61,750,507 of NC_139461.1, forward strand.
GACAGTATATAAATGTTAATAAATAACTTAGTTATTATTGTCTAGACAAGAAGACCTTATCAGTGTAGGGTCTGTGATGCATATTTCACTGTATGTTTAGACACTGACTTCTGCAAGCTCTTGGCTTGGATCCAAAAGTGTAGTTGCACCCACAGAAGGAGGGACTGTGGCTCAGTGGCAAAGTACATGCTTTTTACGGAGAAGGTCCCAGGTTCAGTCCTCAGCATCTCCAGATAGGGTTGGAAAAATTCCTACCTGAAGCCCTGGAAGGCCATTGCTGCCATTGAGCGTCAACAATACTGAGCTAAACAGACTAACGCTCTGACTCAATATAAGGCAGTTTCCTATGTTCCTAGAAAGCACTTATGACTGTGCAAGGGGAATTCCCAAGTTTCAACAATTCTCCGTTTCTGCAGAAATCTACTGTAATACATGCCATATTACAAAAGGTCCTGCACCATAGGAATAGATCTTCGGGAGATGGGGGGGGGGGAGGCAGAGGAAAGGGGTAAGTGCGAAAGCCTCCTTCCATGAACAGAACTCCTTTCCATTCGTGGAAAAAAAGTTTAAGATCTAAGCTCTTGATTGTTCATTTTTCTGTCATATCACAATATTAATCACCTGCCAAACATAGATGTGCAAAGCCTATTTTTGTGAAGGAAGTTATTGGAGTTCATAACTATCTTCTTGTCCCAACGTTTCACCTGATGGTTGCATGCATATATATTAATGCTGTGTCAAAAATTTCAATTCTTCCATTTTGGGCATTTCGTGGGGAGGTGGGGTGGAAATGAAAACTCTGGCGAAAGAGGCTGGGGAGGTGAGAATTCCAAGTAATTTCTCCTTGGGGAAGAGGGCAGGATTTCCCCTTACTTGTTAAAATGTAGGTGATGGCTGAGGATCTTCTTTCTCTTCTTTTCACTTTAACCCCCTCTCCCCCCCTGCACTTGCAACTGCCCAGGATTCTCTTTAGAGGGAAGCTTCTTCAGTCTGGCAGCTCTTTCTGAACTTCCATGAAACCAAATGACCTCACCCTCTCTGATAGGCATTCAGGAAACGCTCTAGAGCTGAGAAGCTCTGCAAAGCAAGAACAAAAGGGCCTTTAGAGCTTTAGAAAAATTCTCTTCTTCCTTGCGGCAACATAGAGCAAGCAAGATAAGAGTTTTTTCTGAAGCTCCAGAAGTCCCAGTTGTTCTTTTCTGCAACAGCCCAGGACATCTGCAAAGCTTCTGTAGCCCGGGAATTCTTCCTGAAGGCCTATAGGAGAGGGCGAGGTCATGTCGTCTCATGGGAATTCATGAAGTGCTGCTGGGCTGGAGAAACCTACTGCTGGGGGCATTTTTCAAGTAAAAAAAATTACAAAATAGAAAGAAGATCCTTCAGCCACCTCCCAAACTTAAAAAGATATGTGAAAATCCTGTTCCCTCCCCAAGGAGAAAATTCTTCAAAATTCTCCCCCTCCCTGGGAAAGAGGCAGGAAAAACAATGCCTCTTTCACAGGTAGAAAGAAAAAATCCCGAAAATAGCGGGCAGGATTCGGCACTGGGTGTGTGTGTGTGTGTATGTCTTAATATTAATTTACTCTTCTAGTGCAGGATACCAAGGAGATTTACAATGATATAAAGAAATAGAAGACTAGATACATAATAAAGCGCTTCCTGTGAATACACTTAGTTAATTCATCACAAAATAACCACTTTTAGCAGCATCCCTTTCTAACGCAAAGAACTGTGTATACTGATTCTATGAGGTGATAAAGAAAATATATGTTACTCTGTGGAACCTGGTCAAATATATTCCCAGATTATAGAAAAAGAATAGAAATGTGCTTCTTTTTACTGTTGACATCTAGATAAATATGTCTAGGAACAGACTGCTATTGTGATATTTTACTGAATTAGTATTTCACAAGAACATATATGCAATGGTTGTCATACTGATCTATCAACATACATGTGGGATCCAGGGAAACAGTGGGGAGAGGCACTTGAGCTGAATTCTCCCCAGTGATTCGTGTTTTGGAAGGGCTTATTTCTTGAACATGGCGAAGTGAATTTCAAGTGTGTGTAGCAGGGATGGGTAAACCTTTGGGCCTGTGGGCATATTTAGAAATGTGAGAAACTGTCCTGGACACAACCATAAAATGGCAGCCATGGCTGGGCATAGCTAGTCACAGTAATCTGTCCAGATAATTTAATTCACAAGAAAGTAAGATGGCAACAGGTAGAAGCTCCCACTTCACTCTGAAGCAATCCCAGCTGCTAGTACAAAAATATAAAAATATTTGTAAATTAAAATTGGGAGGAGAAGGGTGTCTTGGTGACCACCAAGGAAGGCATGTAGGGTGTATTGGCCCCAGGAACGTAGCCAAGTCATTTGTAGTGTTAGAGGGGCCTAGAGATCCATAATGCTTGCTTAAGTTCATTATTGGTGCAATTGCCATGCTGGTAAGCCGCTGAGCATGTGCAGATGAGTCAAAAGGCCAATAACAGCCTTCTTGGTGCATTCCTCGCTAATGAGGAGAGTCTTTATCTCTGATGTGCCTGGGAAGCAAAGTCTGTTTACAGGTGGCTGTGCCTGAGAACCAAACACTTCTAGCCTATGCTGAGATGAATGCTAGGGGCGCGTGCTGCTGAAACGCTGCTTATTGCTAACCTGTACATTATAAGACCCATTGTACCCAATGGCTCACGGTTCAGAGAAGCTGTCTGATCCAACCATTGGGTATGCCTGTGTGCTGTAAGTTACCCAATAAAGTACTCCGTGTAAGCAAACCTTTGAGTCTGATTTATCACTATCTTGGCACTTCTAACCTAAGAGTTCAACACCCACTGCAGGGGCAACACATTTGGTGCAGTGAGCAGGGTGCCAAAGATACTGCTATGTTCAGATTCAGAGGGAAAGAGAAAGAGGGGGTCGACGTGCTAAGCCGCCTCCTGGACTGTCCACAGCTGGAGCTGTGGGGTCCAGCTGCAAAGCAATTGGCGGTCCTGCGTGGCCTGATTGCATGGGCAGAGGTCGAAGAGGACTGCACCCCAGTGGGTCTGGAAACTGCGTTAGAATCTCTGCAGCTAGAGTGGTCAGCTAAAGAGAAGCAGCATGCAGGACCTCTAGCATGGTTATTGCTGACAGCTTTAGGAGCTGTCGAGCAGAAGGAGTTGGAATGGAGAGAAGAAACAGCAGAACAGCCCAAGGACAAGGTGAGAAAAGAGCAAGATCTGAGGCTGTTAATTATAGAAATGTTGCAGGACAGCCTGGCCTCTAAAGAGGCGTGGGAGCGTGAAGCTGAAGAAGTAGCCATTAGCCTGGTACGCCGGGGCGGGGGGAGAATTGCCCACAGCGTTCCGGGGTGTGCAACCTCATCACCTCGCCTGATTGGGATGAAATCCCTAAGTAGTGGAAACTGAAAATGAAGACCAGAGAGATGATGCCGAGGAACAGGATAAAGGTGAAGAATCAGCCCCCAGAGCACAGGCTAGACCCCTCTTAGAGTGGGAAGCACGCCAGAGGACGGTCCCAAGGCAGAATGAAGCGGAGAGACCATATTGAAGATCTCTGTCAAGGTAACCGTGTTTAGCTTTGAACTGTGTTAGAATTGCATAGAGCCTGTAGCTACTGACCATCAGCTCTATGATTTCTGAAGAGTTTAACCATTAAGCTTTTGCCGTGGGATTCCCTGCAATAAAGAAATCCCACTGATTTGAGTGTCCAGTGTTGGACTGCCTGAGCGTGTGCAATGAAGAGATTAAGAAACCTGGCAACATGTTCCTGGCCAGGCCAAACGCTACTACCATGCTCCTGCAAGCTGCCAATAAACTGTGTAAGCTGGGAGATCCAACCTGATTGAGAAGAAAAGAAGATATGGGAGTGGCTGTCTTCAAAAAACAGTGTGACCTGTATAGCTGGCTGGCTGACGCTGTAAGTGAGGTTACAATTGTAACTAAGACCCCAGCAGAACAAAGCTGACCCGAGTTATTTGTCGCCCCTGACAAAGCAAGAACTTGGCTGCCCTGTATCTCATTGTGTCTTGTTTCGAATGTGGGATTTACAAATACAAACTGTGAAGCTTTACCTTCAAGCCCTGCAAATCACCCTGCCACCTCCCAAAGAAGATTGATGGCTGCGTAAAGTAATGCAGTGAGGCCTTGTAAGTTATAGTCAAGATTTGATCAAAAGTAGCCTAAAAGACTTTAGGCCTATTCAGTTTTTAGAATGTCAGAGTCTGTGTGAGCTTACCTCTGTGTGTTCTCAGAGCGGAGCCAGGGGGAGCACCCAACTCCCTAGCCGCCGCTGGTCTAGCCTTGGCAGAGAGGAAGGCTAAAAGATGTCTGGTGAGAACCTGACAGAAGTAGAGTAAGATATACAGAGGGGTTGCCCAGGTTAAAGCATCATGGATAGAGAGCTGAGCCATGCCATACTGTTTAGTCAGAAGCCTTGCTAAAAGGCTAAAAGCCCTTGTCTGTCAAGGGATCTCGAAGGGGTGTAGGGTCACACCTTCCCCTTTTGAACTGATGCAGAGGCGGGGAGCCTTTGCTAGAAACATCCCATCTTCATTGCCCAAAGCCTCCTCTGTTTGGATCCATCATGGTTTAGACTTTTTAGAGACACTCTGCACATGGACTGGAACTTCGGATTGTTAAAGACTTGCCATAGACAGTACTGCTTTTCACAGACTTGAACTCTCATTGCTGTGGATTGTGTGTCTGTGTTTGTAGTCAGCTCAGTGTACAGCAGACTGAGTTTGATCTATGACTTTTGGACTTCCCTCTGCCAGAACTGATGCAGCGTGGGGTTGCCGATGCAAAAATGGTGACCTAGAACTCTTTGTGTGTGTGGGAATGCCCTTCCCTTGATCTTGATAGACCTAGCTGGAGGAGCAGTATGATTGCTAGATCTGCTCCATCATGCTTCTGGGTTCCTTGGAGGAAAGGCGGGCTATCAATGTTACAAGAAATGTTTTCCAGTCACCGTGTTAGATTTCAATGAAAGTTTGTTGTGTGTATTTTATGATTTGTTAAATACTATGTAATATTTGTAAACATCTTTACTGTTAGTTGCAACTCCAAATGACACTAAGTGTAGTTCCCAGTGGTTTGATGTTAGTACCACCTGGGACAGGGCCTTCAGAGTTACAAGGACAGAGAGAAAGACAGAGAGAAGGAGAAAGAACATCTGTAGAAAAAAAAAGCATGGCCGTGGGTGCCCCCAGGTGAACTGGAAGCGGCTGATTATGCCTGGAGATTATTACCTGGGGGTGGAGTAGCCACAATAATGTAAGAGTTCTTTAAGATGAGAAAATGTGACTAGAAGGCAAAAAAAGAGCCTATCCCAAATGTATGTCATTGAGACTAGTGGAAGCAGAAAGGTTTAAGTGAGTTTGTGCTGAGACAAAGGCAAATAGCCTAACTTGCAGGGAAGACAAGTGAAGGGTTAAAGCTGGTGCATGGCACAGAGAGTTTTATGTAGAAAGTTTGAAACACAATCTGCAAGACACGCAGGTCAGACAGAAAGAGAAAGATTTCTCTTCCCAACCGGGGCGGGCGGGGGGGAGGTAATAGCCCACCTCTGGGCTGTTACATGTCAACAAAGTGAGGAATTACATCACCTAGAAAGGGAGACCTTCTCCGACCTGATTTCAGACTGGTTTCAAGGGATCGGGGGTGGTGGTGCTAGAAGCAAGTGGTTGCAATAATTTTGACTGCTATTGGCAGCTTTTTAGCTTTGTGTGCTTGCTCATATGGCTGTTGCAATTTTAAAGTATACATTTAAGTAGATGTCAACCCTCTGGTGATCAAGTGGCAAGGCAGACTGTTATCAGCCTTTGATCATCTGAGGGTGGACTGTATTGGCCCCAGGAGTGTAGCCAAGTCATTTGTAGTGTTATAGGGGCCTTAATGTTTGCTTAAGTTCATTATTGGTGCAATTGCCATGCTAGTAAGCCTCTGATCATGTGCAGATGAGTCAAAAGGCCGATAACAGCCTTCTCAGCGCATTCCTTACTAATGAGTAAAAAGCCCGATCAAGCACTCTGCCTGGGAAGCGAAGTCTGTTTACAGGTGGCTGTGCTTGAGAACCAAACACTTCTAGCCTACGCGGGGAATGAATGCTAGGGGTGATTTATCACTAGTCTGATTTATCACTATCTTGGCCCTTCTAACCTAAGAATTCAATGTCCACGGCCGGGGCAACACATAGTTGCCTGTGTGAACCACGTTGCCTACCTCTAGTGTCCCAAGTAAATGTGGTAACATGACCAACAGTAGAGCTCCCCACCTAGCTGCCCCATCCCCATTTATGCTCTTACAAAATCTGCATGTGTGGGCCTACCCTGGTAATATAGGACTCAATTCTATTATGGATTATCTTTCCAGAATGTTTTAATCTTATTTTGTAGTTTGAGACAATTTTTTAAATTGGTTTCATCTAAAGAGTTATTTTCTTGCCTTGTCCTAAGCAATGCTATCAACCACAGCTAAGGCGCTAGAACTCCTTTCAAATCTGTGTTTTTCCTCTAGTAAAGATAAATATTAACCAGTCTGGGACTCAGGAGACCCAGGTGTCCACACTTGGCCATGAGGCTCACTGGGTAACTTTGGGCCAGTCACTGACTCTCAGCCTAACCTACTTCACAGGGTTGTTGTGAAGATAAAATGGAGAGGAGGATATTCATGTGTGCAACTCTGGGCTCTTTGGAGGAAAGGCGGGATATCAATGTTACAAATAAATAATATAATGATGGTTTTATGATTCAGCTGTTCACCAATAATTGAACATGCAAGGTAGATCGATATTATTTCAGTTTTACAGAAGGGAAACCAAGATTGTCACAAAGCCAGACAATGGCTCAACAGATGACCTGAAGGTATACTTGAAACATGGGCTTCCATCAATCACATTGGCTCAGTATGATAATATGTGATACCAAATCTAACAGGACAATGACTCTGCATAGACAATTAATGGCACAGACAAGAATCAATGTGGTGTAATGATTAGCATGTTGGCCTAGGACTTTATCCTTGGGTGACCCAGGGTAACCTCACTGCTCAGAAACTCTCTAGGTGAACTAAGGCCAGACACCATCTTTCAGCCCAGCCTATTTCACATGTTTGTTGTAATCATTAAAGGGAATAAACCATATATAGCTCCCTGAGCTAGTGGGAAGAAAGGTGGAATAAAATGTAATAAATAAAATTATTAGCAGCTCTACAATGTTGTTAATCCTTCCACTGAGCTGACATAAACAACTACCAGCACAGACATCTGAACCCTCACAAGCCACAGGCGTATCGGTTCAGACTAGTCTTGGCAGCAGTGCATAGCCAGAGGGCCGCATGTCCAGCTCCCTTGTATGCTTGTGCAGCTCTCTGCAATGGGGAACAAGGCTTGTATCAGTGCATAGGGATGTTGAAGAAATCCGCAGTGGAATCAAATGAGTTTGGACTTCTATGAATCTGACCCGCAGATTCCGCAGCAGACTGGCTTTTCCTGAGTCACACAGATTCTGCAGATTTGTGGACTGGTTTGTTCGTTTTTTACTTTACAGAATTTCACACAAATTTAGTCCTAGGAAAATACATAAAATAAAAAACACACTGGCTAAAAATGTGAATTTCCCCCATAGGCTAAAGCATCAAAAATTGCATTTTAGGGAGGAATTTGCACATTTTCGCAAGTGCAAATTCGGGAAATTAGAAAAAATCCAATTCCATCAGTGAGCAGATGACAGAGAGAAAGGCACCTGACAATCTGCAAAATCCAGACAAAGCAAATTTTACAAAATCAGTACATCCCTACCGGTGCACCACAATGGACAGTGAATAATGCTTATAGTAAATACTTAAATGTTTTCAGGGAGTGGGGGAGATTTTTCTCATTATAACGAGTCCACAATATTACTAGCCAGCTTGCTGGCATTTGACACTGCCCCCTTCTCCAAGTACTCTAGTACAGGGGCGGGCAAACTTTAGGCTTATGGGATCTACTTTGTTTTTCACTAGAACCCCAAAGTGGACAAACCCGAGGGCAAAATAGCAAGTGCTTCAGAACACTTGCTCAGCCCAGGAATTTGATTTCAGTTTCAAAACTGGAGCTCACATACAAATCCTCCCTCTCCACCCCCCCACACACAAACATCTCTTACACTTATTCCCCCCACAAGCTTTCTTGATTTCAGTAGCCTAATTTAGAACGGTGGGGGAAGAGAGAGAGGTTATTTGTTGTCACTGTTGTTGAACAGTTGGGAGCTAGAAAACTTTGCTAATCTCCTGCAAATCATCCAGAGGTCTGCCAGTAGATCTGTCCCGCAAACACAGACAGCTAGGGAGAGACTTGGGCTAGAAGAAGCTAAGGAACTGCAGAGGTCTCTCCCACAGTTTCTTATTCTCTCTAAACTACAGTGCAATGCAGAGACTGGCATCCTACACACCAGAAGGCCAGGGGCCAATGTCCCCAGGACAGCAGATTTTGTGCACACCTGGGACTTATCCAATGTTAACACCTGGGTCTTATCCAATGTTTTGTGCACACCTGGGTCTTATCCAGTGTTAGTCTAACTTAAGTCCCATTCATTTCAATGGGTCTACTCTCAGTAGGACTAACATTGGACACAACCCATGGCTATGAGTTTGGCCTTTTAAAATAATTGAAAACGAAAAGCTTGATAGGGTCTATCAACAAATCAATACGTTTCTTCAACCAAACATAGCCAATATTTGGCTCTTTTTAAATATTCTATAATGCTATCACTACATTATAGAAATGTAGGAAGCAGGAGAAATTTCCTCTTGAATATTATAGCTCATGCCCTAAAGCAGGATTCTTATTTATTTTACAGCAAATAACTGTTTATCTTAGGAGAAAATCTAGAAATAGCAATAAAATGGTTTTTGAACTTGTAGAGTAACATTAAACTTTTTCAGTCCCAATGATTTTAAATGGGACTCAACTCTCTTACTGAAACCATTACAAGCATTTAACTTCTGCCGTATCATGACTTTGCTTTGGGTTTCAATATGGTTCTGCCAAACAAACAAAAGAGAAGATAAATGCTTTCTGATACCAGCTCTCTGCAAGTACTATAAATATTTCATATCATAGCCATTTTCTTTGGTTCCCAAAGGCCAAGGTGAAAATACCATGAAAAAATAATAATCAGAATGGAATGACAGTGAAATACTAGAAGCTGGTTGAAGGAAGAACTCCTGGAGAAATTCTCAAGCTGAATCTTTCATGTACTCCGCCAAATATTTTACAACCACACACACAAAATATGCAATTGTCTTTTATAAGTGTGATGGTCAGTGTAATCCTATACATGTCTACTCAGAAGTAAGGCCTGCAGTGTTCAATGGGACTTACACCCTACGAAGTCTCTGTAAGATTACAGCTGAAAAGAAATATGTAAAACAGCTGAAATCTGGTTTATTCATCCTAAATTCCCTCCCTCTAATTCAGGGTGGGCAATTTCTAGGGATTGGGGGGGCACGCTGCCACTCAAGCCCCACCAGGGACTGCATCCCTGCTGCTGCACCACCAAATATGCCACTGAAATTGTAGTGGGGAGATGAAAGCAGAAATGTATAGTGCCACCGAAATTTGGTGATGTAGTGGCAGGAGCAGCTGAAGCAGAGGGGAAAGGGACCTAGTTTGCTTTAAAATAGCCCCTTTTTAACCACCATTGCATTGCTGAATTGTGGCAGCAAATTGCAAGTTGGTGCATTTAAAGGGAGGCTTTTCCCCCCTGCCAAACTGCCAAATTTCAGTGGTGGGGAAGGGGAAGGCACAGAAAAGGCCAAGGGGGGTACATGCAGCTTGTGGGCCACGTGTTACCCACCCCTACTCCAACTTATTAATTATGGGAAGCAATATGAATTTTTTCAGTTGCACATCCTTAGACTTAGTTACAGGCAAAGTTACAGTAAGACATGGGAACTTAGGAATTTGAGCCAAAGGTTTCATGGAAAAGGTGGGGTTTGAGGAGGGATTTGAAGGAAGTAAGAGAAGTGGCATCACCTAGATACTCCAGGAGGCACTTGCAAGTATAGAGGGCAGAAATGGAAAACTACACTTTACACGTTTCCAAACCTGCTGAGGTAACACAATTATAGGGACAGGACATTTGTAGGAGAAGAACTAGTGGGCTGGAGAAAAGGATCCTTAACCTTTAACACTTAAATGCAAATACTCCCAGAGCATTTATGCCTGTTTTTTTTTTTTTCTCCCAGCCTGGCTTATTTATGGTTTTGGATATCATCTGGGATGGGGTGGAAGGAATGGGACATCTGCAGAGAAGGATCAGCAGGAACACGAGGAGTTAAAAACTGCTTCTACCTCCCCCCTATGGTTATCCCTGCAAACACTCATCCAGCCCTGCATTAGTGTTACAAGACAAGTATGGGTTTAGAACATGTAGTTTTATCTGTAGTGTGCCAGGTTTTGTCTTTTTAGTATGTCAGAGATGGTTAGATTTATTTCAGTTGTATGTAAAAAATAGCAATTAATTCATCTTATTGCAGTATCTTGCCAGGAATTATTGGTTCTTGGTAAATGCGCTGACTAAACAAAACAGGCCTGAGTCTGATGACAGGTGCATCACCACTATGCTTTTGCTGCACATGCACACACATAAGGACTATCTATCAAGGGAGGGAGTGGGGAGCAATGTTGTGATGAAAATCAAGATCTATTATTGATTAAAATGAGACAAAGTATGGCAAGGAGGAAGAGGTGTTACAAAAGGCCTCAAAACATATTTGGTAGCAGCTATCAAGATATGAAGAGGTGAAGGCATCACTCCATTTTGCTTGTGATGGCTAATTGGTACAACTGACTTAGGCTGAGCAGTATCAATGTGAACTGTGTGATATGGTTTTGGTTACCTAAATGTAAAATAGTTCTTTCTAGGTTGTAGAAAATACTGGACATTAAAACAAATTGGCCACATTCAGAGGTAACGATAAGCCAGAATTGCTGAGAATCCTGGCCTATCATTCACAAGCAGCGTGTTTGTATACACTGCCCAACTACCCCTACTTTTGAATGATAAGACAGAACAGGAGCTCAGAAATTAATGAGCAAGAAAAAGCTTCCCATTACATACAAACACGGGACTGACAAACATGGTTTGACAATCCCCCAACATATCAGAGTCTGAAGGGTTTGAAATTAATTTGTGTTTCCTGGTTTGTTAGAGGAATGACAAGTTGGACTCTGGGTTTGGAAGTTACAGGAAGCTTTTACTTCCTCATTAGTTTCTAGCTAATTTAGCTGCTCTCGCTGATGGGAAGACCCAAAGAAGGATGATCAAGTAGTGTACAAGCACACTACTTGTGAATGATAACCCAAAATTCTCAGCAATTTTTACATCTGAACATGGCCATGGTAAAGGCAGGAGGGAGGGAGGATTATGTCAGACTCACTGGAAGCAGCTTTATAGCGATGGGGACAAACTTGAGACCCGGAGAAACAAATATTACAATATAAGCCAAACCCAGACTCTTCTGAATTGGGGCCTTGGGGTTTTGCCCCAGCTGCCAGCTCCAGTCAACCCTCACTCTACCTCTCTTTCCTTCCTTCCAACTTACCCAATGGCAAGTCAATGATGGCAGACTGTCTCTGGCAGTCTATGTCTGAGGCTTCCCTCTCTCCCTGGGAAGCAGTTGTTTAGGGCACAAGAATCCACAGGATGGATTCAGGCACTCCAGAGGGCCACATTTTCCAAGCTCCCTGGAACACTACTGCTGCCATATTCTAGGCACCGTGTTCTAGAGAGGGTGGGAAGCAGACCTCACAGAGGAGCTTCCAGGGACCCCTTACTGCTGCTGCTTGCCCCCAAGCCCCATGGCTAGATAACATTCAGGGATGAGAAGGCCCTTTGGGGCAGAGTTTGGATGGGGAGGTGATTGGAGGATCACAGGTGTGGGAAGGAATTGGTATTTGGAACACATTGGGCTGCTAGTGACAACATCAGAAGCACGAAGGGGGGAGATTTTGGAAATGGGCTCAGGAAAAAGAGGAAGCTATTTACAGACTTCTTTGTAAAATAACTTCATGTTCTGAGCTCATTTCCAAATTGAGCCAAGTTCACTCATCACAACTGCTTTGCACTAAATGAAGAGTTTACCTGTTTTCTCCTGTTAAATATTAGATGCTATCAGACAGCTTATTTGTACACCGCAAAGGAGCAGGTTATGTGCTCCTAGCTCTATTCTTAACTGAGCTCTAATTATTTTCTCTTGCTTTCATTTTGACTTTAAGATCAAACTGAATCAAAAATTGGTCTCTTATTTCTGCCAGATAAAACATAATAGGTTTCTGGGACCTTTACCAGGAGACTGAAGATTTTAAGAAGTATGTTTGGCAGGTATTCTTCTAAAGTCCTGGATTTTCCCTTTAAACTGTCCATACAGCTCAGGTTAATGATTCCCCCCCTCTCTCATTACTACACCCCACAAACTCAGTTATTATAGCTTTAACAAATCCAATTACATTCCTCATCCGTTAACATGGGAATAACTTTTCCACTATGTTAACACAGAAGGGCAGAGCACACAGTTCCAGTAATCGGTTTTGGCACTTACAAAAGAGTCTCTTACAGACAGCTTCAGGCAGCCTTCTCAGATGACATGAGTGTCCCTATAACTTTAAATTTAATGTTGTACTACAGATCACTGGAGCTTTTAAAATTTACTTTCAGCTCTCTATGGGGGTCAATTTCTTGGATATTTCCCCAACAATCTGTCTCTGACATAAGGGTAACATAGGCTGAATTCCCCTGATGGACTAAAATTGAAAGGTTGTCTGGATCATTTCCCACCCACCTTTGTGATGAAGTGGGGCATGATATTCCTAGCTTCACTGAACTGCTAGTTTGGTTTCCTTCTGGTCTAGAGTGCTTTGCTTATTTTAGAACTGGAAATTACTAGAGGGATTAAGGTTCACAATTTTCAGAGATCAGATCAACATGAACAATTAATGGCTGTATAAACTCTTATTGGCCCAATAAAAATGGAGAGATGGCTCCATCTTTGAACATATGAAGCTCCTCCACACTGAGCCAGGTTCCTGGTCCATCCAGCCCAGTACTGTCTATCCCAGTCTTCCCCAACATAGTACCCTACAGATGTGTTGGGCTATAGCTTCCATCACCCCCAGGCAGCATGGCCAAGATCATCCTCTAAGACTCTTCTCTGGGTGTCCCCATCAAATGAGGTACAGCAGGAGAAGGTCTACTGAGAAGAAAGTCTTTTCAGCAGTGGCACCCCAGTTGTGGAATGCCCTCCCCAGAGAGGCTTGCTGGCACCTGCACAGTGTTCTTTTTGGCAATGGGTGAAGACCATTTTATTTTCCCAGACATTTTAATATTTGGAATCTTTTCAGATCTTTCATATTAACATTATTTGCTACTGCTGGTTTTATTTCATTTTCGATTTCATGGTGTATTTTACTTTTTATGGTTTTAATTCTTATTATAAACTGCCCAGAACTTCTATTAGTGGGTGATATCTAAATATTGTAAATTTAAAAATCTACTGCTAATTTGGAAAAAAATGGATCTGCATTTCTTTCCAGATCTTCCAGTTATTTCCAAGTATACTACCATGTCGTTCTTACTATAACTATTGGCTGGTGATATGCACCAAATTGGTGTCCAATACTTTCAGCCTACTTGCCCATTATTTCATAGACTCACAGAATAGTAGGGTTGGAAGGGGCCTATAAGACCATCGAGTCCAGCTCCCTGCTCAATGCAGGAATCCAAGTCAATTTGACTATCTCACTCTGCTTAGAAATGAATCATATGAAGTTTAATGTTATATACTGCTGGAGAACTCCAAAATAATTTACCATTTGTATGGAAATAAAACAAAATATATGGCATCTCTAAAGGCAAGGCATTATTCTCGGGGTTGCAAGGATATGTATATTTGAAGTTAACATTTCAAAACCTGAAATGCTACTAAGTGCCCATTGAAAGAAATCTCTCAGTGGGCTGGCTCACAACCTTTTGAACATAGAACATTGGTAAAATGCACTTCATTTTCTTCTGTCAATATGCTCTGTCAGTGTGCCTAAGCAGCATGCATTCAAAACTGGAGTTTCATTCCAGTTGCAACTAGTGAAGGGAAATTTCACAAGGGGCTTGTCAAGTATAGAAAACCGACTTTAGATATTTCAACACTTGGACAAATTGCCAAGCCAAAGAGAAAAGAGTGATATGTTATTTTTTCCACATTACCACTGTGAGAAGAGTCCAGTGCTCCATTCTACACTTCTTTTTGCAGTTAAACAGGAAAAGGAGTAGGTTATGGAAGAACTGAACAGTGTGGAATTCTCAGATTGTAGCAGAAACGTTTACCTGGAAATGAAGTGTAAGTGTTTGAGTAGGGAACCAAGAGAATGGTGTGGATGTGACAAAGTATCCTGAGGATCCTACCCCCAGCAATAGAAGTTATTAACTTGGTTTGGACAATCACCGCAGCCCACCATGGCTTATTTAAGACATGGTGGGTTGCAGCGCATGCCAGCAGCCATTTTGAATATTCACCCCCTACCACAGGTTAGCCATAGTTTGTTGTGTCCTCTGAATGCAGATGGCAGGGATTGTTGGAGGGTTAAACAATCCGCAAATAACCCATGGTCTGTTGCAGGGTTATTTGAGGGTTCTTTAACCCTCAGACAATCCCTGCCGCCTGGGTTGAGATGACATGACAAATCATGGCAACCCCCCACAGGAGGCTGAATAGTCAAAATGGCCACCAGCACGTGCTGCAACCCATCACGGCTTAAATAAGCCATGGTGGGCTTTGGTGATCATGTGAACTGGCCCTTTATGTAAACCCAGTGGTGGAGCTAGGGGCCAAAGTCCAGGGCCCCACAGCCCAGAAGCCCCCCCCCCCAAGACTGTGAAATATTGATTTCAATTTACCCAGGACCACTCAGTTGATCAGGCTGAGAGGTTTGGGATCTTATGAGGTGGAGAAGAACACACACACAACCAATGTAGATGAAAGTAAAGGAGATTTATTGAAATAAAAGAAATAAGCAAAAGTAGAACCTCCCCTGAGAGTTGCACGCTCTCTGAGGCTGAAGAGGTTACACACCTCTTGGGCACAAACTTAATTACAAAGAAATCTCAGAGAGGTTCAGGCTGTCTGAAGCTCAAGACTGAAGAAGTTACACACCTCTTAGGTACAAGCTTAATTACAAAGAAATCTCAGAGAGGTTCAAGCCCTTTGAATCTCAAGAGGTTGCACGCCTCTTAGATAAGAGCCCCAAACCAACAATCCTCAAGAAGTTACACCCTTCTCTGAGGCGTAAGAGGCTGCATGCCTCTTAGGTAGAAACGTAGTTACCCAAATGTGGTGCATTAAATGACTAGATATACAGTTAGTCCCTGTTTGCTGCTCAGCTCCAGATTGGTCCACACCGCAAATGGCCCACTGAGGCAACGGTGATACAGTGTCAGCCAGGCCCAAGCCTAAGCCTGCTGTCTTATATCCTAAACCCAAGCGGTTAAGTATGACAGAACAGAGATAACTGCGTCCTATCTAAGCCCTGGACAGCCAAATCCTTTCCCTGAATTTTACCCAACACATGCTCACCACAACACTATCAAGTGCTTGGCCACAGCACTTAACACGTGTCCCGTGGATGGAGGGTACTGTTGGTATGTGCACATACGAACGATCCAGATGCAACCACGCCCCTCCTGAACAATGGCAGATTCAGGGGTTTTATACCCTTTTCCCTCGTTGGGGCTCATGAGATCAAAGAGGGGTTCATTATGTTCTTCGTTGATAATACATCATGTTCCCAATTTCCAGGATTGACGTTTCTGGTAGACAGCCTGGCACCTCCTTCCGACTCCCCAACATTTCTCAAGGTTGCTTCTGTAGTCATCAAGTGCCATCCTTGTTATCAGAACATCTATTGATACCCCTCTTTTATTGGCCCATTTCCATCTTCTGTAACGGATACTTTGGCAACCTTCAGCACATATCAGAGCACCCCTATTTGGCCCTCCTGCAATAAAACCATTCATTCTCCATTCACACCTCCCCTTCCTGATCTGGGCTATTCACATGACATGGCCTGGTTTAGAATGTCGACCTTTTTACATTTCATAGCGTTCTCAATGGCCACTTAAATGTTTTGGGTTACAAAATACATTTCAGTGTTTACAATTCAGGCTTGTATTCAGGGTCAAACTTTGCATTCCATTTCTTTTCTCACCACATTTGTTACATTGCAAAGAAAACAAGACTACACTGTGGCGCCTGAAGTCTACAAGGTTATCTACTAAGAGCAGGGAGAGAAGTTACAGAGGGAAACAATCTTCATTGACAAAAATCAAGTAAAGGTGGATTTAAGAAATGAGAGAAATTAATAAAAGCGATAATATAAGATATAAGGGAAATATAAGTGGATATGAGGACTGTGGTGCTGGAGAAGACTCTTACGAGTCCCCTGGACTGCAAGGAGGTCAAATCAGTCCATCCTAAAGGAAATCAACCCTGAGTGCTCATTGGAAGGACAGATAATGAAGCTGAAGCTCCAATATTTTGGCCACCTAATGCGAAGAGAAAACTCCCTGGAAAAGACCCTGATGCTGGGAAAGACTGAAGGCAAAAGGAGAAGGGGACGGCAGAGGATGAGATGGCTAGATAGCATCACGGATGCAATGAATATGAACTTGAGCACACTCCGGGAGAGAGCGCAGGACAGGAAGGCCTGGCGTGCTATGGTCCATGGGGTCACGAAGAGTCGGACACGACTGAACGACTGAACAACAACAACAATGAGGAGACATTAGAAAGACAGCTTGAAGAAAAATAGGAAAAATAAAATCACACTGTGTCAAGACCACCCGGAGAGTGGCAGATGATGAAGGTATCAAGACAGCTGGAGCAAAGATGACTTAAGCAAGTTTAAAATGCCAGTTGTAATTAACCCATGATTTGCCACTGTGCGAACCAGGTCTAAGATAAACTAGACCACAAAAGCTTATGCCATAATAAATTTGTAAGTCTTTAAGGGTGCCGCAAGACTTTTGTTTTGGAAAGAGTTGTAACTCAGTAGTACAGCACATTATTTAAACGTCCCAGGTTCCATCCATGGCCTCTCCAGGTCAGGCTGGGAAAGATTCTTGTCTGAAACCTCTGAGGGTCACTTCCAGTCAGTACAGACAATAATGAGCTAGGTGGACCAAAGGTCTGACTCAGAATAAGGCAGCTTCCTATGTTGATGGACTAACATTCCTACCACTCTGGAAGTAAGGAAAACTGGTGTTCTAACTGCACAGCCACTGTCACCACCCTCCAGGTGTTTGAGGAAATGTCTAAAAGAAACATTCCATATCTGAATTGTCTGTTTGCAAAGGATGATGTATATGCCCTTACTATTTAAAGACATAGGGCTGCTTCAATAAATTCTATGAGATAGATCAAGAGCCTTAACTGTTAGCTACATTCAGGATTCTAACCAAGGCTGTGCTGTGCAGATGCAATTTTGTGATGCAACAGTGAGTCTGATTATGACTTTTCCTTTACAATGCAAAAAATAGATTGAGAATGGTGCCTAGGGCTGGGAAAGCCTAGTTTCCAATTCCATTAATAATTAACTTTATCACCAAGCAGCCAATTCCCATTTTCTGACAGGAAGTGTGTAAAATGTCATTCTTTATCAGCTCCACATGATAAATGTTCCCTACAGCCAGGGAAGATGATGCAAGTCTCCCCGTTTTTCAGAACTGCAATGGCATTTTTAAAAAGCAAGAAGATCAGCCAGCGAAAAGACATGCAAACCCAGTTGCAGGTAGGCAATGCAATGAACTGACATCCTTCTGAGCTTTGGAATGCTCCTGCTATTACTGATTCACAGAACCACATAAAGAGAAGAGGAAAGGGGTTGTTATGGTTTTGTTTATACCCTGCTTGGAATCAAACTGTACAGCTATAAATGTGCCAGGACATCAACGTGTGTGTGTTTTAATGAGAACTAGTGTGTATACCATACACAATATAATACCTATACACAACACACCAGAAGTGTAAGGAATGTGGACTTTGGTTAGTAGAAATGTGCATCACTAGTCTTAAATTCATATTGAATTTATTGTATCATTTTCTATCATCTGGTATTTTCAAGAAAAATGGTTGGAAAGGATCTACAAATATGATGGTTGGATCCAGACATCCAACTGTGGAAGGAGGTGGATGGAAGCTGACCTCCCCATCCCGTCCTCTCCCTGCTAGTCCCCAGAGTCCCCTAAACTGCTTGCTTGAGAGTCAGGGGAGCTAGGGATGGGGGAGAAATGGTTCAGTACACAATATTTTATTTCATTTCTATACAACACAATAGCCAAAGCTGTCTGGGTGGTTCACAAAAATTGCAAAATATAAGAGCTTTAACATACAAAATTTAAAACAATTTAGGGCGAAATCCTATGGCCGCTAGTCAGCAGCCATAGAATTGGTCGGTTCCCAGAGAATCCACCCCACCCCCTCCCACGCCACCTCGTAGGCAGCACAGATTGGCCCTATGCTCTGCATTCATAAGAGCAGCATGGAGTGGGCAAAATGGGGAGTTCCTGGGGGCGGGGAGGGGCGAGGAGGTCAGAAATGCTGGTGCAACACTTCCTATGTGTTGTCCAGCTGCCACTTCCCCTGCTCAAAGGTCCTGTGGCTAGACAGCCGAAATCGGCTGTCTAGCCATGAAAGCAGGCTGGGGGAAGCAAGGAGGAGATCTGCTCCTCACCACTTCTCCTGCCCTGCACTGGATAGGCGGTCACCCCCGGGGTTGGAGGTGACCGTCAATCCACATAGGATTGCTCCCTTAAACAACTAAAAACAGTTACAATGAGATACTGGGACCTGATAAAACAACTGACATTAAAACCCCCACCATATGCCATCAAATGCCTGGGAGTAGAGGACAGTCTTAACCTGGCACTGAAACAATGTTATGTGTTTTCAATATTACTTTATAGAGTGGAAGCTTGGACAGTTAAGAACAATCTGAGGAAAATCAAATCCTACAAAATGTGGATATACTGATGCAAGTTGAAGATACTGTGGACTGATCAAGTAACAAATGAGAATGTACTATGCAGAGTAGGCAAACAAACAAACTAATAAATACCATCAAGAGAAAAAAAATTACAATACCTCGGTCATATTTTGTTGTTGTTGTTCAGTCGTTCAGTCGTGTCCGACTCTTCGTGACCCCATGGACCATAGCACGCCAGGCCTTCCTGTCCTGCGCTCTCTCCCGGAGCGTGCTCAAGTTCATATTCATTGCATCCGTGATGCTATCTAGCCATCTCATCCTCTGCCATCCCCTTCTCCTTTTGCCTTCAGTCTTTCCCAGCACCAGGGTCTTTTCCAGGGAGTTTTCTCTTCGCATTAGGTGGCCAAAATATTGGAGCTTCAGCTTCAGTATCTGTCCTTCCAATGAGCACTCAGGGTTGATTTCCTTTAGGATGGACTGATTTGACCTCCTTGCAGTCCAGGGGACTCGTAAGAGTCTTCTCCAGCACCACAGTTCAAAAGCATCAATTCTTCGGCGCTCAGCCTTCCTTATAGTCCAGCTCTCACAGCCATACATTACTACTGGGAAAACCATAGCTTTGATTAGACGGACCTTTGTCGGCAAGGTGATGTCTCTGCTTCTTACTATGCTGTCTAGGTTTGCCATAGCTTTCCTCCCAAGGAGCAAGCGTCTTTTAATTTCATGGCTACAGTCACCGTCTGCGGTGATCTTGGAGCCCAAGAAAGTAAAATCTGTCACTGCTTCCATTTCTTCCCCTTCTATATGCCAGGAAGTGATAGGGCCAGATGCCATGATCTTCGTTTTTTTAATGTTGAGTTTCAAACCAGCTTTTGCACTCTCCTCTTTCACCCCCAACAAGAGGCTCTTTAGATCCTCTTCGCTTTCTGCCATTAGGGTGGTATCATCTGCATATCAGAGGTTGTTGATAATTCTCCCAGCAATCTTAATTCCGACCTCTGATTCATCCAGCCCGGCATTTCTCATGATGTACTCTGCATATAAGTTAAATAAGCAGGGTGACAATATGCAGTCTTGTCGTACTCCTTTCCCAATTTTGAACCACTCGGTTGTTCCATGTCCGGTTCTTACTGTTGCTTCTTGACCCTCGTACAGGTTTCTCAAGAGACAGGTAAGGTGGTCTGGTACTCCCATCACTTTAAGAATTTGCCACAGTTTGTTGTGATCCACACAATCAAAGGCTTTAGCGTAGTCAATGAAGCAGAAATAGACGTTTTTCTGGAATTCTCTGGCTTTCTCCATGATGCAGCGAATGTTGGCGATTTGATCTCTAGTTCCTCTGCCTCTTCGAAACCCAGCTTGTACTTCCGGTAGTTCTCGGTTCGCATACTGCTGAAGCCTAGCTTGTAGGATTTTGAGCATCACCTTGCTGGCATGTGAAATGAGCGCAATTGTGCGGTAGTTTGAGCACTCTTTGGCGTTGCCCTTCTTTGGAATTGGAATGTAAACTGACCTTTTCCAGTCTTGCGGCCATTGTTGAGTGTTCCAGATTTGTTGGCATATTGAATGCAGCACTTTAACAGCATCACCTTTTAGGATTTTAAATAGCTCAGCTGGAATACTGTCATCTCCGCTAGCTTTGTTGTTACTAATGCTTCCTAAGGCCCACTTGACGTCACTCTCGAGGATGTCCGGCTCAAGTTCAGTGACCACACTATCATGGCTATCAGGGACATTCAGATCTTTCCTGTATAGTTCTTCTGTGTATTCTTGCCACCTCTTCTTAATCTCATCTGCTTCTGTGAGGTCCCTGCCTTCTTTGTCCTTTATCATGCCCGTCTTTGCACAAAATGTTCCCTTGAGATCTCTGATTTTCTTGAAGAGATCTCTAGTCTTTCCCATTCTGTTGTTTTCCTCGATTTCTTTGCATTGTTCATTTAAGAAGGCCTTCTTGTCTCTCCTTGCTATTCTATGGAACTCTGCATTCACTTGGATATATCTTCCCCTTTCTCCCTTGCTTTTCGCTTCCCTTCTTTCCTCAGCTACTTGTAAAGCCTCATCAGACAGCCACTTTGCTTCCTTGCATTTCTTTTTCTTGGGGATGGATTGAGTTGCTGCCTCCTGAACAATGTTACAGACCTCCGTCCATAGTTCTTCAGGCACTCTGTCTATCAGGTCTAATCCCTGAAATCTATTCCTCACCTCCACTGTATATTCATCAGGGATATGATTGAGGTCATACCTGAATGGTTTAGTGGTTTTCCCGACGTTCTTCAATTTAAGCCGAAATTTTGCAACAAGAAGCTCATGATCTGAGCCACAGTCAGCTCCAGGTCTTGTTTTGACTGACTGTATAGAGCTTTCCATCTTTGGCTGCAAAGGACATAATCAATCTGATTTCGATATTGACCATCTGGTGATGTCCATGTGTAGAGTCGTCTCTTGTGCTGTTGGAAAAGAGTGTTTGCTATGATCAGCATGTTCTCTTGGCAAAATTCTATTAGCCTTTGTCCTGCTTCATTTTGTACACCAAGGCCATGCTTGCCTGTTATCTCGGTGATTTCTTGACTTCCTACTTTAGCATTCCAATCCCCTATGATGAAGAGGACATCTTTTTTGGGTGTTAGTTCTAGAAGGTGTTGTAGGTCTTCATAGAACCAATCAACCTCAGCTTCTTCAGCATCAGTGGTTGGGGCATAGACTTGAATTACTGTGATGTTGAATGGTTTGCCTTGGATTCATACTGAGATCATTCTATCGTTTTTAAGATTGTACCCCAGGACTGCTTTTCCCACCCTTTTGTTGACTATGAGTGCTACTCCATTTCTTCTAAGGGATTCTTGCCCACAATAGTAGATATTATGGTCACCTGAATTAAATTCGCCCATGCCTGTCCATTTTAGTTCGCTGATTCCCAAGATGTCGATGTTCAATCTTGCCATCTCATGTTTGACCACCTCCAGCTTACCTTGATTCATTGATCTGACATTCCAGGTTCCTAAACAATATTGTTCTTTACAGCATCGGATTTTCTTTTCACCACCAGACACATCCACAGCTGAGTGTCCTTTCGGCTTTGGCCCAGCCGCTTCACTCTTTCTGGCGCTACTTGAAAATACCCTCTGCTCTTCCCCAGTAGTATATTGGACACCTTCCGACCTGAGGGGCTCCCAGCGTCATCTCTTTTAGCCTTGTGATACATTCCATGGGGTTTTCTTGGCAAGAATACTGGAGTAGGTTGCCATTTCCTTCTCCAGGGGACCACATTTTGTCAGAACTCTCTGACATGACCTGTCCGTCTTGGGTGGCCCTGCATGGCATAGCTTATGGCTTCACTGAGTTACACAAGCCCCTTCGCCACAACAAGGCAGTGATCCATGAAGGGGTCGGTCATATTACCCAAAGTGAAAAATGCACCATACTCCAACTTATTGTGCAAGGGAAAATAGAAGGAAAAAGATCAATGGGAAGAAGATGAACACCATGGTTAAAGAATTTGAGGGAATGGTTTAGCTGTACTTCTAAACAATTATTCAGAGCAGCGGCGTCAAAAATGAAAATAGCTGTAATGATAGCTAACCTCTGATAGGAAATGGAGCCTTAAGAAGAAGAAGAAAAGATGTCAGTGTTGGTGCCTGGTGGGCCTCAGTGGGAAATCATTCCACAATGGGGGTCTAGAACCAAGAAAGCTCTCTCCCTTACTGCCGTCCCCCAAGCCCTTCTTGAAGGAGGGCCTGAGATGCTGGGCATAATGTATGGGTAGGTTAATACAAATTTACTAATTTCTACTTCCCGAACTAATTCATGAACTGAAAAGCAGCTATACTATGATATACACACATTTCTGAATGTTGTGATGCAGCTCTCCAATGCAAAAATGCATTCAAAACTGCACATCAGGATAAATATGCATGAAAATGTGTATAGATTTCCATGCAGACTTTCTAAAATTGCAAACTGATGTGGAAATCAGACAAAATGAACTTAAGGTTGGAAAAATGAAAAACTGAGCAAAACAAAACTGACAGATTTGTCCAGCCCTGTAGGGACCTTGTTGAGTGGGGTGAGCTGTGGCATAGGAAGGGGGAGTTTGCATAAAATCAGGCAGAGCCACCTTCTGACCCCCTCACAGAAGGTGTTTCTGCCTGATTGTCTGTGAATTCCTTCTTCCCATTCAGCAGCGGGCCCTGACCATAGGTATTTCCGGGAGGGGGAGAGGCTGGGTACTGGTGAGCAGAGGAGAGTGTGGAATACTCAGCTTCCACCCGCCTCCTTCTGTGGACATAGTCCAACTTGTTCTATTATGTACCAATCTGGGCCTTTTAGCAATCATAGCTGGCAATCCAAAACACACACTCAGAAGGACTTATTTTTCAGTGAAAACGCTTGGAATTGTGCTATTAGTTATCTTGGTCTCCCTGGTGAAATGATTTAATGAGAGAAATATAAAGGCACCCCTGTTTGTAACACTGGAGCGCAGGTGCCCTGCTACTCCATTTGAAAAATACTGCATGTAAATTGTATCCACCCATTTGATGAACAGCTGTTGAAGTTTCCTGAAACTACGATGAACCCATCAATAATGCAGTGACTGTTAATCATCTTCCAGAAACAGTCATCCTATAACAAAATGAGACTCAATGTAGAATACATTGATAAAGTGTCAGAATTGAGTGCACCTGGGCATTTACTAAAACGATGGGCACACAGCACTATGTCACCTTCAAGGAAAGACACCATCACACCATCACTTGCTACAGTTATTTACACTGTAATGTTATTTACATTGCTTATATTCCACTCTCAGGCAAGGCCTCCCTAAGCTGCCTTCCAGCTTAAAAGGCTTACCACAATTTCCCCTTCTGTCCCCAGTAAGACATCTGAGCTGTACTCCTACAGTGCAATCCAGTTAAGTTGTTCTGCTGTTGGACTTACTTCTGCCAGCTGAACTGGGAGGTGGCAATTCCCCCTTCCCCATACAGTGCCCTGCACACCCTCAAAATATGCTCCATAGGGTTGGGGGACCCTCCAGAGCAGAGTATTGGGTGGAGACTACAGAACTGCAGAGGAGGATTCGGGCGTCCACTCATGCAACATAGGATTCCATCCCTAAACACGTTTAGGTTGTGGTCCTCAACTCTTTCTCATCCAGCTGGTGCAAAGTTTCCCCTTTCCCTCCATTCCCCTCCTTCTGCCCTCCTTTTCAGAGTTGGAAAGTGGGGCTGCAGCCACGAACTAGCATTTTCTATTTTTGTATAGTGCCTAATAGTGGAAGAGGGGAAAGTTCTACAGAAATTGACCTCTAAAGGGCAAAATATATGCCATTAAAATTTATGGGCATAGGATTTCCTCAATAAATGCTATAAAGATAGATCAAGAATTAACAAATTAGCCATCTTCAAGATTTTCGGGCTGTGCAGTGTGGATGCAATGTTGTGATGTAACAGTGATCCTGGATTGCGTGCCTAGTTTGGAGGTGCCAGAGGGTGAGGTATGCTTTGTATGTATTAACATTATAAAACATGATTACTTTTTAAACCTAATTTAGTAGTGCTCATTTATTTATTTTATTGGTACCCCACCTTTCTACCAAAAAATGGCACTCCAGGTGGCTTACAATTAAAACTGATTAAAACAATACATTAAAATACAAAAAAAAAAAAAAAACAATTACCAGAAAAATATTATTAAAAAGAGCATCCAACCCAACAGGCCCACTTACAGGCTAAAGACCTTCTTAAATGAAGTGGTCTTTGCCTGCTGTCAGAAGGACAGCAGACAGGGAGCAAATCTAGCTCCCATGGGAGGGAGTTCTACAGGCTGGGAGCAACCACCCAAAAGGCCCTGTCTTGGGTCTCCACACATCTCTGATGGTGGTGGTCTCAAAAGAAGGAGATCTTAAGAACTGTGCAGGCTTGTATGGAAGAAGGTGGTCTTATAATGCAAACTCTAAACTGAAAGCATCTATGAGGGGGAAAAGAGTATTTGAAGGATCATCTGTACTCATATGAATGTACCCAGGCTGTATGATCTGCCTCAGAGATCTGCTTTTAGGCCTGTCGCTAAGGTTGAACAGGTTGACAGGTTCCAGGGGCAGGGCGATTTCAGTGGCGGCCCCACACTTGTGGAGTTCTCTGTCCTGAGAACACTTCGCTTCCCCTCTTGCAGCCTTTAAATGGACCCTTCAAGCTTTTTACTGATTTTTGTATGGCCCCTGCGTATTATTTTATCTGGCACTGTTTTTTATTATTTCATTTATTTGTCACTTGTATTGTTTTTAACATTTTAAATTGTAAGACAGCTGGTGAGAGCTTGCTCTGAAATACTTGGTATTGGAGAATACAGATTGTGTTCACTCTCCTTCATTGGTGTACCTTTGTAGCTACAAGAATGGCTGTAAATTACATAATCACCATCATAAAGACACATTGGTAATCCAGTAGGGCATACTACTTCTTCTTTTTTTAGTATCTTAACAGCAAGCCATTTCATAGGTAACTGATACTAAACAGAAGTGCGCTGATCTAGTTTGTAAATACAAAATAATAGCTCAAGCAGAATACTATGTGAAAGACTAGTGGAACAGATATGCTTCAAGGAAGTTTCATGTTGGTCCTGAAAATGTCTTGTTATCAATGGTAGACATTATAAAGACAGTCTTAACATAGTTTTGATAAGTCAAGGCTGCAATATTCTCGTGCAGAGAAAACAGGAGATGGATAGGAAAAAATCCATTTATTGTGCATCTACTGACCGTGCTGACCTATTCAGTAAATTCAAATACAGTGAGATCCTTGTAGAATATGTAACCAGAAATGAGGAGGAGGATCCTTTCCTTGGACGAAAAGGTGGGATATAAATGTAACAAAAAATAATTAAGAATTAGAACACCTCCAGGAGTCCAAGCTTGAACTGTAAATAATCACAGTCACCTATTAGGTGAACTTTAAATGATCACAGTCACCTATTGCCCTAAACACAGAAAGCTGGAATTTGGTACACACCTGGTTCAACTCACTTGATTACAAGACAAGTCTGGAAAGAAGAAGGAATCTTGATGTGGAGGAAAAGAAAGATAGCTAATTGCAATCCCAGTTGCAGCACTTTCTCCTAGTTTCATAGTACAAAACAATGGAGTGGTGAAATTGATCAGACGGAATAAGAAGCCAGTTCGGACAAGAGTCATTTTCATAGAACAGTTTTTGAGGGAATGAGATATTGCAGAGAGGAAGATTTATATTGTGTGTGTTTTTATGTCTTGTAATTTTAAAAAGCTGCATGTGCAGGCATCTTTTCACATGCACGAACTCTTTAACAAAACTTGTTCCCAAACCAATTCAGCCTGAGATTTTATCTTAATAGGTATTCACAAGAATTGTACCAAAATGTACACACAATCTGCAGTAGTGCTGATCCTCTTGCTGGGATCTAGTCTGGGCTTCTTCCAGGTACTACCTGAAGTACTACAGAAACTTGCAAAACCATTTTGACCAGTCCACAGTGAGGCACCATGTGACTGCAATGAACTGGATTTAATCTAGTTTTCCCTTTGGCAGATGACTGCAAATGCTCAAATGTTCAGTGCATGGTAATGCCATGTACATGACCACTTTGTCACAGTCTGGTGCAGCTGGAATTTGGCATAGCCTGGGTATTTATCCATGAACACCACATGCTGAGCTGGGTTATGAGAAGAGTCCTTAAAACTACAGTTATCCAAAAGAGTAGAAGTACTGATGCTAGGCAGTATTATCATTTCAAGAAAACAGGGTGCTAACATGTCATAAAATAGAAAAGCCACTGCCAAGCCAATGAAATGAGTACTTAGCTGTTTGGAATGGCTGTCAAATATATCCCTTTTAAGGCACACAATAAGAATCTAAGAGCATATCATGGAGATGAGAATAGTGGCAATTTCTCTGCTGTTGCTTATATATGGTTTTCTTCCTTGCTTCTGACAGAATGGAAAGTGCTATTACATTCCCGGATGTCAAATTATTATCATTTCTGTGAACAGATATAAATTCTCATAAGTTAACATTTATTCCATACCATATGCTGAGTCTCACTGTGGTTCTATTTTAAAGACAAAACACAGAATAAAAACCTTACAGAACACATTAAAAGAATAGTATCATGAAAATAAACTATGGTTATCTTCTTAACCAAATGCCAGCCAGAGTAAGCACATGCATACTAGCCTCTTCCTAAGGCTTTAGTAGACCTCAAGAGGAAGGGAATATCAAAGGAGGAACAACCACAAATATTGTGACATTTTGTGCCATATGCCTTAGGCAATTTGTACTTGACAAGCAAACAGAAACTCTCACTGCACACCCTTTGCGGCTGGGCCTTAGGCTGATGGTACCGTTCAGGGTAGGTTGCCGAAACGAAAAAGACAGCAGAAGATTTCACCATCTAGCTGTAACTTTAGAGTAGCCTTCCCCAACTTGGTGCTCTCTAGATGTGTTGGATTACAACTCCCATAATTCCCAGACAGCATGGCCAATGACTGGGAATTATGGGACTTGTAGTCCAACACATCTGGGAATCATGGGAGTTGTAGTTCAACACATCTGGAGAGCACCAGATTCAGGAAGGCTGCCTTAGAGGTAGAACCAACACTACAGATAGAGTGAGAATGAGCTATGTTAATCCTACTGGTTAAAGTTTTGGTTGTTGTTGTTGTTGCATTTATATCCCACCTTTTCTTTTCTGGCAAGGAACCCAAGGTGGCTTATATGGTCCTTCTCCTCTCCAGTTTATCCTCACAAAAACCCTGTGAGGTAGGCTAGACTGAGAATCAATGACTGGCCCAAAGTCACCCAGTGAGCATTCCTAGTGCAAAATGAAGTCAAATATTGTTTGAGCCTTATACAAAAATGGAAAACTTGGGAAATTTCCAGATAAAAAGAGAACAAAACTAGTATCACCGAAGTCAGTGCTATAGCGGCATTTTCCAATGAGATCGCAGCAGCACTTTCGTGTCTTGCCTGAAAATTTGTAATTACAGTCAGGGCCAGAAATACTGGAACAAGGACAACTGTTTTGGCAGTTGGCCTCTGTACACCACCACATTGAAGTTGAAAGGAAATACACCCAGATGGGAGCGAAGTCAGGACTTTCAGCTGTAATTCAAGGGGCTTGACAAAAGTGGGGCATTGTCAGGAGCGCCCTAGCGGCCTCTTTCAGTACACTCCAGTAGCCAACTCAAGACACAGACGAAAGGATTCTTTTCAAGGCTTTAATCCTTTTACAGCTTAATGACTCTTTCAGATGCTGATCAACAGCGACTAAGCAATGAACAGCAGAGTAGCCTATGCTCCGGGTAGGCAGTTGATCCCCATTTGAAGGAGAATCACTTGAAGACCCTGAACTTATGGGCTAGGGAGAGATCCTCCCTCTTTCTCTTGGGTTCTCTTGGGAGGCGGCCGTTGCTTGCGTGCCAAACGGGTGCTACGCCTCCTTTCCATGCCCTCCATTGCTCATCGCGCCCTGCGTCTGCGTCGAGCGTCTAGCAAGCCCCCCTCCTGCACTTTCTCACTGCCAGGATCACTATCTATCTCAGGAATGCCGGCAGGAGGAATCTCTGCCAGCTGCTGTGCCTGTGAGGGATGGGCTGGCTCCTCTCCCACGGATTGCTGATTCTCTTCAGAATCAGAACTGCTCTGGGAGTCTATCGGCTCATTTTCCACCCTGACAGGCACTAACCATTCAGGAAGTACAGCCAGTGGCATACACACACACCCATCGTTGGTGGCTCATAAGTAATGGAATGAATGGCTGACAAGCAGCTGCATGGCCCGGTGTGGCCTGTTTCCTGGGTACCCCATGACCAATCAAGCAGATAAAAGGCCTGGAGGTGGTTCTGAGTGTTATGTTTGCATTTGGTAGCTGTTCACTGGAACTACCAATATGAGGTCCAAAGAGGTGTCCATGCAAGTGAAGGAGGCCATCATTAGGCGGAGGAAACAAAGTAAACCCATCAGAGAGATAGCAAAAACAGTGGGAGTGGCCAATACAAGTTTGGAACATCCTGAAAAAGAAGGAATTAACTAGCAAGCTCAGCAACAGCAAAAGGCCTGGCAGACCATGGAAGACAACTAAAGTGGATGACCGCAGAATTCTGCTCATGGTGAAGAGGAACCCTTTCACAACATCTAGCCAGGTCAAGAACGCTCTTGTGGAGGTAGGCATGTTTCTGGACTTGAATACCACTTCAGTTTGAATAGCAGCAATTCAAAATAATTGATTCAAATTCACTGACATTACATAAGGTGTCCTCATAAATCAAGGATGCTGTATGAATGGCAGTAGAGAACAAAATACACTGAAAAGGGTCATATTCTACATATATTCACAACTTCAGTAACATCAGTGAAGTTAGATGGACTTGACACAAATTCATAAGAGGGTTCCAAGGGAAATAGAAGGGCCCATTTAGCAGCTTTTTTATGTAAGGAAACTTTATAAAACAGACAGGCAGAAGCAGTTTACTGTATTGCTTTCTCAGATTTCACAGAAAGGCTCTTGTTATTAGGTGAGAATCACACAAGCTTGTGAATAATATGGTACCTTGTTTGAAACTCATTTCTCTATTGTTTATCCTTTCAACCTATAAAACCTGTAGTTCCAAACGATTTGGCTAATATGTATGCATTACCCACTTGATTCTTGTAATGTAATGCAGCTCTAGTATTTTCCCGTTTGGGTCCAGAAGAAAAGGCATTTAAACATAAAATACTGAAATTATCACACAGTAACCTCATCTATTTGTCCTATTCCTTGCAGTTTTGAATACAGCCAATAGAAATGAATGACTATAGAGTAGATCTATTTATCGAAAAGCACCAGGTGATTGATGATGATGGTCCAAGTAAAGAGGTTGTACTGCTAATGTGTACATGTAACTACAAAATGGCATTAATATAAACACCAAACAGTGATTCCTCAAATACCGAACTGGATAAATTACTGTTATATTAACTATGAGACATCACCTTGTGCATAATGATGAGAATGTGGTCTTTCAATAGCCTCAAGCAGCTGCTGTATAATTTTGTGCTGGGTAATAAATAACACTCCAAACTTAAAGTTTGGCCATGATGTAATGGTGACAGACTAGGCAGAGAGATATATGAATTAAGGGCGCAATCCTATCCGGATAGGTGGCTGCCTCCGAACTCGGAGGCAACCACCTAGCCACCGCAGGGCAGGAGAAGCACAGAGGGAATTGTTCCCTCTGCATTTCTCCTGCCCTGCATTTTTGGCTAGACAGCCAACTGCAGATGTCTAGCCACGGGAGCACGGAGAAGGGAAGGAGGTTACTGTACAACACATTGGATGTGTCATACATGCAGCTATGCTCTCCCTGCCCTGGAACACCCCCAGTCACGCCCCTTCCCAGCCGCTCTGCACTCCTCTTGTGAGCGCAGAGGACGGGGCTGTTCCACACTGCCTCCGAGGCACCGTGGAAGTGGCGGGAAGTCAGTTCCCAGAAAACAAGATATCCTATGGCCATCTAGCTGCTGTCTAGCGGCCTTAGGATTGCTCCCTCCGTGAGGTAAACACCAGCACTTTTAATTTAGTCTGGGAGCTATCATAGGCAGTGAAATCAATAGCATGCATGCTTACAGTGTCCTTAAACGTAAGACAGGTGCAAGATAGTCCTTATGTTATTTACTCTTGGACTGCCACCACCACTTTCCGTTTAAAGCCAGCTAGCTCTAGGAAGGAAAGAGATCCAGACCTATTGTGTTTATAGTGAAGGAACACTCTTCATAAATCCCACCTTGTATACA
Source organism: Heloderma suspectum (assembly GCF_057233095.1). Lineage (NCBI taxonomy): Eukaryota > Metazoa > Chordata > Lepidosauria > Squamata > Helodermatidae > Heloderma > Heloderma suspectum. Next base: position 61,781,319 of record NC_139461.1, read on the forward strand.
GGCAGCCAGAGTACAATCTGTAATTCTCAAATCCCTGGGCCTTTCCTTCAAAGCTTTAGAACAGGGTGCACAACCAGCAGCCCCCAGATCCCAGTTGTATAGTACCTATGCCTCCCCACCCCCAAATCCACTCATGCTGATTGGGATATCTGCCTCTGCACTATTAATGGGATGCAGAAGCAGCAATGTCTGCCCAGGTCACTGGGAAAGAAGGAGATACTTTGGGCATGACTTGCTGCTCTCAAGAGTTTCTGGGTACAGATAAGTTTTTTTTTAATTTAATTAAAATATTTCTTGGCCGCCTTTCAGGGCAGGAACCCTCCCAATCTGTCATACAACAATAGAACACATAATAAAAACCGATGTGGTAATAAAAATAGTAAAAACACAACAAAAATAGTAACAATACAATAAAAACAGCAACAGCAGCACACATTCTACACCAGCATAAAATAAAACTTGCAACAGACAACTGCAGCTAGAACCCATCCAATAAAACATAATCAGCAGAAGACCAGAATAAAGTAGTAAGTTTTCAGGGCCTTCTTAAAAGCTTGCAATGATGGGGCTTGGCGGAGCTCCGATGGCAACTTATTCCAGAGGTGTGGGGCCACTGCGAAAAAGGACTCCCACATAACTGTTCTCACAGCTTGGCAAATGAGAAGGGCCTCTCTTGCTGAACTTAAAGTGCAGGCAGGCTGATATGGGTTGAAGGCGGTCCTTCAAGTAATTTGGTCCTAAGGCTCTAAAGGTCAAAAGGTCTGTTAAAGGGACAGAAAGAAGGGGGCTATGTTTGGTTACACACTGCAAAACCGGTTGTATACGATCCCACTTTTTTAATGATTTAAAGAATCATTATTGATGCTAGTATCTTTAACAATAAAGTTACTAGAAATGTACACGTCTAAATTGAGTTTTTTCTAGATATCTAAGCATTAGCTCTAGAAAGATATAGTGAGATAAAATCACTATAAACTGTTTTGGTGCCAGCTGTCTGAAACATTTACGATCAAACTTCTGACATATCCTTAGAACAGTGGTGATATTTAAGAAATATATTACTGTGCTTATGAGATGTAAAATGTCAGCGCTGCAGCATACGCCACCACATCACATGAATACCAAAAGAGATGCATACAATTTTCCTTGAAAATGTACATTTGTATGCACTCATACTTCAGCTACTGTGCTGGTCTTTTAACAAGCAAAACAGAGAGCTGAAGCTCAGCTTTAAAAAGTCTTCCACTAAACTTTATGTGCTCACTTCCAACTCCAGATCTCAGTTAACAGCTTTTCAGAATGACAGTTTAAATCAAGAAAATGTCACACATTGTATAGTAACAGCCCTAATCTTTCCTGTAAATTGCTGCCTGTGATTTTTGAAAACATAGGAAATTGCTGGCAATTGACAATGTGTCGCACTGCAAGGATAACTTGACTTTTGCACATTTAAACAAAACAGTCTTAAATTATTCATGCATATCATTCAACACTTAGGCAATTCTCAGAATCATTGGTTTCAGAAACCTGAAGTCTTTGTTTGATACTAAACTAAAATCTCTCTTCTTCTTCTACCTTGTTTCCCTCCTCTTCACAAGGATAAAGCAAGGACATCATATGAAACATAGAACAAAGGCCACTCATATTGATTCAAATAAGCTTTGGATGAGAACATTAGAAGTTACAGTTATTGTATCACATGTGCTCTCTTTATCATTAAGATGAGATATATCTGCACAGGTGGGCATCTCCTCTTTTACAGAGGACAGCCCTCGATTTGAAAGGCTGCCAGAGGGCTGTGCTGTATTTTGAACGCATCCCCTGTTTGAAGTACTGTCCAGTCCAAGTCTGGTTATTTTCATATAGAGGCAATGTCAGAGAAGTAATTGAAGAGCGGACCACCTCTGAAGCAAGCCTCTAACTACAAGTCATTGGTAAGTCAGGGAGATGTTTATGATTCCCAAGCAAACTCTCTCTTATATATACTTGCCTTTGCTGCTCTAATTTAACACCCTTATTCTTGCATTGGCTTCCTTCTACTCTACTATCTGGGTCCACTTCAGTAGTTCTGTCTCCTTTGCTAGCCAGCTTGAGCATTCATGGAAATCACATCCTTATCTCTTGTTCACTTAAAAATCCAGAACCAGCAGATACCCACAGTCCCTCTCTCTCTCAATGACATTTCATGCTGGGATGGGTGGGGGTGGGGGGACTAGGCTGAGTGTCAGTTATAGAACAGAATACTATGGGGTAATAAAAGGAAATGAATTTTCTTCTTGAAACAATATTGCTGTTTTATGGCCCTGCTTTTATGCAATCCTATGAAACCACTGTAAATGTCACCTGGGAAGAGAATAAACTCTGTTTTTTGGCACCATCTGGAAAGCATTTCTAATTAAGTCCTCAGGAATGCAATTGTGTAAATGAAGCTCACCTATGAACACTGCGGTGGAATATTCTGAAGTTTGGGTGGGGGTGGGAAGACCTTCAGAGCCTTATTTATTCCATGCTGCAGGGAAGCTCTGGTGGAGTGGTCTCAAGAGTCTGCAGGACTGGAACCAAGCGCCTTGTTGTCTGCAAGCTGGTGCTTCTGGCTGTGAGCTACTTCTGACTGGAGAATGGAGGGAACAGTGGGTAGTATCCAACGGGGCAACTCTGTTGGTTCGGCTGTGCAAGCGGGACCCACCACTTGCATAAGGGGGAAGTAGCACTTCTTGACGTTATCCCAGAAATGAGTGGAAACACTTGTTTCTGGAACCAGGCTGGTCAGCGGAGCTCCCTTCTACAAGCTCCACTGATCTGATCCTTTCAGAAATTAGTGTTTTGCTCCCACTTCTCTTGAAAACATACTGGTCTTGCTTAATATTGTCGGGCTATAAATACTTCCAGAACAGTAGTTGGCTTAACCTCACCTGTCTAGGAAAGAAAAATTTAAAAAGAACTCTGTAGTCCCACTAATTCCAACATTCACCAAGCATCACTGAGCAGAAGTTTCCCAATGCAGGAATCTTAGAGAAAGTACCATGCAAATACTCACAGTTGTTCTGCTTACTGAACTCCAACAACTTAGAAAAAAGTAACTCTGAAAAAAAAATTAGTCTGTCCATTCACAAAAGAGGCATACCACCACCATCACCACCTGAATCCTGCTTGAAAGTCTGTATTATTGGTAAAGAACTAAACTCATGCAAAGTTGGCTGAAATGGAGAAGGGTGGACACAATAAAGAACATATTTAAAGACAGACTAACTTCCCCGTATAACCACACTGTGAAACAAACTCTGCAGGAATAACAAATTTTTGCTCCAAGATAACATTTATGACCAGTATAGCGATAAAAAGCTCCACTTTGAAAGTCAATCTAAAAATAAAAGCTGAAAGCCAAAGAACAAACCAAAACCCAGACTCAAAAATATGATGCAGAAAAGTTGATCAGACTACAAATAAGAATACACTAAATAAACAGTGGAAAATTCTTTAGGTATGATGATTAAAACAGCTAGAAAACCCAAAATGAACTGTATTATTGTCATAGAAAGCTTAAAGGTTTAAAGTTAAATTGTAAGATTATGCAAAACCATCTAGGCAGGAAGGGCAAAATCACAAAGCAATTAGTACTACTGAAGCAAAAAATAAATCACAATAATTAGAAACAAAATTCATTTCAGTAATCTGAATTTGAATGAAATTCTGGATTTGTAAATTTTAAACACGCTCAGTAGACCAACTGCTTTGGGTCCATATTTCTTAGTGAAACAGCCTTATCTTTGAAATGTGAATCTATTGTTTCCACATGTGTTCAGTTTAGTTGGGGAATAATTACATTTGCCATTACAGAAAGGATAAGAGGAAGAGATTATACAAACATGGAACACCAGATATTTGTGACATTCAACAATAAGTAGCAAGGGAGGAAAATAAAGGAAAAGGCAGATAATGAACCATGGCTGACAGGCAAATACATACTTTTACAATTAGCTCAATGTAATTATAGGAATATGACAGATAAAACTATTTTGAAAACTGTAACATTTTAAAAACATAAATTGGAAATATGAGATAGCCGTTAGACCTTAACAAGCAAAGCACAACCTAGAAAAAAAACAGATCCTGCCAAAGTTAAACATTTTACATTCTACTGAAACCAATAGAAGAGATTTAAACACATGTTTAACTATCTCACTGAAATAGGTGGAATTCAAAAGTCCTTGACTCTGACTGGATTGTACCCCATGTTCTTCATATTGCACCATTTAGAGAGCAAACCTATGGCCCCTAGGCAGGGGTGGGGGGACCATAGGATAGTTCAGATTCCTGGATCCATGGTCAGAGACAGTGCTCTGACCTCAGACCCAGGAGTCCAAGCTCCACCCGCTGTGCAGCTGGCAAGGAGAGAGCTGCGCTGGCTGCCTTTCGCAAAAGTGACCTCGGAGGGAAGGTAAAGGGGCCCTTCCTGTGGGCAGGGAGGGAACTGGGGAGGCCAGCTTGGGAGGAATCCTCCAGCCTCCCCAGCCTCTTTCCCTCCCACTCCCTGACACCTCAGCTAGATGGGCGAAAAAGCTCCTCTAGCTGAAATGCAGAGCGGGAGGAGCGTGGAGGTGAAGATTGCCTTTGCTGCCTGCTCCTCTCACTGTGCACTGGATGGTAGTAAGCCTCCGAGTTTAGAGGCTTACAGCCATCCCCATAGGATTGCGCCCTTAAAGTACTAAGGTACAGTACTAGTGATGGTAAGTACTAAATTTGTAAAAACAGAGGGCGGTAATTCTTATTGTTCACATTTCCTGCTCACGTGCTTAAAGATTTTTCATGCACCTCTGAAATTTCAAATGAAATTTCATTTCATGCACCAGCAAAATTCAAATTGCTGGTTTGAATTGCTGGCTCATGTGTTGTTGAAATTTTATATCCTGAGAGGAAAATTAGCTGGACTTTCCAAGTTCTATCAAATAACTTTACCAGGTTTATCTTTAAGCCCTCAAATCTCATTGGAATCACCCTGTTTGCATGTGCATGCCTATGTGTATTCAAGTTATTTCCCAGCCAGAGACCTCCCAGATTGCTCTCCCTCCTCTGATCTTGTTTGATAAACTGATGTTAATAAGTGTGAATGGTTAAAAGCGCATCTACCATTCTTTCAGACCCCACTGTGTTTTTATGTGTGATTTGTTCTAATGAAAAAGCACTTCCCTAGAAAAAGCACTAGAATAAGTAGTTAATTCTATTTCCCCGCTTGGCTAATATACAGGGAAGGGCCTCCCATAAGCCAGGATAAATCCCTCACCTCAGGCAGTGAATTACGTGCATGCATCCCATGACTGGGAAGACACACACACACACACACACACACACACACCCTGCCAGGACAATTGTCACCACCCAAGCAGATGCCTCACTCCAAGGACTTCAGAGTGAGGGATCAGGGCAGGCGGATGCTCCAGAGAGCCCTGTCTGCTGCAGCAGGAAAGCAGCTGGTGCAGCGGTCCAGAGTGGCTGGCCCGATGCCTCACTCTAAAGGGTCCTCAGAATGAGGCACTCTGGAAAACTGTGCTGGCTGCTCTTCTGTTGCTGCAATGCTCATTGGTTTGTATGTAGAAGTCTTACCATGCTCAGAGACAAAAGGAAGGATGTGACAATTTCATTACTAATCAGCTGATACACAGGCAATGCAATGCGCATGATACAGCACTCCAGAACAAAACAAATGACCACCAACAGTGCATCCCATTTACAAACTTATAGATTTACAAATTTAAAAGTTAACATTTAAAATGTTCTTATACGCACATGCTCGCACACAGAGATTTTAAATGTGAAATGTTTCAGTATAAAACACCAGCTTCAGTCACAAATAAGAATATGCTACAATACCACTTATAAGTTCAGCCAGAACCAGTCAGGAACAGGTCTGATTTTACTACTGTTATAAACATGGAAGCACAAATTGAAGACAAACTGTCCTGTTGACCCAAAGTTACCACAATCAGATGCAGCTGGTAGCACTTGAAAAAAGCAAGATTGTATTGGCACTGCATCTCACAACAGCAAGGACCAAACCACAGAAGATATTAACTACATGAGTGCAACTAAAGTGCACATTTTTGTTATGTGAATGGATGCCTGTTTACATAACAAAAACCATACATTAAAACTGTATTCACACAATTAGCATCACCCTGAATTTTCCTGCAACACAGATATGGCCACAGGAATAATCGTAACCCATCTCTTCACCACTTCATACCAAGTTCACCTACGGTTAACTGGCACCAACACACTCAGTAGATCAGGCAAACCAAACATTTACTATTTCAGACAAACTGACACACCATCAGAGAAAGAACACTACATCTCTGATAGCATGCTTTTTTTAAAGGCAGTCTTCCTTTAAGTTATTATCAAAGGATCATGGTTCCCCCCCAACCCACAAAACCCCCTAGGAATTACACTGGACCTACCTTAGAAAGCCCGCCCACTTCCAAATAGAAGCAGATAATGAAAACATTCCACGTGACCCAGAGAGCAGTCCATACCGAGTACTAGGTTGGGAAAAAAGAGAAAATGTGAAGATAAAAATACTGTACACAAGGTGTAGATCAATAATATAAAAGATCAATAAGCATAGTACTTCTGGGAACAATCATGCAGGGAGTAGCCAGAAAGATTTCTCTTGGCTGAAAGCCTCTAGAACTGTAGCCAATTGCAAATCCAATATTCTTTGCTTCTCTAACTACACTCAAGGAAAAGTTAGATTTATTATTTATGTTGCCATATTAGCCTATTGACACCAGTAAATTCAAAAAAACCTGACCCAATTACAGATTTTGTGCTATACCTTCACATAATGCATAGAAACAATCACAGCATAACCTCATTTTCCTGAATGGCCTGACTGATATCCAAACATTCAGGTAATCAGATGCTGGGATAAATAGGAGAACTGTCTGCTGTCAGGAGCACCCTGGCGGCCTCTTTCAGTACACTCCAATAGCTAACTCAAGACACAGACAAAAGGATTCTTTTCAAGGCTTTAATCCTTTTACATCTTAATGACTCTTTCAGATGCTAATCACCAGCGTCTAAGCAAGGAACAGCAGAGTAGCCTAAACTCCAGGTTAGGCAGTTGGTCCCCGTTTGAAGGAGAATCACAGGAAGACCCTGAACTTATGGGCTAGGGAGAGTTCCTCCCTCTTTCCCTTGGGTCCTCGGGACGCGACTGTTGCTTGCACGCCAAACGAGCGCTACGACTCCTTTCTGCGCCCCCCAGCTGTCGTTGCTCCCTGCATCTACGCCAAGCGTTCAGCAAGCCCCCCTCCAGCGCTCTCTCGCTGCCAGGGTCACTATCTATCCCAGGAATAGATAGTGCTGTGTCCTGCTGTGCCTGTGAGAGATGAGTGCACTCCTCTGTTCTTGGATTGCTGTTCTTCCTCAGAATCTGATAGGATAGAATCTGGGGTTCTATCGGCTCAGTTTCCACCCTGACATCTGCATTAGATTATAGTGTAATCATTACACCTACTAAAGGTTGCATGAAGGACACATGTACAGAAATAAAAAAAACTTTGGTCATCTAAAGTTTAGACTTATATTCAGTATTAGTAGGGGGCCAGAATATTGCTTATATTCTGGAGGTGACAGACTCGACCTTGGGGGAGCTGGGGGTGGCGATGGCAGACAGGAAGCTCTGGCGTGGGCTGGTCCATGACTGAACGAATAAACAACAAAACAAAGAATATTGCTTAAGGAGGCCCAGATTGGCTGGATGGGTTTAGCCTAGCAGATCCCTTTTTGGATGGGTTTAGGCTGGGGTCCCTCAATTCCTGGCCATGTGGATGACAAGCAGGTGCTGTGGACTGTTCTGGAATGGGGCTAACCTTCCTCTCCTCCCAGCTGAGGAATCTGCTGTTGCAGAGATCTGTGTAAATGTAAACAGTTGTAGACTGAGGCAGATGGAGACCAGACTGAACAGGGACAGAGGGAGAACTGAGCTTGGGCCCTGGAAGCATCTTTATGGAGCAGGGTGCCCCCCCATAAGAAATCTGATGAATAAATAGGTAACTCTGGGACATTTGCTGGGGTGTTAATTCTGTGAACCCCTACCTATGCTCAACCTGTACATTTGTAAATAAACACAAATAGTACAAAAGGCCAAAAAATCTCCAGTTACCTCTTTCAAAGGAAATGAGATCCTAAAAATTACTGCTCTGAGAATTGGGCTGCGTGTAATACTATCCATAGATGCTCTGTTAGAGGTGAGAGATGCTAGAGAGTATATTTGGGAGCAAAAAAAAATCCCCGGAAAAGGCAGGTTGTATTCAGATATACTGTTGAGTTTATTTCATGCTGGTTCACATGGAAGTTAATACCAAGATAGGAAGCATTGTCCAGGGAAAATCATAGCTGTGTAATACAATAATGATATAACATGGGGAATTTTGAAATTTGCACAACTAACCACCTGGATGTACTAAGTGCGAAGCAATGCAGCAAGACTGGAAGAACACCAACATACATAATGTAAAGAGATAATAGCCTTATTCACAAAGCATATTTCCATACGTAGAATGCATGGAGCAAGGAGATTTCTGGCCCCACGCCCGATCTCTGCACATTCAGCTGAAGCCATGATGCCATTGTAACAAATACAAAGGAGTAGTTGATAAAACATCCACCTACGCTGTTTTTGTAGCTGTTCAATGACCTGTTGCTTCCAGCTAAGCATCAAGAACACCAGCTACAGTCCCCTGTGACATGGAAGCGCACTTTACAACTCTCTCTGGCCAAGTCCAACTCGGTTTGTGAGTGACAAGGGAAATTTCAGACCAAGGCAATAGAACAGAAAATGAAAATGATCAACTCAAAATTTACCAAAATCACTTTTCACAGAAAATTCTGTCTTATCAAACATAGTACAATATATATTTTTTAACTCAGTGTGGAATTGCCTTTCTTGTTACTCTTTGATGTCTAGGCTGGCTTAAATCCAGGTAATCTGGTTCTGCTCCTTGTGGATATTGCGTTTATTACTCTCAAAATCTTTGGCTTCCTTTACCCTCTAATCTAACTCTGTCTCCAATGGCATTTATATTACATACATTCCAATGCTGTAAGACCACACTAGGTAGTATAAAATTATCTATGCAAATATGAAACCACTCTGTTCTCCCCTGGAAGGAAAACATGTCCTGTTTTCATATTTCAGAGAACTATAAATTTATTTTATTTTTTTGTACTGTCTTACATTTGTCCAATTTTAACTATATGACTCATCACTTCACAGATGTAATGCACCAGAAGTACTAGTGAAACCCTACCAAATACACTCTGATCATCCTTAATCAGTAACAACTTGGGAACTTCCCATGCTATGGGTAAATGTGGCAGGAATAATAATAATAATAATAATAATAATAATAATAATAATAATAGAATGAACTAAGAGATGACTTTAGTAAAATACTGTAAGACAATCTCCCCCCAACCTGGCAGCCTCCCGATGTTGTTGGGATAGATCTCCCATCATGATGATTATGGGAGGTGTAGCCCAACACATCTGGAAGCTGCCAGGATCTGGGAGGCTGCTTTAAGATGTGCCATGTATTATATGAAGAATTCAGAAGCAGTTCTGGGTTTTGCACATGGGCATTGTATGAAGTGCCCATCTGCTTACTGGATGGAAGGCATTCAATCTGTTCCGGATGGGGTTGCACTACCCCTGAAGGAGCAGGTCTGTAGCTTGGGGTTCCTCCTGGAGTAATCCTTGTCACTTGAAGCTTAGGTGGCCTCAGTGGCACAAAGTGCCTTCTACCAACTTTGGTTGGTGGCCCAGCTACACCCCTATCTGGATAGGGATAACCTGGCTTCAGTTGTCTATGCTCTGGTAACCTCCAAGTTAGATTACTGCAATGCGCTCTACATCAGACTGCCTTTGAAGATGGTTTGGAAGCTGCAGCTCATGCAAAATTTAGCGGCCAGATTGATAACAGGGACCAGAAAGTCCAAACATATAAGACCGACTCTGGCCTGCTTGCACTGGCTGCCTATATGCTTCCAAGCTCAATTCAAGGTGCTGGTTTTAACCTATAAAGCCCTACATGGCTTAGGAGTGCAATATCTGGTGACATGTCTCTCCCAAAATGAACCTACCCATATACTACGTTCAGCATCTAAGGTTCTCCTCCAAGTGTTCCCTCCAAAGGAAGCTCGGAAGGTGGCAACGAGGGAGAGGGCCTTCTCAGTGGTGGCCCCCCATCTGTGGAATGAGCTCCCCAATGAGATCTGACTTGCGCCAAAATTATTATCTTGCTGGTGCCAGGTTAAGACCTATCTCTTTTCCCAGGCAGCACATGATGAGTTTTAATCAGTCCTGGATGTGTCTTTAGTTATGACTAACAGTTCAAAGTTTTTTTTATTTGTATGTTGTTTGTGTATATTGTCTGTGTACTTTTATGTAAATGGCTTTTAAACTTTCTATATTGATTATTATTATTAATAATAATAGTGAAGAATTCTATGGCATGCGCTTGTATTTTTTCATTCACATGCATGATGTACTCACATCCCGAGGAGCCATTATTGGCCTGAGTTTTCCATAAAGTGTACATGTTTGTAAAGAACAAACACACACTTGTCTCCCATAAGGTGTTAAGCAGCCTTGTGTTTTCTGAAGAATTAGTATAAGAAATACTAACAGTATAATGGAAGCCAGCGCTCTCTTTTGATGTCCCTTCAGAAACTCAGGCTGACTGGTCTCATTCAGAAGCAAAGTGAATTAATTTGTGTAGTTCTGTACCCACACAAATATTATGTCAGCTAATTAACAAGATTATCCAGCATGAAATGAAAATATAGTATAATATCCCTCTGAATGCTTGACTTACAGTAATTAGGATTTAATTTTGAACTCACTTTCTGTTCTTATTTTACCTGTTCCTTCCCACTTTGTAGTCCTTTGAGAGGACTGGGCTGTGATGCAGGGGCTGACATGAAGAAGAAGAAAAAAAGTAGAGCTGTGTGCAAATGGCCTTTTGAAATTCTCCACCTTACTTATGGACAGCGAAATTTGGGAGACAATTTCACCGAATTTCTCCAGGGAGAGGAGAAATTCTCAACAATTTCTCCCAGGTAGGGCTCTCCATTGGTAGGGCTTATAGCATAGCTTCTTTCTTTTTTTCCTAAGGGTTGGTGGGGTTGTGCTGCAATGACAGGCTGGCCCCCAATTTGCATCCACCTCAATGCAGGTGGGGCAGTGTTGTGTCTAGTTCCAGGGATGAAGTGGAGTTCGTGCTCTGCCAAAATCTGTCCTCCAATTTCCTGAAAGTTTTCTGCCCCCATGAAAGAAGGTTTCATTGTTCCACCTCATTCAGGATGTTTTATAATGTATTTTTGTCGTGTTTTTGAGCTTACCTAATCACAGCCAGCCTCCCAGGCTGCCTGCACATCCGGATCTGAAAAAGCCCCATGGAAGAATTACCTCATGGTGCCTTAAACTGGGCTTTAATTGAAGTGTAGGCAGCTGAGGAGCCAGAGAAATGATTCCACAATGAAAAACAGGAGAATTGTTCTCACTCCTTGGCCACCTCCTAAGTAAGGTAAGCCCAAGAACCCCAAACCCAACCCATGGGAATTTCTCCAAAATTTCATCACCACTGAATTTCTTTTCAAAAGCAATTTCTCTTCTATTAAATTGAATAAGAGTCGAAAAAAATGTGGGTGAAATTTTCGGCACAGCACTAAAAAAAACACTTTTAATCTTCAAAATATACAGATATCAAGGACTTATATAGGTGGCCTTTAAGGATGATGCAAACATTCACAGGCTGAGGAAGTAAAGTTCTATGAAGTCCTCAGCTTTCACATACAAAATAGCTAAAAAACAGTAACACCCAGTGCATGAACATTATGCCTCTGATTTTAGTTCTTTAGGAAAAAAAGCTAGTTTTCAAGGCTTTGATTCTGTCACCATATTTTTAGAAATAGTAAAGAATAACAGGACTCACATTATTAATACAGAAATAAACTCTAAAAGCATGTTTTATAAAATTCATAACGGAAACCCTTTAAAATAATAAAAGAAGTGATCTTTACACTTCAAAAGCCATTACTGATAAAATTACAGAGATCCCAAATGCTGGCATTTTCAGGGGGAAAAGCAATAAACGTTCAACCTTTCTAGCCAGCTAAGGGTCAGAAATATGTGACGGAAGGTAGTTTTTCAAATGGTTTTAGAATTCTTGACTTCTGGATGGGTTAAGCTGTCTCTCAGTCTAAATTTGTATGACTTATATATGGACTGTGTCTGGAATTGTGTTACTTCACAAAGTTGAAGTAAAAGGCCATGGTGCTATACATTTATTTTTAAAACTGCTATCTTTCATTGCCTTTCAGTTCAGTCATTAGTTTGCATCAATTCAAGAAGACTCATATGACCCCAATAAATACATACATACATGGGGGGGGAGTGTGCGAATTCAATGAGCAAATTCAGTGTAGAGGAAGTCATATCATAAGCATAATAAAAGATCATGACAAAAATCAGAAATGGCAAGCTGGAGAAACTGGATTATACTTCAAGACTATTGTTCCTTTGCAGTGCCCAGCCCTGTGTAAAGCCCTCTTCAGGGTTTCACTGAAGACTAGTTAACTTAGAGGTGGGGAGTCTTTTTTGTCATGAGTGGTGTGTTCTATTTTAGAGAAACCTTCAGGAGCTGCATTCTAGCAGTCAGTAGGGCAAAAGTAGGCATGGCTGACTTCCAACTCCAACTTCACTTATTACCAATTTATATTAGGAAACATGTCTACTCACAAATAAACAGGATAAGCCTCTGTATATCTACTCAGTAGTAATCAGGACTGAATCACTCAGAAGCATTTTCAAATAGCAATTCCACTCAGAAGTAAGCATGACCATCTTGTATATTCATGAGTAAGTAGGGCAAACTTCTCCATATCTGCATGACTATTCAGAAGTAAGCAGATCATGCCTCTGCAGGACAAGGCTTATACAGAAGCAACACTGAATCACTCAGCAGCTTCCTCTTCTCAGTCTTCCTCTTCTGCCCCCATAGGGGAAAGCTCTTATTTCTGATTAACACCTGGCAAGTACTAAGAAAAACAGCGTTTTTCATTGCTAAGCAGGGGAAAGCACTTCTCTCTGATCAGCTGCTGATTGGAGATAAGAGCTTTTCCCTCTGTAGCAGAGAAGGATGGGCCCGGGGAAGAAGCCGCTGGGCTGGATGGGGGCCCCCCAAGCCTTAGGAGGTCTTCAGGCCAGAGGTTCCCCATCTCTGGGTTAACTGTAATCATGACAGGAAACAGGGATGAGTGCTCTGCTCCCTCACCCCTCCACTCCCAACCTCCCCATGTGGACAGGGAAAGTCTGCCAAGGATGCTGGAACCATGTTCAACAGAATGTGGTTACAGAGCCCCTCACGATTACGAACCCTGATAAGCCAGGGTTTCCAGTCATGTGGAGCAAAGTAAGTACATTCAGCCAAACTTGCTTACACTACCCTTGCAGATCTTTCACATCAACACAGAGACTGGGGATGGGGGGGGGTGAAGTCGGAGCACATGTCTCTAGTTCCCCTGTGCTTACCGTTAACCCTCATCGGTGAATGCCTGAAGAGGGCCATAGAGAGACCTGAATGGAGAACTCAAGAATTCCTTGCTCTTCTAGCCTGTATCTGTTTCATATTTCCTGGTACACATTATTTAATCCTAATATTCTACAAATAAACATACCAAACATACTGGAAAACTGAACAACAAAAGATTATACAAAAGAAACAATGGACAGTATCCTATTCGGCACTGCTACCAATGCAAATTTTCTGGGGAAACCCATCGCACTAGCAAATGCTACTGACGTTGTGTCAGAGGTTGCTTACGCTAGCACAACATAATGTACATCAGCAGCAGTGTCGAACAGGATACTGCCCACTGATTCGAACGTTTTCAAGTATAAAAAAGTGAGGTGAAATATTATAAACCCGCTTTTTGGAAGGGGGGAATCAATGAAAATAAAACTTACCACAACTATATATCGAGGCCTGTACTGGATGGTTCCAAATAAACCCAAAATGACAACTATTATGTGCAGGAAATTACCAAGGATTGGAGCCCACTGGAATCCAAGGAAGTCAAAGATCTGTCTTTCCAGTGCAGCTAACTGTAAAGAAAAAGAAGAAAATAAAAAAGTCTTCATTAGGATTAAGTCAGATTTTCATTCATAGGTAAACCCCCATGCTTAAGACCCACCACTGATCGTTTTGAATAAGACTGACAATTATGCATTATATTTGTTGTATAAATAATTTATCTTGTTATTACTTGTGGCTGCAAAAACAACTTTGACTTTAAGTGGATAGATTTGCTAATTAATTCCCGGTATATTGAAAAAACTGGGACTTATTTGCTGTTACAGTGGTCAGGTCATATAAACACATTATATGGCAACTCCTACTGTTGTATGTGCTTTTAAAATAATACTCCCCTTTATAAAATTCATTGGGGCTTGTGATCTCATATAAAACTTCCTCAAATACACACCCAGCTTGTATCTGTTATTTATATACACTTGAATACATTTTCTACAACAACTTAGAACTAATCTTTAATTTGTAGGTATAATTTTAATCTGTTTAATAAGTGAACAATTAAATATCATGTTTTAGTGTGTGTGTGTGTGTGTGTGTGTGTGAGAGAGAGAGAGAGAGAGAGAGAGAGAGAGCGAGAGCATATACCAAAATAAAGACCTAAGAAAAAGCATACTTCTGTGTTTCAGGGCACAATCCTATGCAAATAGGTGGCCCTGCCTCTGAACTCAGAGGCAACCGCCTATGCAATGCAGGGCAGGAGAAGCACGGAGGGGATTGTTCCCTCCACATTCCTCCTGCCCTGCATTTTCAGCTAGACAGCTGATTGCGGTTGTCTAGCTGCTAGAGGGCAGAGCAGGGGAGGAGGCAGCTGTACGATGCACGTGTCGTATAGGCATTTCCGCCCTCCCCACCCCGGAATGCCCTCTGGGAATGCCCCATTTTGGCTGCTCCACACTCCTCTTGCGAGCACAGAGCACGGGGCTGTTCCACGCTGCCTCCAAGGCAGCATGGAAATAGTGGGAGGTAAGTTCGTATTGAGAGAAGTGCTCTATCAGGTATTTGTCTATTTATTTATTTATTTATTTATTTATTATTATTAAATGTATTAATCGCCCATCTGGCTGGTCACCCAGCCACTCTGGGCGATGTACAGCGTATAATAAAACAGTTTAAAACAATAAAATTCTACAATAAAAACGTTTTCTAAAATACACTAACCCACCCCAAATGCCTGCCTGAACAACCACGTTTTT
This sequence comes from Heloderma suspectum, assembly GCF_057233095.1. Lineage (NCBI taxonomy): Eukaryota > Metazoa > Chordata > Lepidosauria > Squamata > Helodermatidae > Heloderma > Heloderma suspectum. The sequence continues at coordinate 61,796,668 of NC_139461.1, forward strand.
AATGCATGACGGAAGCGCATTAAAAAGGGGGCATGGCGGAGTTCCCTAGGGAGGGAGTTCCACAGAGTGGGGGCCACCACAGAAAAGGCCCTCTCCCTCGTCCCCACCAGTCTAGCTGTCCTGGCTGATGGGACAGAGAGAAGGCCATCTGAGGCTGATCTTGTTAAGCGGCCTGTCTGGTGTTGCTGGGATAGTTGCCCAAGTCCCATTACAATAATATGATGGATGCTTCTAGATGCCCAATCATGAATATCTAGCAATACGCCATTATTGCTTTCCCCTGTAAGCTACAAATAGAACTGCAATTGACTTTTCACATATCATGGGATATTGTGAAATATATTGGGAGCACCGCTCCCAATATGAACTTACCTGGATACTTCAATCAACGTCTGAAGCCCTCCTCCGAGGGTGCTTCAGAGGATGGCAACAAAGAAGAGGGTCTTCCTGGTGGTAGCCCCTGATTATGGAATACTCTCACCCCAAACATATTTCGGTGCCAGGTTAAGACTTTCCTATGTATACATCCCACTATGTTCCATGCACACTAGTACGTATACATCATGTTTGCCTGTTCAATTGGATTCCATGGGAGAAAGGAACAATGCACAATCCATGAAAAAATACTGATGAGGAGGAAACTCCACCCCTGTTGAGATTCCTCCTTGCTGGGTGAGGGTTTTGCGCCCCCTTTGCAATCCAATTGAGATATTTAAAAATCATTTTAAAATGAGTGCTGTAACACTCTTTCATTTAAGTATTATTGCATAATTATTTAAACATTAAAAACATTATTGGGAGCCACTGAAAGATGTTATGGAGTGGCATACAAATGTCATAAATACGTAAATAAACAAATAAATAAATAAATGTAAAAGTTCTGTATTTATTTATACAGTTTACTTACAGTTTATTGCTATGTTCGAACTGGGTCAAATTGTGATTATTTTAACCACAGTTTACTGAAACAAACCATGATCAAACTTGGTTTCTGATTTTGGCTTGTTTCAATAATCATATTTTAAGTTAACCACAGTTCTCTGGTTGTAACAACAAACTGACTGGGTTCGCATAATCATGGAGGGGGAAATAAGCCACGGTGGCTTATTTCTCCTACCGCATGCGCCGATTGCATACCAGGGGGATATGCATAATTACTTTTGCTGGCAGGACTTTCGATATTGTGTGAACATGGCAAGGGTGGCCTGTTGCCTTGGTTAACAAGACACCCAGAACCCATAGGCTGTTATAGGGTTCTGGGGTGGCTTGTTAACCATGGCAACAAGACACCATCGCTGCTTTCGCATGACAAGGCAAGTCATACCAGCGAGGGTAATTGTGTGAATCTTCCTGGTGCATGACCAGCATGTGCAGTGGAAGAAATGAGCCACCATTGCTTATTTCCCCCTCCGTGATCATGCGAACAGGCCCACTGTGTCTAGCTTAACTGAGAAAGTGGGTGCTTCCAATGTCCTCCTTGTGGCTATGCTAGAGGAGGCTCATGTTCAGAGTTCATTCCCAGAATGCTAAAATAGCATTACATCTAAATTGGGCCATTATATCATTGTTCAGTAACGTTCTGCTTCATCTCCTCCCCAATGTCCTTTTGCTAAGAGCCCAGCAGTTTGTTACTGTCAACTTGTTACTGGTTTTAACTTAAGTGTCTTCATGGTAGTACTAATGTGTTTTTACTTATATGGAGAAACCTTTGGGCTCAATAAAAATTGTTGATTGAAAAAGGAAAGAAAGAAAGAAAGAAAGAAAGAAAGAAAGAAAGAAAGAAAGAAAAGATTCTGCACATTTCAATTGTCCACTGTCCAGAGCTAAGGCTGAGTTTACACAGACACAGACAGACAGACACACACACACACACACACACACAATCATAGTTGAGACAAAACAGACAGACAAAAATTATCAGCTAAGTAAAAATTGGCATCAAATTGCAACTTTATCCAGTTATCAAGTTCAAATTATTATTTTTTTTAATTTAAAATATTTATTGGCCATCTTTCAGGGCAGAAGCTCTCCCAAGGCGGCTTACAACAATAAAATACATAAAACAGTTAAAATATTAAAAGTGATAAAACATAAAAACAATAAAAACAACAATAAAAGCCAACAATAAAACCAAGAATTAAAACCGACAATAAAACCAACAATGATGTTAACAGCAGCAATCATATCAGTAGAAGGCCAAGGTAAAATAATATGTTTTCAAGCCCTTCTTAGAACTCTGCAATGACGGCGCATGGCGGAACTCCGGTGGCAGCTTGTTCCAAAGGTGTGGGCCACTGCAGAAAAGGCCTGGACACTGCAGCCACCTGGGCTTCCTCATTAAGCTCAGAGTCCAGGAGGACTCCCAAACTGTGCATTTGGTCTTTCAGGGGGAGTGTAACCCCATCTAAGACCAGTTGTAAACCTCCATCTGAAGTAGTTGGTTTCCCAGCCCACAGTACCTCCGTCTTGTCTGGATTAAGTTTCAGCTTGTTCGCCCTCATCCATTCCAAAACAGCCTCCAGACACTGGTTCAAGAGTTCCACAGCCTCCCTGGGATGTGCAGATGGAAACGAGGTAGAGCTGAGTATCATCCACATACTGATGACATTTCAGCCCAAACCTCCTGATGACTTCCCCCAGTGGTTTCATGTAGATGTTAAAAGGCAAAAACATCATGGCTTAAAATTCTCGGTCAGGAGAAGAGAATGTTTGTTAGTATTATTTCCTGAAGCAAAGACTATTCTGCTTTCTAGGTCATTCATGTTTCCTACTATGTTATTCTATATGATTCTCCCCTTCATGGATCACTGCCTTGTTGTGGCGAAGGGGCTTGCGTAACTCAGTGAAGACATAAGCTATGCCGTGCAGGGCCACCCAAGACGGACAGGTCATGGCAGAGAGTTCTGACAAAATGTGGTCCACTGGAGAAGGAAATGGCAACCCACTCCAGTATTCTTGCCAAGAAAACCCCATGGAATGTATCACAAGGCTAAAAGATATGACGCCGAAAGATGAGCCCCTCAGGTCGGAAGGTGTCCAATATGCTACTGGGGAAGAGCAGAGGGTATTTCCAAGTAGCGCCAGAAAGAGTGAAGCGGCTGGGCCAAAGCCGAAAGGACACTCAGCTGTGGATGTGTCTGGCGGTGAAAAGAAAATCCGATGCTGTAAAGAACAATATTGTTTAGGAACCTGGAATGTCAGATCAATGAATCAAGGTAAGCTGGAGGTGGTCAAACATGAGATGGCAAGATTGAACATCGACATCTTGGGAATCAGCGAACTCAAATGGACAGGCATGGGCGAATTTAATTCAGGTGACCATCATATCTACTATTGTGGGCAAGAATCCCTTAGAAGAAATGGAGTAGCACTCATAGTCAACAAAAGGGTGGGAAAAGCAGTCCTGGGGTACAATCTTAAAAACGATAGAATGATCTCAGTATGAATCCAAGGCAAACCATTCAACATCACAGTAATTCAAGTCTATGCCCCAACCACTGAGGCCGAAGAAGCTGAGGTTGATCGGTTCTATGAAGACCTACAACACCTTCTAGAACTAACGCCAAAAAAAGATGTCCTCTTCATCATAGGGGATTGGAATGCTAAAGTAGGAAGTCAAGAAATCACCGGGATAACAGGCAGGCATGGCCTTGGTGTACAAAATGAAGCAGGACAAAAGCTAATAGAGTTTTGCCAAGAGAACATGCTGATCATAGCAAACACTCTTTTCCAACAGCACAAGAGGCGACTCTACATATGGACGTCACCAGATGGTCAATATCGAAATCAGTTTGATTATGTCCTTTGCAGCTAAAGATGGAGAAGCTCCATAAAGTCAGTCAAAACAAGACCTGGAGCTGACTGTGGCTCAGATCATGAGCTTCTTGTTGCAAAATTTCGGCTTAAATTGAAGAACGTCGGGAAAACCACTAAACCGTTCAGGTATGACCTAAATCATATCCCTGATGAATATACAGTGGAGGTGAGGAATAGATTTCAGGGATTAGACCTGATAGACAGAGTGCCTGAGGAACTATGGACGGAGGTCCGTAACATTGTTCAGGAGGCAGCAACAAAATCCGTCCCAAAGAAAAAGAAATGCAAGAAAGCCAAGTGGCTGTCTGATGAGGCTTTACAAGTAGCTCACGAAAGAAGGGAAGCGAAAAGCAAGGGAGAAAGGGGAAGATATACCCAACTGAATGCAGAGTTCCAGAGAAGAGCAAGGAGAGACAAGAAGGCCTTCTTAAATGAACAATGCAAAGAAATCGAGGAAAACAACAGAATGGGAAAGACTAGAGATCTCTTCAAGAAAATCAGAGATCTCAAGGGAACGTTTTGTGCAAAGACGGGCATGATAAAGGACAAAGAAGGCAGGGACCTCACAGAAGCAGATGAGATTAAGAAGAGGTGGCAAGAATACACAGAAGAACTATACAGGAAAGATCTGAATGTCCCTGATAGCCATGATAGTGCGGTCACTGAACTTGAGCCGGACATCCTCGAGAGTGAAGTCAAGTGGGCCTTAGGAAGCATTAGTAACAACAAAGCTAGCGGAGATGACAGTCTCCTAGCTGAGCTATTTAAAATCCTAAAAGATGATGCTGTTAAAGTGCTGCACTCAATATGCCAACAAATCTGGAACACTCAACAGTGGCCACAAGACTGGAAAAGGTCAGTTTACATTCCAATTCCAAAGAAGGGCAATGCCAAAGAGTGTTCAAACTACCGCACAATTGCGCTCATTTCACATGCCAGCAAGGTGATGCTCAAAATCCTACAAGCTAGGCTTCAGCAGTATGCGAACCGAGAACTACCGGAAGTACAAGCTGGGTTTCGAAGAGGCAGAGGAACTAGAGATCAAATCGCCAACATTCGCTGCATCATGGAGAAAGCAAGAGAATTCCAGAAAAACGTCTATTTCTGCTTCATTGACTACGCTAAAGCCTTTGATTGTGTGGATCACAACAAACTATGGCAAATTCTTAAAGTGATGGGAGTACCAGACCACTTTACCTGTCTCCTGAGAAACCTGTACGAGGGTCAAGAAGCAACAGTAAGAACCAGACATGGAACAACCGATTGGTTCAAAATTGGGAAAGGAGTACGACAAGGCTGCATATTGTCACCCTGCTTATTTAACTTATATGCAGAGTACATCATGAGAAACGCCGGATTGGATGAATCAGAGGTCGGAATTAAGATTGCCGGGAGAATTATCAACAACCTCAGATATGCAGACGATACCACCCTCATGGCAGAAAGCGAAGAGGATCTAAAGAGCCTCTTGTTGAGGGTGAAAGAGGAGAGTGCAAAAGCTGGTTTGAAACTCAACATTAAAAAAACGAAGATCATGTCATCTGGCCCTATCACTTCCTGGCATATAGAAGGGGAAGAAATGGAAGCAGTGACAGATTTTACTTTCTTGGGCTCCAAGATCACCGCAGACGATGACTGTAGCCATGAAATTAAAAGACGCTTGCTCCTTGGGAGGAAAGCTATGGCAAACCTAGACAGCATAGTAAGAAGCAGAGACATCACCTTGCCGACAAAGGTCCAGATAATCAAAGCTATGGTTTTCCCAGTAGTAATGTATGGCTGTGAGAGCTGGACTATAAGGAAGGCTGAGCGCCGAAGAATTGATGCTTTCGAACTGTGGTGCTGGAGAAGACTCTTACGAGTCCCCTGGACTGCAAGGAGGTCAAATCAGTCCATCCTTAAGGAAATCAACCCTGACTGCTCATTGGAAGGACAGATAATGAAGCTGAAGCTCCAATATTTTGGCCACCTAATGCGAAGAGAAAACTCCCTGGAAAAGACCCTGATGCTGGGAAAGACTGAAGGCAAAAGGAGAAGGGGACGGCAGAGGATGAGATGGCTAGATAGCATCACCGATGCAATGAATATGAACTTGAGCACACTCCGGGAGAGAGCGCAGGACAGGAAGGCCTGGCGTGCTATGGTCCATGGGGTCACGAAGAGTCGGACACGACTGAACAACAACAACAACAACAACTATGTTATTCTACAGACTGACTGCTCCATTTACACTAAGCAAATATTTTAACACTAAAGCTGCCCTCTGTAAAGATTACTCTGGTCTGGTAATAGTCTAGCTACTGTAATGAAGACTCAGATGGCCGACATATTATAGAAAAAAATGATTACTGAATTTCAATCCTCCTGTGATGCTGTAACTGACTCAAAAACAATAGCACTGAGACCTTTGGCTGAATGGGCTATTGGATCCCACAAACATCTGGAATAAAATGCTTATAATGGAATTTAAGACAGCTAGTATAATGCTATTTTAATGCCAGCACACATTGAGCAAAGAACTATGAAATGTTCAGTTTTTCCTCCCTTGTTTGACATACAAAAGTACAGATCAGTGATCCAAAACCCAGCACTCTGTTTTCTCATTTGTTCATGCTCTATACATTATAAAGCATTAGCTTCATTTACCGAGGTATAGAATTAATCCATCTATCCTGCTCACTGAATACCTCTATCAGAACAGGCAAATATCCAGAGATAGTTATTATGCACACAACACGATACTCAGTCAACAACAGTTGTGAGCCTTTTGAGTCAATGGAAAGGCTGCCTCTGTTCAGGTGATAACAAATAAACCTTCAACTAATGAATGTGATAAAGAAAGCCAATAAGGCGTTCTGCATATGATCTGCAGAATCTAAGCATCATAGATTCTTGATGCTTACAGGAGTCCAAAGGAGTCAAAGGTGTACAGGAGTCCAAAGGAGCTATAGCGGAGTCACCAAATTTATGAGAAGTGAAAAAAGCTTCATGTTATGAAATCTAATCAATATATACATATTGAACCACAATTCACACATCATAATAAACCATGCTGAAAACAAGCCACGGTGGGTTGGTTAACCGTTTGCTAAGTCAACATGCTGCCAAACAACAACAGACGATCAGGCACTCGCCGGCTTGCCCTAATTTGTTTCGCCCTTCATCCTCCTCCCATCTCCCAGCACATATCCTAGAGGCCTTTGTAGCACAACTCCTATATACTCCTGCTGTGATGGGATTCTCCCCCCCACCCCACACTACCTTTTCTTTTTTTGCAAAGCACCTGAACATACATATATATGCCATATCTTTGGAGTAGAGCAGGGGGGACTTACTTTTCCAGACAAGGTGGCTGAGGGTTTTGTTTATTTTAGTATTTAGCACTTGAAAAAGCAGCCATCTTGGCTGCGCCTTGCAGCCTTTTCCTCTTCCTAACATAGCTATGCATGTATGTATGACTGACTTACCTCTGGGGAAGCACGTGCGCCCAATTCAGGACCATGATAATTCGGGAGGGGGGATTTAAACTTTCTCCCTCCTATTTTCATGCTGAAATCTCCCACATCCCCATGGCGGGGAATGGATAAAAAAGAAGAAAAAATTGAAACCATGCACAAGCCACCCTGAGAACCCATAGCATGTAGTTACTGCACATTAGCAAATTTGTGCAGATCTCCCCAAAAGAAAAAGAAAAGAAAAGAAAACAGTTAAAGTTGCACAAATCTCCCTGAAGGTGTGTGTGTGTGTGGGGGGGGGAATCTACAAAATGAACTCTATTCCACTAACGAGCACATTTACATTCATTAGAAGAGTAGTGGAATAGGCTGCTGAATTGTGCCTCAGAGGCCCATGGGATACATGCTGGGAGCAGGCAGAAGGACTAAGGGGGAAACAAAACACAGCAAGCTGCAGAGCGCCTGATCATCTGTCAGGAGTAATGTGGGCTAGCGAGCAACCAACCAACCACTGTAGCTTATTTTCAGGGTGCCTTATTGTGTCATGTGAACCAGCCCAGAGTCTATGTTGAAGGAGGGAGAAAAGGGATGTTTTATGAGTGCTAATGTACCCAGCTTAAGATGTACCTGGCATAGGGATGCTGGAGAAATCTGAGACGGACTAAAATGAGCTCTAATTTCTGAGAATCTGACCTGCACAATCCACTGTGGACCAACCCCCTCAGGACGTGTGGAGTTCGGACCTTTTTTGTTTTTACTTTCCCAAAATGTACTCATATTTGTTGGAAAATATGCAAGTTTCTGCTGAGAAAAGTTGAATGAAATTGGGGACAATATGCTAAACGTTATGTACTAAGGTAAATTATGTAAATTGTTGTGAACCCTCTTACAGGATTATTTGCATATTTTTCAGCATGACTGGGGGGGGGAATCTCATCCATCTGTGAGAGGATGACAGAACAAAAGGCGCCTGACAATCCACAAAACACAGATGGAGTGGTATTTACAGAATCTGTGCATCCCTAACCTGGCACTGAATATAGCTGGTACTGGGATGTATCTGGCAGTAATGTACTTGGACACTGAAATCTCAGGGTCACGACGCATGAGATCATGAGATTGTTATGACATCCCAAAATGACGATAATAGCACTGAAGTGAATAAGAAGAGTTTGCAGCGTGTAACTAAGGTGCATGTTCCCTTAGCAGCATATTCATTCTTTAGCTGGCTTGTTTGTGGCAGGGTGGAAGCTATATCTTCAAAATGCAAGTGTGAACGAGCAATCATATGCATATCATAAATCCCTTTTGCCAAGATGCTCAATGGGAGGTGAGTCAAATGTGAAATTACAAAAACAAGAACCTGCTGTCTACGCATGTCCTGCTGCAGGAAGTAGTTGTGGGATTGTCAGCTCACCAAGCTACAATGGAGAAGGTTGCTGAGCTTCTCCATGGATACAGTCTGTCTATAGAATATAACTGCCTTCATTGGTATGAACACAAATCGCTGAGACTATTATGTGTGACATTAACAACAATAAAGGTGTAGGATGGCAACATTTTCTTTACGGAAGACAATGTGGATTTCATGGAGGAAGCTCCTGATGGAAAAATACCATACATGCAGCCGCACTTGCAATTTATCAACAGAAACAACCAGGTGACAGCTTAACAGCCACACAGCTGATGAAATCATCTAACAGTCATGCACTGGTGGACTTCCCAGACTCTCTGACATCAATCAACAATTGCACCATGCAAGCAAAACCAACGCCAAAGTATCCAAGTTTTAAAGATTTTAAGCCATCCGCTGGCAGGGTTGATAATGATGTTAAAACATGGCTCATATCAAAGATATTTGCAAGAACTGAGGAAAACCATGCATACGTTACTGAAAATGAAGGTCAAGGAGACAATGCTGCACAGAGGGATTCACATGCTGGAAAAATTCCTACATGGTGTGCATATAATTCATGCATAAATGAAGCCCTTTTTGCACCAGGTACATGTAGCACCAATTACACTTGCAACATCAACAGCATTTTCAACACAGTTTAGTTTTACTACAGGAACAGAGCACTAATGGTGCTGTAGTAGGGCCTGGCAAAAAAAGACATATACCTTAGATACGGGATAGTACATCCCAGTGAATCAAAGTACAAAGGGACCAAGACAATCTTGTTCTTTAAACAGGTGAACTCCATATAACAATGACAGTATTGAACATATGAACAGCTCTCCTGGATCAGACCAAAGGCCAATTTAATCCAGTATTCTGTTCCCACAGTGGCCAACCAGATGCCTTGGGAAGCCCACAAGCAGGACATGAGTGTGATAGCACATTCCTGCTCATGTTCCCCAGTTACTGAGGTTCAAAGGCAATATATAATCATAATTTGGAGCCACTGATAGCTTTCCTCCATGAAGTAGTGGTCAAACACATACACAGCCATCAGGACTGGTAGCCACTGATAGCCTTATCCTCAATGAATTAATCTAATCCCCTTTCAAAGCTGTCCAAGCTGGCAGCCATCACTACATCTTGTGGTAGTGAATTGGCTTGTCTGAGCAGGGAGAAAGAAAAAAGAAAAGAAAGAAAGCAGCTAGAGAACATGCAGTCATTAAGGCTGTTTCCTGCCTCCCAGCTGAGCAGAGCAGAGCAGAGCAAGCTGCTCCAGCTGGTCCAGGGACTAGAGAAACAAGCAAGCTCCCAGAGAGCAAGTGGCCAGAGCGAGTGAACATGGGGAGCAAACAGGAGTTGGCCAGGGGAGTTGCAGTAGTAGAAGAGACAAAGGAGACAAAGGAGACAGAGGTTAAGAGGTAAGTGGGCTGCAGGAAGCCCAGGGGGCTGCCCTTTATCCTTCTGAGTGGCTGTGAGCTCACCAGGTGCTTCTGAGAGCTCCAACTGAATTGGGAGTGTGTGGCCTGAGTACTCCCAGCAGCTGACTGGGCGGGAAGCTTCAGTCTGTTTCCCGCCTCCCAGCTGAGCAGAGCAGAGCAAGCTGCTCCAGCTGGTCCAGGGACTACAGAAGCAGGCAAGCTCCCAGAGAGCGAGCGACCAGAGCGAGTGAACAGGGGGAGCAAACAGGAGTTGGCCAGGGGAGTTCGGCAGGGGAGGTCAAGGGGGAGGCCCCTAACATTTTTTTTCTTTTTTAACTTTTCCCCCCTTTTATTTGTCTTGTAACACACACTTCCACACCAGTGGGACTCTGCTTTTAACCTCTACTGAGTGGAGGAGCAGGCACAGGCTAGTCTAGAACAATCACAAAGCTAGACACAAAAAGGGAAAAGAGGCTATGGAAGGACAAGACTCTCCAGTGGTGGTGACCTGCAAGGTGTGTGCAATGTTTGTTTTCTTGCCTGAGAACAACATGGCCTACACCTGCAACAAGTGCAAGTTGATCATGCTGCTAGAGGAAAAAGTAAGTGGACTGGAGCAGCGACTGTCGACCCTCCGGGGAGTAAGAGAACACGAAGAGTTCTTGGACAGAATGGGGGAACTATAGCAGCAAAGGGAAGACCAGAAGCTTGAAGAGCAACAGCAAGATGAGGCAGAAGTGGGAAATGCTGAGGTGAAGAAAAATGGAGTAGAGGATACTCCTTGGAAAAGGGTGACAGTTAGGAGAAGAAGAACTAGATGCCACTCTGCACCAGTGGGAGCAGTTGAGCTGTGGAACCAATTCCAGGTACTTGCGGATGAGACTGGAGGACAGCCTGAAGAGCAAGAATTACAGGGGAACCTGCATGAGAGCAAGCAAGAGGCTGAAGGTCAGTCAAACAGAGGCGATGAAACCCAGGCCTACAACAAGAAGAAGACAAGAGTGGTAGTAGCGGGAGATTCCTTGCTGCTTGGGATCGAGACCCAACTATGTCACGAAGACCCGTGGACTTGCCAGGTATGTTGTCTCCTGGGAGGATGGATTAGAGACGTGAATGAAAGGTTGCCTGCACTCATAAAGCCCACTGACAGGTATTCCTTTCTTCTCATCCATGTGGGAACAAATGATACCGCCAAGTGGAGCTACGAAGAAATCACGTCAGACTTTGAAGCTTTGGGAAGGAAACTCAAGAACTTTGGGGCCCAGATAGTTTTCTCATCCATCCTTCCAGTAGTTAGAAGAGGGAAAGAAAGGGAACAAAAAATACTCCGTGTGAATGACTGGCTATGAAGGTGGTGCCGATGAGAGAGATTTGGATTCTGGGACCACAGGCTATACTTCCTGGAAGATGGGCTGTTGGCAAGGGACGGGTTGCACCTCACAAAGGATGGGAAGAATGTGTTTGGCTACAGCATGAAGAACTTCATCAGGAGGGCTTTAAACTGAATCCTACGGGGAAGGGAGATGTAATGTTGGGGGTAACAATGGACGTAGGCTCATGCACTGCAATGGAGAGAACAGCTCTAATAGCACCCAATAATAGTCTTCAGACACATGTAGGAAGAAAGCCAGACTATGAAGCACATGGTCTTCAATGTCTATATACTAATGACCAGAGCATGGGAAACAAACAGAACGAACTTGAACTCTTAATACAAGAGGGAAATTATGACTTGATGGGTATAACCGAGACTTGGTGGGATGACTCTCATGACTGGAATACTGCAATTGAAGGATATAACTTGTTCAAAAAGAACAGGAAGAACAGAAAGGGAGGTGGGGTTGCACTATATGTGAAAAAGACATATTTCTGCACAGAAATACAGGAGGATGAGCTTGGTAGCCCAATCGAGAGCATCTGGATCTAAATAAATGGAGCGAAGAATAAAAGGAACCTGATGGTCGGAGTCTACTACCGGCCACCCAATCAAGGAGAAGACGAGGATGAAACTTTTGAAAAGCAAATAGCCAATGTTTTAAGGAAGCATGATGTTGTAGTAATGGGGGACTTCAATTTCCCCGATATTTGTTGGGAGACAAATTCTGCAAAACATGGCACCTCCAGGAAATTCCTGACTTGTGTGGCGGATAACTTCCTGCTACAGAAAGTAGAAGAAGGAACTAGAGGATCGGCTATCCTTGACTTGATCCTAACAAACAGAGAGGACTTAGTGGATCAAGTAGCAGTTACAGGAACTCTGGGGGAAAGCGACCACATTATACTTGAGTTTTTGGTTCTAAGGGAAGTAAAAGCCGAGTGTAGTCAAACGCGTACCCTGGACTTTAGGAAAGCTGATTTTAATAAACTCAGAACAATGATCAGTAAGGTCCCATGGCAAGCAACTCTAACGAGAAAAGGAGTCCAAGATGGGTGGGAGCTTTTAAAAAAGGAAATTCTCAAGGCACAATTACAAACAATTCCAACAAGAAGAAAAGGTGGAAGACAACAGAAGAAGCCAATGTGGCTTCACAAAGGGATGACCTGAAAACAAAAAAGGACACATAAAGGAAGCAGAAAGAGGGCCAAGTAACAAAGGAAGAGTACAGGCAGGTAGCACAGAATTGCAGGGATGGCATCAGGAAGGCTACAGCTGAGAACGAGCTGAGGTTAGCGAGGGATGCTAAACAAAAAGGCTTTCTTCAGCTATGTGCATAGTAAAAGGTAGAGGAAAGAAATGGTGGTTCAGCTATTAAATAAGGATGGCAAAACGATAACAGATGACAAAGAAAAGGCAGAGGTGCTCAATTCCTACTTTGGCTCAGTCTTCTCCCAAAAGAGGGTCTATGACCCCCCTGGCAAAGGTGAAGTGCAGGCTGAAGGGGCAGGATTGCACCTTGAGATCGACAGGCATATGGTCAAGGAACACCTAATTACTTTGAATGAGTTCAAATCTCCAGGGTCAGATGAAGTGCATCCTAGAGTAATAAAGCAACTGGCAGAAGAACTCTCAGAACCACTGTCTTATTCTCTTTGAGAAATCATGGAGGACGGGTGAAGTGCCAGAGGACTGGAGGAGGGCTAGTGTTGTCCCTATCTTCAAAAAGGGTAAAAAGGAGGAACCTGGGAACTACAGACCAGTCAGTCTGACATCAATCCCTGGGAAAATTCTGGAGCAGATGATAAAGCAAACCATCTGTAAACACCTTGAAAACAATGCAGTGATTACTCGAAGCCAACATGGATTTGTCAAGAACAGTCCTGCCAGATGAATCTGATCTCATTTTTTGATCAAGGAACCTCCTTTATGGACCGTGGGAATGCTGTAGACATCATATACCTGCTCGACTTCAGCAAAACTTTCGACAAAGGGCCCCATGATATCCTGATGAGCAAACTAGCTCAAAGTGGGCTAGATGAAACAACGATCCGGTGGATCCTCAGTTGCCTACAGATTCGGACTCAAAGAGTGCTTATCAACGAGTTGGGTACCGCAGGGCTCAGTCCTGGGCCCAGTGCTCTTCAACATTTGTATTAATGACTTGGAGGAGGAGGTGCAGGGAATGCCGATCAAATTTTCAGATGACACAAAATTGGGTGGGATAGCTAATACTTTGGAAGACAGAAACAGAATTCAAAGCGATCTTGATAGACTGGAGCGCTGGGCAGAAAACAACAGAATGAAATTTAATAGGGATAAATGCCAAGTTCTACACCTAGGAAGAAGAAACCAAATGCACAGTTACAAGATGGGGGATACGTGGCTCAACAATACTACAAGCGAGAAGGATCTTGGAATTGTTGTTGATCACAAGCTGAATATGAGCCAACAATATGATGTGGCTGCAAAAAAGGCAAATGCTGTTTTGGGCTGCATTAATAGAAGCATAGCTTCCAAATCCCGGGAAGTACTAGTTCCCCTCTACTCAGCAGTGGTTAGGCCTCATCTGGAGTACTGTGTCCAGTTCTGGGCACCACACTGTAAGAAGGATGCAGACAAACTGGAGAGGGTTCAGAGGAGGGCAACAAAGATGATCAGGGGACTGGAAACAAAGCCCTATGAGGAGAGACTGAAAGAACTGGGCATGTTTAGCCTTGAGAAGAGAAGACTGAGGGGAGATAGGATAGCGCTCTTCAACTACTTGGAAGGTTGCCACAGAGAGAACGGCCAGGATCTCTTCTCGATCATCCCAGAGTGCAGGACACGGAATAATGGGCTCAAGTTACAGGAAGCCAGATTCCAGCTGAACACCAGGAAAAACATCCCGACTGTTAGAGCAATACAACGGAACCAGTTACCTAGGGAAGTGGTGGGCTCTCCCACACTGGAGGCATTCAAGACGAGGCTAGACAGCCATCTGTCAGGGATGCTCTGACTTGGATTCCTAAATTGAGCAGAGGGTTGGACTCAATGCCTTGTAGGCCCCTTCCAACCCTACTATTTTATGATTCTAATTCAAAAATGTAGATTCTTGCATCTCAGAAAGAATCTTGCAACTCAGTGAATTACTGCTAAAGTCCCCAAAGCTTAAAAAAATGTGGTGACCTTTATGGGTGCAGGCACAAAGCTATGTGCAGCGCAGTGATCTGTGCAATGTGTCCTTTGTGCTGTAATTTTTTTCATTTACAGGACTTTGGTTAAAAAAATATCTGATCTTTCATCTTTTGACAGATACCCAGAATAGTCCATGAACCTTCCTATTGTCAACTGTGGCAGCTAGTAATATGTTTCCTACTCGGAGAGAACACAGGAAGCGAGGGAGTTAAGAGATATAAAGTAATGTAAACAACAGCTGGTAACGTAACATGAAATTTTGCGGAGCACATCGGATTTATTTATTTAGAATATTTTTATATTGTTTTTTGTGGCAAAGCCTCCTCAAGGCAGTTCGAAAGATAAAAATTTAAAACAATAAATATGAAGTAGGATTAACTAAAACAGCAGTTCAAAACATTTAAAATAACAACAACAATGGCAACAACAACAACAGTAAATGCTCCAATTTATAAAAGAAAGATGGGCATCTCTTCATTTAAAAGCAGCCTGGAACATGCAGTCATTAAGGCCCATTTAAAAACAGTCAGGGAGGGAGCCACACACACATTCTGTGGTAGGGTATTCTGTGGTAGGGCCACCACAGAAAAGGTATTTTTAATCTCATGTGCCCTCCAACCTGTTAGATCTTACCAATGGGCATGTGAGCAGGGCTTCCATGGAAGCTCCTAGGGATAAGCTTAATGGTTCTGATTCAACTTTAGTCACATGTAAAAGCAATGGTATTCCCCGTAGTAACCTATGGCTGTGAGAGCTGGACCATAAGGAAGGCTGAGCGAAGGAAAAGAGATGCTTTTGAACTGTGGTGCTGGAGGAAAATTCTGAGAGTGCCTTGGACTGCAAGAAGATCAAACCAGTCCATGCTCCAGGAAATCAAGCCAAACTGCTCACTTGAGGGAATGATATTCATGGCTCTGAGCCATGAGGAGGGCTCTGAATAGGGGTGAATGCTCCTTCCTTGTTCTCCTCGACCTCTCAGCGGCTTTTGATACCATTGACCACGGTATCCTCCTGGACCGCCTGGAGGGGTTGGGCATTGGAGACACCGTATTGCGGTGGTTCCGGTCCTTCCTCTCCGGCAGGTACCAGAGGGTAGCACTGGGAGAGGAGGTTTTGGACCCATGGCCACTCACTTGTGGGGTGCCACAGGGTTTCATCCTCTCCCCAATGCTATTTAACATCTATGTGAAGTCACTGGGGGCTCACATGCCCATTGGTAAGATCTAACAGGTTGGAGTGCACATGAGATTAAAAATACCTTTTCTGTGGTGGCCCTACCACAGAATACCCTACCACAGAATGTGTGTGTGGCTCCCTCCCTGACTATTTTTAAATGGGCCTTAATGACTGCATGTTCCAGGCTGCTTTTAAATGAAGAGATGCCCATCAGGAGGTTTGGGGTGCAGTGTCATCAATATGCAGATGATACGCAGCTCTACCTCTCATTCAAATCTTCACCAAGGTTGGCCGTAGAATCCCTGTCCAAATGTCTGAAGACGGTGAGTGGCTGGATGGGGAGGAATAAGCTGAAGCTCAACCCTGACAAGACCGAGGTACTTTTGGTGGGAGACAAGAGGAGGCTAGGGGATGTTGACCTGGTGTTGAATGGGGTACGGCTACCCTTGAAAGACCAGGTCCGCAGCCTGGGGGTCATTTTGGACTCCCAGCTGTCCATGGAGGCTCAGGTATCAGCTGTGAGCCGGACAGCGCTCACAGTATCAACTCCATCTGATACGGCGGCTGCGCCCCTTCCTTCCCGACCATCTGCTCCCATCGGTAGTAAATGCCCTGGTCTCCTCTCGTTTAGACTACTGTAATGTGCTCTACGTGGGGTTACCCTTGAAGACGGTTCGGAAGCTGCAGCTGGTACAGAACGCGGCGGCTCGCCTGATTAAAGGCAGCCGCCGGCGAGATCACATCACTCCAGTGCTGAAGGAGTTGCACTGGTTACCAGTTGTTTTCCGGGCCAAATTCAAGGTGTTGGTTTTGACCTTTAAAACCCTATATGGTTCCGGCCCAGCCTATCTTAAGGAGCGCCTCCAGCAGCACCAGACAGGCTGCTTAACAAGATCAGCCTCGGATGGCCTTCTCTCTGTCCCATCAGCCAGGACAGCTAGACTGGTGGGGACGAGGGAGAGGGCCTTTTCTGTGGTGGCCCCCACTCTGTGGAACTCCCTCCCTAGGGAACTCCGTCATGCCCCCTCTTTAATGAGCTTCCATCGTGCATTAAAAACGTGGTTGTTCAGGTAGGCATTTGGGGTGGGTTAGGGTATTTTAGAAATGTTTTTATTGTAGAATTTTATTGTTTTAAACTGTTTTATTGTATGTTGTACATCGCCCAGAGTGGCTGGGTGACCAGCCAGATGGGCAATTAATAAATTTAATAATAAATTAATAATAAATGGCAAAACTGAAGTACTTTGGCCACATCATGAGAAGACAGGACACCCTGGAGAAGATGCTGATGCTAGGGAAAGTGGAAGGCAAAAGGAAGAGGGGCCGACCAAGGGCAAGATGGATGGATGATATTCTGGAGGTGACGGACTCGACCTTGGGGGAGCTGGGGGTGGCGACGGCCGACAGGAAGCTCTGGCGTGGGCTGGTCCATGAAGTCACAAAGAGTCGGAAGCGACTGACCGAATAAACAACAAAAACAAGATATATGGCCAGTTATGTGAGAATATCGTTTGAGATGTGCATTCCAATGCATATCAGAATGTGCATCCAATTCAAAGCAAATAGTATTGATAGACTATACCTCCACATGGTTGTGCATTCTGATTCTGCACATCTGATTTATGCACATGGTTCCAAATCCAAGAAGTGCATCTGCTTACACACATAGATGTCCTTAGCTAGACTGGAACAAATATATTTAGCACAAATTACAAATACTGATTGCATTATAGGCTTATTAGCCCACTAAGATAAGAAAGGTCTTATGTTAATAATACCCTACTAGGTGGCAATGACCTAGCATATTAATCTGGTTACTTCACTACTTTATAAACATTAAGCATAAAGAGGATTTCAACTGTGAGTAGATCAAGGAAGAGTTTACCAGGTCTCAGAACAAAATGCTACACTGATACTCTTATATAGCATATTTTAAGGACAAAGAGCAGGTACAATAATGTATAAATAGCACCTTAATTCTCCCAGTGAATGGCATATGGCTGCTTCAAACAAATTTAAAGCTGCCTCTTTGAATTTAAAATACATTCCGATACTTCATTAAAATAATGAGAAGCATTCGAGAGAAAGCACTAGTAAATGGAGAAACTCAGGCAGAAAAATGTTAAGGAAAATGACAGAATAGTTTACTGAAAGCAGTGCTATTTGCATCCTAAATCTTGCACCAAGTCAAGTCAATAGAAGAGGTCCAATTGCTCTATGGTAAAGACTAAGAGTTGGGTCCAGACGTAGTCATATGTAGAGTAGACCCATTGAAATAGCTCCATTGATTCTATTTAGTATACTCTAAATATAACTAAGTCTGGATCCAACACTATTGATCTTAAACTGCTGCAAATGATCCATTTGTGCTTGGAATCAAACACCTGTATTTTTTTAAAATACAGAATGATACAAAAATAGGAAGCCAAAGTCTTTCAAGATGCAGTGACACTGTTCCTTCCATGTAAGCCATCACTTGAAGATGACTCAATTCCCTACTGATTACAAGCTCAGGCTTGAGACTGCCTGGTTCATTTTTGGTTGTCGCCTACAAATGGCCTTTCACTGTCCTACATCAATCCTCTCACATCTGTCCAAAATTGCACTGCCTTCCTGGAACAATGGCGATAATTTCTTCAGTATTGGAACAGGTCAGTGCCAAAGAAAAATAAGAAGTACCCGCCTTGTTTGTCAAATAAGAAGTGTTAGTCTTGTTCAGATTTGATGTGACTGAGGATGCTGAAAATGGTTCTTGATTTTGGACATTATTTAAATGGTAAGTTCTAAATTCTTTTCTTTCTTTTTTTTAGTCTATTGCCAAAGCCATTTACCTATCACATTTCTCAGCCCATGTGACACCCCTCCCTCAACTCCTTATGATGCAGGGATGGGGAAACTTTGGCTCTACAAATGTTATTGGACTCCAGTTCCCATCAGCCTAGCTAGCACTGCTAATGGTCAAGGATAATGAGAGTTGGAATCCAGCAACACCTGGAGGGCTATGGATTCATTACCCCCTTCAGCATCCCAACTTATTTTTTGCCCTTACCCTGAAACCTCTTCTCAGCCTTACCCCACATATTTTTTCTGTCTGTCTGTCTGTCTGTCTGTCTGTCTATTTAATCAATTTCTTAGCCACCTTTCAAGACTATAGTCTTCCCAAGACTTTCATCTCTTATGTCCCCATTACGTCTCGCCCTGTAACTTTTGCTTCTCCAACTCTACCATTGTTCACCATCCTACTGTCCCCTGTTCCCTAAACCGCTCTGTATACTCTCGCTCTCCTTGCCCACTGTGCCTACAACTGCATCCTCGACCAGATTGCCACCCCTCTCTTTTCCATCAAATATAAATCCCTACAGCAGCATTTATTGAAGCATATCTTGCTCAGGCCTGCTCTCTTATGCATGACACACTACAATGCAGGGTCATCTGTTAGAACAGCCTTCCCCAAAGCGGTGGCCTCCATATGTGCTGCATTACAATTCCCATCATCCCCAGGCAACATGAACACCACACTGGCTGGGAATGATGGGAGTTGTAACTCCACATATATGGACGCCACCCAGTTGGGGAGCAACATGTTAGAGGATCTGTCTTTAATTTCATCACCTTCAGCTCTTTTTGGCCCTGCACTCTGTGATAGATTATTATTTCTACTAATGGTCACATTTCTCCTTTGTCATACTTAGCATTTTCTCCGTCTCTACAACAGCTTTTCTAGAGTTGAGCTGAGTTGATTAGGGGTGCTTCTTTCCTATTGAGGACTGAGGCCCATCACTGTTTTATTCAACTTTATTGTTCAATTTTTTGCTCACTCTTTTATCTTGTATGCTGCCTTGGGAGGGTTCCACCCTTAACTGATGCCTAAGAATTATTTTTAAAATAAATAAATAAATAAATAAAACATTATGCACTTCCCCTAGATCCTGCTCTGTTCAACATAGGTCTAGAAATTATCTCCCTGTCCCTTGCTATTACCATCTACACTCCATTAGCCCTACTGTTGCATATTGCCATTCATTGTTTACAGTGGATAGGTGGTGCTATTTAGCAGAATAATGTTCAGCAGCATCCTCCATGATGTATCTCAGGAGTATTCTCAGAGCATAGCATGCTCCAGTTGTTCTTCTGCCTGCTTTAAACTCTAGCTGACAAGCAAATATACCATTTCTGTCAACTGTTGTTTCCTAAACAATGTTGTGAATACGATGAGAAAAGGCTGAGGTTTTTCATCTATCAGTACAAACAATATTTAAATTGTACATTATCAACAACAACATCAAAACTATAAGAAATACTCCCAAAGTCAAAGTCACCTAAGAGAGAAATTCTCACTTTTTAAAAGTTCATTTTAAATCATTACTTTGATATTTAGTAATCTTAGCAAATACAGTGTGACTCAGCCACTTTACACAGACTGGCAAACAGAGTATGGGGGATGGAGTAATGTGAAATGGTAAAGGGGCAGAGGTACAGGAAGGAAGACAACACGCTGAGCCTGAGAAAGGTAAGCGCTGAGCCACAAACGTGGAAGGCCCTTAGTAGACCTTGTCCAGGCTGGGAAGTGCTCGGAGTGGTGGGACTTTTTTCTGTCTAAACATGCATACAATTGCAACCTAACAGAAGAAAGAAGATACTTGTCTAGTCCATCCTTTGACCCAAGGCATAATCACCTAGTTGGAACTGTTTCCTGCTCTTACACAGAAGGCAAATAGCTAGTGGGACAATCTTGTTGGTTCACAGGAGCAATTACTACCCAACGGTGTACTCATTACTAGAAGAAAAGGTCATCTTCAATCTTTTGATTTTTCATTCATTAAGCTGCATGTCTTCTTGCCCCTTACGTTCTGAGAACAGCAGTACAGGGGTTCAGGTGTTAGATAAAAAGTTCTTGCTTCCGGTTTAGAAGAAAAGGATGCCAGGCAGGCAGCAGTGGATCCAACACTATTTTATTGAAACGTTTTGCAAAACGGGTGCAGAGCAGTCTGGACCCCGAGACACGTGTGCAAAAGCCTTTTATACCATATCACTTCTATTGTTCTTGCCAGTAACCAATGAAACAGTCAGTACATCAGCTTAACAAGTCAATAGCCAATAAACAGTCAGTATCAGCTTACCAAGCCGTTAGTCATGAGCGCATCATTATGGTTCTCCTTTTGGGTCCGCCCACATTTTCCCCGCCACTCGGGCTCCTACGTAACTGAGGCGCCAACGGTTATGGAGTCTCTTTTTCTAACAATTCCCTCCTTTAAGTCTTTACTCACGTCTTAAAGCGTTTAAAACGGAGCCTCTTTATTGGTACAATAAAGCAAGAGCATCTGTTTTGACAGAGCGGTTTCTATCAATCGCTGGGATAAGCCTCTAACACAGGGGATAATGCAGCAACCAAATAATACCAGAACTCCTACTACCACTACAAGCGAGATAAGGACTGAGGCTGCTAGGTGTTTCCATTTTCCAAACCACTTTTCTAGCCAGGCAGTCAGGGGGTTGTTAATCCCTGAATTCTCGGCTAACTCCTCAGATAAGGTGGTGAGACCTTGTAATGCTTTTGTTACTGTGCCGTCTGGGGCAGTGTTGTTAGGGATGAAGGTGCAACACCGCCCACCTAACATAACGCATACCCCTCCTCTTTCTGCTAACATCATATCAAGAACATGCCGATTTTCCCAGGCCATTTGGCTAGTGGCATCTAGCTGCTCAGCCAATCCTTTTACAGCATCACGGGTATAATTTATAAATCTTTGTTGATTATAATAAATGTAATTGATCCAATCTACATTTTTGTTAATGGTTGCCCACCAAAACAGGGTAGACTCAAATCCTGCAGCGATTTGATTTCTCCCTTTGAACTCATCTGGCACTCCCCTTGGCACCCCTATAGAGTCAATGTATATTCGATTATCAAAAGGGGTTACCGACCGTTTCTGTCGGGGTTGGCTAGTCTCCCTTGTTGGATGAAATGCGATTGAAAAGGGGACTGCCAACTGGACCAGTCCACAAACTCCTGACCAATTAAAGGGCAATACTTCATACAACTCTAGACCCCCGCAATACCACCAGAGATCAGCCCGTGGGATTGGGAGGGAGTCATTTTTAAAGCTAGTGGAATTAACACATCTCCATTTGTTTGTCAGGTTCCCTACAGGCTCCCCTCCCCCTATAAGATTTCGGTATATACATCCAGTATGGTTTCTTTGTTGCACAAAAGCTACAGGGGGTATAACACAATTTTCTAATTTGAGGGGAGGGTACAACTTATTGAGAGTCTGGCACTCCTCCTCTCCCCATGCATTAGGGTGCTGGAACAAATGGATCACACAGGTGAGGAGGAGGGAGTGTCCCATCCCAGAGGAAAAGGCAGTACCCTTGCTACTGATCTTCCTGCAGCACAAATAAAACAGTCAGACTTATTTAAGGAATTCACGGTGTACTTTACCCATTCTAGCCACACATTATCAGTTTCTTCTGTTATTGGGACCCCTAATCTGGCTTTCCAGGGGCGCTTCTCTATCTCTGGGATCTTTATTAAGGGGGGCAGACATGGGGCTGCAGGGGCTAGCCTGGCTTGCTGTACAACGTGCTTAATGGTCTGATGGACCCGCGGCGGGCTCCATCGAT
The DNA here is from genome assembly GCF_057233095.1 of Heloderma suspectum. Classification (NCBI taxonomy): domain Eukaryota; kingdom Metazoa; phylum Chordata; class Lepidosauria; order Squamata; family Helodermatidae; genus Heloderma; species Heloderma suspectum. The sequence goes on from NC_139461.1 coordinate 61,819,111, forward strand.
CTAATCCCCACTGCCCTCCCTTAGTGAGGCAGACTTTGGCTCCTTGTGGTAATTGGCTTTTCCGAGTACCAGTATAATAGGTGTAGGGTTTGGTTAATTGTATCTCAAAAACCTTCTTTCCTAAGCAAGTGATAGACTTCATGGATTTGTAGTATTCTGCCCCTGGAGAAGTTCTGAAGACTGTGTTTCCCCCTTCTTGGCAACAAGATTGTTTTGATCCCATTACTCCATAGGTAAGCAATATTAGGATCCACAGCCACTTCATTTTAGCAAGAGTAGCTATTCTATCAAGCCCGATTAAGTCAGATCTTGGCCTTTCCTAGGTGCTGGAATTTATAGACAAGAGGCGATTGTGGCTCCTGGATGGCTTCTTCGCCTGTGTCCCTGGCAGCTTCCTGGGGGGTGCCAGGGAGCAGAGGACCGTTGCCCGTGTCCTCCTGTTCTCTCCGGGTGACAGGAGGAGGTAGGGGTCATCTAAATGGCTTCAACCGGCTGCAGTGTGTCCATTTGCTAGAACCTACAAGTTTTACACATGAATGGCTGGTTGGTCCCACTAGGTAGGGTCCTTCCCACCCTTCCTTTAAAGCTTCTTTATTCCACTTTTTCAGCAGTAATTCATCTCCCGGTTGGAAGAGATGGATGGGAGCATCTAGTGGCAATCTCTGGAATGGAACAGAGTAGGCTCGTAGCTGTGAAAGAACAGACTATAGAGAAATCAACTGGCCCCTTAACATCTGATCTCCCATTTCCCATTTGACCTCCTCCCTCCTTCCGCAGTGTACCCGAGGCGGGAATCCAAACATTAGTTCAAAGGGGGACAGCTTTATGTCTTTTCTTGGCATTTTTCGAAGCTTTGTCAAAGCTATTGGCAGAGCCTCAAGCCAAGTGAGTCTTACCCCTTGCTGGAGCTTGGTTAGAGTCTCCTTGAGACTCCGATTGGTTCTTTCAACTTGCCCACTCGCCTGGGGTCTCCAGGGGCAGTGTAAGTGCCACTCTACCCCCAGAGCTTGTGCCAACCCTTGCGTAACAGCTGAAGTGAAATGTGAGCCCTGGTCGGATTCTATAACTTCAGGCAAGGAGAACCTGGGCACCACCTCCTGTAACAATTTAGCAGCTACAGTTTTTGCTTGACAGTTCCTGCATGGGACCGCTTCTACCCACCCTGTCATTTGACACACTATTACAAGTAAATACCTGTAACCCCTACACGGTGGCATTTCAGCAAAATCAATCTGTACCCTCTGGAAGGGATAGTACGCCCATGGTCGCTCTCCTTTTGGTGGAGGGGTGCTCTGGGGGAATTAGTTTTCTGACAGACCTCGCAGGTTGTGGCTAGTCGATGGGCGCGTACAGTTAGGCCAGGGGAGACAAATAGCCTTTTGCAATAGTCAATCATGGCTGATGCCCCAGAGAGTCCAAGAGAGTGATGCACTTGTTCCAGGATAGCTCCCTGCAGGGTCTGTGGAAGAAGCAGTCTTCCATCCGTCATCTGGATCCATCCATCGTCGCAAGGACTCACTTTGTGTTCTTGTGCCATTTGCAACTCAGAGGGGGAGTATGTGGGGCGCTCCCCCCTTCTGGGTAAGACAAGGAATGTTCCTTGGATTCCTTCCCTGGCTTCTGTCTTTGCAGCCTCATCAGCTCTTTGATTTCCTTGCCTCCACTTTTCCTCTTTTCCTTTCCATGGGCTCGGACGTGGATAACTGCCACTTGTAAGGGTAACTGGAGGGCATCCAAGAGGTCTACGATTAAGCCGCCATTGACAACTGGGGATCCATTTGCTGTAAGGAATCCCCTCTCTTTCCATAACTGTCCGTGAGCATGCAGAACGGCAAAAGCATTCTTACTGTCAGTGTAAATATTTACCCGCCTTCCTTTGCCTGCCTGCAAAGCTCTTGTCAGGGCCACAAGTCCAACGGATTGGGCGGAAAAATGAGGAGGCAGTCGTTCTTCATGGACACTCTCGCTATGGGTGACGACAGCCGCTCCTGTATAACGCTTCCCGTCTAGCATATAACTGGACCCATCCACAAACAGATCTTCAGCCCCCTCCAGCGGTTCATCTTCAAGATCTGGCCGACCCTTGGTGTCCAAGTCTAGTACTTCAAGATAGTCATGATCTGGGAGCCCCGGCCCACGTGTGGCCTGTATTGCCGGTAACAGGGTGGCGATGTTGAAGCTAGAGCAGGCTTTGAAAGTGAGGCTTTCGTTCGTTAACAAGCCTATTTCATATCGGGAGTGCCGAGCCGGGTTGAGGAATTTGCTTCCTCCCCCTGACCCTAGGATTTGTGGCACCCCATGTGCACCCAGACCTCAATGGCCCCTCCCATTGTCATTTTTTCCACTTCAGTGCAGATCAAGGCTGTCGCTGCTACCGCTCTCAAGCAGCTCAGCCATCCTCGTGCTACAACATCAAGGACTTTGGAGTAGTAACCCACTGGCCTCCAGGAAGGGCCTGTCCATTGGCAGAGTACTCCCGAGGCTACGCCCTTATTCTCATGCACATAGAGTCTAAACGGTCGGCTGGGATTTGGCATGGTGAGGGCCGGTGGTGACACAAGAGCAGCTTTAAGGCTGAGGAAAGACTTATTCATTTCTTTAGTCCATTTCCATTTGTCTAATTTATCCTTTTGCAGTGCCTCATATAGAGGTCGTGCTATTTCCCCATAGTCGGCTATCCACAGCCAACAGAATCCAGTCAATCCCAGGTAGGCCCTTAGCTCACGGGGGGACGTAGGGACAGGAGTGTCACGAATGACTTCGACTCTTTCTGATCCCAAGCTTCGGGTCCCCTTGGCTAAGTGGTAACCTAAGAATTTTACAGTTGGTTGGACTAGCTGCACCTTCTCCCTTGACACTTTATAGCCTCTCTCTGCTAGATGATTAAGGAGGGAATTGTCCCATTTAGGCACATATCCTTAGCCTTGGCTGAGATCAGGAGGTCGTCACAATACTGGAGGAGATGCACCTCAAGGTGCTGATGAACCCAAGGCTCGAGGTCCTTTTGAAGTTGCTGACCAAAAACGACAGGTGAAAGATTGAGCCCCTGAGGGATCACTGTCCATGTTACTTGAACCTTTGACTCACCCTCTGGGCTTTCCCACTCAAAGGCGAACAAAGGCCTCGAATCAGGGTGGAGTGGGATGCTAAAGAAAGCGTCTTTTAGGTCTATGACAGTAAACCATGCATGATCTTCTGGAATTCTTACAAGAAGGGTGTGTGGGTTAGGGACCACAGGGTGGGGGGCCTCGATTTGCTGGTTAATGAGGCGGAGGTCTTGCACAAGGCGAAACCCTTTGCCCCCCCCCTTTTGATACAGCAATAATGGGCGTGTTGTAAGGGGACATTATCTCGATGAGCTGGCCTTCCTCTCGGAGCTTCGTTATTACTGGTTGTAGACCCAGCTTCCCTTGGCGGGAAAGGGGGTATTGTTTCATATGAACTGGTTTCGCCCCTTCCTTGAGAGGAATTTTGTATGGTGCCGCCGATTTGGCACGAGAGGCCCCTCCAACCCCGGCCCAAACCAGTGGGTTGACTCTGTTTTCTATTAAGCACCAGTCTTCATTTGCCTCTGAGGTGGGTTCCTCCATGGCTTTAAAGAGGGCCATTTGATAGTTGCTGCTCTGTTGCTTGGGGAGTCGTACTTCCATTCTTCCATCAGGGGTGAAAGTGATCTCAATTTGGAGCTTAGTCAATAAGTCCCTCCCTAACAATGCCACCGGACAGAAGGGAGTACAGACAAACGCGTGTTCTAGGTGTGTTTCTCCAATTTTAGTAAACAAAAGACGAGAAAGGGGCACTCGCGTTGCCCTTCCCTCGACCCCCATTATGGTGGTAGTTCCCCCACTTCCCGTTGGTGGCTTGTTAAGGGGGAGTAAGGACAAGGCAGCCCCTGTATCCACAAGGGCATCATAGGAGCGACCCCCAACTTTAATTTTGACCATGGGGTCCCGTCTTGCCTCGGAAACGGCCAAGAGGGGTCCGGGCCCCGGTCTGTCCTAATCTCTTTCTTGTTCATACAACACTCTTTCTTTTTCCCCCCTGCTTTCTTTCTCTTTCTGTTTCAGGGCTTCACAGTCTTGTTTCCAATGCCCAATCTTCCTACAGAAAGCGCACTGATCCTTTCCCAAGGGAGGCCCTTTTCTGTTCCCCTTTCCACCTTTCTTAGTCCCTCCTTTCTCTGGCTTGAGAACGGCAGCAAGTAGTTTTGCCTGCCTTTTATCTTTTTCTTTTTCCTCTTCTTCCTCTCGTCTTTCATAGACCTTCTGGGCTACCTCAACCAAGACTCCCAGATCAGCCGCCAGTCCTCCTTCGACTTTTTGTAACTTCTTTCTAATATCTTGGCAGCTATTTCCTACAAACTGCGTTGTGAGAATTCGTAGGTTATTTGGGTAATTCAGGTCGATGTCAGTATATTTAGCAAAGGCTTCTCTCAGCCTTTGGAGGAAGATGGCGGGGGGCTCGCTTTTGTCCTGTTTCAACTTCAAGACCTTTTGCAGACTGGGGGCCCTTCGAGCGGCCTGTTTCATGCCCGCTAAAACAAGCCGAAAGTATTCAGCATGTAATTGCCTTTGCGCTGCTGTGGCCACTCCCCAGTCAGGCCTCCCAATAGGCAAAACCTCTGCCATTTGCTCCTCAGTCGCCTGGGGGTTCTCTTCTCTAAATCTAGTTCGCGCCCCCGCAAGAATAGTTGGCTTTTGACTAAGGAAGCAAGTGTTTAACAGCATCTGTGTGTCATCCCAGGTAGGACTGTGTGTAAGCCTCACATTTTCCATTAAGGACAACAGCGGACCAGGGTCCTCTTCAAAGGGAGGATTGAACTGTTTCCAATTGTACAAATCAGATGTCGTAAAGGGAACGTAAACAAACATTGTCCCCTGTGGGTGTTGGGCGGTAGGATCGGGGACCTCTCTAATAGGGAAGGTCAATTTCACTAGTGGTTGGGGGTCCTTTCGTAAATTGTAATTAGGCCCTCCTTTGGTTTCCCCCTCTTTATCAGGCACCTTTTCCTGGGTTCGAGGCCCCCAAGCACCCTTCATCTCTTTGAAATTTTTCTCGAGGGCATCCAAACGATCTTAGAGAGTGTCCTCGAACCCAGTCATAGACCCAATCTCGGGAATTTTTAACGGTTGCAACTCCTGGGCAGGCTCCCTTACTTGGGCAGGCTCCCTTGGTTGGGCAGGCTCCCTTGGGGGGGGGGCGCTGGGGCCGGCGTAGTCTCCCCGCGACAGCAGTCCCGTAGGGAGGAGGAAGCAATGGATCCTCAGGGGCCATCGCTACCACCCTAGGTATTCCCTTCCTTGTCAATTTTTTTTCAGTTATCACAGGGAGGGCCAATGTCAGGGTGGACACTGAGCCCATAGAATCCCAGAGTAGTTCTGATTCGGAGGAAGAGCAGTCGCTCCTGGGAGAGGAGTGTGCCCCTTTTTCCCAGGGCCCGCAGCTGACAGAGATTCCTCCCACCAACATTCCTAGATTAGAAAGCAGTCCAGGGAGTGACCCAGCACCGATAGCAGACTGGTTGGATGCGCGGTGCAGACGCAGAGAGCGGCGCCAAATGGAGAGCGCGGAAAGGAGGCGTAGCACCCGGATGGCGCTCAATGAACGGTTGCGCCCAGAGGATCCAAGGGAAAAGGGGAGGGATTCTCCCTAGTCCTTATATTCAGGGGTCTGCCAGTAACTGCCTTTCAAACGGGGACCAACTGTTCCAACTTAGGGCATAAGGGATGCTGCTGCTCAGATCTAGTTGCTACCTGTAGAGTTGTAAGTTGTAAAAAAAGAATAAAGCTTTGAAAAGAATCCCTTTGTCTGCGTCTGGACTTGGCTACTGGATTAGACTGAGAGAGCCCTCCAAGGAGCCCTTGACAGCCAAGGACATACATTTAACTACCCACGGGGCGGGCCTGCCGCCGAGAGGTATACAAGTTGCCCATGATCCCAACTTCCCCTTTGCGTTACTATTATGCGCACAGCAGATACCAGGGTTGGGTCAAAAGACCCCTCGGGTGGCCATTTGGGTTCTAATACCGGCCATTCCTGGGCACAAAGAAGGACAAGTCGATCCTTCGTCATCTTAGTTCCATAATCCTGCTTAAAATGTGACCAGTTGCGCAAACAACACTCCAAGGGCGTATGGGACTCTTCCGTGAGCCTGGATTGGGACCCGCCCATGACGGTGGGATTTTACTCAACAAATCTCGTGCTTCGCCCTCCTCTGACCCAGCCCGTCGCCAAGACAAGAAAATGCAGATCGGGGCTCCTCACTCGCTTTGCCCGTAGGCGTCTCACACAATCACAAACACACCACCGTCCCACGTGTATCCCCTAAAGTAAGCTGTTTCACTTACCCCGAGGCCTCCTCTGTCCCGCCCGCAGCCGCGTCCAGCTGCCTATTGATCCACTGCCGGTGCCAAAAAGGAGTGATCACGTCTCCCTCTCCCTCTGGCGTTGGTCCCCAAGCGCCTCCGCCGCCACCGTCGTGAGGAGAAGGCAGTGTAAAACAACCGCCTGTGGCCACTTCTCCTCCGCGGCCCCTTGGGTCAGCGCGAAGGGGACGCGCCCCGAAGCAGGATCCGAGTCACGGCACCAAATTGTTAGATAAAAAGTTCTTGCTTCCGGTTTAGAAGAAAAGGATGCCAGGCAGGCAGCAGTGGATCCAACACTATTTTATTGAAACGTTTTGCAAAACGGGTGCAGAGCAGTCTGGACCCTGAGACATGTGTGCAAAAGCCTTTTATACCATATCACTTCTATTGTTCTTGCCAGTAACCAATGAAACAGTCAGTACATCAGCTTACCAAGTCAATAGCCAATTAACAGTCAGTATCAGCTTACCAAGCCGTTAGTCATGAGCGCGTCATTATGGTTCTCCTTTTGGCTCCGCCCATATTTTTCCCGCCACTCAGGCTCCTACGTAACTGAGGCGCCAACGGTTATGGAGTCTCTTTTTCTAACACAGGCAAACAAGACAAAGCTGCTTTCCCATTTGTTGTTCCTTGCCATCATATCCTGAAACAAACATTAATCTTGTTCGTTTGCAAACAGATGGTCCAACTCAAGGGATACCTGCCAAATGGAACAATTTCTATTTTTAGTGTACAACCTATCACACCAAATGGTTTAAATATGTATCATTGCCTACAAACATCAGCTTAGGTGAGAAATGAAGAGGCCTCCGTGCTTCAGTCTTAACATTATTTTTCACAGACTACCGGGAAGTTTGTTTTATAAAGCTAATGATTGCTGAAAAAGCTTTAGCAGCATTGTTTTTTCTATGCTATTGTCATCTTTCTATCTCTCTCACACTTCCTTTTTGGAAGCTATCATGAATTATAAAGTCCTGGAAATAAATTATTCTGTTATATTGTTTCAGCCTCTTACTGCTGACTCAAGCATATGTATGCAATGTGAACTCATATAGCAGCCACAAAGCAAGAATAAACCAATAAACACGTCCATCAGGTACTCCAATTCTTTATGCTCTCACTTTCTGAAAATGAGAGTAGTTCTCTGGCATTGTGGCGTATTTAAATTAATCCTCCTCTAGTTAAGGGTCTCTTGCTCTGTGATAGCAAAACTCTGTTTTTGTATCCAAATCTCAAAACTCTCCATAATCATTAATGAATTCGCTCTTTCCAGTGAATTTAGCAAAGAAAAAATAATTAGCAAGGATGCCAAATGCCTTGCCCAAGGATAAGCAGGAAATTGGAGATAAAAACAAGAATACAATCAGTTAGGGTATGCCTGTAGCAGAACATTTTAATGGGATTTGTTCTATTACATACTGCTAGTATTCTTGTTCCCTGCCCCCATTTGCATTCTACAAAATTTTAAGTAAACAAACTACTAGTTCACAAAAGAGCTACCAGGCCCTGATGCTATTTATTATTTGAATGATCTTCCCCCCATTCCTTCATTACACCACCCACTGTCAGAGCAGATTCACATAAAGAGTGGGTCAAGGCCAGGCTGAGATGTGGGTGGCTACCACCAAATGATTGGCAGTCGGGGGAAACAGAGTGGGGCCAGGGGAATGGGGCCATCTGTGGAACCCTGGAGGACTGGATCATGGCCAGTGGGCCTTGAGCTTCAACACCCCTGACTTACATAGTCTTTCCTTTCTTCTTGGATGTGCGTTATATGAACCATAGGGTCATTTGTGGAGGTCACAAATAGATTTTTGAGCACACTGTTTCTTAAAAAAATCATTATTTTGGAAGTGTGAGGTACCAGGAAAATTCAAACCAGGCAGTCTGGCAGCAGGGCTGAGATCTACTCTCTGCAGCAATGAAGCAGCTCTCAGGCAGAGGGGAATGCTACGCTGACCCTTGCTGCTCTGCAGTGCCATCCCAATAATGACCAAGGTGTCAGGACCCAGCTCCAGCACTGCAGCAGGCCTTGTAGGTTGTAGCCAGGATTTGATTCGAAGTCACCTGGAAGGGTTTGGGCCTGTTCAGTTGTCAGAATCTGTGTGAGCTTATCTCTGTCAGTGTTCTCAGAGCAGAGCCAGGGGGAGTCCCCCAACTCCCTGTCCACCTGCTGGTCTGGCCTTGGCAGGCAGGGAGGCTGGAAGCTGCCCGTGAGAACCTGACAAAAGTGGCATGGGGTTTGCAGAAGGGTCACCCAGGTTAAAATGTCATTGCTGGGGGTCTGAGCAGTGATACCCCATTTGGATACAGGCCTTGCTGAAAGGCTAAAAGCCCTTGTCTGTCAAGTGGTCCGGAGGAGGTGTCTTACAGTCACATCTTCCCCTTTTAAGCTGATGCAAAGGCAAAGATCCTTTGCTAGGAGCATCTCACCCACATTGCCCAAAGCCTTCTTTCTTTGGATCCATCATCATCTGGGCCTCTGGAGGCACTCTGCACATGAACTCTCGTTGTAATTGGTACTTTGGATTGCTAAGGACTTGCCATGAAGAGTACTGTGATGCTTTTCATAGACTCTGAACTCTTGTTTTGCTGTGGATTGTGTGTCTTCCTTGTTGTCAGCCCAGAGTACTTTCAGGCTGGGTTTGATCCTGACTCTTCAGCTTCTCTCTATCTGGATTCATGCAGCGTAGAGTTACCAAAGCGATGTGGCGTGGACCTCTCTACTTGTGTGGACTTATTCTTGGACTTAATAGGTCTTGTCCATGTAGCACAGAGATTCTGACAGTTCAAGGCTGGATGAAGTCTCTATCTGTGGATTTGTTTGGGCCTTTTCTAGAACTCTTGCCTTTGATTGCCTAGGAAGGATGACCCTAGGAATCATTCTAGTTCCTTGTGATGTTTGTGCAGATTCGTGTCTTTGATTGCCTGGGAAGGTTGACCCCAGGAATCATTCTGGTTACTGACCATTGTCCTCAATTGCCTGGAAAGGATGACCCCAGGAATCCTGAGGCCCTTCCCTTGTGTTTTGAGCCTCAAGAGATTTCAGTGGGGAAACCTGTTGTGGGGATCTCTGTCATGGTTGTAGTTTTTAGCTTTTGACTGTTCTGGAATTACATAGAGCCTATAGCTACTGACCATCAGCTATATGATTTCTGAAGAGTGTAACCATTAAGCTTTTTCAGTGAGTTTTCCTGCAATAAAGAAGTCTCACTGATTTGGGGGTCCAGTGTCAGATTGCCTGAGCTTGTGTGTTTGAGGGATTAAGAAACCTGACACAAGGAGTATACTGCAATTCCTGAAGTTAGCAAGACCGTGTGATCTAGAGAGCCAATAGGGGCTCAGCTGGCCTTATATCATTGTTGCAGGCTTAGTTCCCCTGTCCAAGAAACCTGCCAGATGACGTTGATGCTGTAGATGACTCCTCTGCCTTGCTTACTATTTGGAACCTGACCATCTGCCTCCCTTTGATCATACACCTGCTTCTGCCCCTTCTGATCCCTGCTTGCTGCTCTGAACCTTGACTACGTACTCATCTATGGCTCCACCAACTGACCACTTACAGGCCTGATCCTTCAGGGTCCTGACAGGAAGTGTTGCTGACACAGATTCTGTTGAAACAAAACCTTTCCAACTCTCTCTCCTCAACCCTGCCAAATGGTTCAACTATCTCATTATGATTCTGTAGAATTACTGTAAACCTCTTAAAAATAAGGGAAAATGGGGAAATTGTTTATATTTTAAAAATCCCCTGAAATGTTAATAGAGTTCTTGTGAGGACTATTTTTTCAAATATAATTTTCTTTCTCTTTAATATTTGTTTTATTCAATATGCAAGTGTTAAAATGATTATCATTCACACTTGGGTATGAATTCCCAAATAAGCACTTTTTAATGTAATCAGCTCTCATTAGGAGGCCTTCTGGTGGAAATCTCCCTACAACACTATTAAAGCTAGGGTTGACGACTTGATGGCTCACAGCCAAAACTATTATGCTAGTGTTGATTGAAGAAGTTTACATGAGCTTGTTCACCATTCCTCCCCGCTTTCTACATCACTTGTCTCAGCATAAGCTAAGGCGTTATTAATGGATCGCTACTGAATGGGATCCGTTCTCCAAGACCCTTCAGTCAGTGTTAATCATGAAATGCAGTTAATACATTTTTAATACAACTGTATACATAGCTAGATTATGCACCTGCTGGATGTGAGCATAACACGCATCCTCTGGAGACCCGTGTTCGTTTTCAAAATGTCAAGATATGCTTAGTAGCAAGCATGAAGCAGGCTCTGCTCCATACAGAATGGATAGGGTGCTCTTTAAAATAAAAGACTTTAAATATCACACATGTTATGTTTTAAAGGAAAGCCAAACAATCTGAAAATCCTGACGGCTTACCCTAGCGTACTGGATAAATGCAGCACTTCTCTTAAGAGTTTTACATGGCGTAACCCAGCAGGAGTTAATGAATGCTTTTAGACTGAAAAGCAACAGACCCAATACAGTCTGAAGGTTAATTTGTTCATTTTGCCCCCATTTCCTAAGTGAAATAGCTTTACTTAGTTTATACTTGTGTATACCTGAAGTAGGACTTTATGTTGCTTAAAATATACTTCAAAACCTTTATGCTTCTTAAATGCTATGAAATTTGTAATTCATTTAGAACGATATCTCCGAGCGATACTGATTTTTCCAAGCTCCATTTTGTTATATACATTATATATAATAACTTACATATAACTTAAGTTTAGCTCAAACTGCCAACACACACACACAGCAAGAGAGAGAGAGAGAGAGAGAGAGAGAGAGTATCCAGACAAAGTTCTACAGGCTGAACACTGGTAATTCCAGTCTTGAGTCAAATCTTTGCAGAAAAATATGATTTGGCCATGAAATAACTAGTTGGAGAGGGGCAGAGGGGGTCCAGAACCTTAGATTTGCCAGCACAGCATGAGGATTAGTGACAAATGTGATATAAGTGCTCCCTGCTTTGGCCTATCCCCCAGCATTCCAAGGAAAGAAAACAGCCAAACAAACCTCTTCTTTCCTACAACGTAGAGCTCATGAAACAAGTAGCACAAACCCACTTCAATACATTTGGCAAGGAAAGGAAAATAGGGCACAATCCTATGCATGCGTAGACAGAAAAAAAGTCCTACAACTCCCAGCATTCCCATGGCTGGCTGGGGAATGCTGGAAGCTGTAGGACGTTCTTCTGTCTAAACTAAGCGCTGTCCATCGCCCTTAGTTTCTCAGGCTATGGACAGGAATGATTTCCTTTCCATAAGGGGGCTCCAACTACTGCAATTTTGGGTCTTTGTAAAAGACACAATGGAAAAGTGAGGGAGTTATCTGTATCTCCAGTGCTGTGTGGACAAATCTGCTAATCGTATGGATCTTAGAATCCAAAGAGTGGACTACAAGTCAGAGGGCACAACTCTTTGATATAGAACCGTACTGTAGAAATGGGAGTTTTGAACCAGGAAAGTTCACAATGGATGCATTTAAAGAATGGAACAACCTACCTCACCATACCAAGGCCTATCAGGAAGAGGCTAAAAATTATGATACAGGAAGGATTCTACATTCGGAAAGATCATACCTGAACAGCCATCCAGACAGAAAAGAAAATGAGAAATTGCTTTTTTTATAAGGGTAGTCAATTGTCATTTCCTTCAGTCCCTGAAGTTGAGACGAATTACAACAGATTTTTTTTTGGAGCATTTGGTTAAAAGTATGCTTTTTTTTTTAAGATGCTAAATACATAGAACTGTATAGGTACACACAGGAAGCTGCTTTGTACCTGGATAGTCTACTTGTCCCTCTAATGCAGTATTGTCTACTCTATTGTAACTTGCAGAGTGGCTCTTCAGAGTCTCAGCTCTTGCACATCATCTGCTACCTGATTCTTGTTTAACTCAAGATGCCAGGAGTCAAACCTGGGACCTTCTACATACCACTGACCTACTACGTATTTGTTGTTTACCTACCCACATTTGTATCCCACCATTCCTCCATGGAACTCAAGGCACCATATGTGGTTCTCCCCCACCTTTGGTCCTCAAACAACACTCTGAGGACTAGTTCAAGCTGAGAGAGTATGATTAGCCCAAGGCCACTCCGTGAGCCTCTGGCTCACTGGGCATTTGAACCTGGGTCTCCCCACTTAATTCAACACCAACCACTATACCACACTGGCCTCCTGGCTTCTCTGCTGTGCTCCAGAGGGTTGGAACTGGAAGAAAAATACTGCTTGTGCAGTTATTTGTGTGGATATGCAAACCCTTGTTTAATCTATGTGCACAATTAGCCGTGTTAAGTAGGCTTCTGCACACAGGACAAATGATCAGTTGCAACTTGAGTTTCACCTCTTAAAACAGAGATGGGGAAACGTTTTCACCCCAAGGGCTGAAATGGCTCCAGGAAAGGATGACCGGGGCCACATATCAGCAGAGGACAAGGTCATAGCTGAAGCTGGGCAGAGCTACCCTCACTACTGGCATGTGGCGCCGATATGTTCCCATTCACACATGCACAAAAGAGTTGTCATGGATGCAGAACCCTTGTTTCCACATGCAGAAGAGGATCTCTGGATCACAGCCACTTTAAAAAACAGAAATATGTATGCTGTTGAACAAATAAAAATAATTGTCCTTTTCCATCACCAATGTTTGAAAAGATAGAATTTCTCTAATAATCATATATGTTTTTTCCTGTCTTCTCTGTGAGCAACCTGATCCCTTGCTGTTCGCTACAATGTGGGGGACTGTTTAAACTGAGCAAAGTATCATTATGTCACACCCTCCAGTACCAGACGCGGTGAGCCTATGTACGCCAGTTGCTGGGGAACATAGGTGGGAGGGTGCTGTTGAGCTCATGTTCTGCTTGTGGGTTCCTGTTTGGTCACTGTGGGAACAGAATGCTGGGCTAGATGGACCCTTGGTCAGATCCAGCATGGCTCTTCTTATGTTCTTATTCTTCTGCTTCGGGTGAGAGGTTACTAGCACAGAATCACCCTGAATTGTAGGAGGCTTTATTATGGCCTCAATCTTTTTCTTTTGGTGGTGGAATTTTCAGAAGGAGGTCTTCACATACCAAAGCTTGCCAGCAAACCTTCTCTGTGGTGATTACACACAGACAATGACACCTATTTTCAGCTACCTTTAGAGCTGGGTCTCCCAAAGCTTCCCAGGTGCATATGCCTTCTCCTTCAGTATTGTTAAAAAGGCAAGTTCAAACTGGTCAGAAGATGATCACATACCATGATCATCTTCACAGAACACATCTTCATCAGAACACAGATCTGATGTGCACAGATCTGCACATCTGTGGAGTGCAGATGAACTCCACCCCCCGCCATTTGTCACAAAGGCTTTATTTAATCAAATCATTTTGCACTACTTAATCTCTATAAAATGAGGAATCTTAAAAGTATTTGCTATAGCTTAATTCTTTTTCTAATCTATTTTTATTTTTATTTTATTTTTATAAATGGAATAAACAATACCAACAACATAATCAGAATCTTCAGTTTCCAACATTACAGTATTCTGAGGAAGAAAAAGGAGGATAGCAAAAGTGGGGAAAAAAGGATTATATCTAAACTTCAATAAAAGCAAACCAAATATCCAAATATAAATCCAATTGCAAATTATGCCGATACAGCACTCTTCCAAACATTGCAGGTATCATTAAATCTTCAATCCGCTGCACCACAAATGGTGAATCTTATCTTTCAGTGTCATAACCTCAGTCTTATAGCAAAGCAATGGGAACAAACAATCCATTTCCATTGGCCATATATTACCATTCAATTAACGCGTATTAATAAACATTAAAGGTTTAGCCAGCAAGGAATAGTAATAATCATAATCCAATAATGATGTTAATAATAATAATAAAGAAATTTAAGAAAAAGATTATAAAAAACAAAAGCAAACCATTTGTATATTTTAAGTAATATCATATCTAAAAATATATTTATATGTGTACACACACATATACACACAAACAGGCCTTTTATTACAATATAACATAAAAATGGAGAAAGAAAACAGAAATATGCAAACCTTTACTCTGGCATACTGCCTCGACATCTTATCAGCTATAACCCAAGCAGCACTTCAAAAGAACAGTTGTTGTTCAGTCGTTCAGTCGTGTCCGACTCTTCGTGACCCCATGGACCATAGCACGCCAGGCCTTCCTGTCCTGCGCTCTCTCCCGGAGTGTGCTCAAGTTCATATTCATTGCATCCGTGATGCTATCTAGCCATCTCATCCTCTGCCGTCCCCTTCTCCTTTTGCCTTCAGTCTTTCCCAGCATCAGGGTCTTTTCCAGAGAGTTTTCTCTTCGCATTAGGTGGCCAAAATATTTGAGCTTCAGCTTCAGTATCTGTCCTTCCAATGAGCACTCAGGGTTGATTTCCTTTAGGATGGACTGATTTGACCTCCTTGCAGTCCAGGGAACTCGTAAGAGTCTTCTCCAGCACCACAGTTCGAAAGCATCAATTCTTCAGCGTTCAGCCTTCCTTATAGTCCAGCTCTCACAGCCATACATTACTACTGGGAAAACCATTAGTAATGTATGGCTGTGAGAGCTGGACTCTCACAGTAAGAAAGAACAGTAAGATGGCTAAATTCCAACTCCAGAGGCTGAGAGAGTTGGTTCCCTTGTTTTAATTTTAATACCAGTGAAGAATGACTCTGCAGCATCAGGATTTAAAAACCTTTTCATCTGCCCTTCAAAAAGAATGCAAAATGTAGCCGGATATTTAATATGATATTGCAGGTTAATTTGCTTTGCCAAACTTCTCGCCTTGGTAAATTGCCTTCTTCTGTCAGCAATTTCTTTAGTATAATCAGAAAGAGCATAATCTTGTCATTTCTGGTCCTCACGAAAGCTCACCTCATTCTCTTGCCAGACACATAAGATAATTTTTTGTAGAGACTCGAGAAAATTGAACAATAACAGTCCCAAAAGTCCCTTTAGTGCCACATATTGAACCAGGAACACGATATGCATGCTCAATATCAAGTATAAAATCAGATGGTAAAACCAATAGCTCATGCAAAAGTTTATCCATAAATTCAGCCAAACATATATCAATAGCTATGTCTTTAATACCAAGGATACGAAGATTCGCTCTGTATGAAGGCCTCCAGTTGAGAAATTTGAGCAGACAAAATATTATGAGAAGCTTCCATGGCAGTTTCATGAGCAGTAACCCGCTCTTCGAGGGCATTAACCTTCGATTCCATCTTTTGAAAAGTAGGGGTGGACGAAAGTGACTTACCTGTCGTCGAAGCTTGTTCGCGGTGGGGGGGAGGTACGTCGCTGCTCCCCCAGTGAAGTTCAGGCCGGGGGGGAGGCTTCCCGCCTCGCCCGGCCGAAATTCAGGCCGGGGAGGAGGCTTCCCGCCTCGCCCAGCCGCGAACTCGAAAGTTTAAAAAAAAAAACGCCCCCGTGATAGGCTACGTGACGATTAACGTAGCCTATCATGGCTAGATCTGCAAAGTCAGCCGTGATAGGCTATGTAAATCGTCACGTAGCCTATCACGGGTGACTTAAAAAAAAAAAAAGCGCGTACGCTAATGGCGGCCCCCATAGGGAGCCGCCATTTGCGTTCCTTATTTGGTTGCTGTAGTCTACGTAAATCTTTACGTAGACTACAGCAACCAAATAAGGAACGCGAATGGCGGCTCCCTATGGGGGCCGCCATTATCCGTACGCGCTTTTTTTTTTTAAAGTCACCCGTGATAGGCTACGTGACGATTGACGTAGCCTATCACGGCTGACTTTGCAAATCTAGCCGTGATAGGTTACATTAATCGTCATGTAGCCTATCACGGGGGCGTTTTTTTTTTCTTCTTTTATTGCAATGGTGGCTGCCGCCCCCTCCCAGGACGAACACCCGCTGAACCGCTGGCCGGACCCGCCGCCAGGAGGGACATTCGGCAAAGGTAAGTCCCGTCCCGGGGGGGGGGTGCGGAGAATTTCTCCCCGAAACTTGTTCGGGGGGCCGAACACATTGGCGCTCGGCCCCCCGAAGTTTCGGGGAGAAATTCTCCGCCATCCCTATTGAAAAGAGATATTAATTAAGTCCACAGCCCCTTGAAGGGCAATGATTGAGTCCTGAATTGTTTCAAACTTCTTTGACTGCACTGATCGCTGAGAAGACATAGTTTTATCAAAGCAAGCAACTCTTCTTCATTTCTGGCGTTTCTAGAAACCTTTGCCGGGGGAGCAATTGGGGGGGTAGATGGCTTTCCCAAGCCTTTCTTTTTTTCCTTTGGTACTGCCACCCTCCACTTTCAAAAGCACAACAAGCAAGTATGATTGCAAAAACAGAAAAACAAACACTTAAGCAGATTTAATTGCAAGTCCTCAGATATTGCTGGTAGTTTAAATTCACAAATGCTATTTGGAGCTCTTCTGTCCTTATGTCTCCTAATTGCTTAGGAGTTTCAAACAGCGTTCAGTAGATGATACTCCGGCGTCTAACCTTAGATTCCAGCCCCTCTGTTTCCCTGCAAAAGCAGCTATTCTTCCAAGATTTCATTCAGATGGTACTGTAAGCTTCCCCTTTTAATTCCAGGGGAAGATAAAAAGGTTTCTCAACCTTTTCATAGCTGTTTGAGATAAGCAACCTGCGGAGCTCCGCAAGTCACTGCCAGGACGACATGGCTCCAACCGGATGTCGCTATAGCTTAATTCTTGTGTACACAAGTATTTGATTTCCACTCTGCAGGGCTAGTTGTTAAGTAACCCATAACAATCAACAATGTCCAACTGGTCCACATCTTCGGCTTCGGGGGTTGGACGAGATGGTCTTATAGGCCCCTTCCAACCCTACTATTCTGTGATTCTATGAAATATCACCATGCAGGCAAATCTGTTCCAGTACACAAGTTACAGAAGCACCTGAGCACCAGAAGGGGAACAAAAGGCAGACTAGATCCTCCCTGATCTGTGCTGCAACCTACCATTTTGTAAAGAAAAAGTCTAGGTTAATTTCACCTTTTCCTGTTGCTTGCCAGTTCACGGTATAATATAAACTATAGATAGGCAGTCTGGTGCTCTCCAGATGTTTTGTACTACAACTCCTATAAGTATCAAGCATTGGCCATACTGGCTGGGGCTGATGGGAGTTGTATTCCAAAACATTTGGATGGCACCAGGTTGCCTACCCCTGAGGCAAGCAGTACTAGGTGCATTTCCAGGGGAGTCTGTATTCTTTGTACTTTGAACCAGAAAAGCAATGCAGTGCAAAAATTCATTTCATAAGGTTAAGAAATCAGAGGTGATTGTTTTGGAAGGGGGTGGGAATCATATTTTAATTATATAGACTCAAGTGAAAATATGAATCCATAATTCCTTGATACATATTGTGATATGCCTTCTTGTAAAGCTTATTTGGCATTTTTTTAAACAACCCCCACACACAGAAAACTGCACTATCCTTTCATCTATACCTCTGAACCAAACATTGATTTCATTTCTCCAGAATAATCATAAATCCAGCTTGCAACCTTTACTAATTTTGTTCTTTTTCTACACTGGGTGAATGGCCTACTTATTCACTTTCTCATATCCAGACACACAGCACTTACTGTTTTGATTGGTACAGTAGCTAATGCAATTTATTCAGTAATATACCTTTCAAAAGACTTTTATTTTAATGTCACTTCCAATGCTTGTTAATATAGCTACATATTGTTTTATAGAATTTATTAGGGCTTCCACCTTTAATCACCACATATATCAACTAAAGTTTTAAAGCCAAACTACATATTATAGAGGAGATCTGTGACTGGCTCCTGACATTTTAATTTTTACTTTAAAGCACTTATGGAGGCCATCAAATTGGACCAGAGCAGCAGCGCTAGAAGAGCGTTTTTTAACTATGCCAGCGCTTTCCTCATCTAAACTCCATACTCCTTCCCCAAGTTTCTGTCTTCCATTCTGGAGGAGACAAAATGCAGTATTAGTATCCCACTGCAGTGAGCACCACTGGAAGGGGGTGGGGGGAGAGAAAGAAATTTAGAAAACAGCATAGGGAGACATACCCTCCCTCAAGTACTGCTGCCTGAATCCAATTTGGAGCACCCTATAAATAAAGAAAAAAGAACCAATCATGTATCTCCCATATAATTTAGCCCATAGCTGACTAACTCCCAGTTCCACCATTAAAATTTGTCTCCATGACTGAAGGGACACTTGTTTTCCCCACCCCACCAAACCTGGCTTAATTCTGAAAATAAGGGATTAACATATATTTTAAATGGCTTCCCCACCCCACCCCCACCACAGCAATCAGCAAGCTGCTTAAAAAAAAACCTGTATGGAATGCCATACTTCTGTATCTGTAAAAAGGCATCTATGTAGAAGGTTTGTCTATGTAGAATAAATCGGCCTCTGTATCAGACAGTAGCCATGGTAATGCCAATTTTTAAAAGGTATCCAGGAAATTACAAGCAAGTTAGGTTAGCATCTTTTCTGGGCAAATTGCTGCAAATTGCTAAAGATGAGTCAACATGGCTTCTGTACAGGTAAGTCCTGTCTCACTAACCTTTTCAAGTTCTTCCAGAGTGTCAACAAATATGCGGACAGTTGTGATCCAGTAGACATTGTCTACTTGGACTTCCAAAAAGCTTTTGACAAAGTTCCTCACCAAATAAGCTTTGTACTCATGGGATAAGGGGACAGGACCTCATATGGATCAGTAAATGGTTAAGGAACAGGAAGCAGAGAGTAGGAATCAAATTAACTGTTCTCACAATGGAGGGATGTAAGAAGTGAAATCCCCCAAGGATCTGTATTGGGACCAGTGTTTTTAAGTTGCTCATAAATATTAGGGGTTAGGAGTGAGCAGCATGGCACCAAATTACTCAGGGTGACAGAAACAACAGATTATGAAGAGCTCTAAAAAGGAGGTAACAAAAAACTAAATGCAGTTCAATGTAAGTGTAAAGTGATGCACAGCAGGGCAAATAAATAAATAAATCCTAACTTCACACATGCACTGATGGGGGCTGAGCTGCCAGTAAGTAACCAGGAAAGGGATCTTGGAGTCACAGAGGATAGCCCATGATAATGTTGGTGCAGTGTGTGCCAGTATTGAAAATGGTGAACTCATTGCTAGGGATCATTATAAAAGGAATTGAAAATAAAATTGCCAATATAGCCATGCCTTCATATAAATCTATGGTGCAGCCACACTTGGAATACTGTGTACAGTTCTGTTTTTTAAAGGATATTGTCAGGCTGGAAAAGTGCAGAAAAGGGCAACCAAAACTATCAGGGGGCTGGAGCAACTCCCCTAGGAAGAAAGGTTACAGAACTTGGGTCTATGAGAGAGGTGTATAAAATGATGTACGGTGTGGTGAAAATGGATAAATGTTTTGTCCCTCTCTCATGATATTAGATTTCAGGGCCATTCAATGAACCTCAATGCTGAGAGATTCAGGACAGACAAATCAGCATAGCTAGACTATTGAATTTGCTACCATAAGTTGTAGAAATGGCCACCAACTTAGATGGCTTTAAAGGAGGATTAGACATATTCATGGAGAATAAGGCTATAAATGCCTACCTCCAGGATCAGAAGTGGCATGGCCTCATGTCCCTGTCCTGCTTGTGTGTTTGGATTCCCATAAGTATCTGACTGGCCACAGAGGAAAGCAGAATGCTGGACTACATAGACCTTTGGTGTGAACCAGCTGGGGTCTTTTGCTTCTTCGCAAATATTTAAATTTTATTTCTATAATTGGTTGACAGCTCTAGAATTTATTCTTCAATACCTGTCAGTGAATTAGGTTTAGTTATAGTTCCCCACACCTACCTGAATGGGGGATACATGTCGCTTGTGTTTACCTGAAAACCCACAAGCCTATTGACCTTCTGAACTCCACAATCTACAGTGTAAAAGTTCAGAATCTAAATACTTTTTATGCCTTGATGTTCCTTGCCTCTGGGGAAGGCACCCAACCAAGAATGAAATAGGTTTCATTCTGAAGAATGAAATAAGCCTCAGTTTTCATTATCTGTTCCTTCATGGTCTTCCGCTACAGTATGGAGACCTCCTTCTTTTTCTTTTCCTTTTTTTTAAGGAAAGACTTCAGTTTTTACTGGTTTTATTTCAACCTGTTTGATTGGTCTTAACAGCTGCTCTACTTATTTTATCTGTCAGTTCCGTGCTGCTTGTTTCTTTTTCATAATTGTTTCATTTACAATTTTAGACTGCCCTATCCCAAAAGTTCTTTAGGCAATGTACAAGTAAACTAAAAAAAGCAAGATATAACATCCTAAAAAAAACAACAGTAGAATAGTACAGTATAAAATAATAGGTATTAATCCTAAAAATGGTGTTTTAGTTTGGATCCAGCACTGTTGTTCCACTGATCATAGAATCATAGAATAGTGGGGTTGGAAGGGGCCTTCAAGACCATCGAGTTCAACCCCCTGTTCAGTGCAGGAATGCAAGTTACAGCATCCCTGACAAGCGGCTGTCCAGCCTCGTCTTGAACGCCTCCAGTGTGGGAGAGCCCACCACCTCCCTAGGTCATTGGTTCCACTGTCATATTGCTCTAACAGTCAGGAAGTTTCTCCTGATGTTCAGCCGGAATCTGGCTTCTGGATGGAAGCAGTTCTGTCAGCAGAATCAGGCCAGGGGCAATTCTCTCTCTCACTGGCAGCCACCCACACACCCTCAAAATCTGCTCCAGAGGGCTGAAAAATGTTCTAGAGCAGATTTTCAGGCAGTGCAGAGGGCTGCAGCAGGGAGGAGAGAAGAAGTTCCTATGCCATGCTATTGGACACTGAAATTAACTCTCAGTGTTTATCTTGTATTACTTACTGTATTTTTACTGCACTTTTTCCTTTTTGTCAGCTATCTAACTTCTTAAGAAAGATGGTATATAAATTTAAATAAATAAATAAACAAATATTTCTTTTGCTAAAATGAATTTTATTAAAATAAAATTCAGACATACTTGTGCACCAAATCTAGCTTCAATAAAACAACAACAAAAGAAGCTGTTAAACTTGTCCCAAAGACAATGCACTCAATCCAAAAATGGGGCAACTGCCACTATTGGATCAGTGGTATAGGCAAGGTAAGGTAGTATAGCAGGTTTTTCTTGGCAGGAAATGGAGCTATATTTTGGATAACTCAGAATCTGCATGGGAAAGGCAGTGATGGGAAAAGTGTGATGGTAAAGAGCCATGTGTTGGTTCCACAAGAGCTTTAAACTGTGCATGTAATAGTATGTGAGTAATACGGAGACCCCTTGGAACTGTAATCATAAGACCGTTCTTAAATACATTGTGCTACACTATTGCTCCTTCCTAATAAATTTTAAACAATAAGCAATACTACAGTGGGATGCTTTGCTTACAATGCAATAAGATGTTTTGCATGTTCACAATAAATGAAATATATTCTAGCTTAGAAGTTTATAAATAAAAATAAACTTTGAAACAGCTGCTGTTTTCACCTTTTTAATTTTTTACCTTTTCACTCGGAGCTTTTCATTGTTTCAGGCAAAACACTGGAGGGGGGAGGGGTATAGAAGACAACAACAAATCCAATGACTATATTGGGAGAAAATGTGTTTCCTCTCCCAGACAGTGAGGGCAGAATTCTGAGATGTTGAACGCTATGCCTTTTCTGTATGACCAACAAGTAACCACATCATGAAAATGTCAGTGTGTTGTACTCCTGTTCCATAGTTCTAACTGGATAGAAGTGAGAGGAATAATAAATCCCCAATAACTGTGGCAAGAATACTTATTTACAGTCTGATGGGAGCTGGATATTTTCCCTCTGTTATGTATGCAGGCGTGTCAAGTGGATGCTTTCTGCACCCTTAGCTCCCATTTAGCACAAATGTTAAGGTATGTTAAGCATAAATTTAAAGCAGAATTTGACCTCACATACAATGGCAGTTGGAGACAGGTTAAGTACACATCTGAAAACACAGAGCACCGCATGTATCACTGTGAAATGAGAAAATAATTAAATCATCTAAATAATCTTCCATTATCATTGCATTTTTATCCTACCTTTCCTCCAAATAGCTCAAGGCAGTGTACATGGCTCCTGTCCCAATGTGACTATTTCAGTCCTGGGTAGGGATGTACGAATTGTGTACCTTCGGTGCCACTTGACTTCCGCAGTTTGCGGCCAGTGCTCTGTTCCACCATCCACCCCCCCCAGAATTCCACCATTCACCCCGCCCCCCCCCAGAATTCTCCTCTTTTTTTTCTGCTCCAAAAATTACAAAGATAAATCTGTACCAACAACCGTAATTCCAGTGCCCAGCCATCTCTGTGAGTCTGCGTAACTTCCATAAGAATCACTACTTTTCATAAATATTTACGTATTTTTCCCCCCTGCCCTGATGTGCAGTAATTACTTTCAGCCAAAACACTTCCTCTTCCTTGTAGGGGCTTCCCAAAAGAAGGCTGTCTTAGGTGTGCCTGAGTGATAAACTATTATGGGAGAGGGACAGGGGGAGTGCGACCCTGTTGATTCTCCTGGACCTCTCAGCGGCTTTCGATACCATCGACCATGGTATCCTTCTGGATAGGTTGTCTGGGTTGGGAGTAGGAGGCACTGCACTACAGTGGTTCCGCTCCTACTTGGATGGCTGATTCCAGAAGGTGGTGCTGGGGGATTACTGCTCTGTGCCATGGCAATTGTGCCATGGGGTTCCACAGGCCTCTATTTTATCCCCCATGCTGTTTAACATCTACATGAAACCGCTGGGGGAGGTTATCCGGATGTGTGGGCTGAGGTGCCATCAATATGCAGATGACACCCAGCTCTACCTCTCTTTTACATCAAAACCAGGTGAGGCAGTGACTGTTCTGAATCAGTGCCTGGGCACGGTAATGGACTGGATGAGGGCTAATAAACTGAAACTCAATCCAGACAAGACGGAGGTACTGTTAGTGGGTGGTTCGTCTGCCCGGCTAGGTGATATTCAACCAGTTCTGGAGGGGGTTGCACTCCCCCTAAAGGATCAGGTTCGTAGTTTGGGGGTGCTCTTGGATCCAGAACTGTCACTTGAGGCACAGGTGAACTCAGTGGCACGGAGCACTTTTTATCAGCTTAGGCTGGTATACCAACTACGCCCTTATCTGGACAGAGATAGCCTAGCTACAGTTATCCATGCTCTGATAACTTCTCGTCTGGATTACTGCAATGCGTTATACGTGGGGCTGCCTTTGAAAACGGTCCGGAAACTTCAGCTGGTCCAAAATAGGGCAGCAAGATTGTTAACAGGGACTGGCCTGCGAGCTCATATTACGCCAGTACTTTCCCAGCTGCACTGGCTGCCAGTCCATTTCCGGGCCCGATTCAAAGTGCTGGTGTTAACATTTAAAGCCCTTAACGGCTTGGGGCCAGGTTACCTGAAGGATCGCCTCCTCCCATATGTGCCTGCCCAGACCTTAAGATCATCGTCAGCGGCCCTTCTCCATGAGCCCCTGCCAAAGGAAGTGAGGCGGGTGGCTACTAGGAGGAGGGCTTTTTCTGCTGTGGCACCCCAGCTCTGGAATGAGCTCCCTAGTGAGGTTTGCCTGGCGCCTACATTGTATTCCTTTCGGCGCCAGGTGAAGACCATTTTCCCAGGCATTTTAGCATTTTAGCTTTCTATATTTTTATCTTTGCTGTTTTAAATCTGTATTTTAAACTTCTGCACTGCTGCTAAGTTCTATTGTGGTTGTATATTGTGGTTTTAATGTTCTGTATATTTTAAATTGTTTTATTGTGTGTTGTTTGGATTTAATTTTTGTGAACCGCCCAGAGAGCTTCGGCTATTGGGTGGTATAGAAATGAAATAAATAAATAAATAATATTTGCTTAAGCAACGCTGTTTTAAAGGGGAAAAAAACCTTTTAAAATGACCATGCCGGTCCTGGAGCCCTGCACGAGGTATTATTCTCCCTGCTAAGCTTTATATTTCCACATCCAGCATTGTTGTTGACGTTGTGAGGCTAAAATGAAGAGGAGAACCAACTCTGTGCAATGTCTACTCAGAAGTAAGTCTTATTGAGTTCAATGTGACTTACTCCTACACATGTCAGCACCCCACTTGCTCCCACCTCAGCTTTGTATCTCCACATCCAGCTCATTATCAAACCACCTGTTAGTTATCTCAGAAGACCCTTGGGTGAATGGGGGGGAGGGGGTTTCCAGGGCAACAGCTGGATTGGGGGAGAAGCTCCCCTCACACACACACACACACACACACACACACTGGAAGAATATAGTTTTCCATATTCCCTGGTATGTTTATTCCTCATTTTGTCCATTCCCTAAGCATGTGCAGAGTGTGCTTTTTATTCAAACAAAGAGAAGCTTGCTAATCTTTCTGCTCATGCTGCATTTGTACAAGTGTAACTACTTCAGAAAGAACTTTCCATTATACTGTCTCTTTTTCATGAGTTTCATAATAGCAGTGTGGTGTAGTGGTTAGACAGCCAGTGTATCCTAGTGGTTAGAGTGCTGGACTGGGACTTGGGAGATGGGGGGTTCTAGTCCCCACTTGGCTATGGAAGCACACTGGGTGACTTTGGGCCGGTCTCAACCACACACATTGTATGTGTGTTCTTCCTGAAGCAGTTACACTTGTACAAATGTAGCATGAGCAGAAAGATCAGCAATCTTCTCTTTGTTTGAATGAAAAGCACACTCTGCACATGCTCAGGGAATGGAGAAAATGAGGAACAAACATACCAGGGAATATGAAGAACTATATTCTTCCATTTTGTGTGTGTGTGTGTGTGTGTGTGAGGGGAGCTTCTCCCCCAATCCAGCTGTTTCCCTGGAAACCCCCTCCTCCCCATTCACCCAAGGGTCTTCTGAGATAACTAACAGGTGGTTTGATAATGAGCTGGATGTGGAAATACAAAGCTGAGCTGGGGGCAAGTGGGGTGCTGACATGTGTAGGAGTAAGTCGCATTGAACTCAATAAGACTTACTTCTGAGTAGACATGCACGGAGTTGGTTCTCCTCTCCATTTTAGCCTCACAACGTCAACAACAATGCTGGATGTGGAAATATAAAGCTTAGCAGGGAGAATAATACCTCGTGCAGGGCTCCAGGACCAGCATGGTCATTTTAAAAGGTTTTTTCTTTCTTTAAAACAGCGTTAAAACAGCGTTGCTTTAAGCAAATAGGTGTGCCTGAGTGATAAACTAAGACAGCCTTCTTTTGGGAAGCCCCTACAAGGAAGAGGAAGTGTTTTGGCTGAAAGTAAACGGAGACAGATGATTTCAATTTAAAAAGAACACCCACAAACAAGGCGGTGAGCACAGTTCATTTTTTTTTTTTAAACTTACATATTTATTATCAGAATATACTACACTGCGTTTTTATTTATGAAAATTCCGCGACTCTTTGTGGATGACGGAAAAAAAGCCACATGACTGCTGGCTCCGCAGGACCTCGTGGTGCTGTTCCGCAGAAGATTCCATGGCACGGACTGAAGGGAATTCGATCCCATTTCAGTCTGTGGCAGAATTCTCTGACATCCCTAGACCTGGGCCAGTCTGTGGGGCAGGTACATCTCAAAGGTCAAAAGGTGGGACGAGGTCAGAAGCGCAGTGTTACCAGTCAAACAGAGAGCAGTCCAAAAGCAGGGTCTGAGACACAGCCAAAGTTAAACACAGGCAAACAGTCCAATATAGGCAATTAGTGCCACCTGAGGAAAGCTCTACTCATGACCAGGGCCCTGGTCATTACCTTTACTCACAAGGAGCTCCTATTCTTCAGGTGGACACTTCTGTGTCTGCCAGCTGACTGAACTTTGATCTTTTGACGCCTGAGCTCCCTAGGGCAAGGGGGCCATTCAGCATCTGCCTCTGAGTATGAGCTAACTATGTTGTGAGGGTTAGGGTTGATAGTGGTCTCCCCTGAGGGCCCAGGATCTCCCTGATCTACCTCAAAGTCCCCAGACAAAGACAGCTCCCTGTGATGCTTGGCACAGGGGACTCCTGGCCATCCTCTGAACAGGAGTCCTCCAGAGGAGGCATGACAGTTTCAGCCCCTTCCCATTTTATCTTCACAACAGCCCTGTGAGGTAGAGTAAGCTGAGAAATAGTGACTGGTTCAAGGTCACTTTTATGGATGAGCAAGGGCCTTGAACCCCAGTCTCCCCCCTCATAGCCCAACACTTGAAATCAATGGCCATGCTGGCTGGGACTGATGGGAGTTGCAGTCCAACGCATCTGGTTGGGGAAGGCTAAACACTACACCACACTGACATTCATAACTGAGACTGGAAATAAGCATTACATGGGAGATTCAGCAAATGTACTTATTCCATATTTACATATCATTTTCCCAACAAATTGGGTATATATCATAGGGTTGTATCCCTCTGTTACATCACCAAGTTGCTATTGCACTCATGTCCTACTTATGGGTTTCCCACAGGCAGCTGGTTTGCTGCTGTGTGAACAGAATGCTGGGCTAGATGGACCCTTGGTCTGATCCAGCATGGCTCTTACTATGTACTTATCCATCTAGCCCCTCCCACCAATGGAACAGCTTTCGCCACCGGAAAAGGAAGGGAAAATGAGTCCCTGTCCCCCTTCAGCCTCCTTCACACCCACCAGAGAAAATGGGGAGGGGGGATGCTTGGCCAATGTTGGACTTCACCCAATTTCTCAATTTCTTACCTAAAAATACTATATTCCTAGTGAGGCTTATTTCAGCAAATTTTATGAAGTATGATGGGCTCCAACTAAAAAAAACTCAGGTCAAATTTCATGTATCTGAATTTTCCCGCAATTACTATTCCTGATAGTCTATGTTCATTGCCCACATAAAACAATGCCTTTTCATTTACGGATTTCATCCTAGCGAGTGTGGTAAGACATTGCTTTAGGACTTGGAAACATCAGAGGGTCTGTCATATCTAACCAAAGCAATTATCTTTGTTTGCTTGTAACACAGTAGCCCCCTTCTGTCTTGAGTAATGAACTATTAATTTAACACTTGCCAGGGTATTATATTATAAATCATTTAATTTAAAATAACCTTTGGAGAAGAAGAGGACGGACTCTGTTGGATACCCATCTTCTTATTTTACACAGTTACAAAACTAAACCAAGGCAGAAAGCTATAGTATGTCCAGACATCCTCGCATACAAACATTAAAAATAAAAGGGAGATAGGAACAGAATCAGACTTTGCTTTGCATACTGATGGTTTAGGAAGAAGTTGGTCAAAGAACATTCCAGATGGGGGCTCGGTTCCATGCTGTCAGTGATGCCCAATGTTCTTAAAATGCAGGACTTCCTTTGCAAATTAATCAGTGGCTATCTATCTTCATGATGTTATCAATTGTCTGAAAATGCTTCAACTGTGACAATAAATAATGGGAGATTAATTAAACTGTTAACCTCTTAAGATCCTGAATAGAACAGGACATAGAATGGGCGGGAGGGGCTTCTATTCCTAAATAACATTACAGTACAAGCTAGCAAAAATAAACCTCATTTGATTTTTACAATAAAGGTATTTTTATGTTCAAAAGAGAAGTGTGGCTTGAACAGACTATCGATCCTAAAATGGACATCTGCACAGTGTAGCCAAAGATAGCTTACAAATGTGAAATAACTGGGAACACAGGTCTTTTGGAACAATCTTGAGGCACCTGATAAGCATCCATGTACATGGGGCAAGTTTAGGGACACACACACCACAGCAAATTGCGTTCCTTTGTCCAATGTGCCCACCACTACCTTAAGCTTGAGAATAATTGCTGCTGGACTATGTTCTCATTCCACGAAGGGTAAAGTCAAAAATCACTGGAAGCTTGACTGTAGACTTGCCACCTTCTTCTTAGAATCAGCAAGTCCTGAAGTTGGTATCCAATAATCAGCATGCTGGTGAGTCATTCTCTTTTATTGCAGAAGAGCAGGGAGAAAGGCAGTACTTTCTGCCCTAGGCTCAAACACTGAAAGACTAAGCGGGAAGGTGCTATGAGCAAAAAACCAAAAAGGACAAAATCCAAAAGCACTGCTGAGTATGGACTGTAATAGTTATTTATTTGTTGTCCAAATCTCTAAAATATTCATGGACTATATAACATTATTAATTTTTTAGGCAGATCACTAAATGCATTTTAGTGATCTGCCTAAAAAATAAATAATGGAGGGAGCAAT
Organism: Heloderma suspectum; assembly: GCF_057233095.1. Classification (NCBI taxonomy): domain Eukaryota; kingdom Metazoa; phylum Chordata; class Lepidosauria; order Squamata; family Helodermatidae; genus Heloderma; species Heloderma suspectum. Next base: position 61,847,657 of record NC_139461.1, read on the forward strand.
CCTATGGCCGCTAGACAGTGGCTAGATGGCCATAGGATATCTAGTTTTCCGGGAACCAACCACAGAGCCCACGCTCCAAGGTTGATTCCCGGAGTACCAACCTCCCCCCAATTCTGCGCTACCTCCGAGGCAGCACGGAACAGCCCCACGCTCCACGCTCACAAGATGAGTGCAGAGTGGCCAAAAGGGGGCATTCCTGCAGGGCATTCCAGGGCAGAGAGGGCGGAAATGCCTGTATGACACATCCAATGTGTCATACAGCAGCCTCCTGCCCTGTTCAGCCCTCCCACGGCTAGACAGCCGCAATTGGCTGTCTAACCGAAAATGCAGGGCGGGAGAAGCACGGAGGGAATGATCCCCTCCATGCTTCTCCTGCCCTACATTCGATAGGCAATCACCTCCAAGTTCGGAGGCGGCCGCCTATCTGAATAGGATTACACCCTAACTTAATTATTTGAGGACAGGGTCTTAGATGATCACAGAGGCTATGTCTGATACACTGCATGTCAAAATTTAGTGAATGTGGATTATTTATTTATTATTTATTTACAATATTTATATACCACTCCACATCAAAGGATTTCAGAGAGGGAAACAACAAAGATACAAGAATAAAGCACCATTTTCAAACAATTAAAACATTTTAAAAGAAACTAATTCTGAATTTAATAAACTGCAGCTGGTTACTCAAGGAATCTGATTATGCCAGATTAATGTGAATGTCCAATATCTCCCAAGTTTTGAAGACACACCAACAAATGCTGAACATCACATTTAATGCATTTCTGCTTTCACTGGTATCCCTTTGTGTTTCAGGACATCCCAAAAAAGTTGTTTGGGATTACAAGTATGTATGTATGTACGTATGTATGTATTTGATTCGTACCCTGCCTTTCTATCAAAAGATGGCACTCAAGGCAGCTTACACAATTAAAATTGATTAAAACAATACATTAATATACGTAGTTACAGAAAATATTTTAAAAATTAAGAACTAAAGACAGCACCCAAGCCAAAGACCCACTTACAGGCCAAAGGCCTTCTTAAATAAAGCGGACTTTGCCTGCTGGTGGAAGGACAGCAGAGAGGGAGTGAACCTAGCTTCACTTGAGAGGGAGTTCCCCAGTCTGGGAGCGGCCACTAATAAGGCCTTCTCTTGACTTGCCACCGAATGCACCTCTGAAGGTGGTGGTCTTGAAGGAAGGGCTTCCCCAAAACATATATGGGAGAAGGTGATCTTTCAGGTAGCCTGATTCCAAGCTGTATATGGCTTTATACGTCATAACTATCACTTTGAATTCTGCCCAGAAACAGACAGGTAGCCAGTGAAGCTATTGTAACAAGAGAGTCACATACTCCCTGTAACTAGCCCCAGTCAACTGTCTAGCTGAAGCATTCTGAACCAGCTGAAGTTTCTTAATAATTTTTACATGTAAACACTGGTATGCAACCAATCTCAAATATTTACTATTGCATATCTATTACTGAGAGCAGACGTCAAGCTAAATTTACTTCTTCTTTTTTTCCTTTCTCCCCCAACAGAATCTTTGCACTCACTTTGACTGGGTTCAGATGACACAATAACCCATGATGAGTTAAATAAGTCACCATGGCTTATGTAACCCATTGTTGGTTATCGTGTCATCTGTTGGGAATTTTTAAATTCACAATGGCTTATTTGGTCAAACTAAGCCACTCTGATAACCCATGGTCTGCAGTAACGGTTACTTAACCCACCATGGGTTATTGTGTCAGCTGGCACTCAGCACGGCTTATTCCAATTGCCTACAGAGTCGCCTGGCAAGAGCAGTCAAAACCATTGTGGCCACTCTGCTCCAGCCTGCAAAGCTCTTCTTCTGAGATCTGACAAGCAGCCAAGGGACAACCTAGGGATGTCAGAGAATTCCGCCACGGATCTTGGTGAGGCCGAATGCCAGTGCATTTGGCCCCCCGAACTCCGTGGCGGAACGGCCTGCCACCACCTCCCGCCCCCCGCGGATCCCCCCCGGGATGAGACTTACGTGGGGCGGATGTTCCAGGCGGCGGCGGCAGCGGCTCCAGCGGCGCTTCAGCGGAGGCAGCGGCTGGTCTTCCGACCGGCTGCCACTGCCGCCATTTGCAGTCTCCCCCCCCCATTCGTAAGTAAGGATACTTACATAGCCTATCATGTCTGGGTTAAAAAAACACCAAAAAACGCGTACGGAAATGGCGGCAGCTACGGCTGCCGCCATTTGCGTTCCCTATTTTTGGTTGTCTTAGTCTACGTAAATATTTACGTAGACTAAGACGGCGAAACTAAGGGGGAACGCAAATAGCGTAGCAGACGCTATTTGCGTCCCCCCTTAGTTTCACCGTCTTAATCTACGTAAATATTTACGTAGACTAAGACAACCAAAAATAGGGAACGCAAATGGCGGCAGCCGTAGCCGCCGCCATTTGTGTACGCATTTTTTTTGTTTTTTTTAACCCAGACGTGATAGGCTATGTAAGTCTTTATGTAGCCTATCACGGCTGAATACAGGGACGCAAACAGTGGCGGCTATGGCTGCCGCCATTTGCGTCCCTGCTAGCCAGCGGCTGGATGTCCAGCTGCTGGTGGAGCCAGCCAGCAGCTCCGCGGAATCCCCACGGAGTGGAGCCAGCCAGCCAGGATTCCGGGGGGAGGTGCAGAGCGCCTCCCCCCCGGCGAGGATTCCAGGGGGAGGGATGGAGTGCCTCCCCCCCCCAGCAGAACCCGGCGGAGCCAGGTAAGGGGGGTTTCATACATCCCTAGGACAACTGCAGCCAAACAAGCACAGCCTTCCCTGATACCATGCTGTAGTTACAAAATGACAGCTTTCCCCGAGAACAATGACAGCCTTGCACTATCGCACTACCGTGCTACAGCGAAGTTACACAATGGTAGGCTTCCCTGATCACTACTTTGAAACTGCGCAACTTGGGAAATAGGGGAAAATAGGGGAATAGGGCAAGAATTGCTCTCTTTTCCATGAAGAAGTACAGTTCTGCAATAATCGACTACAGCATCTGGCAGCTCCCCATGAAGGCACCCCACCTGTGCAATTTCACCCCATTCCAGCAAACTGTCAGCAAGTTATAGCTCCCACCTCCTTTTGCCTTCTCTGGTCACTTTTACATAAAGAAGCAATATGGCTGGGGGAGGGGTGTGCAATTGCACTTTTGTGCAATTTGACTTTAGTGCTAAAGCAATACAGTGAACAGAAGTGGTTCCGCTAGGAATGTCAGGGGCAGGTGAAATGCGCAACTCCACTGTATCACTAAAGTGCTATGGCATTTCAGCAATTTTGATACAATAAAGGCTTTATGCCAGCAATGGGTATTTGGGAGGGTTTTTTTTGCACAATTATACTTTAGAGCTAAAGCATTACAGCACTTTAGCAAACAGAAGTGGCTCTGCCAGCATTGTCTGGAAGGGGGGATGAAATGTGCAACTCCATTTTACTGTCAGCGATTTTGGACAATAAAGGTGTCTATGCCAGCAATGGCTGTTGGGGGGAAAAGTGCAATTAAGGGTTTTGTCCCAATCCTGCAAACCCCCAAAAGGTTTATTTGTGCCACTCCCTTTTTGTTGCACCCAAGATTTTCCGTCTTCTGAGGTAATTGTGCAGGGTATCGATGGTGCATCAGGTGCCTCCTAACTAAGACAGGCTGCATGTGAAGTTTGGTCCCGATCCTGCAAACCTTCAAGGTGTTATAGCTGCCACCCCCTTTCTGGTGCACCTGGGATTTTCCCTCCTTTGGGGTAATTGTGCAGGGGTGTGATGGTGTGTCATGTGCCTCCTGACAAGGGGAGGACGTGTGTGAAGTTCGGTCCTGATCCTGCACACTTCCAGCATTTTAGAGCCACCTCTTCCACGTTGGGGTGATGTTGGAAACACTGAATGAAGCCTCCATACTTCACCCCACACCTCTCTCCTCTCATTGGGATATTGTGGAAGGTTAAACAGGCTGCTGCAATGTTGTCAATGGGTGAAACAGCACTACTGCTCAGGCGGGGAAAGTGCAGCAGGACAGGGGGTGGGGGAATGGCTCAGATTACGCACAGTAGTTTAATAAACTACTCACAGTAGCTTATTAGCTGGCTCATGTGGCAGGGCACCATGGACGATTTCAAAAATAAGCTGCTATAAGTAGTTTTTTAAGCCACCATGGCTTAAAGTGATGCCCGAACGCATCCTTCGTGTTTTAGAAGCAAATGACACTATTTTGTTGAATAAATTGAATGACTTTGGAAACAAAGGCAGCAAAATGACGTTTGGAAACCTCCGGAGTCTTGTTACCAAACATTTGTTGGCCTGCAATTCCAGCTCATCACCCACATCTAATTGCACATGAAGCTCTACTGGGGAGAAAGATTAAAAACAACACCACAGGACTTTGCCATTCCATAGCCAGCAATGAAAACATTCTTATCACTTGGATTCTACCTACTACTTTCCAGAGAAGTTTGTAGTCTTGAGTCCCCAGTATATCTGCAGACACCTCCCTTGGTGCCTGCCAGGCTCCCTGACCTTCCTGGTTTTTAAAGTGCTAGAGCAATTTGCTTTTCCTTTAGCCTCATTTGTCTTCCTGCTGGGAAATTACTGTTTTGTGATTGGCCAGACACACTATGACAGCCGTTTTGTGAATAGGGAGCCTCCCCATGGAAACCATTCCATGAGGACACCCACAACTCTGTTTCAAAATTCCAAATATGCCCACTGTCCCAAAAAGATTGGGGACCCCCGGTATAGCCTTTGTGTGTCCAGCAGAACCCCACTACCATCCTTCTAATATATTTTCTAACTGCAGGGTACTCTTTAAGCTCAGATGAGCCTGAAAACTGGCATTGGCAGCCCATTATTCAGTGAATACACAAGCTCTTCTATGCACCTAAAGATGATCACTGGATTCAGGCTTTGCATATTGGCCAAATCCATAGTTTCTTGTGCACAGAGCAGAGAATGTCCGTGACTATATCCCACTGAACACATGATCAATGCTGTTGCTCTAAGAGCACTTATCCCACTTTGAGAGTGGGAGTCAGCCATTTATCCTAGCCTTCCAAACAGGTGATCAGCAATGGCAAAGGTGAGCATGATAAACATTTTTAGTGGACTTGATCCAACAAAGTTCACTATACACTTCACATTTTTTCCTGAATCAATTATAAATCTGCATACAGAAGCTTTCTTCCATATGTTGATCATCCATCCTGGATTAAAGTGATAATTCATATATTATCACATTTTCATTACTTTAGGTTTTGGTCACATATTAACATTTTTAAGTGGCTTTTGAAGTGTTTTTCATATAGATTTGCAGCCACTGATAAAAAGACAAGACTGTTATCAGATCTACATATTTCACACACATTATTAGATTCGACAATGCTTGCATGTCTATGCAAATGTTTCTTCTCAGAGAGGTGGCAGAGAAGAGCCCTCTTTAGATTATCCCGTGTTCTCCAACACATAGACATCATTGGGGAAATGTCTTTCTTTTTTAATCTTTGAAAAGGAGTTTGAATCAATGCCTTCTTAATTATGAAATATGTTGAGCACTTTAAAAAATGACATGATTCACTAATGCCCCTGTCCATTAATGAAGCAGATTCATTATTCGTATTCTGATAGCAAAGAATCATTACACTGATGGGGATGAGGGAAAGAAAATTGAAATATTCCCTGCTAAGAAACTAATTGCATTAAAATAAAGAGAATTTTAAAAAGGATGCAATGCTGGATTTAGTCCAACTGATGCTAATCTTATCACATGACAATGCCGGCTTCAATACACATATCTGTGGCCAGTCACTACAGAAACAGACAAAAGCTGCAATTCTGTACCTTACTGGAGATTAAGCCCCACTGAACTCGGTCAGACTTACTTCTGAGTAGACATGTATAGGACTGTACTATTAGAGTATAATTCTGATGTTGATGGAACATTGGTGCCTCTCTGCCAGTCTGGACCCATGCAGAGGAGTGATGCAGGGGGAGGGTTCCACCACACCTCGTGTTTTTAATCTTTTTATTCTTTTACTGTTTTGTGTTCACTGTTCTGAAGTCTTTCTAAGATATGGAGCAGTATGCAAATTGTAAATAAATAAATAAATAAAGCTGCTGTTGGCTGTTCTCCTGTCAGCAGCATGAGACAGAATGGCTGAAAACAGGGCATTCCAGGTGGGCGGGGGAGGAACCGGTTCTGAATCTGCTGGATCAGAGCTGCTCCATTTCCTCAGCTAAGTCATCCCTGGAGGAAATTTCTCCCCCACTGCTGTCGGTAAGGGGGGCGGGGCTGAAAAGTCAAGGATCCATCAGACTGAAAAGCCCCCCCCCCCCCGCTTTTGTCCTGGCCAGTGTGAGCCAGCAGTGCTACTGAGGAGGTGGAAGATCTGCCTTGTCACTCCTCCCAACTAAATTCAGGATCACTCTGCCTGGCTGCAATTTTACACACACTAACAGGGGACTAAGCGTTTTCTTGCAGAACAATCCTGAAGGACCGCCATTTTCCCATCTCTGGCTTCCTCTGTGTGCCACTGAAAATAATATAAACAGAGGGGCAGTGTCATTTTGACTTTCAGCGAGCCCCATAGCAAAATATGGAAGATATCATATGAGGAATGCAAAACTGTGAAAATAAAATATACCAGGCACATCCTTTCTGAATGATTAAGCATGAAAAAACAATAGAAAAAACAGATGCCTTGGGGAACTGAAATACATAATAGGATTGTTCTAGAATTTTATCAAGAAAGGGGTCTTATGTCAAGGCATCCTCTGGTGTGTAAAACAATAATTTATTACAACCTGAGATTCTGTAGGGAAGAACCTACTTAATTATTTCAAAGTAACATGTTAGCATTGGGGTTTCCTAATCCCTTTTAGTATTCAAATCCAACCCAGAGATTTATCTGAAATGTTAACTTCAAAATATTGATATTTGTATACCGCAGAAATGCATACCATTTTCTTGAAATCTTTCAGATCGGTTGCCCAAGGGGAAATGTAGCAACCTATCACAAACCAGCAGCATTACAACGATGTTTGCCACTTCGACAGATCGTATCAGCTGATGCCGCTCCACAATGAGGTAAGGATTATGGATGGACACATGAAATAATTTATCAGATCTCTCTCAAGGTGTATTTTCCCCAGGTCAGTATTACAGTAAATCACCAGAGATATGTTATTTTGAGATATCTTCAGCTTTCTGTGAGTTTCAAGCTTTCATGTCTGTACTCCTGAGATGACGCTAGTCTGTGCTTGCTAAACTTTCACGATGGGCAATCATTTCTGTGTATAAACTAGCAATGAAATTACCATTTTAAATGTGGAGAGATGGAACTATGTGAAAGTGTACTGCTTTATATAGGTTTTCCTTTGCATCTGGAATGGAAGTTGCCTTTAACATGCTAGACTTCTTCCCTGTTTAAATAATCTGTCCCATATGGCTATCCCCTTGGGGCCAGTTTAGGTATTTTATCGTTCTAATTTCTTAGTTATTAGATTACACACTTCCATTTCCATGTCTGTTTGCCAGGCATAACAAATTTATTCAGGATTCATGCACAGACATTTCCTTGAACCCGATTTCTCTCCCTAGCAATGTTTTTACTTTATGCAAAAGACTCTTCAAATGTATATATCTTTTGTTTATTAGTTCCACAAAATACGCTATTTACAATGTGAATATACAAGAGATTTCCATGTATGATTCCTTCCATGAAGAAGCATCAGATCCTGTAGAATCGAAGAACGTAAGAAGAGCCATGCTAGAACAGACCAACGGTCCATCTAGTCCAGTATTCTATTCACACAGTGAACAGTGTATGTTGTTGGCTGTGCTAAAAAGGGAAAAATGTGAGTTTGTACAGGACTAGCACTGGAGACCTCAAAAAGTACTAGCTATATTCTATGGAAAACATATTTTCAAATATTGTGACCTTGAGCAGCTTGCACAATTATCACAGCTTGGTGTATGGAAGTTGGAGGACTGGTGTGTGTGTATGTATGTATACGTGTGTGTGTGTGTGTGTGTGTGTGTGAGGGAGGGAGGGAGGGAGGGAGGGAGATCATCTGATGCCAACGCAAGAGTTGCATCCTGATCTTCATAGTCAAAGGCCCCCACTGGGAACTACGGGTGCTTTGTAAAGAATGCCTTTCCTGCTGCCTATGGTTTTAAGGGCATGTGGCTGACTTGAACCCAGACCTGAAAGAGCAGAATGCTGGATGTAAGGCCATCATGTAACAATAGACTGTGCAGATTCAATCCAAGGCTCTGCCCCTTAAAATGCCTGCTGGCTCCCCTCTGTAGAGTATAATCAGGGATGGGGAATGCATGGCCCGCCAGATGTTGTTGGACTGCAACTCCCATCAGCCCTAGCCAGAATAGCCGATGGTGAGAGATGCTCAGTGTTGCAGTCCAGCAATATCTAGAGGGCCAGAGATTCTTCATCCCTGAGTTAGAAACTCAGTTAGGTTCTGACCATTGTCAGTGGTGTTCCTGGGACCTCACACAAGTTCTACAGGGTCCTGTTGCCTGGTACTTTCCCCCCTTTTACTAGATGGCTCCCACACCTATGGGCTCAGAGTGCAGGTGAAATAGGTCAGTGATGATATACCAAACTATGTTTTAAATATGTTCCAATTATTTTGAATTTACCCAATATACAAGATGCTGATGGGGGTGAGTGGGGGGCTAGTGCTTGTAATAACACTAATTTCCACACCAAACAATTCCCTATCTAATATGAATGACCTACTGGCAGCTTGCTTTTCTCAGAGCCAAACAGAATCTTGTCAAGGGAGGGGCAATCAAATGAAATGAGCCAGAAATAATTCTATAAACAATGGTGACCAAAATAATAAGCCAGCTAGCAGATTTCAGTGTTTTATTTCTGATCTGTTTTTCATTTCAGCTAAGACTGGAATGTGCAATACTTAAAAAAAAATTGTCATCATTACAGTTGGAAAGCCTTTCGTGCTGCCATCCTAATTATCTGTCACTGTTGTTGCAGTACAACAAAATTTTGCATTTACAAGACACTTGGCAACCCCTGATATAGATACATAATGGATTCAGAAGACTGAGAATTTGGTGAACATCAGAAATCTGAATTTTAGGAGAAGTAGTTACTAGTAAGAATATAAAATTTGGGGACCATGCATGTATGCTGTTGTGACTGATGCAGATATTTTTGATGCAACTACTATTCAGACTTCCTCCACATCTATTACATAAAGATAGAGGGCAGTATCCAAGACTGCTGCTCCACTTACACCACTGACTAGCATAAGTGACCTCTAGCACTAGGCCAATCACATAAGCTGGTTACGCTATTGACACAGCACTAAAAGTTGCTTACACTAGCACTACATAAATGATGTAAGCAGAACAGCAGTGTTGGATACTGCCCAGAATATTACACTCTTGTTACTGGAAACCATACCCATGAATAAACTGTTTGGGACACAGCTCATTCCCTATGCTTCCTAAAAGATTAGTCCTACTCTGAAGGAAGACAACTTGAAAATATATACAGAAGGTCTAACTCCCATTAAAAGAAACCATCTCCCAAGAACTCACTGCATAGGACTTGGATCATAGCCACTAAATCCAGTAAATGCACACTCAATGTAGCTAACCTAATTCAGGTCTATTCAAGCTGAAGTTAATATAGGGGAAAACCAGGAAGCTCTCCCAGCCTCCACAGATAGAAGACAACCTGATCAAGACATAAATGTGATCTCCAACCAGACATAGTAGCCCACTGAATGTAATCTTATTAGTCAGCAGAGGAAAAAATGAGCCAAGATTCATTAATCATAAACATGTGAATTATGACATTTTGCAGCTTCACTTGCAAGGCAATACGATTGATTCTGGTATTTGGCTTGCTTTATAGCCATAAGAACAAATTCAGTTATTAAAGCAAAGCAACTTGACTATAAACATGCAGGATTAAATCCACCATTATTCCTACTTTGAGTAGACCCATTGAAATGAATGGGACTTGAGTCAGTCATGACCAACTTAAGTTCAATTCATTTAAATAGGTCTACTCAAAGTAGGATTTAACCCAAGCTACTTGGCCTGGGTTTTATTAACTGAGTGTCGATGAAAAATAAGTGGAACCCCACAAAACACAAAGAGCGAGCAAAGGGCTGGGGGTGTCCAATCTCGTCTGATCTCGGAAGCTAAGCAGGGTCAGCTCTGGTTAGTACCTGGATGGGAGACTGCCTGGGAATCAGGCTTCCTGCATTGAGCAGTGGGTTGGACTCGATGGTCTTATAGGCCCCTTCCAACCTTATGATTCTATGAGTCTATGAGTCGAGTCCCTACACTTGACAGCAACAGCAACACATTATGAGCTGGCTGGCTGACTGGGGGTTTGGATTTGTGTTAATAAAGAGGTGGTGATTCTTTCAAACTGGGGTGTCTTCCCACAGACCCTCTGCCCAGTCTCCTTGCTCTTGTTTGGCTCACCAGTAGGCTGTGAAAGGTGGGATTTACTCTCTTTCTTCCTTTGGCTGAGGCACATTGTGGCAGCCTCCTCAGCAGCTACATTCTAGCTGCTTCTGCCCTGAAGACACGAAACACTTAAACCAGGATAACCCAGCAGTGTTCCAGCGCTGCATAAAGCACACCTGCCTCTTCTTCAGAGAGTGGGCAAGCAGGCAATGGGTGGCAGGCTATATTGTCATGTCGAGGCAATAGCAGGGCACCACTATAAGCTTTATCTAGCCTTCTTGGTTCTAGCTGGAGAATCTGGACCCAGCTCGCTGTTTAAATATCTCTGCTAGCCCCTTTGCAATGCAACAATAACAGTAAGGATCCATTTTATACATGAGATCTTATAACAAAATTCCCTTTGTTTGTCAGTTTGCTCGACAAAAATGCCAATGTATCTATTCCTGCAATGTCTTACTTTATGACTTTGCTAAACTTAGGTAAAAAGAGAGAGATAGGGCTCATAATTATTTTTGCTTTTAAAACAAACATGTCTTCCCATTCGTGTTGACAAAAAAAAAACTAAGAACCCTAAAAAATGTTTTAACTCTTTTAACCATTGTTTTATTCTTTTATCATGTTGTTCACCACTCCGAAATCTTCTGATGAGGAGCGGTATATAAATATTGTAAATAAATAAACAAACAAGCATAGGAACAGCCATGCTGGATCAGACTAAAGGCCTATTTAGTCCAGCATTCAGTTCCCACAGTGGCCAACCAGATGCCCACTGGAAGCCGGTAAGCAGGATAGGAGTGCAATTTGCACTCCCCCACTGAACGTTCCCCAGCAACTGCTATTCAGAGGCATGCCCAATGGTAAGCTGGGTAGAAACACACTTCTCCAGCAACTGAGTACCTTTGTGGTTGCTTTTTTCTTTTTTTAAGTGCCTCTACTTCAATGAACAATTGCAAATCATTTCTGCAATCTCTTTAGATACTCAGGCATGCCAAGAGCTAATTAACTAGGATGACAACTGCAAGAAGTGGAAACATAATTCACAGGGTGTGTGTATGTTTTTCAAATAACCTGAAGGTGTTTAATTTGAATTTTTAAAAAAGAAAAGAATTAAGTACCATCAGTTACAAATGGTACCAGCAGGTAGAATGCTTATATCTGAAAGGCTTTTACAAAACATGCAGGTAGTTTGAAAGCCACAGATTGAAACTGGAAATTAGATTTAATTGGTGGGAACAGTTTTAAAGGCATTTTCATATACCCTGATGTCTGGTGCTCTATTACAGAGTTCATCCATGAATAAAGAACAAGTTTCAAATTGATTTCTTGATTAAGTCAAATACAACAGACTTCATATGCTAAATTCAATTTGGCACAAGTATTTTGTGCAGCAAGTTATGCAAGACAGAAAAGAAAAGAAACACAAAGCAGCAACCAAGGGGGTTTCTCCACAACAACGGAAGGGGAAGAGAATGGAGGATTACCCAGATTTTTTCAAGGGATCAGCTTTGGTGTGCTTGTATCCACGCAGGGCTCCATGAGCACTGCACCAGTATAAGTCACTTCACAGAACATACTTCCGGAAGGGGGGGAGGGGTTGGAGTGAACGTCATCTGACTGGCAGGGGCTGCTCAACCAATAAGAGAGACTCCCCCCACACACAACCAGGCTCTCCTCCCCTTTCTCCTTCAATAAAATCCTGGGGTTCCTCCTGTGTCTTGACAAAAATCACTCTCCTTCTCTCCCCCTCCCCTTGCATTACTTACTTCCTTAAAGCAACAATCATCACAGGAACACAGTGGTTCCCCGTGCCTTGAAGCTGCAAACAATCTCCTTCTGTCTTCCCCACCCCTGCATTACTTCCTTCCTTAAATAAATAATAATTACAGGAATACAGTGTTCTCGCTGCCCTGCTGTGATCAATCGAAGCTTCAAAGCTTTGACATTAAGGCTCTCTAAATGTGTTATTTTGATTCCTGGGAATCTCAGTAACTTTGGGAATATGCATTTTGGGAACAAGCCTCATTGACCACAGTGGGAGTTAATTCTGAGTAGACACACATATATTTGTGCTGGGAAAGACAAGGAGGAGAAACAAAGGGATGGGGAACCAGCCCCCTTTCTAACCCAATGCTGCACAGGAACGAAAGTGTGAATTAGTTACTTCTGAAGGTGATAAACCAAGCAATGGAGAATTGCAGCTTCAGGAAAGCGTTTTACAGCCTTTAGGGAATTAGTACTTTAAAATGTGGTATTTCAATTGAGGGGGATCTCTGTGAATGCTGGTGTGCACATTCAGGGGACAAGCCTCATTGACCACAATGGCAGTTACTTCTGAGTAGACACTAATTGGTTTGTCCTGGGAAACACAGGGACAGGAAACACCCTTTGATCAGGGTCATGGTGAATGGCACACCCTTGGGCAGGGCTAGCATATTCAAGGTAAATGTGGGGATTAGGACACACAACAACTATACCACAGAGAACCTGGTTTAAGGAAAGTAACAGGACTTTAAGCAGTCTCAGGAAATCTGGTTTTTCCATGATAAGCTCCAGGGTGACTGCTGGATTGCCATGATGTCATGTATCCCTAACAACCTCCAAATGTGGCCAGCCCAAAGTAAATCGCTGGTGGAGTCACCCCCTAGTCTTTTCTGTCTGTCTGAACAGATACCCAAGCTGGAGTTGCAAAAGACATTTTCCCATTTCCTCCCCCCCTCCCTGCAGCAATCTGGGATCTTTCCAGAAGGTGGGGGACCCTCCTGCACAGTTTGGGATGGGGTACTGGGTGAGGAAGGGATGGAAAACTTTCCTTCCATTAATTTCCTTAAATTAATTTAGCTAATCCAAGCTAATGATGTGTAACCATGTGAATATGTCCATACACTCAACTGAGGTCACAAACATATTTTTACATGTAACAACCTGCAGATGTTAAAGGATTAACAACTGATTATAATTAGGAGAGGTTTGTATGAGTCAGTGGTCCAGTTCAGTTGTAATGCTAAACATAGTTATGCATTATGGAAATGAGCCTGTTCATGCCTGGCTTCATACACTTAATGGCTTCATACACTTAATGAATTGTGTATTCAAGCCTAAGCGGTATTTGAGGGAGCACCTCTCCCTATATATGCCTGTCTGAGAACTGAGATCTGTTGAAGGGGCTCTCCTCTGTGTCCCACCAGTACGAGACATATGCTATGGTGGGACGCGGGAGAGGGCCTTCTCTGCTGTGGCACCCTGGTTGTGGAGTGCCCTCCCCATGGAGGCCCAATTAGTGCAGCCATTGGTCTCGTTTCGGCACCAAGTAAAAACATGGCTTTTTACCAAAGCCTTTGAGGGCTAAATGCTTTCCCTAGCACATTGTTTTAACTGTTTGTTTTAGATTTTAACTGGTTTTAGCTTAATAGTTTAATATGTTTTTTAGGTGTTTAAATTATTTATTGTTTTATACTGTTTACATTGATTTTATCTGTATGCCGCCCTGAGACCTTAATGATATAGGGCGGGATATAAATGTTTTAAATAAATAAATAAATAAATATTTGCTCACAGATTTATCAGAGATGGACATTATGTTTTTATTTTATTAGATTAACCAAGGGCTCTAAGTACATCTATTTAAGAAAGTCAAAAGATTTTCATACACTATTTTCTTCTCCTTATCAGCATCTCCTTATCAGCATCTTCTTATCAGCATCTTATTGCTTTAATACTAATAGTAGGAATGCTTTAATAAGAGAACATTTATAAAACATGTTTGTGAACTAAAAAGCAGAAATTAAAAGACTGCCTTTAGATGTACATTTGTGTGTGGTGAATATAGGATTATTAGATATGTGTCAAGAGCTTTTTTCAGTTTCTCGTATTCTGTCATCACACTTGGATTTCGCAAAGCACACTACAGTCAGATGAAAGAAAGCTGAAATGTCTTTAACACAGACAAGAATAGGAAGGTATTCCTATTTATAGTTATGCATAGGGAACAATAGGCAGTCATTCACATAGGCTTGTAAAATGGTAAATCTAGGACACCGCATGTAGATACATGGAGCAAAATGGATCCAAGCTACTGATCTGCATTAATCTAATCTAAAGAAATGACATAATATAATTACACTAAAGATTAATTTGTTCATTACCAACACAGTATTATATATTATTTACTTAGAAGTAGATGGGATGGACATGTCTATTTCACTTTCTATAAGGTTCACATTTTTTCAAGCACAGGTTCATTCTGTGCTGTTTCACATCCATTTGTGATTTTTTTTTTTAAGTCTGCACAAATGTTCATATGCATTCCAGTGCACATTTTTGTATACACAAAAATGCATACACTTTTTAAAACTTTTTTTGTATTCAGTTTTCCTTAACGTACACATTTTTTTATCAGCATCACACAAACCAGAGATAAGTGTGTAAAACAAAGGATAATTGTGTTCTGGTTCATGTATTTGTTCGGGAACTGTGCATTAAGTTGGTTTGTATTAAAATACAAACCAAATTAATTTTGCCTCCATCCCTATAAGTAACTCCTATTGAATTCAGTGAGACTTAGAGAGCAATCCTATGGCTGCTAGACAGCGTCTAGACGGTCATAGGATTATTTGGTTTCTTGGGAACCGAACTTGGAGCCAGGGCTCCAAGCTTGGTTCCCAGAAACTGCATTCCCCTCCCCCTCCCCCGCTGCGTCGTAGGTGGCATGGTTCTTTCCTGTCTCCACCCTCGTAAAAGCAGTGCAGAGCAGGTGAAAAGGGGCATTCCTAGGTGCGGGGTGGGGAGGAGACCGTTATGACACTTACTATGTGCTATGCAGCCTCCCCCCATCCCACCTCCCACATCCGTCTAGCCGCAAAAGCAGGTCAGCTGGAGCGCGGAGGAGAGGATCCAATCTGTGGTCCACCCCCCCTGCACTGGATAGCCGGCCACCTCTGAGTTCAGAGGTGGCCGACTATCCCAATAGGATTGCACCCATAGTCCGATGTAAGTGGATAATGGATTGCAATCAAACAGAGCAAACCTAAGTGGTGTAAGGGGGTGTGGCATAGTGGATGTACCACTACATCCAAAGCCCTGACTGATCCTGCCAGAAGGTGTGTAGGCCATGTTCTTCTCCAGAACTGCAGGATTCTCTTGAATTTTCCTCCCATTGGTTACAGCAAGAAGGAAGTTAGCTATGCCAACTACAGGCAGAACACGGCATTTTGGGGCTTTTCATCAGCTACTGCTAGCAGGAAAACAGCTGATGGTAGCCTCACACCTGTGGAACTCTGCAGGAATAGGAAGGGCTTCCACCAAATCCTAAATCCTGCAAACAACATCAGGAGCTTAGGATTCCACCTTAATCATTTCAACACAGTGTACTATTTGCAATCTTTTCAGATGTGGACTGGCATATAAATGTTGTAAGTATGTGTGTGTTTTTTAAAATGCAGGCAATGAGTAAAAGAAAAATAGCAAATCATTATTGTGAAGAGAATTGTCAACAGGGCTGCAATCCTACACACACTTTTTCTGGCAGCAAGTCCCACTGAACATAGTAGGTCTAGCTTCTGAGTAGACATGCATAGATTTGCACTATAACTATACAATGATAAGATACATTCTCTTTCAAATTGTATTTTACAACCTAAAAATTGTATTTTATTTATCTGTTAACATTAAGAGGTTTATGAAATGTTTAATGCAATATACTGAAGTAATCAAATGAGGCAGTGCAGTGGCCTTACCATCCTGAACCTTAGTGTTCCTTCCAACTGCAGAGCTGGAAGAATTCAAGCCAAAAGACCAGGAGAAAGTGTGGGAGCATAGAGGCTAAGTGGTAAAGGACAACAATATGTGAGACTGTGAAACATATTTACTGTTTACATGGTATGGAAGTTAAGCCCCGGTGTCTTAACTTGCAATTTCCATGCTTTTTGTCACATGAGTGAATTTGCAAGTGTCTTACACACTTCACTTAAACTGATGGGGTTGGGTTTTTTTTTAACATATGGACTTAATTTAATGGAATTCAGCCCTTGGGTTGAAATACGTTCAACACCCCTGTCTTAAAGAGACAAATTCCAGCCTCTTCTGAAATACAGTCACCTGAAATACAAGGACTGTCTTTAATTTTCTTAGTGGTGCTGGATGGTAGCAATCATGCTGCACTATGTAGTAAATACTGTGGCAGCGGCAGGTCACCTGTGATCAAGTCCTACTTCAGAAACAGAATAAATATGGCTTGCATTCCTAAGCAAACTCACAAATGTGAGATTACTTGGATTTGGAAAGCCAGTCTCATGGAATGGTTAGAGTGTCAAACCAGGGCTGGGAAGACCGAGGTTCTAATCTCCACTCAGCCATGAAGCTCTGGGGGTGATGTTGGGCCAGTCAGTCACTCTTTCTTAGCCTTATTTACCTCACAAGATTGTTATGAGGATAAAAAGGAAAAGGGAAAATCCATGTATGCCACCTTGTAGGAAAGGTGGAATATAATTGTAATAATAAATCCATGATAAATTTGCAGGCAGTCATGTATTTCAGTGGTCAGTTTACTAGTACATTTCAGAAGATATGGAATTATTACATATATAAAATTATTACATTCCAAGACACAATTCACTGACAGATTTGCTACAGACTTATAGCTGATGCGCCCCTTGTGGAATTCTTCATCCCATGAGTATCTTCTCATCCAACTCTAAAGCAACTTCAGTTTATAATGTGCTTAGGGAGGGGATTTCCTTGGCAGGGGATAGAGTCAGATGGCTCTGCATCCCTTGACAGGAATAGGAATCGCCCTGGTCATTGAGCCTGTGCTGTCGCAGGTATCACAGCTCAACAGGACTGGGCTTTGTCTGCTAGCTCCTAGCTTGATAAGCCACACAAAGAGTTCAAAGAGATGGACGTGAACACAAAGCACTGAACTGCAACATGCAGGTGAGTAAGCAGAGCTTATCACAATGGCAGATGAGCATATAGAAAGCAACAATTATATGGACTCTTATTGAGCAATCTGTTATCAACTTTTTTGTTCATGCAGAAACCAAAGCATCTGGCAGTTGGAGGAAGTAAAAGCTCTTGCTGCTCATCTCTGATGATATTCTAAAGGCACAATCCAAATTTGGGGTGGGGGGATGTTGAGAAATCTCTTGAAACTATAACTTCAGTGAGTCTGACCTCATCTCAATATACAAGAATAATATAAATAGTTTGAATGCCACCTAAATAGAAATTAAATAAACATTAAACAACTCCTGATGTTTATATTGTGGGAAAACAATTTGCAAGATATGGCAAGTTATGAACAACAACTGTCTCTGTGACAGTATCCCTTTTTCATGTGTAAATTAGAATCAGTGATAAATTCTTTATTCTCAGTTGTCTTATTGATTACACTCCTCAAGAAAAACATTAAATCACTGCAAAGAAATGACAGTGTAATGCAAGAACATCTTTTCTTTCAGGTATATTTGTAACACCAAGATAAAATTGGCTCTGTACTATGAGGCTGAAAACCACACACTGTAATCCTGTTTCCAACAAAGTCAGTCAGTGCCAAAATTTCCTGACTTCTCTTGAAATTGAATCTCGCCATCAAATATGGTGACATAAATGAAATATGATTTTTAAAAAATGTAAAGATCCTGTAAATAACTTCACATGGCAAACAAGTCCAATTAAGTGTGCTCTCTTGCCCCAACTCAGTCTTTCCATTGGGAAAGACTGAGCGGAGGAACATAGCATTGGGCTCACCTGCCTAACAGTGCATGGGTGTGGGAAGGCCAGCCAAAAATTATAGATCCCTGTATATGTGCCTGTGTACATCCATGCATGTGCACACACACACACACACACACACAGATAAAAACCCTGCCAGTTTAATAAGACTATTAAGGCTATGTCATATTGGCTCAAGCTCCAGAAAGCCAGGATATTGGAGGCTAAGGCTGATACCTTAACAGATGTGCCCCATGATCAGTAATGATGTTGTGCAATGTCACAAATTGTGCTTGCTTGCAGCTTATCCCCCATGCACCCTCTCTTTTCCTAGGTCTTTCAGGCCCAAATCCAGATGGGGAGGATGGATTGCCTGGGACCAGCAAAGACAGCCCACGTTGTCATGGTCCTGTATTGCCTTATGAACCATCTGAATCTTACTGTTTTGCTAGTGGAATACTCCTGTGAGTTGATCCATGCCTGTTTCTTGCTTACATCAGTAGCTGGGCAGAGTGGATTAAACTGTGAGAGATGTGGGTTTCCTCACATTATAAGGATGCAGTAAGGATGAGTGTGATACTTCTGCTAATGACTTGGGGTGTGGTGCTTGGAGTCATGTTTTCTATTACCATTGATTGATAATGGTGTAAGTATTGAAAAATGTCAACAGAAATTTTGAAAACAATCTATCTGTTTCATAGATTTTTAAGAGGCACCAAGAAATGGTGTGTCTTGGCAGAGTGGGGGTGGGGAACATGCTGATTTTGAACATGAATGGTTTGTTTTATTATGTATATTACAGTACATTTGTAGGACAGTGCATCTTCCCCTCTAAAAGATACTCACTGGGATTTACATAGACTATCAAGTAAGATAGTAAGGCTCGCAAACTTTAACCCACACATCTCTTCTGTTGTGGAACAGAACGCAGGTGGAGGAAAACTCGTGCTGAGTCTGACCGAACACAGGTAAGAGCCCACTATCGAGCCTACTCTGTGGCGGTGAGGGTGGCAAAGAGAAAGTTCTTTTCCACCAGCATTGCATCTTCTCAGTGTCGTCCAGTGGAGCTTTTCCGAGTGGTTCGCAGCCTGTTACATTCTGGGCCAGGGAGAGAGATGGTGGAACCCTCGGTAGCATGCTGTGGCGAGTTTGCACAGCACTTTGAGGATAAAGTCGCTCAGATTCGTCATGAATTGGACACCACCATTAATGCAGTTCCATTGGTAGAGGCGTTCAGAGCACCGTCTGGTCCAGTTTTATTGGATGAGTTTCAGTTACTGAGGCCTGAGGATGCAGACAAGGTGCTTGGCCAAATCCGATCGACCACTTGTGTGCTTGACCCTTGCCCTTCATGGCTTATTAAATCAAACAAGGAGGGGTTGTCCGGCTGGGTCCAGGAGGTTGTAAATTCCTCCTTGAGAGAGGGAGTGGTGCCTGCCGCTTTAAAAAAGGCAGTAATTAGACCACTCCTGAAAAAGCCTAACCTGGACACAGAGGATGTTAACAATTATAGGCCAGTGGCCAACATCCCCTTCCTGGGCAAGGTGTTTGAGTGGGTGGTTGTAGGACAGCTCCAGGCACTCTTGAATGAAACGGATTATCTAGATCCATTTCAATCGGGCTTCAGGCCTGGTTTTGGAACGGAAATTGCCTTGGTCGCCCTGTGGGATGACCTCTGCCGGGAGAGGGACAGGGGGAGTGTGACCCTGTTGATTCTCCTGGACCTCTCAGCGGCTTTCGATACCATCAACCATGGTATCCTTCTGGATAGGTTGTCTGGGTTGGGAGTTGGAGGCACTGCACTACAGTGGTTCCGCTCCTACTTGGATGGCTGATTCCAGAAGGTGGTGCTGGGGGATTACTGCTCTGTGCCATGGCAATTGTGCCATGGGGTTCCACAGGCCTCTATTTTATCCCCCATGCTGTTTAACATCTACATGAAACCGCTGGGGGAGGTTAGCCGGAGGTGTGGGCTGAGGTGCCATCAATATGCAGATGACACCCAGCTCTACCTCTCTTTTACATCAAAACCAGGTGAGGCAGTGACTGTTCTGAATCAGTGCCTGGGCATGGTAATGGACTGGATGAGGGCTAATAAACTGAAACTCAATCCAGACAAGATGGAGGTACTGTTAGTGGGTGGTTTGTCTGCCCGGCTAGGTGATATTCAACCTGTTCTGGAGGGGGTTGCACTCCCCCTAAAGGATCAGGTTCGTAGTTTGGGGGTGCTCTTGGATCCAGAACTGTCACTTGAGTCACAGGTGAACTCAGTGGCACGGAGCACTTTTTATCAGCTTAGGCTGGTATACCAACTACGCCCTTATCTGGACAGAGATAGCCTTGCTACAGTTATCCATGTTCTGATAACTTCTCGTCTAGATTACTGCAATGCATTATACGTGGGGCTGCCTTTGAAAACGGTCCGGAAACTTCAGCTGGTCCAAAATAGGGCAGCAAGATTGTTAACAGGGACTGGCCTGCGAGCTCATATTACGCCAGTACTTTCCCAGCTGCACTGGCTGCCAGTCCATTTCCGGGCCCGATTCAAAGTGCTGGTGTTAACATTCAGAGCCCTTAACGGCTCGGGGCCAGGTTACCTGAAGGATCGCCTCCTCCCATATGTGCCTGCCCGGACCTTAAGATCATCATCAGCGGCCCTTCTCCGTGAGCCCCTGCCAAAGGAAGTGAGGCGGGTGGCTACTAGGAGGAGGGCTTTTTCTGCTGTGGCACCCCGGCTCTGGAATGAGCTCCCTAGTGAGGTTCGCCTGGCGCCTACATTGTATTCCTTTCGGCGCCAGGTGAAGACCTTTTTATTTTCCCAGGCATTTTAGCATTTTAGCTTTCTAAATTTTTATCTTTGCTGTTTTAAATCTGTATTTTAAACTCCTGCACTGCTGCTAGGTTTTATTGTGGTTGTATTGTTATATTGTGGTTTTAATGTTCTGTATATTTTAAATTGTTTTATTGTGTGTTGCTTGGATTTAATTTTTGTGAACCACCCAGAGAGCTTCGGCTATTGGGTGGTATAGAAATGAAATAAATAAATAAATAAATTGTGAAGTGGTGTAAGAGGCCCTGGTCCTTCAGCTTTCCCCACATGTGTATTCCATGCTCGCCCCAATTCCCTGAGGGTAAAACTACATGTAACTTTAAAAATATGGCTAATAGCTACACTTTGTTTTCTTTTTTATTCAAAAGTAAGTGCAGGGGACTTATGGATTAGGCCCCTGGCATGGGGATCAGGAGGGATACCCTGCCCTTATGCCTGTTGTTTTCATTACATAACTTGTTGGCAATGTAAATTGCAGGTCTGGAGGGCATGATCCAGACTGGGACCACGGGGGGGGGGGAAGGGTTAAAGCCCTCCTATCCTTCCAAACTAGTGTCCCAGTCTTTGTAGTGCCATGTAGTTTCACCCTAAGCGGTCACATTCCATAACAAAAGGAATAGACATTGCATATAGAATCCACTAGGTTCCCTTTGCAACTAAGAATCCCCCAGCAAACACTGGAGTACTGGCAGCATTCTAGCTTCAGAATGAAACTAAGCATGCAGTACACACCTTTGCCAGCAGTTGCTACCATAGGCTTTAATGGGGCAGGAAAACCTTAATAACAGTTGAACCGCTGCTCAGAACTTCCCCAAACAAATGAAGGCTTGCCTTCCTCAACAAATCTGAATGAAGTACCTAAGTAGTTTTCACCAGTGTTTGACAGAAATATATGATATGCCGGTCATACAAAATATATACAAACATGTTTGTGGGGATTTTACTACCCCAAGCTATTTTCCAGTTGTATCCTTGGGCGGTGAAAGGCCGCACGGAGAAATATGCGTCTGTGGTTTCAGAAGAAGTGTTTCACAATACACAGCCAGAAAACACACTTTCACAGGAGGTGGGATTTTTCCTTTCAGGACACCTTTGCCCCTCCCCTTGCATATACAAGGACCAGTACAATATCTATTTCTTTAAAAAGCTTTGAGAATTTATGCAGCTTACAGTATGCAACAATATCCTGGGAGGACTATTTTGTAGGTCTATTTCTGTTTAGATTCTGCAATGAAAACTGTATTTGGGGTAGCCCTGTAGCCACCTTTTTGTCACAGGTTCAAAAACTGGGATAAAATGGATAAATGTGTCGGTTTTCAGCAGGGCTGGCTCCAGGTTTCTGAAGGCCTTGGGCAAGACACCTTCGATCAGCCCTGCCCTCAGCAAGTCTACCTTCTCACCACCATGGTCACCAGCTGCTATTGCTCCTCCTCCTCTTTCTCATCACTGCTACCACTTGCTTGATTGGCAGGCAGAGAACCAGGGAGCAGTAGGCAGCAGCATTTAGTGCTCCTCCTTCCCACCACCACCTTTGCCTGGGCCAGAGCAAGAGGCAGGTGAACAAGCAGGGTGGAATGGTGAAGAGAAGGAGGGCCTGGGGAATCTTGTCAGCGGGCCCCTCCTGGGGTGTGGGCTCTCAGCGGACGTCCAACTATGTGTACCCTTGACACCAGCCCTAATTTCCAGTACTTTTTAACTTGCTGAACCTGTAGCAACTTGTACCAGATCAGTTTGAACTTTGGCCTTTTTGCAGTCCTTATCAAATAAATCATGGTGGCCAAGCGTCGTGTTATTAGCGCAACAGGTGTCATTTACATAAGCAACAGAATTTTTAAGCTTATAACAGCAGCACTTTGTTTTGATAATGACTCACCTTAAAACTCACAGACATAGCTCATGAGGGAGAATCAACTGAATTCTGACTGCCTCTGTGAAAATGTAGTTTGGAAGAAAGACACTCCATTTGCTCTCTTTTCTCAGGGCTCCTGCGGATAAATAACCTTCAGTGCTCTATGCTCAGATTTCCAATCCAGTCACCACAACTGGGCTAATAACATTGCTTGACCAATTTCTGCTCGGAATAAAGCTGTAGCTCCAGTCATGAATCCCAAGGAGATTCTAGCAAGTCAAATATTTACCCTATAATTGGAAAAACAACAGAAAAATAACGGGGGAAATGGGAGAAACCCAAGAAAAAAAAATTCAAATGGTATTCAAATATATTACTTTATTAGAAATGCAAAAAGTTATGCAGGCAACTACTGTCAGCTGGCACCATTATCAACCCACAATCCAAAACAGTGGCAAGGATCTCCCTTTCTTAACAATATCTTGTAGTATCAAAGGGGGTTTCCTCCAAGCAGAGACCGAGCAGTAACATTGGCAGACCCCGGTATTGATTAATACATTAAAGCTGAAATCCTATACAGACTTTTGTTGTTGTTCAGTCGTTAAGTCGTGTCCGACTCTTCATGACCCCATGGACCATAGCACGCCAGGCCTTCCTGTCCTCCGCTCTCTCCCGAGTGTGCCCAAGTTCATATTCATTGCATCGGTGATGCTATCTAGCCATCTCATCCTCTGCCGTCCCCTTCTCCTTTTGCCTTCAGTCTTTCCCAGCATCAGGGTCTTTTCCAGTGAGTTTTCTCTTCGCATTAGGTGGCCAAAATATTTGAGCTTCAGATTCAGTATCTGTCCTTCCAATGAGCACTCAGGGTTGAATTCCTTTAGGATGGACTGATTTGACCTCCATGCAGTCCAGGGGACTTGTAAGAGTCTTCTCCAGCACCACAGTTCGAAAGCATCAATTCTTCGACGCTCAGCCTTCCTTATAGTCCAGCTCTCACAGCCATACGTTGCTACTGGGAAAACCATAGCTTTGATTATATGAATCTTTGTCGGCAAGGTGATGTCTCTGCTTCTTACTATGCTGTCTAGGTTGGCCATAGCTTTCCTCCCAAGGAGCAAGCGTCTTTTAATGTCATGGCTACAGTCACCATCTGCAGTGATCTTGGAGCCCAAGAAAACAAAATCTGTCACTGCTTCCATTTCTTCCCCTTCTATATGCCAGGAAGTGACGGGGCCAGATGCCATGATCTTCGTTTTTTTAATGTTGAGTTTCAAACCCGCTTTTGCACTCTCCACTTTCACCCTCAACAAGAGGCTCTTGAGATCCTCTTCGCTTTCTGCCATTAGGGTGGTATCGTCTGCATATCTGAGGTTGTTGATAATTCTCCTGGCAATCTTAATTCCGACCTGTGATTCATTCAACCCAGTGTTTCTCATGATGTACTCTGTATATAAGTTAAATAAGCAGGGTGACAATATGCAGCCTTGTCATACTCCTTTCCCAATTTGGAACCAATTGGTTGTTCCATGTCCGGTTCTTACTGTTGCTTCATGACCCTCGTACAGGTTTCTCAGGAGACAGGTAAGGTGGTCTGGTACCCCCATCTCTTTCAGAATTTGCCAGTTTGTTGTGATCCACACAATCAAAGGCTTTAGCATAGTCAATGAAGCAGAAATAGACGTTTTTCTGGAATTCTCTGGCTTTCTCCATGATGCAGCGAATGTTGGTGATTTGATCTCTAGTTCCCCTGCCTCTTTGAAACCCAGCTTGTACTTCCGGTAGTTCTCAGTTCACATACTGCTGAAGCCTAGCTTGTAGGATTTTGAGCATCACCTTGCTGGCATGTGAAATGAGCGCAACTGTGCGGTAGTTTGAACACTCTTTGGCATTGCCCTTCTTTGGAACTGGAATGTAAACTGACCTTTTCCAGTCTTGTGGCCACTGCTGAGTGTTCCAAATTTGTTGGCATATTGAGTGCAGCGCTTTAACAGCATCATCTTTTAGGATTTTAAATAGCTCAGCTGGAATACGGTCATGTCCACTAGCTTTGTTGTTAGTAATGCTTCCTAAGGCCCACTTGACTTCACTCTCTAGGATGTCCGGCTCAAGTTCAGTGACCGCACTATCATGGCTATCAGGGACATTCAGATCTTTCCTGTATAGTTCTTCTGTGTATTCTTGCCACCTCTTCTTAATCTCATCTGCTTCTGTTAGGTCCCTGCCTTCTTTGTCCTTGATCATGCCTGTCTTTGCACAAAACCTTCCCTTGAGATCTCGGATTTTTTTCAAAAGATCTCTAGTCTTTCCCATTCTATTGTTTTCCTCGATTTCTTTGCATTGTTCATTTAAGAAGGCCTTCTTGTCTCTCCTTGCTATTCTCTGGAATTCTGCATTCAGTTGGGTATATCTTCCCCTTTCTCCCTTGCTTTTCACTTCCCTTCTTTCCTCAGCTACTTGTAAAGCCTCATCAGACAGCCACTTGGCTTTCTTGCATTTCTTTTTCTTGGGGATGGATTTCGTTGCTGCCTCCTGAACAATGTTACGGACCTCCATCCATAGTTCCTTAGGCACTCTGTCTATCAGGTCTAATCCCTGAAATCTATTCCTCACCTCCACTGTATATTCATAAGGGATATGTTTTAGGTCATACCTGAATGGTTTAGTGGTTTTCCCTACGTTCTTCAATTTCAGCTGAAATTTTGCAATAAGAAGGTCATGATCTGAGCCACAGTCAGTTCCAGGTCTTGTTTTTACTGACTGTATAGAGCTTCTCCATCTTTGGCTGCAAAGGACAGATCAATCTGATTTCGATATTGACTATCTGGTGATGTCCA
The DNA here is from genome assembly GCF_057233095.1 of Heloderma suspectum. Lineage (NCBI taxonomy): Eukaryota > Metazoa > Chordata > Lepidosauria > Squamata > Helodermatidae > Heloderma > Heloderma suspectum. The sequence goes on from NC_139461.1 coordinate 61,873,353, forward strand.
TGTGTAGAGTCGCCTCTTGTGCTGTTGGAAAAGAGTGTTTGCTATGGGAATAAGTCCCATTGGACTTATTGGGTCTTCCTTCTGAATAAACCTGCACAGGATTATGCTGCAAGTGACTTTCTCCTCCGATTTTTTCAAGTAGACACTGTTTTAGATTTAGAGCAGGTAACCTACATTGCATTTAATCTTTGTTTTAAATTGTCCAGTGTACTTCTTGTCTTCCTTAAGATAGATAGATAGACAGATAGACAGACGTGTGTGTGTGTGTGTGTGTGTGTGTGTGTAATGTCTGCTTTCTTTTAGCATGATTGCAGGATGAGAAAAATACAAACTGAAGAGCAAAGAAAAACAGAATGGAAAAAAGTGAAGAAAATATTCTTTTATTGTAGAAAAAAACAAACTTATATTAATAATATATTATATTAAAGGTAATAGTTTCACATAAAATTATATAATGGCCTCCTTTACTGGATGAATGGGTTCCAGAGGTCTGAATGAAGGCAAGTTACCAGGAGAAAGATGGAGTAAAAGCCAAAGAATTTGGAAAAAAGAAGGTCTGTCTACATGTGAGGACAACTGAGAAACACGAACAACAACATGTGTTTCGGAAAACCGCTGAACAATGAGACTTCCAAGATAAGCCCAAAGGTCGTATTCCTCAGGAATGTTGTGAGCAAATGAAATGGTGGCCAAGGCTTCTAAGGAAAAGGTGATGCCCTTTAGCACATTTTTTCTGCATCGTGCAAAGACTTGAAAGGACGAGTATCTAAGATACCCCCAAATCAGCAGAACTCTGAGGAAAGACCGGAACAACAAAACAGCAGCTGCTTGCAGCACACCTTCTGCTTCCGAGTATACAGCTTGCCTGGCCATCAGAATGTTTCTCCAGCACAAGTAACTATCAGGGCGAATGTGGAAAGTGTGAATGGATTGAACTGAACTGCATTATATCTAAATAAAGGTGTTCTAAAATTTGCATTTGGGTTTTGAATCTCAGCATGTACCTCATCCCGTAATCCCAGCTACATATCCCAAATAAGAGTTTCTTCTTGAATGATTATGCTTTTTTATTATTTCCCCTACTTCCCTTCTATCCAATTTTATGCTCTGCTCATGACAGGAAGCAAACTTAGCATGGAAGGCTATACACAGTGAGTATTAGTGTGTTTCCTTAAGGCCCAAAGAGAAGTTTCATAACAATAATGTGAATTATTCCACTCAAAACTTAAATACTGTCAGGATACATTCATGTTATCAGCAGGATAAAAATAAGCTGAAGATTTACTTTAAAAAGAAAAGAAATACACACACAAAAGGTCAGCTCATCTATCCCAAGTTAATTTCCAGTTCAAAAGTATGGCTGAGTTCCAACTGTGATAAGCAATCCCTTAAGAAAAAAAGTACGTCACTTTTATGATGCAGTTCACTGAGAAGAAAACAATTATTCTTGCTCTGGCAACTATAAACTATGCGGTGTCATTAAACACATGTGCTGGTGATGTATGTACAGAATGCAACACTTTCACAGAATCATAGAATCATAGAATAGTAGAAGGGGTTCGAAGGGGACTATAAGACCATCGAGACCAACCCCCTGCTCAGTGCAGGAATCTAAGTCAAACCATCCCTGACAGATGGCTGTCCAGCTTCATCTTGAATGCCCCCAGTGTGGGAGAGCCCACCACCTCCCTAGGTCATTGCTTCCATTGTCCTATTGCTCTAACAGTCAGGAAGTTTTTCCTGATGTTCAGTCGGAATCTGGCTTCCTGTAACTTGAGCCCATCATTCCATGCCCTGCACCCTGGTATGATCGAGAAGAGATCCTGGCCTTCCTCTCTGTGACAACCTTTCAAGTACTTTTCTGTCTTCCAGGGTATTAGCTATCCTGTCCAATTTGGTGTCATCAGCAAATTTGATCAGCATTCCCTGCACCTCCTCCTCCAAGTCATTGATAAAAATGTTGAAGAGCACTGGGCCCAGGACTGAGCCCTGCGGTACCCCACTCGTTACCTCTCCCCAGTTTGAGAAGGTGCCATTGATAAGCACTCTTTGAGTCCGATTCTGTAGCCAACTGTGGATCCACCAGATCGTTGTTTCATGTAGCCCACTTTGAGCTAGTTTGCTCATCAGGATATCATGGGGCACTTTGTTGAAAGCTTTGCTGAAGTCGAGGTATATTATGTCCACAGCATTCCCACAGTCCACAAGGGACGTTACCTGATCAAAAAATGAGATCAAATTCGTCTGGCAGGATTTGTTCTTGACAAATCCATGTTGGCTTCCAGTAATCACTGCATTGTTTTCAAGGTGCTGACAGATGGATTGCTTTATCATCTGCTCCAGAATTTTCCCAGGGATCGATGTCAGACTGACTGGTTCATGATTTCTCAAAGAGAATACACAGTGGTTCTGAGAGTTCTTCTGCCAGTTCCTTTATTACTCTAGGATGCAGTTCATCTGGCCCTGGAGATTTGAACTCATTCAAAGTAACTAGGTGTTCCTTGACCATATGCATATCGATCTCAAGCTGCAGTCCTGCCCCTTCAGCCTGTACTCCGCTTTTGCCAGGGGGGACATAGACCCTCTTTCGGGAGAAGACTGAGCTGAAGTAGGAATTGAGCACTTCTGCCTTTTCCTTGTCATCTGTAATCATTTTGCCATCCTTATTTAATAGTTGAACCACCATTTCTTTCCTCTACCTTTTACTATGCACATATCTGAAGAAAGCCTTTTTGATGCTTTTAGCATCTCCCGCTAACCTCAGCTCATCCTCAGCTGTAGCCTTCCTGACGCCATCCCTGCAATTCCGTGCTACCTGCCTGTACTCTTCCTTTGTTACTTGGCCTTCTTTCCACTTCCTATATGTGTCCTTTTTCGTTTTCAGGTCATCTCTGAGCTTTTTGTGAAGCCACATTGGTTTCTTCTGTTGTCTTCCACTTTTTTTCTTGTTGAAATTGTTTGTAATTGTGCCTTCAGAATTTCCTTTTTTAAAAGCTCCCACCCATCTTGGACTCCTTTTCTCATTAGAGTCGCTTGCCATGGGACCTTACTGATCATTGTTCTGAGTTTATTAAAATCAGCTTTCCTAAAATCCAGGGTACGCGTTTGACTATACTCTTTTTGTAGCTTTTGCTTCCTTTAGAACCAAGAATAACATGGTCACCAGGGGCGTTGCTAGGTTCTTAAAAGAACACAAATTTGCGCACTACACACACACAAAAGTCTAGGCGCAAGTCTAGTGTGTGTGTGTGTGTGTGTGTGTAGATTACATACATACATACATAAGAAGTGTGCGCTGCCCCCCCCCAAACTCAGACCCCGATTCAGCATTTTGGAAAACATCCCGCTTCTGCTCGGGCCAATTTGTAGTCAGACTGTTTCAGCTCAGCACCACACCTGAGTCAAGGTTTGGAAAAATGAGTCTTTATGCTTCCTGTTGACTGCCATGGGAAATTAGGTAAAAACACCTCTTAATGTTTTTCTCTTGGTCAGAACTGGATAATTTCAGGCATAGCAGCCCCCTAGAAGGGGATACACCTGCCCAATGTCAGAAAAATAAGTGCAGGGTTTATACTTTGATTTTCTTTGAAAGGGAACTGCCAATAGCATTTTAATTCCTGGGAACAATTGAATAACAATTTCAGGATTCATTGGCCCATCAGAGGAGATCATGTCTGCCAAATTTCAGAATGCTAGCCACAAGGGTTTTTGTGCAAGGGTCGCCTTGACATTTTGAGGTCTCCAAAAGAAGAAATACTTATCTCCCTATGTTCCTTGTGGACCATTGTTCTGAAAATTACAGACAGCCTAGAGTTGTCCCTAAGTAAGAAACCAGCAAAGTTTCAGAAGGATGGGTTCAGCAGTTCATGTGGAAGGGAAGTTCTCCAATTTGGGGGAGGGAGTGATTTGCTTTCCCTTCCATTCACCCCTTCCCCAATAGTTTTTGGATACATTTGTATGAAAATGCACAGATCATTAGAGGTGTCCCCCAGGCAAGAAACCTGCAAAGTTTCTGAAGGATATACATGCACTCTAATTTAGAATTACTAGAATTTATTTACATTTCACCAATGTTAGCAGGAGGTGGGAAGTGCTATTGCACTCATGTCCTACTTGTGGGTTTCCTATGGGCATCTGGTTGGCCACTGTGTGAAGAGAATGCTGGACTACATGGACCTTGGTCTGATGCAGCATGGCTCTTCCTATGTTCTTAAATATAGAGTGCTGCTGAGCATGTGCGGAATGTTCTTCTTTCACCACTGAGCACTTACATTCCCCCCCCAATTCTATTCTCCTCCATGCAACCATCCCTCCTCATCCTACCATCCTCCAGCAAGTCTTCATAAAAACAGAGGTCTTGTTTTGTGTAACTCCTTTCTACCTCCTCCTTGTTATGCAAAAGGTCTCATTGTATCTTCATTGTAAAACATAACTTCATTTGTGCCAAGACTTCACCAGGAATCAGCCAATGAGTCCGTTTTCAAACCTAGGGCTAAGTTATGGAGAAACTCTGAGCATGTATTAAGTGCCTTTCCCTCACCTGTGAAGCTAGAGTTCATGCAAAATGGGGAAAAACACACACACACAAATGACAAAACATGCATAGGACTGAGCTGAAAGGGTAGTCAATTCATTTGATGGAATTGGGTAGGCACTGTATTAAGCCTGCAGTGCCATGCTCACAAGTCAGGACTTATTTCTGAGTAAACATGCAGATATCAGGGTGCAAATCTCCCTGCAAAAGTAACTTGTGAAGGAATCCTATGCACTTTCTTGAGGGTAAGCCTCAGTAAGTATAATGGGGCTTCTGAGTAGGCATACATAGGATTGCATAAATTGGCAATATTTATCTTCCCTCCACTTAAAAAAACAAACCCCAACCCCTATTTTTTTTTTATTAAAGCTTTCTGTTCATAGGAACATAGGAAGCTGCTTTATACTGAGTCAGGCCCTGGGTCCATCTAGCCCAGAATTGTTGACACTGACGGGCAGCAGCAGCTGTCCAAAGTTTCAGGCAGGATTCTTTTGTAGCCCTACCTGGAGATGCTGGAGATTGAACCTGGGACCTTCTGCATGCCAAGCGTGTGCTCTGCCACTGAGCTACAGCCCTTCCTATTGCTGGATAATGGCAACTGACAAACAAAACAGCCCCAGATTTGTTTCTCTGCAACCACGTGAACCCACTTTTCTCAAAGACTTCAGTGAGGAGAAGGAGAAAAACCAACCCTCTTGTCTATCTGTATAAAGTCAAATACAGTTCAGAACTTCTCTTGCCCATTGAAGAGAATTCTCTTCAAGAATTCCTCAAGATATGCTCTGGGTGGAATAAAGAAGAGAAAGAACAGGATGGGGGAGGGAAGAAGAAAAGAAGAATGGTGATTGGAAATGTGCGCGGGGGTGGGGAGTAGAGAGAATTCCCTAAGCCAAATGGCTCCTTTCAGAGAGGTAGTACTTAAGAGGAATTTAGGAGGCTATGCAGGGTTTGCAAAGATTGCACGTACGGAAAGGAACGTTATGAGGTGACGTGGCTGAAGGCTTTTCCTAGCTTTTTTAAAACTGTAGAACCTATTTAAAAGCTCCAGCAGTGTCTTGATCATGACGCCACATAGTCCTAACCCTCTCTTAGGGATTATTTGAGTCCTACAGCTATTTAGGAGAAATTAAAGTGGAGGGAGAGAAAGAAGTTTGTGGAGGCTGATTGGATCCTTTGCTGTACTGAAGCTACTAAACCTCTGCAGAATCCAAAAGTTCCACTTTGGGGCAGTAAAATCAGGTGCTGTGTTTCACATGGAGCTCTTTCTTCCCTTCCTTCTCCCTCTTCAAAATGTCATTGCAGGCAAGCTCCCAACAGTGGGCATGTAAGAGCAGAAATGTGGGGGGAGAGGGGGGTTTTGCACCTCAAAAAAAACACACCCTACACCAGGTCCCCAAATTCCATGCATGTATGTGGAAGGCCCTCCCCCCCAAATATAGCTCTTTACTTTGACAAATTTTCTTAGAAAAAGCAAAATTTACCTGTGGCTAGCACAAAAGCCACTACAGCTAACTGTCTGAACTTTGGCAGGCTCAGACAGCTCTATGGGGGCTGCCAGGTCCCCAAATTCCATGAACGTATGTGGAAGCACAAAATATATATATAGCTCTTTGCTTTGATTCATTTTATGGAAAAAAGGAAAATTTACCTGTGACTAGCACAAAAGTCACTGGACCTAACTGCCTGACATTTGGCAGGTTCCATCAGCTCCATGGGGGCTGCCAGATTTCCAAATTCTATACACTTATGTGGAAGAACAAAGGAATTATAGCTCTTTGCTTTGACACATTTTCTTGAAAAAAGCACATTTTACCTGTGGCTAGCACAAAAGTCAGTAGGCCTACCTATCTGACAGTTGGCAGGCTCAGTGAGCTCTAGGTGGGCTGCAAGGTCGCCAAATTCCATGCACATATGTGGAAGCACAAAGAAATTATAGCTCTTTGCTTTGACAGATTTTCTTGAAAATAGCAAATTTTACCTGTGACTAGCACAAAAGCCACTGGACCTAACTGCCTGACATTTGGCATATTCAATCAGCACCATAGGGGCTACCAAGCTTCCACATTTCATGTATTTATCATTCAGATTAAAAACGTTATGGCCATTGTTGTTCTCCAATGCAAGTCAATGGGAAAATGTAAAAAAAAAATGGCAATTAGGACAGCTCAAAAGATCCAGGGCACAGCTTGAAAAAGATCCGGGGCCTGTGCCCAGGTGGACCCTCTCCTAATGACACCCCTGATGGTCACTTTTCCCCAGAGTTCCCATAACTGCTACTTTATCCACTGAGTCATCTCTGTTGGTTAGGATCAAGTCAAGGACAGTCGATCCTCCAGTTCCTTCCTCTACTTTCTGTGGGAGGAAGTTACCAACAACACAAGTCAAGAATCTCTTGGAAGGGCCATGTTTTGCAGAATTTGTCTCCCAACAAATATCAGGGAAACTGGAGTCCCCCATTACTACTACGTCATGCCTCCTTGAAACATTGGCAATTTGCTTTTCAAAAGTTTCATCCTCGTCTTCTCCTTGATTGGGTGGGCGGTAGTATTTATTTATTTATTTATTAAATTTATTAATCGCCCATCTGACTGGTCACCCAGCCACTCTGGGCGATGTACAACCCACCACAAAACAATTTAAAAGAATAAATTTTTACCATATTTTTTTTTTTTTAAATACCCTAACCCACCTCAAATGCCTGCCTGAAAAACCACGTTTTTAATGCACGACGGAAGCTCATTAAAGAGGGGGCATGACGGAGTTCCCTAGGGAGGGAGTTCCACAGAGTGGGGGCCACCACAGAGAAGGCCCTCTCCCTCGTCCCCACCAGTCTAGCTGTCCTGGCTGATGGGACAGAGAAAAGGCCATCCGAGGCTGATCTTGTTAAGCGGCCTGTCTGGTGTTGCTGGAGGCGCTCCTTAAGATAGGCTGGGCCGGAACCATATAGGGTTTTAAAAGTCAAAACCAACACCTTGAATTTGGCCCGGAAAACAACTGGTAACCAGTGCAACTCCTTCAGCACTGGAGTGATGTGATCTCGCCGGCGGCTGCCTTTAATCAGGCGAGCCGCCGCGTTCTGTACCAGCTGCAGCTTCCGAACCGTCTTCAAGGGTAACCCCACGTAGAGCGCATTACAGTAGTCTAAACGAGAGGAGACCAGGGCATGTACTACCGATGGGAGCAGATGGTCGGGAAGGAAGGGGCTTAGCCGCCGTATCAGATGGAGTTGATACAGTGCTGTCCGGCTCACAGCTGACACCTGAGCCTCCATGGACAGCTGGGAGTCCAAAATGACCCCCAGGCTGCGGACCTGGTCTTTCAAGGGTAGCCATACCCCATTCAACACCAGGTCAACATCCCCCAGCCTCCTCTTGTCTCCCACCAAAAGTACCTTGGTCTTGTCAGGGTTCAGCTTCAGCTTATTCTTCCCCATCCAGCCACTCACCGTCTCCAGACATTTGGACAGGGATTCTACGGCCAACCTTGGTGAAGATTTGAATGAGAGGTAGAGCTGCGTGTCATCTGCATATTGATGACACTGCACCCCAAACCTCCTGATGATAGCCCCCAGTGGCTTCACACAGATGTTAAATAGCATCGGGGAGAGGATGGAACCCTGTGGCACCCCACAAGTAAGTGGCCACGGGTCCGAAACCCCCTCTCCCAGTGCTACCCTCTGGTACCTGCCGGAGAGGAAGAACCGGAACCACCGCAATACAGTGTCTCCAATGCCCAACCCCTCCAGGCGGTCCAGGAGGATACCGTGGTCAACGGTATCAAAAGCCGCTGAGAGGTCGAGGAGAACAAGGAAGGAGCATTCACCCCTATCCACAGCCCTCCTCATATCATCCACCAAGGCGACCAAGGCCGTTTCTGTCCCATGCCCAGGCCTGAAGCCCGACTGAAATGGGTCTAGATAATCAGTTTCTTCCAAGTGTGCCTTCAACTGCACCGCCACCACCCGCTCAATCACCTTGCCCAAAAATGGCAGATTTGAGACTGGGCGAAAGTTGTTCAGAACTTGAGGATTCAAGGAGGGCTTCTTTAAGAGCGGTCTTATCACTGCCTCCTTGAGGGCTGATGGCATCACTCCCTCCTCAAGGGAGGCGTTCACCACCGCCTTGATCCCGTCACCCAGTCTCTCTCTGCAGCTCATAATGAGCCAAGATGGGCAAGGATCAAGTAAGCAGGTGGTCGGCCTTACAGATGAAAGCACCTTGTCCACCTCATCAGGAGGAAGAAGCTGGAACCGATCCCACAAAACCGGTTTGCCACAGGCCGCCTCTTGCTCACTAACTGTATCCACAATGTGCAGAGTAACACACCTAATCTGATCAATTTTATCTGCAAAGTGCCTTGCCAAAGCCTCACAGGAGGCCTTAGAATGCTCCAGTGGTTCCGGAGCCACAGGACCGACCAGGCTCCGGACCACTTGGAACAGCCTCCTGGGGCAGCACTCTGCAGACGCGATGGAGGCAGCATAATATTCCTTTTTTGCTGCCTTCACTGCCACGTGATAGGCTGAAGATACAGCTCTAGCCCGTGTCTGATCGTCTTTGGAGCGAGACTTCCGCCACCGGCGCTCTAGCCGTCTCACCTCCTGTTTCAGAGCTCGTAACCGCGGATTGAACCATGGTGCAGTCCGAGCCCTGTTCAGGGGGAGAGGGCGTTTCGGAGCCACCCGATCTAATGCCCCAGTGATTGCGGCATTCCAGCCACCCACCAGGGTCTCGACCGAGTGGCCGTTGGCATGCCCCAGAGAATCCCCAAGCACGTTCAGGAATCCATTTGGATCCATAAGATGCCTGGGGCGGACCATTTTAATGGGTCCTCCACCCCTGCGGAGGGCTTGTGGAACCGAGAAGTCCAACATTACCAGATAGTGATCTGACCATGACAGGGGGGGGGTGGATATACCCCCGACTTCCAGATCACTCCCCGCTTCTCCAGAAACAAACACAAGGTCTAGTGCATGACCGGCTACATGGGTGGGCCCAGTTAGAATATGGTGCAGCTCCCAGGAGGCCATGGTTTCCATGAAGTCCCGAGGTGCTCCTGTGAGGATGGCCTCCGAATGTACGTTGAAGTCCCCCAACACCAGTAAGTTAGGGGACTGTACACGCACATCAGAGACCACCTCAAGCACCTCGGCCAGGGAGTCAGTTGTGCAGCGGGGTGGACGGTACACGAGCAGAATCCCCAGACTGCCCTTCGGGCCCAACCTCCAGTACATGCACTCAGCAACCTTGGTGTCCCGGAGAGGGGGTCTGGTGAAGACCAAGGACTCTCGGTAGATAACAGCCACTCCCCCTCCCCGATCCCCAGCCCTCGGCTGCTGTGCATACGAAAATCCAGCTGGACACATGGCTGCAAGGGTTGGAGCAGCAGCCTTGGCCAGCCAGGTCTCCGTAATACATGCCAGGTCTGCACCCTCATCCAGGATCATGTCATGGATGAGGGAGGTTTTCTGGGTAACAGACCTGGCATTGCAGAGCAGCAAATGAAGGCCAGAAGATGGGGTCACGCCTCCCCCAGCCATCCTTTGGCTCTGGACAGGCCCGGAGCAGGGGACAGATACTACACATCTCTCCCTTGTTCCTCCCCTTAGTAGACTCCGACCACCATGTTCCTTTTATTCTTTGCTCCATTTATTCTAACCCAGATGCTCTTAATGGGGCTATCAAGCTCATCCTCCTGTATTTCTGTGCAGAGATATGTATTTTTCACATACAGTGCAACTCCACCTCCCTTTCCGTTCCTCCTTTTCTTTTTGAATAAGTTATTCAATAAGTTATTCAATAAGTTATTCAATTGCTGTATTCGAGTCATGGGAGTCATCCCACCAAGTTTCAGTTACACCTATCAAGTCATAATTTCCCTCCTGTATTAAGAGTTCAAGTCCGTTCAGTTTGTTTCCCATACTCGGGGCATTAGTATATAGACATCGAAGACCATGTGCTTCATAGTCTGGCCATCTTCCTACATGTTTCTGAAGACTATTACTGGGCGCTGTTAGGGCTGTTCTCTCCGTTGTGGTGCATGAGCCTTCATCCATTGTTACCCCCAACTGTATGTCTCCCTCCCCCATAGAATTCAGTTTAAAGCCCTCTTGATGAAGTTCTTCATGCTGTGGCCAAACACATTCTTCCCAGCCTTTGTGAGGTGGGGCAACCCATCCCTTGCCAACAGCCCATCTTCTGGGAAGTATAGCCTGTGGTTCCAGAATCCAAATCTCTCTTGTCGGCACCACCTTTGTAGCCAGTCATTTACCTGGCGTATTTTTCTTTCCCTTTCTATCCCTCTTCTAACTACTGGAAGGATGGATGAGAAAACTATCTGGGCCCCAAAGTTCTCGAGGTTCCTTCCCAAAGCTTCAAAGTCTGATGTGATTTCTTCGTAGCTCCGCTTGGCGGTATCATTTGTTCCCACATGGATGAGAAGAAAGGGATACCTGTCAGTGGGCTTTATGAGTGTAGACAACCCTTCAGTCATGTCTCTAATCCGTCCTCCCGGGAGACAGCATACCTAGTGAGTCCATGGGTCTTTGCAACATACTTGGGTTTCGATCCCATGCAGCAAGGAGTCTCCAACTACTAATACTCCTCTCTTCTTGTTCTTGTAGGCCTTGGTTTCATCGCCTCTGCTTGACTGACCTTCAGGCTCATGCTCACTCTCATGCAGGTTCCCCTGTAATTTTTCCTCTGCAGGCTGTCCTCCAGTCTCATCCTCAAGTACCTGGAAACGGTTCCATAGTTCCAATGCTTCCACTGGTGTAGAGTGGCTTCTAGTTCTTCTGCTCCTAACTGTCACCCTTTTCCAAGGAGTATCCTCTACTTCATTTTTCCTCATCTCAGCATTACAAATGGGTGTGATCAAAAACAAAGATAGCAAGGACCTAACAGAAGCAGAAGAGATCAAGAAAAGGTGGCAAGAATATACGGAAGATCTGTATAAGAAGGATAATAATATCGGGGATAGATTTGATGGTGTGGTCAGTGAGTTAGAGCCAGACATCCTGAAGAGTGAGGTTGAATGGGCCTTAAGAAGCATTGCTAATAATAAAGCAGCAGGAGATGACAGTATCCCAGCTGAACTGTATAAAATCTTGCAAGATGATGCTGTCAAGGTGATGCATGCCATATGCCAGCAAATTTGGAAAACACAAGAATGGCCAACGGACTGGAAAAAATCACCTTATATCCCCATACCAAAAAAGGGAAACACTAAAGAATGTTCAAACTATTGAACAGTGGCACTTATTTCACATGCCAGTACGGTAATGCTCAAGATCTTACAAGGTAGACTCCAGCAATTCATGGAACGAGAATTGCCAGATGTACAAGCTGGGTTTAGAAAAGGCAGAGGAACTAGAGACCAAACTGACAATATCTGCTGGATAATGGAGAAAGCCAGGGAGTTTCAGAAAAACATCTATTTCTGTTTTATTGACTATTCTAAAGCCTTTGACTGTGTGGATCATCACAAATTGTGGCAAGTTCTTGGTGGTATGGGGATACCAAGTCATCTTGTCTGCTTCCTGAGGAATCTGTATAACGGCCAAGTAGCAATGGTAAGAACAGACCACAGACCAATGGACTGGATTAAGATGGGGAAAGAAGCACAGTAGGGTTGTATACTCTCACCCTACCTATTCAACCTGTATGCAGAACACATCATGTGACGTGCTGGACTTGATGAATCCAAGGCTGGAGTTAAAATCGCTGGAAGAAACATTAACAATCTCCCATATGCAGATGATACCACTTTGATGGCTGAAAGCGAGGAGGAGCTGAGGAACCTTCTGACGAAGCTGAAAGAAGAAAGTGCAAAAGCTGGGTTGCAGTTAAACCTCAAAAAACCCCAAGATTATGGCGACCATCTTGATTGAGAACTGGCAAATAGAAGGAGAAAACATGGAGGCAGTGACAGACTTTGTATTTCTAGGCACAAAGATTACTGCAGACGCTGACTGCAACCAGGAAATCAGAAGACGCTTACTTCTTGGGAGGACAACAATGACAAATCTTGATAAAATAGTGAAGAGCAGAGACATCACACTGACAACAAAGGTCCGCATAGGAGTGGAAGCAATGGTATTCCCTGTCGTAACCTATGGCTGCAAGAGCTGGACCATAAGGAAGGCTGAGCGAAGGAAGATAGATGCTTTTGAACGGTGGTGTTGGAGGAAAATTCTGAGAGTGCCTTGGACTGCAAGAAGATCAAACCAGTCCATCCTCCAGGAAATCAAGTCAGACTACTCACTTGAGGGAAGGATATTAAAGGCAAAACTGAAGTACTTTGGCCACATAATGAGAAGACAGGTTACCCTGGAGAAGATGCTGATGCTAGGGAAAGTGGAAGGCAAAAGGAAGAGGGGCCGTCCAAGGGCAAGATGGATGGATGATATTCTGGAGGTGACGGATTCAACCTTGGGGGAGCTGGGGGTGGCGACGGCCGATAGGAAGCTCTGGCATGGGCTGGTCCATGAAGTCACAAAGAGTAAGAAGCGACTGAACGAATAAACAACAACAACAGCATTACAAGCATCAGTTATGGCCTTGAGTGTCTCTACCGCTGAATATGCAGCACCAGTATGGAATGCATCAGCACATGCAAAGCAAGTAGATATTGCTGTGAATGAGGCAATGTGCATAGTGACGGGATGCCTCAAACAGATGCCCATTAATAAACTATATTCTCTTTACTGGATTTCCCTCCCCTAAGATTAGAAGGGAAGTAGAAGCAGATATCGAAAGAACTAAGCAAGAGACTGATTCTTATCACCCTTTGAGCAGATATATTTCCCCAATTCATCGACTTAGATCTAGAAAGAGTTTTACGTCAAGAACTAATATCCTAGAGGGGACCAAAGAACAGAATCAAATAAGTAAATAGAGGAATGAGATTACCGACTTGAGTATTTTAACGAAGGAAGAAATGGCCACTGGAAATACACTCCTTTATATAGTTTGGAGGACAATGAAAAGGATGAGGGTAGGGGTACCAAGGTGTAAAATGAATTTATTTAAATGGGGGCTGTTGGCTGATGACAATATATTATGTGAATGTAGAGAAATCCAAGATCCAGCGCATCTGATGGTGTGTTGATTACTGCCAGAGTCTTCTACTGTTGACGATCTGCAGCAAGCTAATGACAAAGCTGTGGCGGTGGCTACATTTTGGCAGAGCAAAGTTTGATCTGGATACGAAATAAATAAATCTCAGCATTTTCCTCTTCTGCCTCACCTTGCTGTTGCTCCTCTAGCTTCTGTTCTTCACTTTGCTGCTGTAGTTCCACCATTCTGTCCGAGAATTCTTCGTGTTCTCTTATTCCCTGGAGGGCTCCAGTCCTCTTTGATAATTTGCAGTGCTTCACAGGCTTTAAATAATATACACCTTTGCCATTTTTTAATGCTCTCATTCAATTATGGGAAGAAATCAAGATGTAACCATATATTCAGCACAATCATTTATAAAGTCAAATTATATGCAGAATATGTAGGCTCTGTTGAGTTTTTCCATGAATAAGCAAACCCAATTAAACAACAAGATCTAGGCATTCAGTTCCAAGAGAGACACCACTGCCCTGTCTTCACCAGGAATACCATGACTCCACTACATTTCAACATGAAGAAGCCGTCAGGTTCTATGTCACTGCTATTCAGTTCCCACTGCCATTTCCACAGTCATAGTTTTTTCAATATTTTTTTAATTGCTGGATTTGGGGGTGTTTAGGAAAACTAAACTTCTATCATTCCAGCAAGACAAGTTCTCATCATCCCTTCTGCCAGCATAGGTAAGCGTGACCACCAAGTGGGAATGGTAGATGGGAACAACGTGTGTTCATAGGTCACTGGTGCCCAAGTTGGCTTGTTCGTATGTGTAGTGGCAGTGACTACTGAACAGTGCTGGATAGGAACCTGTGACACCTGAGGTGAAGATAAAAGGACTAACTTGTAAAATTAATTTGTTTTCCATATTCTTCCTTTGCTTACTTCACTGTGTTAAGTCTTACTGACACACATACAATAGTCTCTTCTTATGCAAGTAAAAAATCAATACTAAGCAAACTGTAGCCATTTGTCAATTGAGAAAAATCTTGAGGGAATTTAATTTTTCTCTTGAAGGCAGTAACTGGAGAACATGCACCTCCATCAAAAAAAGCACTTAATCCTACCTTTTTTCTAATGCTATTTTCAAACATTCACAGCCTGTGGCTGGGCTTGCGCAATCAGTGAGGGAAACAACGCAGTATGGGTTATTCCCCCCGTGCCAGTGTGTGCTGCTCACGCAACCATCATTTACCTAATTACCCATGTGGCATCATCCAAAACTGGTGCACTGCACAGCGGGGATGACTTCTAACCCACCCCACAACCCCTACAACATGCCCCTACTATGCTACACTAGCTCTTATGTATTTTCTTGTCAGCTATTTTGAAAGTTTTTTGAAACAGAAAGATGGAGTGCGAATGTTAGAAATAAATATTCTGGAATACTCTCCTGAATGAGACTTAACCAACCCCCTGAGTTTTTTCATCAGAAGATATTATTATTATTATTATTATTATTATTATTATTATTATTATTATTTCTTCAGTGGGTTTATAATGTGTGATTTTGGATGTTTCTGCTGTCTGATTTGACTGTGATTCTTATTGTGTTCCTGTATTATTCCTTTTATAGAGTAAATTAATTATTGACTTGTATAGTATTTTATGATTAGTGATGTGTATTTTTATCTATCCTGGTAGCCGCTATTAAATAAATAGGTAAGAAATACGTTTTAAAATATGTAACTTAAGGTGACACTAAACTGCTGTGAATGCACCATATATCCGAAGTTCTGGAAGTCTTAAATACAAGCAGCAACATTGCTCTTCATTCTGAATTAGGAAGAGCTTATAGTCACAGTGCTCAGAAAAATCAACCAATACTTTTATGACAAAAGATTGCAAACTCACCTGCTCAGGAGTAGTTTCAGTAGTGGCCTACTCTAGACTAAATGGGTTCAAAGTGAAGCAGACAATGTCAGCAAGAGACATTGTGATGCCTTCACATGGACTTGGATAAAGCTCAAGGGTAGTGCTTCATGTTAAAGCTAGAACAGCTGCTGCTAGTGTGTCTCTTCCATACTTATGTGGACATTCCCTCCCAAGAGAACTCAAATCATGCCATCAATGACCTTTACAATCAGAGTTGAGTTTACAGCAGCTATAGCCTACTGCTGCCTCTGTTATGTATTTAGCTCCCCAATATAAACATTATTTTCTATTTATTGTGAATAAGTTGGTCCTGCAGAGGCTACATTTCTTACATTATGTGCATGTTGTTCAGTCATGCAGTCATGTCCGACTCTTCGTGACCCCATGGACCATAGCACGCCATGTGTATGTGTATGTGCATAGATACACATAACGTAACACACACACCTTACATTCCACAGCATACCTTCTTACTGGAATTGACAGTCCCCTTTCCCAACCCAAGGATTGTTGAAGGGTATGAACTCTTACACTCTTGCATTCTTCTATCAGATAAATTTATTGTGGGTGCCACTGCACAGCCACTTCCCCTAATCCAGGTTATCTTTAAGTTTTTGATGAGGGAAGTCCTACATATCTGCATTCCTTCTATGTGCAGGTTGGGTGAATGATGGTGATGATGATAATTGGATTTTTAAATGCATTCCTTAAAAAAAAAAAAGACTCAAAACTACTTACAACAGAATTAAAACATACAAAATTTAAAACAGCTAAAATAACCACTAAAATGCAACCACCCCATAAAACAAATAAAACATCAGTGACAACCATAAACAACTCAACTGATCAGTGACATTTATAAACAACTTGACAATACTGGGCTCCAAAACTAATTTAGTACTAGGAAAATGCTATTGTCTCCCAGACCAGAACAGTCAGGGTGATCTTGAGATGGAAAACGACATCAGGGAGGCCTCCAAGCAAAGAAGTGTTGTATAATGGGAGACTTCAATTACCCCCACATTGACTGGATAAATGCTTGTTCCAGTCACAACAAAGAGGTTAAATTTCTTGATGCCCTAAACACCTGTGCCTTAGAACAGCTGGTCATGGAACTGATAAGAGGGGAGGTGACCCTGAACTTAATCCTAGGTGGTGTCACCCAGGACCTCATAAAAGATGTAAATGTTGTTGAACCTCTTGGAAATAGTGACCACAGTGCTATCAGATTTAATATATATTTAACATAAAAACTACCACAGAAATCCAACGCAGTCACATTTGACTTCAAAAGAGGAAATTTGTCTAAAATGAGGGAACTGGTAAAAAGGAATTTGACTTCAAAAGAGGAAACTTCTCTAAAATGAGGGAACTCATTTTAGAGAATTTGTCTAAAATGAGGGAACTGGTAAAAAGGGAGTTGAAAGGGGGAGTCAAGAGGCTTAAATCCCTTCAAAATGCTTGGAGGTTACTCAAAACCACAATAATAGAAGCACAGCTAGAATGTATACCACAGGTTAGGAAAGGTAGCACCAAGTCCAGGAGGCTACCAGCATGATTAACGAGCAGTGTCAAGGAAGCTATTAGAGAAAAGAAGACTTCCTTCAGAAAATTAAAGTCTTGCCAAAACAAGGAAAACAAAAGGGAGATGCAAGCAGACAATAAGAGACCCAAAAAGGTATTTTGAGGAGCATATTGCTAACAACATCAAGGTCAACAATTAAGAATTCTTTAAATATATCAGAAGCAGGAAACCAGCTAGGGAGGCAGTTGGGCTGTTGGATGATAATGGAGTTGAAGGATTACTAAAGGAGTATAAGGAGATTGCAGAGAAGCTGAATGAATTCTTTTCATCCGTCTTCACTGCAGTAGAGTACAGATACCTGTGCCAGAACAGATGTTTTCTGGAAAAAAAATTGAGGCAAACAGTGGTGACAAACAATGAAGTTCCCAACTTCATTGACAAATTGAAAGTTAATAAATCACTGGACTCAGTTGGTATCCATCCTAGAGTTCTTAAAGAACTCAAATATGAAATTGCTGATCTAACAAAAGTATATAACATGTCCATAAGATCGGCCTCTGCACTGGAGAATGGCCAATGTAACACCAATTTTTAAAAAGGGATCCAGGGGGGATCCAGGAAATTACAGGCCAGTAAGTTTAATATCTATTCTGGGTAAACTGGTTGAAATCATTATTAAAGATCTAATCAGCAGGCATATAGGAGAAGCCCTGCTGAAAAAGAATCAACATGGCTTCCACAAAGGTAAGTCCTGTCTGACTAACCTTTTAGAGGTCTTTGAGAGTATCAATAAACATGTGGACAGAACAGAAAGCAGAGAATAGGAATAAATAGTAAATTCCCCCAGTGGAGGGTTGTAAACAGTGGGGTCCCATAGGGATCTGTATTGGGAGCAATGCTTTTCAATTTATTCATAAATGATCTGGAATTCGCCAAGCTTGCTGATGAAACCAAATTTTTAGAGTGGCTTTTATTTTATTTTTATTTATATACTTATTAAATTTCTTAAACGTCCATCTGGCCAGTCACCCAGCCACTCTGGGCAATGTACAGTGGTACAATTTAAAACAGTAAAATTATGCATTAAAACATTATTTAAAAATCCCTAACCCACCCCAAATGCCTGCCTGAATAACCAAGTTTTCACTGTGTGGCGGAAGCTCATTAAAGAGGGGGCATGGCGGAGTTTCCTAGGGAGGGAATTCCACATAGTGGGGTCCACCACATAGAAGACCCCCTCCCTCATCCTCACCAGCCTAGCTATCATGGCTGATGGGACAGAGAGAAGGCCATCCGAGGCTGATCTTGTTAAGCGGCCTGTCTGGTCGCCACCACCCGCTCAATGATCTTGCCCAAGAATGGGAGATTCGAGACTGGGCGAATGTTGTTCAAAACTTGGGGACCCAAGGAGGGCTTCTTTAGGAGCGGTCTTATCACTGCCTCCTTGAGGGCTGATGGCATCACTCCCTCCTCAAGGGAGGCGTTCACCACCACCCTGATCCCCTCACCCAATCTCTCTCTGCAGCTCAAAATGAGCCAAGATGGGCAAGGATCAAGTAAGCAGGTGGTCGGCCTTACAGATGAAAGCACCTTGTCCACTTGTTTTAAACAAAATGGGACTATAAGGAGCTCCAAAAGGATCTCTCCAAACTTGAAGAATGGGAATTAAAATGGCAAATGCAGTTCAGTGTAAGCAAGTGTAAACTGATGCACGTTGCACATTGGGGCAAAAACTCCCATCTTCAAGTATAAGCTGATGGGTTCTGAGCTAGCAGTGACTGACCAAGAAAAAGATGTTGGGGTTGTGATGGACAGATCAATGAAACCGTCAACCCAGTGTGCATTGGCTGTGAAAAAAGGCAAATTCCGTGTTAGGTATAATGAGAAAAGGAATTGAAAATAAAAATGCCGCAATCATGCTGCCCTTATACAAATAATGGTGCGACCACAGAATACTGTGTACAGTTTAATTTTTGTGACCTGCCCAGCGAGCTTTGGCTATTGGGCAGTACAGAAATGTAATAAATAAATGAATAAAACAGTTCTGGTTATCACACCTAAAAAGACTACTGTAGAGTTGGAAAAAGTGCAGAAAAGATCAACCAAAATGATCAAGGGGCTGGAGCAACTCCTCTATGAGGAAAGGTTATAGCAGCTGAGATTGTTTGGCTTAGAAAATAGGTAAGGAGAGACATGATAGAGGTGCACAAAATTATGCACGGTGTGGAGAAAGTGAATAGGGAGACATTTTTCCCCCTCACTCATAATACTAGAACCCAGGGTCATCCCATGAAGCTGATCGATGGGTGATTCAGGAGAGATAAAAGGAAGTACTTCTTCACACAGCACATAGTTAAACTATGGAATTCACGTCAACTTCACACAGCACATAGTTAAACTATGGAATTCACTTCAACAATTGGCGAAAGCCACCAATTTGGATGGCTTTAAAAGGGGGTTGGACAAATTCATGTAGGATAAGGCTATTGACAGCTACTGGTCCTGATGGCTATATGCTACATCCAGTATCAGAGACAGCATGCCTATGTACCCCACTTGCTGGGAAACATGGGCGGGCGGGTGTTGTTGCACTCATGTCCTGCCTATGGATTTCCCATAGGCAGCTGGTTGGCCACTGTCTATGCCGAACTAGATGGATCCATAGTCTGATCCAGCATGGCTCTTCTAATGTTCTTATTAAATAGCCCATCAGATGGCTGGACGTGGAAGAAAAGTCTTAACCTTGTGTCGAAAAGATGACAATGTTGACACCAGGTGGGCCTCACTGGGGAGAGTATTCCATAAATGGGGGGTGGGGGTGGGGGTGTCATCACCTGTTTACCAGCCTCCATTACAAGATGAACTTTGTGAGTACCAAAATTTTGCTTTTTATCTGTTGTGAAAGAACTCAAAACTCCTTTTCACTTGGCAGCTCTTCAGCCTCTGCTTTCTGTGCCACTTCATTAGTTCATATTATAGGGCAAATTGCATTAAAATTAATTCTCCTTTATTATGTACTAAGAAAAACATCAAAACATCAAATAGCATCCAATTTATATGCATCATATATAATGAAAGTTTATTACATTCCTTATTTTATAAAACAAATGAGCTTGAGTATGCTATTCCAATTATGACTACAACATGTCAACTCTTGCCTAATACACTTGCTCAAGATGTGTAGCACAGTCCAGATATGAATGGAAAATGCACTGAGCCGCATCAATTTAATGCATGTGCTGCCTTCTGATAATGTCACTCATTTAAACTAATGTTCTACAAAACAATGATCTACCACCTAGCAGAGGCGAAGAGACTGAAATGTTTCACAGATTCTTCAACCAAATCTTCCAACACAGTATTTTTCAAGCACAAACAGGAATTCTGGTCTTGTCTCATGTTCTAACCTTTCCTCTTCCTCTTCCTCTCTCTCTCTCTCTCTCTCTGTCTCATGGAAAATTGCTGATTGGTAATAGCAGACTTCAACTTACTACATGAAACTGGAGATTCAAAACTTTGCCCAACTGAATTTCCTTGTAGATGAGTTTGGACATTTCACTTACCGCACTGAAGTTTGCAGTTTTTTCTAGCCTGCTTCTTCAGATGCATGAAGGTTTTGCAAATTTATTTCCAAATTAGCCCTTTATATAATTGGTGTATTGTATATCTGTGTGTGTAGTAATTTGAAAGTATAGTTAAATATTGTCTCCAGTAATTATGGGTTGGAGTTTAGACTCCACCCCTTTAGCTTGTGCTTGTGATTACTTTCGTTTTCCTATTTAGTTCAGTGTTAGCCTGTTCCTCAATCAACGGCCTCTTGTTGTTTGGGCCTACAAGTGAGCACTCTCTTTCATTTATATTACATAAATGAGAACTTAACAGTGGCGATGAGAAAAATCAGACCATGTCAGACTAAGAAAAAATAGAGAAATTCAATTCAGAAACTCAAGAATGGCAACAATATCTGGAAAGACTAGGCCACTATTTTCTTGCTAATGAAATCACTCAAGAGGACAAACAAAAGGCAATATTCCTCAATGTTTGTGGCAGTAAAACTTAGTCCCTTTTAAGAAGTTTGGTGCAACCACAAAAGCCAGGAGATAAAAGTTTGGTGCAGCTACAAAATATCTTGTCTGATCACTATCTTCCAAGGCCAAGCATAATTGCAGAATGTTTCAAATTCCATAATAGGAGGAGGAAGAAGGGGAATCTATATCTGAGTATATAGCTGATCTCAAAAAGCTTACAGAACACCGTTCTTTTAGAAATGCTCTGCAGGAGATGCTGAGAGATAGCTTTGTATGTGGAGTTGGTGATATTAAAATTCAAAAGCAATTACTGGCCGATAGGAAGCTGACCTGGGATAAAGCTGTAAAAGTATCAACAGCCATGGAAGCAGCAGTGAAAAATGTACAGGATTTGCATCTTGAAAATAAAGACACTTAATGTGAGTCTATAAACCAGGGGTACAGCCCTCAACCAAGGCTTGGAGATCTGGAGAAGTGTTTTTGTTGTGGAGGAATGCATTTATCCTCTGTTTGTTGACACAGAACGTCCCATGCGATAATGCAGAAAAACTGGGCATTTAGCAAGAAGTTGCAAAGGGAATTATCAGGCTGAACAACCATGTCAGGCTAAAGGATGGGCTAGAAAACAAAAAGCTTACCATGTACAAAAGGAGATGGGTGAGGAAGCAGATGAAGAAGTCCACACTGTTTACAGTGTAATGGGAAAAAAGTGGAGACTTATAAAGTAACTGTACGGTTCAATAAGCATCCAGTAAGCATAGAAATAGATACTGGTGCATCTGTTACAGTACTCAGTGAAGAGACTTATCAACTATGCAGATGATACCACTTGGATGGCTGAAAGCGAGGAGGAGCTGAGGAACCTTCTGACGAAGCTGAAAGAAGAAAGTGCAAAAGCTGGGTTGCAGTTAAACCTCAAAAAAAACCCAAGATTATGGCAACCAGCTTGACTGATAACTGGCAAATAGAGGGAGAAAACGTGGAGGCAGTGACAGACTTTGTCTTTCTAGGTGCAAAGATTACTGCAGATGCTGACTGCAGCCAGGAAATCAGAAGACATTTACTTTTTGGGAGGAGAGCAATGACAAATCCTGATAAAATAGTGAAGAGCAGGGACATCACACTGACAACAAAGGTCCGCATAGTGAAAGCAATGGTATTCCCCGTCGTAACCTATGGCTGCGAGAGCTGGACCATAAGGAAGGCTGAGCGAAGGAAGATAGATGCTTTTGAACTGTGGTGCTGGAGGAAAATTCTGAGAGTGCCTTGGATTGCAAGAAGATCAAACCAGTCCATACTCCAGGAAATCATGCCAGACTGCTCACTTGAGGGAAGGATATTCAAGGCAAAACTGAAGTACTTTGGCCACATCATGAGAAGACAGGATACCCTGGAGAAGATGCTGATGCTAGGGAAAGTGGAAGGCAAAAGGAAGAGGAGACGACCAAGGGCAAGATGGATGGATGATATTCTGGAGGTGATGGACTCGACCTTGGGGGAGCTGGGGGTGGCAACGGCCGACAGGAAGCTTTGGGGTGGGCTGGTCCATGATGTCACAAAGAGTCGGAAGGGACTGAACGAATAAACAACAAAAAAAGGAGGTCTGAGTCCATTGGCCAAGACAAAGTGAAATTAAGGACTTATACCAGGGAAAATATCCCAGCCCTGGGATCAGTAAGTATTCCAGTCACATGCAAAGGACAGCATAGAGTCTTAGAGGCCTTAGTAGTAAAGGGAGAAAGGCCAAATGTGTTTGTTAGAACACAGCTAAAGGTACTGAGACTAGACTGGGACCAAATCTGCAAGGTTGAGGTACACAAATGGTCAGACCTACATGAAATTCTGGGGGCACCAAGAGGGGTTAGGTACAGTAAAAGGAATAAACGCCAGGATTTATATCCAGGAGGGCAGCCAGCCTAAGTATTATAAAGCCCGAGCAGTGTCCTATGCTCTCAGAGAGAGAATTGAAACAGAATTTGACAGAGTGGAACAAGAGAGCATCATTTCCCTTGTACAGTTTTCTGAATGGGCAACACCTATAATACCTGTGGTTAAGACTGATGGGAACATCCGCATCTGCGGGAACTATAAAGTCACAATTTATCATGTTTCTAAACTAGATAATTACCCCATCCCAAGAACCAAGGACCTGCTAGCCGTGCTTGGAGGAAGCCTACATTTTAGCAAATTGGACATGTCCCAGGCGTACCAACAGATGGAACTGGAGGAGGACTGCAAGAAATTCAGCACA
Source organism: Heloderma suspectum (assembly GCF_057233095.1). Lineage (NCBI taxonomy): Eukaryota > Metazoa > Chordata > Lepidosauria > Squamata > Helodermatidae > Heloderma > Heloderma suspectum. Next base: position 61,896,676 of record NC_139461.1, read on the forward strand.
ATTAATATGCACAGGAGATTGTACCAGTACAACAGCTTGGCTTATGGAGTTTCATCAGTGTCAGGCATATTCCAAAGGACCATGGAAAACTTAAAGGAGATCCTGTAGTAGTGGAGTAGTGGTGAGGATTGATGATATTCTCATCACAGGCAAAAGTGATCAAGACCATTTCTCAACATTTGAGAAAGTATTTCAGAGACTGGAAGAAGCAAGGATACATATGAAACCAAAGAAATGCTTTTTTATGAAACCTGAAGTTCGGTATCTAGGTTAGGGATGACGCGAACGTCCGGTTGGGGCTCAAAGCCCGGCGAGAAGTTGCTGGTTCAGCCCCCCCTGGACACCAGCTCGCGGACCTGAGCTCTTGCCTGACCTGCTCCCTCAGCAAGGAGAAGGGAAGAAGGCAGCACTTCTCCTCCTTCCCCCATCCTTGCTACAGAGGCATTGGCACAGGAAAGGCTGGTTGTTTTCTGTAAGTTGTCCTGGCCTTATGGAAAATGACTAGCTTGTCCCTTACTGCCTCTACAGTAGCAGGTGGTGGCAGAGGGAAGAAGGAAGCACCTATCCTCTTCTCCCCGCCCCTACCTGCTTGAGGCCAGGGCAAGAGGCTGCAGGCTGGCCACCCAGGCCCTTTTCCCCTGCGCTGGCCCTTGACAGCCAGCGCGAGGAAGAAGGTGACGGTGGCACCACAGCGCTTTCACCCTGGCCTCCTCTAGATAAGGCCAGGGTGAGAGGCTGGGGGCTGGCCTCCGTCGCCCTCCTTCCCCGTGCTGGCCCTTGACAGTCGGCGGAAGGAAGAGGGGCAGCTCGCACAGCTCGCGGGCAGTCAGGGCGAGCAAGGAAGCTCGCTGAGCAGGCCCGGGCTATGCAAGCTGTGGGGGGCAGCTCGTTGAGCTCCTTGCCCTCAGATGTAGATGCGCTCGTCCATCTCTAATCTAGATTTTAAGATAGATAAGGAGGGAATTCATACCACAGCAGACAAAGTAGTTGCAACTGAAGAGGCACCACCCCCACAGTACTCTGTTTCATTTATATTACATAAATGAGAACTTAACACTGTTTGTCACTAGAAAAGATCTCCCTTCTTTTGTACATGCACCAGTAAGTGTAGTAAAAGATAATATGCTGGATGGAGCAATCCAATGTCCCCTAGACATTGTCTGGGGACATAGGATAGTTCAGTTTCCTGGATGCATATTTGAAGGCAGAACTCCAAGCTCGGAGCTAGGAATCCACACTCTCTTCTCCCACCCCCTCATAGCCAGCTCAGAGAGAATCAAGCTAGTCCATGCTCAGTAAATGGAGAATGGAGAGGGGGGAGACGGGGCATTCCTGGGGGCGGGGAGGGGTGGAGACCAGGGCAGCTAGCTTATGCCTTTTCTTATCGCCACCCCAGCCTCCTTCCTTCCCCCTCCCCAAAGCCTCTGCTAGATGGGCGACATCACCCATCTAGTTAAGCTGCACTGTGGGAGGTGCAAGGCGCCTCCCACTCTGCACTGGATACTAGGGATGTAAGAGAAATCTGCCACCTATTCAAACTAGGCTGGATTCTTTGGAATCCAGCCTCCAGAATCCGCAGAGGGACGGCTCCACCTACCTCCACCCCAGGAGGATTCTGTCTGGAACGGCACTCGGCTTGAGGCCTTAACTGGAACCATTTGCCTCTGCACCGATCACCACTTTCCTTTAAAAAATGGCGATCGGCAGGATGTGCCCATAGACTTATACGCAAGATTCACAGCTCTATTCTGCATATAAGTCTATGGACACATCCTGCGATCAGCGCAGAGGCGAATGGGCTAGGTAAGCCTCCCTAAAACCAGGTGGCTCTGCGGAATCCTCGTGGAGCAGAGCAGCTCCGGAGGATTCTGGGGGGGGGGGAATGGATTGGCCCCCCCGCCGGGCAGATTCCCCACTGGAATGGAAGGTGGAGAAACCGTACATCCCCACTTGATACACATAAGCCTCCTAGTTCAGAAGCTTACATGTACCCAGGGCACAACCCAGGGTACGGTGCCCTAAGAAAAGTAGCAGTTCTCCACACAAAGAAACCGTTCTTTCACCAACATGTGTGAAGTCAAAAAGCTAAACTATTTGAGTTGCACTAATGTTAGTGAAGAAAAGGATGGACAGATCATCTGATGGTACCCCAGATTTAGGTACAGGCAAATGTACATTCATAGAAGCATAGAATAGTAGGGTTGGAAGGGGACAATAAGACCGTCGAGTCCAACCCCCAGCTCAATGCAGGAATCTAAGTCAAAGCATCCCTGACAGATGGCTGTCCAACCTCATCCTGAATGCCTCCAGTGTGGGAGAGCCCACCACCTCCCTAGGGAATTCATTCCACTGTCATATTGCTCTATCAGTCAGGACGTTTTTCCTGATGTTCAGCTGGAATCTGGCTTCCTGTCACTTGAGCCTATTATTCTGTGTCCTGCACTCCAGGATGATCGAGAAGAGATCCTGGCCTTCCTCTCTGAGACAACCTTTCAAATACTTGAAGAGTGCTATCATATCACCCCTCAGCTTTCTCTTCTCAAGGCAAAACATGCCCAGTTCTTTCAGTCTTTCTTCATAGGGCTTTGTTTTCAGTCCGCTGATCATCTTTGTTGCCCTCCTCTGAACCCTCTCCAGCTTGTCTGCACCCTTCTAAAGTGTGGTGCCCAGAACAGGACACAGTACGCCAGATGAGGCCTAACCAGTGCTGAGTAGAGGGGAACTAGTACTTCACAGAATTTGGAAGCTATATTTCTATTAATGCAGCCCAAAATAACATTTGCCTTTTTTGCAGCCACATCACATCGTTGGGTCATATTCAGCTTGTGATCTGCCACAATTCCAAGATCCTTCTAGCTTGTAGTATTGTTGAGCCAAGTATCCCCCATCTTGTAACTGTGCATTTGGTTTCTTTTTCCTGGGTGCAGAACTTGGCATTTAACACTATTAAATGTCATTCTGTTGTTTTCTGCCTAGCACTCCAGCCTATCAAGATCACTTTGAATTTTGTTTCTGTCTTCCAAGGTATTAGCTATCCCGCCCAATTTTGTGTCATCTGCAAATTTGATCAGCATTCCCTGCACCTCCTCATCCTAGTCATTAATAAAAATGTTGAAGAGCACTAGGCCCAGGACTGAGCCCTGCGGTACCCCGCTTGTTAACTACCCCCAGTTTGAGAAGATCCCATTGATAAGCACTCTTTGAGTCCGATTCTGTAGCCAACTGTGGATCCACCGGATCGTTGTTTCATCTAGCCCACTTTGAGCTACTTTGCTCATCAGGATATCATGGGGCACTTTGTCGAAAGCTTTGCTGAAGTCGAAGTATATTATGTCTACAGCATTCCCACAGTCCACAGGGGAGGTTACCTGATAAAAAAATGAGATCAGATTCGTCTGGCAGGATTTGTTCTTGACAAATCCATGTTGGCTTCCAGTAATCACTGCATTGTTTTCAAGGTGCTTACAGATGGATTGCTTTATCATCTGCTCCAGAATTTTCCCAGGGATGGTGTCAGACTGACTGGTCTGTAGTTCCCAGGTTCCTCTTTTTTGCCCTTTTTGAAGATAGGGACAATATTAGCCCTCCTCCAGTCATCTGGCACTTCCCCCATCCTCCATGATTTCTCAAAGATAATACACAGTGGTTCTGAGAGTTCTTCTGCCAGTTCCTTTATTACTCTAGGATGCAGTTCATCTGGCCCTGGAGATCTGATCTCATTCAAAGTAATTAGATGTTCCTTGACCATAAGTCTATCGATCTCAACCTGCAATCCTGCCCCTTCAGCCTGTACTTCGCCTTTGCCAGGGGGGACATAGACCCTCTTTTGGGAGAAGACTGAGCTGAAGTAGGGATTGAGCACTTCTGCCTTTTCCTTGTCATCTGTTATCATTTTGCCATCCTTATTTAATAGTTGAACCACCATTTCTTTCCTCTGCCTTTTACTATGCACATATCTGAAGAAAGCCTTTTTGTTGCTTTGATCATCCCTCGCTAACCTCAGCTCATTCTCAGCTTTAGCCTTCCTGACGCCATCCCTGCAATTCTGTGCTACCTGCCTGTACACTTATTTTGTAGCTTGGCCTTCCTTCCACTTCCTGTATCTGTCCTTTTTTGTTTTCAGGTCATCTCTGAGCTTTTTGTGAAGCCACATTGGCTTCTTCTGTTGTCATCCGACTTCTTTTCTTGTTGGAATTGTTTGTAAATGTGCCTTTAGAATTTCCTTTTTTAAAAGCTCCCACCCATCTTGGACTCCTTTTCTCATTAGAGTCGCTTGCCATGGGACCTTACTGATCATTGTCTGAGTTTATGAAAATCAGCTTTCCTAAAATCCAGGGTACGCGTTTGACTACACTCGGCTTTTGCTTCCCTTAGAACCAAGAACTCAAGTACAACATGGTCGCTTTCCCCCAGAGTTCCTGTAACTGCTACTTTATCCACTAAGTCATCTCTGTTGGTTAGGATCAAGTCAAGGATAGCCGATCCTCTAGTTCCTTCCTCTACTTTCTGTAGGAGGAAGTTATCCACCACACAAGTCAGGAATTTCCTGGAGGGGCCATGTTTTGTAGAATTTGTCTCCCAACAAATATCGGGGAAACTGAAGTCCATCATTACTACTACATCATGCCTCCTTGAAACACTGGCAATTTGCTTTTCAAAAGTTTCATCCTCGTCTTCTCCTTGACTGGGTGGGCGGTAGTAGACTCCGACCACCATGTTCCTTTTATTCTTTGCTCCATTTATCTTAACCCAAGTGCTCTCGATGGAGCCATCAAGCTCATCCTCCTGTATTTCTGTGCAGAGATATATATTCTTAACATATAGTGCAACTCCACCTCCCTTTCTGTTCCTCCTGTTCTTTTTGAATAAGTTATATCCTTCAATTGCTGTATTCCAGTCATGGGAGTCATCCCATCAAGTTTCAGTTACACCTATCAAGTCATAATTTCCTTCCTGTATTAAGAGTTCAAGTTCGTTCTGTTTGTTTCCCATACTCTGAGCATTAGTGTATAGACATTGAAGACCATGCGCTTTATAGTCTGGCTTTCTTCTTACATGTTTCTGAAGACTATTACTGGGCACTATTAGAGCCGTTCTCTGTTGTGGTGCATGAGCCTTCATTTATTGTTACCCACAACTTTACATCTCCCTCCCCCATAGAATTCAATTTAAAGCCCTCCTGATGAAGTTCTTCATGCTGTGGCCAAATACACTGTTCCCAGCCTTTGTGAGGTGTAACCCATCCCTTGCCAACAGCCCATCTTCCAGGAAGTATAGCCCATGGTCCCAGAATCCATATCTCTCTCTCTGGCACCACCTTCGTAGCCAGTCATTCACCCGGAGTATTTTTCTTTCCCTTTCTTTCCCTCTTCTAACTACTGGAAGTATGGATGAGAAAACTATCTGGGACCCAAAGTTCTTGAGTTTCCTTTAGGGATGTACGAAAGTCACTTACCTGTTCGTGGATTATGTTGATGGGGGGGGCGTTCCTTCCCTACCCCCAGAATCCACGCCGGGGTGGGGGAGGAGCTCCATTCCTCCCCCCCCCCCAGAATTCTCAGAGGCCGGCTATGCTCTGCAGCAGCTCCACGGAGCAGCGAACCAGGCCTGGCCAGGCCAGAGCCATCCGCAGCCGGATTTCCGTTTCCGTTTGCAGCCGTTTGCAAACGCAGCCGTTTGCGTACGCGGTTTTTGTTTTTGTTTTAACCCACCCAGCCATGATAGGCTATGTAAAGATTTACGTAGCCTATCACATCGGTTTTTTTTTTTAAATCTAGTCATGATAGGCTATGTAAATGATAGGCACACGTCTTTCTTTTTCTTTCTTTCTTTTTTTTTTTTTACCAGAGTGGAAATGGTGGTGGCAGCAGCTGGTCAGAAGACCGGCCGCCGCTGCCACCAGAGCCGCTGCCACCCGGAAGATCCGCCCCAGGTGAGTCTCGTCCCGGGGGGGATCCGTGGGGGGGCGGGCCATTCTGCCATGGAGTTCGGGGGGCCGAATGCACTGGCATTCGGCCTCACCGTGATCCGTGGCGGAATTCTCTGCCATCCCTAGTTTCCTTCCCAAAGCTTCAACATCTCACGTGATTTCTTCGTAGCTCTGTTGGTGGTATCATTTGTTCCCATATGGATGAGAAGAAAGGGATACCTGTCAGTGGGCTTTATGAGTACAGGCAACCCTTCAGTCACATCTCTAATCTGTCCTCCTGGGAGATAGTATACCTGGCGAGTCTATGAGTCTTCATGACATACTTGGGTTTCAATCCCACGGAGCAAGGAGCCTCCCACTACGACTACTCTTATCTTCTTGTTGTAGGCCTTGGTTTCATCGCCTCTGCTTTACTGACCTTCAGCCTCTTGCTCGTTCTTGTGCAGGTTCCCCTGTAATTTTTCCTCTGCAGTCTGTCCTCCAGTCTCATCCTCAAGTACCTGGAAACGGTACCATCATTCCAATGCTTCTACTGGCGTAGAGTGGCTTCTAGTTCTTCTGCTCCTGTCACCCTTTTCCAAGGAGTATCCTCTACTTCATTTTTCCTCATCTCAGCATTTTCCTCTTCTGCCCCAGCTTGCTGTTGCTCTCTTAGCTTCTGTTCTTCACTTTGCTGCTGTAGTTCCTCTGTTCTGTCCAAGAACTCTTCGTGTTCTCTTATTCTCTGGAGGGTCGACACTTGCCGCTCCAGTCCTCTTACTTTTTCTTCCAACAGTGTAATCAGCTTGCACTTGTTGCACGTGTAGGCCATGTTGATCTCAGGAAAGAAAACAAAATAGCCCAATTGATGAATTATTATTCTCATTTCACTCTAGTGAAGCTTTCTTGTGAGGTGCTCTCACCCACTCAGATTTAACTATGTTCTAAAGAGTATAACCTCCTCTGGTTCATGTCTAAATAGAAATATGGCTGTACTGTCATGAGAAACAGGAAAAGTAAAGCCACTATATTGCTGCTTTCCTTTGTCATAAAATGATCACAAAAGGAAATGAAAAACAGATTTTTACTGGGAGTCAGTACCATCAGTCAAAATTACAATAAAAGAAACATGCAATGGATACAACTCACACTACATAGCAGAACTAAAGCACACACATGTACATTTGAGGACTTCATGTTCCCTCTTGAAACTGCTGCTGTCACAAAATGAAAGCATCTTTCATTTTTTGAGAACTTGGGTCTTAAAAGAATAATGATTGCCACCTATTGTGATTTACAAACACACAAATTTAGTATATTGTTCCTACCAGTAGAGAGCATGTGGTTTGTTGACTGTAGCTTGAGTTTGTTTTTCTAATTCCAATTCAACTTCTACAGTGTGTTTAGGATCAACCCAAATGTTCAGAGACTCTGGCAAACTAAAAATGAAATGCTGTAGAATGAAATGCTGAGCTGTAATGAAACAAAAAAGGAGAAAAAGAATCCTCCCACCACCACCACCACAGCACATTTGTCTAAGGTTGATAACCGTTCACAAATCCAGTATTATTGTTGCGTGTTCTATGAGCAGAATGAAACTTTTGCTTCTGAAGATGAAGGAAATAACACTAACAGATCAAGGTTCAATGACCCAGACGTGTCATTTTCAGAAGGAAAAATGCAACATCTTAATTCTCTGGCATCTGTTATCCTCTAGTTATCTTTTATATATTTTCTTGGCTTGAAAAAAAAATCCATAAGGCAAATCGCTTTTCCTTCTCTAAATTATTCAGGTTGCATTACAGCTTCCCTCCACCCACCCCACCCTCCAACTTCCCCATCAAGAAGGAGCACAAGAGAATCTGTACTTTGTTTCATAACATTTCCCTGAAGACAGAGATAACCCTATGTGGTCTTATCTGTTTTTCTGTTATTCTTGGAAAGATTGCACTGCTCATTATACAGTTTGATGATATCAACCTAGCTTTCCAGTATTCTCTGTGGTCTGTTCACTTAGTTCTACACATTATTAAAGTCTGGTACTCAGATGAGGTTATTCTCGTTTTGCAAATCTATGTGAGCTTTAGTGTTGTAAATTTACACTCCCTGTACTAATTATTAAAACAATTCCATTAAAGGTAACTTATTAATATGAGCCTCACATGAATAGATAGAGAGAGAAACACATTGGGTGGCTGAGTCTCTGCCAAAGAGGATAATGAAAAAGTTCAAGTAGCTTCAGACCTGAGATTTTAAAGACCTGAGAGCCAGTGTAGTGTAGTGTAGTGGCAAGAGTGTTGGACTGGGAGCTGGGAGATCCAGGTTCTAGTCCCCACTCGGCCATGGAAGCTCACTGGGTGACTCTGGGCCAGTCACAGACTCTCAGCCCAACCTACCTCACAGGGTTGTTGTTGTGAGGATAAAATGGAGAGGAGGAGGAGGACAATGTAAGCTGCCTTGGGTTCCTTGCAAGAGGAAAAAAGGTGGGATATAAATGCAATAAATAAATAAAATAAATAAAGACAATGGTTCCATATCCGATCACATTAGGAGCATAGAAAGCTGCCTTATAACAGCTCAGACTACTTGTCCATCTAGCAGGTCTTTCACATCAACTGCTACCTGAACCTTTTTACTGGAGATGCTAGGGAGTGAACCTGGGATCTTCTGCAAGCAAATCATGTGTTCTACCACTAAGCAATAGCCCCTTCACATTCTTCATTTCTATGGCCTTCATGAAGAAGTCATGGAATCATAAAGCTGGAAGGGGTATTGTAGGCCATCTAGTCCAGGTTAGCCAATGCACCTCCAGACAACTTTCTTAGCCTCAGTCAAGATGCCCTACCCTTCCAACTATTAATGTTTTTAATTAGCACATTTTCTTACCAGCAGCTGGGATTGCTATGTAATAGGTTTCTTTTGATGCTGAAAACTGTGGATTCAAATGAGTTTAGCATGTTGGGGTCACGCCTCTGTACTCTGACTTGTACTCGGACTTTTGGGCAGGTTACTTGTTCTTTTCCAAGCCTCCCATGACAGCCATTTTGTGGTGGTGCCCAGGATAGTTTCTCAAATTGCTAAATGTGCCCATAGCCCAAAAAGCTTGCCTATCCCTCATCTAGTCCAATCCCCTACTCAGTACAAGAAATCCAGAGCTGGAGCATCCCTAACAAATGGCTGTCCAGGCTCTGCCCAAAGTTCTCCAATAACGTAGAGCTCACCACCCCCTAGGTAATTGTTTGCATTGTCAAATTACTCTTACCATCAAGAAGTTTCAACTAAAATCTACCCTCCTGTAGTTTAAGCCCATTAGATCTAGTCCTGTTCTCTGTGGCAGCAAAGAACTAGTATTTTATCCTCTTCTATGTGACAGGCCTTCAGGTATTTCAAGAGTGCTATCAAAAAGCCTTCTGTGACAGAGATCCAGATGACTACTGTACTGCATAATAATTCTGTAGCCACCTTGAATGTAAAAGTATCCTTCTTGATCTGTCAAATCTATATATCAAAAGACTAACATTTCTAGAATAGGCTGACCTTTGCACAAAGCTTCCTCTTTTATTCTACTCCTGTTATTCTAACAGCTGCATCAAACGCCCTAAATGTACTCAAAAGTTATGCATCAGCTTTCGGCTAGGCCCTTCCTTTCTGTTCCCTCCATGTGTTTCATCTACATGTTAACTTACAAGATTCAAAACAAATGCTCAGGATTTGTTCTGCACCACATGGAATCAGATGCCATACTGGACCCAACAACATATATTAATAAGGAACTAGACCATTGATTTGTTCAATTTAGTTTCTTTATTTTGTTAAGTCACTCTTTCCATAAATGTAGGGTGTAATTTCTCTCTATGACAGTGCAACTGACACAGCTGCTTCCTAACATAGACTAGGCAATATGGGCTTTTTGATAACCTCAATACTTATATTTATAGCATTAAACAATATTTGTATGGCACAACACTACAGTAGAATTCTTTTAACTTTTTTAAATGCCTGAATTTAAGTTGCTGCAAGATTCCCACTTTAAATATGAAGTCTTCTACATACCCATTTCTCTACCATTCAAAGTCAAGGGTAATATATGCGTTGGGGTTGTGTTCCTAACACATGAGTTTCTTTCCATAAGGGGAGGGGGATTGTTTGCCCATTTGTAAACCAATTCGTTTTTTGGGGGGAGAATGAATAAAGTGGTATATAAATCTAGTAAGTAAATGAATAAATAATGTCAGGACCTTGATTGTGTGGTGCCTAAACATTTCATCATGCTGCAACAGATAACAATTGAATACAATGGCAACTCATTCTTTCATATTTTCACAAGAATGTATGCTAGCAGGCTTGAAGCTCAAGCTGCATGCAACTATTTAACTGATATCATTGTTAATGCGAGCGATATAAAGGAGTGCAACTTGTTCAATTAATTCCTCAGGCAGAGGAGTAAACTTGTGTAACTGAGCTGGGCCGTAGACAGCAAGAACAAGGAAATCAGGAGCCAAAGTCACAAGTGAAAAGATCACAAGGCAGGAGTCTGCTGTTGCCCATGTATACTGCTGTTGTCTCAGTCCCCAAAGTAAGACTTTATAGTCCTTCCTATATGGGGGAACCAATGATCAGCTTGAACAAGCAAAATCACTCTAGAGCCAGGAACCCTTTACTGCCAAGCTGTAACCCTTGTCAGTCATCCTATGGGACAGCAGTGAACAGTTCCCCAGTTTTAGTCTTGTTCTGAACATTTATGCAGACCATTTGCATTTTCTTCAAAGGTGGGTTATTCCTAACACTGAACTCTGCCTTCGAAAAAAAAGAAAAGAATCGAAGGCAGCATACAGAATATACAGCCAAATATGACAGGGTATCAATATCACACCAATATGCACTGTCTGCCACAGATTAATTTTAATACAAATACCCTTGGGTCACATCAACACTGCAGACAGTTTTCTGGGTCACTAAACTAAAAAGCATGGCACCTCTCTCGTTTGATAGACAGATAGTTCATTAAGTAGTTCACTTTGCTCCCAACTATAAGAGCCTTATCATGCTCAGAACAGATGCCAAGACTGTTCAAGTTTTGCTGACCTAAAACATGGCCTCCAATACCCCAACCATTTTTTGTTGCAAGGATAGAAAAGAAGGAAATGTGGAAATTAAACTAAATTATATTTTTCAACTTAATACACGAGGAAGAGAGGTGAAAGCATCGGGCATAACTCCTCTGTGAAGACACAGGTTGGGAATGATAACATACAAGTGTGCTGTCAACCATCTGTCAGTTCTTCTGAGTTTTCTGAAGTACATGAGGCTGGAACAGCCTAGATTTATCAGGAAAAATATTCTGTGGCCTATTTTGGATGATTAAGCTTTCCTTGTGAAAAGTATCCCATTCCAGGTAGCAGTTATGATGAACGGCTTGTCAAGCAGAGATACACTTAGAGGACTGCTATAAGCTCTTATCATGTGTTGCCGCTTACCGTATTTTAAATTATCCCGTTTTCCTCAGTCATGAGCAAAACTGTTGGAAATTGTTGGATAAAGTATTTTTTAAAAAGAAAACCCTCTCTCAGACCAAATTTTTAATGTTTTTATGCTAGCTGTTTGGAGTAAATATAATTACAATTTGAGGCGTTTTTATTGTTTGCAAGTTCTGCCACTGACATTCTTATAACTAATTTCCAACACTGAGCAGGAGAAAAAGTCACTTAAAAAAAAATTGCATGCATATATTTTTAAAAGCTTTCATTAGTGGACAATCACTTATATCAGTGTTACCTGATAATTACTTGTCAATGTGTTACAGATGAGGGGAACGAGGCAAACAGTATACTACAGCCATTAAGAAAGGATCTGTATAGTGTTTGGAACTATTTCCGACACATGTACTGCAGGTTGGCTAGATTCACTATCCCATCTAATAAAACGTATAATTACTTGGCAATGTTGAGTTGTAGTCCTGTATACCCTTAATGGAAGCAGCTGAGTTGTAGTCCTGTATACCCTTAAAGGAAGCAGCATCAGATTTAAAATCAAGATGACTAGGTGGAGCCAACATATGTATGATGCAGGAGGAATCTGATTGGAGATCCCAATTTCTGGGATATTTTTTTTGTTTGTTTGATTAAATCAGAAGCAGAAAGCTCTGACTTTGACTGGAGCCATGGCAGTGGATGAGAGGATTATCCTGTTCCACTATCTAAATTGCTTCCCAAAGCTTCAATTAGCCCTGCAGGGAGAGGAATACAAGAACATCAATACCTGTACTTTTCCCTCATAGAGCCAATAGCAGCCTTCAGACCAGTGATTTAGACTTGGGAAGCAGCATGAGAAGGGGGAGAATTAAATGCATACCCGAGCACTGTTGTGCCAATAACATACAGAACTGCTTGCACATGCATTAATTATTATTTTTTTGAGGTGGGAGATCTCCTTTTCCCTCTTGGTAAATTACGTTTCTTGAATATCATGCTAATTGTGGATTCGCAGAATTAAGCTGCCTGCCAAAAAGAATTTTCAGATGGTCAGTTCCATATTCTATTTTGCATGGACTGGTATTGTCCTACATGATTCTCAACCATTGATACACTTATTCCCCTTTTAAAGGAAAAAATGAATGTGTGAGAGAGTCTGCATTTACCAGTATAATGTATATCTATGAAATTTCAGTGCAAGGTTCATAAAATATTTCTGGAATGCTGAAAATTCCCTTGGCAGAAAAGATTGTTCAGGATACAGAAAAGATAAATAAACTGCCCTGACTCATCTGCATTTTGATGAAGACAGGAGACATCATGGGACTTGAAGAGATTCAGCAATTTGGCAGAAGGGCATTTGTGCATAAACTTCAAAATTAACTTGGAAGAGGAAGACTTAAGAAGCCCTAAAGTTCAGTTACATCACAGTGAAAGAAATGTTCACAGAACTAATGAGGAAAAATGGTATCAGTTATATTCTGTAATTGTCTCTGACATCTCTCACCTACAAGGCCATGTTGGGACAAGCGCTTTCCCATAGTGCAGTAAAATTCTCCCCACCTATTTCTACCCTTGTAAGAGATGGAAACTATCTGACACATTCATTCATTCATTCATTCATTCATTTATTTATTTATTTATTTATTATATTTCTTGGCTACCTTACAGGGCAGAAGCCCTCCCAAGATGGCTTACAACAATAAAATACATAAAAACAATAAAAATATTAAAAGTGATAAAAATATAAAAACAATAAAAACAACAATAAAAGCTATCAATAAGTCCAACAACGATGCTAAAAACAGCAGCAGTCATATCAATAGAAGGCCAAAGTAAAATAATATGTTTTCAAGGCCTCCTGAAAGGTCTGCCATGATGGAGCATGGCGGACCTCCGATGGCAGCTTGTTCCTTGTGTTTATTGTCCTCCAGGTCCAATAAATGCAAATCTGGGCACTTTGGAGATGAAGAAAAATAGTTTCTTTGCCTGGTTTTCTAACATAACCGACTCACTCCCATTTGACTTTGTCACCTAGCAGTAAGCCAGGGTCACTGTCTAAGTGAGCCATTTCCTGTTGGGATTTTAAACATTCTTTTATTTCATTTTATTTCTACCCCACTTCTCCAAACGTTCAAGGCAGTTTACATTTCATAAATACATTACAACATTGTAAAACCCTAAGAATCCAAACACAACCCCAGTAAAACCAGACAAATATTTCTTGGATATTCTACATGCTTCTTGTCCATCCCATCTGCACTATTATTTTTTATGTCTACATGGAAATGACCCACTGCTCTTTTGGCAGCCCTAGATTTCCATTAATGTGTAGACAGCTGTTAAATACACATGTATATGCATGTTTAGCGACCACACTTTACATGTTTGCTGCAGAAAATGCTGGTGTAACACTGTCATTTTCCACAGCGATCTGAATGTGTAGAGGCACCCTCCACACATAGTACCAAAGCAGTGCAGGAAAAATAAGAACATAGTAAGGTAAAACCAACCATTATTTACATCAATTGCATTTGCTCACTTAGAGTCTGCAACATTCCCTTCACCGCCCTGAACAGGGGACTAAAGAGAGGGATATTATGCAAGCTGGGTGCTGTATTGCATTGTTGTTGTTGTTCAGTCATTAAGTCGTGTATTGCATTGGGAAATCCCTAAAGCTCATGTATACAAAAAACAACTGTAGCAAACAAAGAACCGGTTTGACTGGGTTGGTTGCATCCCTTTGATCTGAAATATATTTGGCTTTCAAGGTAAAAGGTTTGCAACTCTCTGACTTAGTGTGATCCATTTCTATAAAACAAAAGTACCTTGAGATTTCATTTCATAGTCTGCAGCTCTTGAAAACATTTTACTTCGTTTCTTTGATGTATACCTGAGTATATGTCACATATATTTGAGTATATATCATATATTTCTGCATCATATATTTTCAGTTCTTACATTATTATATTTAGATTAAAGTCTGCCATGTGGGACCATCACAGAGAATTTCACAGCTGATATTCCAGTACATCCTCATAATGACCCAGTTTGTACGATCGTGGCATGGTTAAGCCCGCAATGAGTGCCAGTTGCATGCTCACCAGATTTCCCTAATTATCCTTGCTGGTGCAGCTTGCCATGTCATCTGAACCCAGGCACCATGATTTGTTTGAGGGAGTAGCAACCTTCAAATAACCCATGGGCTGTTATTGGGTTATCTCAGGGTTGCTGCCCCCCCCCCCAACAAGCCATGCTCCCTGGGCTCAGACAATTCAGCAAGCCATACCAGCAAGGGTAATTGGGGAAATTCAGCTGGCATGTGACCAGCACATGCAGTGGGGGCATTAAGCCACCATGGCTTATTTCCTTCACTGCAGTCATGCGAACTGGCCCAGTGAGGATTGTTTCATGCATGGAGACCCTAGATTAGGACATGTTGAAAAATCTGAGATGAAATTTTCCAGCCATGGTTGGTCAAGCTCTGAATACATGCTGAGGTTCTCACAGAACCAGAACACATGTAGTTACCCTTTCATGTGAGGTCTTCAAAATGCCATCTTACCATGAAAAAACCTCTGCTGTTTTCAGTGTGTGTGTGTGTGTGTGTGTGGTCAACCTTCACATCAGGTGTCTTGCACCATCTTAATCTTATTTGCTCACCTTCTCTTGCCAGTGGCAGTGGGTGCTTGTTCCTGCCCCCATCCAGCCCCGCTGTCTCTATAGAAGAGACATGGGTAGCACAGAAACGATGGCATGGCAAGCTGGTGGCAGCAACTGTGTCCACCATCACCCTGATCTTTGCTGCTTTTGATACCCACTGCCTGTTGCCTTAGCAAAAGGGCTACATCATTTATTTTTTAAAATCTCTACCCCACTGTCTTTATGGTAAATTACAACCAGATTAAAACGCCCTCATCATAAAAACACTATAAAAATGAAATCATAATACCATTTTAAATGAGATAAAAAGCAGTACAATTCTATAAAACCAGCACACTGGGTGAGAGAATGCAAGCTCGTGAAGCAGTCAAAAAGGAAACAACTGAGAGATGTTAAACCACCCCACCTTGCATTTCAGTCTGGTTTCAGGCCAGGGTACAGCACTGAAACAGCTTTGGTTGCTCTGACTGACAACTTACTGCAGGTGAAAGACAGGGGGCGTGCTACCCTGTTGATATTCCTGGATCTCTCAGCGGTTTTTGACACCACTGATCATGGTGTCTTACTGGATCAGCTCTGCAGGATGGGAGGTGGGGGCACTGTGCTACAGTGGTTCCACTCCTACCAGCAGGGCTGATTCCAGAGAGTAGTATTGGGGGATTCCTGCTCTATTCCATCGCTATTAAACTGTGGGGTGCCACAGGGTTCTATTCTATGCCCCATGCTGTTCAACATCTATATGAAGCCATTAGGTGAGGTCATTAGGAGTTTTGGGGTGGGGTGTCCTTGTCGTTGGAGTAGGCTGAGGTGATGAAGGTGCTGGACCAGTGCCTGGAGGCTAGATGAGGACCAATAAACTGAAGCTAAATCCTGACAAGATGGAAGCTCTGTGGATTGGTGGTTCCTGAGTCTGGGAATTGGGTAAGCGACCTGTCCTAGATGGGGTTGTGGAGTGCCCTCATTGGCGCAGACATTGGTCTCATTTCGGCTCCAAGTAAAAACATGGCTTTTTACCAAAGCCTTTGAAGGCTAAATGTATTCCCTAAAGTAGCACACTGTTTTAACTGTTTTAGATTTTAATTGGTATTAACTTCTTCATGGTTTAATACATTTTTAGCTGTTTAAATTATTTATTGTTTTATATTATTTAAATAGATTTTATCTATATGCTGTCCTGAGATCTTAATGATACAGGGTGGGATACAAATGTTTTAGATAGATAGATAGATAGATAGATAGATAGATAGACAGACAGACAGACAGACAGACAGACAGACAGACTTTGTTTTTAACAATCATTCTTCTCCAACCCAGTGCCCTCAAAATGTTTTGGACTACAACTGCTATCAGCCCCAGGCAGCATGGCCAATAGTCATGGCTTTGTAGGCCAAAACATCACTTTGGGAAGGCTGGTGTAGACTAAAAGATTTACCTAACTCAGGGGTGGGCAACTTGCAGCTCTCCAGATGTTTTGGCCTACAACTCCCAACATCCCTCACCATCAGCTAGGATGGGAGTTGTAGGCCAAAGCAGCTGGAGGGCCACAAGCTGCCCACCTCTGCCTGATCTTAATGAGCTTCTGATCTCTTCTGGCATCGGTACTACACTACTCTATAACAATTTCCCTTCTGACACAGCATTACTACTCCACACAATTCCAAAGTGCATAAACCACAAGCTTACAGGGCATCTTGTATTTTCATACAATTTAACCAGGCATCCTTTCTTACACAGCTTTGCTGTGTTTTTCAGACTTCTCAAAACCATGTTATGCTGCATCCCCTTAAGAAACTAAATGCTTAAATAATGGGCTTTCCATTTCTCTACAGTACAGGTTTCTTACTCAAAAAGGAAAAGTGACAAACTTTTCAAGAACCATATTTTAACTAAATGGGTTTCAGAACATCAATCTGCTATTGTGGCAAGCAAACCTCTACGTTTATGCAAGAGACATAACTGAACAAAATAAGAAAAAAGTGTTAAAAAGCTCAATTTGCCATTTAGAGGCATTTCAGCAAAGGATGTGTCTTGCCTTCACACAATAGTTGCACTGGAGAAATCATCCCAATTGGCTTCTGCATTGTGTAAACTAACTAAATTTCCAGCTTAGCTTGAAATATAAGTTGCATTTTTATTTGTAAAAGGCAGAAATACCACTGATGATGAATACATGGGAGAAATAAAACTTAATAGTCACCCACTAAAAGAGCTGATTCTGCTAACGCTTCAGTTTCAGCTGACTGCAGTATTCATTCAGGTCACAGCTTAGCCACAAAGGTATGTGGTGGTCTCCAACGAGTCACCATTCTCTCTACCGCATGACCGTGAAAAATATACAAATCCATTATATCAGTCTCCAATTCCCCTAGTGCGCCACATGATAATCTTGCAATTCAATGCAGGTGCAAGGAGTTCTTTTACCAGTGCTGATAATGGGACAAGCCCTTAGACTGGCACTGTGTATCAATCCAGGGATGAGCAGGTCTTGCACCAACAGCCTAAATTTGCTTATGAAGTCCCAGTCCCACACAAGGCTCACAAAGGCAGGGCAAAGCAGAACAATCAGGAAAGTGCCCAACAGGATGTAAACTTTGGTCTGAATTCTTCGCACAGACAAAGTAGCTCAATGCATTACCAGGAAGAAGTTGTTGGTGGATGAGATGCCTGGAATTAATAGTGGCTCCCCTATGGCTGGAGAAGTAGGAAAACAACCACCAGAGGAGACAGTGGTGACAGATGATGGGGTGGGGCAGCAGAGAGCAGGTGTAGCATCAGCACATGGGGCACAAAGGGAAATAAAGATGGTGGACACAGCCAGAGCCTCGGGAGCAGGACCTTTGCTGCGCAGCACACGTGCCTGATTAAATATTACAAAACAGAAAGACCGGACTGCTTCCTGTTGTCCACCAAGCTACAGGAAGAATGAGAGCAGAATGACCAGGGCGTTGGAGGTGGGGGAGACAGCAACAGAGCATGGGGGCGGAAAGCGCAGTAGCAGCTGCCAAGCAGCCAGGGCAATGCACAGGATAGGGGGACCCAAGAGGGCATCTTGCCCAAGACCCTCTCAAACCTGACAGAGCCACTGGGCCTTAACAGCTGGTAACTATTTAGAATCCATTCACATCACAAGGGAGCGATCTTTCTATGGATGGCGACTGCTTGCCACAGATGACAAGTAACTCATCGTGTGATCAGAGTTTCAAACCACCAAATCATCAACATAATAACTGCATTCATTATTCGAACAACATGGCTACCTAAATCTACCCACCTTCATCTCCTTTTCATGTGTCTGTTTCTTTTTTTAATGACCAACCCAGATTCATATCTAAATTACCTGTCTTTTGTGTAAAAGACTCCTGCCTTTGACTTCTCAAGTATTTTTGTCTCTTAATTAGGTTAAGAGCAATTTCCTGTTTTCATTTCTTCCAATATTCCCCTAGATCTCACCCAAAATGTATTTTTTCAGGAACTTGAGCTCCATAACCACACTACTTAATAAAGTTAGCAGCCTCATGAAACTGGAACTAATTTCCCTAACCTGATTAACCAACGGGTGAGTATTCAACCTGCTGTAATTACTCTTGTACCCAGACTGCTGGCCAAATCAATTACCAGTTTCAATTATCTCCATTATTGATGTTACTGGATTAAGGGCAAATGAGATAACATCAGTATACAGTTTGAACAACACTGTTTGCTAACTACAATTAAGACCATGAGATTTTATCACCTAGTTGCAAAAGCAGCTAAGTAAAAAAAACTAGAATGAGAGTTCAAGGAACCTCCAGATATATAAAAAAATCCATATCTAAGTAGTTACCATAAAAAAACTAAATGTCACAATTATAAAATTAGCATAATTTTCTAGTAATTAAATGATAGAATTTATTTCTGCACAACTTAAAACTTTGCCTATAGTTTTATAATAATGAAACTTTCCCATAAAAAATACAACTTACTTTAAATGTTGTTCTTCTACAAAGGCTGGCATCTGTGTCTGGGAATTATGCCTGTTTTCCTACAAAAAGAAACTGCTGTTCCCAGAGGTCTCTGTACACTTTGGGGAGAATGCAGTAATTAAACATCTCCTTTGTTATGTTTTGAAGCTGATGAGTACAGTTTTGTTTGGTTGTCCCACTGCCAACATTATCATGATTTCGTTTGAACAGAAATTCTGGGAAAGTTGACCTATTTTTGAAGAAGGACGAGCATAGCATTTACTTATCTAAAATAGCTCATTTACAATGGAAAATATTTATGATACCCTTTTACTGTACATATTATTAACAGAACACAGTATCCTAAAAACAGTAAAGGCAAATTTTATTTCCACTGCCAATTAAAGTAAATAAAGAGATATTTATTTCCAATGGCATCCAATGTGGATACCAACAATTGTAAATGTAATCTAGTTGTCTGTACCACTGATTCTGGAACACAAAGTACTTGCCAGGATCAAATCCTGTGGCTGGACTTTCTGGACCAGCTTGTTCTAGACACAGGTCAGCAACTGGAGGACAACTTTGAGAAAGGTATGGAAGGTAGCAGGCTAATCCCTCCACCCCGCCCCCATGTCAAATTAGCGTGGATACAGTCAGGGCCAGAAATATCAGAACAAGGATAACTGTTTTGGCAGTTGGCCTCTGTACACCACCACATTGAAGTTGAAAGGAAACACACCCAGATGGGAGCGAAGCCAGGACTTTCAGCTGTAATCCAAGGGGTTTGACAAAAGTGGGGCACTAACCATTCAGGAAGGACAGCCAGTGGCATACACACACACCCATTGTTGGTGGCTCATAAGTGATGGAACAAAGCAACATTATTTCAAACTTAAGGATCACCTTTAATACCTGGATGAAAATCCTTTGCAGTCAATGACTGCCTGAAGTCTGGAACCCATGGACATGGCCAAATGCTGAGTTTCCTCCCTTGGGATACTTTGCCAGGCCTTTACTGCATCTGCCTTCAGCTGCTGCTTGTTTGTGGGTCTTTCTACCTTCAGTCTTGACTTCAGTAAGTGAAAAGCATGCTCTATTGGGTTGAGAGGAAAATATTGCTGGAGGAAAATTCTGAGAGTGCCTTGGACTGCAAGAAGATCAAACCAGTCCATACTCCAGGAAATCAAGCCAGACTGCTCTGAGGGAATGATTTTCCGAGTGGTTCGCGGCCTGTTACATTCTGGGCCAGGGAGAGAGATGGTGGAACCCTCGGTAGCACGCTGTGATGAGTTTGCACGGCACTTTGAAGATAAAGTCGCTCAGATTCGTCATGAATTGGACACCATCATTAATACAGTTCCATTGGTAGAGGCGTTCAGAGCACCGTCTGGTCCAGTTTTATTGGATGAGTTTCAGTTACTGAGACCTGAGGACAAGGTGCTTGGCCAAGTCCGATTGACCACTTGTGTGCTTGACCCTTGCCCTTCATGGCTTATTAAATCAAACAAGGAGGGGATGTCTGGCTGGGTCCAGGAGGTTGTAAATTCCTCCTTGAGAGAGGGAGTGGTGCCTGCCACTTTAAAAGAGGCGGTAATTAGACCACTCCTGAAAAAGCCTAACCTGGACCCAGAGGATGTTAACAATTATAGGCCAGTGGCCAACATCCCCCTCCTGGGCAAGGTGCTTGAGCGGGTGGTTATAGGACAGCTCCAGGCACTCTTGAATGAAACGGATTATCTAGATCCATTTCAATCGGGCTTCAGGCCTGGTTTTGGAACAGAAACTGCCTTGGTCGCCCTGTGGGATGACCTCTGCCGGGAGAGGGACATGGGGAGTGCGACCCTGTTGATTCTCCTGGACCTCTCAGTGGCTTTCGATACCATCGACCATGGTATCCTTCTGGATAGGTTGTCTGGGTTGGGAGTTGGAGGCACTGTACTGCAGTGGTTCCGCTCCTACTTGGATGGCTGATTCCAGAAGGTGGTGCTGGGGGATTACTGCTCTGTGCCATGGCAATTGTGCCATGGGATTCTACAGGGCTCTATTTTATCCCCTATGCTGTTTAACATCTACATGAAACCGCTGGGGGAGGTTATCCGGAGGTGTTGGCTGAGGTGCCATCAATATGCAGATGACACCCAGCTCTACCTCTCTTTCTCATCAAACCCAGGTGAGGCAGTGGCTGTTCTGAATCAGTGTCTGGGTACGGTAATGGACTGGATGAGGGCCAATAAACTGAAACTCAATCCAGACCAGACGGAGGTACTGTTAGTGGGTGGTTTGTCTGCCCGGCTAGGTGATATTCAACCTGTTCTGGAGGCGGTTGCACTCCCCCTAAAGGATCAGGTTCGTAGTTTGGGGGTGCTCTTGGATCCAGAACTGTCACTTGAGGCACAGGTGAACTCAGTGGCACGGAGCACTTTTTATCAGCTTAGGCTGGTATACCAACTACGCCCTTATCTGGACAAAGATAGCCTTGCTACAGTTATCCATGCTCTGATAATTTCTCATCTGGATTACTGCAATGCATTATATGTGGGGGCTGCCTTTGAAAACAGTCCAGAAACTTCAGCTGGTCCAAAATAGGGCAGCAAGATTGTTAACAGGGACTGGCCTGCGAGCTCATATTATGCAAGCACTTTTCCAGCTGCACTGGCTGCCAGTCCATTTCCGGGCCCGATTCAAAGTGCTGGTGTTAACATTCAAAGCCCTTAACGGCTTGGGGCCAGGTTACCTGAAGGATCGTCTCCTCCCATATGTTCCTGCCCGGACCTTAAGATCATCGCCAGTGGCCCTTCTCCATGAGCCTCTGCCAAAGGAAGTGACTAGGGTGGCTACTAGGAGGAGGGCTTTTTCTGTTGTGGCACCCCGGCTCTGGAATGAGCTTCCTAGTGAGGTTCGCCTGGCATCTAAATTGGATTCCTTTCGGCGCCAGGTGAAGACCTTTTTATTTTCCCAGGCATTTTAGCTTTCTAAATTTTTATCTTTGCTGTTTTAAATCTGTATTTTAAACTCCTGCACTGCTGCTAGGTTTTATTGTGGTTGTATTGTTATATTGTGGTTTTAATGTTCTATATATTTTAAGTTGTTTTATTGTGTGTTGTTTGGTTTTAATTTTTGTGAACCGCCCAGAGAGCTTCGGCTATTGGGCAGTATAGAAATGAAATAAATAAATAAATAAATAAATGATATTAAAGGCAAAATTGAAATACTTTGGCCACATAATGAGAAGACAGGATACCCTGGAGAAGATGCTGATGCTAGGGAAAGTGGAAGGCAAAAGGATGAGGGGCCGACCAAGGGCAAGGTGGGTGGATGATATTCTGGAGGTGACGGACTCGACCTTGGGGGAGCTGGGGGTGGCGACGGCCGACAGGAAGCTCTGGAGTGAGCTGGTCCATGAAGTCACGAAGAGTCGGAAGCGACTGAATGAATAAACAACAAAATTGGGTTGAGATCAGGTGACTGACTTGGCCAGTGAAGAACATCCCACTTCTTTGTCTTGAGAAACTCTTGAGTAGCTTTTGCTGTATGTTTGGGATCATTATCCATCTGCAATATGAAGCGGCGCCCTATCAGTTTGGCAGCATTCGGCTGAATCTGAGCAGAAAGTATAGCCCTATACATGTCAGAATTCATCCTGCTGCTTTTATCAGCAGTCAGGTCATCAATAAACACCAGTGACCCAGTTCCATTGGTAGCCATACGTGCCCATGCCATAATACTGCCTCCAGCAGGTTTGACAGATGATGTCGTATGCTTTGGATCATGAGCTGTTCCTTTCCTTCTCCATACTTTTCTCTTCCCATCATTCTGGTACGAGTTAATCTTGGTTTCATCTGTCCAAACAATCTTATTCCAGAACTGGGCAGGCTTTTTTAGGTGTTTGCTGGCAAAGGCTAATCTGGCCTTTGGGTTCTTGAGCGTTACCAGTGGTTTGCACCTTGTTGTGAAGCCTCTGTATTTATATTCATAAAGCCGTCTCTTGTCTGCAGATGTTGACGATGACATGCCTACCTCCGCAACAGGGTTCTTGACCTGGCTAGATGTTGTGAAAGGGTTCCTCTTCACCATGAGCAGAATTCTGCGATCATCCACTTTAGTTGTCTTCCGTGGTCTGCCAGGCCTTTTGCTGTTGCTGAGCTTGCCAGTTAATTCCTTCTTTTTCAGGATGTTCCAAACTGTTGTATTGGCCACTCCCAATGTTTTTGCTATGTCTCTGATGGGTTTATTTTGTTTCCTCAGCCTAATGATGGCCTCCTTCACTTGCATGGACACCTCTTTGGACCTCATGTTGGGAGTTCCCGTGAACAGCTACCAAATGCAAATGTAACACTCAGAACTACCTCCAGGCCTTTTATCTGCTTGATTGGTCATGGGGTACCCAGGAAATGGGCCACACCTGGCCATGCAGCTGCTTGTCAGCCATTCATTCCATTACTTATGAGCCACCAACGATAGGGGTGTGTGTATGCCACTGGCTGTACTTCCTGAATGGTTAGTGGCACACTTTTGTCACACCCCTTGAATTACAGCTGAAAGTCCTGACTCTGCTCCTATCTGGGTGTGTTTCCTTTCAACTTCAGTGTGGTGGTGTACGGAGGCCAAATGCCAAAACAGTTATCCTTGTTCCGATATTTCTGACCCTGACTGTAAGTTCCATTGCTACAGTCACACTAGCATCTGTCCTGTCAGGTATTTGATTCTTAGTCAATCACTTCTACCCAAATCCTACCAGTGTGCCTCTGATAATACCTTACCAACCCTCCTGATCATCTTCATAATAATCTTGAGCAATGATTAATTCTTCTTCTTTTTAAAGATGGAAAACAAAATTTGATACTTTCCCAGGATCGCTATGGCAGACATTCAAAATCCAGTCATCTTGACCTTCCACCACTCTACCTACTAGACAAGTTGTTATGAACTGGGAGGGGCAATGACTTTGCCTACTGGTGGACCCCGTCTTTAAAAGGGTTCCCCCCCAAAGATTTACTGATAGGCTGCCACCATTTGGAATGAAACTCCTGGCACACCTTTGTCTATCCAGCTGCTTCAGGAGTTTCTGAGCCCTATTGCCAAAGACCAGTCCAGCTCTAAGAAATAATAAAAAGAAAGGTGCTTTGGATTTTCTTGTATAAAGCCCACATGTCTCAATAAATACCTTGTGAAAATCCTAAAAACACAAATGTTAGTTTTGTAACTGTGTGGTCCCTTCTGTGGGGAAGAGTTTAATGAGAATATTCTTTTAAAACAACAGAGCCAAATACCAAAAGACAAAAAGGAGGGTTTTTGTGGGGGGGGGGGTATGAAGTTTTGGGGCCCACTGAGGCAAAGAAAAGAAAAAGGTCAGGCCTGGAGGCCTGAGGGTTTTTTTGTTGGGGGGGTATCCATGAGAGAAGTAGTTTCATTTGCCTGGTTGGTTTTATTTCCCCAGCTGGGTTTCGGTTTCATTTCCCCAGTTAAGTTTCATTTCTTCCGGTTTGAAACAGTACTTTGGGTTTTGAGGGAGGAGGGTTTATAAACAGAGCAAGAGAGCCAATATGAGCAGAGTCAGAGAGACCAGCGCATGAAGAGGGAGCAAGAAGAAGCAGCCTAAAGAAGTCTAAGTACAGCTAGGGTAAAGGAACATGCTTTGCAACCTTTATTTTCTCTTAATGCCCTTTGTATCACTCAGCTCTATTCTGTAAATACCTTTAGTTGTAAATGCTTGCTTTAATTTACCAGTAAACTGTTGTGGTTAACACTCAGGTTTCTGAAGTGCCAATCACCCCATATCTACAGCCTAAGCCCCACATTATTGGGAAGGGGAAGTTTAAAAGAAGGAAAGTGGGACTCTTAAGGAGGCAAGAGATCCTTAAGGAGTTGCTCAGGGGATCCAGGTCATAAGGAGAACCCTTTCATGGGGGAAGGAAAAAAAGGAAAAAACAAGGGGAGGCAACAATCACACAGAATTCCAAATACGTCAGGCTAATTGAACTAGTTCCATGTTGTTGTTATTATTATTATTATTATTATTATTATTATTATTAAATTTATTAATCGCCCATCTGGCTGGTCACCCAGCCACTCTGGGTGATGTACAACATACAACAAAACGGTTTAAAACAATAAAATTCTACAATAAAAACATTTTCTAAAATACCCTAACCCACCCCAAATGCCTGCCTGAACAACCACGTTTTTAATGCACGACGGAAGCTCATTAAGGAGGGGGCATGACGGAGTTCCCTAGGGAGGGAGTTCCACAGAGTGGGGGCCACCACAGAAAAGGCCCTCTCCCTCGTCCCCACCAGTCTAGCTGTCCTGGCTGATGGGACAGAGAGAAGGCCATCCGAGGCTGATCTTTTTAAGCGGCCTGTCTGGTGTTGCTGGAGGCGCTCCTTAAGATAGGCTGGGCCACAACCATATAGGGTTTTAAAGGTCAAAACCAACACCTTGAATTTGGCCCGGAAAACAACTGGTAACCAGTGCAACTCCTTCAGCACTGGAGTGATGTGATCTTGCCGGCGGCTGCCTTTAATCAGGCGAGCCGCCGCGTTCTGTACCAGCTGCAGTTTCCGAACTGTCTTCAAGGGTAACCCCACGTAGAGCGCATTACAGTAGTCTAAACGAGAGGAGACCAGGGCATGTACTACCGATGGGAGCAGATGGTCGGGAAGGAAGGGGCGCAGCTGCCGTATCAGATGGAGTTGATACAGCGCTGTCCGGCTCACAGCTGACACCTGAGCCTCCATGGACAGCTGGGAGTCCAAAATGACCCCCAGGCTGCGGACCTGGTCTTTCAAGGGTAGCCATACCCCATTCAACACCAGGTCAACATCCCCTAGCCTCCTCTTGTCTCCCACCAAAAGTACCTCGGTCTTGTCAGGGTTCAGCTTCAGCTTATTCCTCCCCATCCAGCCACTCACCGTCTCCAGACATTTGGACAGGGATTCTACGGCCAACCTTGGTGAAGATTTGAATGAGAGGTAGAGCTGCGTATCATCCGCATATTGATGACACTGCACCCCAAACCTCCTGATGATAGCCCCCAGCGGCTTCACATAGATGTTAAATAGCATTGGGGAGAGAATGGAACCCTGTGGCACCCCACAAGTAAGTGGGTCCGAAACCTCCTCTCCCAGTACTACCCTCTGGTACCTGCCGGAGAGGAAGGACCGGAACCACCGCAATACAGTGTCTCCAATGCCCAACCCCTTCAGGCGGTCCAGGAGGATACCGTGGTCAACGGTATCAAAAGCCGCTGAGAGGTCGAGGAGAACAAGGAAGGAGCATTCACCCCTATCCAGAGCCCTCCTCATATCATCTACCAAGGCGACCATGTTACCTACTTGACTAAACTCTTGGGTTCAAGAGCATATGCAGAGTTCAGTGCAGAGAGGATGGGCTGAGAGAGAGAAAGAACCTTGGCCTCCTAGGGGACACTGTTAAGCTACATCAGTATATAGGGGTTTGTCACATGGGAAGAATGAGAATGTCATTTCAGTTTGCAAATCACTCAAAACTGCTCTGTTTGCAACCCCAAATGTGAATGAAAGTGCATGTTCCCCAAAACGTTCGCACATACTTTTTCAGGATGTCACTGATAATTTACAGCTGATAAAACTCTTCTTTCTCATTATGTTTGTACTTATACCATAACATTACAGCATCCTTTTGTACTGTTATAGTCGTCCACTTCCTCCCTGACATGACAGCCATTCCCCAAAGTCAACATTCATGCATTTGTTGGCATGTGAATAATTTATTTACATCTTGGTCCACCTACCAATTGTACTGACATCTAAATGTGGACTAGCCCCAATCACATGGCCATTAATATTAACGAAATGTAAAACTAGGCCACAGGTCTCAAGTGCATCAATGAAATTCTTAGCTCAGAAATGTAATGAAGACTATCTAACAATTATTCCAGCCTTCCCCAAACTGGCACCCTCCAAATGTGTTGGACTACAACCCCTATTATCCACAGCTAGGGATGTCAGAGAATTTCTCCACGAATCTCCAATGCATTCGGCCCCCCGAAATTGGTGGAGAAACGGTCCGCCGCCACCCCGCCACCCCCCCGGGATGGGACTTACCTTTGGCAAATGTCCCTCGCAGCGGCGGTTCCCGGCGGCAGTTCGGCAGCGGTGGCCGGTCTTCCGCCATTTCCAAGTAAAAAACAACAACAACAAACGTGATAGGCTACGTAAGGATTTACATAGCCTATCACGGCTGACTGCAGGGACGCAAACGGCGGCGGCTACGGCCACCGCCATTTGCGTCCCGGCAGGAGACGAGATTCGCAGCCGGGGAGACGGGGCACTCCCCCCCGGCCAGAATTTCGGCGGGGAGGGATGGGGTGCCTCCCCCCTGCCAAGAATTTTGGGGGGAGAAACGGAGCGCCTCCCCCCCACCACGAAGCAAGCTGCGGGACCAGGTAAGGGACTTTCGTCCATCCCTATCCACAGCCACTCCAACACATTTGGAGGGCACCAAGTTGGGAATCATACATATGAGGCTTTTGATGAAGGTTGATTTTTAAAACTGCTCTTCAAATAGTGATCTAGCAAATGTGTAAATTGCAGTTATGTCAACAGAGGAGAAAACAGATGCTAAAATGAAAATATGACTGAGAATTATATAAAAATGCCAACCCACTATCATGTCCTACTTGCGGGCTTCCTATGGGCATCTGATTGGCCACTGTGGGGACAGAATAATGGTCTTCATAGGTCTTTGATCTGATTCAGCACAGCTCTCTTATGTTATCAGCACATTTTAAATCAAATCTAACTTTTTTAATTTAACTAACTGTGTTTATAGAAACATTCAAAGTCTTACATGTTTTCATTTTTACGAAACTGCATTAAGTACAATGTTCTTGGTGTAAATTCCAGGGCAACCACTATAATGTCCTTGTTGTGGTCCATCAACAACTGGAATCTTGAGGTTTGCCAATGAGTACACATGACTCATGGCAATGTGGATCCCTCCATGATTTGTTTACAGGCCATATGTAATGATATGGCATATCATTGTACTTTGGCCTGCACGTCTGTTTATAAAGGGTTATAGAGACTTGTAAATGTTATTCGTTAAATTTAGCAGGTAAGAATTCCTTTCTGAGCAATAACTAAACTTTGACTGGGTTACTTTTAACTGTTCAGGGGGTATGTGATCATCTTATGACCAGTTGAAGTGGTTGTCCCACCTGGCCTCTGGACTTTTCCTGTTTGGACTTCTCCTTATCTGCAAAAGCTACTTTGTGGATTTTTTTGGTGGCATTTAAAGGCCATAATAACGCCTCGCCACTCCTAAATCACCAGTAAGGTTCCGCCCGCTGACAGAGTTCGCAAAGTCCAGCAGACAGCCTAGCTGGCAGAAGACAAGGAGAATCATAGAATCATAGAATAGTAGGGTTGGAAGAGGCCTATAAGACCATCCAGTCCAACCCCTGAAGCTGAAGATGTGGACCAAGTGGACCTTGTTGGTTGTTTGGGGTTACGTAACAACTAGCCCTGCAGTGTAGAAATCAAATACTTATGTTCACAAGAATTATGCTATAGCAAATACTTTTTAAGATTCTTCATTTTATAGAGATTAAGTAGCGCAAAATGTTTTGATTAAATAAATAAAGCCTTTGTGACAAATGGGGGGGGGAGTTCAGGGGGTATGTGATCATATTCTGACCAGTTTGAACTTGCCTGTTTAACAATACTTAAGGAGAAGGTATACCTGGGAAGCTTTGGGAGACCCAACTCCAAAGGTAGCTGAAAATATGTGTCATTGTCTGTGTGTAGTCACCACAGAGAAGGTCTGCTGGCAAGCTTTGGTATGGGAAGACCTCTTTCTGAAAATTCCACCACCAGAAGGAAAAGATTGAGGCCATAATAAAGCCTCCTACAATTCAGGGTGATTCTGTGCTAGTAACCTCTCAGCCGAAGCAGAAGAATAAGAACAAAAGAACATAAGAACATAAGAAGAGCCATGCTGGATCTGACCAAGGGTCCATCTAGCCCAGCATTCTGTTCCCACAGTGACCAACCAGCTGTTGACCAGGAACCCACAAGCAGGACATGAGCTCAACAGCACCCTCCCACTCATGTTCTCCAGCAACTGACATACATAGGCTCACTGCCACTGGTACTGGAGGTAGCACATAGCCATCAAGACTGGTAGCCATTGATAGCCTTTTCTTCCAGGAATTTGTCCACCCCCCTTTTAAAGCCATCCAAATTGGTGGCATCACTACATCCTGTGATATGTGATGTCCTGGAAGATGTCCCTTGATATCCTGGGAGAATATATTCCAGGACATCAATACCAGAAACGTCCACAATACAGCATGGAGAAGAAGTCCTAGAAGGTTTCCTCAGTGTTCTGGCCTCCACAGAATCAAAGAGGAAATTCCTGTGGAACCAAAATTCTCCTGAAAGATCCAGGGAGCAAAGGAACCAGATCATCCAAATGCTGCCCTTTGGACAAACCGCACCACAACTTCAGCCTCTAGCAGCATCCATCAGTCTGCTAGGAAACCTTGGCCGAGACAGGGAAGAAAGGCTTTGGTTGTGCTCCTGGGAGTGGTTATTTGTGTTATTTCGGTGGATAATTCTAATTTTTTTTGCAGTCTAAGTGGGATACAGATTGATACCAATATGTCAAATCCTTCAATCAGAATTAGAGAAAGAGCCTCATGAAGGAGATGGATGTCCTATATAAACCCTATATCAATAGGGTTTATATGTGTAACAGTGTTATTGTTGTTTCTTCTCAATCTTCATAACACTTTAATGTTCTTTTGCTTGTCCCCAGGAAAAGACACAAAATTTCCTACATTATCTTAAAAACTTCTGTTGTCAAATGGTTCAAAACATGAAAAGTGTTCATTATTACCTGAACATACTGATTGGGATAAAACCATGTTCCTAAAACTAACAAAAACTATGGCTGCACAAGCAAAGAAAAAGAATGGTTGGGTTTGTGCTCAAATACTAAATCATCAATATTAAGGAATCCCCTTAATATTAAGGGGAAAAGATGGGATAGAAATGTAATAAATAAATAATAAATGTTTCTAGCTTGTCTCCAATATTCCATTCTTGGGCAACGTGCTGTAGCATGTGGTGGCTTCTCAGCTCCAGGGATTTATGGATGGGACAGATTATCTAGATCTATTTCAACCTGGCTTCAAGCCTGGTTATGAGACAGAGACTGTTCGGTCGCCTTAGTGGATGATCTACACTGGGAACTGGACAGAGGGAGTGTGTCCCTGTTGGGTCTGCTGGACCTTTTGGAAACTTTCATTACTATCAACCATGATAACCTTCTGAAGCGTCTGTCTGAAGCAGGACTAGGATGCACTGTTCTACAGTCCTTCTTGGAGGAGCAATCTCAGAATATGATGCTGGGGGATTCCTGTTTGACGCTATGGCCATCGGCCTGTTGTGTCCTCAGGGTTTCATCTTATCCTCCATGCTATTTAACACGAAACTATGGGAGAGGTTGTCTGAGGTTTGGGGGCTTGGTACCATTAATATGGTAAAACAGATTGTGGCCGTGGTCAGATCAGACATCTCTGGGAATGGGCATAATTGGCACACAAGCTTCAGCTGCACAAATGCACTCCTCGCCACTGCTGAAACCTGGGCATCCAGGTTCAGGGCCGAGTCCAGCAGTACAGCCATACTGCGAGCCTGAGTCTTCAGGGGGAGCGTAATCCCATCCCAGCCCAAGTTGAGTCCCTATTCCCTGATCTGCCTTTCAACAGACCAGGAACACCTCTGTTTTTTCTGGATCAAGCTTTGATTTGTTTGCCCTCATCCAGTCCATTGCTGACATCAGACACCAATTTAGAATTAGAGCAGCTTCCTTGGATTGAGATGGGAAGGAGAGAGAGTGGCCCAGTCTGCATGATCATGGCTGCAGAAATAAGCCACATGTGCCTGTCATCTACCGGGGAGATTAGCATACTTATCCTCAGCAACGTGGCTTGTCGTGTTGTGTGAACCTCACCAGGAGTGGTTTGTTGCCACGGGTAACAACAATCCAGAACCCTACAACAGCCCATGGGTCCACTCCCTCTCTATTTTCTTTCTGCCGGCAGGCAAAGACTGCTTTATTCAAGGAAGCCTTTGGCATGTAAGCAGGTCTGTCGGGTTGGGTGCTGTTTATATTCTGTTGCTGCTGTGTTTTTATTGTATGTAAATGCATTTTTTATTATTGTTTTAATCAAGTTTTATTTATGATTGTAAGCCGCCTTGACTGCCATTTTTCTTGGTAGAAAGGTGGGGTACAGATCAAATAAATAAATACATTTCTCTATTATCATGCCTACTGATGTATTTTAGAGGGATGGAACTTCTTTGAAACCAACCTAAGAGGAAATATAAATCAGACTTTGACTCATTGCCTGTCCCTACTGAATTTCCTCATGCTAATGCTAACACTTACTACCATTAAAGTTATGCAAATTAACATCCTGGCAAACTCAAAGATCTTACTGTTAAGAGGGTGGATGCTGATTCATCTATTATTGGCTTGCCCTAATTAGTCTCCTAATGCTAAAGAGCAATCAGTAGAAGGAAATCGTTCATATGCCTGTCTTTATTAATGAAAGCAAAGCAACCAGATGCTGTTAGTATAAAATATAGTCTCTCCCAATCTTTTACATCACACTACAAATCATGTGAGGGCAAAATTAGTTCACCAAATGCATTTCAGATATTAAACTAAAGGGGCACAGCTCAGTCTGGGTACACATAGCTTTCTCATGCATGCAAGTTTGTATGTTGGTGGGAGGAAGATGCTACCTATATCCTGACTTGCCCCTAATAGGATGAGCCCACTATCATTTCAGAATAAAAACCAAAACTAGGAGCCACAGGTGAGGTTTCAGGCAGGATTCTTTCCAAATCCAGTCAATAACACCTTTTTCCAGCCACTAACACCTTCTGAAGCTGACAACAACCGGCAAATCCTTCTTGATTGTTTTGTTTACTCATCTGTTTCCTCCAAGGATGTTTCATCACTTTTTTCAAACCCCTTTCCAAATCTTTTGGGGTTTTACTCATAATTCTTCAAATGTGCATGAAGATCAGATGAATAATGCATAGAACTCAGTTTCTCCTGCTCATATCATCTCACCTAAATGAAAAGTGGTACACATGGATAGTACCATATAAGATTAACAAAAGGAAGAATGAAGCAAGTAATGGATGTCCAAGGGGAAAAATTGACATTATGGATTCTTATAATTTCCTTGGCTGTGTCTGAGAAAAATATTTATTTGAATTTCTACCCATTTTAGCCCTTTGACTTTGTATTACTGCATCATGAGGCATGTTCTCATTACAACAATATAGATTTTACTAGTATCCAATCTTGTCTTTATCTAGATAAGTGGTGCTTCTGTGCACCCATAGAACACTTTAGTATATATTAATGCTTTATTAAAAAGAGGATGCTATTATCCCTGCTATACAGCAGTAAGGAAAAGGGACTCACTCAGTGTTTAAAGACTTGTATTTCAGAAAAGCTGAGTACCTACATTGCTATTGAAGTTGCATTTTAAAAGTACAGAAACTCAAAACAACTAACCAGTCTTGCCTATAATATTTTGCAAAAGATGCTTACTCAGTGAAAGTTGGACCTGGAATTAGAATGTCTTCATTCCCATATTTTTCATATACATTCATTGCTTTAAAAATAATGAATTTATGCTGATCCCATTTGATATTCCCTAAGCAATGAAGGAAATGGAGGGAAAGGACTTTAATCAATTATACATGTTTTCAATATTTAATCAAATGTGAGAAATGTATTTGTCACGCTTGCAACAGATATCACTGCTAAACTGTAAACTAATGAGGTAATACAATCTCTATTGATTATTAATTTCAAAGCTGAAAGCACCTATTTATATTATCTTTGCCATCATCTACTTTTTGTTGTTGTTCTTATCACTGCTCATTTTCTCTTCCCAACTTTCTACTGTTGCTATTACTGTTTCCAGTAAGACAAGAAACCAGGATGCAAGATAACAGCCACAGTGCCCATTTTAAGACCAATTTTTTAAAGCCAATGGGGAAGCTGCATATTTCTTCAGTCAGGGCTTGGCAGCAGGATCACATGGTGCTTAGAATCAACACCGGTCCATTGACTAAGTTGTCCAAAAGTCTTGGTTCAGGACTTTTAGTATTCTGTCTCTCTTATCACCCACTTTTTTCCACCTGCTCAATAACCTGCATTATATCTTCTTATGGCACAGCCTCATTTCACTCTTTTCTAGAGATGGAAAATTTCGAAGCCATCAAACAAAACTATCTTTCCTGTTTTTTCAGAAAAAAATAGAAATTTTGGAGAAAATGGAAAAGTATACAGTACTTTTTTTTTTTTAGCTGCCTTTATAGATCTAGACCTGGTTCACATGTCAGGGTGACAAATCAGGGTTATTTAACCCACAATGCATGGGGATGCACACTGCCTGTGAGCCACTTCCAGTTTCTGAAATAACTTCTGATCAGTGTGATCACAGGTCAGCATGACATGTCAACACAAACCAACAGTTTTTTTAGGGGCTAAACAACCCAGCATTTAACCCATGTTATTAGGTTAACCACTGGGTTGTTTCGCCCCTAAACACGTCATCCTGACAACCTCCAATTGAGTTGACTGGAGATGGTTTACAAAAAGCAGAAGTGGCTCGTGTGCAGCGCATGTCCCGCTATTTGCCACCATGACATGCAAACTGGCCCATTAAGGGCACAATCCTGTGGGGATAGGCAGCCACCTCCGAACTCAGCAACGCAGGGCAGGAGAAGCACGGAGGGGACGGTCTAGCTGCGGGAAGGTGGACCAAAGGAGGAGGCTGCCGGACAACACATAGGATGTGTCTTACAGGCATTTCCGCCTACCCCGCCCAGGGACGCCCCCTGTAACACCCTGTTTTGGCCACTTCATGCTCCTCTTCCAAGCAGGGGCCCCGGGGCAGTGCGGAAGGCAGGGGAAGGTCAGTTCTCCAGGAATTGACCTTGGAGCGTGGGCTCCAAGGTCAGTTCCAGGAAAATACATATCCAATGGCCATCTAGCCACTGACTAGCGGCCACAGGATTGCTCACTCTAGCACTGTGTTACCTTAGGAACATCAAATGTATTATGTATAACTTGGTTTGCCCATAAAATTATCATATTTGGTATATTAATTTTACAGTATAGTTTATTTAAACAATAATTATGAATTTACTAACTGAATTTACTTTTAAATGTTTTAAAATTGTTACAATGGATGTTTATTTAGAAATATGGATTGCTTATATTAACATATATATCTTTGAAATGGAAGTGTTAAATCCTTCTTTTCCCTTCTTTTTTTTTGTTCTTTGTTTTTATATGAAGGGTGATGTAAATTAAAAATATAAATGTAAATATGTAGATGATCATTACATATAGATAAGTTTTATGATATGCTCTTTTTTTTTCTTCTGTCTTTCTTTTTCTCTCCCTTTTGTGATCCCATCCCCTTTTTATATTTTTGTTGCTGCTGTTGTGTTTGCAAATAAAAAAGAAAACAAAAACAAAATACAAATGAAGCTAGAACCTGTTGAACTCTGTGAAATCCAGCACTTCTTAGTTCTGTCTGTCTGTCTGTCTGTCTTTCTTTTTAAAAATCTTTCTAGGCTGTCTTTCGGGACAGAAGCTCTCCCAAGGCGGCTTAAAGCATTTAAAATTCATATAATAAAAAAGATGCAATAATAAGGCAGCAAACATTCATAAAACAACAGATACTAGGAATAAACCATTACTAAATATTACTATAATACAATTGCAACTACAGAGCAGAACAGTCCAGAAAACATAGAGAAGGCTGGAGTGAACAAGTAGGTCTTCAGAGCCTTTTTAAAAGCCTGCAATGATGGGGCCTGATGGAGCCCTGATGGCAACCTATGCTAGAGGTGTGGGGCCGTTGCTGAAAAGGCCCTCTCTCATGTACTTGCCCAACTAACTACCCTCAAAGGCGGGCAAGTGAGAAGGGCCTCTGCTGCTATTAAAGTTCTTTCAAGGTTATGAGAAGCAGGCAAAAGGTTAGTTGAAAACATCAACATTATAGTAATGCAAAGAATGTTATTATGTATTCTAAATTTAGACTCCTCCACAGTGTCAAGCAGACACAGACAGGCCTCATTTTCAGACAAAGAGCTGAGGAAAAAAGGGGGGGGGAATCCAAGACTCATTGGCCCACTTTGCACATCACAATGACCCAGGGGTGTTTTTTTAAGACCTGGATTCTTGTGAATGAAGCAGGACTGACCAAGTGTACTGGTTCCCAGCACCTGGCCGATTCCACTGGGGCTAAACAGTTAAGTGTGATGTGCGAACTGGGATTTCTGGGTTTCTGGGGGTGAGACAATCCAGCGAGATAACCCATGGTTTAACTGTGGATTACAATTCTGGGTTGCCTCTCCCCCAGCGACCCAGGAATCCTGGTTCACACATCACACTTAACAATCCAGGGATGGAGTGTCCCTGGGTGGTTTAGCTCCAACAGGAGTGATCAGGTGGCAGTAACTAGCACCCTCGCTCACTCATGCTCCATTCACAACAACCCAGGGTTTAAATAAAACCCTGGGTTGTTGTGATGTGCAAGCTGGGTCACTGAATATAAATTTTGCTACACAAAAATTTATGTAATCGGTCTCATTTTCTAAATTCTCACTATCAGCAGTTTCTCCTTCTTCTGGTCCTTCACTTTATCATCTAAAAACTGAAGCTTTGCCTGGACTGAGACAAACTTCTCTACCCTTTCAGTTGTCAATTTATTTCTTGATATGAACAAATATCAACAAGAAGAAGCCCACAAGGAAAGGTGGCTCTGAATCCTTCCTTCTCTTGTGAAAATGGCAGTGCCCCCCCCCCCGAGGCAGAAATGCATCTTGCTCTTGCATTTGAGAGCTGTGCCATTCTGCTTTATCCTCCACGTACAGGAATTGTAATAAGAATTGTAATGATCTGATACTCTATAATGTGTAGTCTTAGATAAAAGTTTTCCTATTACATTTGGAGGGAGTAAAGGCCAGCTAACAATATGTGAACATCTTGTCTTAAACATTTTATTCTTAATTCTAAAAGAAAATATTTCACAATCATTTTTTTTCAGTTTTCCAGACAAAACAAAATGTCCTTGGGAAAACCAGGGGGGGGGGTTGAATTTGTCCGTTTCTACTCTTTCCTTTTTCTCATTTACATACAAAACAAAAACGAGTATGATTAAAGTGATACACGTGATCTCCAATGTGCAACCAATTTCTAAGACATCTGAACATTTGTATCTGATTTGTATCTGACCCACTGAAAATGAATTAAGAGGATGCCCAGCAGACATCCATAGTTAATCCATTTTTAATACGTACTATATATTGGCAAGGTTTCTAGGCTCTTTGCCTAGATAACATCACTGTAGATAATATCACTGGGAATGCAATGGGTCCTACAAACCATACTGCACCCTGTGGTATTAGTTTAAGCAGAGGAAAACTAAATCTGGTTCCTTACAAAAAGATATAAAGTACTCGAGTCTTCCATAGCCTAGAGTTCTCCCTGCAGCCTGAAACCCCTCTGGGTCTGGACCTTCCCAGCACCCCTACTATGTATTACCTACTAGAAGTATAAGAGTGACAGGGTCTCATTGACGCCAGGAAGAGTACAGGCTGCAAGTAGGCCTTGCACACTCTACACATGTACTGAGTACCCAAATACCACTGTGTACTTCTCCCACCTCTACATTAGATATAGTGAAGTAGAAGGTGAGGCGAAGAGTCCCATCCAGGCCAGGAGGCTGCAGGAAGGATTCTAGGTTCTGGTACACTGCAGAGAATCGCAAGAAGTTTTGGCACTTTATACCTTTTTGCAAGGACCCAGGTTTAGTTTTGCCCCTGACTATTTTCAAGTCCCGCTTTCATTCTTCCTAAGCAGCAAAATCTGACAGCATGTTTCATTTCTTTGTGCAATGTATTCTACACTTTGCAAGTCAGTAACCAATAACTTTGCATGCTGCTGAGTAATATATGCAGTCCTACCTACAACAATGCTGACAAGGAAATGGGGAGGCACTGAATATGAAACCAATTTACCATGTTAGATTACATTCTTATTATTGTTATATTGTTGCAGAAGATGAGACTATAATTTCCATTTAATGCTAATCTGCAACTTTTAAAGATGAAAAGCACACAGGAATTATAACAAAGCAGAATAGATGGACCATTAGAGAAAAAGTTGGGCTATGCCATTCATCTTGACAAACAGATGCAGCATTCTGACAGCTAATCACTATGGGTTTTATTTTCTTCTACATCTACCCCAGTTCCAAGCTGACCTATTCATTTTAATAGGCTGGAGGACTACCATTTAATGGTTCAATGGTTATAATATACTAGTGCTTTTCCTTGCATAATCAAGAGGTTCAGGAAGCAAAATAACTTTTTAAACTTAAGATGTCAAAAGGTTTCTGAAACAGTTACAAGCATTTCAACTTTTCTTTAGGATTATTAAAGTCTTATCTAAATTCTTCTCCGAGTAGTTATACGCTTTCAGACTCATGAATACATTTTCCCTTCTTTCCACCATTTCCTTATCTGAAGTCACAGATGTTATTAAAGATGCATATCCATAATAAAACTATGGACTCTCATCATGAGGCCGGCTGAATCTTTCAACCCTATTGGCATTTTAGGATGTCATGCTCTCTTTCTAAGAGGTCCATAATCATTTGCAAGGACAAACCCTTTGTTCTGTGAATGTCTGCTCAGTCTCAGGAAACCAAGTGATGGCGTTCTTGTATATGTCTCATATTTTCCTGAAATCCAAAAGCATGACTGGCCTAGAAACATTAGAGCCCAAATAAGGCCACAATCTTTACATTGCTTAGTTTAGAACAAGGCTGGGAACATGCCCCCCTCTGGATGTTTTGGCCTACAACTCCCATGACCCCTTGCCATTGGCTATGCTGGCTAGGGCTGATGGGAGTTGCAGGCCAAACATCTAGAGGGCCACATGTGGCCCACCCCGGCTTAGAACAAGTTGGGGAACATGCGCCACTCCAGATGTTATCATACTCTAACTTCCATCAGCCCCAACCAGCATGGCTAATGGTAAGAGATTATGGGAACTGTAGTCTATCAACATCTGGAAGCTACTGGTTCTTCAACCCTGGTTTAGAATCACTGAAGGTAAAGTAGTTTCAGAATTGCAACCTTAAGCCTCTCTGAACTAAATGATATTCCTATGCACCTCAGTGTTTTGGGTGAAAGGGGCATATTTGCTTGAACAAAAGTAAGATCTATGGCCCAATTCCTGGTCAGTCATAAAGACCATTACTCCTACAACCTCTAGGCAAGACAGGAGGTTGACTGGTCTGGGTGTATATGAGAAGAAGACAGGGATCACAGGTATTTGGAAGAAAAAACAACAGGTGAAATGTAAGATTGCACATTTGGGGAATGTTAAGGCTCTTAAGTTAGGGTTTAACAGACATGCAAGATTGGCCTGTCATGTTCAGCATTGAGGACACTGCTCATCCTGTACATATAATTTAATGGAACACTAATGTGGCTTATCGATCCTCATCCCAGTCTGTCTTCTATAACAGGTTGCCATTATTAGCCCAGGACAACAGACTACTCTCCTCTCCTCTACTTGATTTCAAGTGCTTTGTTCATTTCTAAGCAGGAACAAATATAGTATGATCAAGGCAGGGCTAGAAAAATCTCAAAGACACCTAAAAAAAATGATGCTGGTTCAGAGGAAAACAAAATCAAGCCCTGTTTTAAGGGACGCCCTAAAAGAAAAATGTTTATTCTGGTTGTGGTTATTGGAGGGCAAAGTCAAAATAGGCAACTTCTTAATGCCAACAAGTGCCAATTTACTCCTGTGAAAACAAGGTAGCACATAGACTACTTGACTGGTTCCCCATCAAGTAGCTTAGACTCACTTCCAAACCCAGGGTTATCACATAACATAGGGGTGGGAAACTTTTGGCCCTCCAGAGGTTGGACTACATCTCCCATCATTCCTGATCACTGGCCATGCTGGCTGGGGCTGATAGGAGTTGGGAGTCCAACAACAATGGAGGAATGCAGGATCCCCACCCCTGCCATAACAGAACACGGGTACTTGACTTGGATGTATCAGCACTTATGCAGTCTCGTATAATGTACTGTGATCATGGGGAACAACATTTATAC
Source organism: Heloderma suspectum (assembly GCF_057233095.1). Taxonomy (NCBI): domain Eukaryota; kingdom Metazoa; phylum Chordata; class Lepidosauria; order Squamata; family Helodermatidae; genus Heloderma; species Heloderma suspectum. Next base: position 61,935,887 of record NC_139461.1, read on the forward strand.
CACTTTTGCGTTAGATATCTTATTTCTTATATTGTTCAATTCACAGTGATAATTTTCCATGCATAACAGAGGACAAAACAGTTCAACTGTTATTAGACTCATTTAAAAAGAACATTGCTTTAACCATTTGTGCATAAGACAGACAGGGGAAATAGATTCCATTAGGAAGAAGTTAAATCTCTCAAAATATTCCACTGTATTCTACATTCTAGCACTTGAGGATTATTTGCATCTTCCTTGCCTCAAGCAACCTGCTATGCCTCACAGGCAACATTTACTATTGAAAGCAGCTTCCCTTTCTGCCCCCATTCTGTTATCGGAAGAGCAAATGTCTTTTATTGTTGTCATGTTGCATTACATAACCTGCCAAAACAACCACCGGAGGAGAGTGCACCGTGTCTTTGGATGTTGATGGCAGAATGATGCATCTTGTGCATATACACTATGGATGGAATCCAATAGTGCCATTCCTGTTGTGGCATGGGTTTTGACCCAGCAGATGCCTCTGCTAATTAAAAGAAAAGGGTCAAGCACACAGGTGGTCATCCAAACTTAGCCAAACACCTTGTCCGCATCCTCAGGCCTCAACAACTGAAACTTATCCAATAAAACTGAATCAGGCAGTACTCTGGCCACCTCTACTAATGGAACCGCATTAGCTGTAGTGTCCAACTTGTGATGGATTTGCGCAACTTTATCTTCAAACTTGTGCAAACTTGTCACAGCATGTTACTGAGGGTTCCACCATGGCCCAGATTGTAGCAGGCCACTGGACAACGCTGAGAAGATGCAATGGTGGTGGAACAGAACTCCCTTTTTGCCACCATCACCACCACATAGTAGGCTCGATAATGAGCTCTAACCTGTGCTCGGTCAGACTTGCACAAGTTTTCCTCCACCTGCGTTCTAGCCATCTTTTCTCTTGCTTCATTGCCCTCAGCTCAGGTGGCTATCAAGGAGCTGGCCAGGTTTTGCTCAGAGGGAGAGGGCGCTTGGGTGCGATCGTGTTGACTGCCCAAGTCACCTCTGCATTCCACAGGGTGACCTGACCTTCAACAGCAGCAGCAGCCATACCAGCAGGAAAAACCCTCAGAGCCCTCTGGAATCCATTGGGATCCACTAGCCTCCGTGGGCAGACCATTTTAATAGGTCCCCACCCTTGCAGACGGGAAAGGCTGTCGAGAGTCTAAACCTCAAAAGCAAGTGATCTGACCATGACAATGGGATAGATGTTAATTCCCCCACTTTCAGATCACCATCCTCCTGCCCATTCGAGAAAACTAGATCAAGCATGTATCCTCTTACATGTGTTGGGCTGATGACATGTTGAGACAGCCCCATGGTTGTCATGGCCAGAACTGTCACTTGAGGCACAGGTGAACTCAGTGGCACAGAGCACTTTTTATCAGCTTAGGCTGGTATACCAACTACGCCCTTATCTGGACAGACATAGCCTAGCTACAGTTATCCATGCTCTGATAACTTCTCGTCTGGATTACTGCAATGCGTTATACGTGGGGCTGCCTTTGAAAACGGTCCGGAAACTTCAGCTGGTCCAAAATAGGGCAGCAAGATTGTTAACAGGGACTGGCCTGCGAGCTCATATTACGCCAGTACTTTTCCAGCTGCACTGGCTGCCAGTCCATTTCCGGGCCCGATTCAAAGTGCTGGTGTTAACATTCAAAGCCCTTAACGGCTTGGGGCCAGGTTACCTGAAGGATTGCCTCCTCCCATATGTGCCTGCCCGGACCTTAAGATCATCATCAGCGGCCCTTCTCCGTGAGCCCCCGCCAAAGGAAGTGAGGCGGGTGGCTACTAGGAGGAGGACTTTTTCTGTTGTGGCTCCCCAGCTCTGGAATGAGCTCCCTAGTGAGGTTCGCCTGGCACCTACATTGTATTCCTTTCGGCGCCGGGTGAAGACCTTTTTATTTTCCCAGGCATTTTAGCATTTTAGCTTTCTAAATTTTTATCTTTGCTGTTTTAAATCTGTATTTTAAACTGCTGCACTGCAGCTAGGTTTTATTGTGGTTGTATTGTTATATTGTGGTTTTAATGTTCTATATATTTTAAATTGTTTTATTGTGTGTTGTTTGGTTTTAATTTTTGTGAACCGCCCAGAGAGCTTCGGCTATTGGGCGGTATAGAAATAAATAAATAAATAAATAAATAAATAAATAAATAAATTGCGGCCATGAAGTCCTGAGCTGCCTCAGATCCAGCAGCTTCAGCCTGGAATTTGGGATCCCCTGGAATCATCATTCTAAGGATCAACACATTTGAAACCACCTCCATCAGCTCAGGCAGGGAAACTGAAGGGTAGCAGGGTGGGCGGTACACCAGCAGAATCTCTAATCTGTTCCAGGCACTGAACACAAGGTAAAAACACTCAAAATCAGCACTCAAATGGACAGGAAGCTTAGAGTGGGAGACAGAATTCCTATAGATCAGAGCAACCCTTCCTCCCTGCCTCTCAAGTCGATGTTGGTGCTGCACTGAGTAACCAGGAGGGCACAGCTGGGAGAGACTAACCCCTCCCAGTTTCCCCACCCAGGTCTCAGTAATGCACACCAAGTCAACTCTCTCATCCACAATTAAATAATGGAAAAGGAAGCTTTTGTTTTGGACTGACTTCAAGTGAGCAGTCTGGCTTTATTTCCTGGAGTATGGACTGGCTTGATCTTCTTGCAGTCCAAGGCACTCTCAGAATTTTCCTCCAGCACCACAGTTCAAAAGCATATATCTTCCTTCGCTCAGCCTTCCTTATGGTCCAGCTCTCGCAGCCATAGGTTACAACGGGGAATACCATTGTTTTAACTCCTATGTGGACCTTTGTTGTCAGTGTGATGTCTCTGCTCTTCACTATTTTATCAAGATTTGTCATTGCTGTCCTCCCAAGAAGTAAACGTCTTCTGATTTCCTGGTTGCAGTCAGCGTCTGCAGTAATCTTTGCGCCTAGAAAGACAAAGTCTGTCACTGCCTCCACATTTTCTCCCTCTATTTGCCAGTTCTCAATCAAGCTGGTGCCATAATCTTGGTTTTTTGAGGTTTAACTGCAACCCAGCTTTTGCACTTTCTTCTTTCACCTTCGTCAGAAGGTTCCTCAGCTCCTCCTCCCTTTCAGCCATCAGAGTGGTATCATCTGCATATCTGAGATTGTTAATGTTTCTTCCAGTGATTTTAACTCCAGCCTTGGCTTCATCAAGCCCAGCACATTGCATGATGTGATCTGTGTACAGGTTGAATAGGTAGGGTGAGAGTATGCAACCCTGCCATACTCCTTTCCCAATCTTAAACCAGTCCATTGTTCCGTGGTCTGTTCTTACTGTTGCTACTTGGTTGTTATACAGATTCCTCAGGAGGCAGACAAGATGACTTGGTATCCCCATCCCACCAAGAACTTGCCACAATTTGTTATGATCCACACAGTCAAAGGCTTTAGAATAGTCAATAAAACAGAAATAGATGTTCCCTGGCTTTCTCCATTATCCAGCGGATACTGGCAATTTGGTCTCTAGTTCCTCTGCCTTTTCTAAACCCAGCTTGTACATCTGGCAATTCTCGTTCCATGAATTGTTGGGAGTCTACCTTGCAAGACCTTGAGCATTACCTTACTGGCATGTGAAATAAGTGCCACTGTTCTATAGTTTGAACATTCTTTGGTGGTTCCCTTTTTTGGTATGGGGATATACGTTGATTTTTTCCAGTCCGTTGGCCATTCTTGTGTTTTCCAAATTTGCTGGCATAGGGCATGCATCACCTTGACAGCATCATCTTGCAAGATTTTAAACAGTTCAGCTGGGATACCGTCATCTCCTGCTGCCTTGTTATTAGCAATGCTTCTTATGGCCCATTCAACCTCACACTTTAGGATGTCTGGCTCTAGCTCACTGACCACACCATCAAATCTATCCCCGATATTATTATCCTTCCTATACAGATCTTCCGTATATTCTTGCCACCTTTTCTTGATCTCTTCTGCTTCTGTTAGGTCCTTGCCATCTTTGTTTTTGATCATACCCATTTTTGCCTGGAATTTACCTCCGATGTTTCTAATTTTCTGGAAGAGGTCTCTTGTCCTTCCTATTCTATTTATCTTCTTCCGCTTCCACGCATTGCTTGTTTAAAAATAATTCCTGATCTCTTCTGGCTAACCTCTGGAATTTTGCATTTAATTGGGCATATCTCCCCCTATCACTGTTGCCTTTTGCTTTCCTTCTTTCTTGGGCTGCTTCCAGTGTCTCAGCAGACAGCCATCTTGCCTTCTTGGTTTTCTTTTTCTTTGGGACTTTTTCTGTTGCCACCTCCTGAACAATGTTGCGAACTTCTGTCCATAGTTCTTCCGGGACCCTATCTACTAAATCTAGTCCCTTAAATCTATTCTTCACCTCCACTGCATATTCATGAGGAATATTAGTGAGCTCATATCTAACTGATCCATGGGTCTTCACAACAAAAAAAGTTATAAAGCCAGAAATACCACTGCAGCAGCATTTCAGACAAAATCTGCTTCTGGCACAAGGTTTCCCAGACTCTTTGGTAACTGGACATCACCACTTACTATTTATGTGGTAATTTGGACATTCATCCTAAGCCAGTCTCCAGATCAATTGACATATTTGGTCCTTTGTACATCCCCGGTCCATTCCACAGTGACAGGCTTCGATTTTAAACTCCCCAAAAGACTGGGGACCAATCTTCATGGCTGATTTAATGTGGTAGTAGAGCACATTGGGGTCATTTGCAACAGATGACACTGTCGCCAACCTGCTGCCATCCCACAGCGTCTGTCCCGAAAATGCACGTTTTCGGAAAGTCCTTTTACTCCATTGTTTTTCCTAAATGCAGCTCCAGAGTGGTTCCATGGCAGTGTGCTCCGTCCCCCACATTAAATCCTGAGCATGCCCCTGTGACCTACAAGTGATGTGGTCAAGGTATGGGGCCACTCCCCCCCTTCCTTCTTTTTCCCCATTTGCAGTAGGGCTACTTTCACGATAAGTAGCCTCCTTTTCCATTCATAATAGCAGTAGTGCTGTTTTATTCACAATAGTGGATAGCCCATTTATATGCAGTTCATAATAAAGAATACACAGAACTGAAGGACAAAGGGCAGCCAGAAGCAGGAGCCTGCAGCTGCAGTATTTTGCAGTCGCATTACTGCGATGCACCTACAACTAAGGAATACCCAGAAGGGAAGGAGAGAGAGTGGCCAGCCTCAGTGTTTCGCAATTGCGATACACCTGCATCTTCGCAGTAATGATACATGTGCAACATCACAGTCACGTGACGCACCTACAACTAAGGAATACCCAGAAGGGAAGGAGGAAGGGCAGCCAGTACAGCAAAGGAGCATGGACAGGGCTGGGAACAAACCTCCCCAGTCACAGAATCATGGTGGGTCACCCCTTCAGAGTAACATAGTGGTTTGCTTTTTCCATTCACTGACAGCATCCACTGATTCATTCATGTCTCCCCTTCAGAATAGTCTCCTGTGTATGTGATTTTCCTGTGTGTTTGGGTGGGGAGGAGGAGGAGGAGGCATTGGCGGCTCAGGTCAGGTCAGAGAAGCAGCGGCGGCAGCAGCAGCAGTAGCTACTGCTGCTGACTCCAGAGCAGTAGCAGAGGGAAGAGGTTCCAGCCCTTTCCTTCTGTGCAGGACCTAGGCACCTCCTGCCTGCCTGCCTGTTGGTCTGTCCCCGGTCTTCAGTACTGCTGGTTCAGTCAGTGGGTGCAAGGCGGAGAGGTGTACGGTAAACTATCCAACATTACTCATCACTTCCATTAAACTTCCCTGAACAGTGCAGCATGGGGAGGGGCAAGAGCAAACCTCACTGACTAAGCAGCATCCAGGGGGTTGGTGATGTTCACTTCTAATAGCGGGGCTCCACCCATCCAACCACAAAGTAAGGCAGATTAAAGTGCAGTCTGACCTGTGAAAAGCAGGTTTTAAGGCAGTGTTTACTCTGTATTTTTTGCTTCATGTGCCTGGAATGGACCAAAGGCGATTTCATGAAAATCTGGATAACCGGAAGCACTTCTCATTCCATTTCCATGTAGACTGCCCACAAAGTTGCATGCTCACCTTTTGTCTGTGACACTGCGCTCAATGCAGTACACTTCTCTGCAGTCAGAGAAAGAAGGTAAACAAGGCAAAAGAAATGTAAGGGTTCACACAAATGTTAAAGTTAGCCTGTGGCAATTCACACTTTTGCCTGAAGAGAAATAAGAGATCAGGAAAAAAATGCAAATTTTACACACAAGTAACAGTAGAATAATAATAAAATGTACAAAGCACTATGAAACATTGATAAACAATAATGTATAAAAATAGGAACCAAATTTTCAGGAATATGCAAAGGTTATAAGGACAGACAAAACATATCACAACCCTGTTACAAACTTCACAGTCTCACATTACAAGGGCAATCTGTAGAATTTAACATTGTTGTTTGCCAAATGCATTTCAACAGGATAGCCTTCTTCAGTGGCAGATTTGCAAGACTGTGGCAAACACCATGAAGTATGAAGTGGAGACACGTCTGCAAACATGCAATGGGTATGTGTTAGAAAGCTGCAGCCAACCAAAGCTCCAGTGTGTTATTGCTCATCACTTATCGCCATGACTGTACACACACCCACAAACTGCCCTTCCACTTTTACTTTTACATTGTTTGCTACTATAATCACCAGCGTATATGCAACAACACACTTGCCACGGGAAATGCAACTTGGCATTTTAGTAACCAGTTCACAGCCCCATTTAATCCACAATCCAGTTATGACTAGGACTTCCATTAACAGCACTCTCCTCTAAGATGTCTGGTTATTATTAAATCCTTGCTTTCCAGATGCACATTTACTAATGCACCTCACCTGTCTATCCAGCTTATCTATTCTTCAACTATTCAACAGCCAACAGCATTAGATTTAATGGATTTAACTATTCTTCTTTTTTCTTTTTCTTTTTAGCTTTTGGAGGAATAAAAGCCAGAGACTCAAATAATTAGTTAAGAGGAAACAGAGAAGTCATTAGATGCTGCAGTTGAAAGTTCCCTCATGCAGTCAGAAATTAAATGGCTCAATAGACAGTACATGCTGCTGCAGCACGTTGCTGCTCTATTCACTCTCACATTTGTCAGTAGGTGGTGGAGAAAACACCCAATACACCACATAACATTTAAAAGCAAAAGCTGTGCTGCAGCTCTCATGCTTTTATGTGCCATATCCATTCAAATAGCAGAAAGGAAGCGGGGAAGGCAGAAGAAAAGTTTGAGCAAAGGTTTAGACAAGGGGTTACATCCAATGTTAGCCTAAATTAGGTCCCATTCATTTCAATGGGTCTGCTCTAAGTAGGACTAACACTGGATACAACCCGAGGAAGGGCTAAGGCTATAAGTACAAATATTCAAAAATTACATTATAAAGTGTAAGTAACCTGCCTTTCCAACAGAAAGGTATTTTAAAAGGGAAAATTACTAGGGCCAAACTAGAAGTGCATTTAATATGCGGGGGTGGGGGAATCCAAATCTGTCCTACTATGGCTGAAACAGACTCAGAGTTAGGGAAAATTACAGGGCAATCCAAAGGGCAAGGCAAGAAAGCAGGCAAATGGTCAAGCACAAAGGTTTCAGTCCAGTATGGGATCAGACTAAGGCAGAAGTGGTCAAGATATAAGTAAAGGTCAAAGCGCAGTTAAGCGCTCAGATACACTATACAGTCCTGAAGCACAGTCATGCAGGAGTCCAAGAGTCAGTAGCACAGAAGTTCAGTCACAAGACAAGGTCAGGAAAACAAGATGAAATGCACTGGAGCTGGTTAGAACGATGTTGTTCCAGCACGGACTAGGCTAAAACTGAAGGCTTATATAGCCAGAGCTTCCTGAGCCCCACTCAGGGCTCAACTGCAGTGCATTACAGACCCTCTGGCAAAAGTCCTACTTGGGAAGAGAGCCTTGCCCCTGAGGAGTCCTTTCCTTCAGAGGAGTCCTCATTTGTAATTGAGCACTTCTTCTCAAAGGAGCCCTACTGGCCTGCCTCTTGGGGCAACAACACTCTTGGGGCCTAGGTGGCTGCCTTGCGTCCACCTCAGAGGTGGAACTCCCCTCCTCCTGCAGGGACAGACTAGTGGTGATCTCCCCTGAGGGCCCAGGCTCCCCCAGATCTCCTGACATGGGTGGCTCCTTGGTGTTGCCTGTCTCTGGAAGTTCTAGGTCCTCCTCAGAATAGGATTCCTCTGGTGGGGGCATGACAAAATCACAACTGTTGGGGGACATGATAATTATCTAGATCACAGCAAGGAGGAAGAGGAAGTTTAATTCTGCCCCTGTTGTCCGAAGCTGCTATTTGCATTGGGAGGAAGGCTCCCACTGGCTTTAAGACTAATTGAATTAAGTGGGGCTTACTTCGGAGTGCACACTTAAGATCACACCTCATACAGCATAATGAAGGAAGAAGCGATGGGACTGAACATGGGAAAACTTTAGCAAAATAAAAAAAATTGCAATATAAATGTTGAACTTAAAAAACCAGGAGTCAGAAATGTTATCTGCAGGAGTAGACCATTTCCATTCATTTTCATTTATTGGTCATTTGACATAACCTTCTAAGCACTGTGTATTTATCTAGAAACAGAACGTGGAAAGATACATTAGGAAAAAGAAGCAAAATGGAAGAGAGTTTTATACTGGGGTCAACTGCTGGGAAACAAACAATATATTCATCCCCTTAAGGTGAAAGCTGCCACCTAAGCCCAATAGCAAAGGAACTCACATCTCTCCATGATCTCCACCAGATGCTGCACTGCCTGGAGAAATTGGAAAGAGGACACCAGCTGTGTCTGCTTCCTTTTTTTATGCTGCAGCAAGCAGCAATTCAACAATAGTTGTTTCTCCCAGGAGAGCATCCATGAAATATTCTATTGTTTCTGGCCTTGGTCAGACTTTAGGAGGAAGGCTGTGTATTTTTACAGGCAGAACCTTTGTAACTTTGTTGTCATTATGGGTAGATGCAAGAAAAATCAGGTGAAATGTTACCTGTGTTAAATGGTCAGATTTGTAGAACATTGTGGCTATGCCCTAGGAGATAATGTGCTAGGAAACTTCTCACAACCGTTCCTACTGCTGAATCACCACACTTCCCTGAAGTCCACTCTTAGATACAGAAAGCAGTTCGCCAAGCCAAATTAAGACTTACTGTTAGCAATAGTTAAGGAAAAAGCCCAGGCGTGCACACACAGGCCTAGTGATCATATGAAGAACATTTCCTTTCTCAAGAAATACTTAAACAGCTTTTAGTATGTCTGCCGACATCATACCAGTCCACTTTGGAAATGCTTTTTGTGGCCTCATAAATTCTATGCCCCCCATTTTCCTGTCCAGGGGAACCAATCGCAGATGCTCTGCTTCTTTATGGCAACAATGACAATCAGCAACCACAAAAGCACATCTTTAACTGCATGTCAATTCACAGGAACAGGAAAATGTATCCCTCCTCATCATTCAAACTGAATAGCCACATTCTAGGGTCTATCATTCAAATTAAAAATGGCTGGCTCTTGCATTACATCCTGCATTTATCACACTTGTGATTTTTTAAAAATCATCTGCTTAGCATTGCTATATTGGATACTACCTTTGCATGTTAGCTGAATAATAATCAATCTGATTTATCAGATGGACTGCTGAAACATCTTGACTGTTGGCTCAGTTTTCATGCATTTTACAGGAATATCAGCATGACAAATAGACTTGCAAGGCTTTCAGGTACAACGACCCATTCAATCACGAGCTTCAGACAAAACCATCTGGGAAAGAAGAGGTACCCCAAAGAACAATTTATCCTATCATCCTCTCTAAATGTATTCTCCAAACATTACTTTCCAAAGCACACAGTGATGCAGACACAATGAGAAGTATATTTAGACTCATATGACTTAAATAACTATTAAGTAGCTTCCTTGTCCTAGTAGGGCAGATCTCCACTGATTATCAGCACAAAAAAAGCTTCTAAACCTTACAGGAAAGCTCTTATGATCAGGAAGCATTTCATTTGCCTAACCAAAGAATACATTTTTAATACACAGAAGAAAAGCAATGCAAATGGGATTAGCCCATAAAGACAAAAAACGGCCAGTTTTTAAAAGCCCTTATTTTATCGCTAGATGTCCACATGTTACTTTGAAATATATTCTGTACACCCCTTCCTTAACCTTAATTTCTTCAAATAAAGAAAAGGCAATTCTCTCATCAGCAAATTTGATGACCATGTGTAGGCCTAGATCCAGAGAAGCAGAGACAGAAGCAGCCCCTGCAAAAGCCTCTCTGATGATTGGGGAACCCTCCTGAATGGGTGAGATGTGGAACAAAAGCCAATGGAAAAAAGGGTATGATAATCTTTCCCTACTGGCAGATTTCTGTTATTTGTAAGAGTTTTTCCCCAAAACAACCTAATTTGAAAAAAGTAGGCTGTCTAGATATTAGCCAGGCCAAACATACATCACAGGGACCCAGCCTTCTACTAAGGGTGCGCATTTGTTTATAAAAGTGGATGAAAAATAATACAAATGAACCCCCCTTGCTAACTTGTTTCTATACAGAAACAAATTAAAATCCTTTCATTTTGTCCCTCCCTGCCTCCCACTGGTTTCTCCCAGGTCGGATTCATGAAAGTAAGAAGAGGTGCTGCATAGTACTGTTTAGCAAACATACATTCGGGGAACATTCTAGCCCTCTTCAGTAGTTCAGAATGCAGGTGGTATCTAGAGAAGAGGGAGCAAGGATGGGGATGCAAGCTCTGCCCCCTCAAATCACTGTTATTGTGCAAAAATCAAGTTCCTAAATCACACGGACAGCCTCCATAGATAGAGGACACTCTCTGCTGCAGACAGTTGCCCCATACATGAAGAGACCGATAAGAACAACAATGGAGGGGAGCAGAACTAGCGTGCTCATCCCATCTCTCCACCTCCTCATCTGTAGACCCTACACACTTTGCAAACAACTGAACAGGGCTTCTGTGGAGAGGTGGGGCTTGGAGTGCTCTGAAAGTAACAAAGTATGAACCCTATTCATGTTATTGGAATTGGGGGGAGGGGGAGAAGACATGCACTCACTATCCGCCCTCTCTGCTGTATCCCACTCACCCAGCCCTGCCACCCTCCATGCGTTGGGAATGAAGGTACACAGCAGGGAGTTTGTGTCACTGACTTCAGCAACCACGAGCTGGAGAATACTAGGTCTAGTGTTTGGGTAGAACCACCCACAACCTCAGCCTGGCCCTGACAGGATCTGGCTGTTAATTTCAAAAATTGTATTAATCTATAATAATGCTCTAAAACATCCATCCCCCAAGCCAGTGCCTTCCAGATGTGTTGGACTACAACTCCATGCTGGCTGAAGGATGCTGGGAGTTGAGGAAGGCACCAAGTTGAGGAAGACTGGTCTAAACCACCTATTGATACAGCTCTTGCCATTTCTTTAACAACAAAACTCATTCCATCAATATTGAACTGAAACAAGGTAGGTTTTTTGTGGGGGAGATTTGTTTGTGAATTATTCCTCCTTCTCCCCCTACCTGCCATTTTCAAATCCCTTGAACTCATTTTTGTGGTAAGATACCAATCTCAATAAATGTAGTCACTTTTCCAGTGGAACAAGCAACACAAACAATTAAAAATCCAAATGAACACTGTAAAAATACCATATATAATTATGAAATACAAGTAAAACTGCAATAGCTAAGAAGGATGAAAATTGATAATTTGATCAACTGATAATATGATAGCCACGAAAGCTCTTATATATAGGAAAGTTTCCATCAGCAAGAAGAAAAAAAGCAAGGGAGCAGCCTGATGGATCTCCTTAGCAGGGAATTCCAAAGGGTGGATGAGACCATGGAAGAGATCCTAATTCTGTGCCCCCATCTAAGAAAGCACAAAGTAAAGCCTTCCCCTCTGATATGAGGAACAGGTGATGAATAACAGGAGGAGGCACAGTACTCAAGATCTACTCAGAAGCAAAAGCATGAAAGCAAACGATAAAATAATATTAGCTTTAGCTCCGTACCTTATGAAACAGGGGCAGTATAACTTGTATTCTCCAATGAAGGCATTGCCTACATCATTCTACTGCAAGACAAAGGCTAACAGCATCATATAATAGCCAGATCAAATAAGAAGGAGCATAATTTTATGATGAGGCTTTTGCAGTTTACAGTCTGTTAAACGTCAGTCTTAAAAAGTTATGATTGGCATTGCACCTTAGCTTTGAATGACTGAAAATTGCTTCTGTAGCTTTAGATATGGAATGGTTCCCATTCAGCATTCCAGTGATAGAGAAATGACATCTCAGAGGATGTCAAAGTAATTGAAGAGAAGCACCACATCGCTCCCTGCCCATCTCAGGGAGCTATACAGCTTTGAATGGGCAATGTTGAGGAGTGAGGAAGAGGCTGATGCAAGGGTGGTTCGAAGGGATAGGACAGGATTCAGATAACAGGATGAGTAAGGGCTGAATCTGTTGCCTCTACAGAACCCCACAACACATCCTGCCCATGAAATCTAACAAGCCTTTAACTAGTGCTATAAGGCAGGTGCCATTTTGATACTGTCCAAACTGTTTGCCTTGAATTCTGGGAATAACTCGGCACATTTTATTTTCTGCACTTTAAAAAAAACTGTTGTATTTCACCTTTAAGGCATTACTGCAAATTTTATCTTGTTAACTGACTTTCCATATGCTAATCATTTTACACCACATTAAGTAATGCGCTAATTGGCTTTAATGTTCTCACTTAATGGGAACAAAATGTGGTGTGTATAGGAACTTACTGACACACTTGCAGAAGCAACAAACTTTTTGTGCATGAAATATGATCAATTTGAGTAAGAGATGCCTGTGGCTGTGGGACGTGAAGAATAAAGGTAGAAACATAAATTGTCACATTAGATAGAATAAAAGATAAGGCATCAGTTCTGTACTTCTATATACATTGCTGGATCCTTTTGGTTCTTTCATTCATGCTGAAAAAAAGGAAGAGAGTGTTAGTACCTCAGTTAGGCAGTAGAGGAAATGTATCTTGGAGAAGTAATTAGTGTTTCAATTTAGACAAGGCAAGTAAAATGAAGTGGTCATGTTACAACACAAAACTGGGTGTAGAGACTGATGGTTATCCAAACCATGAGGAAAATAAGGCCTTTCCCCCCTATCTGATTTCCAGTGACACCCCCTACTCCCAATTGTGCACCTGTTTGCAGGTTCTCCCAAACTCAGAAACAGTAAACTAACAATCTAATATACAGTCAATATTTATCAAGTTATTCCTAACCAGGAAACTGCATCCATCTTCTCCAGTTCATTCATCTCTCTCAGAACACCACCCTTTATAAATGCTGGAACTTGCAAGAATTAAGAATCTCACCTTTAAATCTTGAAACCCAATCCAGCACAGCCTATCACCATGCAGAAGCAGGCTTCCGTGTGTCATTTCTCTTGGCTAGACACCTGGGATATGTTTGGGGGCAGGGGGACCTCAACCCCCTTGATCCACAATTTCCATCACAAATCACATATGGATGTGGTAATCTGCGTTAAAGGTGCCACACACTTACGTTACTGGTAGACTCAAGAAGTAAAGTCTCCTGAATGTCCCCCTTCCTTTGTCACTACAACCTTTTATAAAGTGTGGATTAAGGCAGGGAGCTTCATGTGGTGCAGAGTAGTAGGTGGCAGTACTGCAACTGAAACTCTCCCCACCACCCGAGTTCAATCCCAGCAGAAGCTGGGTCTGGGTAGCCGGCTCTGGTCGACTCTGCCTTCCATCCTTCCGAGGTCGGTGAAATGAGTACCCAGCTTGCTGGGGGAAAGATAGTCACAACTGGGGAAGGCAATGGCAAACCACCCCGCTATAGTCTGCCATGAAAAAGCCAGCACAAGTGGCGTCCCTATAGGGGTCAGTAATGACCCGGTGCTTGCACAGGAGGAACCTTTCCTTTTTCCTAAGACAGGGAAGAACTTCTATTTTAAACAGGTAGGTATTCACCAGATTGAGACTGCTGAATCCATTGGGTCTCTCTAAAGAAAGTTTTGTTATGCAGTTTCCCCAAGATGGGGTTTTGCTAACACCACGCTTGCAGGGATTACAGAAGCTGTGGCATTGGCCCCATCCTTCTGAGTAGCCAAAGGAAACAAAAGGGTCAGCTTGAGTGTGCAGGGTCAAGGAAGTGAGACAGCATCCGCTCGAGTGGAGTCCATTGGTTATTTTCCTTTGGCTATGTCAGGGGAGGGCAACTTCCAGCCCATGGGCCTAATCTGGCCTGTGGAGCCTTCCTGGATTCCTCCAAGCCCCACCCGCTGGAGGAATCCCTACTGTTATTACTTATTTGTGATCAGAGGTAACAGAGGGAGATGAACATGGGGGGAGCCACCGCAACTGAACTGGTGGCTGGAAAAGCACCATTTCAGCAGCAGCCATTTCACTTGTCCCGCATCCTCTCCTCAATGGGAAGATGTGCAGGGCAGGCAAAGCAGCTCCACTGCATGTGGGCCTTCTCCAATGGGAGAGGGCCCGCATACAGCAAAGCTGGATCCCAGCAGATGCACCAGGAGGATCATTGTCCCAAGGCACCTGCCAAATCCCAAATGACGTCAAGGGCCATGACCATTCCCCCCTCTGATGTCATTTGGCCTGCAAAGGGCAGTCAGTCAGCCCCCCACCTAATTTCAGTTGCCCTCTCCTGGGCTAGGTGATGATTTTCCTGTTCACTGGCTCTTTCTCCTTTCTGTTTCCACCTCTTGTGCTTGTACCATTCTGTCTTCTCCCACTCTACCATCAGGTCTCGAGCTCTTTCCTCTTCCTTCAGATATTGGACTCTCTCTTCCTCCCCTTCTCCCATCTTTTCCACCCTTGCCTTGCCCCTTCAGTTGTTTGTCCCTTTGTTGTGGTCCCTCATGATTCCCCAGGCTGTGTTGCCCAGCATTCTTCTCTGCTGCTCTGCTGCTTCCTCAATCCTCATTCCAAAGACCCACTCCTCATTTTCCTTCTTTCCTTCCTGACACATAGAAGTCCAGCTGAGCAGAATTTTAAACCCCTGCTGCTTGTGGCAAGCTCTGCCCCTGCTCAGCTCTTCTCTACTGCTGCTGCTTTCTCTTGCTGGCTTCCAGGTCAGACAAGTGGGTTTCCATCTGAGCTGGCCATTTCAGCCTGCAACTGCTGGGCCTACAAGCCTCTACTGGCTATGACCATCAAGGGATGCTTCTCGTTGACTCTCCCAGACCTCTTGGCCAGGTGACACCACCTCCATCAGGGCTGAGTGCATAATCCCACCACTGGATCAGGAACTGTGATTGCAGCATCCAACACATAAGTTGTGAAGATAGGAAACGGAACTGTGAATACACAGCTAATGTATAAGATTCCCTGTCACCTGTCCATCTGTCTTCTGACACAAATGGAAAAGTTTAGTCCATCTAGTATGAGGCCACATACAAGGTTATTACCTACACATAGTGAGTCATTTGCAACATGCTGTTACATGCAGTTACCTCTGGACTGGGACCTCAAACATGTCTCTTTGAACCTGGGAAACAATTACAGTTGTGTGCTGGAGGTAATGCTAGGTACGCACACATCAGACGATACCATACAACTGCAAAGATCAGCCTATTCTGTCCATTTTGAAAGATAATACCTTACAAACTGGGTTTTTTGAAAATCTAAAGAAACCTTCATGAACTTTTCTAAATTTATTAACATCGGGCTTTGCAACAAAGATAATATAGAAAATTAGAATTTAAATTTATTTATTTATTATTTATTTTATTTATTTATTTCATTTCTATACCGCCCAATAGCCGAAGCTCTCTGGGCGGTTCACAAAAATTAAAACCAAACAACACACAATAAAACAATTTAAAATATATAGAACATTAAAACCACAATATAACAATACAACCACAATAAAACCTAGCAGCAGTACAGGAGTTTAAAATACAGATTTAAAACAGCAAAGATAAAAATTTAGAAAGCTAAAATGCTAAAATGCCTGGGAAAATAAAAAGGTCTTCACCTGGCGCCGAAAGGAGTACGATGTAGGCGCCAGGCGAACCTCACTAGGGAGCTCATTCCAGAGCCGGGGTGCCACAACAGAAAAAGCCCTCCTCCTAGTAGCCACCCGCCTCACTTCCTTTGGCAGGGGTTCACGGAGAAGGGCCGCTGATGATGATCTTAAGGTCCGGGCAGGCACATATGGGAGGAGGCGATCCTTCAGGTAACCTGGCCCCAAGCCGTTAAGGGCTTTAAATGTTAACACCAGCACTTTGAATCGGGCCCGGAAATGGACTGGCAGCCAGTGCAGCTGGAAAAGTACTGGCGTAATATGAGCTCGCAGGCCAGTCCCTGTTAACAATCTTGCTGCCCTATTTTGGACCAGCTGAAGTTTCCGGACCGTTTTCAAAGGCAGCCCCACGTATAACGCATTGCAGTAATCCAGACGAGAAGTTATCAGAGCATGGATAATTGTAGCTAGGCTATCTCTGTCCAGATAAGGGCATAGTTGGTATACCAGCCTAAGCTGATAAAAAGTGCTCCGTGCCACTGAGTTCACCTGTGCCTCAAGTGACAGTTCTGGATCCAAGAGCACCCCCAAACTACGAACCTGATCCTTTAGGGGGAGTGCAACCCCCTCCAGAACTGGTTGAATATCACCTAGCCGGGCAGACGAACCACCCACTAACAGTACCTCCGTCTGGTCTGGATTGAGTTTCAGTTTATTAGCCCTCATCCAGTCCATTACCATGCCCAGGCACTGATTCAGAACAGCCACTGCCTCACCTGGGTTTGATGAGAAAGAGAGGTAGAGCTGGATGTCATCTGCATATTTATGGCCCCTCAGCCCACACCTCCAGATAACCTCCCCCAGCGGTTTCATGTAGATGTTAAACAGCATGGGGGATAAAATAGAGCCCTGTGGAACCCCGTGGCACAATTGCCATGGCATAGAGCAATAATCCCCCAGCACCACCTTCTGGAATCAGCCATCCAAGTAGGAGCGGAACCACTGCAGTACAGTGCCTCCAACTCCCAACCCAGACAACCTATCCAGAAGGATACCATGGTCGATGGTATTGAAAGCCGCTGAGAGGTCCAGGAGAATCAACAGGGTCGCACTCCCCCTGTCCCTCTCCCGGCAAAAGTCATCCCACAGGGCGACCAAGGCAGTTTCTGTTCCAAAACCAGGCCTGAAGCCCGACTGAAATGGATCTAGATAATCCGTTTCATTCAACAGTGCCTGGAGCTGTCCTACAACCACCCGCTCAAGCACCTTGCCCAGGAAGGGAATGTTGGCCACTGGCCTATAATTGTTAACATCCTCTGGGTCCAGGTTAGGCTTTTTCAGGAGTGGTCTAATTACCGCTTCTTTTAAAGCGGCAGGCACCACTCCCTCTCTCAAGGAGGAATTTACAACCTCCTGGACCCAGCCAGACAACCCCTTCTTGTTTGATTTAATAAGCCATGAAGTGCAAGGGTCAAGCACACAAGTGGTTGATCGGACTTGGCCAAGCACCTTGTCCACATCCTCAGGCCTCAGTAACTGAAACTCATCTAATAAAACTGGACCAGACGGTGCTCTGAACGCCTCTACCAATGGAACTGCATTAATGGTGGTGTCCAATTCATGACGAATCTGAGCGACTTTATCCTCAAAGTGCCGTGCAAACTTGTCACAGCGTGCTACTGAGGGTTCCACCGTCTCTCTCCCTGGCCCAGAATGTAACAGGCCGCGAACCACTCGGAAAAGTGTGGTTATAAATGACACTTGAACTGGTAAACGAGACGTAATACAAAAGGAAAGCAAGGAATAAAAAACATTTTTCTCTTAACATTATTGAAACCGTGCATATAAGTCACGTTCCAAAAACATGAAACTGTAGCAGCCATATCGGGGGTCAGACTAAGTAGCCTCATGCAGTCTCATGCTTCATGTTCTTGCTGTGCTCTTTCTCCCTTGAATATATTGTTGTAAGCTGAGAATTCCTTATCTTGTCAAAGGTCATACAATTGTATATCTTGTTCTCTGCTGTTCTCTTCTGTTCTCTCCTTATCATGGCTACCCTATAACCCAGTTCTTGTATTATAAACAATAGTGCTAAGAGAAGGAATGTTGAGGACTGCAACCCCACGCGGGAGGGAGAGGAGGAGCCATTTCATATGTGTCACAATGTCTATAAAAACAATGTGCTAATGTAAATCAGGGCTTCTGGCTCTTTGGAAATGATTCCTGCCTTAAGCCCGCACGTTAAATAAAGAATCTCTTTTTCCTTCACTCCGTGGTCTCTCTGACTCTGGGTTCTGCAACAAAACCATATTTATATTGGGAGAAAAGATAAGCCAAATAAGAGCAAAAATAATAATTGATTTCCATTCTTCCTATAATCAGCACTGTTTTTGTATGTGCTGAATTTTAAGCATTTGGATTCAGGGCAAAAGCACGCTTATGCTTGGCCAGCTACACAAGTGTGTGGGCAGGAGGGGAATCCTGCATAACAGTTTGGCTAAATCCAGATGAAGGCAGGTTGTACAATCTGAACAGACTTGTGGAAGCTCTTTTATTTACTTTTTGTTCCCTTTAAGACAGCTGTCTTCCCCACTCCACCCCGCCATACTATTTATAGGATTACAGGATCTAATTTGTTTTTTTAATAGAACTCTTAGCCCCAACAACCAGAGCCAGGTGCAAAATAGTGGTTCAGACAGGCAGAGATACACTATGAATTAAGGAACACAATGGCCTAGTTCACATGATCACCACAGCTTAAATAAGCCACGGTGGCTTGTTTAAGCCACAGCACATGCTGGTGCATACTGGGTGCCATATGCCTAATTACCAGCCCCACAGCAACTTGTTGTGTCATCTGAACTCAGGCGGCATGGCTTGTTTGAGGGGGAAACAAAAATCACGTAGAGGCCATGGATTACTTGAGGGTTGTTTCCCCCTCAAACAAGGCATGCCGCCCAAATTTGGATGACATGAGAAGCTGTGCTCAAGCAGGTAGTTAGGCAAATGGCACCTAGCACACGCCAGTATGCACCGTGGCTTAAACAAGCCACCATAACTTATTTAAGCCGTAGTGAAACATGTGAACTGGGCCATTCTGTTACTTGAGCTTGATCTAAACTCAGGAATTTGTGCAAATTACAGCTGTAATTTGTGTAAATTGTTCAGACATTTGCACAAATTGCCAAACTTTCCGAAAGAAATGCACAAAAAAGTTCCCAGAGTTTGGGAACAGCCCGCAGCTCAGCTCACAGACACAAAGCAAGTCATATACATACCACGGAACTCTGTCAAGCCAAAAAAGAACTGGATTTCCCAGCAACTGACATCCCTAGTCTCATGGTAGCTGCCAACGATGGAGGCAAACCTCTCAAATTAAAGGGTTCAGCAGCAGCACAAGTTGGGTGCTATAGTATTGAAGATGGTCTATAAACTGAAATGAACAACAAAATACAACAATCCTTCATTCCAGTGCTAGCCTTCTTCGGCTAGGAAGTGTAGAAATCACCTTTCCTCTTGATTTCACTGTATAAGCACAATGTGTCAATTGATCTTGCAGAAACCTAAGTTACGTAAATGTTAAAGGCTGCTGGCATCAGCAGAAGTAATATCCCAAACAATTATGTTGCCTAGCTTCATGCGAGAACACGCCTCAGTACTGGAACTTCAATGTTAAAAAATGCAAATATGGTCCCATTTGTGCCTACACTTTTAATGCATAATGGAATAAAATATCTACTTCTGTCTTACATAGCACTTTGCACCTTATCAGCTACCATTAAAATGCATTAAATGGTGCTAATAATGATGCACAATTGACCTGCATGGTGCTGCAGCATTTCTAATCATCTCTACTTTCTCTCTAAATATGAAGAACAGTAATTATCAAACTGCTACCTTCAGGTCTTCAGGGCATTAAGAACAAGAAACACATTAATTAGTTTCAACGACATCTTTCGCAAACTTGGCTGCCAGTGGCTTCTGTAAGATATGTTATCCCTTATTTAAAATGTGCTCTCACCAGTTAATTCCAGCTGTTGAATGATTAAAGGAAGGTAGAAAGAGAGGGGTCTTTGTGCCTGCAAGTTGTTTATAACTTAAATGGGCCATACACTTATTTAACTGTTCTACTTGCCTCTTTAAATGTATTTTTGAAAAACTCGATAGCATATAGTAGCTGTGTTAACCGTCTCTCCTGTTAAAAAGAGTATTTTTTATTTTCCCATTCACTCGTTCAGGGAAAACCAAAAGTACAATCATGCAGCAGTTTGGTCTGAGATTCCTGTTACTATATTAATTTAAATAGGATAAGGATGAAACTGGAGATTATGGAGCTGTTGTCAAAACAGCAGGTCCACATTTCTTCTTCTAATAAATGAACACACATGACACAAACAATGAAGCAGAACGGGGACAGGAAAACTAGCAATACAAGGATGTCACATAATGCATTTTAGTTTATGAGACCTTATGCAAGAGAAGAGGCAAAAGCAGCAGCAAGCACATCACTAGAAATGTGTACTTTCAGCCTAACTTTTGTGTTTACGGCCAGGAAATTCCCCAGACTGGGCATCGTGTTCTTGGTCCCATTTCCTAGCCATTAAACCTTGTCCTCTGATCTGTACACCAGCCAATTTACTGTAGCTTTCCTGGAGAAAGAAGGGGGGAGTCCATAGTGATTTACGCCTCTCTCTTTCTGTCACATACACACACCAGGAGCACAAAATTTAAGACACCATTACATTTCCAATGGCAGATAAGAGGACAATCCTGCTTCTCTGACCTCTGCACCAGTTCAGCGTGAAATCAGCCTGTTTTAAATATGGCTTTCTAATGATTTCCTAGCAGAAAATAATTACCCACCCATAGTCCAAAAATCACAGCCTCCCAAATCTGGTTTTCATTTAAAAAAAAAATTAAAAAAAATATATCAAGGTTTCTTTATGTGCAATTGCAGTTAATTTGTGGTTGGTGATAGAGGAATGTTCTACAACATGCAGAAGGTCTCAGGTTCAATCCCGGTATCTCCAGCTAAGGCTGGAAAAGCCATGCCTGAAACCCAGCAGAACTGCTACTAGTCAGCATCAATACTGTGCTAGATGAATGAATGGTCTGACTCAGTATAAGGCAGCTTCCTATGTTCCTAAAGGCAAAGGTCATTACAAATAAAGATCCCATTGGAACTGGAGGGCAGTGTTACAGGACTGGTGATGAAGAAAGGGCCAGGAATGAGGAAGGGTGAGCAGCAGGTAAGGAGAAGAAGGCTCCTATACTTTTAACAAAAGGCGATGGCTACAGATGCCATAGACAGGGGCTGAAAAAATTGTACATGTTCCAGAATTCTTCCACACAACTATTTAAGGTACAGGAACTCTTTGAGCCTTTCTACACAAGGCTTTTATTGTGCATTTGTGATTGCTCACTCATGGTAGTTTGGGGTTCCTTTACACAACATCGTCATCCTCCAGGCCTCAAAAAAAATCATGTGTTTTTTTCCTAATGAGGAAAGTGTGGTATTTTTTCTGAATGCTGTAATAGAACCTCATGTAGTTGCACAATTCTGCTATACCGCAGCACCACCTAGTGGTTGTGTAATGGAACATATCGAAAAGCAGAGAAAGAAAACCCCTGGGAAAAAAATGTGTAATGGAGCCGATCTTAATCCTGAAAAGAATCTGGAAGCAGAAGCCTTGGTAAAGGTGCAGGTTAAAAGCCTCATGTAGAAAAGCCCAGGATCTTTCCTTGCATGGTAAGGGAAAGAAGGAAGGAAGGAAGGAAGGAAAGAAAGAAAGGGGTATTTGTGTGTGTGCATGTAGGTAAAATGAAAATGGAAAGACAGAAGTTATGGGATAATAGAATAAGAAGGATACCTGGAGAAAATGTGTGATAAGAGGTTTATAAATATAACATAAAGCTTTTTTCAGGAGCTAGATGTTTTTCAGAAGTCAAGAAGAAGAACATGAAAGCAATAGCCCTCCCACAATGTTGGTCAATCACTAACTAACTGGTACAGAGGTACACTGCTTTTGAACATGGAGGTTTCATTAATGTGGCTAATACCGTTTGATGTGCCTAATCCTTTTTTTTTTTTTTTTAAGCCATCAAGGCCAGAGCCCTTACAAACATGAACTTACGGCTGTGAAATCCATACATTAACTATACATTTGGGAGAAAAAATAGAGGTGGACTAGCATGCAAGATTTGAAGCAGGGCTGAGAAACTGGTTCCAGAAATGCAAAGAAAAAAGATAGATTTTGGACAATGAGAAGCGAGGTGTCCTGGGATGGAAGAGACTCTTCCTTTTCTTCTACATCTCCACTCAGCAAGCTGCTGCTTCTTGAGCAGCCTGACAGGCTGTCAGATATTCTGCTTGCTCCCCAACCCATCCATAATCTCCCTACCCGCCAAAAAGAGGGAGACAAAGTTCACATATGTGGAGACTGGCTGAGATTCAGGACACTCAGAAATACATTTCAAGCAGGGTCCCCAGGGGCCTACTCCTAGCAACCCCATGCGTTCAAGCTCTGGATGTCAAAATAGCTTGCAAATACTTATTTTTAGGCTGTAAAGTGAAGCTAAAGGGCTTCTTCACATCTGGCCTTTAGCTCTCCAGCGGAGGCCCTACTCCTGGTTCACACATAATGACAACCCAGAGTATGGGGTCAGTATGGGTTGTCACTGAATTGTAGGTTGTTGTTGAATCATGGATTGTCATTACATGTGAACCCTGCATTATGGTTTAACTATGGGTTGTTAACCATGAACAACCCAGGAAGAGAATCCATGGTTTGTTGTTGGGTTGTGAACTCTGGGTTGTTCAGGGTTAACAACCCATTGTTAAACCATAGTGCAGGGTTCACACATAACGACAATCCACGATTCAACAACAACCCATACTCCAGGTTGATAACATAATATAATATACAACCCAGGTTGTTATTACTGGTGAACAAGGTCACTATCTTCACCACCACCACCCTCCCTTCAGAGATTAGGCAAGTGGGTTTGGAAGACAGGGCCTTCTCTGTCATTTTTCCCAGGCTATGGCACTCTCTCCCCAGGATATCTGTATGTATGTATTTATTTATTTATTTATTTATTGCATTTATACCCCGCCTTTCTCCCTCTCGCAAGGAACTCAAGGCGGCTTACATTATCCTCCTCCTCACCGTTGTATCCTCACAACAACAACCCTGTGAGGTAGGTTGGGCTGAGAGTCTGTGACTGGCCCAAAGTCACCCAGTGAGCTTCCATGGCCAAGTGGGGACTAGAACCCGGATCTCCTGGCTACCAGTCCATCACTCTCACCACTACACTACACTGGCTCTCTGTATCTGTATAGCCCCCTGCATTCAGGAGAACCGTTGGTGGTCAATTTGGTTTTATCTTTGCTACTGATTTACTTTACAATTTCTCTCCTGTTCTGTGGATTCTGTTGTTGTTGCTGTTGTTGTTATTTTATTGTACTTGTTTTAAATATTGTTGTTTTTACACTCTTGTTTTGTTTGCCACTTTGGATGTGCATTGTGAAATGAACAAAGCAGGATATAAATGTTTAAAAACAAATAAAGACTGATCATTTCCTCATGCCAGTTGTTTTCAAAATATCCAAAGCTTGTCCATTTCCCTCAGACAACCACCTTTTTGCATATATGTCAGAGGCATGTTAACAGGAACCACAGATCACTTGCACAGCTTCTTCTATTACTTCCTGACAACAGCACAAACAACTGTTAGGGCAGGTGCATGGTAAACATGATTACTGCATATACACAAATGTTTCCTA
The DNA here is from genome assembly GCF_057233095.1 of Heloderma suspectum. NCBI lineage: Eukaryota > Metazoa > Chordata > Lepidosauria > Squamata > Helodermatidae > Heloderma > Heloderma suspectum. The sequence goes on from NC_139461.1 coordinate 61,959,720, forward strand.
AAGCACATACATGAAGTATGGAAAACATACCCACTAGTTTAAACACCCATGTACTGGAAACCCTGTCCACAGGTCTCCATATGCAACATTACTCAGGTATCAAAAGATACAAGTATAACAAGAAGTATTTTATGGGTTTGCTACAGGAAACACCATTATACACATGCATGTTTTATTTGCTGCATTGTGTGAAGCCATCTTTACATATGCCACCAACATTCAGCTTGATAGACCATTCCTCTTATGCAATTGACAGCTTTAATCTCACACTGTCTAAGCTAACAACAATGAACAATTCAAGGAGTTCCCAAGATCACATACATCCTCTTTTGGCTCCAAGTCAAAGATGCAGAAGTCAGGCCAATTGTAAGGCAGTCTCCTGCTGTGAAAAACTGTTCTTTCATTAATTTCAGAAACCAGTTTCTCTTTGACTCCTAGAAATAAGGTATTTTGGCTTTCTAAAAACCCCTGAAAATTAAGCAGAATGAACTAATTTGAAAGCCTCATTTGTTTCCAACATTTTCCCCCTATTACGCTATGCACAGACAATTATTTCTCTGGAACAGAAACTACTTCTCCCTTACCGTTATCAAGGCACTCTAGCCTTGACCCTGCATCCATAGCCTCAGAACTAAACAAATGTAAATGGGGATAGGAGGGATAAAGTCACTGCTCGCCCTTAGCACCATCCAATTGAACGGTGAAATTGACTAGACTGCATTATAAGCAGATTCTGGCACAGTAGCATGTAGAAAGAAATTGGAACCAGTTGGACTGGTGGCTAAATGGTAGGACTAGCAACAAACTGTTCAGAAGCAAGATCTATGGATGAAAAGTTAGGGCTGTGACAAGACAAATATCCATACCCTGTAGATGCCTCAGCATAGTTCAAGGCTTCAGAACTGCCTTAGCCTCTTAGGCGATCTTCTGAGGGGTTTTTAAAAAACCTTTTGGGCCACCTTGATACGTTTTTGTAACCTCCCTTAAGCTCTTCATAATGGAAAATGCTAAGCAGAGATGTGGGGAGGCAGACGACCGAGTGTGGTTCTGTAACTGACAGCTTGAGCTTCTTATCAGGAAACAACTTTATCAGGGCTCTCCTTTTTATTTCTAATCATAATGCTCCTGGGAGAGAGAAGGAGGGCACAAATCAGAAGATGTTTCAGTGATCTCTCCTTTGCTAGTTGGTTGTGCCTGTCTAGCAGCAGCCTGTAAAGGGCATCCATTGGCCCTGCCTTCTGTGTCCCACCAGGACAGGCTGATCCTGTCCACAAGGCTCCCTCCAGTGCCCTGTGAGGAACAGGTATGGGTGCAGTGCAGTCTGGCTGCTCAAGATGTCAGAGTTGAAATGAACTATCTGTGTTCTGCTCTCTGTAGGTCCTCCAGTATTTTCTCCCTGGCTGCCCAATACAGAGAGAGTCACAGGTAGGGATGGCAGAGAATTCCGCCACGGATCTCGGTGAGGCCGAATGCCAGTGCATTCGGCCCCCCGAAATCTGTGGCGGAACAGCCTGTCCCCCCACCCCCCCGTGGATCCCCCCCGGGACGAGACTTACCTGGGGCAGATCTTCCAGGCGGCAGCGGCTCCGGCGGCTGGTCTTCCGACCAGCTGCCGCCACCGCCATTTCCAGTCTTGGTAAAAAAAGAAAAGAAAAAAAGACGTGATAGGCTACGTAAAGATTTACGTAGCCTATCATGGCTGGGTGGGTTTAAAAAAAAGATCTTCTCTTCCCACCCCTTATGTTCAGAGAATTGCCGCATTTTTCCCAAACGGAGATCAACTGACGTCCTAACCCTTGGAAACCCCGAGATGGCTGTTCCCCTGTAGTTTCTCTGAATCTCAAGCAATTAGCATCTGTATGCCTCATTAGGATAAATGGAATTAAAGCCATGGAAAGCAGCCCTTTTGTCTGAGTGTTGATTTTGGCTATTGGAGAATTCAGTAGGCAACAGGGGCACCCGGACAGCGCGAGTGTATACTACCAGAAGCTAATTTGAAGCTGCAATGCTGCGCAGTTTTGACAGGGTGGGCGGTGAAAGCAGTGCCATGTAGATGGGGTCCTGGACAGAGAATATCAGTGTGATGCTGTCTTTAGATTATGAGTGAACTAACTACATAACAAATCACAGGTATTCAGATGAATAAGTAGAGCTTTTATATACACTATAATCTGGGGATAGCATCTCTAACTCAGCTAAAAATGTTCAACCATGCTGCTCTTGAAAGTTATTACTACCAACTCATTAGGTGTGAAATGAACTTATAACAAGTAATGAATGCATCCAAAAAGCAAAACAGAAATGTCACCATTATCCAAGTTTTCATTAAACCCTAATTTCTTAAAATAGTTTGCATCTGGGAGTTTGTGAAACCAAATATATGAAGGAACAGCTCTCAACAGGTTACTAATTCTGTTCATTACTTGGCACACTGCTTTGTAGATTTATTTGTAAGAATTAAATACATCTTATTAGAATTTTCTTTTTAAAAAAGGAATGTGATATATTGGAACATACCCAAAAGGGTCACTTCAGCTGCAGATCTGGAACCGCTTCAAAGGGAGGTCTGTCTGGCCCTTCACTGCTTGCTTTTAGATGAGGGGAGAAACTGGTTGTATTTCAGCAAGTTGTACAGTATCATCTTTAAATTGTTTTAGGCTGCTACTGCCTTTTTACTTTTCTAGTTTTGGTTTAGAGGGTGCACAAAATTTTGTATAGTGTGGAGAAAGTGGATAGGAAGACGCGTTTCTCCCTCTCTCTTAATATTAGAACCCAACAGGGTCATCCCATGAAGCTGTTTTATTGCTGTTTTTATTGTGTTCTTACTGTTGTTATTGTGTTTTTATCATTCTTAATATTGTACCGGTTGTGTTTTATTGTTGTAAGACACCTTGGGAGGGCTTCTGTCCTGAAAGGTGGCCATGAAATATTTTAAATAAATAATAAATAAGCTAATTGGTGGGAGATTCTGAGCAGATAAAATGAAGTAGTTCTTCATACAGTACATAAACTATGGAATTTTCTACCACAAGATGCAGTGATGGCCACTAATTTGGATGGCTTTTAAAGGGCATTAGACAAATTCATGAAGGATATCATTGGCTACTAGTCCTGATGACTATGTGCTACCTCCAGAATCAGAGGCAGTATCCCAATGTACACCAGTTGCTGTTGCATTTATGTCCTACTTGTGGGCTTCCCAAGCACCATCTGGCTGGCCACCGTATGAACAGAATGCTGTTGTAGATATGCCTTTGGTCTGATCTAGCCTGGCTCTTCTTATGTTCTTAAGATTATCATTGGTTTTATCATTGTGCTTCATTTTATTTTTTTAGTGTAAGCAGCTTTGAATATTTGTTAGGAAGGGGGTATAAGCGCTGAAATAAGTTAATAATATTTTAATACAGTTTAGATAATATCTCTGACAGCTTATAAGTCAGGTGAATAGTAATAATTAAATCCTTTCCAGACATTTCCTTGAGTGGACCCAAGATTCTTTCCCCAGAATAAGACTAAGAACAAGACTTGCACACATGTATTCCCTTATCTGGTCCCTTCACCATGAGGGGAAAAGGGTCATGAATGCACCTGCTATACCATGTGATTTTTCGGAACATATAGCTTAGTCCTAACATGACTTTTTACCATTTATATATCTATTATACATACATACATATTCATTATATATATACAAACACACACACACACGAGCACACGCACACGCACACACAAACATCTTTACAGAATACTGCTGCCATGAATCAGTCCTGTACTGTGGCGTATCTTGATTTTACAGATCCAAAACACAAAAACAAGATGTATCAAATGCTGGCAAATTGCAACACCTGGCTGTCATACATACTACCCCGGGATACTAAATATTGTGCAGACCTGACCATTTTCAGGTGGCACTAAACTAGCTAAAGTCAATCCTTTTTCCTATGAGGATACCGGCTAGAACAGCCAAGAAGACTCATTGTGGGAAACTGTGCAAAGGCTACTCAGGTGTTGCTGAGCAGTCACCCTGTATTCTTTCTTTTCAACCTCATTCTGGCCACTTGGTATGAGAATTTATTTGTAGAATGTGAAAGTGTCCCAGGTAAACAATTTAGTATTGGGAACCTCACTAGGGTTAATTTTATCTCTCTGCATAGTCAACAGGAGCCATTTCACCATTATTTTAAACCTTGCCTCTTTTTTTCCACATGCACTTTTTATACAGAGGGTAATACATTTCAATTTAAACATTTCTTATTCATTTACTTTTATGGCATTTGAAGAGAGAATTAATAAAATTCCAATAAAACTAAGAACTGAAAGTATAAAGAAAATGGTTTATTAAATCTCTTGGTGATATGCTATGTAACTTAATTCTGCAGATCAAATGTATAGCATTTAAGCTGCCCATCCCAAGATGGTCCAATAAATAACTGAGCCATTAACTGGAAGGAGCTTAAAATTTAATGAGTTAGTTGATTTATCTCATTTGTCAAATGTATATGGTCATGTGCTCCTCATCATGGATGTGATTTGGTCTTTTCCAGCATTGCCATATCAAACAAAAGAAAAAAAACTAGGTTCTGGGAAGCAACCGTCTTATTTCTATATTCTGTGCTCTGCTTAGCACATAGATAGTAATATGGTAAGATGAAAGTATTGCTCAATACACATGACCCAACAAGGTAAACTTTCATATTTAGTTGTTTGACACATGTTTTATCTTGCTCTTTAGAAGAAAGAGGTTCCTAAAGCAGCTTACAAAAATAAATAATAATATAATCCTCACTTTCACACTTGCAATCTAAAAGACAGGATGCAAAAGGGGAAGGGAGGGGAAGGTAGAGGGGGGAAATCAACCTCAGGCAGTAGTTAAGATCATAAGAAGAGACATGCTGGATCAGGCCAAGGGTCCACATAGTCCAGCATTCTGTTCACACAGTGGCCAACCAGCTGCCCACAGGAAACCACAGCACCCTCCCGCCCATGTTCCCCAGCAACTGGTATACATAGGCATACTGCTTCTGATTCTGGAGGTAGCATATAGCCATCAGGACTAGTAGCCATTGATAGCCTTATCCTCCATGAATTTGTTACCAAATCATCATAATGGCCAGCAGGATTAGAAACAGATCAAAGAGAGGCCAAAAGTTGCTGGTCTCTCAGCAGAGTTGATGGAGTGGCCCTGCCTCTCTTCTCTCCATTGTCTCAGCCTGATGGAATGGTTGCTGCCAGGGGACAGCTGATGGAGCTGGTTTCCCAGCAGAACTGATGGTGGCCCTGCTTCCCTGCCCTCCCTCACTGCATTTGCTGTTGGGTATCCTCAGATTTCAACAGCCATTCAACACAATTATTATTGCATGTACTAGTTGTATGAAGGAAAAGACTTTCCATATTCCGTTTTTATTTTTTCCCCCCTGTATTCGACTCCTGCTTAAACATTAATTCAGGGGGAGAATTTCTACAATTAATTTCAGAACTGGAGCATTCATAGTTTGCTGCAGCTTTTGGTTCCTTCAGTACATTTGCATTATTTTTACCCTTTATATTACCAATGTGTATGTGAGCATTGATTTATTTTATTTATTTATTGCATTTATACCCCGCCTTTCTCCCTCTCGCAAGGAACTCAAGGCGGCTTACATTATCCTCCTCCTCACCGTTGTATCCTCACAACAACAACCCTGTGAGGTAGGTTGGGCTGAGAGTCTGTGACTGGCCCAAAATCACCCAGTGAGCTTCCATGGCCAAGTGGGGACTAGAACCCGGATCTCCCGGCTCCCAGTCCGTCACTCTCACCACTACACTACACTGGCTCTCATAAATAATAAAATACTTCAAAAAAGCAATCTTGATACAATTGCACAAAATGAATCATGATTCTCTTGTTGCAATATTTTACTGGTGCACATCAGTAAAGCACGCTAACGGAATATTGCTACAACCCATAAATACAATCAGAGATCACTTTCTGAGTATTTTTTCAATGCACGTTGACAACACTGGGCAAGAAGACATAAAGTCACTGAGAGCTGAGGCAAAGCACAGTTGCACAGTGTGCTGTGCAAAATTTGGAAACAAATAACAGAACAAAAGAGAATTCCTAATGCATAGGTTTGACAGCAGAAACAAGAGCAGATTAATTTGGAGCTCCAACATGGATGAGTTTCAGAAGCATCCCTAACTGGTTGTGGCCTTCAGGTGTCTAGATTTCAAAAAGGCTCATTTTTCAATTATTGCATTTGAAGCTGGGATCACTTGCACATTGAGCTTTGAGTGAATATTTTAGGTCTGAGAAAATGTCCATCATCCAGCTGTCCAGTTTTAAAATTAGCAGTGATCTATTCAAAAGCAAGTAACCCTATACTGAATTAGTCCCATTTGAAGATGTACCAAGCCATCAGCTTTTATTCTTTTTTAGAATTATTTCTAGTTTGCTTCATTCTTTTGATACATAGCGGCTGTACCACTGTTTCCTAAGACTTTTGAATGTACACACATACACAAATCCTGGCAAAAGATAGATACTTTCTCTAGATTCTAGTACTATATTTACTGCATGATTGGTTTGTTTATGACTATCTTAAAGCATTTAAGTTCAGTTGGAAATAAAGGAAAACAATGTCTGAATCTGTATGCCTATTAAGCAAACAAATCAGAAAAGTACACAATTCAGGAGATATTTAACCGTCGAGGGGTTTGAAAATCCTTTAGAAGATAATACTGAGCTTAGTACAGTGCAGTTCAAAAACTCCATTAGTATAATAATAGGTTTCTTTGCTGGCACTGTTTCCCAGATACAGTGCATTAAATGTCATTTAACTGTTCCAATAAATTCAGGCTCATGGGTGCAATTGATAAGCATTTTCTTCCTGCAGAAGAATGGAAGATGCAGACATAATAAGATGGATCAATAGACAATGCAAGGATATAACAAGCAGTTAATGTGTCAGGGAAAGAACCAATATAAAAAATCATTATTAACTTAATTGTTTTCAAATTATCATTTAGAAAAAATGATCTTTTGAATTAATAGTTAATTTATTATACACAGTTACATTAGTACCCTGTTAAAATTTCAAGAGAACGATTACCAGAGCTTAGTTTGCAAATGGGAAAAAATTGCTTTCGCTAAACCTGAATGAATGTGCTCCAGTGACAGATTTGAACTCATAAACAAAGCTGTTAGCACTGTATTTTAAAGGAAACCTCGATGTTTCCAGTGTTTTTGCAAGTTAGTGTGAAAGACATGAGTGCATTAAGCGGCTCCCTCAGGGATCATAACTTTTGGTTATGGTAGGGTGAGTTTTCAAAGGGATTGATGTTTTCACAACTCAGCTGCCTTCAACTAAACATTTCCAAGTGGATTTTTTAAGGGCACAGTTTAATTTACTTCCTACAGCTTTGGTTAAGCAGCAGCACTTCAGTTAACTTGCATCTAAGCAACTTAAGCACACAGAAAGTACCAACTCGAGCCAGTCTGCAACAGACAGGAATTATCTTTCTATTTTTAGTTCCATCCCAAATTCTTAACTAGTGTCCCATTTATCATGCAACTAGTCTTCAAACTTCCCACTTCTGATCATTAAACAATGCTTCAGAATGGCTGTAATTCTGTCCCACAATACTGTAGTCTAAGCTTGAGATTCTATACTCATGGGTGTTCACAGGAATTCTTTGGACGGGGTGGGGGGGGGGCTGGTCACTAGGTCTACTGAGTTGGGTTGACCTGCCCTTTGAGTAGGGGTAGGCAAGAAGGTGCTCGCAGGCACCAAGGCCCCTTCTTGGGGCCCACCAAGGTGCCCTACTCCTCCCACTTAAAAACAACAACACGTTTTCTTATCTGCAACTGGGATTGCTGTGAAATATGTTTCTGTTGGTGCTGAAAACTGTGGGTTCAAAGATGTTGTTTAGTATTGGAATTCAGACCCCTCTTCCTTCTACTCAGTCCTCTGGGTAGGATATTTGTCCTTTAAGAACATAAAGAATCCATGCTGGATCAGACCAAAAGTCCACCTTGACCAGCATTCTGTTCAACCAATGGCCAACCATCTGCCTGTGGGAAACCCACAAGTAGGACATGAGTGCCAAAAGGTTGCACCCGCTTGGCTGAAGCCACGGCTTCTCTCTTGCTGGGGAAAACTGTTTACAGTAAAATAGCACACGGCTGCAGCCCTGGAGTCTGTCAGAGCTGTGCTTTGCAGTGCATGCTGGCAGCCAGCAGCCTTACTAGCCAGCCTCCATGGCAGGAGAAAAGAGAATGGCACCACCACTGCAAAGGTTGAAAGAAAAAAGCTGGGCAGCAGGCAGAGACAGAGTGAGAAGTGCAGTCCAGCCGCCAAACAAATAGTAAGGGGGAGGGTGATCTTTGTGAGTCCCCTCTGCAGCCCACAGCGCCATCACTCACACTGTTCTGGAGAATCCCCCAACCCCATGGATCAGATTGCAGTGGGGGAGGGGGGCATAGTGGACTGCAGGGGGAGAGAAAATTGGCAAAAATAGTTTCTTCTTCTGTGCAGCCAGTGGAAATGCTTTGCTGGATCAGAAGCCCTTCCGTCTATGGGAGGCACTCTTTATCTAAGCCAATGTCTAGCAGCTAAATTACTGCTTCAGGGTCCCTTGACACATTAATCTACAAATCCTGAAAAAGAGCCACAATTTGGAGGCAATCTCCCCCACAATTAAATAGAATGATCCTTTCTGTGAAAGCTCACTGGGCACTGTGAAATATAGTTAGGTTCCTCTAAAAAAAACCTAATTTAATTTTTGTTTGGGTCATATTAAAAATGCATGAAGTCAAGGGTGAGCAAACTAGAAATTAGATCTGCAGTTGGGGAGGAAGAGGTCATATTTCATGAGTCTTATGATAACTTCAGCAAATTAAAATGAAAAGATCTACTTTCCACTAGAAATCGTCACCAATTTTACTGTGCTGCTATAGAGATAATTTGGCACTTTCTCACATTTCATCTTAATTGTCACAGAATTACTGTGATAGCAGGCTTCAGCTACTTTCAAAAGAAACATTTACTCGGCTTCTGGTTAAGATATATTTAAGATATATGAAATTCAAATGAATCCTAGTAATTATTTCTAAATTTACATATTATATAAATTGCATTCAGATGTGTGTCTGATGGGCCTGAACCCCAAATCTTTTAAGAGTCTAGCAACAACTGAGTGCAGGCAGCACCCTTGTTGTGCATCACACTTTATATCATGTACAGTGAAAGACCAGTATATAGTTTGCCAGTGGAGAGAAAACAGCCTGAAAGGGCAGTAGAATTGGAGGAGAAAAGGTAACAGGCAGGAATATATTAAGAAATAAGGGCATAAAGACAGAATAGAGGAAGGCTATGGAGAGATAAATACAAGGATGCAGAAGGAAGATGGGAAGCCATTGTAGGGTTTTAAGGAAGGTCTTCACATAGCCTGAATGACAAAAGAACTGGAAAATGATTTTGGTAGCAAAGATGAGAAAAGGAAGTGTAAAGTCAAGTGAGGAAACTGAAAATGGCCACTGAAAATGTGGTTGACAACATTAATTTCTGCAACTTGACAGATGGGATATAGGACATGCAATGGCATCTTTGAAAACGGACATGGTTTATATTTATTTTCCATTGTGTGTTTCACTGACTAAGTGAGTGCTTGGGAATGGTGCAAACAGAGTAGCCACCTTTGGCTTTTTAAAGGCAATCATTACATTATAGAGCAAAGCACCACAAATCATGTCTTGTGAAACAAGTTGCTAAACCTTAATAAAGTCTAATGTAGACAACTGCTGAGTTGGTTGGTTCCAGAGTACAATAAATGCAATGCATCTGGTGTCTCATTAAGAGTTTTGTTCAGCTGAAAATTCCTAAGCCAATGTATCTGGACAGTGGGCAGCATCCTATGCTCATTTCCAGATCAGGACAGGTCAGCAGAGCTCCCTTCTGCAAGCTCTATGAACCTGCCCCATTCCGGAAATGAGTGTTTCGATTCATTTCCATTCATTGCTTTAAGTACCTCTATCTCACTGTTGCACTAGTGCTGGGTCCCGCTAGCACAATGGAATGAGCAGAAGTGCAGCAGCACTATTGGATACTGCCCAGTAAAAGAATCTTACCTGTGTTGTACAAGTCAAAGTGTGTGTGTGTGTATGTGTGTGTGTCCCTGAAGAATGACAGAAGGTTCAACTGGAATCAAACATTGAGCAGTAAGAATTCTCAGCTTCACCTGGCCATTCTTGCTATCCTAAAGGTGGTATGGTTTGTCGCCTTTGAAAAATAACTCTTGTAAACCATTGTACTATGTATACATTTTTTTAAAGCACAATCAAGATTATGGGGGGGGGGGGTACTATAAGCGTTATAATGAAGCCAGAGCATCAACCACACTGGTTTCTGTAAGTGTTGTCATACTGTTGTTCTTCTGAGTATCATTACAATAAAAGAGTTCCACACTTAACTAACCACAAGTTAGCAAAATCAACAATCTTCAGCAACAATGCAGGCAATACAGAAATATTAATGCAGGATAATTGGAATTCGCATGTTGCTGGCAAGTGCTAATGTTAAAAGTTCTGTTAACATTTTTTTGTGTCACTTTTCAGCCAGAAAGATCCTGAAAGTGGCACACAAAAAATTAAAATACAACACATACACACACACACACACCATACCAATTACAAATACATTGCATCAAAACAGCCATCTGTAGTGATAACATCATTAAAAACTGGAGAAGCACAGAAACTGGGATCTAGGGAAATAAACTCAGGGCACAATCCTATTCAGATAAGCAGCCGCCCCCGAACTCAGAGGTGACTGCCTATCCAATGCAGGGCAGGAGAAGCACAGAGGGGATCATTCCCTCCATGCTTCTCCTGCCCTGCATTTTCACCTAGGCAGCTGATTGTGGCTGTCTAGCCACAGGGGGGCTGAGCAGGGGAGGAGGCTGCTGTATGACACATTGGATGGATCATAAAGGCATTTCCACCCTGCCTCAGAACACCCCCCTGGAATGCCCCTTTTCGGCCACTCTGTACTCCTCTTGCAAGCATGGAGCACGGCAGCGCAGAAGTGGGGGGAGGAGTGTGGGTTCCAAGGTCAGTTCCTGGGAAACCAGATATCCTATGGCCGCCTAGCTGCTCTCTAGGATTGCTCCCTCCATTGTCATAAAATGCACAACTAAAAGGGATAGTCTTCACGATCTACTGGAAGATGAACATCCAAGACAAGTGTATAAAGATGACAATAAGACTGGGTTCGCACAACACAATAACCCACGATGGGTTAAATAAGCCACCATGGCTTGTTGGGAAATTTTTAACCCATGATGACTTATTCAACCAAAATAACCCATGCAGATAACCCACAGTCTGCACTAGGGTTTATTTAATGCTCCGTGGGTTATTGTGTCATCTGGCAGTCACCGTGAGTTATTTTGGTTGCCTACTGAGTCCTGCGGCAAGAGCAGTCAAAACCTCTGCTGCTCTGCTCCTCCTGAGCTTTGGGAACACTAAAGGGACTAAGCCAGCAGTGTCATCTCTGCCAGCAATGTCTATGGGGATGGGCGGAAATGTGCGCTTCTGTTTTATAGCTAAAGTGCTATAGCGCTTTAACGACACAGAGAACGATATAGAGAATGATAAAGATAAGATAGAGAACAGATTCTATGGGGGGAGGGGCAGAAACACACACCCACGTTTTATCACAAAGACGCTTCTATTCTCAATATCACTGAAGCGCTTTAGCGATAAAATGAAAGTGTGCATCCCCCCCCTTCCCCGCCACAGACATCGCTGGCTAAGGCAAGGATGCTTCTTTTCTCACTCCTCTGGAGTTTTTTCACTCCTCTGGAGTAAATGTGTAGGGGTTTGATGGAGGATTGGGTGCCTCCCGAGTAGGAGAGGCTGCATGTGGAGTTTGATCCCGATCCCGCAAATCCCCAAGGTTTTCTAGCCACATTCCCCTTTTTGGTGCACCTGGGATTTTTGCTCCTCTGGAGTAATTGCACAGGATTTTGATGGTAGATAGGGTACCTCCTGACTGGGGGAGGCTGTGAATGATGCTTTGTCCGGATCCTGCAGACCCTCAAGGTTTTATAACCACATCCCCCTTTTTTGATGCACTCAGGATTTTTGCTGCTTGGTGAGTGACTGTGCAGGGTGTTGATGGTGGATCGGGTGTCTCCTGACTGGGGGAGGCTGTGTATGAAGTTTTGTCCAGATCCTGCAAACTTCCAGCACTGCAGGGGTGAAACAGCACCACTGCTCGGGCAGGAGGACTGCAACAGGATGCGTGGGGGGGTGAGTCAAATTACATGCCGTAGCTTAATAAGCTATTCACAGTAGCTTATTAGCCCACTCGTGTGGTGGGGCATCATGGACTATTTAAAACATAAGCTACTCTGAGTAGCTTTTTAAGCCACCATGGTTATTGTGACATCCGAATGCGGTCTAATTCTGGATGCATCTGTTCTTTACCTATGATGGTACTGGGGCATAACTAAATGTATTGATAATGAAGCCTATTCTAAGAAAATATCACCTACAAAAGGAGACCTCGACTTCATAGAATGGTGATCTGAACAGCACTGTCTGTTGATTACAATATAGCTCAGTGTAGTCATTGCAACGTTCAATTTACAGTGAAATATGAAGCTTGGCAGCTCACTGTCCTGAGCTCCCCATCACTCTGAAAACATCTACTTGACAGAAAGAGGGAAATAGCTTTAGAATACTTTGCATAGCTTTTAAAACATTCAAAAACATAAAACCAACAATTTTCAAAGTGCGCCCCTGATAATGAGAAAATGCACAATTCTTAAAGCAATTTATAGTAGTGCTTTCAACTTCAAATGTTTGATGCATGGTAATTGGTGAAATGCCCCTTCATGGATCACTGTCTTGTGGCGAAAGGGCTTGCATAACTCAGTGAAGCCATAAGCTATGCCGTGCAGGGCTACCCAAGACGGACAGGTCATGGCAGAGAGTTCTGACAAAATGTGGTCCACTGGAGAAGGAAATGGCAACCCACTCCAGTATTCTTGCCAAGAAAACCGCATGGAATCTATCACAAGGCTAAAAGATATGATGCCAGAAGATGAGACCCTCAGGTCGGAAGGTGTCCAATATACTACTGGGGAAGAGCAGAGGGTATTTCCAAGTAGCGCCAGAAAGAGTGAAGCGGCTGGGCCAAAGCCGAAAGGACACTCAGCTGTGGATGTGTCTGGTGGTGAAAAGAAAATCCGATGCTGTAAAGAACAATATTGTTTAGGAACCTGGAATGTAAGATCAATGAATCAAGGTAAGCTGGAGGTGGTCAAACATGAGATGGCAAGATTGAACATCAAAATCTTGGGAATCAGCGAACTAAAATGGACAGGCATGGGCGAATTTAATTCAGGTGACCATTATATTTACTACTGTGGGCAAGAATCCCTTAGAAGAAATGGAGTAGCACTCATAGTCAATAAAAGTGTGGGAAAAGCAGTACTGGGGTACAATCTCAAAAACGACAGAATAATCTCAGCACGATTCCAAGGCAAACCATTCAACATCACAGTAATTCAAGTCTATGCCCCAACCACTGAGGCCCAAGAAGCTGAGGTTGATCGGTTCTATGAAGACCTCCAACACCTTCTAGAACTAACACCAAAAAAAGAGGTCCTCTTCATCATAGCGGATTGGAATGCCAAAGTAGGAAGTCAAGAAATTACAGGGATAACAGGCAAGCATGGCCTTGGTGTACAAAATGAAGCAGGACAAAGGCTAATAGAGTTTTGCCAAGAGAACACGCTGATCATAGCACACACTTTTTTCCAACAGCACAAGAGGCGACTCTACACATGGACATCACCAGATGGTCAATATCGAAATCAGATTGATTATGTACTTTGCAGCCAAAGATAGAGAAGCTCTATACAGTCAGTAAAAACGAGACCTGGAGCTGACTGTGGCTCAGATCATGAGCTGCTTCTTGCAAAATTTCGGCTTAAATTGAAGAACATAGGAAAAACCACTAAACCATTCAGGTATGACCTAATATGACCTAAATCATATCCCTTATGAATATACAGTGGAGGTGAGGAATAGATTTAAGGGATTAGACCTGATAGACAGAGTGCCTGAGGAACTATGGACCGAGGTTCGTAACATTGTTCAGGAGGCAGCAACTAAATCCATTCCAAAGAAAAAGAAATGCAAGAAAGCAAAGTGGCTGTCTGAATGCAGAGTTCCAGAGAATAGCAAGGAGAGACAAGAAGGGCTTCTTAAATGAACAATGCAAAGAAATAGAGGAAAACAATAGAATGGGAAAGACTAGAGATCTTTTCAAAAAAATTGGAGATCTCAAGGGAAGGTTTTGTGCAAAGACGGGCATGATAAAAGGACAAAGAAGGCAGGGAGCTAACAGAAGCAGATGAGATTAAGAAGAGGTGGAAAGAATACACAGAAGAACTATACAGGAAAGATCTTAATGTCCCCGATAGCCATGATAGTGCGGTCACTGAACTTGAGCTGGACATCCTAGAGAGTGAAGTCAAGTGGGCCTTAGGAAGCATTAGTAACAACAAAGCTAGCAGAGATGACAGTATTCCAGCTGAGCTATTTAAAATCCTAAAAGATGATGCTGTTAAGGTGCTGCACTCAATATGCCAACAAATTTGGAACACTCAACAGTGGCCACAAGACTGGAAAAGGTCAGTTTACATTCCAATTCCAAAGAAGGGCAACGCCAAAGAGTGTTCAAACTACCACACAGTTGCACTCATTTCACATGCCAGCAAGGTTATGCTCAAAATCCTACAAGCTAGGCTTCAGCAGTATGTGAACCAAGAACTACCGGAAGTACAAGCTGGGTTTCGAAGAGGCAGAGGAACTAGAGATCAAATCGCCAACATTCGCTGGATCATGGAGAAAGCCAGAGAATTCCAGAAAAACATCTGTTTCTGCTTCATTGACTACGCTAAAGCCTTTGATTGTGTGGATCACAACAAACTCTGGCAAATTCTTAAAGAGATGGGAGTACCAGACCACGTTACCTGTCTCCTGAGAAACCTGTACGAGGGTCAAGAAGCAACAGTAAGAACCGGACATGGAACAACTGACTGGTTCAAAATTGGGAAAGGAGTACGATAAGGCTTTATATTGTCGCCTTGCTTATTTAATTTATATGCAGAGTACATCATGAGAAATGCTGGGTTGGATGAATCACAGGTCAGAATTAAGATTGCCGGGAGAATTATCAACAACCTCAGATATGCAGACAATACCACCCTAATGGCAGAAAGCAAAGAGGATCTCAAGAGCCTCTTGTTGAGGGTGAAAGTGGAGAGTGCAAAAGCGGGTTTGAAACTCAACATTAAAAAAATGAAGATCATGGCATCTGGCCCCACCCATGGCATATAGAAGGGGAAGACATGGAAGCAGTGACAGATTTTACTTTCTTGGGATCCAAGATCACCGCAGACGGTGACTGTAGCCATGACATTAAAGGACGCTTGCTCCTTGGGAGGAAAACTATGGCAAACCTAGACAGCATAGTAGGAAGCAGAGACATCACCTTGCTGACAAAGATTCGTATAATCAAAGCTATGGTTTTCCCAGTAGTAATGTATGGCTGTGAGAGCTGGACTATAAGGAAGGCTGAGCGCCAAATAATTGATGCGTTCAAACTGTGGTGCTGGAGAAGACTCTTATGAGTCCCCGGGACTGCAAGGAGGTCAAATCAGTCAGTCCTAAAGGAATTCAACCCTGAGTGCTCATTGGAAGGACAGATACTGAAGCTGAAGCTCAAATATTTTGGCCACCTAATGAGAAGAGAAAACTCCCTGTAAAAGACCCTGATGCTGGGAAAGATTGAAGGCAAAAGGAGAAGGGGACGGCAGAGGATGAGATGGCTAGATAGCATCACCGATGCAATGAAAATGAACTTGAGCACACTCCAGGAGAGAGCGGAGGACAGGAAGGCCTGGCATGCTATGGTCCATGGGGTCACGAAGAGTCGGACACGACTTAACAACTGAACAACAACAACAAAATTGGTGAAATGATCCTTCAGCCTTTAATTTCTGTTAATTTCTTCATTTGGTTGTGAAATTCCCAATCTGTATTCTGTTCAAATTAGCTTCAGAAAC
The DNA here is from genome assembly GCF_057233095.1 of Heloderma suspectum. Lineage (NCBI taxonomy): Eukaryota > Metazoa > Chordata > Lepidosauria > Squamata > Helodermatidae > Heloderma > Heloderma suspectum. Next base: position 61,975,842 of record NC_139461.1, read on the forward strand.
TAGCCTAAAAGAGCCCCTGAACCATCTGCTGTGGAATCAACAGGTTATATCATGCCAGTTGCTGTGCAGATTTGCCCCGTCTTTTGTTATTTGCTGGGTCTACCTGAATGGTGGCTGAGTACCGTAGATGCAGTGATGGACCCCACATGCTTCTAGCCACAGAATCCGCTAAGAAACATGGAAAGTCAGTGTAAATTTCATGTAGGAAAAAAGAGAAGTCATGTGAAGTGATAAAATGGGAGGGGATTCCTTTGTTGGAGGGAAAAGAGCTGACAGACAAAGAGAGATACCAGTTGCAGAGATCTTTGAGTAAGGAAGATGAGGTATAGCTCAGGGTACCTCAGGATCCAACAGAAAAAAGAATGGACAACATCAGGGGGTGTCTCCATGACAATGCAAGGAGACGGAAGGAGAAGCCCATCGTGGCTTACCCAGATTTTTCAAGGAGCCAGCTTTGCTCTGAGCACGGCTCCACGAGCAAGTGTATCGCACCAGTAAAAGTCTCTTCGCAGAACATACTTCGGGGGGGGGGGTTGGAGTGAATGTCAGCTGACTGGCAGGGGCTGCTCAACCAGTAAGAGAGCCCCCCACTCCATGCTCCCCCCTTCTCCTTTGAGAATAAGAGAGGCTCCCACAATGGGAGTTACTTCTGAGTAGACACTAGTTAGTTTGTGTTGGGAAACACAGGAGGGACAGGAACAATCTCCTTCTCTCTCTCCCCCCTTACTTCCTTAAATAAACAATCCTTTCTGGAACACAGTGTTCTAGCTGCCCTGCTGCGATCAATCGAAGCTTCAACGTTAAGACTCTCTATATGCGTTATTTCAATTCATGGGAATCTCTGGTGTGCGCATTTCGGGAACAAGACTCATTGACCACAATGGGAGTTACTTCTGAGTAGACACACATATGTTTTTGCTGGGAAAGACAGGGAGGGGAAACAAAGGGAAGGGAAACCAGCCCCCTCTCTAACCCGATGCTGTGCAGGAACAAAGGTCTGAATTCCAAAGGGAATAAACCAAAAAGGGAGAATCGCAGCTTGGGGAAAGCACTTTACATCCTTTGGGGAATTAGTGCTTTAAGATGTGTTATTTCAATTGAGGGGGATCTCTGGTGTGCGCATTCAGGGGACAAGCCTCATTGACCACAGTGGGAGTCACTTTTGAGTAGATACACATATGTTTTTGCTGGGAAACACAGGAACAGGAAACACCCCTTGACTGGGGTCACAGTGAAAAGCACACCCCTGGGCAGGGCTAACATACCCAATGTAAATGCGGGGGTTAGGGCACACAACAACCAAACCATGGAGAACCTGACTTAAGGAAAGAATAGGACTTTAATCAGTCTTAGGAAATCTGGTTTTTCCCTGATAAACCCCCAGGTGGCTGCTGGATGGGCACGACATCATATATCCCTAACGACCTCTAAACACAGCCAGTTCAGAGTAAATCATTCATGGAGACATCCTCCAAGAGAGCGGAAAGCCAAAAGGAAAAAATAAGGAGGGAACAGCAAAGCCTCATACTGATGCTTTAAGTGGGCAAATTTATTAAATGTTTGTAATATTGAAGTACTGAATTCTTCAGGTGCAAAAGGATTTCTATTCCACTTACTGTGGTAATTCATTCAAATCATCTTGTTTAAATATGTAATGCCCACAATCCCTGGCTTCAAATAATGAAGGTGAAGTGGTAGGGGTACTGGGGAAAGTAGCTAGAGCATGTTTTTCAAGTGTTCAGTTTGACTATTTGAAAAACTCAATTCATTTTCAGGTCAAGACTATCGCTGATCATCACCCATAAATCCTGTCCATTCAAAAACAAAACAAAAAACTTTGTGTTTATGAGAACTCAATAGCTTTCATTATGTTATCTTTGCTGGAGCATTTTATGAAATAATACTCTAGCAAAGACTTTGTGTATCTTTTGCTTTCAACTGTGATTTACACTAATCAGTACTTGCAACAGTGAATGAGAATCACCTCTCTCATCTTTAGGTAATTGGAAGTGGCCTCTTTCCAAAATATTAGACATGCAGTTGATTTAGGCAAAAAATTCCTCCCGCTAGCAATCACCACCAAATCTCTTTAATAGTTAAAAAAAATCCTACACTTCATTTTGCAGAAAAGTACGTCTGGGATATGAAACGCTTGGAAAATGCAATACAAATACGGGTTTAATGTCAGGGTGGCAGGGGGGGAAACAACTGTTTGCATAAACAGAATTGAAGGAACAAAGTGAAATCATTGTTATTTACATACAAGGCTCTCACATGGCGCAGTCTGAAGGCATATTAGGCAGCCACCTTGCTGAAGCTAAGCAAGTTTGGGTCTGGTCAGTACTTGGAGGGGGAACCACATGGGAACCACATGTAGCCACCTTGAGTTCCATGATGGAAGAAAGGTGGGATATAAATGTAATAAATAAAAAATAAATAAAAATGTAGTATTAAAGAAGAAGAAAAGATATGAAAACCTCACCATCTCTTACTAAAAATAATTGGTATAACCCACATGATAAAAATAATTGGTATACCCCACATGACTGTTCTTAAGTATACATGCAAATGCATTTGTTCCTTTCATGGTCTTTAGTTGTATTCACTGGATTTTTGAAATTAGTTTCTCAGACCTCCAACATGTTTCAAAGAGGGCAGCTGCAATTTGTTTTATGCTAAATGACCAAGGAATAACTGAATGACCCACTTCTAGAGGTTCTTTAAATAGCTTTAACATACAAGGCAAAACCCAAGGCAGTCCAAAACAGATGCAAAGTGATTGCATACTGTATACACATTATGTATGCGTCTGCTGCTTTTGCCCTCCTTTTCTTAGTTCTTTTATATTCCTTACTCCACATAAAGTTTTGTTGGAGTTCATGATGATTCTTGTGTGACGTTTAAATACAACACTCTTCTGCATTAATGCCATGACATTCCTAGTTCTGAGGATTTTCTCCCACTCCATATAGGACACTGAACATCATGAAATGTCACTCTAAGCAACAAAGCATGTCTGTACAAACAAGGAAAATCCACAAGTGTGTTGTAACACCACATTCTATGTGCATGAATTCTATGTGCATGAATGAACACATACCACTGTTCAGTTCTTTTTAAAAGCCCTGCTGCCTTCAGTTCTTTTGATCCTTGTTTGCTAATCTGAAACTTGACCCCTGCTCTTTTGAACCACATACCCACTTCCGATCCTTACTCAGTTGAGACAGGCCACCTCTGGAGAAGGAGTCTGAAAAGGCAGTAAGGCATGTGCAGCAAATGACACACAATCCCTGGCCACAGATTTCTCTTCACTATAACTTTCACATTTAGTTGTCACAAGTACCTAGGCATTCATTAGCACACAATTCACTTCCAAAATGCTCACTCCCAAAGTTCCAGGATATATGTGGAATGCTGTGCCAGCCAAATAAGTACAATTAGCATGTAAATACCAGTGCTAGGTGCATTTAAAAAACAGGATGGAGTACATATTGCCCATCTTTCCTCCTGTCCATCCCTCATGATTTCAGCAACTCTGGACTGTGAGCTTGGATAGGACTTGAATATATTGGGCTAATAAAACTGTATTCAGGATCAACTGTCACAAATAATGTTCTCTGTAACCACTGCTTCAATCTGTATGCACATCACTACCTCTAGATGCTACATGGTGTCGAAGGTAAAGGAATAACATTCTTTTACATGCACATACAGGACTGGTTCAGACATGCATCTCTCTGTTTATTAAGCCAAGATACACACAAGCCATGTGCCTGTGGGCTCTACCCACATGCCGCCCCTTCCCTCTTCCCTTCTAGGTGCACCATAATTCAACATGTTCTGGGTTAATTAAACTTAGTTTCTCATTAGGTCTGACCTGGGAAACTATGGCTACCGAGATCTGAACAAACCACAGTTTGAAGTTGTTCAGATCCTGGTAACCATAGTTCCCCAGTTCAGATATAATGGGAAACTATAGCTAATCAACCCCGAAGTATTGAATCAAGAAGGCATGCTGAGAAGGGAGGGAAGGAGTACCTGGATCACACTGGCACAAGGCTCATGTGTATTTCAGCTTAATAAGCTGAGATATGTATGTCCAAACCAGGCCACATACATGCATGTACCCAGCATTTTTCTGCCAGCTTCTTGCTCAGCAAAGAACAAACAACTTTTTAAACTCTCTACCAAAAAATGAAGCATCAATTTTGATCCTTTAGAACCAAGAAAAGGAAAAAGCAAATGTAAAGCAAATCTGACCGGATCACTGAGAACACCACAATCTGAGTGAAGATGTATTGAAGAGGTAGGCTCATTCACACCTGGTCACAATTGTTAGCTGCATCAGCTTAATAGACATTGATGGGTATGTCCCAATTACACAAGGAAAGAATGACAGCCAGTAGTAAATCCTACTGTAGTAGGCATCAACTCTGACATCAGCACCAAATGTATCCTTAAGAAATGTACTTCTGCTATCTATGTTGTTGTTTATTCAGTCAGTCGCTTCCGACTCTTCGTGACTTCATGGACCAGCCCACGCCAGAGCTTCCTGTCAGAGCTTCCTGTCACTACCCCCAGCTCCCCCAAGGTCGAGTCCGTCACCTCCAGAATATCATCCATCCACCTTGCGCTTGGTCGGCCCCTCTTGCTTTTGCCTTCCACTTTCCCTAGCATCAGCATCTTCTACAGCGTATCCTGTCTTCTCATTATGTGGCCAAAGTACTTCAGTTTTGCCTTTAATATCCTTCCCTCAAGTGAGCAGTCTGACTTGATTTCCTGGAGTATGGACTGGTTTGATCTTCTTGCACTCCAAGGCACTCTCAGAATTTTCCTCCAGCACCATAGTTCAAAAGCATCTATCTTCCTTCGCTCAGCCTTCCTTATGGTCCAGCTCTCGCCGCCATAGGTTACTACGGGGAATACCATTGCTTTAACTATGCGGATATAGTTAAACTATGCTTTAACTATATCTGCCATCTATAAAAGGAGGATAGTTGTGCTTATTTGCCTGATAGAGAGATGGGAAGATTAATTCATTAATATTCATAAAGCAACAAGTAAAAACTGCATAAAAGCAAAACCATACCAATCAGATATCTTAAGATGGCCTTTTCAATTATCTGAATACAAATGTGCCTTATGAGTAGCTCAGCAACCAATGGTCCTTTCATTATCAATTATCTACATCCATGTGTAGGCTTCTTGCTATTTCCTGTCTGTAGTAGGATTTTCTCTTTTAGTCTTGTTAAGCAAGAGAGTTAATAATGCAATCCATCAAGCGAAACCTCCAATCATTCCAGAGGGATAGCTGTAGGCGTTAGTCTGTTACAGCAAAAGCAAAAAGAATCTTATAGCACCTTAAAGGCCAACAGAGTTATTGTGTCATAAACTTTCATGCACTAGAGACCACATCATCAGATGTGTGAAATGTTATCTTCAATAGACAGCTATGTGTTATATAAAGCTGTAAACACTGAGTGAGGCCAAAAGACTATGAAATGCAAGAGATACAGTCTGCGACATTGAGATGCAGAGCTCAAATGTATACAAGATAAACATAATTACCAGGGACACTAGCAGCAATTAGCAATAACACAATCTTTTCAGCTTTAGTAAGCTAATCTAAAAACTCAGTATGCACCTGAACAAAAAATGAGTCCTAAATCACCCTTCCTTCACCCATTCCCTGACACTACCCACAAATGCATGCTAGCTATCTTTGGTAACCTTTTCCTCTCAATCCTCCTGAATAAAAGCCCTTCTCTCTGTGGCCTCTCTTTCAATAAAGACAAGTATTTTTCAATACTAAAACTTCACACACACACCCAAAAAAGTATTAGCAATGTTTGGGTCCATAGGATAAAATAGGGGGTGGGAGGATTGTTGCAGAAACAGAATTTAGCAGAAAGTGACTGGGAGGTGGCAGTTGGGGGGAGCTTTTAGGTTAAACTTAAACTGTTAGGCTGTTAGTACAGCTTGCTATGAGTACTTTTAACATATATTCCTCAGATATGGGTAAATGGGCCCATAACCCTCTTTTTAAACCCCTACTGAAGAGCTGCGGAAGAGCTAAGTAAATGAGCTGGAAGCAGAAAGCCTCTCAGCAAACAGTTGGGCAGAGAAAGGAGTTGGTTACCGGGAGGAGTGAGGTCTGTGGAAATATCAGCAAGTCTCATCGCCACATGAACAGTTTCATTTTTGAGCTACTCATCCCTCATGTCTCTGCAGCCAGACAGGCAGCACATGGACAGAACAACACACAACAAAGTAGATTTATACTAGATAGAATGTCTTGACCCTTCATGGATCACTGCCTTGTTGTGGCGAAGCGGCTTGCATAACTCAGTGAAGCCATAAGCTATGCCGTGCAGGGCCACCCAAGATGGACAGGTCACGGCAGAGAGTTCAGACAAAATGTGGTCCACTGGAGAAGGAAATGGCAACCCACTCCAGTATTCTTGCCAAGAAAACCCCATGGAACGTATCACAAGGCTAAAAGAGATGATGCTGGAAGATAAGACCCTCAGGTCGGAAGGTGTCCAATATGCTACTGGGGAAGAGCAGAGGGTATTTCCAAGTAGCGCCAGAAAGAGTGAAGCGGCTGGGCCAAAGCCGAAAGGACACTCAGCTGTGGATGTGTCTGGTGGTGAAAAGACAGTCCGATGCTGTAAAGAACAATATTGTTTAGGAACCTGGAATGTAAGATCAATGAATCAAGGTAAGCTGGAGGTGGTCAGACATGAGATGGCAAGATTGAACATCTACATCTTAGGAATCAGCGAACTAAGATGGACAAACATGGGCGAATTTAATTCAGGTGACCATTATATCTACTACTGTGGGCAAGAATCCCTTAGAAGAAATGGACTAGCACTCATAGTCAATAAAAGTGTGGGAAATGCAGTATGGGGTACAATCTAAAAAACGACAGAATGATCTCAGTACGAATCCAAGGCAAACCATTCAACATCACAGTATTTCAAGTCTATGCCCCAACCACTGAGGCCCAAGAAGCTGAGGTTGATCGGTTCTATGAAGACCTCCAACACCTTCTAGAACTAACACCAAAAAAAGAGGTCCTCTTCATCATAGCAGATTGGAATGCCAAAGTAGGAAGTCAAGAAATCACTGGGATAACAGGCAGGCATGGCCTTGGTGTACAAAATGAAGCAGGACAAAGGCTAATAGAGTTTTGCCAAGAGAACACGCTGATCATAGCACATACTCTTTTCCAACAGCACAAGAGGCGACTCTACACATGAACATCACCAGATGGTCAATATCGAAATCAGACTGATTATGTACTTTGCAGCCAAAGATGGAGAAGCTCTCTACAGTCAGTAAAAACAAGACCTGGAGCTGACTGTGGCTCAGATCATGAGCTGCTTCTTGCAAAATTTCGGCTTAAATTGAAGAACATAGGAAAAACCACTAAACCATTCAGGTATGACCTAATATGACCTAAATCATATCCCTTATGAATATACAGTGGAGGTGAGGAATAGATTTAAGGGATTAGACCTGATAGACAGAGTGCCTGAGGAACTATGGACCGAGGTTCGTAACATTGTTCAGGAGGCAGCAACTAAATCCATTCCAAAGAAAAAGAAATGCAAGAAAGCAAAGTGGCTGTCTGATGAGGCTTTACAAGTAGCTGAGGAAAGAAGGGAAGCGAAAAGCAAGGGAGAAGGGGGCAGATATATCTAACTGAATGCAGAATTCCAGAGAAGAGCGAAGAGAGACAAGAAGGCCTTCTTAAATGAACAATGCAAAGAAATCGAGGAAAACAACAGAATGGGAAAGACTACAGATCTTTTCAAGAAAATTGGAGATCTCAAGGGAAGGTTTTGTGCAAAGATGGGCATGATAAAGGACAATGAAGGCAGGGAGCTAACAGAAGCAGATGAGATTAAGAAGAGGTGGAAAGAATACACAGAAGAACTATATAGGAAAGATCTTAATGTTCCTGATAGCCATGATAGTGTGGTCACTGAACCTGAGCCAGACATCCTAGAGAGTGAAGTCAAGTGGGCCTTAGGAAACATTAGTAACAACAAAGCTAGCGGAGATGACAGTATTCCAGCTGAGCTATTTAAAATCCTAAAGATGATGTTGTTAAGGTGCTGCATTCAATATGCCAACAAATTTGGAACACTCAACAGTGGCCACAAGACTGGAAAAGGTCAGTTTACATTCCAATGCCAAAGAAGGGCAATGCCAAAGAGTGTTCAAACTACCGTACAATTGCACTCATTTCACATGCCAGCAAGGTTATGCTCAAAATCCTACAAGCTAGGCTTCAGCAGCATGTGAACCAAGAACTACCGGAAGTACAAGCGGGGTTTCAAAGAGGCAGAGGAACTAGAGATCAATTTGCCAACTTTTGCTGGATCATGCAGAAAGCAAGAGAATTCCAGAAAAATGTCTGTTTCTGCTTCATTGACTACGCTAAAGCCTTTGATTGTGTGGATCACAACAAACTCTGGCAAATTCTTAAAGAGACGGGAGTACCAGACCACCTTACCTGTCTCCTGCGAAGCCTATACGAGGGTCAAGAAGCAACAGTAAGAACCAGACATGGAACAACCGAGTGGTTCAAAATTGGGAAAGGAGTACGACAAGGCTGTATATTGTCACCCTGCTTATTTAACTTATATGCAGAGTACATCATGAGAAACGCCGGGTTGGATGAATCACAGGTCGGAATTAAGATTGCCAGGAGAATTATCAACAACCTCAAATAGGCAGACGATACCACCCTAATGGCAGAAAGCAAAGAGGATCTCAAGAGCCTCTTGTTGAGGGTGAAAGTGGAGAGTGCAAAAGCGGGTTTGAAACTCAACATTAAAAAAACTAAGATCATGGCATCTGGCCCCATCACTTCCTGGCATATAGAAGGGGAAGAAATGGAAGCAGTGACAGATTTTATTTTCTTGGGATCCAAGATCACCGCAGACGGTGACTGTAGCCATGACATTAAAAGACGCTTGCTCCTTGGGAGGAAAGCTATGGCAAACCTAGACAGCATAGTAAGGAGCAGAGACATTATCTTGCTGACAAAGATTCGTATAATCAAAGCTATGGTTTTCCCAATAGCAACGTATGGCTGCGAGAGCTGGACTATAGGGAAGGCTGAGCGCCGAAGAATTGATGCTTTCGAACTGTGGTGCTGGAGAAGGTCAAATCAGTCCATCCTAAAGGAAATCAACCCTGAGTGCTCATTGGAAGGACAGATACTGAAGCTGAAGCTCCAATATTTTGGCCACCTAATACGAAGAGAAAACTCCCTGGAAAAGACCCTGATGCTGGGAAAGATTGAAGGCAAAAGAAGAAGGGGACGGCAGAGGATGAGATGGCTAGATAGCATCACCGATGCAATGAATATGAACTTGAGCACACTCCGGGAGAGAACGGAGGACAGGAAGGCCTGGAGTGCTATGGTCCACGGGGTCATGAAGAGTCAGACACAACTTAACGACTTAACGAACAACAACAGAATGTCTTGACACATAATGCTAATTCATGGGTTGTTTAATCCATGAATTGTTGGAGCCGCACAGGAGCGAGGGAGCACGCTGCCTCCCACTCACTCACCGCATCTGCCTTGCATCCAGATTATAAAACAACCCCAGAACCATGGGAGAAAACTTTGGGCAGTTTCTCCCTTAACCCACAGTTCTGGGTTCACATGTCATGGAGCACAACCCAGGAATAGGATATTCGTAGGTTGTTTTGTCATCAAGCAGTGAGCAGGCAGGAGGCAGCGTGCTTGCTCGCTTGTTCCCACGTGGCCCCAACCCATGAGAACTGGGTCAGTGACATACTATAGTTAATGCAATCCAAAATACACAAACCAGCCTCAGCCGTGGTTTCCAACCCTGGTTTGTTGCAAGCCTGGCTGGGTTCAGGCCCAGAAACAAGACAGAGTTAAGCTAAACAAATTATGGTTTAATGTTATGTCTGAACCAGGCAGAGGCAGTGGGCCTTGAAGTGTGAGAGTGTGAGACCTAGGAGTCATGTAAAAAAACAGCAAAGATAAAAGAAGACTTACTCTATTTTATTATTTATCGAATTAGCGCAGCACCGGTTGTGCTGGCTGCTATCTTGATCACCTCGCTCCTTCCACTTGCTCCTTCCACTTCAGCAGGCTGGATTCAGTTTCCACATTGTGCAAGCGTGGCATTTGCGCACACACGTGTTGTTCCCTTTCTTGGTGGAGGACATTTCTGGAGGGTGCCTGGGAGAAAGGTCCCTTCTGATTCTTATTAGCATAAATGTAGCTCTCTTTGTGCCTTTCTGGACGCCCCCCCCGCCCCAGTCTCCTTTGGCAACATAATGGGCGATGGTGCGGGTGCACAGTCCAATCAGGTGCCCACATCACCTTCTTGCTTCTGCTTGTCTTCGCCTCTGACCTTTACTGGGCCACCAGACCCAAGGATCTGGGTAACTATGGACCATTTCAGATTCTTAGACTTCAGGCTTTAACTTGCAAATAATTTAATTTTTCACTTTCTGGAGTTGGAACTTAGAATATTTTCTGAATTTGGGACATCGTCTTATTCCTTAAAATGGGACTTGGAATAATTTCCAGACTTGAAGCTATCTCAAAACCAAACTTGGTTAACCATTTTAATCCCCAATTTGATTAACCCCTTAAATGCCATTTATGTTTTAGATTCTGGAACAATATGAAAAGTTTAGATTTAAGATCTGATAATTGATGGAAGAGTTCTAACACTCACACTACCAGAAATAACTCCTTAAGGGCACAATCCTATGCATGTTTAGGCAGAAAAAAGTCCTACAACTCCCAGCTTACCCCACCCAGCATGGGTAGCTGCAGTATGCTGGGAGCTGTAGGACTTTTTTCTGTCTAAACATGCATAGGATTGACCTTAAGTCCCAGAAACTGTTTTATTTAGAGCGCAATCCTATGCAGATAGGCGGCTGCCTCCGATGCAGGGCAGGAGAAGCACAGAGGGGATCGTTCTCTCCGCACTCCTCCAGCCCTGCATTTTCGGCTAGACAGCCAATTGCAGCTGTCTAGCCGTGGGATGGTGGAGTGGGGGAGGAGGCTGCCAGAGAACACATTGGATGTGTCGTACTGGCATTTCTGCCCTCCCCATCCCAGAATGCCCCCAGGAACACCCCATTTCGGCTGCTCTGCGCTCCTCTTGCTAGTGCGGAGTATGAGGCTTCTCCACGCTGCCTACAAGGCACCGCGGAAGGGGGGAAAAGGTTGGTTCTCTCGGAATCGACCTCGGAGTGCGGGCTCCGAGGTCGGTTCCTAGAAAACAAGATATCCTATGGCCATCTAGCCGCTGACTAGTAGCCATAGGATTGCTCCCTCTGACCACTGAATTTTCACTTTTGGACTTTGATTTTTTTTGCTCTAGCTTCTACATTTAACTACATCGATGCCAAGTTTAACTCTTCATATGCCTAGACATACACAGTAATGCTTCAGCTTTCTTCTTTATATTCAAGTAGAGTGCAGGAGGAAGTAAGGGGAAAGTTAGCAATTTTCACATATTTAAGTTTAGCTTTGAAACACAAGTAAAGTGCAGGAGGGTGCTGAGGAGGAATTATATTACCAAACAACTACGCTAAAAGCTCAATTTCCTATCTTGCTCACTACGTATGTTGGCAGCTTGGTCAACAGCAGTGCTTTTAGTTAATCTTAAATGTGTTACAGTTTCTTTCACTGCTAATAATGTAATCACAAAAAGCTTTGAAATTATGCTCATGTAACCACCATGGTAATTTGTTTTTATAATTTTCTTAAAGTGTTCAATGTGTTTCAATTTACTTTTGAGTCTGTGGTGATGTTTGCCTGTTTGGACTTGGCTTGATTGTCCATCAGGGTGTCTCAAGCCCAGTTGGTATAGGTTCTGAAGCTAAACAGAACCAAATTAACAATCTTGCTTGCCACCGCTTGGCTGACCTCTCTACATGGAGAGAGTGACAAATGAGATTGCAAACCCTGTCCTTGATATTTTGAAGGATTACAACTGAACCCACATTTCCAATAGATCTAAAAACAGCTTCTGGGCTGGATGTTACACCCCTATGATGCCCTGTCCTTATCTTACTTCTTGAAGGTCTGTTTTATGGAAGCAAATTAAAAATGAATCAAACCACCCCACCCAAAGGTTATAAACATATTTGGTAATAATATACTAATGACCTATACTAATGACCTTGTATATGGAATTATGATAAATAACGTCTGTGCCACAGCCTGCGGTTTGCACTAGGGGAAAGGGAATTTAGTTTTTTTTATTGCTCTAAGAAATTGGTGGAGGTAGCTTGTGTGGACTCCAGCACCATATCCCAAGCCTTTCCTGATCAAGAAGAATCATTTTGTGAGGCACAGAGATTGTAATGAGGACCAAGAGGCATGAGAGATAAGTTGTGTGATTGACCCTCTGCTTGCATAATGTTTGGATGCAACCCTGTAATCTCCATTTTTGTTATAGCCTGTGGCCAATATAGAAATAAAACTGAATTAGAACTAAATAGTTGACTAAAAAGCATAACATTTTATAGTTGAAAAAGTCTTAGAAGGAAATGATTTTACAGTGAATGTCCACAAAGTGGACTGTTAATGATCAAAAGATAATGTTGACAATCCGTCACGCATCCGATGAGTGTCCAAAAATACAAAGAGACATCAGTGAATGGGCCAATCACTTATTGTTTTGAGAGACTTCTATGCCAAGGCTGGCTCAGGACTTCATGACCCCTCCCCCGCCCGCTCAATAGCAGATCTATCACTAGTAGCACCAATCCTAACATAAGGGATTCACATATCTATTATAAGAGCACAGGGTAGAACTCTTAATAATCTCTGTGCAGAAATCTGCACTGTGTTTGTTTAATCACGACAGATTTATTTACTGATCAATCTGCATGTGACATTCCACAGGAAATCATTTGAGACTGTCAACTGCAATTACGAGGAAGCTCAATCCATATTGGACAAAGGTGAAGCAAATGGAAATAGCAAAATAATGTAATCATTGGGACTGGATCAACTGCGCTGACAGAAATTGACTTCCCACCCCCTCCTTCTCACAGCAGTCCTTCCAGGCCCTTGAAAATGCTACACAGAGAGTCAGGAGACACAGCAGAATGGGGTGAGCTGTGGTGGAGGGGTAGGAGGATTTCCAAAAATCAGGTGGACGGACCTTTTGTGAGTGGAGCCCTTCCTCTCATGGAAGGCAGATCCTGAATCCTACCCATGTTCCATTTCCACATCAAGAAGAGCAGACACAAAAGAGGGAGGGTAATTATCTTTTCTTTATTCTAAATATAAGCAATGGTTCATTATCGTTCTGTTTGGAACAGATTATCAATTTACTTGCACTACTGATAAAAGAATTCAAATCAATGAAAAAAATAGTTAATATCATTCAAACAAAGAACTGAGGTGATGACATGGCTGAGGGATCTGGGGAGGGTACCAGGTACCTGGGGAGAGTACCTCTGGGGAGGGTACCTGAGGTTCATGCAAGCCTCTAAGTTGTAATGCAATTTCTTCTACTAAACTTAAAATATTTAGAACACAATCCAGCAGAAAGTCTTCCTATGTGGTTATGCAATTGGTATGCATTTTATGGGATGCGTGGGAAAATCTCCTGTTGAATTGTTTCCTCAGGTAGCATACAAATGTGGAATCACCTTCCCAATGGACCTTCCTTTTCCTGTCTCAACATATGATTCCATTCTTTCTATTACTTTCTCTCTCTTCCCCAACCCTGGTATGCACAATTTCTGTTGCTGTTCAAGCACTAATAATTATTTCCCAAAGCTTTATAACATATACGAAGCATGATAAATCCATTAAAATCTATAATTAACATATTTCTGCAACATAACAATTGCATGGTTTGCATTTACTTCCTTCCTGCATTTAATTAAGTCAGTATCTGTCAATTGTGTTCTATAATTTCATGCATTATGTTTTTAAAAGAATCATGCTGGTAATTTAAGACTAACAAAATGCCACTTAAGTGGGAAGACATGGATGGCAAATACTTCTGAAATGTTCAGCCTTTACGGTGAAGTGGGAGTGGGAGGAGTGGAGATAGCTCCAGAATCTGTACGTCTGTGTGTTTTTCAGTTTCTACGCTGCATTTGGTATTACTGCAGTGTAGACACTACCAGTTTGTCAAGACAGACTCCATGGGGTTTGCATTTCCATTATATGTGAACTGAAGATTCCTTGTAATATTCTTGTAGAAATTCACCCACGGTAGTTATGATTTTATTCACTTCTTTGATGACATAGAATTATTTTAGGTCTGGCAACTATATTGCTTTACATCATAAAGACACCTAACAAAGGTGCACAATTCTGGCTCTAATCAAGATTAAGTCTTCCCCAGCAATTAACTGCTTTTGAGTATCCAGACACTGGACACATATCTTCAATCCCTGAACTACCAAATATAGATGCAGGACAACCCCCCAAAATGTGTGCCTATTTGCCATGGTATCTCAATTATTCTTTATTTACATGACATAATGTTTTATACAGTACAAGAGGACAAGTCCCTGCCCCAAGGATTTTACAATCTAAAATTCAACACAAGGAAAATAACAGAGGAAGACAAGGACAGGGTAAACAGGGGAAGAATTAGGCCTAGTTGCATTAGGCCATGGGAACTAGGGTTTGTGCCAAAGGATTCATGGAAAAGGTTGGTTTTGAGGAAGAATATGAATTGAGAGAGAGGCAGAGATGCTGCCATGGAGGTCAGTTGGGAGGCAATTCTAAGCATGCAGGGTATTGAGAGAAATTTATATATTTATTTATTTAGTTGATTTGTTCCCCCACCTTTCTACCAAGAAAACAGCACTCAAGGCAGCTTACAATCATAGGAACTATGTTAAAAAAAAACACCCTGATTAAAACAATAATAAAACATATTTAAAACACAATTAAAAATACAACAATGACAGAATAAAACTGGCACCCAATCCAACAGACCAGCTCACATGCCAAAGGCCTGCTTACTGCCCAGGTGAGGCAGTAGCTGTTCTGAATCAGTGCCTGGGCATGGTAATGGACTGGATGAGGGCCAATAAACTGGAACTCAATCCAGACACGATGGAGGTACTCTTTGTGGGTGGTTTGTCTGCCTGGCTAGGTGATGTTCAACCTGTTCTGGAAGGGGTTGCACTCCCCCTAAAGGATCAGGTTCATAGTTTGGGGGTGCTCCTGGACCCAGAACTGTCACTTGAGGCACAGGTGAACTCAGTGGAACGGAGCACTTTTTATCATTTTAGACTGGTAAACCAACTACGCCCTTATCTGGACAGAGATGACCTAGCTATAGTTATCTATGCTCTGATAACCTCTCATCTGAATTACTGCAATGCGTTATACGTGGGGCTGCCTTTGAAAACAGTCCAGAAACTTCAGCTAGTCCAAAATAGGGCAGCAAGATTGTTAACAGGGACTGGCCAACAACATCACATTAAGCCAGTATTTTTCCAGCTGCACTGGCTGCCAGTCCATTTCCGAGCCCAATTCAAAGTGCTGGTCAACAGCTTGAGGCCAGGTTATCTGAAGGATTGCCTCCTCCCATATGTGCCTGCACAGACCCTCAGATCATCCTCAGCAGTCCTTCTCCGTGAGTCCCTGCCAAAGGAAGTGAGGCGGGTGGCTACCAAGAAGAGGGCCTTTTCTGCTGTGGCACCCCAGCTGTGGAATGAGCTCCCTAGAGAGGTTCGCCTGGCACCTACATTGTACTCCTTCCAGCACCAGGTGAAGATGTTTTTATTCTCCCGGTATTTTAGCATTTTATCTTCCTAATCTTTTAGCTCTGGTGGTTTAAATCTGTATTTTCAATCTCTGCATTGCTGCTAGGTTTTATTCTGGTTGTACTGTTATATTGTGGTTTTAAACTTTCATATTTATATTGTTTTATGCTGTGCTTTGTGGTTTTAATTTTTGTGAACCGCCCAGAGAGTTTTGGCTATTGGGCAGTACATAAATAAATAAATAAACAAACAAACAAACAAATAAACAAACAAACATTGAATAAAAACTTGTTTGCTGGCCGACGGAAGGACAACAGAGAGGGAGCCAATCTCGCCTCCCTCAGCAGGGAGTTCCACAGCCTGGTAGGGGCCACCAAGAAGCCTCTCTCACGGCGCCACCAAATGTGGCTCTGAAGGTGGCAGTACCAAGACAAGGTTCTCTTCTGAAGATCTTAAAACCTAGGCAGTCTCATATGGGAGAAGGCGGTCTTTCAAGAAGCCTGGTCCCAAGCCACAGAGGGCTTTATAGGTCATAATCAGCACTCTGAAATGTGCCTCCCCCCAGCCCAGAAGCCAGTGAAGCTATTGTAACAAGAGAGTCATGTGCTGCCTGTAACCAGACAATTGTCTGGCCGCAACATTCTGGATCAGCGGAAGTTTCTGAACAGTTTTCAAAGGCAGCCCCACATAGAGCACGTTACAGCAGTCCAAATGGGGTGTAACTAAGGTATGCATGGCCGTGGCATATTCTGAGGCAGCAGGAAATGTTTATCACAGCTCCATAAAGGTGGTCTTGTTTCTAGCTCTGAATGGCAGATTTGCTTAGGCCCCTAAGTCTTAGGGCAGTCTTACTTCCTGCAGAAACATTAAAAAAATATATATGCATGACTAATACAGCAACTGATTCTACTTGATGAAATCTTTAAATAATGATTCCCAACAAATGCAGCCCCCTGAATACGAGCGCTACCTGAAAACTGTATTAATTTAAAGTTATAGCTGAGATTCTGAACAGATCAAAGTCAGAGAAGCCTAATCTGAGCTTCTCACAACTCCTTTGTAATATAGTCCCCTAACAGAAAC
Source organism: Heloderma suspectum (assembly GCF_057233095.1). Taxonomy (NCBI): domain Eukaryota; kingdom Metazoa; phylum Chordata; class Lepidosauria; order Squamata; family Helodermatidae; genus Heloderma; species Heloderma suspectum. The sequence goes on from NC_139461.1 coordinate 61,992,696, forward strand.
ACTAGGTTAGCTGCCAACACCTACATCTAGACATTTTTGTGATGTGAATCTTTCATCCACTTCAGTAGTCTATGAGATAAAGCCAAGGAAGAACACTGTAAAAAGTGATCAATAAGAAAATTTGGGAACACAAGAAGCTCTGTCACAGTCATGCCTAGGGTTTTTTTTTAAAAAAACTTTTCATTATAAAGATGTAGAACTCTGCTGTAACTGATACTGCCATTTCATGTCTTCTTTCTTTTTAAGATTAACAAACACTAAAGATGTTTAGACTCCCTCCTAAAAGCTTCTACAACAAATGTAAGGTGGGCTGGATGGTAGGGTACCAGAAAATAAGCCAATTTAGAAGGCCAGCTCCTCTATCATACACTGGTTTCAGATGACACGGTAACCCACAATGGGTTTAAACAACCCATGATGGTTTATTTAATCCACCATGGGTTATCGTGTCGTTTGTTGGGAATTTAAATCCACAATGGCTTATTTGGGCAAAATAACCCATTCTGATAACCCACTGTCTGCAGTAGGGGTTATTTAACCCACCGTGGGTTATTGTGTCATCTCGTGGGCACCATGGGCTATTTTGGTTGCCTACAGAGTTGTGCTGCAAGAGCGGTTCAGATCGCTGCCGCTCTGCTCCTGCGGGCATTCTCTGTATTAAGGAAACAGCCTACACGGGCTATTTCAGTAGTATCTATGGAGGGGAAATGCGCAATTGGGAACTCCTTAAGTTTGCAGGATCAGAATCAAACTTCACACACAGCTTCCCCTAGTCAGGAGGCACCTGATGTACCAACAAAACCCTGCACAATTACCCCAGAGGAGCAAAAATCCTAGGTGCATCAAAAAGGGGCTGGCAGCTATAACACCTTGGAGGTTTTTAGGATCAGGACTACATAGCTGTAGCGCTCTTTGCTCATTCACTAAAGCGCTATAGCGCTTAAGCGAAAAAACGCTACAGCTGTATATGATGTTTGGTCCCAATCCTGCAAACCTTCAAGGTGCTATAACTGCCACCCCCTTTTTGGTACACCCAGGATTTTTGTTCCTTTGTGAGTCACCCAGGATTTTCGTTCCTTTGTCAATGGGTGAAACAGCACCATTGCTCAGGCGGGAAGACTGCAGCAGGAGAGGGGGATGACTCAGATTATGCACAGTAGTTTAATAAACTACTCACAGTACTTATTAGCCCACTCATGTGGTGGGGCATCGTGGATTATTTAAAGCTACTGTATCTTATTAAGCCACTCTGACTTAAAGTGATGATAAAAGCCTGGTGCACAGCTTTACATGCAAAGCTTTAAAAATCCCTTTAAGGATTTCTCTTTTTGTTCTTTTTATAAACTGCTCTGAGGCATGCTGGGGAATGGAAGCTATCAGTGACTGTTGGTCATGATGGTTATATATTACTGCCTACATAAAATAAACAGAACTATTTACTTATGAAAATAAAAACTGTGTTACTTATATCATACTGTGGACTTCTATGATCCTGTCCTCCCTTGTAGGATTTTGCTGACCATTCAACAGAAAAAGGAGAAGTTACTGGGCAAAAGGTTTTGTTGCATAAACAATTCAGATTCTTTAAATACAGGTTAAAGATGAAGACTGAAGTTTTAAAAATAAAGGACCAGATCCTAAACTGGCTTAAATAACTGTAACTATAATCATAGGTTTTAACCACAGCAGGAAATAAAGTATGGCTTGATTTATTTTACCACAGGGAGAAAAATGCAAGAAAAAATAATGTAGTTTTGCATGATTCAGCCTATAAATATTTCTACTGCTAGATTCTCCCACAGTATGACAATTCAAGCTTCCAGTGCACTAAACAACCCAGGGACATTATTCCCCATTATGTCTGAACCCAGAACTCTGGATTGTTCAGAGAGAAATAACCAGAGCAGCTGGGAGCAAGCATGATTGCTTGCTCACTCCTGCGCATCCCAAAAACAACCCGTAGTTAACAAACTCTGGGCTGTTTAATCATGGAGACCAGGTAAGTATGTCTGTAAGGCAGAGGGGGGAAGGATTATGGGGTGTGTGTTTTTTAAAAAAGAAAACACCCACAACATTGGCACAGAAAACTGAATTTTTATGTGACTGCCTGAAATGCTGGGAACCACTTGCTATATATCTAACTAATCTTGGCAAAGATCTTCTAGACATCTCTTCTGTAGAAGTGGGGAAACAAGGACCAGTTCTGGTGCTCAGCCAGCACATGAGAGGCCTCTAGAAATACTTCCCTTTGGCGATAATTTCCTCTGGCAGCTGTAACATGTACGGTCACATATGGGATCTCTGCGCCAGTGTCACAGATTCCTGGTGGCAGCTGTTGCCACCTTGGTGATCAAGACAGTGAGCATCTCTCACATCAGAGCAGCTGCATGAAGCTGCCATCACATGGAAGCATTTCCAACAGCTCACGCATGGTGGTTATGATGTCAGAACTGTCCCTAATACCCCCTCAACAGAAATTCAGGGAATAAGTGCCTGACTGATGGTTGCGACTGGCTTGTAATAACAGAAGAAAATTTTCCCGACTTTTGATTTACTGTCAGGCACACAGAGTGCCACAACTTCCACAGATGAACACTGAAAGGCATTTGTGATTACATGACTGGGTAGAATCAAAATCTGGGAGGCTTCTAAGAAAATCAATAGTTGGCTTGCCTCGTGTGCATCTTGAACGAAAGTCTAGAGGTTTGGATATTTGAGATGATTTTGTTGCACAGGCATAAAAATAAGCAACAGTAGACCTGCAAACGTTTTCTAAAAGCAGAGAGGGGTTACAAACAGTATGAATAATGAGAACATACTTTAAGCTGGACAAAACTGCTCACATGTTCATAATAAATGAGCCGAGATACTGAGCATGGAATTGATATCTGTGAAACATTATGAAGTGAAACTTCCACAGTACTGAAATGTTAGACAGTAGTGCTGGCAGTCTCAGTGTGTGTGTGTGTGTGTGTGTGTGTAAAAGGAATCTTCCCCCAAGGATGATTCTGTGTGTGTATGCTCAACCACAACATTTTAGATTAGAAAAAGTACAGTTCTCTCACGCTCAGCCTACCCCAGCTCCTAATGGTTCTCTCATTTTCTGCTGTTTCAAGTGAAGAGCTTGAAATGCATCAGAAAGCACTCAGCTCTTTGGAGGGTTAAGCTATAGGCCTCTGTTCCATGCTCTTTAAAGCTGTAGCAGATGTTACCCTTAAATTCAGGAAATAATTTATGACCATTTCCTGGAGAAAGCACAACTGTTTGCAAGCTGCCTTCCTCTGAAGTTAGAGGTCCTTGGATTCAATGCACTATTTGGAAAGGCACTACTAATCTGACTCAAGTACACAACCTTTAGATTAGGATTTCCTCTCCTACACTGTTAATACTTGAGAAGTCTTTTATCTATTTCTTGAAAATATAAGCAGTTGGAAGGGAAACAATTAACATCAGGGTGAGGAGATACAGCAGATGTATGCTCAGAAGCAATGTAAGTCACACCAAAAGGATTACGTGAAAAAGTAGGATCTTGTTTACTTATAAAGCTTACAACTCGATCCTATACATGTCTACTCTGAAGCAAGTCCCACTTAGTTCAATTGAGTTTACTCTCAGGAAAGTAATTTAGGATTGCAGCCTTAATATCAATGCACACATTGCTTCCAACTGGCATGTTACCCCACATATACTGATTTCAACAAGTTACAAAACTGAATTGTGGAGCTATCGTGTTATGCTGATCCGAAGACACTTTTGCAAGGTGTAAAAAGAAGGGCTGCTGTCAACCTGTTCTCCCACCTTCACTGCACCTTCATTCTCCAGCATAGATGAGCCAGGAATTTCTGCAAACATTGTGAGCTTTGTGGGAAGCCCACAATGCTTTTACAGATGAGGGTGGAGGAATTACCTTCTGATGAGGTGGCCAAGTGGTTTGTCTTTTTTCCTTCCTCCTTTAAAAAAAGGGCAAGCCACTGTACTCAGCAGTCAACTGCTTGCTAGTTTAAAATCTTTTAAGAACATTGCTAGGAATCTTGCTATGTGATGACGTAGCATGGCTCCCAGTGACATTGAGCAGGTTCGCATGATCACTAAGGGAAAGCCACGATGGCTTATTTTCCTTCCTTGCCCTTGCTGGGTGCAGGTTGTCATGATGTCAGGGAGGCTTGTGACCAGCACATGAACTCAGGGAGGGTGGGTGGCTGGGGTGGCCCTAGAACAAACCACAGGAGGCTTGTGACCAGCACACACGGGGAAAGAAAATAAGCCACTGTGGCTTACTTTTCCTCCATGATCATTAACATTCATTATTCATTCATTAAATTTCTACAGTGCCCCATAGCGGAAGTTCTCTGGGCAGTTCACAATTAAAACAACAACAAAACAATCATGCAAACTCTGTCAATGTATGGGGCAACCATCTTTTTTCTGTACAGTGTCATGCTATGTCATCATGCAGTGACATTCTCAATGCCGTTAAGAACATAAGAACCATGGTGCATCAGACCAATGGCCTGTCTCATCCAACATCTCTTGCATGTTCCCCCTTGCCTCTTTTCTAAGCTAAAAAGCCCTAAATGTTATAATTTTTTTCTCATAGGGGAGTTACTCCACTCCCTTCATCACTCCCTTTCCTGCACCTTTCTGAGCTCTATGATATCCCTTTTAAGGTGTGCTGAGCACACAGTGTTCCAAGTATGGTCACACCACAGATTTGTATAAAGGCATTATGATATTGACCGGTACATTTGCTGTTCCTTTTCTAATGATCCCCAACATGGAATTTGCCTTTTTCACAGCAGCCACACTCTGGGTTGACATTTTCATTGAGCAGTCCACCACTATCCCATGATTTCTTTCCTGGTCTGTCACCCATCAGCATATATATGAAGTTAAGACTTTTGGCTGATAAATTAGACATTTCTTAGCTGATAAAGTTACCTAATTTGTTGACAAAACTCAAACATTATTTAATACGTCCACCAGTTTGGAAGGCTGATTTTATGTATAGCCAATGACTACCTTTTATAAGGCCATTACAGCACCAACAGGCAACATTCCTCTTGCTTAAGTATTTTATGATCTCAAGTTATACATGGAACAGTACACTCTGATTATTCCACCCAGAACAATACTATTAGGTAGCTATGGTCGCCTAATAAGAGTACAATCACAGGGCACCTCATAATCTGGATATCTCCACATTCACAAAATGGGTTCTCCGATTTTATCTGTGGAGCAGCTGATTACATCTGTCATAGCTGGCTGAGCTATATCAAACTTTGTTGTCTAGTCAATTACCATTACAAAAATCAGAGAATAGCAAATCTGATACCATAAAAAATATACAATTTGTTTTATTAAAAACCAATAAAACAATAAGAGCAACATGTAAATAAAGAGATCTGAAATGCATTCAGTATTTTTTGCATTTTCTTTCCTTTTGATCTCACTGTTTACATTTTCTCCTGTACATCCATGTGTATATCTGCCAATTTAAGATAACACTTCATGCATCTGAGGAAGCAGACTCAGCTTATACCATAATACATTTCTTCATCTTTCAGATGTCACAAGGGTCTTTGTTTTGTAGTTAAGGTAAGAGAGGATCTTCAATAAAACTTCTCCAGGGTTACAGAGCAATCGTATGGCCCTCAGACAGCATCTGGGAAACCATAGGATGGGGTAAATCTCTTCCTCCATGGCTGTAGACAAAGTTTAAACTATGGAAGAGGAAATCTGATCATGGATTTCCTCCCAACCCCATCCCAAAAGAAGCTCTGTGGCTGCCTCTCTTCCAAGGTTGCAACTAACTTTTGCTGGATTGGGGACAATGGATTGTTTTCTATCAAGACATATTACATAATGGAGACAAAACACATTTTTAAAAGCCTAGAGTTTGTTCTTAGGTTCCCAAGAGAGTAAAGACAAATATAGTCAATCAATTCTCCTTATACCGCTCTTTACTCTCCTTTGAAATATAAGCATTTATATTTCTGCTGTGAGGATGGCACACAGATATCTCCTAGATATTCACAGTTATGTTGGAATTTATGAATATAAATAACATATCTAATGTATGCTCTAAATCAAGATTACCACAATGATGTAAATTATTCAGTGGCAAAATAATTTTACAAAGAAGCATTGAGGGGGGTTACTTTTACAACTGGGAACACTAAGATTTACTCTTTTCTGCAATGGTCATGTAAAAAAGCAAGATTAAACCACAATTCTCACAAGCAGCAAAGAAGGTAAACCTCATTCTTGGCTGAACCATTTCATACTAAACGTGGGATCTCAGATAACTGAATGCGGCCCTATTTTTAAAAAATCCCCAGAAACCAGATGTCAGGAGGGAGGAAAGCTAAGCCAGAACCTTTCTCCCTGACATCTCGTTTTCCAAGTGAAAGGATTTATTTTAATTTTATTTTGTATGGCGGAATATTCAATCATGAGATCCCATCTATGGTCTGAAGTGGTCCAGTCAGAAAACCAGTTTACCTCCTCCTCTGCCAAGAGCGCTAGCCCTAAATTGAACTGTTTTTCCCAGCTCTTGGGACATGCCTTTGTCCTTGAAGAGATCCCTGCCTAAAGGGCTACTTCCTGCAGTAATTGCAACACAGGAAGTTGGCTAACACCATTTACTCTGGTCAAGAGTCATCTAACGGTGTTCACAAGCCTGCAGTCATGTGGAGGATGCAGTGTGTGAACTAACTCATGAAGAGAAGTGACAGGTGGGGTACTGCAGGAGTCCTAGGCTCAGTGTTGTTCAACATCTTTATAAATGACTTGGACAAAGGTATAGAGGGGATGCTTATCAAATATGCAGACAACACCAAACTGGCAGTGGTAGCTAGTATCTTCAACAGGATTCAAGGTGAGTCAAGGCCAAAAACTAATAAAATGAATTTCAACAGAGATAAATGTAAATTTCTGCATTAAAATAGGAAAAAATCAGATGCAAAAGTGAGATGCATGGTTTGGCAGCAGTACATGTTAAATGTTACTGTGGGTCCTCAATCACACGTCCACCATAACATGTAAGCATACACATGTAAACCATCAACGCACATAGATATAGATCTTGAGTGTAGAGATGAGTACATCATGTGGAGGTTGTGTTTTCCACTTAAACCATTGGACTATTAGCTATGAAACACAGATGGAGGCCATGTTTGGACATCATGATAACCCATGTTGGGTTAATAAGCTATGCACAGTAGCTTATTTTTGAAATAGTCCATGATCCCCTGCCACACGAATGGGCTAATAAACTACTGTGACTAGCTTCTTAAGCTACTGTGTGTAATCTGACTCACCCCCACACCCACCCTACTGCAGTCCTTCCACCCAAGTAGTAGCACTGTTTCACCTCTAAAGCACTGGAAGTTTGCAGTCAACAAAAAGTTGTTGTTGTTCATTCGTTCAGTTGTGTCCGACTCTTCGTGACCCCATGGACCATAGCACGCCAGGCCTTCCTGTCCTCCGCTCTCTCCCGGAGTGTGCTCAAGTTCATATTCATTGCATCGGTGATGCTATCTAGCCATCTCATCCTCTGCCGTCCCCTTCTCCTTTTGCCTTCAGTCTTTCCCAGCATCAGGGTCTTTTCCAGAGAGTTTTCTCTTCGCATTAGGTGGCCAAAATATTGGAGCTTCAGCTTCAGTATCTGTCCTTCCAATGAGCACTCAGGGTTGATTTCCTTTAGGATGGACTGATTTGACCTCCTTGCAGTCCAGGGGACTCGTAAGAGTCTTCTCCAGCACTACAGTTCGAAAGCATCAATTCTTCGGCGCTCAGCCTTCCTTATAGTCCAGCTTTCACAGCCATACATTACTACTGGGAAAACCATAGCTTTGATTAGACGGACCTTTGTCGGCAAGGTGATGTCTCTGCTTCTTACTATGCTGTCTAGGCTTGCCATAGCTTTCCTCCCAAGGGGCAAGCGTCTTTTAATTTCATGGCTACAGTCACCGTCTGCGGTGATCTTGGAGCCCAAGAAAGTAAAATCTGCCACTGCTTCCATTTCTTCCCCTTCTATATGCCAGGAAGTGATAGGGCCAGATGACATGATCTTCGTTTTTTTAATGTTGAGTTTCAAACCATTTTTTGCACTCTCCTCTTTCACCCTCAACAAGAGGCTCTTTAGATCCTCTTCACTTTCTGCCATGAGGGTGGTATCATCTGCATATCGGAGGTTGTTGATAATTCTCCTGGCAATGTTAATTCTGACCTCTGATTCATCCAACCCGGCATTTCTCATGATGTACTCTGCATATAAGTTAAATAAGCAGGGTGACAATATGCAGCCTTGTCGTACTCCTTTCCCAATTTTGAACCACTCGGTTGTTCCATGTCTGGTTCTTACTGTTGCTTCTTGACCCTCGTGGCACAAATAAACCCTTGAGGGTTTGCAGGATCAGGACAAAACTCTCAATTATGCACTTTTATTTATTTATTTATTTATTTATTGCATTTATACCCCGCCTTTCTCCCTCTCGCAAGGAACTCCAGGCGGCTTACATTATCCTCCTCCTCACCGTTGTATCCTCACAACAACAACCCTGTGAGGTGGGTTGGGCTGAGAGTCTGTGACTGGCCCAAAGTCACCCAGTGAGCTTCCATGGCCAAGTGGGGACCAGAACCCGGATCTCCCGGCTCCCAGTCCGTCACTCTCACCACTACACTACACTTCCTCCCATATTCACTGCTGGCATAAAGCCTTCATTGTCTCAAAATGGAGTTTCACATTTCACACACACACACACACACACACACACTGCTGGCTGAGCCGCTTCTGTTGCAGAAAAGCAAAATTGCACAAAAGCAAAATTATGCATTCCCCCCCAAGCCATTTTGCTTCTTCTTTGAAAAGTGACCAGAGAAGGAAAAAGGAGGTGGGAGCTTCAACTCCCAGACAGTTTGCTGGAATGGGGCAAAATTGCACAGGTGGGGTATCCTCATGGGGAGCCTTCAGATGCTGTAGTGGATAATTGCAGAACTGCACTTCTTCATGGAAAAGGGAGTAGTTCTTTTCCTATTCCCGTTTCCCAAGTTGTGCAGTTTCAACATAGCGATCAGAAAAGCCTGTTATTGTGCAACTTCACTACAGCAGGGTAGCGCGATAGCGCAAGGCTGGCATTGGGAAAGCTGTCATTTTGTAACTGTAGCATAGTAACAGGGAAGGTGGTGCTTGGCTGCGGTTATCCCTGGGCTGCTTACCAAATCTCAGAAAAAGGGCTCTGCAGGCTGGAGCAGAGCAGCTGCAGTGGTTTTGGCTGCTCTTGTCAGTCAACTCTGTAGGCAAGCAAAATAACCCACAGTGCCCAACAGACAACATGATAACCCATGGTGAGTTAAATAACCCTTACTGCAGACCATGGGTTATCAGAGTGGATTATTTCAGCCAAATAAGCCATCGTGGATTTTAAAATCCTCAACAAATTACACGATAACCAGCAATGGGTTAAATAAGCCACAGTGGCTTACTTAACCCATTATGGGTTAACATATCATCCGAACCCAGTCTAAGACTTGTAGTTCAAAAGTAATGATGGGAACAAACCATCCTGCCCCAGTGAAAATAACTGGCTAGTTTTCATTCCCATGAAGGCAAAGTTTGTGATAAGGGACCAAAGGTAGGCATGTCTTGCTAGTTCCACCTTGAACCCTGCAATAGTGCAGTAAATAAAACAAAAAACCTGGGTTGTCTTTGAAACCTCCTAATTGCATTAAAGATAGATGCAGCTGACTACTTGGCTGAAAGTGAACGGACTTTGAAGAAGACAGGCAACAAATCCACTGGTTCTCTGCCGGACAACTGGTTGTAAAACCTCAGACAACTGTGGAAGAATTTTTACCCAAAAGCAAAAAATGACCTTCGCTGCAGTATGTAAAATTGAACAGACAGCTAAGCCAAGTTGGCTCTTTAACACTGGTGAATGGGAAGTTCCATGTGCACAATGGTATAGAGGTTCTAGGTCATAATAAGTGCTGCATAAACAGTTGGTGGAAGACCTATCTGTAGTGGCTGTAAATTACCAGTACGTTTACTGACAGTGTTGGCACTTCATGAATGGAGCATATTTCCTGGCATGGCTATGGATTGCCCTGTTCAGAATTTACATTGAATGGCTTGACTAGAATCATGACTCAGCAGTTAAGTGAAACATATGCAGCTTCCGGAGTTCACATGCTTTGTTACCATTACTCCTGGCGATTTAATTAAGGTAGAGTTCAGCAAGTATAAGTGACAGCTTTCTTGCCCTGGCTGATCCCAAGTCCTTGCTTAGCCAAACAAATTAAGTTCCTAGGGTCAAGGTGTGTCAAGCATACCCCAAAAATAGCAATGCAACTAAGTTCCTCAGTAACATAAAAGAATCTAAGGGTTTTAGCAGCCCACAAGCTAAACATGAGTCAGCAGTCTGATGCAGCAGCTAAAAAAGCTAATGCAATTCTAAGCATCTAAAGAAGTATAGTGTCTAGATCATGAAAAATAATGGTACCACTCTATTCTGCTTCAGATCTCACCTGAAGTACTCTGTCCAGTTTGGGGCACAGCCAGTGGAGGCTGGTGGCTCTTCCACACCTTGGATAGCTCCTTTAGGGTTCTGACTGGTTCTGACTGAAACCGAGAGCAGATTCACTGCCCCACTGACATCAGAGCTACTGGGCACAGCAGTTTAAGAAAGATATCAACAAAATGGAACCCATCCAGAGGACAGCCACAAAGAGAGTTAGCAGGATCATTCTGTCCAACTCTATCATTCATCCATGGATGCAGCTATAGTAACCCAGCAGCCATTTCCAACATTTTTCAGCCATTATGAATGTAGAATTTTCTGTCATATCTATGGATGGGTCAGTTCACAAGTTACCTTTCCCAAAGGAGTGGCATCCCTGGAGACAGAAGGCTTCCAATGATCCCAGTTTTAACTCTCAGCACAATCCTATGTATGTCTACTCAGGCATAAGTCCCATTGAATGATTAGGACTGCCATCTGTGTGAACCAGCCCTTAGAAAGGAAAGTATTAATTCCACCCTGATGAAAAAGAGAATGGCTACTTGTTGAGTCTTAGCAAAGCATGGTGAAGTTGAATAATCACTCAAAATTACAATTGCATGATAGAAAGCAAAAGCAAAGTAGCTTTGGTGCTAGAATATTGAACTGAAAATACTTTATGACTGTGCTAAGAGAAATACTGACGTCAGAGTTACTTGAAATGAGTATTCTATAACAAGGAAAATAGGTCTAATTTGCTGATGAACACATCACTGTGTGAACACTGATGAACACTGTAGGTTATCAACAAAATTTCCTTTTTCAGTGAACTCACAGGTCTTGAACTGGTCTTTTCAAAAAGCAGAAGGAAAAGGGTTGGGTGGTGGGGATATTCAACAGTGCAGTGAACAGATGCAGTCAAAAGTAATTTATTTCCAGCTGCTGTATGTACCAAATTGTAAGTCAGGAGCAGAAAGAAGTTGTGCGACATGTTCCAGTATTAGCTATATACTATACTTTGAGAAGCGATCACCACCGAGTTAAAAAAAACCTGTTCCTCCATCAAGTCTCAAAGGCAATGCAGTTCAATCTTAGTTCCAGTAGTTTTTCATTATTATGAATACTATTTAACATCTCAGGGGGATTTCACATTGAATTTTAACGCTGTACCATGATGTCTTTTTCCATATAAAGTGATCTCCCTACAGTGTTTGCGGCAATTCTAGTGGCAATTATACTTCAAAAGTGGTGAAGTTGTACAGCAATTATATCTTCTGCTTATTTGTGGTTCCACCGATGCTTTTCCAGATTCTTTCCACCCTGTCAATACTTATAACAGAACTGCTGACAATAAAATTCAAAGCAGGCACAGTGGGCACAGATTTTGATCTGAGCAGTGGTGCTGTGGGAGGGAAGTTGTCCCTTTCTGCCAGTGTTGTTTTCCTAATCTAAATAACACACCAAAAAATCTGAATTGATATAAAGAATATAGAAGTACCACAGTCTCTCCACCTACAGGGACTACATTTTGCATTATAGTCAATGCAAAGGTGGTAGAAGAGATCAGGGACAATCTATTATCCCATGGTAGTATTGCCTTGATTATCTTACCACTTTGATCGTATATATGAATCAGAACTTGGAGTGAGACTGAAGGAAAATTACCCACCTCTGAAAAACGGAGGGCTTATGACTCATTCCTTCTCCTGGGTAAAGCAGATAGGAGCAAGTTTGTCATCCTATATCAGAGGTTGGTGAAGGGCAGATTTCTTTATTAACATATGAACAGAGAACAAAAGTAGCTAATTCACTTGTAACACCTTGATCAGATATGCATTGGATAATGTTACATGGTAACTACCCTAAGATGACCGACCACCTCTGAATTTTACAAACAAGCCTTTCTAGAACTGTTTCTAATATCCTTACCTCTTAGTTTATAGAATGAAAATTTACTGTGAATTGGCTCTAAGATGATAGATTCTAAGTGGCCCTGTTCACACATAATGAGAAGCCACCATGGGTGAATTTCCCCATGGAGCTATTTGTTGTGGTAACTGCTGCCATTTTGAATATTCAGGGCACAGCAAGGACACGCTGTAGCTTCTTGTTACATGCGAATCTGGCAAGGGTGGGTTGTTGGGGTGGTTGACAAGCCACACAGAACCCTTGGGCTGTTTTAGGGTTATGGGTGGCTTGTCAACCACCCAACAATCCACCCTCACCAGGTTCACATGTAATGAGAAGCTACAGAATGTCCCACTGCACTCGAAATATTCAAAATGCAACAAATAGCCCCATGGGGAAATTCACCCATGGTGGGTTCTCATTACATGCAAACTAGGTCTCTGTATTACTGGCCAGCAGCCAGAACCAAGACTGAACTTTATTCACATCAGTGCCCAGTGGGAAGGAGAAACCAACCCAGGTTTCTACAGTATTTGGTTGTTTCAGTAACTCAGGCTTCTACTACTATAACTACTATAAACAAGGCTACAGCATCACCTAACCCTGCAACTCCCAACTTTTTAAAGGCAGGGAAAGTAGCAAGATATACTTGTGACAAGCCAGAGCCTGGTGAGAAGGAAAATCAGGCATCCACAACTCCACACAGCAGCAGCCAAGACTTTTGGTCCTCTAGCAAGCAGGGCACTTGGCAGCCTCTCCCTTCTCATTGTGCTATGATTTAGAGAAGGGACAAAACCACAGGAGTCTCTTCCTCCTGCTCTTCCTCACATTCCCCAAATTACAGCCCAAATGAGAAAAGAGTTTGCCTGTCTCGCAAGGCCACTCTACATGCTAGAGAGCTCTGGGAAAGGGGGAGTGAGGTCTTCTCTCATGTGCACTGATTGTGTAATCTGGGATAGGAGCTTGAACCCAATACAAACACAGTTTAAACAATTTTATATAAGACAGACAGACAGACAGAGCCTCACTATTATACATGGCATTTTCACAATGCCATATTTCTTCTTATGGAATGTGTTGACATTTCAGACATCTTTGGTCCTGCTCAGTGTTGCAGTATTGCCCAGGCACCACAACGAGGTAAACAAGGCTGATCTTCTGCATTGCAGGTTGCCAGATTCCCTGCTCCTTGATTCCATTCTGGCCCTTGTACCACTCAGCCTCCAAACTCCACTGCCTACTTCCAATGCTGGATCACAGCTCCCACCTCAGTAGATTCACCCCACAAGGTCTGTTTTATCTATTCCTGTGCTTTGTATTTATTTATTTATTTATTTATTTATTTTATTACATTTATATCCCACCTTTTTTCCTCTTTAAGGAACCCAAGGCAGTGTACATAATCCTGCTCCTCTCCATTTTATCTTCACTACGACAACCCTGTGAGGTAGGTTGGGCTGAGAGTCTGTGACTGGCCCAAAGTCACCCAGTGAACTTCCATGGCTGAGTGTGGACTAGAACCCAGATCTCCCCACACTACACTGGCTCTGTATTGTATTGTACTGTATTGTATTCTTTTAAGTATTTGTATTGTATTTTATATTTTAAACTGTTTGGATGGCATTTTACTCTTTTACCTGTTTGCAATCCACCTGGAGAATATTGCCCAGCCTCCTACAATTTAACTGCCTATTTCCCCCAAGCCACCTTGAGTGCCATTTTTCTTGGTAGAAAGGGAGGGTACAAATCAAACAAATAAACAAACATTCTGGTGTTCTTGGCAAGGTTCTTGGTGTTCTTGCACTCTCCACGCTCTCCTAACAAGGGATGGGAGAATCGGTGAGGTTCAAGCACATTGAGACTCTCCTACTTTCACTTATGAGCCCAGTTAGTTTTGTTCCCACTGCCAAATGTGAACTTCTTTTCTTTTCAATCTAAAAAGGTGCACATTTTGGTGAGCATTTTAAAGTGTGCATCCAAAATGCACACTTTCCCCCCTTAGACTAAAGTGTGAAAGTGCACCTTTTGAAAAAATGTGCCTTTTTCAAACATGGCTGCAAGTTTAGGGACACTTTTTCAGAAAATTGCACTCTGATTCATGTTCATGATTGCAAATGGGGCAAATTCAAAGTAAAAATGAACCCAATGAAATTCTCATGCATCCCTACTGCTGAACTGTTTCTTCCTTACTTATTTACATTTATCTAAGTATTTATTCCCTGTTTTTCTAGGCAAATTGCCTCTGCAAAGCAGCTTAAAATTATAACCAAACTAATATAAATACATTTTAATCAATATCATGAAAACACTTAAAAATCCAATGAACGTAAGACAGCAGCATTAAGAAACATCCCATCTCAGACCAGCAAAGATAAGAAAGATCATCTGCCACATTTTAAAAGAGCAGAAGCCTCTCCTACTGCTCAGAAGAGACTCATGCGGTTTCTTATCTTTTTTATACACCAGCACATAGCCTCTTTTCCAAGCTTCTTGTGTTTGCCTTAAGATTTGGGCTGGGGGAGAGAATAAGTGGTAACCACAAATACTGCCTGGGTAATAAGCCAGCCCAATATTTGTGGACCACTGGGAAAGACCTCCTTATCGTGCTTCTGATTTATTTCCTTGATCTCTCAAGCTCCAATATACATCCTTCCATGTCTGCCTCTGCTAGGATATTTAGCCATGTCTCTTGTTTTGTTCCAGTTTTGTTCTGCTTCTCTTACATCGACCATTCTTCAATTATCCAGTCCAGTCCTTGGCTGTGCCTCCTAGCCTACAACTGTCCCAGGCAGTAGTTCTTTGCTTCTTATCTGTGACTGTGCCATCTGACCTCTAGTTCTTGATTTCTGATCTGACTTCTTCCAAATTACAGTATGATGTTGACATCTGTCTTGACATCAGCTAACAGTCCCCACGAGAACCAGGCCAGCTTCTGACATTTTATTATGAAGGTAGTAAAGTTAGTTTTAAAATTAAACAATTTTAAAACTATTTTAAAATTATACACAATTATTTCTGCAGCTGCACATGATTACCACTCAGCCCTTCTTCCATGCATCTCCAGCAGCAAGTGAGGTGAAATACTTCTGTTGGGAAGGGAGGAACCAAACACAAACTCAGCTTCAACAGCTGCACAAGATTCCTATTCAGCCCTCTCCCCCCCAAAGCTGAAAAGGTCTCACTTGTCCCCATGCCCTGACACATAAAAGCAATAAAAACTACTACTGTTAAAGATGGGATGGTTCAGAGCAGTTTTTCCCATCTGGCACCTTCCAGATGTGTCAAACTACATCTCCCAGAATCCTCCAGCCAGTTATCTGGCTGGGGGATTCTAGGAGTTGTAGTCAACCAACACATCTGAATGGCACTAGGTCAGAGAAAGCCAGTGTAAGAGAGTTTAAAAATCTTGGTTTCCATTTCCCCTCCAACAGCTTGGGTTCTCTTTCCACTCACATACAGTCAGGGCCAGAAATATTGGAACAAGGATAACTGTTTTGGCAGTTGGCCTCTGTACACCACCACATTGAAGTTGAAAGGAAACACACCCAGATGGGAGCGAAGTCAGGACTTTCGGCTGTAATTCAAGGGGTTTAACCAATCTGGCCTGTCTGAAAGTCCTGACTTTGCTCCCATCTGGGTGTGTTTCCTTTCAACTTCAGTGTGGTGGTATACAGAGGCCAACTGCCAAAACAGTTATCCTTGTTCCAATATTTCTGGCCCTGACTGTATATCTATAAACTATCACAATGGGAAACACAAGAAGGATAACAGATATGATGAAAGAGGCAAGGAAACTATTACACTAGTACATGTGAATACAGACATTGTTCTTCAGTTCACAGCAGAACTTATAAGAACGATGACAGAGTTGGTACCTGTTATACCAGTTTTATAGTTCTGCTGGTTTTAACAAAATCATGCTGAAATAAAGTTGGTATCATAATAGAAATGAGACTCTTCTTGTCCTTACACTGAGCACTAAACAGCTAAATGAAGTTTAGCATGAGATACTCCAAGTGCAGACCTATTAATGGTAGGCCACAAGAAGAAAATAATACTTCTTAAAACTGGTTTGAAAGACTTTCCATTCCAGACAACAGAAAGATCCACACAGTTCTGACTTCCATGTATAGCCAATACTGGCTTCCATTTTGGAAAAGCTCTCAGGACTTGCATTCCAGTGGTGGATGCAGCTGAAGGCAAAAGGGGTAGGGCCAAATTCCAAAACTGACCAGCATATCTTCACTAAAAGCTCTTACTGCCAGACACTAAGGCTTAGAACAGACATTTCAACCTTTTAGAATGGGGAAAAACTGCACTAAAGATGGGAAATCACAGAAAGATTGGTGGGTGGGGGAAAGGGAGTGGTCCAGGGGAAGGGGCCATGGCTATCTGGGGACCCCAGGAGGATTTGGCCCCTGGGCCTTAGATTCTGCACCCCCGATTCAGGTCACGTCTACATCTCTCATAATCATATAAAATTATGGATTTTTCATAGCATGCCCTCCATCCAAGGAGGCAACGATGTTTTCTCTTTTCTATAATGGAAAGGGAAACAAAATGTAACACTTAGGGCCAGCCTAGATTTTACATTAAACATGTGGCTGCCACTGAAAACAGCAACTGTGTGTCTACTTCTGTGTTACAGAGACCTGGCTGGATGAAGCTGGGGGGGGGGGGTTAACCTCTCTCAGCTCTGCCCTCCTGGGTTCTCTGTTCAGCAGCAGGCAAGACCTGGGGGGCGGGGAGGTGGAGTGGCAGTGGTCTATCGTGATTCGATCCCCCTCACCAGGTGCCCTATCCTGCAGTCTGCTGGGTTCGAGTGTGTGTATTTGAAGGTGGGTGCCTGGGACAGAATAGGGATTCTGTTGGTGTACCGTCCACCCCGCTGCTCAACAGTCTCTCTTCCTGAGCTAGCCAGGGTAGACTCGGGGTTGGTGTTGGGAGACCCCTCGGCTTGTTGTGCTGGGGGATTTCAACATCCATGCTGAGGCTGCCCTGTCGGGAGTGGCTCAGGACTTCATGTCCACCATGACAACCATGGGTCTGTCCCAGAAGGTATCTGGCCGCACCCATGCTGCTGGGCACACTCTGGACCTCGTTTTCTGTGCTGGGTGGGGTGATCGTGATCTGAGACTGGAGGAACTCTCTATAGTTCCGTTGTCATGGGCAGATCACTACCTGGTGGGGTTTAGACTTGCTGGCACTCAGAACTTCTGCAGGGGTGGAGGGCCGATTAAGATGGTCCACCCCAGGAGGCTGATGGATCCGAATGGTTTCCTGATGGCTCTTGGGGATTTTCCTGTTGCCTTGGCAGGCAATTCTGTCAAAGTCCTGGCCAATCTCTGGAATGGAGAAATGACCAGGGCCATGGACACAATCTCTCCCAAGCGTCCTCTCTCACGAAGTGGAGCTGCACCAGCAGCCTGGTTTTCTAGGGAGCTGGCAATGATTAAACGAGTGAGAAGATGACTAGAGCGACATTGGCAGAAAACTCAGAGTGAATCCAATCGAACACGGGCTAGAGCCTATTTGAAGGCCTACTGTGTGGCAATACGGGCAGCAAAGAAACTATTTTTTCTGCCACTATTGCATCTGCAAAGAGCCATCCAGCAGTGCTGTTTCAAGTGGTTAGGGGTCTTTTACACACCAGCCTGCAAGAGGCTAATTTAAATCTCTCGACAGCCCACTGTGAATAATTTGCTCAGCACTTTGCAGACAAAATCACTCAGATCCGCTTTGGCTTGGATGCTATAGTTGACACAGACCCAGTAGATATAACTTTGGCCCCTGCTTGTCCAGTGTTGTCGGATACTTTTTAATTTGCACAGCCTGAGGATGTGGACAGGATCCTTGGAGAGGTGAGAGCCACCATGTGTGTTCTAGATCCTTGCCCTTCCTGGCTCATAAAAGCAGCCAGAGGTGGACTGGCCGAGTGGGTAAGGGGAGTGGTTAATGCCTCCCTTAGGCAAGGCAGAGTTCCAGCCTGCTTGAAGGAGGCGGTGGTGAGACCTTTGTTAAAAAAGCCCTCCCTGAACCCCACCATATTGGATAATTATCGGCCAGTCTCCAATATTCCATTTCTGGGCAAGATATTGGAGCATGTGGTGGCCTTCCAACTCCAGGGATTCCTGGATGAGACGGATAAACTAGATCCATTTCAATCTGGCTTCAGACCCGGTTATAGGACAGACACAGCTTTGGTCGCCTTGGTGGGTGACCTACACTGGGAACTAGACAGGGGTGTGTGTTCCTGTTGGTTCTGCTGGACCTCTCAGGGGCTTTCGATACCATCGACCATGGTATCCTTCTGGGCCGCCTCGCTGGGATGGGACTTGGAGGCACTGTTTTACAGTGGCTCCATTCCTTCTTGGAGGGGCGGACCCAGAAGGTGGTGCTGGAGGACTCCTGTTCGACTCCCTGGCCATTGGCTTGTGGAGTCCCTCAGGGTTCTGTCTTGTCCCCCATGCTATTTAACACATACATGAAATCACTGGAAGGGTTATCCGGAGCATTGGGGTTCAGTGTCACCAGTACGCTGATGACACCCAACTCTACTTTTCCTTTCCATCTAATTCCAAGGAAGCTGTTGGGGTGCTGAACCAGTGTCTGTCGGCAGTAATGGACTAGATGAGAGCAAGCAAACTGAAGCTTAATCCAGACAAGACAGAGGTGCTCCTCATCAGTCGAAAGGTAGATCGGGGAATAGGGATCCAGCTTGTGCTAGATGGGGTTACACTCCCACTGAAGACACAGGTTCGCAGCTTGGGTGTACTTCTGGATTCAGCCCTGAGCCTGGATGCCCAGGTTTCAGTGGTGGCCAGGAGTGCATATGCACAGTTAAAGCTAGTGCGTCAGCTGTGCCTGTTCCCTGAGATGTCTGACTTGGCCACAATAACACATGCCTTAGTTACATCCCGTTTGGATTACTGTAACAGACTCTACGTGGGGCTGCCTCAGAAGAGTGTTTGGAAACTTCAGCTGGTTCAAAGAGCTGCTGCCAGACTGTTCACTGGGGCTGGTTACAGGGAGCATACAACTCCCCCGGTCTGTTTCCGGATACAATTCAAAGTGCTGGTCATGTCATATAAAGCCCTATACGGCTCGGGTCCAGGTTATCTAAAAGACCATATTCTCCCCTATGAGCCTATTCGTGCCCCGAGATCTTCAGGGGAAGCCCTTCTCGCCGTCCCATCACTATCACAGGCACGCCTGGTGGGAATGCAGGCGAGGGCCTTCTCGGTGGCTGCCCCAAGGCTCTGGAACACCCTTCCCAGGGAGGAGAGAGTGGCACCCTCCTTGATATACTTTCATAGGCATGTAAAAACTTCCTTGTTCCAGCACGCCTTTGGGGATAACTAGTCTGGATCTGTGAAATATGATGGATGGCTACTATTTTTCTTGTTGTCTTTTAATGTTTTGATATTTTTACAACTTTAATATTGATGATTTAATTATACTTTTAACTTTTGTATACTTGTATTTCTATTTCTAGGTTTTAATTGTACAAGTTTTAATGTTGTAAAGCCACCCTGAGTCCCAGTATTGGGAAAAAGGCAGGATAATAATAATAACAATAACAATAATAGTAATTCCTGCTCTCAAATGGCTAGCCCAACTGGCCTCATAGCAGTTTCCTCCCCACCCTCACCAGTAGCAACCCACAATCTGGAGTAGGGAAGTAAGGTTCATAATGAATAACACAAAGTATAAGACATTAAGGGAGGGAAGTTGATGTGTGGCTGGAGTTTTTGGTGCTAGGTGCATGTCTGCTTCAACATCTGGTTTGGTCCTTAGGCTGCAGTCCTAAGCAGACTTCACTCTAAATATACATGCAGAGAAATTAGAAACTAAGCATCTTTGAAAGCTAATACCTTGGAAGACAGAAACAAAATTCAAAGTGATCTTGATAGACTGGAACACTGGGCAGAAAACAACAGAATGAAATTTAACAGGGATAAATGCCAAGTTCTGCACCTAGGAAAAAGAAACCAAATACACAGTTACAAGATGGGGGATACTTGGCTCAACAACACTACAAGTGAAAAGGATCTTGGGATTGTTGTAGATCACAAGCTGAGTATGAGCCAACAATGGGATGTGGCTGTAAAAAAGGCAAATGCTATTTTGGGTTGAATTAATAGAAGCATAGCTTCCAAATCCTGGGAAGTACTAGTTCCCCTCTACTCAGCACTGGTTAGGCCTCATCTGGCGTACCGTGTCCAGTTCTGGGCACCACACTTTAAGAAGGATGCAGACAAACTGGAGAGGGTTCAAAGGAGGGCAACAAAGATGATCAGGGGACTGGAAACAAAGCCCTATGAGGAGACACTGAAAGAACTGGGCATGTTTAGCCCTGAGAAGAGAAAGCTGAGGGGAGATATGCTAGCGCTCTTCAAGTACCTGAAAGGTTGTCACAGATAGGAAGGCCAGGTTCTCTTCTCCATCATCCCAGAATGCAGGACATGGAATAATGGGCTCAAGTGACAGGAAGCCAGATTCTGGCTGAACATCAGGAAAAACTTCCTGACTGTTAGAGCAATACAACAATGGAACCAATGACCTAGGGAGGTGGTGGGCTCTCCCACACTGGAGGCATTCAAGACGAGGCTGGACAGCCATCTGTCAGGGATGCTCTGACTTGGATTCCTGCATTGAGCAGGGGGTTGGACTCGATGGTCTTGTAGGCCCCTTCCAACCCTACTATTCTATGATTCTATGAAAGTGTGGTTATTTTCCTATTACACTGAGGCTTCTTTTCTTGAAGTTTTTAGCCCATATATATATATCATATCACTGGGGCAGGTTAGCAAGGGATGTGATTTTGTTATCATTTAGTCTGGGCATTTTCCACAGTCAATAATAGAACAAATGATTGCAAGAGGGGAAAAATAAATCTCCTTTAATGATAGTAATGTCTGCAAATACCATGCGGCAAAGTGAGCTTTATGCTCATGAAAGCTGTGATACAAGATAGATATCTAACCTCTCCCCATCCCTCCTGCTGCTTCCCCAGTGGTGATAACAGAAATTGAGAGCCAGTGTGGCATAGTGGTTATAGCTGGGTAGGTATCCTTTTTGGAGCTGCAGGCACATCATACATTCTGAAAGTGTCCATGGGCTCCACCACAAGTTGCCATTGGGGGAGGGATGTTATTGGGGTGCTATTCCCCCAATAGCAATTTCCTCACACATACACCCTGCTCGTGATTTCCACCCTCCATTGCTTCTACTGAGCTCACCTCATCGCAACATAAAGAGGCAGAGGAGTCTCCCAATCTGCTGACTTCCTGCTGCTAAGGTGAGCAGCGGCAAAGAAGGAAGGAAGGAAATTGCAATGGCAAAGACAGGGGAAAGTAAATTATGGCAGCGGGGGCAAGGAAATGCTGCTAGCAGCAGGGAGGAAATATGGAGCAGGGGGAAGGAAATTGTGAGTGGGAATGGTGGGTGGAGGGGGGTAGAAGGGTGTATGTCGGACACCCCTGGGAGTCTTGGCGGCTGCCAGTGCACCAGGAGGTGCAGGACTGCTTACCCTTGGGTTAGGGTGTTGGACTGGAGCTCAGGAGAACGAGGTTCTAGTCTCCACTTCGCTAAGAAGCTCACTGGGTGACTTTGATGTCTACTAGATTTGATTTTTAGTTCCAAACACACTGATACTGCAGTTTTATTTTTTTCTAACAAAAATAAATTCCACCCAAAATATTTGACTACATAGGAATTTATCAGTCACTAAAATGATAAGAGATTTGACAGTAGGCTATACATAATGCAAGTATTATTAGTCTCCATGTTAGCACCAGTTTTGAAAGTTATTTGATCATTTGATAGTGCCATTATAAAATATAGCATGCTTTCAAAGGATTTTATATGCAGTCTTCTATACATTATAGTGGCTATTCACACTCAGTACTACTTTCAGTCTTTATAGCTAGCAGGAAATCCAACAGAATAGTAATACTTCCACTATGACCTTTGGTGCTATGCTAATGTCTTCTTCTTTTAATGACGTGTCAGGTTCTTTTCTTTCCTTGCTTGTTTTATTGTCCCTCTTATACCAGTGGAAGGAATAATTTTGGAACAGGACCGTTATTTTTAAACAATGTTTTGAAAATTAAGTAACTGT
Source organism: Heloderma suspectum (assembly GCF_057233095.1). Classification (NCBI taxonomy): domain Eukaryota; kingdom Metazoa; phylum Chordata; class Lepidosauria; order Squamata; family Helodermatidae; genus Heloderma; species Heloderma suspectum. Next base: position 62,015,226 of record NC_139461.1, read on the forward strand.
TCATATATTATTTAATTCTTCAAAAATACAACACAAGAAAAACATAGCCACAGATGGATTTTTAGCCAAGTTAAACATCAGTTTGCAAGTGAGACTATCTTCAACTGAAAGCACAAGCTACCAATATATTCCCAGGAAGTAACATTGTTATGTTCCAGTTGTTACTCTGGCATCAGAAGAGGAGCTCAGTGTAGTGGAAAAGAAGAGTTCGGTAAAACCAAATTACCACCCCATCCTGGTGTCCATGTGACGGTTTCCCATTCTGTCTGATCAGAACTTCGGTGACAAACCAAATGTTTAGGAAGCAGCACCTTTGCACAAGAAACAACTTTGCCTGGGGCTTTGTGCACCAGACGTGCTCCATCTTTTCAGCAGGCTGCACCACCTTGAGATGGCCTGTACCTGCCACGTGAACACACAGGACTTCTGCAAAGGCTGTGCACAGGTCCCGTCCGGCTCATGAGTCTTAAGTGTGATTTCAGCAATAAATCTCTCATGTATAAACACTCTGTTTGAACAACATTTTGAAAATAAAGTAACTGTTCATATATTATTTAATTCTTCAAAAATACAAAAAAGGAAGAAAACTAGCTTTAAAGTAACTTGTGAGTGGAGAAGAGAGGAGAGGAAGGACCCTCCAAGCAAGAACTACCTTGCAAAAAATACTTATCCCACAGCGCAGGCGGCATCGTCAGGCTCTTCTTCTTTCTGTTTTAAAGTGGGCAACACCACACTGATTTCAAAATGAGATCATAGATACAGTCCTGAGTGTACCAATAACAACATGAAATTTAATGAGACATCACTGAAGTCAGTGGTTTGTAGCTCTGAAATCTGCCTCTCAGTGCAAAGACTTCGAGGGAGCAATCTTATGCTCCAGGGAGGGCAGCTGAGAGGCTGTTGGATGCTGTAGATCTCTCCCTGCAGGTCCCATCCGACTCAGAGAGGAAGGCTTGCAGGCAGAGAAGGAGGTCTGCCCCACAGGCTGTTGCTGCTTCAATGGGAGAAGGGGCTGGAAAGGGGAGTGTGGGCAGCAGATCAAGGGAGACTTTGGATCCACTGGACACGCCCCCAATGTCCACTGGAGCTGGCATAGTTATATTCCCTTCCATTGAAGTCATAGTCTCTCCCACTGAGACTGGCACAAACAAAGCAAAAAGTGGGGGAGGGACCACCGCTCCCACCTTCTGCCCCGGCTGATGCAAGCTTGGCCAGGCTTAGGAAACAGCAGTTCCTCTGACACTGATTCTCCTCCCCCCATAAGATTGCTCTGCCCATGTAATTGTAAAATGCTCCTAAATTATATGTCAGAGAAGGCATCGTATTTTATTACTTTCTTTGCATGTAAAATTAAATTTTTTTGTGAAAAATAGCTGATTTGATATCCTTTGGATGTTCACTTGAAAATAGGTCTCACTATGTACAGTGGCCTTACTCCCAGGTATTGTGCATGGAATTGCATGGAATTGCAGCCTAAGGTCCATTGAACAAAATGGGACTTACTTACAAGTACACATCCATAGGATTGTACTATAAGGGCTAGTAAAATCGTTACATTTTGTGACATGACTCAGGGTAGATATTGTCTGCCCTTTATTTGAGATCTCAGCTACAGTTAGCCCATGGCACAATCTCCTTTTACATCTCTTGAAACAGCTCCAGCCCCTGCCAACTTTAGATGCAGTGGCTAGAGCTCACATCAGCTAGTATAACAACCAACCAGTGGTGTCACTTAGGGAGGACATGGAGCAGTCACTGCCAAAAACCCTACAAAACTGCAGACATCGTGTGAGTATTGTGTGCCATTTCATAATGGCATCATGAGGTGCAAACAAGAAACCACAACCTGAAATGACCTGCCTTTGTTTGCTGGTTTTGCAATTTAATCTTGAATACGCCCCAGAACCTTGCTTCACCTTGCCTGCAACCAATAAGCAAACCATTATCATGTGTACTAGCCACTAAATAGAAGAAATGGTAATAACCAAAGGCAAACCACTAATGGAGCAACACTTTTTTTGTATACTGCTAGGACAAGTCTTCTCACATTCTCAATGGAAGGAACTGCTATACAACCTTCAGTAAATAATGAAAATCCAGTGACAAATAGAAATGAAATGATATGCCATACACATACATTTTTACTCAGAGCAAATGAGAATTGGACTTGCACCATGCAGCAACATAAACCAAGCCCTTAGCCATTCAGTCACAATGAATATCTAGTCGGAGCAAATTATTTCCCTCCACCAAGGGAATACCCAGAAAGGTGTCCTTATTTTCCTTCAGTCTTATGTCTTTTTTGCATTTGACTCCTGGTAACACAAAAGTAAACTGTAGAACCCCAATAAATATGATGAAAAAGTGCAAATTCTTTGAACTGAACTGTAAAAATCAACTTTGGAAGGTGTGTGTGTGGGGGGACAGGATCTCTCAGCTGTGAGCAGAGTTAAGATTTCACCCTGTAACCTCAAAGACATTTTTAAAAGGGCATGTATTACCCTCAAGTGCTGCCTGAACACCTTGACCTCATATTGATCATGAAGTGATTTTAATACCCAGCTGTCAAGCTGAGACAATGGAATGAGTGAGGTTTTCATAGAACTGTGCAATATTTAAATATCTGATTTAAGCATGCTGCAGGAGGGGGGAAACCTCTTCCTCACACCACACAGATACTTTTAAACTGCCTTGAAATAAATCCAGAATGAGAATCAAAATCCATGAGAGCTGGAAGGCACAGAAAACCTTCAACAATTTGTAAGAGACCAAAGAGAAAACCAGACACTACCCAGAGCCCTCCCTTACAGTGGGAGGACATAATCATTCAAAGAAGAAGAAACAGCATACTTTGTATCATACACATACACAGTTTTTTTGCTCTGGTTCTGGAAAGGAGCAGCTTGCTCTCTTGGGCAACATGCGGTGGACTTTCTGGGATCATTATTTCCTGCGGGTAAGCCTTTACTCCACTGTGAGTATTGTGAAAACACACTCAGTCCTGACATTTCTGGACCTGGGGAAGGAACGGGAGAGGCCATGCCAAGCTGGGCAGCTATCTAACGATGCCAGCTGCTAAATAGGCATCTCCCTCCTATCACGGGAACAATCCTTTGGCAACTGTGACATGCATGATGGGATGATCAACCCAGTCCTTGAGAATCTGCACTAGCGCCCGTTGTATGGGAGCCTCTCCCTGGCTCAAGCAGCTGTAATTGACCTTCTGAAGCTTTGGTAGGGAAAGGGTTCACCACCGCTTGACCGACAGTCCCCTAAGTAAAGGTGATACCAACGGTCGGAGAGGGGAGCAGAAGGAGGCTGCCGGCTGCCTTGGACCTGGGACAACCCTTCTCCACGGGGAAGTTGGGAATGCCCAGAAGGCGAAAGAGATCTTCCGTGCACTATCCCCCCCCCCCTCCCTTCTCACCATCCTTCGGCGCAACTGCTATGGGAGGCTCGTGTTTACAGTCGGTTGTAGTACAGGGGCAACTGGAGGAGAGTTGATCATGCCTGCAAGGTGGATCCTTCCTTCGGCGGCATCATGCATGGATCAGTCAATCCAAGAGAAGCGGCCGGCTTGGGGGGGCGGGATTCGTGGAGCAATCAATATAGAACTCGGGGCGGGGGCAGGAATGGGGGGCAAGAGTGAAAGCCTCCTTCCCTTTCTTTTCCCGCAACGTGCAGCGAAGGGGGCAATCCCAAGCCGCTGGCACCCTTGGCTGAGGGCAGCTACTCACCAGCTGCAGCGTGCAGAGGAAGATCAGAGTACAGCGCCCGGAGCAGCAGCCCATGGTGGAAGCTCAGCGATGCCGGCAGCGCCGTTTCCCCTTCTTCTGCTTCTTGTTCTGCCTTCCCCTCCGTGGCTTCAGCCGCCCCTCACCGCATCCGGACAGACCCTCGCCTCGTGCGCCGGCCAAATCCCTTTGTTAGAGGCTCGGCGGCGGCGCCCCCCCGCCTCAGCCCCGGGGAAGGAGATCGGGAGGGCAGTCTGGCCGCCGAGCGAAGCACCCGGCGCCCGCCTGCGCCCCTTTGCTCGGGGGAAGGCTGGGGGTGGGCGTGTGGCTGGGGGAAGCGTGCGGAGGGAGGGAGGGAGGGAGGAAGCGAGGACGGAAGGCGGCCGGGCGGGCGGCGCGCGTGTATCTCCGCGTGCGGTGGAGGGCGGCGAGCCTATGAATGGGACTTGTGAATGGTGAGCGGGGGCGGGAGGGGGGCTTCGGAATTGTCAATGGCTGAGGGAGGGCGGAACATGAATGGTTCCGCGGGGCCCGTGGAGGGGGAAGCGGCTGCAAGTGGCTGGCAGGTGCCTAAAGGAAGGAGAAAGGTGGAGAAGTCGCGGGCAAGCGTCAAGAGGCGCGCGTGCGAGCGCCGCCTGGCCGAGGGGGGCTATTGTTCAGGGGCGCGAGGGCCGTTCGAGGCGCGGCGGGAGGGGAGGGGCTCCGTCAGGGGAGGGGCTGCTCTGCCTTCTGGAGGGAAGGTGAGCTGCTGCTGCTGGGGCTGGGAGGGAGCACCCTCAGAGGCAGCGCGCGCGGTCCCTTGCGCGCGGGAAGACCAGGAGAGCGGCCGGCTGAGGGGGCTTGACCGGCGCGCGGCGCAGAGGGCGAAGCCGGCGGCCGGGCTGGTGGGCGCGGGTCTCTCCGGGAAAGTTCGACCGCCCGCCGAGGAACAGAGCCCCATTGGCTCAGAGGGAGAAGGAAAGGGGCGGGGCTTGAGCTTTTGGCCGGCGAAGATAGGAAGAAAGGCGTCGGGAGCTCGCAAGTGGCCCCGAGGAGCGAGCGCCTTTTAGCCTGGCCGGGACGCTGGAGCGTTTTCGTCTATGTTAAGGGACGAGCGAAAGTAACAAGGGGCGGAGTTCGAAGGCTTTTTTCGCTGAGCCGCCTTTACCGTGGAGGAAGGCGTGGTGAAACGGTGGTGCGGCTTATGATGATGGTGCAGAAAGAAATAAAAAGGTGATGCTTAAATCCGTTTTTGGCGTTCCTGGGGCTGTAATATAAATCCTTGGTCTACCTTCCTTCAGGCATACATGATGTCACAACAGCCTTGTGTGGTAGTTTCAGGCCGAGAGCGTAGGCTCAAGGACAATACTGGAGAATGCAGGGAGCTGGAGGCCTTTTTTCTGGCTAAACCTGCGTAGGATTGCGCCCTTAGGTATTTATACTCTGTCAAAGCAAGGGCCTGCATGAAGTGGCTTGCTATTCAGTAAAAAAAATCAATAACGTTTCAATAATAATACAACATAATAAAGACAACAGTAGTTTAAAACCGGAGACTAGTAAAACCAATGATTAATATTAATCAATTAATAAATTTCCCTTTGAAATAGGAAGGTCTTCAAAACACCTAGAAACAGGAAGGGAGGGGGCTTGGCAAATGTACTGGGGAGTGAATTCCATAAGGAGCCACCATTGTGAAAACTCTACCTCTGGTTCTAAGCAGAAGACTCTGGTTCATGGGGCCTGCGGTCTCAATCTGAAGGTTTGGGTAAATTCATGTAGGCCTAGGCAGCCCCTGAGATAATCTGGTCCCAAACCATTTAGGGCTTTAAAGGTTTAAACAACATTTTAAATTACATCTGGTAGCAAATTGGTCAGCAATGCTGATGTAAAATGGGTGTAATAAGAACAGGCCACCTCGCCACTGTCAGCACCCTGGTGGCTGCATTCTTTGGTTCTGAACTGTCTTTAAAGCAGGCGTGCAGTACCTCTTTCAGCCCAGGGGCCGAATTCCATTTTGGAGAAGCTTTTGGGGGCTGCATTCAGGTGGTTGATGGGGCTGAAGGTGAAAGGGGATGGGGCAAAAAATACCAGCATGTTTTAGTTTAAAGTTCTTACTGCCAGTAACTCAAGCCTTAGGAGGTGAATTTCAACCTTTTAGAAGGGGCTGGGTATTGCACAAAAGCCAGGAAATCACTAATGATTGGTGGTTGGGGAAAGGGGGAAGCCAGGGGTGTAGCCCCCTGGAGAACCCTGGAGGGCTGGTTTGGGACCCCAGGAAGATCAGACTTGGACCCCAGGCCTGAGGTTCTGCACAAATAATAAATAAATAATATTTATTATTTATTCAATGTATGAATCACCCTATAGCCAATGCTCTCAGGGTGATGTATGTAAAGTGCGTTCTAGCCTGTTGATCCTAAATATGCCTTTATTATAACCAACAAAGATGTCACAAAGTGTTCAGTAAGCTTTAGAGCTCCCCATATCTGGGTGTTAAGCAAAAACAAAAAAGCCATGAGAAAAAGTTGTAAAATTTACAGGTGGTAACAGTCTTAAGTCTGCAATAGGTTGTTGTTGTTGTTGTTCAGTCATTCAGTCGTGTCCGACTCTTCGTGACCCCATGGACCATAGCACGCCAGGCCTTCCTGTCCTCCGCTCTCTCCTGGAGTGTGCTCAAGTTCATATTCATTGCATCGGTGATGCTATCTAGCCATCTCATCCTCTGCCGTCCCCTTCTCCTTTTGCCTTCAGTCTTTCCCAGCATCAGGGTCTTTTCCAGGGAGTTTTCTCTTCGCATTAGGTGGCCAAAATATTGGAGCTTCAGCTTCAGTATCTGTCCTTCCAATGAGCACTCAGGGTTGATTTCCTTTAGGATGGACTGATTTGACCTCCTTGCAGTCCAGGGGACTCATAAGAGTCTTCTCCAGCACCACAGTTCGAAAGCATCAATTCTTTGGCGCTCAACCTTCCTTATAGTCCAGCTCTCACAGCAGTACATTACTACTGGGAAAACCATAGCTTTGATTAGATGGACCTTTGTCAGCAAGGTGATGTCTCTGCTTCTTACTATGCTGTCTAGGTTTGCCATTGCTTTCCTCTCTGCATTCAGAGAGGATATATCTCTGCATTCAGTTGGATATATCTTCCCCTTTCTCCCTTGCTTTTTGCTTCCCTTCTTTCTTCAGCTACTTGTAAAGCCTCATCAGACAGCCACTTGGCTTTCTTGCATTTCTTTTTCTTTGGGATGGATTGAGTTGCTGCCTCCTGAACAATGTTACGGACCTCCATCCATAGTTCCTCAGGCACTCTGTCTATCAGGTCTAATCCCTGAAATCTATTCCTCACCTCCACTGTATATTCATAAGGGATATGATTTAGGTCATACCTGAATGGTTTAGTGGTTTTCCCTACGTTCTTCAATTTCAGCTGAAATTTTGCAACAAGAAACTCATGATCTGAGCCACAGTCAGCTCCAGGTCTTGTTTTTACTGACTGTATACAGCTTCTCCATCTTTGGCTGCAAAGGACATAATCAATCTGATTTCGATATTGACCATCTGGTGATGTCCATGTGTAGAGTCGTCTCTTGTGCTACCTTGAAATGGACTGCGGCAGGAGACCTTCGGCTATTGGGTTGTATAATGTAATAAATAAATTTGCAGAATTGTGCTGCAAACTTTATCTAGAAGTGTCATTTAACTCAATGGCACTTCTTACTATACATGCATAGAATTAAGCTGCAGTCCTATTCACACTTACTTGGGATTAATCCCCATTAAAATCAGTTGAATTTAGACATGCCTAGGATTGCACTGTCAGGCTGCAATTGTAAACACACTTGCTAGGGACAGGAATAAGTCCCAAGGAACACAGCAGGGCTTGCTTGTGAGTAAATAGGATTGCACTTTGAATAAAGTTAGATGGAGCTCAGTGCAAAACAGATCTCAGTTTGCACCAAGGTAGTGCTAGAATTATAAGGAGAAAGATAGAAGGGCCTTAATGAAATCTGCAATCCTAACACACATCCCATTTTAGCCAAGCTATGGCACCACATAGCCTTCTAGAAACAACAGCTAAGGGGAGCATCACAAAAAGTAAGAGGGGCTGATCCCCTGTGACCTCCACTGCAACAAAGGCTACTGGGTCAAAGATGGCTGTTTTCCCTTTTAAAATGTGAACCCTAGCAAGTATTTGAATCTGTTTCGAGCACTTTGTAAAGTACAAAACAGAAGTACAAAGAAGTAGTCTTTATGGTACACAACTAGAGATTAATTTTTGGTGGTGTGTTAGGCAGAGGGTCAATAGAACCCAAATTTGGTAGTAATACAAAGTGGTTAGCGAGGGGTCATGTACTCCTCTCCCCCACCTCCCATACATGATGCCCTGTTTTTAGGTGATAGATCATCTTCCTCCCAATCTATGATCCCCCTCTTGGATGGCTGGGACAGCAATCCTATGGCCCCCTAGACATTGTCTGGGGGGCCATAGGATGGTTTGGATTTTTGGACACAGAAGTCTGAACTCACCACCCCCTCCCCCTTGCAACCGGCACAGAGGGAGCTGCGCCGGCTGCCTCTCCACGCAAAAGCGACCTCGGACAGGATGGAAAAGTGGTGTTGTTCTGTGGGCGGTGGGACTGGGGAAGCAAGGATACAAGCTCTCCGCGGCTCTCCCTATCCTCCTTCCCTCCCCCTCTGCAGAGCCTAGCTAGATGGACAAAAACACTTGTCTAGCAAAAATGCAGAATGGGAGAAGCACAGAGGCAATGATCACCTCTGCACTCCTCCTGCTCCTCCAAGACTGACAGGCATCCAGATAGGATTGCACCCTAAATCTAGTATTCTTCAGAGCATCCGGTGAGCTGAGCAAGGATTTGAACCTGGGTCTCTCCAGTCCAGCACATGCTCCACTACATCACACTGGCTCACGCCGCATGTAAATTCTACATTTGCTACACTGGCTTTTACATGAATTATTTCTGCTTTATATCATACATTAACAGTGTTCACATAGCATTCTGTGTGGAAAGACATCATTAGCATCTGTTGTCGATCAAATCAAATGTACATTCCAGTCAAGCTGATCTGATGGACAGTATGAACACTGATGTAAACGATATTTGGGAAAATATCTCTGACCAAAATGCTTGGAAGTGCTGTAAAGTGCAAGGCAGTTCCCCTGATATTTCTGTACAAAAGAGGCAGAAGGGCTCAAAATGTATTTTACAGATAGAGTAGCCCTTTTCAATTCTATAGTGAACAGAGAGAGACCTCAGAAATGGGTAGAGAGGTAAAGTGACCTCTTCCATCTTCAGCACTTATTTAAAAAGTCTTGAGCAAAGCACCCCAATATGACTAGCATTTCTGTTGTTTTTTTGCCCTGGATCAGCCTTCACTGTGAACCGAAGAGGAGCAATAATACAGCCATTTCCTGTATAACATGATAGAGGTGTCCCAGTAAGATACTCAATTTCCCGAATATAGCAAAGTGTGTGGGCAGGGAAGTTGGAATATCCCCATAGAATTCTGCTATGTTTAAGACCCCGAGGCCCTCCCCCTTGAAGATGTCAGCCTCACCCCTAGTGGGCCAGTCATGGAGCACTCCATCTCTGGCATAGACATAGTTCTTGAGAGAGTTTGGGGACAACACAGGAGCAAGCCTTTTCACATGTGTCCAAGAAGCAAGCCTCTGTAGGTAATGGCGTCCTCAAAGGGGCCCCTTTTGTAAAATTTTGGCTATACTCTCAGTAGGCGAATACATTCTTTTGTGAACTTAAAGAAGGCATAGTTCCCACAACTATTTAAGAACATAAGAAGAGCCATGGTGAATCAGCCCAAAGGTCTCTGTAGTCCAGCATTCTGTTCACATAGTGGCTAACCAGCTGCCTGTGGGAAGCCCAAAAGTCCTTCAGAAATTATAAGAAGGGAGGATCCCACTTTTTATCTTTATAATTCAGTACAAAAGCACCTGGTGCAGAGATGGCAAAGAAGGATCCTTTCTCCATCATCACTACAGCAGCTCCCTTCTACCAAGTCAGCCACAGTGGGGCAGCCAGACACCTCTAGATGGATGGCACACCTTGTTTGCTCATGCCTTTACTTGTGGTATGCTATGAAGCAGATCAGGGTAAACCTACAGAGAGGTTAATCTGTAATGTGCCAGTAGTTCAATGCATGGATGAACCCGCCTTTGGTTATGGTCTGGATGGTCTAAGGTCCCATGACAGCCTTACCAATTGTATGGTTGTATAAAACACATGCTGCAAAATCCTTTTCTCTCCCCGCCCCTCCAGTAATGGTCTTTGCTGTCTTTTCACTCCCCTGAACTAATCTGTCATTGCTCCCATCTGGATGCTCTGGATTGGGGTACAGATACTTAACTCTTTATCCAATTGGGGGAGGGGGGGATGAGAATGGAAGTTGGGATTTTTTCCATAGCAACGCCTTTGTGCTGTCACCACCAGAGGGATTAATGCAGTCACAGGTTCCTGTGTTCAGTTTTGAAAAAGACCCCCAGGGAGAAGGACTTAACCCAATGAATAATTTAATTTGGCAAAGGTGAAATGAATCGGAGTCCTGCCAAGCCAAATGCCTACATGAAAAGACGAGGGAGAACAACCTCTCCCGCCTGAGCCACAGTCCTTTTCAATCCAGATAAGCTTTTCCAGCACATGCAAGCAGCTTTAGATCAGGACTGGGAGGTTTTGCTGCGAAGGGGAAGAGATGGTTGCAGGATCCATGAGGTTCCAGCACATCAGCCTGTCATCTGGCATCACGTTTCAAGATGATCACCAAACACAAATGATATGATGCATAGGGAATAATGGAGAAGATAAAAAATGGACATGGCTAGGGGAGAGTTACAAATGAAGTGCCTCTCTCTGTGGTAGTGGCAGTGAAAGGTTCTTTTCTAGGCAGAGGCACATGAATCCCCTTTCCCCAACATGAAAGGCTAACAATTGAACTAATATAGTTCTCTGCCCTATGCAAGTGGAATATGCAGGTGGCCACAGAAAACAACCTACCCAATAAAAAGCTGCCTGACCAGCAGAGGTTGCATTATGCATGGGAACCAGTTTCCATCATGACATCAGACCATGGGTGTGCTATGTACATGCAGAGGCCTCCCACACCTCCAAATGGGCCATGGCCTCCACAATATGAATTAGTTACTATCCAGCCCTGCAGATAACTGTTTGCGATAGCAGGAGTGAAGGGAGGGCCTAATCCAAGCCATGTAAAACTGCAGCTATTACCTAGAGCAGGGGTGTTGAACGTCTTTCAGCCTGAGAGCCAAATTCAGTTTTGGAGACACTCTCGGGGGGGTGGGGGGAGGATTCCAGGGGTGGATGAGGCTGAAGGCAAAGGGCGCATGACCAAAGGGAACAGGGCCAAACTACCAACGCCCCCCCAGCATATTTTAGCTTAAAGGTCTTACTGCCAGTAACTGAGCCTTCAGAGAGGCAATTCAGCCTTTTAGAATGTAGAAAAACATGCAAAAGCCAGTAAACCACCAAACAACTGGTGATCAGGAGAAAGGGGGTGGAGCCAAGGGAAGGTGGGCTGGCCATCTGGGAAACACTACGACTGAGGTTCAACACAGTGGCTTCTGAACAGGCTCAATATGTTTAAAATGGCAGGGTTATATCTTCTTCAGCAGAATTTGCTGTCTACTCAAAATTCTGTGCTGGGTCCTGCTCAGGCCCTTCCCAATCCAATACTGAATAGCCTTTTACTGGGTACAGATCTAACATTTGGCAGGCATAATAAGAAGACATGTTAAAGATTTTAGAAATGTTTCAGTTCAGGAAGTCATCTTTGTGTTCTGTACTAATTGCTCCTCTTTGAAGAAGTACAGATTTCCCCAACTTTATATATAGCAATCACTTGTAAATCCCTCAACTCCAAAACCTGAAAAACCATTAGTTGTTATAATGTTGTTATAGTTGTTATAACAAACCATCCATGTAGAGAAAGAAGGTGTTGCACCTTTCACTCATTATGCAACTACACACAAACATTAGGTAAATTGCAAATTTAAGCTACCTGTTTGTACAACTTTTCATTATCTTTTTATATTATTATCTTACTTTACTTTCCTCCAAGGGAGGTTATAACATGAAAAACTGCTAGACATGCATCTCTCTCTATGCTCTCCCAAAATGAATGTTTTCCAAAGCATCTACAAATTATCGTTAGGAGTGGAAGGTAGAGTATAATGATATATACATGAGATAATTTCACTTTTACTCTCTGTGTAATCTTTGAAATGAGATTTGCATAAAGTAATTTAAAACAGACAGGATAAACTTGAAGTACATAATTATATGTCACTCTGAAATAAATATATTTTCAGCATTCAATTTCTGTAACTAAGCACAACTGAAACAAATTTAGCTCAAGAAAAAACAATCTGCAGATTTCTTCTATGGATCTGTTTCTATAGTTATATGATGAGAACAACTTCACAAGAAAGCTAAACCTGGAGAGAAAATGTCAGGAAGTGAAAAGTCCCTACATAAAGACTTTTCCTGATCAACATTTATTGAGAAATTCACGCTCAGAGTTCTGCCATATCTCTGTGTTCCAAGAGTTTGTAGTCTGATTGTATTCAGGACCCATGCCCAGGGTCAAAGGTAGGCATGGTGGGGTACTTGTTGAGGGTCCACAGTCCAGCAGGGGCCCACTGACAAGATCTCCCTGGCATTGCTCCTGCTTGTCACCACTGCAACCTGCTTGTTCACCTGCCTCTCGCTCTGGCCTATGGTAGCCTATCACGGTAAAGGCAGCCACGCAAGTGGCAGCCACTACACCATTTCCATGGCTGCCTTTACCGTGATAGGCTACGTAAATACTTTAGAATTTACGTAAATTCTTTAGAATCTGGCCTCACTGGAATCTGTGGCAGAATTCTCTGACATCCCTAGTTTGACTTCATTCGAGAACCTGGCCAACTTATAATTGCCATACTACAACAAACAGAGCAGTGTTATATGTGCTGTATACCCAGTTTCAATAACGCACAGTTTCTATTATATCAGTGAAATATTGGTTTGGGTGTTCAGTTTAAGAGTATTAGGGAGCAATCCTATGGCCACTAGACAGCACCTAGACAGCCAAAGGATATCCTGTTTTCTGGGAACCGACCTCAGAGCCTGCGCTCCAATGTGTCCTCCTCCTCTCCACCCTCCCGCAGCTAGACAGCCGCAATCGGCTGTCTAGCCAAAAATGCAGGGCAGGAGAAGCGCAGAGGGAATGATCCCCTCCGTGCTTCTCCTGCCCTGCTTTGGATAGGTGGTCGCCTCCGAGTTCAGAGGCAGCCGCCTATCTGGATAGGATTACGCCCTTAATTGAAAATGCCACAGACTGTTAATTAATACTATGGTCTGTTGTAGGCACCAAGTATCAATGCTCAAATTATAGGGGGAGACACAGGTGCCACACCCCATTATCTTTTGTGAAATCTACTGTTTTTAGAAGGCTATAGGAGAGGCCATGATTTGGCTAGAATTGGAGGGGGACCAATGACTGAAGGAATTAATGAAACCTGGCTAACTTTCACCCCATAATTCAAGTAGTATATAATACCCTGACAAGGAGCCTCCTGGACCATGATGATTGAGGCCGGAATGCAACCGCCAAAAAGTACCGCTTTTTAATGAAAGAATGTAATGGGTACATATCTGTTTCAACATATAGTCATGCATCTAGAAGAACTGATAATTATTTGTTACAGGGATTTCTCACTTTGTGGTTAAATGTCCCTGCACAAAAATGTCACCCTTCGTGGCACTCTAGCACAGACTCCATTCATTTATTGAAATAATGAACATTGCAGAGCAGCACTGCTGGGTTGATTGCACCCATTATCACTGGCTTTAATTAACTCCCGGACAACTTTTCATCATTTCTTCACAGAATGAGGGGAAAGGGTGCAGCACTAGAACATATATTGCTTGCTGTAACATTTTCTCAGAAAAAAAACTGTGGGGAGAGGGAAAGGCTTAATGTCATTTGTTTACTAAACTATCACATATTTCAAAAGAAATGTAACATTTTCTACTTCTAAATGTCAGTATTTAATAGGAAATGTCACTTTCCCAGAAAAGAATAAGAGGTTTGTAATATCATAATGAAACTACCATGAGCCTCTGGATATGAAATTGACCCAGTACTTTCTTGCTCCTCTTGAAAGTGGAGAACTTCATTAGCCCAAGGAAGAAAGAGGCAGGCACGTAGACACAGGGACTAATCAAAACTAACACCAGAATGCCTCAGGCATGTTTCACACTTTGTGCTGGCCATTGTGCAATGAGATTTGGCTTCTTTTAGCCTGGCAAGAAGTGAAGCTTTATAAAAACTAACACCAGAATGCCTCAGGCATGTTTCACACTTTGTGCTGGCCATTGTGCAATGAGATTTGGCTTCTTTTAGCCTGGCAAGAAGTGAAGCTTTATAAAAACTAAAGCTGGCTGGTTCTGTTACTATGCAGTAATGAAAGGCCATGGAAAGAATGCCATTTTGCCATTTCAATAAGGAAGTATATTTCACTGGTCTTCATCTCCATTGCCTTCTCTCAGGGAATACTGGAGATGGATTATGCCTTCAGACTAAAGTTCCGAAAGAGGAGACAGCCTCTTCCCCTCCTAGTTGCTTTGGCTCTCTTAGCGCTGTTCCTCTCCAGTTCCTTCCAATTGACATGTGGTGCACAGAAGTGGAGTGAGCAGCTTTTGTGTTCTGAAGGCCAATGGACATGCCCTGACTGCCAATGGGGCTCTGTATGGAGAGAAAGAAAAGCAGCCTGTCTGCTCAGTGAAGAGACAGAAATGTATACTGTCAGAAACAGGAGATCTTTAACTACAGTAGTTATGGGATTGTGCTGGATTAGCAGCAACAGCTGACAATAATCAAGGGGCCTTCTCCCTGGCCAAGGTATGTAGTTTATCTTCTCAGTAGCCATGTTAATGCTGGATACCCATTTGTGCTGGAGCCAATCTGGATAGCCATTCTAGACAGCTAATGTAGCAGCATAAAGAAGTTGTAATGCCACTCTAATGCCACCCCATCCTTCTCACTAAAGCTGGTGTAGAAAGTCTTCAGTATGGAAGGAGACTGTGGGGCAGTTCACACGACATGACAGCCCACCGTGGGTTAATTTACTCATGAAGAGCTGTGGTGTGTGCCAACTGCCATTATGAATATCAAGACCTGGCTAGGGGTTTCTGTGGCTTGTTGTGTCATTTGAACCCTAAAATAGACTGTGGGTTATGCGAGGGTTGTTTAACGCTCAAATAACCCACACTGCCTGGGTTCAGACAACACAACAAGCTGTAGCAAACCCAGTCATAGCTTGCATATTCATAATGGCGGTCAGCATGCACCACGGCATCCTGGGGGTTAATTAACCCATGGTGGGCGGTCGTGTCATCTGAACCAGGTCTATGTGTAGAGTGTGACAAACACTTTGACATGATAATGGAGTGATTTCTTGGTGAGAGGACTGGTCCTGTGAGTCTTTTGGAACACTGCAGGCACAGAACAAGATCAAGACTTGCTTCATCATAGTCCAATCCAGCTTTTCTACATTTGTAGGACACAGTAGGTCCCAGCTTTGCCACAACGTCCTCATGTCAGACCATTTACCAGTCACAAGAAAGAAAGAAAGAAAGAAAGAAAGAGAAAGCTAACCATGAAAGCAAGCAAGCTAACCATGCCATATCAAATACAACAAACTGGTTGTCTCTCCCCACCTTCAATATCTCTACAGATCTTTGTATTATCAGGTCTTTGGGGTCAATTAGTAGCTCATACAGCTTTGAGAAATCTTTAGAAGTGGCCCCCTCAAACACCAACCAAATTCTTGGTCACAGAATTATATAATAGCTGAGAGAGAGGGGGAGGCAGAGAATAATTACAGCAAAGCATTTTTACAATAAAAAATACAAATGTATACAATTTATGCAGGTTAAATAATCCTGAAAGTAATTTATAGAAACAAAATAATCATTCTTTGTAAGAGAATGATTATCCTGGAAATAATTGCCTGCCAAAGAGAAAATTTTGCTGACAGCCAGCCTCACAACTAAGTTAAAAGTTATTTAATTTGGATTCATGCTGGATATTTTCAAGCCTTCCTTCAGGCCTTGTATCATTTGTTGGAAACCTCCCTCAGTGCTTTCCTTCCATGAACTATGTGATCCTTCTCTTGACCAGCATAACATCCTCAGGATGGTCACCAGGTCTTCTGCACAAACTCCACCTGGTGCTTCCAGCTTCATTGGCTAGGACAGGAACTCATGGTTCTGCCTCATTATTCTATTATAACCAGTTGCCACTGCAAATCTTTTTCATCCTCCACCACCAATTCTCCATGTCCATCCTAAACTGGGTCTATTTATATTCTCTCATTTGTGATATGTCCCCTCTCCTCTTCCATCTTCCTAGTTCATGGCTTCCCATTCCAGTTTTGCCCTGGCCCCAATTCACCAATCTCTCATATCATGTCAAATACAAATGCTGAGAAGGTTTATTTACTCTGATCCCTGTGCTGTAATTTTTTTTAAAAAAAAATTACATACGTATATAATGCTTTATTTCCACAGGTCCCTAGTTATAGACCTGTGGTGTTAAACCTCTTGTCAGCCTGAGGGCCAAATTCCATTTTGAAGAAGCTCTCAGGGGCCACATTCCAGTGGTGGGCAGGGCTAAAGGAATATGGGCAGGACCAAAATGACCATAAATATCAGCATATTTTAGCTTCAATCACTTGCTGCCAGTGAACTAACTAAGCCTTAGGAGACGCATTTCAACCTTGTAGAATGGGGGAAAAATTGCACAAAAAGCCAAGAATCCACCAAATAATTAATTGGTGGTTGGGCAAAGAGGCATGGCCTTCTGGGGAACCCAGGAGGTCTGGATTGGCCCCCAGGCCTGAGGTTCTACACCCCTGCTATAGACAAAGACTGCTGCAATACTTACACATATGCCAGAAACATTCAGTAGTAGACCACATTTACGGCCATATTTTGGTTTACCTATATGTTTTGTGTCCATCTGAAGAGGAGGTATTTCTCCTCTATTTTTCTCAAAATTAATTAAACTGAAAGAATTCACTCTGCACTCTAAGAGCTACATAATCAGTACCACTGATGTAAGTGAATGTTTCTTCAATAAGCTACCAAGTTCAACAAGCAAAAGGTCTACAGGCAGTTGTATGCCTAACATAGCTGATATAAGCCTTAATAATGAGCCCTTCTTATCATACTTATAATATTTTACCCATATGTATATACTTGCTATTTTGCAAGGTATAGGCATTGTAAAATAGTTTTCCCTTTATCCATTAAGATATTTTAAAATGAGAAACCACACTTTGGGAATTTTATACTGCAAATGATTTTTGTACATTCAAAAACAGTTTGCAGTATAATTTAGACCATGTGCATAATGTTACAGATAATTATACAGTTCTGAGCAGATTTACTTTTTATGTGGACTTATAAAGCAATTCAAATACGCTGATACAGTTAATGTTTTCCCCATGTATCACAGCAACCTAAATGCTGGTCTAAGTTAGAGCAGTACGACAATGGAACCAATGACCTAGGGAGGTAGTGGGCTCTCCCACACTGGAGTTATTCAAGACGAGGGATGCCCTGACTTGGCTTCCTGCATTGAGCAGGGGGTTGGACTCGATGGCCTTGTAGGCCCCTTCCAACCCTACTATTCTACGATTCTATGATTCTAAGTTGAAAGCTACACCTTTAAATACAGAAGCCTGCTAGTTTATTTCTATAATCAGCTGTTGGTTTATTTCTATACTTGCACCACAAGTACAAGAACGAAACAATCCTAACCCCTGCTTGGGGCTAGCTGGAGGGGGGGTAGGATGGGGCTGGTGTGTCCCTCTGCCAGTACAGAGTACCGGCAGGGCAGCCCGCATGCCCCACAGGCAACTATGGAAAGTTCCATAGGTGCAGATCTACAGCTGGAGGTAGTCCCATTGGAGGAAATAGTAATTTGCCCCCTTCCATTGGTTTAAACAGGAGGGAAAATTTTAAAAAGATCTCCTGGGGGGGGGGGGGAAGCTGCCTCAACACACACTGCCCGCCCTGACTGCAGGGAGCGGTGGATCATCTGCCATGGACCTTCCCTTTACCCTTAGGACCACTCTGCATGGTAGTATCAGAATTGTGTGATTGGCAGCCACACTCCAGAGGACTTTTTTCTTTTGCTGCCCCTCAGTTGTGGAATGACCTGCTGGTTGAAATACATCTGTTGACCTCTTTGAATGTTTTAAAGTGGGAATTAAAGATGGTATTATTCTGGCAGACCTTCCCTTTTTAGGATTCTTATTTCTTTTCACTGATCATTATATACTGTTTTATGCTGTATTGTTTTTATTGCTGATTTTTTGTTTAATTTGTATTTAACTTTGTATGCCACCTAGAGTATTTTCTATATAGGCGGGATATAAATTGTATTATTATTATTATTATTATTATTATTCATAATAACTATATCAGGAGAGCTAGTTCTTTTCAGAAATGATTGCCTCTGTTTTCCTTAGCCATGGGATCCTTCTGTAGGTTTCTTCCAAGACAGTACGTGATTGTTCTTCATAATCTTGAATCCAATCAAGTAACTGCACCAATTTAGCTGCAGGAAGAAAGCTGAGTGTTTCCTAATGAAGCATAATAATTGTCAAACTACTCCGCTCAAGATAAATATATGAACAAAATGACCACTACTTCTTTCCTGCTTCTTTGAATATGCCCTAGAAAAGTGCTTCTTGTTGAGATCTTAGTACTTCATTATACTAGTATCACTGCAAAGGAAATATAAGTGCTCCATCTGGAATCATGTAGAGTGCAAGTGAATGGCTAAACAACTTACTTATGTTTAATCCCCTTTTGAATATCTGGCTGTGACACAATAAAAACAAGTTATAATCAGTGATTTATTGTCTTTGGAAGCTTTACCATCAAGGCGGCGCATGTGAACAGTGAAGTAAAATGAAAAGCTGTATAATCACAATTCTTCCTTGAGTGTCTCTTCAGTCTGTATATCATGAACCATGTAAATGACACTTGGATTTTCAAACAAAGAAAAATCATTTATTCAGCCTGAATGTTTCTCTGTTGTCAAAAATGTTTTATTTCAAAGCCAATCTGGTACTATAGATACTTCTTAGCAATGCAGTATGTAAGCTCATTCTTTTGTATAGCATCTGTTGTAGGAAACCTTGCTTGCTTTCCCTGTGAACCTACATCAGCAGACAACTATAGCACAGTTCCAGTTGCATACCACCACTTTGAGTTACTATTGACTGATCCCCTTACTACCCTGTGGTACAAAGAATCAGGACTAACTTGACAGCAGGTCCTGAACTTGAAGGGTGTCAGGCAGGGATCAGGCAGGGATGGTGAGCCACCATCAAGATCTTGTCAGACTAGAATACAACAGGAAAACCAGACAAATGAGCAATAGACCCTCTTAAGAGCCAGAATGGATCATGTGGTACTACCTGACCACCATAAAAACTTCTGGGTCAGACTTACTCATTGCTCTGGGAAGCAAGTTCATCATCACCAACACCATCCACTAACTTGCATGCTGCTTTCCCAATGATTGTGACCAAAGCAGCTCAAAACACATTCAAATCAACATAAATAAATATGACAATTAAAAAATATATAATGGGAACACTTATAAATAACCATAGTGTCAATAAATACATACATAATAAAAGACACATCAATACAACTTTAGATAAAATACAAACAGGACAGGGAATGAATCCTAACAGAAATTTAAAATACATAACATACAAGGCCAAAAAGAAAGCCATTCCATGAAAGAACATTAGTATGGTATCTTAAAATGCTATATACTGTCTTAGCACATTTGTGAGGTTGCATGCAGCAACACAACAGGAAGAGCCAGCCAAAGTCTCCAGGATTAAGAAAGTGTCACAGGCCTTGTATGTTATATATTTTAAATTTCTGTTATGCGTCATTCCCTGTCCTGTGTAGTTTTAAATTGTTGGGCTAGGTTAGTTTATTTGTATTTTATGCAAAGTTCTACTGATGTATATTTCATTATGTATGTAGTAGGAGTACCATTGTATACTGCCCAGAGTTATTTGTGCAGCAGGAAAAGCAAACAGTGGCTTGCCCTGCTGGAAATTAAATAAAATCCCAGGTCTGTCAAGTGGCATAGCGCTGTCCAGTGCTACGATTGTTACCTCAGACTGAAAGAGTTAGGAGTCAGGAGTTGTCCCTTTGCTTTAACTACTCAGGGTGCTATGCAAAGGCAGGATAGACACTTGGGAGCTGGACTGTAAGACTGGCTACAGGTTAAAGTAAGCATGCTTTGGCAGCACATATCAGAATGATTGGAATGATGCAGCATGGCCCCTGTGCAAGGGCTACAGGTTAAATGTCTGATCCTCAGTTCTAAAGGCAGTAAAACCCTTCTACATTTACTTGACGTGGCCCTGAATACACACACACACACACACACACACACACAGGGCCATGTCAAGCATTAGAATTAGATATACTGTGTGTGTGTGTGTGTGTGTGTGTGTGTGTATTTAAATCAGCTGATGGCCTTAGATTTAATAAAAGACAGATCTATTTTCATAAGCATCTGATGAAGTGGGTTTTAATCTATGAACATTTGTGCCACAATAAATTGGTTAGACTCTAAGGTGCCGCAGGACACCTTTTTGGTTTTTGCTATAACAGACTCACATAGCTACCCTCTCTGGAGGGTATGACAAATGTATTCACTTCACCTATTAAAATATTTATTTCTACAATTAGTTTAGTATTCAATCACAAAAGCAAGTTGCTTAAGTAGATGCATGGCATATGTTAATGTATCACTAGCTTCCTATGGCAGTGATTTCCATTATAATTGCACCTAAAATATGGGCTTCTAAATTATCGTTATATTTCAGTGACAACAATGAAACCACTAGGGTAATACTACTGACATTTGCCAATGTTCAGTTTAGAATTGAAATATACCTATACCAGGAGCAAAAATACTATTAACAACACTTTTTTCCCCCTTTGGGCTATATATGTCAGATGTTTGGCATATATTTCTCAACTTGCTTCTATTCCCATAGCTGTTACTATGATGAATAATTGTGTCCATGACCACCCTTGTTCTGGCCTTGAATGGGCTGGTTTAACCATTCTAGTGAGCATTCTGTAGCACAGAATTCCATTTAAACTCGGTTCCCTGTTACGATGCTTTTATTATTTGAGAGCATTCCTGCACAGATATTAAACCCACATTGCTCATGACACAGAGTTACTATCAGATTTCCCATACAGGATGTTATACTGGGGTAATATCCCAGCCTAACATTAAGGAGGAAAATGACCATGTTGTCCTTTATCTGGGAAAAAAAGGAAATTGTAGCCAGGGAAGTGGATAGGTAACCTACCTCCCCTTTCCCCATTCATCTAATTCCCCCAAGTTGCACAGTATGATAAACCACCCGGAGAGCGTCGGGTATGGGGTGGTATAGAAATGAAATAAATCATCATCATCATCATCTACTGGCACTCAGGCATGGAAGCATTTTGTACACAGTATTTCAGAAGCGGTTATAAATGCTGTGCTTCTAACAGACCAATCCAGCACATGTTTACTTGGAAGTAACTCACTGTGTATGTTCAATGGGACACACTTCAAGTGTGTAGATAGCATTACAGTCTAAATATGTATAGGATATGTCAGCCTCCCCACAACCTGGTGCCCTCCAGGGTTTTGGACTGCAACTCCTATCATGACCATTGGATATGCTGGCTGGAGCTGATGGGAGTTGTAGTCCAAAACATCTGGAGGGCACCAGGTTGGGGAAAGGCTGGGATATGTATATGTACAGCATGTAATTTCAAAAATGAACTGCATCCTATCCTGGCTCAACTCAGTCCCCTAACTCAGGCTAGGAAAGCCAGTATTTTTTCAGACTTGAAGGTTCTTATAATAGAACTACTACTGCTCATAGATACACACATTTATTTTTCTTACCCAATACGGTCTCTCATCAAACTGGTTTATAGGCTATATAAACCTGCAAAACCTATTTGATGTGAAACCATAATAGAATAGAAAAAAACGAACAAGTGTACCAATAGCAACAAAAGCTCTGCCATACTTCCTTTAATTCTCTGGGGGTGAGGGAACCCAATGGTCTATATCTTGCTATACTTTCATCTATTCAAAATAATTGTAAACTCATAAGCTATTGATTCGGAAAAAGCCCAACTGCCTAGCTCAGTCCTGAAGAATGGAACCATGACTGGATGTTCAGAGTTTTGGTGTGCTTGTTAGAAAGAAAGCTAACACAAAAAAGAATTGACTCAGTAGCTCACCAGTTAAACCTTCATGAAAGTGGTAGTGGTTCAGGATTTGAAGACAAGTCTCACTCAGAATTACTTCTGGAGGGGGAGAGCTTGGAAAGATGAGGAGATGTGCCTTCCTGGGGTGCAGATTTTGATAGGCAAGGTTTGCTCTGACTGCCGCCCCCCTTTCTCTGGACACAGACACACACAAACACACACTGCTTGGAATTCTGCTGCTGTCCTGATAAAAGCTGTTTGGGGATTCAGATCATGGTCCAGCAGTAGTCTTTTTTCCTTCAATCTAGACATAAGTATGTTAGCCATTTGCAGTGCCCCCTGACACCCCTGGCTCAAAAGCCAGAGCCATTCAATAACAAACTGGCGACCTTATCTCTATGGGTGGAGGCAAGCAAAAAGTAGGTCTCACCACAGCAGCTACCCAGCTCTGCTGAGTGTGATCTATCCTCCTCCTCCTAGATAGCAGCTCACTTCATCAGCTGTCTAGCTCTGAAAGTGACCTGAAGTCCAACATGCTCCCCAGTCTAAGGCATTCTCCGTGTCCACACCAGTCAAATGTTGTGACAGAACCACAATTGGTAAATTTTGACGTGCAAGCACTCATCATGACAGGCCCCATAGCCACGTCCCCAAAGAGAGTCCAAGATTCAGGCAGCTGTGTTGATCTAGTGCTGTGCCGAGAATTTATGCCACATATTTTTTTACCATTCTCATTCAATTTGATAGAAAATAAATTGCTTTCGAAAATAAATTCAAAGCATAAGAAATGGCAGAGAAATTGTCATGAGTTGGGTTCAGGGTTCTTGGGCTTATCTAACCTTTCTTAGGAGGTGGCTGAGGAATGTGTATGAATGTTCTGTCTTTCATTATACAATCATCTCTCTGGCAGCCTGTAGCGTCCTTGGCTTCTCGCGCTTCCTGCCCATGAGAAGACAATGTGAGGTCATTCCTCCCAAAGGGCTTTTTCAGATGAGGAAGTGTGGGCAGTCAACAATGTCAGCAGGTAGGTGATAGGATTGCGCTGCTTGCCTAACCCCCACTAACCACAAGTATAAGTGGGAATAGGCTTTATGTAGGCCCGTTTCATGCATCTCCGGCCCAAATCCCAGCTCCCACAAAACATGGGCCTACTCAGGGCCATAGGCCTCACTATATGTAGCCAGGAAAAAAGGAAACCATCTGATATCCACTCCCCTTGCAATAACTCTCCTTTCTGGAGGATACACCATGGTGGAGAGGGGGCTATTTGTCCTTGAGTTGTTGCTCTAAATGCAGAGCCACATTCTTGATGGTTCAGGGGGAAAGTTTAAGCTCAGCAACACAAAGCATCTTCTCAAACAAAATGCCTTTTCAGATGTAGCTGTTTTTCTTGCATGCTACACAGGTGCCAACAGAGCAATGTAAAACTTAACATAAACCTGGTATGTTCATGATTTATTTGACAGATCACTAAACAGCTATTACACAGGACACAAATCTGCAACAGAAGATCCATTTTCTTGGGGCAGTCTTAAAAGAAAATGTGAAGACAAAGACACCACAAAGATACGACCTAAATACGAGTATGCACTGCTATTAAGGTGGAAATTCTGAAGATGGTTTTAAGACAGTAACTTTGCTTTCATGTTATATGATTGTAATATAATGAAATGTGATCAACTTTGTTCTAGAGATGTTTTAATGTGGCATTAGGGTCTTAATAGGTTTTCTGGCTTTGTTTGCTTTTAAGGTTATTTTGTTATTTGTGTTTAATGATTGATAAACAAAAACAAAAAACCCTTGTAAATTCTAAATAAAAAGATCAATTTTAAAAAGTATCAGTTCCTTACTCCCACAAAAGATTAACCTGAAGGATTAGCTTCAGTTTCGTGAACCCTAGGAGTTCTGAAGTTCTTTCACTAACAGATCTATAGCTATAGATGTGTGAACTGTACATTTAAAAATTATAATTCTATGCCAAGGTAAGTCAAATTCTAAATTAGTAAAGTAGAATTCTGAACCATATGTGCATATGCAAATTCAGCAACTGCATACATTTGCTTTTGCATAATTTAGGGTGCAATCCTATGCATGCTTAGGCAGAAAAAAGTCCTACAATTTAGACATAGCTGGCTGGAGCATTCTGGGAGTTGTAGGCCTTTTTTATCATAGGATTGTACCTGCAGGGTGAAATCCTATTGAGACAGTCAGCAGCCTCCAAACTTGGGGGCCATTAGCTATCCTATGCAGGACAGACAGAGCACAGAGAGAATCTCCTCCATGCTCCAAACACCCTGCATTTGTGGCCAGATGCGCTTCTAGCAGCAGCTTCAGGGAGGGGAAAGGGCTGGAGACCCAATAGGAAGCTGTCTAAAGTGGCTTCCGAGGTCTCCGGTCTCCTCTCCACCCCGCCCCGGGACCTCCCCCTTTTTGCCCTCTCCACACTCCATTTACAAGCACAGAGATGACAGTGGTATGGAAAGAACTGCGCCAGCTAGGTGGAGGTGGGGGTGGGGGAGGGGAGTGTAGTTTCTGGAAACAGAGCTTGGATGACCTCGGTTTCCAGAAACCAAAAAATCCTATGGCCATCTAGACAGTGAGCTCCTTCACTCGGCGCTTTTATCCTGCTATTGAGATTCCTCCTTCACAGAAGTTTGCAGGCTCTTTACATGACATCATGACCCTGCCGTGACCCTCCAGTGCGTCTCCTGCACTAAATGCCCTTTGTTCTGTTTTTAAACAGATCACAGATAATGAGCTATCAGATTACCCCATTGTGTTCCACTTCAGTTTCCTCTGTGAAAAGAGTTAAAGTGGCAAGAAGAGGAGTGAGATCAGTGAACGATAATGGAAGACTCAGATATGGGGAGAAGGGGGGGAAGGGGGGGAAAGGAAGCACGTGAGAAAGGGAGACGTTGTGATCCTGCATTTAAATTGGAAGCAGAAAGCCCCATTTTAAATGCAGGATTTTAGGCTGGTGTACAGATGCCTAGGCCCATAGGATTGCTCTCTTTCTGTTAGTCATAGAGTAGGACAAGGGGGCTATGCAGGTATTAAAACTCCATCTCCTGACCACTGGAAAAACTGACTGAGCCAGCCATTCCTTACCTGGCTTCAGAAATGTTTATACATTCCTAACATATGTCCAAGCCTGTATTTGCAACCATAAGGACTAGAATCTTTTCTTCCTAAAAAAAAAAAAAGTAAGGCGAGTCTCCAGTTGCTTGATTTTGTAGCTATTAAAAAAATTCTAACGTGTGTATTTTCTATATTTGCCTAGAATTTCCCAAATAAACACAGCCATGGCTATCGCCATATCTAATGACCACTGAGGAATATCACTGTTGTATGAGGTAAACACTGACGAACATAAACAGAAAAATTACTGAATGCGCTTAATGCTTTTGTCAACTGTCACTGCCAAAATGGACTATACAATAAAACCAAAAGCTATATAGTTGAAGAGCGCAAGCCGCTGGACAGTTTGACATCAGGAGTTGGCATCCCCAGGAACTGGCTGAGGTCCACACCATTACAGGGGACTCATTGCCAAGCCACAGAGCTTCCTGGCCCTGCTGCACCTCCTCCTTGCTGTCACTGTCTGTTCATCTGCTTTTTTGTAAGCAGTGACAAGAGTGAGGAGATGGGGCAGCACTGACCACTTGCAGACTGGCCCCAGAGGGAGAGGACGAGTGAATGGGCAGTGGCACCATTCATGAAGGCAGTGGGGCCACACAAAGAGGGGACACACTGGCTGGGTTCATATGGTCGGGACAGGAAAAGAAGCCACCATAACTTATTTTCCTGCCCCTCGCTTGCTGTTTCAGTAACCATAATTACTGTCAGGGTGGAAACCGAGCCCATAGAGCCCCAGAGCAGTTCTGATTCTGAGGAGGAACAGCAATCCGTGGGAGAGGAGCCAGCTCATCCCTCACAGGCACAGCAGCTGGCAGAGATTCCTCCTGCCAGCATTCCTGGGATAGATAGTGACCCCGGCAGTGAGAGAGCGCTGGAGGGGGGCTTGCTGGACACTCGGCGCAGACGCAGGGAGCGGTGATAGATGGAGGGTGCAGAAAGGAGGCGTACTGCTCATTTGGCACGCAAACAACGGTTGCGTCCCGAGGACCCAAGGGAAGGAGGGAGGATCTCTCCCTAGCCCATAAGTTCAGGGTCTTCCCGTGGTTCCCCTTCAAACAGGGACCAACTGCCTTACCTGGAGCTTAGGTTACTCTGCTATCTTTCCCCAGTGCTGTTCCTTGCTTTGGCGCTAGTGATTAGTGTCTGAAAGAGTCATAAAGTAATAAAGGAATAAAGTCTTGGAAAGAATCCTCGTCGTCTGTGTCCTGCATTGGCTATTGGTGGGGACTGCAAGAGGCAGCTAGGGCGCTCCTGACAGCTTGGTACCCGTTCCTCTTTTCTCTCTCTCTCTCTCTGCTCCTACTGCCTCTGGAGGCTGCCATGGACTCAGCAGTGCAAGCTCTCGCGCAAGAGAACCAGGCTCTTCGTGATCAAGTGACTCAACTGATGACTGCTGTACAGAGTCTGCAAGCTGCAGTTCAACCCCCACCACCTTCAATTCCCCCCCGCCGCAAGTGCCCAGTGGCTCTGCCAGAGAGGTTTTCTGGTGAGAAAGGACTTTGTCAGATTTTCCGTGCCCAATCAGAGCTGTACATGCGCCTTCGACCTGAGGATTTCCTGACAGAACAGGTTCGTGTGGGCTTTATCAGTAACCTACTTTCAGGCGTGGCAGCTAGATAGGCTTCAGGACTTCTTTTCACTAATGACCCCCTGCTCGGGGACTATCAAGGTTTCATGACAGCGATGGCCAGATTTTTCGGTGACCCCCTGCGCACGCAGATGGCTTTTCGGGAGATTCGCCGCCTCAGGCAGGGCAAGGACTCAGTTTCCAGCTAGGGATGGGGGAGAATTTCTCCCCGAAACTTCGGGGGGCCGAGTGCCAACCTATTCGGCCCCCCGAAGTAGTTTCGGGGAGAAATTCTCCGCCCCCCGCCCCCCGCCCCCCCCCCCGGGATGGGACTTATCTTTCCCGAATGTCGCTCCCGGTGGCGGGTCGCAGCAGCGGTTCGACAGGGGCAGGGGCAGGGGCAGCAGCCGGTCTTTCGACCGGCTGCCGCCGCCGCCATTCCAAGAAAAGTAAAAAACAAACAAACGCCCCCATGATAGGCTACGTGACTATTTATGTAGCCTATCACGGCTAGATTTGCAAAGTCAGCCGTGATAGGCTACGTAAATCGTCACGTAGCCTATCACGGGTGACTTAAAAAAAACAACAAACGCGTACGGCTAATGGCGGCCCCCATAGGGAGCCGCCATTTGCGTTCCTTATTTGGTCGCTGTAGTCTACGTAAAGATTACGTAGACTACGGCGAAAATAAGGGCAACGCTATTTGCGTTGCCCTTATTTTCGCCGTAGTCTACGTAAAGATTTACGTAGACTACAGCGACCAAATAAGGAACACGAATGGCGGCTCCCTATGGGGACCGCCATTTGCATATGCGCTTTTTTTTTTTAAGTCACCCGTGATAGGCTACATGACGATTAACGTAGTCTATCACGGCTGACTTTGCAGATCTAGCCGTGATAGGCTATGTAAATCGTCATGTAGCCTATCACGGGGTTTTTTTTTTTTTAACTTTTTATTTCGCGGCCGGGCGAGGCGAGGCGCCTCCTCCCCGGCCTGAATTTCGGCCGGGCGAGGCGGGAAGCCTCTCCCCTCAGCCTGAACTTTGGGGGGAGCAGCGAAGCGCCTCACCCCCACCGCGAAGCAAGCTGCAAGACCAGGTAAGTGACTTTCGTGCACCCCTATTTCCAGCTATGCGACAACTTTTTGCTTGCTGATGCAGGATTTACAGTGGAATGTCGCCGCGCTAGTGGCTCAGTTTTTGGATGGTTTGAACGACGAGATCTTAGATGAGTTGGCGCGCACACCCAGCCCGCCTACTTTGGAGGACCTCATCCAGACCTGCCTCCAGATAGATAGTCAGCTGGAGGGGAATCAGCAGACTTGGCAGGGCGCCGGGGGCCAAGATTTCCCTCCTCCCATTCTCCGTTTCCTGCCCCCTCCTCCACCCCCACCTCTGCAGTGGGGGCAGAGGAGACCCCAATGCAGCTGGGAGCTATCCGAGCCCCACTGCTGCCGGAGGAACTAGAGCAGCAGCGTGCAGAGCACCGTTGCTTTCAGTGTGGAAAGCTGGGACATTTGGCCAAAACCTGCCACGCCAGACCCGCAGCCCCACTGCCTCCCCCTCCTCTCCTTCGTCCTCCTCCTGGTTCCCAGGCCTGAATAGGTTGCCCCCCAAGCCTGTTGGGGGTCTCCAGTGTGGGGGTCGGTTCCCCACCAGGTGGATGCCTTCCACACACCCCCACCCTCCCATCTGCTATTGCATGTTCACCTCCGCTCCTCCCAGTGGGGTGGGGTGGAGGCCCTAGCTTTAGTGGACTCTGGGGCTGTGACCAGTTTCATGGATGAAACGTTCGCTCACTTCCACAAGATTCCTACCCTGCCTCTTCCTGCCCCCTTGGCAGTGGAGACCATCAATGGGCGTCCTCTTTCTTCGGGTGCGGTGACCCAGATTACAGCTCCGTTCACTCTGCGTGCCCAGTCCCACGTTGAGCAGATTCAGTTTCACTTGGCCAAGGTTCCCCAGTACCCAATCATGCTGGGTGTTTCCTGGCTCTCTAAGCATACTTCTCAGATTTCTTGGGGGCTTCAGCAAGTGGAGTTTGCGTCTCCCTACTGCCTCAGTGAAGCCATAAGCTATGCCGTGCAGGGCCACCCAAGACGGACAGGTCATGGCAGAGAGTTCTGACAAAATGTGGTCCACTGGAGAAGGAAATGGCAACCCACTCCAGTATTCTTGCCAAGAAAACCCCATGAAACGTATCACAAGGCTAAAAGATGACGCTGGAAGATGAGCCCCTCAGGTCGGAAGGTGTCCGATATACTACTGGGGAAGAGCAGAGGGTATTTCCAAGTAGCGCCAGAAAGAGTGAAGCAGCTGGGCCAAAGCCGAAAGGACACTCAGCTGTGGATGTGTCTGGTGGTGAAAAGAAAATCCGATGCTGTAAAGAACAATATTGTTTAGGAACCTGGAATGTCAGATCAATGAATCAAGGTAAGCTGGAGGTGGTCAAACATGAGATGGCAAGATTGAACATTGACATCTTGGGAATCAGCGAACTAAAATGGACAGGCATGGGCGAATTTAATTCAGGTGACCATCTTATCTACTACTGTGGGCAAGAATCCCTTAGAAGAAATGGAGTAGCACTCATAGTCAACAAAAGGGTGGGAAAAGCAGTACTGGGGTACAATCTTAAAAACGATAGAATGATCTCAGTACGAATCCAAGGCAAACCATTCAACATCACAGAAATTCAAGTCTATGCCCCAACCACTGATGCCAAAGAAGCTGAGGTTGATCGGTTCTATGAAGACGTACAACACCTTCTAGAACTAACACCAAAAAAAGATGTCCTCTTCATCATAGGGGATTGGAATGCTAAAGTAGGAAGTCAAGAAATCACCGGGATAACAGGCAGGCATGGCCTTGGTGTACAAAATGAAGCAGGACAAAAGCTAATAGAGTTTTGCCAAGAGAACACGCTGATCATAGCAAACGCTTTTTTTCAACAGCACAAGAGGCGACTCTACACATGGACATCACCAGATGGTCAATATCGAAATCAGATTGATTATGTCCTTTGCAGCCAAAGATGGAGAAGCTCCATACAGTCAGTAAAAACAAGACCTGGAGCTGACTGTGGCTCAGATCATGAGTTTCTTGTTGCAAAATTTCGGCTTAAATTGAAGAACGTAGGGAAAACCACTAAACCATTCAGGTATGACCTAAATCATATCCCTGATGAATATACAGTGGAGGTGAGGAATAGATTTCAGGGATTAGACCTGATAGACAGAGTGCCTGAGGAACTATGGACAGAGGTCCATAACGTTGTTCAGGAGGCAGCAACAAAATCCATCCCCAAGAAAAATAAATGCAAGAAAGCCAAGTGGCTGTCTGATGAGGCTTTACAAGTAGCTGAGGAAAGAAGGGAAGCGAAAAACAAGGGAGAAAGGGGAAGATATAGCCAACTGAATGCAGAGTTCCAGAGAACAGCAAGGAGAGACAAGAAGGCCTTCTTAAATGAACAATGCAAAGAAATCGAGGAAAACAACAGAATGGGAAAGACTAGAGATCTCTTCAAGAAAATCGGAGATCTCAAGGGAAGGTTTTGTTCAAAGACGGGCATGATAAAGGACAAAGAAGGCAGGGATCTAACAGAAGCAGATGAGATTAAGAAGAGGTGGCAAGAATACACAGAAGAACTATACAGGAAAGATCTGAATGTCCCCGATAGCCATGATAGTGCGGTCACTGAACTTGAGCCGGACATCCTCGAGAGTGAAGTCAAGTGGGCCTTAGGAAGCATTAGTAACAACAAAGCTAGCGGAGATGACAGTATTCCAGCTGAGCTATTAAAAATCCTAAAAGATGATGCTGTTAAAGTGCTGCACTCAATATGCCAACAAATTTGGAACACTCAACAGTGGCCACAAGACTGGAAAAGGTCAGTTTACATTCCAATTCCAAAGAATGGCAATGCCAAAGAGTGTTCAAACTACCGCACAATTGCGCTCATTTCACATGCCAGCAAGGTGATGCTCAAAATCCTACAAGCTAGGCTTCAGCAGTATGCGAACCAAGAACTACCAGAAGTACAAGCTGGGTTTCGAAGAGGCAGAGGAACTAGAGATCAAATCGCCAACATTTGCTGGATCATGGAAAAATCCAGAGAATTCCAGAAAAACGTCTATTTCTGCTTCATTGACTACGCTAAAGCCTTTGATTGTGTGGATCACAACAAACTGTGGCAAATTCTTAAAGTGATGGGAGTACCAGACCACCTTACCTGTCTCCTGAGAAACCTGTACGAGGGTCAAGAAGCAACAGTAAGAACCAGACATGGAACAACCGATTGGTTCCAAATTGGGAAAGGATTATGACAAGGCTGCATATTGTCGCCCTGTTTATTTAACTTATATGCAGAGTACATCATGAGAAATGCCGGGTTGGATGAATCACAGGTCGGAATTAAGATTGCCGGGAGAATTATCAACAGCCTCAGATATGCAGACAATATCACCCTAATGGCAGAAAGTGAAGAGGATCTCAAGAGCCTCTTGTTGAGGGTGAAAGTGGAGAGTGCAAAAGCTGGTTTGAAACTCAACATTAAAAAACTAAGATCATGGCATCTGGCCCCATCACTTCCTGGCATATAGAAGGGGAAGAAATGGAAGCAGTGGCAGATTTTACTTTCTTGGGATCCAAGATCACCGCAGATGGTGACTGTAGCCATGAAATTAAAAGACGCTTGCTCCTTGGGAGGAAAGCTATGGCACACCTAGACAGCATAGTAAGAAGCAGAGACATCACCTTGCCGACAAAGGTCCGTCTAATCAAAGCTATGGTTTTCCCAGTAGTAATGTATGGCTGTGAGAGCTGGACTATAAGGAAGGCTGAGCGCCGAAGAATTGATGCTTTCGAACTGTGGTGCTGGAGAAGACTCTTACGAGTGCCCTGGACTGCAAGGAGGTCAAATCAGTCCATCCTAAAGGAAATCAACCCTGACTGCTCATTGGAAGGACAGATACTGAAGCTGAAGCTCAAATATTTTGGCCACCTAATGCGAAGAGAAAACTCTCTGGAAAAGACCCTGATGCTGGGAAAGACTGAAGGCAAAAGGAGAAGGGGACGGCAGAGGATGAGATGGCTAGATAGCATCACCGATGCAATGAATATGAACTTGGGCACGCTCCGGGAGAGAGCGCAGGACAGGAAGGCCTGGCGTGCTATGGTCCATGGGGCCATGAAGAGTTGGACACGACTGAACGACTGAACAACAACAACTGCTGGGAGCATTGCCTCCCGGCTGAGGCGCCAGTCCCAGCCCAGGCCTTAACCCTTTCCTCCCCCTCCTCATCTGCTTCTGGCAGTTCTTCAGCTACCGTGATCCTCCCAGAGAAGTATATGGCTTTTTGGGATGTTTTCAACAAGAAGGAGGCCAACCAGCTCCTCCCTCACCGCCCTTTTGACTGTGCCATTAACCTCATTCCTGGGGCGACCATCCCCACCAGCTGGCTGTATTCGATGTTGGAGCTGGAACTTCGAGCTCTGCGGGAGTTTTTGGATACAAACCTCAGACGTGGTTTCATTCGCCCCTCCTCTTCCCCCACATGCGCCCCTACCATGTTTGTGTGCAAAAAATCGGGAGAATTCCATCTGGTGCATGACTTCAGAGCATTGAATTCAGTCTTGATCCCCGACAAGTACCCCATCCCCCTCATACCGGAGATGCTGGAGCGCCTGGGGCTAGCCAAGATTTTCACAAAATTGGACCTGTGTGGCTCCTACAATCTGATTCGCATCCAGGAGGGGGATGAGTGGAAGACCTGTTTCGGCACCAAGTACGGAGCATATGAATACCTAGTGATGCCGTTTGGGCTCGCCTGTGCCCCCCCACACGTTTTCGCGTTTTATGAATGCCATCTTCTGGGACTATTTGGACACTTTCCTCATTGTGTATCTCGATGATTTACTTATATTTTCTGAGGACCCCATGCCCATCAGCACCATGTCTCCGCCGGCCTCCAGCGCATCCGCAAGCACCATCTTTATGCCAAGCTGGAGAAATGTGCATTTGACCTAGGGATGTATGAAACTCACTTACCTTTTTGCGGATTGTGTTTGTGGGGGGGAGGCACTCCGTCCCTCCCCCTGGATTCCTCGATGGGGGGAGGAGGCGATCCGGTCCTCCCCTCCGGAATCCTGCCCGGCCGGCTCCGCTCCACAGCCAGCCAGGCCCATCCGCAGCCGGAGTTCCGGCCACGGACGGGCTGCTGCAGATGCAAATGGCGGCCACCATAGTGGCCACCATTTGTGTCCACCCAGGCAGCCGTGATAGGCTACGTAAGTATTTACATAGCCTATCACGGCTGGGCAAAAAAAAAAAAAAAACAGCGTACGCAAATGGCGGCAGCTACAGTGGCTGCCATTTGCATTCCCTATTTTTCACCGTTTTAGCTTACGTAAATATTTACGTAGGCCATTACGGCAGGAAAAAGGGGAACGCAAATAGCGTAGTGGGCGATATTTGCGTTCCTTTCCCCCCCTCCATTTTAGCCTATGTAAATATTTACGTAAGCTAAAACAGCGGGGGGGAAAGGAACGCAAATAGCGCCCACTACGATATTTGCGTTCCACTTTTTTTCGTCATAATAGCCTATGTAAATATTTATGTAGACTAAAACAGCGAAAAATAGGGAATGCAGATGGCAGCTGCCATAGCCACCTCCATTTGCATACGCCTTTTTTTTTTGCTTGGCTTGCTTTGATAGGCTATGTAAAGACTTACGTAGCCTATCACGGCAAAGACCTGGATGTAAATGGCGGCCGCGGCAGCCGGTGGAAAGACCAGCTGCCGCCGCCGGGCCTGCCGCCGGACCTGCCGCCGGACCCGCCGCCGTCTGGAACATCCGCCTCAGGTAAGCCTTGTCCCAGGGGGAATCTGCGGGGCTGGGGCAGGCCGTTCCACCACAGAATTCTCTGCCATCCCTAGTTTGACCTAACCTCTTTGGACTATCTCGGCTACATTATCTCAGCTGACGGTATCAGGATGGATCCTGCAAAGGTCCAGGCTGTCCTCTCCTGGCAGGCTCCATCCACCAAGAAGGACTTGCAATGTTTTCTGGGCTTTGCTAATTTTTACAGAAAGTTCCTGCCCAGCTTTGCTCGGCTGACATCTCCTCTCACGTACCTCCTTAGGGGCAGGAAATCTCCTTTTCATTGGACGGCATCTGCCCAACAGGCTTTCCAGGAACTTAAGAAGCTTTTTAGTTCTGAGCCGATCCTGTTACATCCTGACCTGAGGAAGCCTTTTGTAGTGCAAACTGATGCCTCTGACTTTGCAGTGGGGGCGGTGCTTTTTCAGCCAGATCGGGCGGGCAGTGGGTTGCAACCCTGCACCTACCACTCCAGGAAGCTGAACATGTCTGAGAGGAATTATATCATCTGGGAGAAGGAACTGTTGGCCATCAAGTCCGCTTTGGAGACCTGGCATCATCTTCTGGAGGGGACACAGCACCCAGTCGAAGTTAGAACCGACCATCGCAACCTGGAACATCTTCAAACAGCCCGTGCCTTAAAACAGCGGCAGATTAGGAGGTCGCTTTCCCCCCCCCATTCCACCTTAAGATTTGCCATGTGAAGGCTTCCGACAACCTACAAGCAGATGCTCTTTCTCGTAAGCCTGACCTCCAGCCAGGGGGTGAGGGAAATCCCCCCCCTCTGATTCTTCCCCCCAGAGCCTGGCGGCAGCTGCGGTACCTCACTCTTGGGAGGAGCTTATTCACTCTGAACAGGCTCAGGATACTTTTGTCCACACAAAAGTGGAGGAATTGGGGCTAGCCTCTGGCCCCCCCACTCTACCCCCTTCTCTTTGTGAGGTGGCCTGCTTTACCATTCCGGCCGGGTCTATGTGCTTTCTAGACCCCTCCACAAGAAGGTCCTCCATCAGTGCCATGACTCCCCCACTGCTGGGCATTTTGGCTTCGCCAAGTCCCTGCACGGAGTGACGTGGCATTTTTGGTGGCCTTGTGTGTGTCGGGACGTCAAGACCTATGTCGCCTCCTGCCCAACCTGCCAGCGGGCGAAGGCCCCCTCAGGCAAGCCCACAGGCTTGCTTCACCCCCTGCCTACCCCCTCAGGACCTTGGAAACTGCTCTCCCTTGACTTCATCACTGACTTGCCTCGCTCACATGGTAAGACCTCCCCTCTCACTCACCCGCAAGGAAGCTCGTGCCTCGCCACACGGGGCCTTTCCAGATTATGGCCCAGATTAACCCTGTTGCTTTTCGCCTGGCTCTCCCCCCCTCCATGAAGATCCATCCTGTTTTTCATCGGTCCTTGCTGTCCCCCCTGGTTTCTGGCAACCCTCATCGCTCGGTTGGCTCCCCCCCCCCACCGCCAGTGCTAGTGGAGGGGGAGTAGGAGTTTGAGGTTGCAGAGATTCTGGACCCCCGCCTTTCTCGTGGCCGCCTGCAATATCTAGTGGACTGGAAGGGGTACAGGGCAGATGAGCGATCCTGGGAACCCGCAGAAAATGTGCATGCTCTGTTGCTGCTGAGGCGCTTCCACCAGCTGTACCCCCACAAACCCGGGGCCCCAGGGGAGGGGCATGATGGGGGCCTCATGGGAGCAGGGATGATTTCAGGGTGGAAACTGAGGCCCTAGAGCCCCAGAGCAGTTCTGATTCTGAGGAAGAACAGCAATCCGTGGGAGAGGAGCCTGCTCATCTCTCACAAGCACAGCAGGTGGCAGAGATTCCTCCTGCCAGCATTCCTGGGAGAGATAGTGACCCTGGCAGCGAGACAGCGCTGGAGGGGGGCTTGCTGGACACTTGGCGCAGACACAGGGAGCGGCGACGGAGGGCACCGAAAGGAGGCGTTCTGCTCGTTTGGTTTGCAAACAATGATCGCATCCCGAGGACCCAAGGGAAAGAGGGAGGATCTCTCCCTAGCCCATAAGTTCAGGGACTTCCCGTGGTTTCCCTTCAAACGGGGACCAACTGCCTTACCTGGAGCTTAGGTTACTCTGCTATCTTTCCCCAGTGCTATTCCTTACTTAGTTGCTAGTGATTAGTATCTGAAAGAGTCATAAAGGAATAAAGCCTTGGAAAGAATCCTCGTTGTTTGTGTCCTGAGTTGGCTATTGGAAGGGACTGCAAGAGGCAGCTAGGGCGCTCCTGACAATTACTCTCACTGGAGGTGGTTTGTCGTTTTGTCTGAACCTGGCAAGGGTGCATGGCTAGGGTGGGTTACAAAGCACCCTGCAGCTCTAGAATAAGCCATAGGTTCTGGGGTTGTTTGTAAACTCACCTGCTGTGTACCCTCCTTGGGTTTAGACGACATGACAAACCGTGCCTGGAGAGGGTAATTATGGTAATCATGCAGTGACACAGTCTGATTTTATTTTTCCTACTTTTCTTCAAGTTGTCTTTCTAATGTCTCCTCATATCCACTTATATTTCCCTTATATCTTATATTATCGCTTTTATTAATTTCTCTCATTTCTTAAATCCACCTTTACTTGATTTTTGTCAATGAAGATTGCTTCCCTCTATAACTTCTCTCCCTGCTCTTAGTAGATAACCTTGTAGACTTCAGGCGCCACAGTGTAGTCTTGTTTTCTTTGCAATGTAACAAATGTGGTGAGAAAAGAAATGGAATGCAAAGTTTGACCCTGAATACAAGCCTGAATTGTCAACATACTGAAATGTATTTTGTAACCCAAAACATTTAAGTGTCCATTGAGAACGCTATGAAATGTAAAAAGGTCAACATTCTAAACCAGGCCATGTCATGTGAATAGCCCAGATCAGGAAGGGGAGGTGTGAATGGAGAATGAATGGTTTTATTGCAGGAGGGCCAAATGGGGGTGCTCTGATATGTGCTGAAGGTTGCCAAAGTATCCGTTACAGAAGATGGAAATGGGCCAATAAAAGAGGGGTATCAATAGATGTTCTGATAACAAGGACGGCACTTGATGACTACAGAAGCAACCTTGAGAAATGTTGGGGAGTTGGAAGGAGGTGCCAGGCTGTCTACCAGAAACGTCAATCCTGGAAATTGGGAACATGATGTATTATCAACGAAGAACATAATGAACCCCTCTTTGATCTCATGAGCCCCAACGAGGGAAAAGGGTATAAAACCCCTGAATCTGCCA
This sequence comes from Heloderma suspectum, assembly GCF_057233095.1. Taxonomy (NCBI): domain Eukaryota; kingdom Metazoa; phylum Chordata; class Lepidosauria; order Squamata; family Helodermatidae; genus Heloderma; species Heloderma suspectum. The sequence goes on from NC_139461.1 coordinate 62,052,111, forward strand.
TTGTTCAGGAGGGGCGTAGTTGCATCTGGATCGTTCGTATGTGCACATACCAACAGTACCCTCCATCCACGGGACACGTGTTAAGTGCTGTGGCCAAGCACTTGATAGTGTTGTGGTGAGCATGTGTTGGGTAAAATTCAGGGAAAGGATTTGGCTGTCCAGGGCTTAGATAGGACGCAGTTATCTCTGTTCTGTCGTACTTAACCGCTTGGGTTTAGGATATAAGACAGCAGGCTTAGGCTTGGGCCTGGCTGACACTGTATCACCGTTGCCTCAGTGGGCCATTTGCGGTGTGGACCGATCTGGAGCTGAGCAGCAAACAGGGACTAACTGTATATCTAGTCATTTAATGCACCACATTTGGGTAACTAAGTTTCTACCTAAGAGGCATGCAACCTCTTACACCTCAGAGAAGGGTGTAACTTCTTGAGGATTGTTGGTTTGGGGCTCTTATCTAAGAGGCGTGCAACCTCTTGAGATTCAAAGGGCTTGAACCTCTCTGAGATTTCTTTGTAATTAAGCTTGTACCTAAGAGGTGTGTAACTTCTTCAGTCTTGAGCTTCAGACAGCCTGAACCTCTCTGAGATTTCTTTGTAATTAAGTTTGTGCCCAAGAGGTGTGTAACCTCTTCAGCCTCAGAGAGCGTGCAACTCTCAGGGGAGGTTCTACTTTTGCTTATTTCTTTTATTTCAATAAATCTCCTTTTCTTTCATCTACATTGGTTGTGTGTGTGTTCTTCTCCACCTCATAAAATCCCAAACCTCTCAGCCTGATCAACTGAGTGGTCCTGGGTAAATTGAAATCCATATTTCACAGCAGCATGCACGGGGCAGGAAAATAAGCTATGGTGGGTTATTTTCCTTCCCCGAGTGTGCGAACTCAGTCACTGTAAGCAACTTGCCGAAGCAGGAAAAAAATATGTTGTCCTCTTTTGGGGGGGTGGAGAAACTCCTCTTAAAGATCATTCATTCATTCATTCACTCAGTCACTCTTTCATTCCAATCCAATTCCGGCCAATGTTCCTGCAGAGACTTGAACCATACCCAACCATTTTCTCTTGCATAGGAGGCAAAATCTTTCTGCTGGTGACAGTGGCAATGATAATCATCTGAAGAGGGGCTTCTCCCCTCCAGTGGCTGATGGGAAAGTCACTTGCAGTATATGATGATTTGGAAATAATAAGAAGGGTGAAAATTCTTCCATTTAGGAAAAAAAGGGTGTTGATAGAAATAGGCTGGTACTTAAATAATAGAGCAGGCCATCAATAAGAATTCTGTTCTGCCAGGCAGTTCAGGAAATTATTATATACTTATAAGTATTATATACTTCTGTCTCCTGGTGGATGAAAGAAAGGAGTACCATATGCACAGTATTTAAGTGAACTTAAGTTTTGGAGTCAGGAAAGCCTCACTGATTTCTAGGTAGCATTTTCCTGTGCAAATGATGTCTAAAAAGTTGCCATCAAGAATGGCCAGGACTGTATTATTTGACAGTGGACTAAATGATGGAGATTGGATCACAGATGAGACATGGGCAAATAAGGAATTAATGGATCTTCTGGTACAAACATCTGGAAATGCTCCTTTTAAAGACCAGCCCTACCATTAGGTAGAATGAGACAGCAGATGTATGGGGCAGGAGTGGCAGTCCTGCTGGTGATTCCTCCTAAGCCCCCTGGCCGTTCCCCTCTGTTGGAGGACAGAGCTGTGTGTGGCACACATTCTGATCTGAGGACAGGCTCCAACTGTCCCTGGGATCAATGTCTGTGATGATAGTGTTGTGTTCTTTCCAACAGTTCTTCCCTCTTACTTAAGCAGTCTTTTCCAACCCTACATGAAGATGCCAGGTATTGAATCTGGGTCTTTTAGCATACGTTGAACTACAGCCCTTCCCAATGAAAGAGCTATGTACAATTCTGTTCCAGCAATGTGAAAAGGTAAAAGCCAAATAGGAGGAGTGGGATTGTATGAGAATCTCTTTTGCACAATTTAATGCAATGCTGGTAAATGCTTCACTTGCTGGGTTGTTGTTGTTTTTCTTTTTTCCCTGTGTCCAGCAGCTATAAAAAGCAAAGGAACAGAGGAAGTTTTAAAAACCGGCAACTTTAAATGCATATGATTTAACACGGCTCCTTTCTTTATCTTTACAAGTCTGCTAAAACAGAGGTGGGCAACTTGTGGCCCTTCAGCTGTCTTCGCCTACAACTCTCATGATCCTTTACCATTGGTTGTACTGACAAGGACTGATGGGAGTTGTAGGACAAAACATCTGGAGGGCACCAAGTTGCCCACCCCTGTGCAATGGCTTGCTTTGGGACACACATGGAAATAAAGGCTGTACTCTCACCGTTCACTTTTAATCAATATAATTACACTTCAACCTACTTTCCCCATCAATTTCTGTGATAACATATCACATGATACTCTTCCCACACACTTATTGAACACCTATAGTGTTCTTCTCCTTTTCAAAACACTAGCGAAAATTAGTTTTAGGCCCAAATTGCATGTTAGAGGATGATGCATGGATACTGCTATCCTTCATCTGTCCCTACATCATCCCTAGCAATGTGTAGTCGAGAAATGATGTCATCAAATGCTCCCTAATTCCATGTTACTGGGCATATGCTGGGAGGGGGAGGGGAGAGAGATGGTGCTCATGCATCTCCCCCCTATGTGTAGTTTGGGCCTTAGAAAATGGTTAAGGAGGGTTTCCACCCTGAGACAAACTCCGAATAAGAGAACTGCTGGAAGTTATCATTTGATGGGATACATATGATTTATACTGCTACGAATAAATGTTGTCTTCTTAACAGCCAGTTTCCTTATGCTACCATATGTTGCAATCAATTTATAATTCTGTTTGTGATATCACTATGGATTGAAGCTAAACATTATGCTCTCATTGTCAAGCTACAGGAGAAGTAAGGAACAACAAATTCACATCAAAGTCACCTTTATCCCTTCATCCTTTTCCTTTTCGTAGCTGGATGGACCATTCCTCCTCATAACCAAACCAGAAAATAGGTTTCATTTATGTCTTACAAGTATATTGCTCCAAAACACTGGAACATAAGGTGACATCAATAGTAGAAGCAGAAAACAAGCTCAAGCAATGGATCTTTCCCACTCCCTCCCTGCCCCCGCAGCCCACATATTCCTCCCAACCCCCTCTAGAAGGGTGGGGGACTCCCCTGAACATTGTGCACTGTGTCTTACAGGGCTTTTATGGGAGAGGGGAATGGCCGAAATTGGGAACCTTGCATGTGTGATGTAAGATTCCTCCACCTGATTGCAGGCAGCTGCTCCCTCTTGCCACTACAGCCCCATAAGACACATCCCACGGTGCTTGGTAGCTCCCCTCAGCCCTCTGGAGAGGCTTTTTGGGTGCTGCAGGGAAATACGGGGTTGGGGGGGGCGTTCTGTTGCACAAGCTGCCTTCCATTCATGCAGTGCTGGATATCACCCATAGAACTTGTGAACATGAATATAGACATCCTGTTAAAAAACACTGTATTTCTAAAATGGTTCCAGTGTTTGGTACTAGGCAAAGAGTCACAGGAACAAAACATATATTGACTGGAAACAGACAATAGTTTCATTTCCCATTGTGCATACACTTACCTTACTGTCACCTATGGGTGCTAGTACATGTCCGATGCAAGATCTGTATCTTGGAAACTGAATCTCTGACAAATCACTGCAAAGCAGCAATCAGAGGATGCTTTTGAAGAGGGGATATAGTAGGTGAGACCAAGGTGCCTAACCCTTCTGCCACTCTCTGCCCTACAAACCAATCGCCCCAGCTTTTTCCTATGACATTGCAAACACATCTGGAATGGTGGCTGGGAGGATAGTGGTTGAAGGGAGGGGTTGCAAAGAAAAAAAATGGCAAATGGATAAGGATTAAGTGCTTTTCTCCTTAAAATTGTGCCCTCCCTGTGCCACTTTCCTGGTTTTTGGTACAGACTAAGGTTCCTAACTTTCTACTCATAATTTACCAGATATGTGGATATCCATGCTTGGGAAAATGAAGGATGTTCCTTCATTTAGTGGGAACAATTCTATGACTTGATCCTACACATGTTTACTCAGAAGTAAGTCCCACTGTGTTCAAGGGGACTTATTCCCACTAAAGCGTGGATAGGATTGCAGCCTATGACTCTGAGATGTGGTAATTATGTTTACTTATGTAAAGCCTTTGCTTCTAAATTTGTTGTTGTTCAGTCGTTCAGTCATGTCCGACTCTTCATGACCCCATGAACCACAGCACGCCAGGCCTTCCTGTCCTGAGCTCTCTCCCGGAGCGTGCTAGTATATTGGACACCTTCCGACCTGAGGGGCTCATCTTCCGGCGTCATATCTTTTAGCCTTGTGATACGTTCCATGGGGTTTTCTTGGCAAGAATACTGGAGTGGGTTGCCATTTCCTTCTCCAGTGGACCACATTTTGTCAGAACTCTCCACCATGACCTGTCCATCTTGGGTGGCCCTGCACGGCATAGCTTATGGCTTCACTGAGTTACGCAAGCCCCTTCGCCACAACAAGGCAGTGTTGCTTCTAAATACATCATGGCAGATGATGTTAGCAACATGGATGACCATTATAATTGGGAACCTTTGCTACTATCACAGATTTTGGGGTGACACAGTGGTTTGTTAGATCACATGTATGGAAGGAGCAATCCTGAGCACATTTTAATTTAGTGGAACTTTTGAGGCTACAGGTCTAGGATCAGGAATATCCAGGTTTAGAAACGTAAACTGAGGGAGGGGAGATCACAAATCTCTTGCCACAACTTGAATGTCCATTTATTCTGTGTGACTGCGGACAATATGCATAACTGGTTATTATACCTTCTTCAATACTACACAAAGCAGCAAAATATTACAAGTACTGATTTTCAAATAAAACATTCCAGATTGGTGACATCTTTATTACTTCTTAATAGGGCTGTGCACAGACCCCATGCTTCACTTCAGATGCTGCTTTGGACTCTCCTAATCAGCCCAGCTTCAACTCGGACCGATTCGGACCCCCTCTGCTTCAACTTGGTTCCACATCCGAAGTGAGATTTGGATATCTGGACCACTAGGTTTGGTTGTTTTCCCATTGACTTGCATGGGAAAACACAAATGGCCATAACTTTTTCAGTTTACATGATAGATACATGAAACCCTCTCTGCCAACATGGAGCAGATCCTACCTGCCAAATTTCAGACAGTTTGGCCTAGTACTCACGTTTGTGCTAGGTGCAGCTGAAATTTGAGTTTTTCCACAAAAACTCTCAAAGCAAAGAGCTATACCTCTCAGTGCCGCGCTGCCTCCGCCCCTGCCTGCTCCGCTGTCTATGGCCATGTTTCCATGGCAATGGAAGGAGAAGCTAATGGAGGAGTACTGGATGTTTTTAAAGGAATCAGCTTTGCTCAATGTGGTCCATGTAGGTCTTCATGAGCAGGTTCTTTGGTGCAGTAAAAATTGCTTCACAGAACATACATCCTGGTGGGGGTGGGGGTGGACGTCATCTGACTGGCAGGGGCTGCTCAACCAATACGAGAGGCTTCCCCCCCCTTTCTCCTTTCCCCTGAAAGTCCAGATGCACCTGCATTTCAGGAGCAAGCCTCATTGAGCACAATGGGCGTTACTTCTGAGTAGACATACTTGTGTTGGGAAAGAGAGTAGTAAACACAAAGACTGAGATCACACTGCACTTTGTCAGTTGAGGGGGTTATCAGTAAGTTCTGTGCGCATTAAGAGGGCAAGCTTCACTGACCACAATGGGGGCTATTTCTGAGTAGACACACATAAGTTTTTGCTGGGAAAGACAGGGAGGGGAACCAAAGGGAGGGGAAACCAGCCCCCTCTCTAATCCAATGCTGTGCAAGAACAAAGGTCTGAATTACTTACTTCCAAAGGGAATAAACCAAAAAAGGCAGAATCGCAGTTTGGGGAAAGCGCTTTACACTCTTTAGGGAATTAGTGCTTTAAAATGTATTATTTCAGTTGAGGGGGATCTCCAGTGTGTGCATTCAGGGGACAAGCCTCATTGACCACAATGGGAGTCAATTCTGAGTAGACACACATATGCTTGTGCTGGGAAAGAGAGCAGTAAACACAGAAACCAGCCCCCATTTTAACCCGCAGGATCTCTATAATGAAGGGTCAAAGTTTCTTCCTAAGGCAATAAACCAAACAAAGGAGAATCAGAGCCTCGACATTGCGCTTGTCAATTGAGGAGGTAAATCACTGGTGAAAAAACACCCCAAGGATCACTAGCTGTCTCCGTCTCGCAAGGAGGAGACAGCTAGAGAGTGGTGGGGATGTGCGCCTCTCCTCCTCCTCCTGCCTGGGTGATTCACAGTGCTTTTTGCCTATAAGTCTATGTGCACATAGACTTCCAATTGCCATGTTTTTAAAAAACACGGCGATCACAGCACAGGTGGAGGGACTGGCAAGTGGAACAGGGGCTGTGGGTGGGCGGGCGTCCAGAGAACCTGTATGGGGGTGGGTTCTCACATCCCTAAGTAACACCACCAGAATGATAGCTGTTTCTGAAACGCAGATGTTTTTCTCCAGTTATTCAATCTTCCCCTCTCCTCCACTACTGTCGTTGATTGGAAACTGCTGGGTTATGTTCAGCCCTGATTTGGCAACTACAATTTCCATTCACTAACGCTCCCTCCTCTTCCTCCTCCTCCTCCTCCACCTCCCTCCTCCCTTCCTCCTCTTCAACCCCTTGCAGAACTTTCTCAAGTTGATACTTTTGGCGCCAGGCTGTCTGGGTTGCTCAGAATGAATCACTGAGTTGGGCGAGGCGCATCATATACAAGCGGCTTCGCCCTGGGGCATCTTGTTGCTATTCTGCTCCACCTCGTATCACATGGAGGCACCTCCGAAGCAGCCTGCTTCGACTTGTTATTCAGGCTTCGGACCAAGGCGGTACGCAGCCCTACTTCTTACACAAAACGTTTTGAAGCTTCAGACTTGAAAGAACCAAAGCTGTTATGGACAATCCTATATAGCTTCCACAGTTGGCCAGAGGAGTCCATTCTCATAAATTTTGTCTTTGGAGAATAGAAATGGAAACAATTTTCAGTCATTCATAGTTGCCTATTTATCACATGAGAAAGCAGCTTAAGTGAGCATTGAAATGCCAAGCTTCGAGGTCAGAAATACAAAAAAAGCTACAGAGTGTAAGCATTAGTGCAGAAAGAAACAGCATTATGCTAACCAATAACTAAAGGAGCCAAATGCGGATGTGACAACTCAGATATTGAATAGAATGTGTAGCAGGGAGCACTAGTTGAAGGAGTAATGGCCAAAGGAGCATGAGTGGTATTGCATAATGAATTCAAGTAACACTGTGTTGAAAAGAGCAGGCTAAGCAGAGGGGGTGACACTGGCAAAGGACAGTGGCAGCTTGCCATGTACTAGGCAGGATATATAAATGTCTTGTTCTGTGATTGGGTTTTGGTATTCTGTAGGGTTTTTAAATTTTATGAGCACTTAGCTGCCTAATTAAAAAGTATCATGGAGCAGACCAAACTGAGAGTGCATATTGTAAGCATGCCTGAGGGGGAAGACATAAACGTGGCTACTAATGGCTTCTATGAGATACAGTTATAGGACTCTACAATATGGTGCAATATGCTACCATATTCCAATATTCTGGTCTCATATGGGATTCCTAAAGCCCATTAGAGGAAGAAGTTAATGGCAGAAGTAAACTGTTGATTCACGTTGGAGCATGGTATTCTTTAAATGGAAAGATGGACACATACTATCTCACCTTCTGAGGTTCTAGGGAATCCAGTCTTTGTGTTGGAGTGCTCCAGGGTCAGAAGACTCTGAATTTCCAAAGCCATACTGGGCTCCTGCTGGCAGGGCAGAAGTGAAGGAGGAAAGACATGTGGCGCTCTTCCTCCATATGTTTTTATAAACTATGCCCCTTCCATTGTGAGAAATGGGAGAGAAATAATTTAGACCAGCTCCAGGGCTGGTTTAAATCTTCCTCCATGTTGGGGGTGCACCTGAGGGTTGGGAGGGCTTTCGATCCTTCAGATCTAGTCTCCTGTGCTCCACCCACACCACATCCCTGATCCTCCCCCTTTCCCTCCTCTCTGATGTCAGAGTTCAGACATCAGAGAGGTGAGGGATACAGATCTTTCCTCAAGAGAGAGGAGGGGGAATCTGAGATGGGATCTCCTCCTCAGAGATTGGAGCTCTCTCTCTGACCTCGGAGGGAGATTTCTAATCTATCCTACGGTTCCTGGGACATTGTTCCAAGGATCATAGGATTGCCCTATTAGTCATAATTAGAATAAGCCCACTGAAATCAGTGAGATGTCATTTAGTCATGACTAACTAAAGTCCCATTGATTTCAATGGGTCTACTTTAAGCCACACCAGGAGCACCTCTACACCGGCCTAAAATCCCACATTTAAAACATGGCTTTCTGCTTCCGGAAATGCAGGATCACTCCGGACTCCCTTTACACATGCTCCCTTCCCCACTTCCTTTCCCCCCTATCTGAATCTTCCATATGTTCCATTGGTCTAGCTCCTCTTCTTGCGGGTTTTCCCCTTTTCATGGAGGGGAACTCTGTTTCAAGCGGAACTCAAGCATGGTAATTTGATAGCTCATTATCTCCTATTTTTTAAAAAATGGAATAAAGGTCATTTAGTACAAGAGGCACCCTGGAGGCCATCTAAAGGACCTGCAAACTTCTGTGAGTAACTAATCTCAGGAGCAGGATAAAAGCTCCATGTGAAGAAGCCCTACATCTGGATCAAACTATATATTTTCCCCCTTTACTTTCCAACTAGAAAGTATTCCCCACATTTCAACATCAAATCATCCTTTTGTCTGAATACAAGCAAAAGTATGTTGTCTAAATGACAAGACACACATTAGACGTGATGTACTTTGAGCAGTTCCATGACACTATTTTATTTCACTCTGTTCACTTTTCTCCTGCTAAGTATACTTCCTGTATCAGAGTTCAGCTGAGGAGAAAAGTACTTGGGGACAGAGGCTATTATAGGGAGGTAACCTGTGAGGAGGTGATGGGAGTTCTGCATTCCTAACTTATAAAACCCTTTTCGTTTTAAAAGGAGACCCACCCAATCTCTCTTTTCCTATGTGATTGGGGCAGTCCTGTGCTTAAACATATGGAACTGTCCTCATCATATCTATTCTGGCCCTTAGATCTAGTGAACTGTTTCCAGAATCAGACTTCCTGGCTTTTGCTTTATATCTAGGTCTATATCGTGTGATGATCACGTTAACACTTCTACCTCTAGTAAACAATACAGTGCTTTTCCGTATACACCTGACAGCAGATCATCTTGTGTTATGTAAACTACTATGAAATGTTCATGTACATCCTCTAAAACTACACATTTCCTTCAGCCATCCAAAGGATATGCTCTGAAAATGGAGGAAAGAATAATGAATTTAGTAAGACTTTCCCCATGAGCTGAATAATGTGCCACAAACTGTCTGCATTCCCCTTTAGGATTCTATGGCGATGATCTGATTCATGAGTCTTCCTAATGGCACTGCAGTGCTATTTGGAGCCTGGGAACTGAAAAGCGAAGCTAGTGTTAAGCATTTGGAAATGGTCCTGTTGCTATTGCCAGCCAAAGAACTCACACTAGTACAGTCCTCATAGGTTTCATAAATGAGCCAGAACTCCCAGTTTGGGTGAGATAAGAGCCCCAAACCTCCAAAAGTCAGCTTCACACTTCTCCCAACTCTCCCACATCGCTACCGCAGATTAGCTGCATTGCTAGTGATGTTGTCTTCAAGCGCTCAGAAATGTTCTTGGACATAACTGCTGTGATTATGTTTAATTTCGTTACCTCTCTCCTAGGAATGACTAAGATTTAATACTTGAGAGCACTCTCTAAAGCTAAAAGGAAGGCAGATCAATCTTGAGTACAGTTTGACTGCATTTTGCAGTTCTGTTTCAAACTCCTGCTCCTAAATGCTAACGTTGAAACTGCACGCCCAGCCCTTCACACAAGCTTTTGCAGCTTTGGAAAGGGAAAAATTAGCAAAATCAGGGAAAAAGATTGATTAGGTTATCTCTTTCTTATTAGAGAGGAATACAAGAGCAAAATGCAGAGATGGATCATATCCAAATATTTTTAATTGTAACAGTTCTGTGGGTTCTGACAACACAATTGCCTGAAGACAGAAGTAGAATGAAACCTAATGAAGAAGAAATCAATAGGGTCATGTTATGTGCACCCTAATTCCCCCCGTGGTGAGAACTCTAGGGGTGCAAGTGTTAGCCAGGGTTTTGATTCTCCTTTGAATGAGGTCACTGGATGCTTATTGCATTTTGTGATATATGGTTTAGTTACACATATGTACAGATTGAGCATAGATGGAGATTCACAGCATTAACACCCCAACAGGGAGAGCTTTTGTATACAAGGGTGCTAATTGCTGTATCTGTTTTCGGATTTGTTGCAGAATTGAGATCTGAGCTCTAGACAAAGAGCTTTTCCCTTCCTGCTTTTCTGCTTCATAGGTGGTGCTCTGCTATAGCAGAATATCACAATTACACAATAGCTATAGCAGAATATCACAATTACACAAGTGAGAAAATACCTTTTCCTTCACTTTCAGAAATAATATCACGTTTTCCTCACTCCAAAAACCTCCAGGAAAGTGTTCATTAGACACAGAAGCAAAACTGGATGGTCACAACATCATCTAAAGAACCCGTAAACAACCATGAGGAACAGGGCTCTAGGGGTTTTTCTGGCTGATATGGCTGGCTCTCCTGTCGAAGCCCTGGTTGACCCGTGGAATGCAGAAATGACCCCGGCAGTTGACACAATGGCTCTTGAGCACCCTCCCCAGAGTTGACCTCGTACGGCTCCATGGTATACCCTGGAGCTGAGAGTGATGAACAAAATAGGAGACAGCTTGAGTGCAGGTGGAGAAAAACTCCTAGTGAAGGGAATTGAACTCTGGTGTGTGACTATGGCTAGATATACTCAAAGGCAGTAAGAGCGTCAAGGAAAAAACATTTCACTGCCTCTAGTCAATCTTCCATATGCCACCTAGTGGAGCTTTTTTAGGGTTGTCCAGGGCCTATTACATTCTGGCCCTAAGGACACTATGGAACCATCTGAGGCCTGCTGTAATGCACTGGCTAGGCACTTCCGACGTAAAATCTCTTGCATCCACTGGAACTTAGACTCCAGTTTTACTGCTGGTGAATCAGGTGAGGTGTCCAGAGCACAGCCTGGTCCAATTTTCTTGGATGAGTCTCAGTTGGTACAGCTCGAGGATGTAGACAAAGTGCTTGGACAGTTTCATGCAACCACTTCCATATTGGATCCTTGCCCCTCTTGGCTTATAAAAACCAGCAGGGAGGGAACAGCCGCATAGGCAAGGGAGGTGTTTAATGCTTCCTTGCGAGAGGGAGTGGCAGTGGTGAGACCACTCCTGAAGAAATCCTCCTTAGACTGGAAAACCTTAATAATTATAGGCCAGTTCCAAATATTCCATTCCTGGGCAAGGTCCTTGAGTGGGTGTCTGCAAGCCAGCTCCAGACACTCTTGGATGAGACCGATTATCTGGATCCATTTCATTTGGGGTTCAGGCCTGGTTTTGGCACAGAAACAGCATTGGTTGCTCTGTATGATGACCTACATCAGGAGACAGACAGGGGGAGTGTGACCCTGTTGATTCTCTTTGATCTCTCTGCAGCTTTCGATACCATTGACCATGGTATCCTTCTGGGACTACTGTCTGAGCTGGGAGTGGTAGGTACTGCATTGCAGTGGTTTCACTCATACTTGAAATGTTGCCTTCAGAAGGTGGTGCTTGGGGAACATTGCTTGGCCCTGTGGAATATCCAGTATGGGGTGCCACAGCGGTCAGTTTTGTTCCCCATGTTGTTTAACATCTACCTGAAAGCATTGACTGAAGTCATCTGGAATTTTGGAGTGCACAGTCATCAGTGTGCTGATCACATGCAACTCTATTTCTCCTTTTCATCTTCAGGTGAGCTGTGGATGTGCTGAATCAGTGCTTGGCTGTGACAGTGGACTGGATGAGGGCCAATAAACTGAAGCGCAATCCAGACAAGACTGAGATGCTGTTGATGGGTGGTCCTGCTGTCTGGATGGAGGATGTTCAGCCTGTTGTGAATGGGATTGCACTCCCCCTGAAGGAGCAGGTCCACAGCTTGGGGGTCCTCCTGGAACCATCCTTGTCACTTGAGACTCAGGTAGCCTCAGTGGCACGGAATGCCATCTACCAGCTTCGGTTAGTGACCCAACTATGCCCCCTGGCTTCAGTTCTCTATGCTCTGGTAACCTCCATGTTAGATTACTGCAATATGCTCTATGTGGGGCTGCCTTTGAAGGCAGTTCAGAAGCTGCAGCTCATGCAAAATGCAGCGACCAGATTGATAACTGGGACTAGAAGGTCCGCACATATAACACTGACTCTGGCACACTTGCACTGGCTGCCTGTATGCTTCCAAGCTCAATTCAAGGTGCTGGTTTTAACCCATAATGCCCTACACAGCAACCACAGTACCTGACGTCACGCCTCTCCCAAAATGAAACTACTAGTACTCTATGTTCAACATCTAAGGTCCTCCTCCAGGTGCCTCTAGGGATGTACGAAAGTCACTTACCTTTTCAAAGGGTGACATTCGAGGTGTTGGGGAGGCGCTCCATCCCTCCCCCTGAAATTCTGGCCGGGGGGGAGGCGCTCCGTCCCTCCCCCCCTGAAATTCTGGCCAGACGGCTCCGCTCCACAGGGATTCTGTGGAGCTGCTGGCCGGCTCCACCAGCGGCCGGACATCCAGCCACTTGCTAGCAGGGACGCAAATGGCGGCGGCATAGCCGCCACCGTTTGCGTCCCTGCAGTCAGCCGTGAAAGGCTACGTAAATGTTTACGTAGCCTATCACGGCTGATTTAAAAAAAACAAAAAACGCGCGTACACAAATGGCGGTGCCCATGGGCGCCGCCATTTGCATTCCTTATTTTGGCACGTCTTAGTCTACGTAAACATTTACATAGACTAAGACGGCGAAAATAAGGGGAACGCAAATAGCGTAGCGTCTATGTAAATGTTTATGTAGACTAAGACGTGCCAAAATAAGGAACGCGCGTTTTGTTTTTTTTCTTTTAAATCAGCCGTGATAGGCTACGTAAACATTTACGTAGCCTATCAGGGTGTTTTTTAAAAATCTAGCCGTGATAGGCTACGTAAATCTTTACGTAGCCTATCATGTTTTGTTGTTGTTGTTTTTTTAACTGGAAATGGCGGTGGCGGCAGCCGGTCGGAAGACCGGCCGCCGCTGCCGCCCCTTCCGAACCACTGCTGGAGCTGCCACCGCCAGGAAGATCCGCCCAAGGTAAGTCCCGCCCCCCCGGGGCAGACCGTTCCGCCACTGATTTCAGGGGGCTGAATGTGCTGGCATTCGGCCTCCCCGAGATCCGTGGCGGAATTCTCTGACATCCCTAGGTGCCTCTTCCTCCACCACGCCTTCTGAGTGGTGGCCTCCCATCTTTGGAACGGGCTCCCCAATGAAGTCCGTCTGGCACCAACATTGTTATCTTTTTGGAGCCAGGTTAAGACCTATCTTTTCCCAGGCATTTGGCAGCACATGATGAGTTTTAATCAGTCCTTGATGTGTCTTTAGTTATGACTCACTGTTTGAAGTTGTTTTTAGTTATATGATGTTTGTGTATGTTGTCTGTGCTTTTATGTAAATGGATTTTAAACTCTGTATATTGTATTTTAATAATTTACTTTCTGTAAATCACCCAGAGAGCTTCGGCTATGGAGCGGTATAGAAATGTTGGTAATAATAATAATAACAATAATAATAATAATAATACAAACAAGGGGCTGTATTCAGTGTTGTCTATAGGTTCTATTCAATGTTAATCTAACTTAAATCCCATTTATTTTAATGGGTCTACTGTAAGTAGGACTAACACTGCATACAACCCTTTGCCTTCTGAAAGTCTCCAAGTTGGGACACTGAATTTTCACCAATCTTCCTTACCCACTTACACCCCTAACCCTAAAATCCTACTTCTCATAGTTGGGGGTCTCATCAGTATGGAATAGGATATGGTACTGAGGATTGAATATGTAGAAGGGATTGGTGAAAACATTGTTCCTCAACTTGTGCAAGCAGAAGCAGTCTCTACTAAGGCAAAGCCACCATTGTACACTACACAGAATAGCTTTGTAAAGTTGGCAGACTCACTTTTGTGGGTAAATAAACAGTATGAAATAATGAATCAACAGATAGATTCAGAGAACTAGTTCATTTCTCAAAGTGTTTTGCCTTCTCCAGTCACCATAAGAATCTGGTAGAACTTGTTAATCTAAAGGAGTTGAACATGATGGACTCAGTATAATAACTTGTCAGATAAACTCAAACTTGTCCAATGAGCATTGGCTGAGGAATACATGGAACATTTTCCTCCTTCTAATGTTCCACTGTATTCCCAATACATAGCAACTACAAAACACAGTGCACAGTGTGTAAGTGTGTGTGTATGGGCAGCGGGGGAGTGGGGGGGGGGCAACGCTGATGCTCTGAATGCTTTCAAAGTGTTTTTGAACAGGTGCCTATTCTTCTTATAAGAGATTAAAGCAATATATTCTTCTATGGTATGTTGGTAGCAGTTGTAACTGCCTGTAGTAAGATTTTATGGAAATAAGCAAAATGCCCTACATCTTGATGTTCAGCACTTTGGGCCTGAACACTAATTCTTCTATTACTGATTTCAAATGAACATTAGGAGACAGGTTTTCTGATCACAGAAATGATGCTTATGATTACTAACATTAATAATAACATCTATTTTCTCATGTAAAAGAAGCAATTTATTTTCTCAACTGTGCAAGTAAAATGGAGTTATGCAATCTACCCCAACATCCTACTGTATTCAAATGAAGACATGTCAATAAATGCTTGTAGTTGGTTTTAAACTCCAGCAGTGGGCCTTAGTGCCAGGTGATTGGGGGGGGGGGGAGAAGACTACAATGTACTCTCATTGCCTTTCACCTGAAGGGCTTATATGCATCCACTCAGAGTGAAAGCACACCATTTGATACTGTTGCTTCTGTATACTTCAGTGAGGCCACAGGCAGCAAAGCAACACAAAATCAGACCTTGAGCTTATAAGCTGCCAGTTCTTCTGCACAATTTAAAATAAGACTCATTTCTTTTTTTACCCTGAGTGCTCATAAACAAGTTTTATAGTGCCTTCAACTAGAGTCTATTGTATATTTCTGGAGAATTACAAGTGGCTTGGGTTTAAACCTCTCTCCTAAGCCATCAGACAGAAGGAGAAAATGCTATAGCTTTAAAAAACAACAGAAAGGCTTCCCAAATTCCTTAAAAATCACATTTTTCTCATGTAATTCTGGTATTACATTCATATAACGGTAGACATATATAGAAATACACACACACACACACTACCTCTTAACCATGAATGATTGAGAAATGCCTTTTTTTGCCTAATTACTTATCTGCCACAGCACAAAATTTAAATCTGAACTTGGTAGTTTTAAGTTTTTAAGCTTTACATATTTTTTTATTTCAATTCAGTATTTCAGATTTTTTAATCAAAGCTCAGTTATATCCTGCACTTTCTGTTCTGACATTGACACTTATTCTATCCATCATATGCTCTTCAGTTTAAAGCATATGTACATGTTAACCTATACACTACATACAATTAAAATAGTTAAAAATAAATTACTCTTTTGGATTTGTCTGGAGAAATTGAGTTGAATTCACATTTTAATATTTTCAAGGCTTGCGATATCTAAACACTTGTTCAAGAAAAATAATAGACAAATCTGATTTATAAGCACAATAAATAGTCACATATATGCCTATGATTGATATATAATGCTCTCAGAACACATACTTGGTGTCACCTCTCTCCCTCCCTTCTCTACACCAGCCTTAAAGGATTTCTGCACCAGCCTAAAATCCTGCATTTAAAATGGGGCTTTCCACTTCTGTTTTAAATGCAGGATCACAACTGATTCCCTTTACACGCATTTCCTTCTCTGTAGATGGCCATTCCCATAGTGCTAAGTTTCCGTGAAGAGGCATTACACATGCTCCAGGTTCAGCGATACTTGCTCTTGGGTTCCTGCCCCTTTCCCTCCCCTTGCACATTACTGGTGGATGGGGACTGACACGCGGACAGCCCCCCACTGATCTCCCTGGGCCCCACCTCCCTCTTGCATGTTTTTGGCCAGTCCCTGCCACTCAGCCCCTCTGCTGCTCCTCCACTCTGCTGCCCCCCTTTGCTGCCACTCTGTTTTGAACAGGCAGGCTGAAAATGGCAAGGAGCCAAAATGGCGCAGGAGCGGGAAGGCTGAACACCCATCAGACCTTTGTCACCACCTTCGACATCATGACCACGCCCCCAACAACCACACTCAGAGCTTCATTCACGCTAGGGGAGAAATACATGGGGAGGACATGGCACTCCATTTGTGTATACCTGGACAAATACCCAATTTTTTCTGTTTGAGGAAAACACGGGATAGGTGGGAGTAAATAGTAGAATGATGACTGGACAACGACGACGTCATGTAATGTACCCGCACAATTCAGTGAGTGAGCGAGCAACCATGACTGCAATAAACTTGAGGTGTAGAGATCCCCATTGAGTTATCACTCTAGTCCTCAACCCCATGAAAACAAAACCTCTGTACATGTAACTGCTTTCACATATATTCTTCCCTTGTTAGCTCTGTCTTTTCTCTCTCCCATTTCCTCTGTTGTCTCCCTGCTCTGTTAAAATGGATGGAACCTATCTTTTTACTGTTATTTGGATAAAGCACCATGAACATAAAGTGTGCTACAAAGGTGCTACCAATAATGTTATCGCTCAGCCATCTCCACAATGGTGCAAAGCTGGGATGCGGGAAGGTCCCAGCCACAGAGACAAACTGAATCTATCACAGTTACGCACTTCCAACCTTTCTGGAATTTAGAAAATTAACATTTACAATTATCATTTAAATCTATTATGACTTTTCTATTTGTTCTCTGGCAGGGGTGGGAAACCTTTCTTTTCTTGCGGGCCACATTCCCTTGCAGATAATTTGTGAGGGGGGATGCATGCTGGAGGTGGGTGGGACCACTTCACCTTTCTCTCCCTCTTCCCCCTGCTCCTTCCTCCCTGTGCAGCAGACTGTGGGAGGAGGGACAGACAGATCACTGTTCCCAGAGGTTAGAACTGGTTGCTGCTTTATACTGAGTTGGACCATTGGTCCATCTAGCAGCCCAGTATTGTTAACACTGACTAGCAGCAGCTCTCGAGGGTTTCAGGCAAGATTCTTTCTTAGTCCTACCTGGAGAAGCTGGGGATTGAACCAGGGACCGTCTGCATGCAAAGCAGGTGCTCTAACACTGAGCTATGGCCCTTCCCCTGATTTTGAAATTAGGCAGAGGCTGCAGGTTGCTCATCCCTGTTCAGGGGAATCCCATCCAGTCAGGAAATATGAAAACAGCCTCTGCAAAAACCTTCTAATCAGTACAAGTGATTCTATGGGATCACTTCCTCCTTCACTTACAACTCAATCCCATCTTAAATATGCAATATACCTGAAGGATGCAATTAGTTCTGGAAACTATCCATCTATAGTCACCTGCTGTATCTAAGTCATGGGAGCTATACTCCAAAAAATCTGGAGGGCACTAGGTTGGGGGAAGTTGCTTTTAACCATTTCCCCTCCTTAGCTGTTTTAAAAACCAATCAGTTCTGCTCAGTGATTTGAAAGGGCCTTCTAATCAACACTTGTTACTTGTGGTCTCACATTTTCAGTAACTTTACTTTTTGTACCATCAGTGCTGAAAGTTCACACTGTCACCTTACTTCTTCTGTGTTTTTGTGTGATTGTTTCAGGCTTTTGTTCCTGAAAGTTTCAACTTCAATATAAAAGAGCTGCCTTCTTACAGGATTGCCAATGGTGAGCATCTTCAGAGGCAGCAGGTCTTTTTGACATGATTGCTTTTCCCAAAAGCAGGCTCAGGTTTTCCAGAAACTTCAGTGTGAGGGAGCCAGATTCAAAGAGAAGTGTAGAAAAGTGTAGAAGACGGTGAAAGAATAGGCCATTTGCATATGGATACTGCAGGCCTTATAAGATGATATGCAACGCGGTGCTAGAAGACTAAAGGCATATCTACACCAGCCTAAAATCCTGCATTTAAACCAGGGCTTTCTGCTTCCGTATTAAATGCAGGATCAGAGCGACTCCCTTTTTCACATGCCCCCTTTTCCCCTTCCTTCTCCCTGTATCTGAGTCTTCCGTTGTCTTTCATTGATCTCTCTCCTCTGCTTGCCGCGTTTCCTCTTTTCACAGAGGGAACGCAAGCAGAACACATGGAACACAACGGGGTAATCTGATAGCTCATTATCTGCAATCTATTTAAAAACAGAACAAAGGGCTTTCAGTTCAGGAGATGCCCTGAATGATCATGGGCCTCACCCTCACGTAATCACGTAAAGAGCCTGCAAACTTCCATGAAGAAGCAATCTCAATCGCAGGATAAAAGCTCAGTGTGAAGGAGCTCTCTGTATCTAATGTAGTTGGTGCATATTAGTGGACATTAAGGGTGCAATTCTATGCATGTTTAGACAGAAAAAAGTCCTACAATTCCCAGCATTTCCTGGCCAGCCATACTGACTGGGTGTCAGGTGGCTCACTACTTTATTAGCTACAAGGTTCCTTACAAATGCAAATCCTTGGAGACTGTCAGACTACAAAGGAAAACAGCTACTCCACATAATTTGTTGTTGTTGTTCAGTCGTTCAGTCGTGTCCGACTCTTCGTGACCGTGACCCCATGGACCATAGCACGCCAGGCCTTCCTGTCCTACTCCACATAATTACGAATATCAGTAGAGGAGCTGAGTGGGAATCAGAGACGTTGCCAGCAGTTTGAACAAGAACTTGCCAGGCAGAATAACTTGGGAGGGAATTACAGTTTATAACCTTACAGTTGTGCCCCCCTACATAAGCTATCATGCATAGCCAACTGGATGGAATGTCTGAGCTCCGCCTCTAACTTTTCCCACTTCGCTCTGCACCAGACTCTAGCAATCCTCAGGTCACATCCCTCACTCTCCTCCTCCTCTGAGACCTGGGTTCTCACGGGGGAGGAAAGGGGAGGGCCTTTAGGTTGAGCCATCTACAAGCCAAGTTCCTGAGAAGAACGCCTATCCACATCTGAGCTCACTAGGGAGGAAACCTCCCCCAGTTCTGGCTGTTCCCAATCTGAATCTGAGCTGCTATCTCCACATGCTCAGAATCATTCCCAACACTGGGGAATACTGGGAGTTGTAGGATGTTTTTTCTGTCTAAACATGCATAGGATTGCACCATCATCAAACGAAAAAGATGCAAAATGTTTTAGTCTTTGTCCTGACATACTGTAAGAGAATCTATACCTAAAATATTCTCTATTTTTAAAGAAACATCTGTTTTTAAACAAGGGCTTACCAGCAAAATACCCATTTAGGAATTGGTGTACACTGCCTTTTGGCATTGGTATCATTAGGAGCCCTTCATCTGGAAGAATCGTGAAGCTGTGTTCTGTTGCTTTACCTGATAAAAGGGAGTCCTCAGGGTATAGACCTATATAACTACACATAGTTGCATCTGCAGAGACAGCATGAGAAATTCTATTTACAAGTCCCACCTCTTGCAGGTTACAAAGGCCCTCCAGAGCATCTTGCCCAAGACCACCAGAAACCTAGACCTGGCACTGCTTATTAGAGATCAGCAAGAAATGTTTCCTGCAGTTAGTGTCCATTGCAGTGGCTGCACGGAAGTAATTTGCTTTTAATTATGGTCGAGACAGATTTACTTTGCAGCACCATTGAGTGATAAGCCAGCCTTTGCTTTTTTAGAATGTGAAACAGTTTATTGTGGGCAATGAAATCATAGAGCAGGGAAGCAAGCTGGGAAATGGATTTGCATATTATTTTGCCTAGAACTTCTGTGTGCAGATTATGAAGGAGGAATTAATGTGTGCTTTTACAACTATTCTGGATTGTCTGTGAGATGTGATTTAGTAGTTGAATAGTGAGGTGACTACCGCTGCTGTATTCAGTCCTGACATCAATTACTGGGGAAGCAGCACCAGGTAGAAGCAGCAGTGCTGCCTTTGGTTTGAAAAACTGCAGAGGAAGTTGTGCATAGCAGGCACAGAGACAGGAACTTCCAGTAAACATGCCCCTCCGTTAGCATTAGCTATAAGGGTTATGACAGAGGAGCACGGTCCACTGTGTGGCTTCACCTTGTCTCCAGAACAGAGCTGCCCTGAATTCATTTGCCCTATACCAGGGTAGGCAACCTTTTGGGGACAGTGGGCACATCTGGCTACTTGAGAAACTGTTGTGGGCACCACTACAAAATGGCTGCCATGGAAGATATGGCCAATCACAAAAGACAGCCTAACAAACAGACGGGACAAGACTCCCGTTCCCCCTCTTCTTTTTCTTGGTGGCTGGGTGCACTGCAGAGGAAAGCACTGCCTAGCAGCAGCCTGCCATCTTCATTTCTTAAGAATGACCCTGAGCCCCATGTGTGGCCCAGAGGCTTTCAGGGGAAATGGAGATGGTAGAAAAGAAAAGACAGAGGTGCTCAATTCCTACTTTGGCTCAGTCTTCTCCCAAAAGAGGGTCTATGAACCCCCTGGCAAAGGCAAAGTACAGACCGAAGGGGCAGTACTGTGGCTGCAAAAAAGGCAAATGCTATTTTGGGCTGCATTAATAGAAGCATAGCTTCCAAATCCCAGGAAGTACTAGTTCCCCTCTACTCAGCACTGGTTAGGCCTCATCTGGAATACTGTGTCCAGTTCTGGGCTCCGCACTTTAAGAAGGATGCAGACAAGCTGGAGAGCATTCAGAGGAGGGCCACAAAGATGATCAGGGGACTGGAAACAAAGCCGTACGAAGAGAGACTGAAAGAACTGGGTGTGTTTAGCCTTGAGAAGAGAAGACTGAGGGGAGAGATGATAGTGCTCTTCAAGTACTTGAAAGGTTGTCACAGAGTGGAAGGCCAGGATCTCTTCTCGATCATCCCAGAATGCAGGACACAGAATAATGGGCTCAAGTTACAGGAAGCCAGATTCTGGCTGAACATCAGGAAAAACTTCCTGACTGTTAGAGCAATACTACAATGGAACCAATTACCTGGGGAGGTGGTGGGCTCTCGCACACTGGAGGCATTCAAGACGAGGCTGGACAGCCATCTGTCAGGGATGCTCTGACCTGGATTCCTGCACTGAGCAGGGGTTGGACTCGATGGCCTTGTAGGCCCCTTCCAGCCCTACTATTCTATGCTTCTATGATTCTATGGTAATAGCTCCAGGCCCCCACTTGGCTTCCCAGCTGCCATGAAGAAAATGTGTTAATCTTTATTTTAAAAGTGGGAGGGGTAGGGCTCCTTGGTGGGGGCCAAGAAAGGTTTTTGGGGTACTCTGGTGCCTGCACACGCCACATAGCCTATCCCTACCAAGGATGGGGAATGTGTGGCCATCCAGGCACTGTTGTATTACAAATCCCATCAGCCCTGCAGCCCAACATCTAGAGGGCCACACATTTTCTTCCCCTGCCCTAAACTATGGGGCTAAAGGGCTAGGCTTTCATAAACGCGCATGAGGCCCTAGAGTGCTTCCAGATGAGGCTTTTATAGCACCATTGCCCTGCCTCATTCACAGCATGTTATGGGGGAGGGTCCAGATGATGTCTTCCACTCATAACCCTCCTGCATTTTCCCACTGCTTCTTCCACCTTTTTTCTTACCACATAAAATCCATTAAGGGAAAAAAGATGGAATTGCTCCACAATCTCTTCTGACTGTTAATGTCAGGAGCCTGCCATCTGGAAGCACCCACAGCCTAGGATGAATGAAGATGACCTTCTTTGTGGGTAAGTGCTAGTAGCTACCCCTGGTGAGTAACCAGAACAAGCCATCTTTTTTTGGAGCAGAAAGGCAGCATAGAAATTAAGAACAACTCCCAGCATCCCCCAGCCAGGGAGTTGAAAGACTTATTTCTGTCTAAACACGCGTAGGATTGCACCATAAATAAAAAAAATTAAACATCTGAGAAAGCAGGTTGTTCCCACAGCCCCCAGGATTAGAACAAATGGCATGAAACCATGTCTGGATAGTCTCTATAACTATGGGCTAAAAGTGGAACAGGAACTCTGGTGACACACAGGCCTCCTCATCCAGAGACAAGGCCGCTATATTGATCTGGTTTCAGTGGTAAATAAAGTAAAATTAAATATGCAAGGGTCATGTCTGCAAGGCTGCACATCAAGCTATTTTTTTAACTACATGAATCCACTAACGTTTAACATTAACAGGAAAACCTGTATTTATAAGGTGACCTAAAGTGTGGGGAAAGGTCTTTTGCAGAAAGATTATACTGTTCCTCGAATGAGTAAATGGGAAAATATTACTCTGGATTAGGCACAAGGAGTGGTAGCCAAAGCACACCCTACAGCCTGTCAATCTGCTCTTCCCAAACAGGGATACCCATTGTCTCATTCTAGGGACGTACGAAAGTCACTTACCTTTTCATGGATTCTGTTTGGGGGGGGGCGTTCCGTCCCTCCCCCCGGAATCCTCGACGGGGGGGGAGGCGATCTGGTCCTCCCCCCCCGGAATCCTCGACGGCTGGCTGTGCTCCGCAGCAGCTCTGTGGAGCACCCGGCCAGGCCCAGGCCAGGGCCGTCCACAGCCGGATTTCCGGCCATGGAGGGCTCTGGGTAAAAACAACAACAACAACACACGCATACGCAAATGGTGGCGGCTACGGCCGCCGCCATTTGCGTTCCTTATTTTTCTTCGTCTTAGTCTACGTAAATATTTACATAGACTAAGACAAAGAAAAGAAAGGGGAACGCAAATAGCGTACTGGGCACTATTTGCGTTCCCCTTTCTTGTCTTCATCTTAGTCTACGTAAATATTTACGTAGACTAAGACGAAGAAAAATAAGGAACGCAAATGGCAGCGGCCATAGCCACCGCCATTTGCGTACACGGTTTTTTTTTTTACCCAGACGTGATAGGCTACGTAAGTCTTTACGTAGCCTATCATGTCTATGGGGGAAACAAACAAACAAACAAACACAGATTGCAAATGGCGGTGGCGGCAGCCAGTTGGAAGACCAGCCGCCACCGCCTCCACCACCGAAGCCGCCGCTGGAGCCGCCGCCGTCTAAAACATCCGCCCCAGGTAAGTCTCGTCCTGGGGGGGGGGATCCGCAGGGGGCGGGGGGGTGGCAGGCCATTCCGTGATGGATTTCGGGGGGCCGAATGCACTGGCATTCGGCCTCACCAAGAGCCATCGCGGAATTCTCTGACATCCCTATCTCATTCGCTCATTTACCAAGTACCTTTGGCTGCAATAATCACCAATGAAAGGCAAATAGAGCATATGTTGCTCATGAGGTTTGCTTAAGTTAATGGTGCAATTGGTCATTAGTGTGACTAATGGTAATGGGCCCCTTCTGATGAATTATTTGTTCAAAAGGCTCCAGCTGCTTCAGCTTGGCATAAGCCAGTCAGGTATAACATATCTAGTTATTACCGGATGTTTTAGAAAGTGATTTTTATTGGCACTGAAAAATATTTACGTCTTGGAATGTCTTAGCCATTGGACATGAGCTAGTATTCTAGGTAGCTGGGAAGTGTTGTTTGGGTGGTAGTTATTGTAGCAACAGCCAAATTCAATGTATGTCTGGTCAGAAGTAAGTGCCATTAGTTCATAAGAATATAAGCAGAGCCCTGCTGGATCAGACCAAGGGTCCATCTAGCGCAGCATTCTGTTCACACAGGGGCCAATCAGCTGTCAACCAGGAACCCACAAGCAGGGCATGAGTGCAACAGCACCCTCCTGCCCATGTTCAGGAACTGGTGTACATAGGCTGGCTGCCTCTGGTACTGGAGGTAGCACGTAGCCATCGAGACTAGTAGCCATTGATAGTCTTTTCCTCCAGGAATTTGTCCAACCCCCTTTTAAAGCCATCTAAATTGGTGGCTTTACTGGGGCTTACTCCCAGGTAAGCAGATACCGGATTGCAGCCTGAAAATTATTTTTGTGAGAAAGATACCAACAATACCAACTCCTTCCTCAGGTGTTCTTCCCATTCATTTTTGTGTGTTTTATTATTTCTCACTATCATCTGTTTGTTCAATCCCTTGCCCTGCCCAACCTCATCTTACTGCATCTTGAGCTTTTCTTTTGTGTTTAGGCCTCCAGCTCCACCTGCCAAATCCCTAGCACCTTTCCTATTGCCTTAGTTGGCAACTGTGCCTTTCCTGCGTCTACTTCCAGGTTATATACCTAGCTACTGGTTCAAGCTTAATTGGGTTCATCTAAGCAACTTCTCCATTTTGTGCCAAAGTCATATATTTGGGTAACCTTTTATATTTTGGTAATAAAGCTTGCATCCTTTGATTTAAGTCTTAACTCTGTGCTGGTAGCTAATATCCCCCTGGTTTAAATGTAAAGTGCAACCTCCCCGTGACACATCTCTTCTGTTAGCCCAAGATCAATACTTGGGCAGTTACATGAGTACACTTGTGTATCAAGGTAGATATGTGACATGAAACACGTGGTAACAAGATTGTCCTCATGGAGGCTAGAGACAGAGGCTAATTTGTTTCTTTCTGAGTTTTCTTCTGTAAAAAGAGAACGCAATCACAGCTTGTAGGCTGCATACTCCTACTACTTTCACTTGCTGGAGAACAGGTGTTTAACCACAGGCAATAGCTAAACTACAGAAATATGTATGTACATCAGCCAAAACGATGTTATCTCTCAAGCCACTTCCAACTCTGTTTTATGTTTATGTTGTTTCTTTAGAAATTATGTTTCTTTAGAATCCAGCTCCCCAGAGTCCGTGGTGGAATGGAGCAATCCCCCCCCCCGCAGATCCCCCCTGGGACGGAGCCTACCTGGCAGTGGCAGGGCCTCCGACGGCGGCTCCGGCGGCTCCAGGTCATCTTCCGGCTGCTGCCAGGCTGCAGCTGCAAATGGTGGCTGCTACGCCGGCCGCCATTTGCGTCCCTGCCAAGCCGTGAT
This sequence comes from Heloderma suspectum, assembly GCF_057233095.1. Lineage (NCBI taxonomy): Eukaryota > Metazoa > Chordata > Lepidosauria > Squamata > Helodermatidae > Heloderma > Heloderma suspectum. The sequence continues at coordinate 62,077,246 of NC_139461.1, forward strand.
AGGCTACATAAGTATCTACGTAGCCTATCACGGCTTGGCAGGGACGCAAATAGCTTAGCGGCCGCCATTTGTGTCCCTGCGGAGGCCATTTGCGTCCCTGCCTTTTGCCATGATAGGCTACATAAAGATATACGTTGCCTATCACTGCCTCCGCAGGGACGCAAATGGCGGCCACTATGGCAGCCGCCATTTGTGGCCGGCGCAGCCCAGCAGCAGATGGAAGTCCGGCTGCGGGAGGCTGGGGAGGATTCCGGGGGGAGGGACAGAGCGCCTCCCACCCACCGTGGATGCCCCGGATCGGAAAGGTAAGTACATTTCGTACATCCCTATGTAGGAAGCAGAAGATTATTTAGTAGAATATACTTAGGCTGGTGCTACAATATACCATTGTACCAAAAATAGTTTCTGAGCTGGAAAGTCATTGATTCTTTCTTTGTTGTCTTGAATTTGATCACAAGCCTGACCAGTCCTAATCATACTTGCTCAGAAGGAAGTCCCAGTGCATTCACATAAGTTTGTTTGGAATTACACTCATGCAGCGGAATACCGTGCATGTTCGCTCAGAAGCAAATTCAACTGTATTCAGTGGGGCTTTGTCCTAGGTAAGTATGTACAGGACTGCAGCTTTAATCTATGTGGTTTGCTTTAAAAATGTGTTTAGGTTTTTCTGGGGCCTTCTGATGAAGGTGGATATACCATAAATTTGGTACACTGCTTTCTAAGGATGGAATCTGATACAATTTCCTTGGAACTAATCCCATAGAACTCAATGAAGGTTATTTCCGAGTATAGTGAATTACTTTTACATAGTATAGTAAATTACTTTAGGTGCAACCTATGGGTTGTGCTCCCGTTAGAAGGAGCCTAGGAACATGGAGGCTTGTATCCAAGGCCACGCTGGGCTGCTGCCAGAAGGGCAGGAGGAGCAGAGGCGTTTTTCACGTCTCCTTCCTTCTCAGTGACAGGAAAATCCCCAAGAGCTGTCAGAAAACTGTCTGGATGCATCAGTCTCCTGGGGCAGACATCTCAATGAGCCCCCTCCCTGACCCTGCAGAGGCTCCGAGTCCCAGCGAGTCTAAACCCCACCAGGTAGTGATCTGCCCATGACAACACAACTACAGAAAGTTCCTCCACTCCCAGTTTACCATCATTCCACTGTACACAGAAAACCAGATCCAGAGTGTGCCCTGGTAAATGAGTGATTGCCAAGGAGGCCATGAAGTCCTGAGGCTCTCCCATCGAGGTGGCCTCAGCATGCATGTTGAAGTCCTCCAGAACCAAAACCAAGTCCATCCCAGCTATCTCAGGGAGACTGAGCAGTGGGGTGGGCAGTACACCAACAGAATCCCTAATCTGTCCCGAACACCCACCTTCAGATACACACACTATGAAACTGGAAGAATGCAGGATGGGGCACCTGGACAGGCAGGCAGATCTGACTCCCCTCCCCTTATATCTTGTCTGCTGCAATATGGAGAACCCAGTGGGGCAAACCTGGGAAGGATTTACTCACATCCAACCGGGTCTCCATGATACAGGCCAGGATCAAGTCTTGGATGGCTGCTGTTTTCCCGTTCACTGGCCTGGCATTCAGCAGCAGGGCCTTCCACCCAGACGGACTGTCACCAGGGCTGCTCAGGCTCTCTGATATGGAAGACAGCTCGACTGGATAACGTGATCCCTTTGAGCTACTAGATCCAGTCCATGTTGGCATGAACACGGAGAATTCTGTGCCACGCCACCACTTCCAGTAGAGTTACTGTTGTATATAGATATTATTTGTGGGAAAGTACAAAGCAAAACAGCAAGAAACCCTTTTCATGTAAAAATTCAAGGTCAGCAAAATCTGTCACTGAAGTTATGAATAAAACTCCCACATGACTGTTAAGAGCTTGAAACATTGACATCAAACCATAAGGTCAAGGTTATGAAGTTGGCGCTCAAAAGTAGGGATAGCCGAACTCATCGCAGTCCAAGCGCAGTGGGCACTCGAGCAGCTGCTGCTGCCGCCCGCCTGTGCAAACCAGGCTGCGCGAGCCCCTGGAGAGCTTGGTGAGCTGTCCAGGAGCATGGCACAGCTGCCCACTCCTCTAAGCGAGACGCCACCTTTTATGCAAGACGGGGCTCTATTTTTTGTGCACATTAAGAGGCCTCTAGTGTTGTAGAACTGGCCCTTTCCAGCCACGTTGTGCACAACAATGAATCTACGAAAATATAGAGCCCCATCTTGTGTAAAAGGAGCTCTGTATTTGTACTGGGGGTGGGGTGGGGAAAGGGTCGCTCCTGTCTCCCTCTCCCATCCCGGGCCAGCTATGCGGGGGCACTGGCTTGTCAGGAGGAGGAAAGCGAGAGGGGCTTCCCTCTTGCCTCCCTCCTCCCATCAAACTGCTGCCTTTGTGTAGCTGGGATGAGGGGAGGAAGGAAAGGATTGCTCTTCCCCCCTGCCCCCCATGAGCTGTGTGCCAGGAACTATATATATATATATATACACACACACACACATATACATACAGTACTGTGCAAAAGTCTTAGGCCACCACCAGCTTTGTTGTTTTAGCAAAGTTTTAATGACCATCCATGATTATTTTTCAGTCTGTGTATTAAGATACAAACAGAAAATACAGGAAATATGTACAGGCAAAAGTCAGTATTTAGTATGACCTCCCTTGGCTCTAAGGACATCTTGAACTCTTTTGGGGAGACTGTCCTGAATTTTTCTGATGTAATCTTCTGGTATATTATACCAGGCTTCTTTCAGCACTTCTCAGAGTTCTTCTTTAGATGTAGATTGTCTTTTATTTCTTTCTCTGTCCAGGTGATGCCATACTGCCTCTATAATATTCAGGTCTGGACTCTGTGGAGGCCAGTCCATGACTGTCGGTGTTTTATCAGCTGTTTTCCTCGCTAAATATGATTTCACTGCATTAGCAGTGTGCTTGGGATTGTTATCATGCTGAAAAATGAAACCATTCCCAATTAGGCACTTTCCAGAAGGAATGGCATGATGAATTAAAACTTGTCTGTACTTTTCAGCATTCATGATCCCATCAATACGGACAAGATCGCCAACACCACTGGCAGAAATGCAGCCCCAAAGCAGGACAGACCCTCCACCATGTTTCACTGAAGGCTGCAAGCACTCATTCATCCATCTCTCTCCAACTCTTCTTCTCACATATTGTCAACGATTGGACCCCGAAATTTCAAACTTGGATTCATCACTCCATAATACTCTTTTCCACTGATCCTCATTTCAATCTTTGTGAGCTTTAGCATATCTTAGCCTTTTCACCCTGTTGTTGGTCAGTCATTAAGTCGTGTCCGACTCTCCGTGATCCCATGGACCATAGCATGCCAGGCCTTCCTGTCCTCCGCTCTTTCCTGGAGTGTGCTCAAGTCCATATTCATTGCATCGGTGATGCCATCTAGCCATCTCATCCTCTGCTGTCCCCTTCTCCTTTTGCCTTCAATCTTTCCCAGCATCAGGGTCTTTTCCGGGGAAATTTCTCTTTGCATTAGGTGGCCAAAATATTTGAGCTTCAGCTTCAGTGTCCTTCCAGTGAACACAGGGTTGATTTCCTTTAGGATGGACTGATTTGACCTCCTTGCAGTCCAGGGGACTCGTAAGAGTCTTCTCCAGCACCACAGTTCGAAAGCATCAATTCTTCGGCACTCAGCCTTCCTTATAGTCCAGCTCTCACAGCCATACATTACTACTGGGAAAACCATAGCTTTGATTATACGGACCTTTGTCGGCAAGGTGATGTCTCTGCTTCTTACTATGCTGTCTAGGTGTGCCATAGCTTTCCACAAAAGTGGTTTCTTGGCTGCTACCCTTCCACGAAGACCATTCCTGGCCAGGCGCCTGCTGTTACTCTAGTGTAAGGGGAGATCACACTAAATACTTGCCACTTTAGCCTATGGAAGCTGTTTTTTCTGATTTTTTTTTTCTATTGTTGAATACTGCATACAAATTTCCTGTATTTTCTGGTTGTATTCTAATGAAGAGAGTTAGAAATAATTATATATGGTTATTATACCATTGCTAAAACAACAAATCTAATGGTGGCCTAAGGCTTTTGCACAGTACTGTATGTGTGTGTGTGTGTGTGTATATATATATATATATATATATATATATATATATATATAAAATCTTGTGTGCACAGTGTCAATGGGCAGTCTGTGTCCATATACTTATATGCAAAAAGTGCTGTGAATCTTGCGTATATGGGGGATTCATGGCACTTTTTATGTATAAGTCTGTGTGTGCACATAGCGTACACAAAAAGTGCCGTGAAAAAGTGTGTACACAAAAAGTGCTGTGAATCCTCCATATACGCAAGATTCACTGCGCTTTTGTGTGTGTAAGTCTATGGACACAGACTGCCGATCACCAAGTTTTTTAAAAAACATGGAGATCATGGCAGAGGTGGATGGTCCTGGGTAAGTTGCGGCTCCTTGCTGAGGGTGGTCCGGGGACCAGCGAGCAGGGGGGAAGGCTTGGCAGGCACAGCTTGGTGGGCATGTGCCGTCCAACGAATTTGCAGAGTGAAACGGGCAACCATGCCACCCCTATTCAAAAGTCTTGAGTCCAGCCCTGCAGAAACAGAAGCTTGATATAAAAACGTAGATGTTTGGGGATCTGCTTACTAGTGTTTTTGGCACAATGCAGTCCTTGAAACTTTCAAAGAAAGAAAATAAAAATTTCTTAGAAGTGAAAATTAGCATTGTTATGATTTATAACTATCTGGCACTTGATTTATACCAATGTTAGGCTTTCACAGGTCACCTAAAACTGCATAATGTTTGAACAATAGAAATGACTTGCATTATTGTTTAACTGAGATAGCTTTCTAGGTTACTGTATTTGTGCACATAAATGCTTCAAGAAATAATTCATTGGTGAAAAAGGCATATAGATCTTCTGTATGATCATTTATATAAGTAATTGTTTTCACTTTTTCTTTTTGTAATTTCTTTTGTAAAGGTGCTTGGACAGGTTCGTGCAACTTCTTCCATACTGGGCCCTTGCCCCCCATGGCTAATAAAAACCAGCAGGGAGGGAACAGCCTCAAGGGCAAGGGAGGTGATTAATGCTTCCTTGCAAGAGGGAGTGGTTCTGGGCCACCTGAAAGAGGCAGTAGAGAGACCACTCCTGAAGAAAACCTACCTAGACCCGGAAAACCTTCATAATTATAAGCTGGTTGCAAATGTTCCGTTCCTGGGCAAGGTCCTTGAACAAGTGGTTGCCAATCAGCTCCACTCTTGGATGAGACCAATTATTTGGATCCATTTCAATCAGGGTTCAGGCCTGGCTTTGGCACAGAAACATCCTTGGTCACCTTGTATGATGACCTATGTCAGGAGAAAGACAGGGGAAGTTTGACCCTGTTGATTCTCCTTAATCTCTTGGCGGCTTTCAATACAATCGATAAAGGTAGCCTTCTGGGGTAGCTCTCCAAGTTGGAAGTGGTAGGCACTGCATTGCAGTGGTTTTGCTCCTACTTGGAGGGTCAGCTCCAGAAGGTGGTTTTGAGGAACACTACTCGACCCCTTGGATTCTCCAATATGGGGTTCCACAGGGGTCAGTCTTGTCCCCCATGCTGTTCAACATCTACATGAAACCATTGAGTGCGGTCATCCAGAGTTTTGGAGTGTGCTGTCATCAGTGTGCTGATGGCACGCAGCTCTATTTCTCCTTTTCAACTTCTTCAGGTGAGGCTGTGGATGTGCTGAATCAGTGCCTGGTTGCAACAGTGGACTGGATGAGGGCCAATAAACTGAAGCTCAATTCAGACAAGATTGAGATGCTGTTGGTATGTGGTTCTGTTGACCGGATGGAGGGTGTTCAGCCTGTTGTGGATGGGGTTGCACTTCCCCTGAAGGAGCAGGTCCACAGCTTGGGGGTCCTCCTGGAACCATCCTTGTCACTTGAGGCTCACGTGGCCTCAGTGGCACTGAGTGCCTTCTATCAGCTTCAGCTGGTGGCCCAGCTATGCCCCTATCTGGACAGGAATAACCTGGCTTCAGTTGTCTATGCTCTGATAACCTCCATGTTAGATTAGAGCAATGCGCTCTATGTGGGGCTGCCTTTGAAGACAGTTCAGAAACTGCAACTCATGCAAAATGCAGCGACCAGATTGATAACTAGGACTAGAAGGTCCGCACATATAAGACCAATTCTGGCCCACTTGCACTGGCTGCCTGTATGCTTCCGAGCTCAATTCAACATGTTGGTGTTAACCTATAAAGCCCTACACAGTTTGGGACCACAATACCTGACGGCACGCCTCTCCCAAAATGAACCTACCCATACTCTACATTCATTAAAGGTCCTCCTCCAGGTGCCTCCTCCAAGGGAAGCTTTGAAGGTGGCAACGAGGGAGAGGGCCTTCTCAGTGGTTGCTCCCCATCTGTGGAATGAGTTCCCCAATGAGGTCCACCTGGCGCCAACATTGTTATTTTTTCGGTGCCAGGTTAAGACCTATCTATTTTCCCAGGCATTTGGCAGCACATGATAAGTTTTTATTGGTCCTGGATGTGTCTTTAGTTATGACTGACCGTTTGAAGTTGTTTTTAGTTATATGTTGTTTATGTATATTGTCTGTGTGCTCTTATGTAAATGGCTTTTAAACTTTATATATTGTATTGTTTTAACTTCTGTAAACTGCCCAGAGAGCTTCGGCTATGGGGCAGTGTAGAAATGTAATAAATAATAACAACAACAACAACAATAATAATAATAAAGAAAAACCTGTAAACTGTTTTTAAGTATTTGGGGCAGTTGTAGTTCTGAATTGTCTTTCATAAAGTAATTGCATATGCCGGGGGCGGCAATATGCAGTCCCTACTGCTCCCCGAATTTTTTTTTAAAAAATTAATGACAAAATGGCATCCGTGCTTGAAAACAAGTTATTTTTACCATTTCGGTGCTCTGCAGTGCTATGGCCAACATTTTTAATTGTTTTATTTTTTAATTAATTTTTTCAGCACCCATTCATTCATTCATTTTCTTAATCGCCGGTTACCCGGCCACTCTGGGAAATGTACAATAATACAATTTAAAAACAATAAAATCACAAATTAAAATATCATTTTCTAAAATTTCCCTAGCCCACCCCAAATGCCTACCTGAACAACCAAGTTTTCAACGCGTGACGGAAGCTCATTGAAGAGGCGGAAGCTCACCCACGAGGGGTGCGGCCCACAGGAGGAGTTCGGGGAAGGGCAAAATGCCCTCCCCCCAGACATACTACAGTTGTTCACCCCTGGTATAAGCCAAGGGTACGCTTGTCTTTCTCCTTGAAAAATTGCTTTTGATTGACACTAACTACAGAACAGTGCTGTCAGGAACTGTGTCAATGTCACCTTCAAATGATTAAAGGCACATCAATTTCACTGGTAACCACATGTTTTTAGGGCTTTCCTGGGACTGCTAAAGTGAAATTGATATGCAATCAACCATTCAATTGTGGACCTTGATGGAAAGCTTAAACTATAAGTTCTGAGACTGTAGTTGATAAAAATTGTCATCTCAAGAGATGACAATACACTTTTGTAACCAAAGATGACTGACTCTAACAGGTCAGCAAGTGCCTCCTTTTCAGAGAATGGGTGCCAAAAATAATACAGAAAACAGGAGTCTGTTGCATCGGTTCAGCCCCTAAAGTTGAAATCCTATACTCAGGAATAAGGCATATTGTATTCAGTGGGATTTGTTTACTTTGTGAGTGAGAAAGGAAGTCTTACTTTTCTGAAATTGTAGCCTGAAAGCAAGATTTTAAAGTCACCTTTTCTGCCATGCTGCAATACTGACCTCTGCTGAGTAGTTATAACAAATGGCATATCATCAGCCATCCAATCTTTCTGAAACAGAAAATCACAAAAGGATTTCAATGGCAAACTCTTGTAGAAATTGCCCTTTTTGACTCAGTGACTGGGTCTGCACCATCACCGCAGCCCACTATACCATATTTAAGCCACAGTGGGTTGCAGTACGTGCTGGTGGACATTGTGAATATTCACGCTTTGGCAGGAGATTGCCATGGTTTGTTGTATTGTCTGAGCCCAGGCAGAAAGGGTTGTTTGATGGCTAAGCAACCCTCAAATAACCCATAATCTGTTGTAGGGCTATTTGAAGGTTGTTTAACAGTCGAATAACCCCTGCTGCCCAGATTCAGATGACATGGCAAACCACGGCAATCCCTTGCCAAGGGCTGAATATTCAAAATGGCCACCAGTATGTGCCACAACCCATCATGGCTTAAGTAAGCCACTGTGGGCTGCAGTGATCATGCAAATCGGCGCAGTGAGAATAAGAAATTCCCAGTAAATGAAAAGCTGTAACTAAGGAGATGGTATCAACTTCAATAAAATAGCTGAGCAATGCAGAATCACATGCTGGACTCCAGGTCACTTCCTAGATGCAACATTTTCATACAGAGGCAGATCGCCACATAGATGTATATCCCCTGAGAGGATTCCTCACCTCCACCTGCCTCTGAAGTTGTCTGCTACTAGTGCTGGCTAACCTTCAAGTAGAACATAACTTTCCTACCATTGCAAAAACAGCCACCACACTCTTCTTGTGATGAATGAACTGGAATTACAATCTGAGTTCCAGGGAGTTGTTAAAGAGCCCATTTCCACAGGATAGTTGCTTCCATATTAGGCGACTCCCAGATAATTAGTCCACATCAGATGCCTCAATATATTTGGTGACCAGCTTGCTTGTTTCCGGTATAATGTCTACCTAATGCTCAGCTTTAATACATGCCACAACAGAGTTAGTAAGCAATGCAATCACAGCATAAGAAGCCTAATCCTATGAATACTGTACATGCAATACAAGTATGCAGTGTGGCAGTAACAAACCTGCATATCTAGGGGCCAAAGTCAAACTACACTTGAATTTACATATGTGTAATTTATCCTTGTCTGTTTTCTCTTTTCTTTTTGTGGAGGTGGCAAGACCGGCACAGGGGAGATAGGCAGAGGGAGAACATTACTTGTTTCTTTTCCGAAATGGAGGGAAAAGCAGTTTGAAGGGATTTTTAATTAAAGGGGGAAAAAGCAAGAAGCTCCTCTCTCTGTGTGGGTCTTCGACTGCAGGTTGCACCATCCATTTTGTGAAAACAAACCTTCAGGGAAAAGTGACAAATGACTCCGCCTCATGCATCTGTTTGGGCGTCAGTGTTTGACTACCAATTTAAATATCGCCATCCTGAAAATCAATAAAATGTGCAAATAAAACAAAAGAAACAGCACTTTGATATGATTTAAGAGTTAGAAAACACTTTTCTCTGTCACGGTTCCTCATAAGAATATATAAACAGTTTTTAGCTGTGATCAACAGAACTGTAAAAGCTACCAAACAAGTTGACAGTTGAACAAGTGAGGTCAAATTTTTGACTTACACAAAACATCCATCCCACAGAAAGGAAGGGTTGTTATTTCTGAACTATACAGAAGTAATTCAAGATATTTTAAGGCACCAAGGTGGTTTTTGAACCAGGGCCTCCAGCAGCCTGTCTTCACTTCAGCACCTTACTTTCTGCTCTGGTCCCTCAGTAAAGCCAGCAGATCACCGTGGAGCAAGGGTCCAGAGATTACTATGGATCTAGGTTGCAGTTGTAACCTGAATAAAGCTAGTTGCCCCCATCTCTTCGACATTGTCAGGTGACCCCACAATAAGGGCACGTCAGGAGCTCAAGTCCCACTGAGTTCGTCCTAGAAAAGTCAATATAAAACTGCAGCGTAAATTGTATTTCTGGAGAGAACCTGCCCACTCATTCATTCTGGTATGATGAGCAGCTTGCACTCTCAATATATATTCTTTTGAAAGAAAATGCTGGTGGGCACAAAAAGCTGGAAGTAGAGAGGCTGCTGAATACGTTTCAAGTCCTGCACAATGAACTCTTTTCCATCATTTCTGAGGAGAGCAGGAAGAGATATTGATAACTAGACTGAGGGCTGAACATCTCTTTAAGCAGAGCGGGAGCCCCTAACTGGAGTGCAAGAACTCAACATGCCAGCAGACACCGAGTATGAAGCAAGAGTCCTGCAGCCTTATCCTATGTATGTTAACGGATCTCCATGACTTTATAGGTTTATATCCCAACTTTCAACCATGTAAGTGCTCAATATGGCTTCCATATGCAGATGTTCCACCTTAAAACAAAGCAACAGCCTTCCTCACCCTAGGAGTGATAATATCCCTTTGGGGTTCTGGCTGTTTTGGCCTTGGCAAGAGCAAGGCCTTCCTTGAGCAAAACCTTCCCTGAAGGACCCATCCCCCAGACCGAATCCAGAAGTGGAACAATATCCTTGTCAGGGCCGCTGCTGTCACACCGTTCTTCCCTCAGATTTGATGGCAGTGAAATTCTCACAGGAGAGGGATTGACGGAGCTGCTGCCCTCCCTCGGTGCATTCCTGGCAGCTCTGGCTGTCTTGGCCTTGGCAGCGGGGCAGAGAGCAAGCCCTCCCTGAAAGCAAGTAACTTGTGCTTAGGATTACACCTTTACGTGGCTGTCAAAGGGTGTTTAATGTATTTTACTGTTAATTCTTTTTTATGTTTAAAACTAAAACAAGATTGTAACATTCCAATAAATAGGTTGGGTAGGCAATTCTGATCAATAAAACAACAGCCTATAAGTAGCAGAATATAGTTTCTGAGCTGTATCGTGGAATAGTTAAACCTGATTAGATGTAGCGAATGTTTAGTTCTAACTAAACTGTAGATTTAGTTGTTAGTCAAGGTTAATAATTCAAACTATAGTTTAAAAACAGTTGCAGACAGTTGTAGATCTTCTGTTCCACATTCATACAAGTACCCTGTGCTGCGCAGCCAACTGTGGCTTCAAAGCACCGTGCATGTGGAGGAAGAAAATGCATTCTTTCAGTCATTAGACGTGACAATCTGCACATAGGTAATTTTGTACACTGAAGTGACCCATGTTGGATAAAGTGCTCTTCACTCAGAATAACTGTGCACCAGAGAGAATATCTTTCAGCATGTTTACTATTCAGTCTGCATTTGCATAATCTTCTAGCATAATCTTGTTAAAAGAATGATTAGTAAATTTCAGAGCAGTCAGGAGTATGTTATGATGACTTGCATCATATAGGCTATAAAATACCTACCTTAAGTCTTATATAATAGGAACAAGTCATGTTTTTTGCATTTAAAGGACATTTGAAAGACAGGAGGGCTTCTTTTTTGGAATAGCTCTTCCCATATATGCTGAGCTCAAGCCATAAAAGGCTTTACAGTTCATAGCAAACATCATGAATTGGCAGCCAGTGCACTTAATGAAGAACTGAGCAAATATACTTTTTTGAGCTGATAAAAGACTGCCATCAGATGTAGCTTCCAAACCATTTCCCATTTCCTGGGGTTGATAGGAATTATAGTTCAAAACATTTGGAGGGCACAAGGTTGCCTAGCCCTAGATGATCCTGGAGGCTACAAGTGAAGGCTGCCAGGCTTCCCCTCTCTCTTCTTGGATCTAAGAAAGATCAAGCTGCATATGTGTACATTATAGAAAGCACTCCTGGCACAGCTGTAACAAGGGCTTCCATATGCAGCTTGGGATCAAGGCGAAGGCCCAGACTCAGTACCTGGCATCTTTGCTTAACCAGTCAGATTACAGGGCTGGGAAAGACCTCCACCTGCCTGAGTTCTTGGAGATATTTTGTCAATCACAGTAGAGAATCCTGGGCTTGATGGACCAGTAGTTTGTCTTGGTATAAGTCAGCTTTGTACGTTCAAAATGTTCAGGACACTCCCAAGACCACCCACCGGATCCACCAGGTATAGACAGCGGTGTAGTGGTGGCAGGTTGTACCGGGGCTTCACTTTGGCACTTTTTTTGAAGTCAGCCCCCAGCCGGGTCGCAGCCTGCTAGGGAAGGAGGAAGGAGCAGAGGGAGTGCGGGTGGCTGCCTCTTATTTATTATTATTTATTTATTACATTTATTAATCGCCCATCTGGCTGGTCACCCAGCCACTCTGGGCGATGTACAACATATAATAAAACAGTTTAAAACAATAAAATTTACAATAAAAACATTTTCTAAAATACCCTAAAATACCAAATGGCTGCCTGAACAACCACGTTTTTAATGCATGGCAGAAGCTCATTAAAGAGGGGGCATGACAGCCAAAGGGAGCAAGCGAACGAGAGAGGGAGCCTGAGGGAACTCTGCAGCCTCCTCTCGCCCCCCTTCTCCTCCTCAGCTCTTGGCTTCTCTGCCCGTCCCTGCTCTGTGCCTGCATGGCTGGCGCTGCCCTCATCTCCTGCAACACTGGCCACCTGTTCAGGGCTGCTGCTACTGGCCATGGCAGCAGTAGGGGGGGGGCTGCCACCATTATTTACTTATGGGAGAGGCAGGTGGCTGGTTTGTGCCAGTTTTAGGATTTATCACACAATCCTATGCATGTTTACTCAGAAGTCAGTCCCACTATGTTCAGTTGCCAATTGGGCTTTCTCCCAGGTAAGTGTGCGTGGGACTGCAGCCTTAGCTGCCTTCCCAAGATCTCTGTAAATGGAATTCGAAATAAACACCCATTGGATTGCACTGTTAATTCTTGAACATTGATTTCTACAGTAAGCAGAATTGCCAAATGCAACCTGCTCAGTCAGCTACTTTTTGGTACAAGGTTGGCATGTATCTGGGCAAACCAGCCCTTGAGGAGGGAAGGGAAACAGAAAAAAATCAGTTGGGTGGAGAGGAAAAAGAAGGTGTAAGGGTGTGTGTGTGAGATTCAATCCAGCTGGATGTGTGGACGTTTCTGTTGCAGGACGGGGGAGATATAATGGAGCTTAGGAAAGGCTAGTGGGTAATGTTTGGGTGCTAAGGGAGTGTGCAAGGGGGCTGCTTAAATGAGAAGGGATCTGCCCATGAGGGCTGAGTCGAGAGGGTGAAGCGTCCATAGAGTATCATATTTTGAAAACCTAAAAAGTTTGTGTTTGAGTGAGTGGGTGAAAAAGATTAACACCCCTGCATTTTTTCAGCTGTTAAAGTGCTGCATTCAATATGCCAACAAATCTGGAACACTCAACAGTGGCCACAAGACTGGAAAAGGTCAGTTTACATTCCAATTCCAAAGAAGGGCAACGCCAAAGAGTGTTCAAACTACCGCACAATTGCACTCATTTCACATGCCAGCAAGGTGATGCTCAAAATCCTACAAGCTAGGCTTCAGCAGTATGCGAACCGAGAACTACCGGAAGTACAAGCTGGGTTTCGAAGAGGCAGAGGAACTAGAGATCAAATCGCCAACATTCGCTGCATCATGGAGAAAGCAAGAGAATTCCAGAAAAACGTCTATTTCTGCTTCATTGACTACGCTAAAGCCTTTGATTGTGTGGATCACAACAAACTGTGGCAAATTCTTAAAGTGATGGGAGTACCAGACCACCTTACCTGTCTCCTGAGAAACCTGTACGAGGGTCAAGAAGCAACAGTAAGAACCAGACTTGGAACAACCGATTGGTTCAAAATTGGGAAAGGAGTACGACAAGGCTGCATATTGTCACCCTGCTTATTTAACTTCTATGCAGATTACATCATGAGAAATGCCGGGTTGGATGAATCACAGGTCGGAATTAAGATTGCCAGGAGAATTATCAACAGCCTCCGATATGCAGACGATACCACCCTAATGGCAGAAAGCGAAGAGGATCTAAAGAGCCTCTTGTTGAGGGTGAAAGAGGAGAGTGCAAAAGCTGGTTTGAAACTCAACATTAAAAAAACGAAGATCATGGCATCTGGCCCCATCACTTCCTGGCATATAGAAGGGGAAGAAATGGAAGCAGTGGCAGATTTTACTTTCTTGGGCTCCAAGATCACCGCAGACGGTGACTGTAGCCATGAAATTAAAAGACGCTTTCTCCTTGGGAGGAAAGCTATGGCCAACCTAGACAGCATAGTAAGAAGCAGAGACATCACCTTGCCGACAAAGGTCCGTCTAATCAAAGCTATGGTTTTCCCAGTAGTAATGTATGGCTGTGAGAGCTGGACTATAAGGAAGGCTGAGCGCCGAAGAATTGATGCTTTCGAACTGTGGTGCTGGAGAAGACTCTTACGAGTGCCCTGGACTGCAAGGAGGTCAAATCAGTCCATCCTAAAGGAAATCAACCCTGAGTGCTCATTGGAAGGACAGATAATGAAGCTGAAGCTCCAATATTTTGGCCACCTAATGCGAAGAGAAAACTCCCTGGAAAAGACCCTGATGCTGGGAAAGACTGAAGGCAAAAGGAGAAGGGGACGGCAGAGGATGAGATGGCTAGATAGCATCACGGATGCAATGAATATGAACTTGAGCACGCTCCGGGAGAGAGCGCAGGACAGGAAGGCCTGGCGTGCTATGGTCCATGGGGTCACGAAGAGTCGGACACGACTGAACGACTGAACAACAATTTTTTCCTCAGACATCCAATTGAAATGCCACTTCCTTACTCTCAGCTGCACTGTTTTTGGATCCCAGTTGAAGGCTGTATATCTTACAAGGTTGTGTAATCTTAGAAGGGGGCATGGCTGTGGCTGTCACAAAGGGACCCTGCACTTCTGAATTGGCCACTACACTGCTGGGTATAGATATCCCATTCCTGCCCTCCAACCTGCCAGCACCACCTATTATCTATTATAACTTCCATCTTGTTTCAGTTTGGTTATAATTAAAGGGGCATGAACAAAAGGCTCTACTATTATAAGCCTCAAATTCTACTGCTTAGAAAAATGATATCTGTATAGCTAATAACTTGAAACGTGGCAACCACAATCTACCTGATGAAGAGCTTCTCCACATGAGCGATTTATTACATGTTTGCGACTGGCCACTCACGGAAGTTTGCGGGTCCTTTACATGACATCGTCAACCTCCAGGACAGATCCTGTGCCTTCCCCCAGTGATTTTGCCTTAAAAAGATCCAGAGATAATGAACTATTTAAAATTATCACGGAAGATCATGGGCTATCCCCAGTGTGTAAAGTTGGCATTGTGCTACTAAACAGCCACTAGATGGCGCTGTTTCTTTGAAGATTATGGAGGATTGCTTGCTGGCAGGGGAAGTTTTCAATTACAAAGCAGTTGCTGATCACAGATGGCTGGTCATTGTCTAGGGAGCCTGTGGTAAATGTGGAAAGAGTCTACAAGAAGAAAGTCTGGTAAGAGTGCAAGTTTTTTCCCTTAAATGTAGAGATGACCGAAGTCTACAATTGTGCAAAATTTCAACAATCTGATACAGATTGCCACAGATACAGCAAGTCAAATAGTGCTGAAAATTGACACATTCGTACTTTGTACTCAAGCGGTGGTTCAGCGTATCAAATTCTGGGGAAAATTACTGATGTACTTTATTCAGGCTCGTGGAGATGTGCCTTTCATTGGTTTGGAGAAACTCAGAGCAGCAGCATAAAAGTTATCAAGGTTTTTTTTCTCCCCATGAACATCTATTGCTGGCCAAATTATGCCAGGCACGCTCAGTTTCACTCTGAAGCTAGAATGCCGCCAGTACTCCAGTGTTTTGGGAGGAATTCCAGTGTTCCTGTCAGCACTCTGACAGTGGGACAGATAGCAAGAAACTGTCAGCTGAGATAACAGTGAGGTAATTTTGAAGGCCGAGGGAATCACCCTCACTGATTGATAAATCACTGATAAATGAAGAGAGGAAAACAAGGCTATTCTGGAATTCTCACATACCCTTTCAATTATGTACATCTACTCAGTTAAGAACTTGTTGTTTTTTGTGTTTCTGGTTTTTTTTAGAACACTGTAATAATAAATTTCATTTTTGAAAACCAGGGAAATTCTGCCAGTTTAAGACCAGAGTTAAGGCTATCTCATGTTGCCTCAAGCTCCAAAAAGCCAGGAAATTGGAAGCTTAGGCTGATGTCTTAAGAGACGTCTCCTATGATCAGTAATGATCTTTTGCAATGTCACAAATTATGTTTGCTTACAAGCAATGGTTCCTCTAACTATACAGTATGGCTCAGATGTTTCATAAGGCAATGCAGGGCCAAGAAAACATGAGGCATCTTTGCTGGTCTCAGACACTCCATTCTCCAGATCTGGATTTGGGTCTGAAAGACCAAAGAAAAATGTGGGTGCATGGAGGACAAGTTGTAAGCAAGCACAATTTGTGACACTGCACAGCATTATTACTGATCATGGGGCACGTCTGTTAAGGCATCAGCCTAAGCTTACAATTTCCTGGCTTTGTGGAGCTTGACCCAACATGAGATAGCCTTAACTCTGGTCTTAAACCAGCAGGTTTTTTGATAATTGAATCTATTTGTCTGCATCCATAGCCCACAAGCACTGGTTAATGTCCATTGCCTTGACCTTGAAAAAGACAGGCAGACAGCTGCATAATCTAAGGATGTGCTGATACTAAACTACAAGCTTTATATAATATCACCCAGAAGCTTTACACAGATGTCATATAGCAGCGAAGACAGAATCTACCCTTTTGAAATCCCAAAGAACAACTTCTGGGGAGAAGTGTTCACTCCCACTTAGAGCAAAGTTCGAGCAATGATGCCATCTCAGTAAGAAACCACTTGAGATGGCAAATGTTTGTTCACATTAATGGAACTAAGCCAGTTTGAGCACAACTATGACACAAAGCCATGCACCATAGATGATCTTATAGTCTGATAATACAATATATTCAAAAGTAGTGTGTGTGTGTGTGTGTGTGTGTGTGTGTGTGTATATCTATCTATCTATCTATCTATCTATCTATCTATCTATCTATCTATCTTGTATTTTAACTTAAATACCTTATTTGGATGATGACCAGCCCAACAGGCAACACAAAACCCACTACATTTTATTTATTAGTTAAATATTATATTCTTCACAATAACTCACATCATTTTATCACTAGTATTTTAAAATGGGATGATCGTATTACAATGGTTATGCCTTAATTATCAGATAGTGCAGACTTAAAAAAAATTACTATCATTTAACTATCAACTCACAAATAGTGAAAATACATTTTCAAAATATGAGAACTATGCTTTCCAGCAATCTTAACATATCACTAGTTAATACATTCTGATCATTAATATATTCCCATTGGGTTTTTAATTTGAGATCACTCTAGTATTAAGATCCCAGTCCTAAAAACACTTATTAGCAAGCAAGCCCCACTGAACACAGTGGGACTTACTTCTGAGTAAACATGCACAGGATTGTGCAGTTTATCAGCGATACTCAGTAATAGTTTCAGTAGTTTTTAAAAATCAGATGTTCACAACACTTGATTATAAATGATAAAAAAAATCTATTCCTGCACATTGGAGATAAATGAAGTTTCCTATTGAATTGCTATAAATCCTAATTAGGCTTTACATTTAAATATTAATAATAAAGATGTCATTGGAGGAGAAAATTTATTATTCCTGTTTATTAATGTTAACAATGATTTATATGTGTAGATTTGTCGAAGTTAACAGTGATTTATATGAATCATTTGCACTATATGGGACAGGTTATCCTCAGATAATTAAATTAAGGAAATCGCTCTACTTATACAATGTGGAACATTTTACAGCATTAGTGAACCTACTACAGCTTATTTGTAACTGATGAAAGCCAGTATGAAAATTTAGAAGACTATGGTTGTCTTACGTAGGACACCAAGTCTGCAAATAAGACATTTTGAACAAAAATAAATAGGTGACCACAAAGGGTCAACTCCAAAATCAAAACTATATTAAAGGAGTTGAATGTATTATGATGGTTTAGTCTAGGAGATGCATGGGAAAGGCGAACTGCCAAGACAGTCTAATGAGATCAAGCATATTAAATATGGGCCCTGTTCAGATTCACGTTGGGGAAGGGCGGTTAGGCGTGGTGCATGGTGGTTACTGCTAACCACTGCAAGTGCTACTAACTAGCACTACTGGTACGCACTGTAAGTGCTAATCAGAACATGGTTACCAGCACACGTGCAGGTAGTCATGTTCTGCAATGTGGTTAGACTAACTATAACCACCCTCCCTCCCACAGGAACCTCCAGTCCTCCAGACAGGTGGCCATGCATCCCACCAGCCTTTGTGCTGTTGGCCACTTTGATGCTGGCTATTTTGGTGCTAGGCACTGGCGGCCATTTTGGTGCTCAGCGGTTCAGCAGCCTGCTGCCTCCTGTGCTGCAGCACACAGCCCCCGGGCATGTCCTGAAGCATGAACTCACATGGTCTGAAATCCATTTTTCCCGTTTGGGAGGCTCACCACTCACTGCCATAATCTACTGCGTCAATGCACAGCGCATTCAAGCATCGCCTGTGGCACAAATGGACATGGGCAACCATCAGGAATCAGCTCCCATCCCTTCCACCAACTGTTTATGCTGCTGCAGGCGCAGTGCCGGAGTCCGTGCTGCCTCTGCCGTTGTGGTGTAACAGGCGCCATCGCACATGGCAGCGCCTGGTCCTGCCCGTGGATTATTCCCACTGGTTTCTCCCAGGTCACATCCTGCATTATTTATTTCAAAATCATTGTATTATTATTATATTATTATTATTATTATTAAATTTATTAATCGCCCATCTGGCTGGTCACCCAGCCACTCTGGGCGATGTACAACATACAATAAAACAGTTTAAAACAATAAAATTCTACAGTAAAAACATTTTCTAAAATACCCTAACCCACCCCAAATGCCTGCCTGAACAACCACGTTTTTAATGCACGACGGAAGCTCATTAAAGAATAATTATTCATGTTTCCCCCTCGGTATTACTGATGGTGGCAAATATCCCAGCTGTCATAAATATGCTGGAGACAGTGCAAAATTCCCGAAGTCTCACCATTTGGTACACTCTCAAAATCCAAGAAATATAATCTCCATGAACAAGACTGACATACCAAGTCTCCAATGAATGTATCTTCATTTAAACCAATATTAAACAGTTTCTCGTTAGCTTTTAAATGTAACTTGTTCAAATTCTTTCAGGGCTTAACTGAGTGCCACTGGCTACTCCTGTGTATTTGCAAGCATGACTCACTTCAGAAAGGCTCACTGGATATGTTCTGGCCAGGGCTGAGAATTGGCCACCGTACGAACTAAAATTTCTACACAATACTTGTGCAGGTGTAACACACCCAAGTTTGCTTCCTAGTAGATTATTAACGGGATCTGGGGGTCGAATTTTGCTGTACTCTTTCTAATCAAAGCCTTTTAAAAGAGAGACAGAAATTCTCTTCAAAAAAGAGGAACTTTAACACATTGTATTAATTGCAGTTAGCTTTATAAAAATTTGCTGCATCCTGTGGGAAATGGGGTCAGAGGAGAACTTGCACAGGTATTTATAGACCAAATTCAAGAACTTGCGAACATATATAAATTTATTTATTTATTTATTTATTTATTATTAAATTTATTAATCGCCCATCTGGCTGGTCACCCAGCCACTCTGGGCGATGTACAACATACCATAAAACAATTTAAAACAATAAAATTCTACCATAAATTTTTTTTTAAAATACCCTAACCCACCCCAAATGCCTGCCTGAACAACCACGTTTTTAATGCACGACGGAAGCTCATTAAAGAGGGGGCATGACGGAGTTCCCTAGGGAGGGAGTTCCACAGAGTGGGGGCCACCACAGAAAAGGCCCTCTCCCTCGTCCCCACCAGTCTAGCTGTCCTGGCTGATGATGGGACAGAGAGAAGGCCATCCGAGGCTGATCTTGTTAAGCAGCCTGTCTGGTGCTGCTGGAGGCACTTGGAACAGCCTCCTGGGACAGCACTCTACAGACGCGATGGAGGCAGCATAATATTCCTTTTTTGCTGCCTTCACCGCCACGTGATAGGCTGAAGATACAGCTCTAGCCCATGTCTGATCGTCTTTGGAGCGAGACTTCCGCCACCGGCGCTCTAGTTGTCTCACCTCCTGTTTCAGAGCTCGTAACCGCGGATTGAACCATGGTGCAGTCCGAGCCCTGTTCAGGGGGAGAGGGCGTTTCGGAGCCACCCGATCTAATGCCCCAGTGATTGCGGCATTCCAGCCACCCACCAGGGTCTCGACCGAGTGGCCGTTGGCATGCCCCAGAGAATCCCCAAGCGCGTTCAGGAATCCATTTGGATCCATAAGACGCCTGGGGCGGACCATTTTAATGGGTCCTCCACCCCTGCGGAGGGCTTGTGGAACCGAGAAGTCCAACGTCACCAGATAGTGATCTGACCATGACAAGGGGGTGGTGGATATACCCCCGACTTCCAGATCACTCCCCGCTTCTCCAGAAACAAACACAAGGTCTAGTGCATGACCGGCTACATGGGTGGGCCCAGTTAGAATATGGTGCAGCCATGGTCTCCATGAAGTCCCGAGGTGCTCCTGTGAGGATGGCCTCCGAATGTACGTTGAAGTCCCCCAACACCAGTAAGTTAGGGGACTGTACACGCACATCAGAGACCACCTCAAGCACCTCAGCCAGGGAGTCAGTCGTGCAGCGGGGTGGATGGTACACGAGCAGAATCCCCAGACTGCCCTTCGGGCCCAACCTCCAGTACATGCACTCAGCAACCTTGGTCTCCCGGAGAGGGGGTCTGGTGAAGACCAAGGACTCTCGGTAGATAACAGCCACTCCCCCTCCCCGATCCCCAGCCCTCGGCTGCTGTGCATACGAAAATCCGGCTGGACACATGGCTGCAAGGGTTGGAGCAGCAGTCTCGGCCAGCCAGGTCTCCGTAATACATGCCAGGTCTGCACCCTCGTCCAGGATCATGTCATGGATGAGGGAGGTTTTCTGGGTAACAGACCTGTCATTGCAGAGCAGCAAACGAAGGCCAGAAGATGGGGTCACGCCTCCCCCAGCCATCCTTTGGCTCTGGACAGGCCCGGAGCAGGGGACAGATACTACACATCTCTCCCTTGTTCCCCTTACCTGGCATGGCCTGCCCCTAGCGCTCCGCCAGCGCCTGCCGCCCAGCCTCGGTATGTTCTGGCCCCCAACACTCCCCCCACTGCCTCCATCAGGCGGACACATGCCCCCTCGCTCCTGCCTATCAGGCAGGCTACCCACCCCTAAAAACACAACAAAATCCCCCCCAACAAAATAAAACAAACAAACAAAACAATTAAAATCCCCTTAAAAGTGCCAGGCAGGAGTCCACAGGGAAGGCCTGGTGGTGGTGGCGGCGGCGGCGGCGGCGGCGGCAGCAGGCCAAGCAGCAGCAAGCACGCCTCTTCCCTGGTGGTGGTGGTGGTGGCTTCTCCTGCAGGCCCTGGCTCTCCCAGGCCACCTCAGCCAGCCAGCTTATGTAGCCCCTCCAGGGGCCTGGGGGCCTGGTCCTGCAGGGACTGGCGGTCTACCAGGAAGAAGTCCACGGGGAAGGCCTGGTGGTGGTGGCAGCGGCGGCAGCAGCAGGCCCAGCGGCGGCGGCAGCAGGCCCAGCGGCAGCAAGCATGCCTCTTCCCCGGTGGTGGTGGTGGCTTCTCCTGCAGGCCCTGGCTCTCCCAGGCCACCTCAGCCAGCCAGCTTATGTAGCCCCTCCAGGGAGGGGCAGGTGGAGCAGCACAGCTGGCTCGGTACCTGGGGGCCTGGTCCTGCAGGGACTGGCGGTCTGCCAGGCAGAAGTCCACAGGGAAGGCCTGGTGGTGGTGGCAGCGGCGGCAGCAGCAGGCCCAGCGGCGGCAGCAGCAGGCCCAGCAGCAGCAAGCACGCCTCATCCCCAGTGGTGGTGGTGGCTTCTCTTGCAGGCCCTGGCTCTCCCAGGCCACCTCAGCCAGCCAGCTTATGTAGCCCCTCCAGAGAGGGGCAGGTGGAGCAGCACAGCTGGCTTGGTACCTGGGGGCCTGGTCCTGAGAAATACTAAGCTTTGTCATTTATTCAAACATATGTAAAAGAAAAAAGCGCCTTTCAAAGTTAATTCTATTTTTAGCATTTCAAATTAAAGCCTAACTCGTATGCCCCGTCCCACCTTTTTGGTTCATTCATTATCAATTCATCACAAAGTCATTAGCTGCATTTCGGTAATATCCTAGCTTAATAAGCTGAATATGAATGAGCCTTTTCCCTGCACAGACATTTCCTGCACTCCTCCCTTTGTGGTGCGAGTAAATCAGAAAACCCATTAACCATAGTTTGCTATTTCATCCTAACCCACAAACTATGGTGGTCAGCTTTGGAACAAGCCAGGACATGAAACGATGGACTGAAGTTGGTTTAATATCATGACCTGTTCCAAAGATGGTAACCATAGTTTTCTTGATTGAACAAAACTGGAAACTATAGTAGACTTCCTGGATTCACTGTTTGCATCACAAAGAGAGGAAGGTGTAATAAAGGAGGCTCGGATGAAGTGGAGTTTTGACAGGTGGAAAATGTCCCACACGAAGCTATGCCACGCACCCCCAGCAGATCTCAAGAGCATGCAGTCTGAAAGCTTGTAACCTTTCAAAGGAATGATTAGCTAACATGAAAAACAACAGACAACTTGTCCTGTGTGTTGATGGGACCAACAAAGCAAGCTAGTTATTTGATACTTAAATGAGTAATCTGTTTGGGGTGTGCATCTGCTCCAGATGAAGCTCAAATCCAGAATCCCATTGGGATTGTCCGAGGTGAAACAAGGCTTCCCTAAAGCAACTCAAAACGAGTTCCACAAAAAGCCAGAGGGCGGTAAGCAAATCTATTTCCCCTGCAAACTTTAAAAATTCCTCTAGCACAATACTTCACCACCACCACTGTGCACCTATTGATCTGAAATTGGGCAGGCTTCTCCTCAGAAAAGGTGAGTTTCCACTTCAGAGGTGAGTTGAATCAGACTGCTTTCTGGAGTCCTGGGGTAGGGTCTGAACCAAACCTCATTTTCAGTGCACACCCCTATCTTATGTTGGGCAACTGTGCTTAATTTCAGACATGTTTGTCCATACATGTTTGACCTAAATACAAAAGAGATGAGATCGCTTTTATTGGCCCAGTGACAATCTTGACAAACACATGAACAAAGTTACACTGGACTCATTGCTGGGAAAGCTTCAGTGCATGCAGTAGTTAAGCCCTTCTTGGATTACCAATAAAATATGGCGATACTAATATTAATTACGATCATCATTACATAAAAAGTTGCCTTATATTGAGTCAAATCATATTATTTAATGCAGTTCACATCACTCAGAGACTGGACCTCAGTTATAGTGGATTGAACTGTACTCTTATTCTAAAATCTAAGTTGATATTTCCAAAGTACATTCAATTTTATCCTCACAGTGAAATCCCATCTCTCTTTCTGACAAATCAGTTTTTCCTTATACTTGTTACATTCTCCTAACCCTTGCTTAGAAATACAACATGGAAACTAGTTCCATATGTCAACCCCACTCCAAATTCAGAATATTTTAAAGAATGGAGCAACCTGTGATGTTTCTGGCAGGCTGCCCTATTTCAAACAGGGAGACAACAGTGCTTTCAAAAGGCATTCCTATGTGTGTGAATGTGTGCTGTGAGAGGGGTGTGTGTGTATTTGGAGGGCAGGAAAAGAGTGCTAAGTGTATGTGAATGGGTGAGGTGTGAGACAGAAAATGGATGGGGGGTGTTATGTGTGTGAATGGATGGATACGTGGTTTGTGTGTCAGAAAGTGAGAGAAAAGAGTGTGATCATCACTAGCCCCTACTATTTCTTATTTATTTAAAAGATTTTTAACCAGCGTTCCAGGGCACAGAGCCTTCACAAGGCAGCTTACAAGATTATAAAACACACAACAATAATTACAATAAAAACCAACACTACAACAGTACATAAAGTGTTTTTTCAAGTACCAAATGCAGACTAGAATAAATGTGACTTCATAGATTTTTAGAAGTGAGCCGTAATGAGGCCATACATATTTTCCTGGAGAGTTCTGAAGGTTTGGAGCTCTCGCTGGTAGGACAGAGTAGGGCTACCAATGCTAACCTTAATACTTGGCCAGGCTCATGCAGATATAGGCAGTCCTTCAAATAATCATTTAGGGCTTTAAAGGCCAAATCCAGCATCTTGAAATGGGCCTGGAAATGAATAGGGTCCCAATGTAATCAATACAGAATAGGTGTAATATGAATCGAGTATCTAGCTTCCAAAGTGTTTTAGCTGCTGCATCTGTACCAGTTAGCACAGTCTTCAAGAACAGCTCAATATGGAGCACATTACAGTAATCTAATATGGATGTAATTAAGGCATGTGTGTGACTAGGTCAGCTTTCTTTAGGTAGTGTTATAGCTGAGCTCTCCTAGCAACTGATGCTAGGTTTTCTTAAAGATCCTTACCACCTCACACTCCCTTAAAATTCTAGAAAGGGAGAAACAGTGGGGAAAGAGAGACAGGGGTGGCTCTGACTCTATCCACCACCAGCATATGGCCTCCAACAAATTTCCTCTGAGAGAATACGGCCGTTGAGGGTTCCTGGTCTAAAATGATGACATTTAGAAACAAGTGTGCAGTATTCTCAGGTCTTCATCTATTGCACCAACAAGGTGATTGCGTCATTGCTAACAGCTGGATTTTATATTTTTCAACAATGGGGATCAACTATTGTTTGTTTGTTTCTTGCTCTCAGCAGTCCCAGGTGCAATCTGAAACCATCACATCACCTGATAAAGCCTAATCTGAATGTCTGCAGCCCTTTCCTTCCTTATTTCATCTGAAGACTGACCATAACTTCAACACCCAGGCAGCCTTTTCTCTCCTCCAATTCATGCCCACCTACTTTTTGTAACATCTTGCTGATGAAGAGATCTCAAAAGCTTGCGCACAGAGGGCAACTTTTGAGTTGGCCTAATAAAGGTATTACCCTAATATGGATTTTAGGATTTTTCTTATGGCCCATACCCTTACCCTTTTTGTGTACATTTTAAAGGCTGCTTTCCACAATTACAACAGTCAGTTTTATTTCTTTAAAAAAGTTCCCCCAATTGCATAGATCCAAATTACAGCCTTTCCTGTGCTACAAGTACAGTAATCTTTTGGAAAGAGAAGTACAGTCACAGGAAAGATGGGTTTGAAAAACTGTAGCTTTGCTGGGTCAGAGTACCAAAGACAGGGTGGAGCCAATAGTAGTGGAAGGATTTACTTCTAAATCAATTTATTTACCAAATAAGGCTGTAAATCCTCTGCCAACTTACTTAATAATTATAGACAGGATCGGCATGCAAACATTTAGGATTGGTGGACTGCACTGCTCCTGCCTGCTTTATCATCCATAACAATTACTGATGTATTAACGAGACAAATTCTAGAGAAGTAGCCCTGTTTTCCTGTTGCTGAAACAATAATTTTAAAAATTCCTTCTGCCACCTTACAGCTCAATAAACCTCCAGAGCAATCCAATGCAAGCTTACTCAGAAGTGACACCTACAGAGTAGGGATGGACTTACTCCCAGGGGAAATGTATGCCTGTAAGGGCGCAATCCTATGCATGTTTAGACAGAAGAAAGTCCCATAACTCCCTTTCCTCAGCCAGCATGGCTGGATGGGGAATGCTGGGAGTTGTAGGACTTTCTTCTATCTAAACATGCATAGGATTGCGCTCTAAGTGTATGCCCAGGAGAAAACTGCAGCTTCTATGGCATAAACCAGCCTTCCCCAACCCGGTACCCTCCAGATGTCTCAGACTACAACTCCCAGCGCCCCCTGCCAGGATGGGTGGTGGATGCTGGGAGTGGTAGTCCAGCACATCTGGAGGGCACCAGGTTGGGGAAAGCCGGCATCAGCTTTCAAGGGCTTGCGTCCACAGCCAGTCACCCAAAGCCCATGCCCGGAAACAGCGCAGTGCTACACATGACTACTCAGAAGCCCGTCCCGTTGAGTCCAGTGGGGCTTACTCCCAATCAAGAGGGATCGCGGCCTGTATCTCTTCGCCTTTAAAGTACCACAAATCTCCTTTCTTTCTGTATCACCGAGAGCATGAACAGCAGTTGTTTGTTGGTGGCTCTGACGCTGACCCGACCTACTGCTTCTCCCCTTCGACGATGCCACGTTCCTACTGACGAACCCCCTCAGCACCGCCATCGCCGACACACGGGCAAGCGCGAGCGCCGGAGGCGTTCCCTTCCTGCCGCCCACCAATAAGGCCTCCGCCGCTTTCCGTCTCTGCCTTGCCACTGGCCGCGCGGGCTGTCAGTCGGATGGGCGAGCGCGCCTGCCGGGTCAGGCCAGCGTGCGGGGCGGAGCCGCTTCGAGCTGGGGTTGTCATCGCCGCCCTCGTGTCAGACCCGCCCCCCCGCCGTCGGGAACGCGCCCAGCCGCTCTCCCTTCTTCGCGTCCCTTGGTGGCGTTACCTGACAGGAGGCGACATGGCCCCGCGCAAGAGCCCCAAGAGCGGCAGCCCCGGACCCAGGAGAGGTCAGTAGCGGACGCCCAGTCGGGCCTGTGTCGTGGGGTGGGCGACGAAGAGATCCCCGTCCCGTCTTTCTGCTCGCCAGGGCTGGAGACGTGATGGTCCTCCTGTGCCTGGAGGTAGCAGGCAGGTAGTCGTTGGGGGGGGGGGAGAGGTGACGTTGGGGGCTCTGCCTCCTCCCACCGCCGCGCTTTTGAAATTGGCGCGCTCGAGCGCGTGCCCCTCTCCCTCCTCCAGCCCCCCTTCCCCTCCCAGCGAATTTGCTTTCCGTCCCAAAGCGCGGGGAATGCCTCCTTTGAGGGACGCGTCACGGATGGTAGCTCCCTCCTGGTGTGTGCAAGGAATGCGGAGTGTGTGTGTGTGTGTGTGGCACACATAACAGAGCTTGGGAACGGGGAAAATAAAATGGAGCCCAGAGTTTCATCTCCTGCAAGAGCTTCAGCCGCAAATTCTGTGGGCGCTCTGTAATCCCTTCGCCTCTGACCTCCTCCTTGAACACACATACACACAAGACACACCACGCCAGGAGGAGCCTCGCTTCCATTCTTCCCACTGTGTACACAGGTCACACCTCTGCGCTGAGAGACTGAATTTAGAGAGGAAGGCTGCAATTGTATGCGAGCCTACCTGGGAGTCGGCCCCAGTGAATATGATGGTACTTCTTTCCTCATACAGATGCATAGGATTGCACTGCAAGGCTGCACTGCTATGCATGCTTCCACGGGAAGAAATGCGTGGAATTCGGAGGGGGCTTGCTTCTGAGTAAACATGCATTGGGCAGTGGGTTGGAGGGGCTGCTTTACACATGCGTGTTCAGCATTTGACGGTGGCTTCTGTGTTAGGAAAGACCTGGCACAGAATAAGTGTTGAGTAATCAGGCATGGTGCAGGCGTGTGTGAATTCTTCTTGACTCTTTAAATCTTTGTATCCCTCTTCCTCCCCTCCCGCCTATGCCCCTGCCCAACTGTTTTTGTTCAACTGTCATTGTGTCACATTGTGTTCTATTTGTAGCCCAGTTGGGGTGATCTCCAGGACACTTGAGGAAAAGCTAATGCAGCCTTTTCTTGCCTTGCATATTTTGCTCAAAATGCAAGTTACTGGGCTGATTCAGGCATAACAAACCATAGTTTAGGATTACAAGAACAAACCTAGCCACTCCAGGGCTAACACTCCTCCCTCCTCTGATAAGGCTGTGTTTATGAGCTTGGAAGTTTTGCTTCTGTTTTATGTTAGCCACAGTTTGCTGCATTTTCTGAACCCAAGCAAACTAGTTAATCTTTACTATGGTTAGTGGAAACAAGCTATCTTAAAATAAAAATGTATGAATTTGGCTTGGTTTTGGTAAGCATAGTTAAGATTAACCATGGTTTAGGTTTTGGACTATGTGCTAAACTGTGGTTAATCTATAACAGACGTGGAAGCTTCTGATCTTCTTGTGGCTCTGCCAAGGGAGAGGGGAGAATGCAAGCTGGGGGAGGGAGGGGAGGCTAGATTCATTCTTGTGATACTAAACCATGGTTAAGCATTAGGGATCACACACAACCACTGTGTCTTATCAGAATAAAATTCTGTTCTGTGCATGTATTTTATATACTTGACATAGGGCACATGCACTCCTATGGCCGCTAGACAGTGTCTAGATGGCCATAGGATTTTTTGGTTCCTGGGAACCAAGCTCAGAGCCAGTGCTGTGAGCTCGGTTCCCAGAAACCTGACTCCCTATCCCTTCCCCTGCCATGTCGTAGGAGGCGCAGGCCGTCCCCAGCTCTGCACTTAGAGTTGTAGTGCAGAGCAGCTGAAAAAGGGGGCGTTCCGCGGGGTGGGGAGGGGACTACAGAAGTGTCATTATGACACTTCCTATGTGCTGTCCAGCCTCCCCCTGCTCCGAGGCACCCTGGTTAGTCAGCCAAAATCGGCTGTCTAGCCACAAATGCAAGGCAGCTGGAGCGCGAAGGAGAAGAACCCTCCACGCTTCGCCTGCCCTGCATTGGATAGGTGGCTGCCTCTGAGTTCGGAGGCAGCCGACTATCCCCATAGGATTGTGCCCTTAAGCCAGCATGCTGGGAGTTGTAGGACTTTCTCTGTCCAAACATGCAGAGGATTGCACCTTTACTTTGTTCAGAAAGCTGGTCATTAGATGCTTCTGATAATTACAGCTTCGCTATGGGATTGCTTAGTATACTGCATCCAGCACTACATATGTACCCCTGGGGAAAGATCCCTTGTAGATTATCTGTTTCAAAGTGGAATAGTGCTAAACACTTCAAATTTTTTGGTACATCTTTTTAGCTCATCTATGCGGAGTGCTATATGGTAAAGACTGCCCAAGTTAAAATGTAGTAAATCTTAACCCTGCTGTGAAGTGAGCACCTTTTAGTGTTTTTGTATAAACCCACAGGAAACTAGTGGTTTAAACAGTTTGTCTATCACAGTTAAGAATACAAGTGGTAACATAGTTTGTCTATCACTAGTAAGAATACCAATTTCAGACAATGCGCTGTTCTAAGATGCTTAGCTAGAGCAGTTGCTTTCTGTCAAGATCTGCCGTAGATTAGCTGATTGCTGGTTGTGGAACTATTTTTTTTATTGCTCTGCTCTGTTGTAGTTTGGAAGCATATGCAGACCTAAAGTATATGCTCTTGATTGCCCATCAAGACTTGTATCTATTGCTTTGCTTTGCCCAAAAGGTATTTTAGCTTCTTCTGTTTAGTCACTCCCACATATTTTCTGAAGTGTTTACGTGTCAACCGTCCATGAAAAGACAGCGAGGTAGAACCAGATGGTTTACATCTGTTGCTCATATTTGAATTAGCCCCCTCCCCTTCTTTTTCTCTACTGGTATTTTAGTGGCAGGGAATGCATGCTCTTCTCAAAACTTGCAGAACACATGCAGGAATGAATGGGAAATTCTCTACATAATGAGAGACCAGACTTGGTTAATGATAAGAGGTCATGTGGATGTGTGGCTGATTTTAACTTTAGTATCTTCTGGTGAGGGGGGTTGGCCAAAGACATATATGTGAGTTGTTGAACAAACATAGCCTGTTTTTAAAAGGTTTCAAACAGGTTAGTGTGTACTTTGCCCATCTACTTTTCCTCAGCCTTTCCACATTTTGCTTCCTTGTGTGCCAGTATGGTGTTGGATTGCATTTTGATGGGCCAGAAGGCTTTAGAATATAGGTAACAGAGGCATCATGACTCTTATAGTTGGATTAGCTACTATTAGGTTGTATGTAAACAGGAGGTGACTACTCCTGTGTAAACTGAGAAGCAGCTGAGTTGTTACTGTGTGGATGACTGCCAGAATGTGGTGGCTAATGTTCAAAAGACAGAAAGTTGTTCACAGCGGTGAAAGATGGGTCCTTCTCACTTTTAAGCTTCCAGCAAGAAAAGGAAAGTGTGCGATGATGCTGTCTCTGTTCCAGGCACTGGTGTTTGTGACAGTGAAAATGCAGTCTTAGGGCCTCTTCACACTGAAGTTTTTGGTACACCTAAAAAGAACTGTAAATGTGAGAAACATGTCTAAAAACACAAAATTATTAATTTATTTAAAATCTTTATACCCTCCCTTTCCTTAACAAACCCAAGGTGGCTAAGAACATAAGCTAAAACAATAACAAAAAAGTAGTTTGATAACAATAAATACAATAATGCATCTGTAAAGCATTTTAGGTTATATCCAGTGCTGACTCTGTACCAATGGAAGGGACTTTGTTCAAGTGGGTTCTTCTGTCAGTGGAATGGGAAGGGAGGTGTTTTTCCCTGATTCACGCTGTACCCCCCATATCACCTCCCATGCTTTTCTGAAAGATCCCCATACCCTCTGGAGCAGATTTTTTTCGGGGGGGGGGGGTCTGCTAATGGAAGCCTCCACTCGATCAAAAAGTTTTCCATCAGCAGAGGGACACCATTGGATACAACCCAAAAACAGCAGAGGAAAAAATACAACACCAAAGCCCTTCAAAAAGGGAGAATGCATTTAAGGCCTGAAAGCCTTCTTAAAAGGAAGGTTTTGACCATCTTATAGGACCCCATTAGAGATGGAGTGAGAAGTCTCCCTTTGGAGGGATTTTCGGAGTCTAGGTGAAGCCACTGAACAGGTTCTGCTGGTTATAACTAGGCCTGTTTCTGCGGATGCTGCAAGAGAGAAGAAAGACTGATGATGATCTCAATAGGTAGGCAGGTTCATACAGGAGAATATGATCCTTCAGATAACCTGGTCCCAAAGCACAAAGGTCTTTAAAAATCATGACCAGCATGATGAATTTGGCCTGAGAAACAACTGGAAGCCAACATGGCGGTTTCAATAAGGGAGTTGCATGCTCCCTACATGTGGCCCCTGTTAACAGCCTGGTCGCAGCATTCTGGACCACTTGTAGTTTCTGAGCGCTCTTCAAGGGCAGCCCTGTGTAAAGTACATTGTAGTACCCAAGGCATGTTTTAGCCGAGTCTCCATGAATGGGTTTAGTTGGCACAAAAGCCTAAGCTGGACAAAGGCACTTCTGGTCACGGTTTATACCTGACCATCCAACTTCAAATCTAGGACCAGAAGAACAGCCAAACAACAATCCTGTGTTTTCAAGGGGAGCGCTACCCTATGCAACACTGATTTAACAATTGCTTTGTCAGCTCAGCTAACCAGGAGCACCTTTTTCTTGTGTGGATTAAGCTTCAGTCTGCCCATATCTAATTAATTACTACCTCCAGGCATTTGTTCAAGACCTCTACATCTTCTCCACATCATTTAGGTACACACATCATAGAGCTAGGATTAGCTGTAGCCCCTTATTGAGAATAAATTTGACGGCACATGAATATGCAACCCCCTTGCTGCTTCTTTGCTCAAAATTGCCCCTTCCTGGAGCTGCTTTTCTTTACAAGAAGCCACTTTTGAAGCTTAATTGCACACAGTCATGTACCATGTAGTTCTTTCCTGTGAAATGGCCAAAGGCTATGACTGGGTTCTCATGAGTTAGCCTACAGTGGGTTAGCATGTTGTGCAAACCCAGACCATTCTTATCAGGGTGGGTTATTTTTTCAAAGCAACCCACCCTGATAACCAATGATTTGCAGTAGGGGTTGTTTTATCAATGACTGGTCAGCATGTCTTGTGAGTCTAGACATGCTAACCCATTGTGGGTAAAGGGCATCAGACAGCAACCTGCTCTGCAAGAATGGCAGAAACCCCTGCTGCTCTTGCTGAGTGGGGCTGCGATCGCCATTCGTGATTGCAGCCACTGCCCATGCCCTTTCCCCCTTGCCAGTGACAGCCCCCCCCTTTGCCCCTGCCAATCCCCCCTTCCTGGCTCTGATCGCAGTTAGAGCCCCTTTTTTTAATCTTACCAGACTAGTTTTGCACACAAACGGGGCTGGGAAAATTTTTAGGAAGCGCCCATGCCAAAAATTGGATTGGGTGGGGAAATCCAATCCCCTGCCATGGGCCCTGTTGGGGCAACATAGTCCTTGGCAGGAAGTTGGATTTCATCCCTCTACCCCTGATTTTCGGCACGGGGTGCCTTTAGATTCCTATAGAACCCAATAGGAATTTAAAAGCATCCTAAAGATCACTCTCACCACCTTGGTTTTGACAGCTCTCAAAACTAAGGGGGCCTGAGGGATCATTACAGGAAAGGGGACTCCATCAGGCTTGCCCCTCCTACACCCCTGTATATTTGCTAAGTGCAACATATAGGTGTGCAGGAGGGGCAAGCCGGTATCTTTCAGTTTCCTACTGTTGTGCATGCGTGCCTCTGCAGAAAACTGAAACATTTAAAAAACAAAAACCAGTTGCTCACATTCCGCAGGCACGTGGAAAAAAATTCCTAGTTCCACTTCTGTGCAAAAATGGGACTGGGAAAAAGGGCTCCGACTGCAATCAAGAGCGTGGTTGGAGCTGGGATGGGGGACCTGATGGCAGACAAGATGGGTCTGCCGCCAGTTCCCCTGGGATGCCGGATGGTGGATTGAGGGGGAGGGGGGGACAAGGGGGGCAAACAAGCCACAGAAGGTGGCTTGTTTGCCCGATCATCTGGCAGGTGCTCTAACCACGTAGGTTGGGTTGTTCACAAAACCCATCCTGCGCAGTTAGTCACCCATCATGGGCTAGCGTAATGTGTGAATGGGGCCTGTGTACAATCTTGATGTTTCTCTGATTAACCCATGGTTTTGTTGTTGGGTTAACGGCTGGGTTGTTGAGACCCTAAACAACCCAGTAGTCCGATTTCAGATATCAAGCTTCACAACCTATGAAGGAGCCAATTGTGGGTTGTGAGATAAAAATGGGAGAGGTAGGTGTGCTGCAGAGAGCACGCCCACTCGTCTCTGCTTGTGAATGACAACCCTTCAGTTTTTAACCATATGGTTATTGTTACATGTGAACAGGCCCATAATTAATTCATGCTGAGGATACTGAGTTGTCATAACTTGTTTGATGTCTGTTATTCCAGCAATTGCTGTTCTCATGGCAAGTTGAAAATCCCCATCTTCTCTCCATTTGCTGGCTTTGAAGGGAGAGGATGGATGAAGGCAATGGAGTCTACATTTTCTCATCCTGCACACCTGGCTTTTCACCTGAAAGGTTATTGCTATCTCCTGGCTTCTGTTCTCACCCCAACTCTGACCCCATCCCCTTGCATGCTCTGGCTTTACCTTTCCTCAGACATACTAGGGTTGGAGCAGTAGTGCAGCCACCAAACTCTTTCTCTTAGCAGCGTAAGAACCTCAAGACTGAGTGCGTGCTCCAGGGACACACTGCAGCATCCTTTCACCACTATTGTGTCTTAGGGTATCTTCAAATCACTTGCATACAAATGCATACACATCCTGCACTTCCCCTCCCTTTCTAGCAGTCTTTCAAACCTTACAATCTAGAGTGCTTTTAGAAAACAAAATGTAGATGGCTGGACTGGGTTCCCACAGCCCACCATAGGTTGAGCTGCAACCCAGTAATTGGTCATAACCCACCAGTTGGAGATTACTAATCTAAAGTGACTTGAAAAAGTTATTTTATTCTGTCTGTACTGTAAAAAGATAGATCTGTAGGCTAAAAGTGGTGGTGCTGGAATGTAAGATTTAGATTCCAGTAATACATGGTCATATCAATTAAAGTTACTCAGATATTCAACTTCCTTAGTGCTTCTAGAGTTTCTAGAAAATTAGATGTCTTATATAAAATTGGGCCATTGTATTTAAGACACCTAGCTTTGAAATCTATCTCAGTCACAAATGAAGAACATCACAGGCTGAATCTCTGAATATTGGCTTTTGGGTAATGGTTGAAATAAACTCAATATGCTTTTAAAAGGTGTCAGTGTAAAAGAAAAAATAAAATAAGTTATATGTTAAGATTGTATTTCATAATATGTTGTACAAATTGTTTAATTGCTTGATACAGCCATAGTAACTGACATAAAAAGTGTATACTGGGATGAGGTGAAGCCAGACTCTCCCTTCAGATGTATACTTAGCCAAATTTACTTGATCTTAGAAATGTCCCATTGCGTGCAATATGCACAGATCTGTGCTAGGAAGGGTCAGAGATGAAATGAAACGTGATGGGTGCTTGGACATGCCCCTGATCTCCTGTTATATCTACTTGGATTATTTCTCACCTTTTATATTTTTAAAGATTACTATAAAAGGTCAGTCATGGATCATGGGGTTGATAGATTTTACTCAGCAGCTTAACTAATAAAAATAGTATTTATAATAAGCCCCCTGAAGCTATTCATCACTGAAGAAGCATTTTCACTGTTAAAGCATAGATATCTTAGAACTATTCCAGTAATTTTTTTAGTGACTAAGGGCACAGTGCTACTCATCTTTAGACAGAAAAATGTCCTACAACTCCCAGCATTCCTCAGCCAGCATGCAGTAATAGGAATTTCAGTAAGTACAGTTTGCATCAACATTGTAGAATTTTTGTAATCTTATGTAGTTGTCTCATATCAAGAAACCAATGCGGTGTGATCAAGTTACTCAAATTTGCATTATGCCCTCACGTTACATATTTAGTTAGGGCGATATAATGTTCAGCTGCAATATAAAAGACATCTTAGATGAACATTTTTTTGTTCCATCTTGGTCTTACAGAATACTTGCAAGGCAGAAAGTAGATGTTATTGTTAAATTGTTTCATAAGTTCTTTGCTAGTACACTTTCTGATATAGGCACTGATGCTTGCTTTTTTATCTCATTATCTCTTTTTCCACTCTGCTGCCAGTTAAAAGTAAATCTTGCATGACAGTCTATTTGTTAAAGGGTGGTCCCTGAGCTTTGTGGATGTTGTTGAATCCTTGCTCCCACTACTTTCGTTTCTTGTCTGCCATATCTTACAAACATTTTAAACACAAAAAGTGCTCATGGAGAACTGAAAACATTCAGAAAAACTGATCACAGACATGAGCAATTATGCAACATAACTGTAAGTGCTCAATGAATCAGATAAAAAATGGGTTTACCAGGTGAAAGTGTGGACTGGGGGAGAGGCACAAGAACAGCCAGCTCAGTTAGCGTGTAGCAATCTTTATAGATGTCTGTGAGCTTGGATTAGAAGTATGCATTCACACACACTTGAACCATGTTCAGTTTTTATGGAAACATTTCCCATTTTCAAAGTTATGGAGCTTTGTATCCAGCTTTGGACGATGTCTACATAGGCTGCCTGGTGGTTTGAGTATGTAATTTCAGCTGTAATTTCACAAATAGTGGTTGACTTCTAAAATGGAAAGGATTGGGTTCTTCATATTGTGGCGCTGTGGCTACATACTCATGGAGGCCTTACTAGTCATGTACATCAATTTTGTCAGCCACATATTCCATCTGGAGTTTTCTCATAATGTGCTTTTATAAAGCCAACTTTGAGACCAAGTTTGTTTATTATGTTCAATGAAGGCATACCTTGCTTCACGATGCTCAGTTTTGTCCATAACTTTTGAACAAGCAGATGCAATAATGCAAGAGAGAAGGACCATCTGGGCTTCAGGAACAGCCTTATTTCTTACCTTGCAATTTCCCATACTTCTCTTGAAATAATGTACACTACAGTAGTTCACAGTTTTCAGTTGTGAACATTTTTTTTTAAAGCTTAATTTTTCTTATTTGTAAACATTACAAACACAAAAGATGCCAGATCTTAAAACTAATGTTTTATTGGATTCTTTATTGTAGGGCATTTGTGTAATGAGGTTTTCCTTGTACCCAAGGTGGTTGTTTCCTGATGAACGCCGTAAACTGGTAAAGTGTGATAAGAGTGCAGTGACTGATGACTATTTTGTAACCACACTCATTGACTGACTTAGTGCATGGAAAGTTTTTTGTTAACTTTTTTTGTAATTTGCTGTGACATTAGAGAACCAGGGCTGGGAAATCTTTGAAATTATAGGTGCCAACATTAAAGTTTCAAGCATGAGCCATGAAGAAGATTGGGGAAATATTTAAAATTTCTAATCGGCAATTATGACTTTAGGCACATGGTGCCAAAGTATATCTGATTTTTTTTTCCAGCCCTGGGTAGAAGAATAGAATGCCTCTATAGATTTTTTTTTTTTAACCTATGTTGCAGTCATTGTATTATAAACTTTTCCATGCATATTACTTACAGTATTAAAGGTATGTTCAGCTGTTAAATGCTTGTAATTAAAGAAAGATACTAATGGTTGGTGTGGTTTTGGCATGATGATCTTTCTTTGAAAACAAGAAAATATCTAGCAAGCAGGCTTGAAAGGACTTATACACACAGTACAGAAATCCATGATTAATATTGCAGAACCCTCCAATCAATGTAAACCATAATCAGTTCAAAAATAAAAATAAATGCCATAAAACATAATCTAAAAACAATAAAATATGAAAATACTGTTCTAAATAAGAATTACTAATTGAAATAAGATATAAGCTGCCATTTACCAGGTTGGACCATTTGTCCATCTGGCCCAGTATTTTCTACTCTGACTGGCAATGACTCACACAGAGCATAGTTAAACTTTGGAATTCGTGTGTGTGTGTGTGTGTGTGTATGTTCCCTCCAATACCAGAGGAAGTATGCCTCCAAATACCAATTGCTAGGGAACATGAGAGGGAGGGTACTATTGTGCTTTTGTCCTGCTTGTGGGCTTTCCACAGGCATCTGCTTGGCCACAGTGGGAACAGAATGCTATACTAAATAAACCTTTTGTCTGATCCAGCCTGGCTCTTTGTATGTTCTTACCTTTCCCATTGCCGTCTATTGATCCTTTTAACACAGCAAGTTGTGTTAAAACTGGTGATGGAGGGCGGGTGGGGGGGAGGTCCCCCTTTTCCCCTCCTCAAACCCCCTCCCCACAGGATTGCAAGATTCCTGTTCCAGGCTATATAAACACATCTTCATAGATAAAGCTGCGAGGCTCACACATGTTGTCTTCACCACTAGCATTTCTTCTTCCTTTCATATTTAGCCTACTATTCCCAAGGATGCTTTACCTTGGGAATAAGGCATTGGGCAGCACAATTGGAGTTGTGCCAGTTGTGCTGCCTATCTTCTGCAGGATCTCAATCACTTTTGCACTTGTATTGCATCTATACTATGGAAGTTTTTTCTTGAATATCTACTCACTTTCTTTAACTCAGGAGATACACAGAAGGCCAGGCCTGCTTTATACTGTGTCCTGTTTTTAAGAAGTGACAATATTAGATGATGGAAAGTTACTTCTATTGGTAGAAATGAAGTTCATCCATCTCAGTGAAATAAGTAGCTTTGAATATCTTTGCAATCTCTTGTCATGCCAAATGATTACTCTGATGCATTAGAAACAGGGCATTGAAAGCTTTGACTAGATTGAGCAAACTTTGTTGGGGCAAAGCCAAAGGCTATTTATGTAACTTTCCCTTTTTCTCCCTTAAGGTTGTATTTGGAACTATTTTTAAGTATGATTGGACAGGACTCCTATCTGAAAGAACTGTTTGGGAATGAGACTCTTCCCATTAGCTATGACCTTTGGAAATGGAAAATGACTTCCAAAGGGTACTGCAGGAAGAAAATCGTGGTAGTAATAAAATGTGTTTGACTCACAAATGGTTGTCCCTGTCTCTCATGTTCGGGTTTCAGTTGATCCCTGTTTCTCCTGTTCAAGCATTTGCATAAACAGACTTTCAACATACATCTATTCTTCTGTTTTGACTTCAAGCTGTGATAATGCTGAGAGTGTAGACCAGGGGTGGGCAACACGTGAGCTTCATCCAGTTCCTGCCATCCCCTGTTGCCCCTCTCAGACCCCTTTTTGGGGGGGAGGGGAGAAAAAATTGTGGTTCACCACCAAAATTTGGCAGCAAACTGCTACGGAGGCTTAGAATGGACAAATTTAGCTTGTTTTAGATCATAGAATCGTAGGGTTGGAAGGGGCCTACAAGGCCATCGAGTCCAACCCCTTGCTCAGTGCAGGAAGCCTGATTCCCAGGCAGTCTCCCATCATGCTAAATTTGTCCAATCTAAGACTCCTTAGTGGATTGCCAGTGAATTTTGGCAGCAAACCATGACTTCACCCCATTCCCCCTTTTTTGTGGTCAGGGGAATGCGGCCCATGTAGGGTTTGCAGGGGAGAAATTGGCCCTCGGACTGCCTGAAGTTTGGCCCTGGTGTACAGGCTCATTATACGATGGTATAAACATTGAATGTACAGACAGCATCTATCTTCTTGTGTCCATGTGAACATTAGGATAAGGACCCAGTGTAAACCTAATTATTTTTCAGGGTGCATAGTGTGCTCAATTTTTTTTAAGTATTAACATGAAGGTGTACTAAACAGGAAGATTGAGATCTGACATCTCAATAAATAAGGCTACCTAGAGATACTAAGTAAAACAATTATTCTAAAGTGACAATTGGTCTCTAAGGCTTGTAAATCCATGTTCTCATCTTCCTTGAGGTCTTTTTCTTAGCACCTGTTCTTTATCTCCTTTAACTCCCTTAGCATGCCATACCATAGCTGGAGTATTTGGATCCAGAGGAAATTCAAATTCTTCTTCATGGGCTCTGTCAAGTTCTATTGCAACATTTTGCTCTGTTTTGTCCTGGGTGCTTTGTGGACTCTGCTTTGTGGACTCACAGCCAGCATGGCCAATTGTCAGGAATTGTGTGAATTGTAGTCCAAAACATCTGGAGGATACCAGGTTGGGGAAGGCTGCTGTGGAGTCTGTGTTGCTGTTTCAGTTCCACTTGCAGCCACGATAGGAAGCATGCCTTCATAGGAATGGAAGCAGCAGCATCTAGCTACAAAAACTACTTTAATGCAACAGCTGCTCCATCTTAAATCAAAACCCACTTTTGTAAAGTTCCTCTTAGACTACAATAATCTCACACTTCCGTTATCTACTGCCAGGTAAATCACATGCACTCCATAGTTATTGCTTCTTTTTTCAAACCCTATCCATCTCACTGAGTGGGTTCGTACATAACAAGAAGCCACCATGGGGGAATTTCTCTGCAGGGCCTCTTGTTGCCACGACAACTGCCATTTTAAATGTTCAAGCCACGGCAGGAGCGCACTGTAGCTTGTTATGTGTGAGTGTGGCAAGGGGAGGTTGTTGAGGTGCTTGACAAGCCACCCACAACCCTTTGGCTGTTTTAGGGTTGTGGGTTGCTTGCCGCCCACTGTATTAATTCTCTGAAAATGTGATGATTTCTGGAGGGCTAACATGATTTTGGTCAATAATTCAAATTATTGTTGGCCTTAAATAGTTTAGTAATAGCAGTAGTACTTCTATCCTGTCTGACACAGTTGCTCTTAATTTTATATATCAAGCCAACTGACTTCTCCCATGTACAATTTCTTAACTAAATATAAATCATCAAAGAAATGTATGTATTTTATGAACTGAATTAGTGAAAATGGTATTTGAGACAACATGATTTTACAGTGTTGTGATGAATTAATTTTACAGCCCTTTTAGTAAAACTAATGAACTAATGTTGCAAGAGCTGGGGAGAATGGTAGTTGGGGGTTATTGGGTCATTCATTCTTTCTAAAGAGCCACCCCAGTAAAGCTAACTTGTATTCTCTTTGTTCCATGGGTCAGATTAGAAAATAACAAAAAAGGCACTATGCTTAAAAGTTGGCCAATTTAGGTTACAGGAAACGTAATAGTTGAAAGGCAGGCATTTGACGAAGGATCACTGCTTGCATATTCTTTGCCACGAAAATTGTCAGATAAGTAACAGATAATGAATTTTCTTCTCCTATACTTGGATTCAACTCCAGTATTTTTGTGTCATTGTCATCCCTCCCTGCTTTCAGCAAGCTTTTAAAATACTCTTTTTCCTTCAGGTACCCAGCATGTTTATCCATTTAAATGTGTTTGTGATGCCTGTTTAAAAAGCCAATCCATTTAAAAACAAAACAAGGTACATCAGATCAGCACTCTGCACAGCTGGACAGGGAAGTAGTAGAGAAATGGCTGGGGTGACAAGGTGGCCATTGTAACAATTGGCTCTGCTCAAGGAAACTGGAAGAACCATTACTCCTGAGTTTTACTCAACTTGGAAGTTTGTATGTCTGTCCCTCCCCAAAAATGGTTTGTGGATCTGAAGTGGGCTCATTGTTCAAGGTACGTCTTCTGCCTTCACCCTTTCATACTTCAAGCTCTGATATACGTATTCAGCCTTAACATTTGCTTTCAGTAGTGGGCACTTTTACACCCTGGTACTATACAGAGACATGCTTTCATTAAAAATTTGAACCAAACAAATGATATAGCTGAAAAAGAATGGATCTTTAAAAATCATTCTAAGTGAAGGAATATGCATGGTTTTCAGAATTCAAATTATTTTAGTATGGTATCCAGGCCTCTGAGCCTGGAGGTTCCATTCAGCTCTCATGACTAATAGCTGCTGATAGGTTTATCTTCAAAGAGCCTGTCTAATTTAAAGCTATCCAAGCTGGTGGCCATCAGCACATTTTGTTGAGCAAATTCCGTAACTCATATTGGGTAAAGCAGTACTTTTGTCTATTTGGAGCCTCTTATAAGTCTATTTCATTGAGTGTCTGAATTCTTGTGTAATGGGAGAAGGAGAAAAAATATTTTTGTCTACTGTCTCTATATTATAATTCTATAAAGCTCTATCAACAGTCATTTTTTTTTAAGCTAAAAAGCTCCAAACACTTCAGTGTTTCATATAGGGAAGGTACTCAGAGACCTGGTTCACACGACATGACAGCCCACCATGGCTTAATTACTGTTGTGTTGTGCTAGGCGCCCACAGCTTGCTGTGGCTTGTCGTGTCATGTAAACCCAGACAGCAGGGGTTGTTTGAGGTTAGACAACTCTGAAATAACCCCCAAACAAGTCATGGGTTATTAAGCCATGGTGGGCTGTCATGTTGTGTGAACCAGGGAAATTATTGTTTGACTTGTAGAAGCACTGTACTGAGTCCTTTCTCTCCCACATATGAAGAGTAGTGAAAGGTTCAGAGCCACCTTTGGTATTTGCTTGCATGGCCAGTGTAAATGTTACTGCAGCCACATAGATTGAAAAGCTTTTGTGAGCTGCATATAGCACATGTAATGTTTGAAAGTACTTTACTAAGTGTTGTTGCCCAGTTGCATGAAGCCTTTTTACACCAGCATTGGACATTACTGGGAATGGGTGGCACAAGTGATATAGTGCTGCACAATGTGAGCTGAAAACATCTGGTAAAGGGCTTTTAAATGTTACTGTTACTGTGTGGGGTACTATCACGTCGCAGGTTTCTGGCAGCCTACTTTTTGGGGCTGTAAAACGTACACTGGCCTTGTGGACAGAAGTCGTGGGAGATGAGTTAGAATATCAAAATCTCCTATGAATCTGTCTGTCTGTCTGTCTGGAGATTTGCCTATGTGAATGCCAGGCTATGGCTGTACCTATTCTAGCTCTGAAGGATGAGTGCTTCAGCTGGGGGTCCTGAAAGTCATTGGCTGGAGCTTGAGCCAGGCAAGCTAGATGCTGGTGCCCGAAATACAGAATACAAAAAGCAGCTGTGCCAACGAGGAAAAGGCAGAAGACCAAGCTGCAAGTATTTGTACTGGGATTGGCCAGCAGAGGCTTCAGACTGCCTACCAGTGTCAGGGCAGCTGTGCTGCTCTGGTAAGCTGTTCTTTGCCTGGAGAGGGCTCTGAGACTTGAGCACATGTATTCCCAGGCTTGAGTAGATATGCTATTGAAGTCTGGAGTCACTGGTCATCTTGCCTGTTCCCTGTTTAGTTCTGCAGTAGTCTGGGAACATGAATCCTGCCCTATTACAAGAAGCAGCCAGATTCCTCTCTCTGGAAATTGTTCCCATGGCCAATTCTCCCAAACTGCAGATATAAAACCATCTAAGAGAACCAAATACTTTTATGTTGGATATTGCTAATCTAACTTTTCTTACAGGTGGAATTTAATAAGTGCATCTGTTTTTCTCATTCTGTGACCTTTATTGCTACTGGCTGCCTTTTTGCACTTAATAATGCAATTAGGTTAAATGATCTATTTTATTAACTTATTTATAATAATTTGAGTTATTGCCCATTTCCTGATATATGTTGTACTGTCTGACATAGCAAAGGAGGATGCTTAATGTTGTTCTCAATTTGTGCAGGAAAAGGTGCTATAGCAGTCTAATTGAGCTGCTTTACATGATTTGCTTCTAGCTGCTGTTACTCTTGATAAAAAAAGTTTTAAATTTTAGACTGGTTGATGTTCCAGTGTAAAGCTGTTTTTGTGGATCCAAATCAAAGAATTATTGACCTGGTTTGCATGGGGCGTTCCTGGGTTGTTTTCTCAACCAGATGCAAAGAGGAAGTGGCAAGTGGGTGGGAGGCAACACATTCCTCACTCCCTTGCAACCATTGGTTAATTAACTCATTAATTGTTTAAGCCGTGGTTGGTAGTTATCTGCGAACTGGGTCGGTTTGCACAATCAAAATACGGCACAATGGCTTATCTAAATCACGGCATGTGTGGCATGCGATTTCCATAATCACCCCTGGGCGCAGCTTGTGGTGTCATCTGAACCCAGGTGACATGGCTTAAATAAGCCACAGTGGCTTACTTTGATCATGTGAACCAGGTCACTGTCTCCATGTATCTGTTATAGTTTCATGTCAACAAAGTACTGAGCCTGTTCAGATGTCACGCTTAATGAGGGCTTAGCGAGACATCTGAATGGGGGTCAGACCCAACCATAGTGGTTTATTAACCACACACAAACCATGCTCACTAACCACGCACTATAAGGTTGTTAGCAGTGTTAACTATGGGTTAGTGTGATGTCTGAACAGGCCCCATGGTTAATGCACCGTTTCCATAGAGCTCCACAGCAAGACTGGCTGAAAATGCTTACAGGAGTGGGGCTGCTGATGGCAGCCATTTTCTTCTTCCTTTCTGATTCCATTAGAAAAATACGTTTTTAAAAAAGTTGAAAGTTGTACAAAAAATCACCATATCACTAAAACGTGCATTATCCCTGTATATCGCTGAAACACACATGTGCACAAAACTGGGATATTGAAATAGCAATTTTGCACCATGCGCAGGTGTGCATTTTAACA
Organism: Heloderma suspectum; assembly: GCF_057233095.1. Lineage (NCBI taxonomy): Eukaryota > Metazoa > Chordata > Lepidosauria > Squamata > Helodermatidae > Heloderma > Heloderma suspectum. The sequence continues at coordinate 62,120,123 of NC_139461.1, forward strand.
ATATACGGGGATAACATGCGTTTCAGTGTTATAAGGTGGTTTTGCGCATTTTAGTGATATGGTGATTTTTGCGCAATTTTTCAGTGTTTTTATTTATTTTTTACTTACTTTTGTAATGGAATCAGAAAGAAGGAAGAAAATGGCTGCCAACAGCCATCAGCAGCCCTGCTCCTGTAATGGCTGTGTGAGCCGCTGAGGCTGCTGGGATGTGTGAGGGAGTGGTGGGAGGACTGCAGGTGGGAGGGTGGTTAGAGAGTGATTAGGCTAACCACTCTGTGGGCCATGGTTAGCTGCATGTGTTGCAGGGGCTCCTGCAGTGGTTAGTGCTAACCACCCTGCCCCAATGTGTATCTGAACAGGGTCGTAGTCTTTTCATCTAGTAATATATTTGGATTTACACCATTTGCTTTATGAGGAGAGAATTGTTGAGGCATTAGGCAATTTTTGCTTGAGAGCTGTTGCACCCTACCCTGCAGACAGTTGGGTGGGTCGCATAGCGCTGTCACTTTTGAGCTACTGAGGTGTGTACCGGACTGCAGTATATTGGTGAGTGAAAGTTTAAATAGGTATTGTTTTGCCCTTTTTTACCATTAGCATGTAGATAGTTATTCACTGGCTTCTCCTTAATAGTGGGACACTTTTCTCCTAAATTCCATCCAAATCCAAGCCTAGAGATCTTCCAGAAGTGCTGAAATTCTTTCCTACTTGGGCTGGAAGTCAATAATCCAGGATGAAGTAGGAGGTAAGTAATTCTAATGTCCCTTGGAAAAAAGGCAAATAAAGAAAACAAAAATAGAAAATATGTTTCGCAGAATTTCCCATTTGAAGAGAGCCTAAGGATGTAGTGTTTATAAATATCATCGTTGGTCCATACTACACTACATTAGCACTCAAAACATTTATTTATTAAATTTCTTAATCACCCATCTGGCTGGTCACCTGGCCACTCTGGGTGATGTACATCAATCCAGTTTTAAAACAATAAAATTTTACATTAAAACATCATATTTCTAAAAATAGCCTAAGCCACCCCCAAAGCCTGCCTGAACAACAGCGTTTTTAATGCATGACAGAAGCTCATTTAAGAGGGGGCATGGCGGAGTTCCCTAGGGAGGGAGTTCCACAGAGTGGGGGCCACCACAGAGAAGACCCTCTCCGTCGTCTTCACCAGCCTAGCTGTCCTGGCTGATGGAACAGAGAGAAGGCCATCCGAGGCTGATCTTGTTAAGCAGCCTGTCTGATGCTGCTGGAGGCGCTCCTTGAGATAGGCTAGGCCAGAACCATATAGGGTTTTAAAGGTCAAAACCAACACCTTTAATTTGGCCCGGAAAACAACTGGTAACCAGTGCAACTCCTTCAGCACTGGAGTGATGTGATCATGCTGGCGGCTGCCTTTAATCAGGCGAGCCGCTGTGTTCTGTACCAACTGCAGTTTCCGAACCGTCTTCAAGGGTAACCTCACTTAGAGCGCATTACAGTAATCTAGACGAGAGGAGACCAAGGCATGTAGTAGTACTACCGATGGGAGCAGATGGTCGAGAAGGTAGGGGCGCAGCTGCCGTATCAGATGGAGTTGGTACAGCGCTGTCCATCTCACAGCTGACACCTGAGCTTCCATGGGCAGCTGGGAGTCCAAAATGACCCCCAGGCTGTGGACCTGGTCTTTCAAGGATAGCTGTACCCCATTTAACACCAGGTCTCTTCTCTTGTTTCCCACCAAAAGTACCTCAGTCTTGTCAGGGTTCAGCTTATTCCTCCCCATCCAGCCACTCACTGTCTCCAGACATTTGGACAGGGATTCTACAGCCAACCTTGGTGAAGATTTGAACGAGAGGTAGAGCTGCATGTCATCCGCATATTGATGACACCATACCCAAAATCTCCTGATGATCGCCCCCAGCGGCTTCACATAGGTGTTAAATAGCATCAGGGAGAGGATGGAACCCTGTGGCACCCCACAAGTGAGCAGCCACGGGTCTGACACCTCCTCTCCCAGTGCTACCCTCTGGAACCTACCGGAGAGGAACAACTGGAACCACCATAACACGATGTCTCCAGTACCCAACCCCTCCAGGCTGTCCAGGAGGATACCGTGGTCAACGGTATCAAAAGCTGCTGAGAGGTCAAGGAGAACAAGGAAGGAGCATTCGCCCCTATCCAAAGCCCTCCTCATATCATCCACCAAGTCGACCAAGGCCGTTTCTGTCCCATGCCCAGGCCTGAAGCCTGATTGAAATGGATCTAGATAATCGGCTTCTTCCAAGTGCGCCTTCAATTGCATCGCCACCACCCGCTCAATCACCTTGCCCAAAAATGACAGATTCGAAACTGGGTAAAAGTTGTTCAAAACTTGGGGATCCAAGGAGGGCTTTTTAAAAAGCGGTCTTATGACTGCCTCTGTGAGAGCTGATGGCATCACTCCCTCCTCAAGGGAGGTGTTCACCACCACCCATATCCCCTCACCCAATCTCCCTCTGCAGCTCATAATGAGCCAAGATGGGCAAGGATCACTTCATCAGAAGGAAGAAGCTGGAACCGATCCCACAAAACTGGTTTGCCACAGACTGCCTCTTGCTCGCTAACTGTATCCACAGCACACGGAATAACACTCCTAATCTGATCAGATTTATCTGCAAAGTGCCTTGCCAGGAGGCCTTAGAATACTCCAGCGGTTCCAGAGCAACTGGACCGACCAGGCTCTGGACCACTTGGAACAGCCTCCTGGGACAGCACTCTGCAGACATGATAGAGGCAGCATAATATTCCTTTTTTGCTGCCTTCACTGCCACTTGATAGGCTGAAGATACAGCTCTAGCCCGTGTCTGATCGTCTTTGGAGCGAGACTTCCACTACCGGCGCTCTAGTTGTCTCACCTCCTGTTTCAGAGCTTGTAACCGCGGATTGAACCATGGTGCAGTCCGAGCCCTGTTCAGGGGGAGAGGGCGTTTCGGAGCCACCCGATCTAATGCTCCAGTGATGTATGAAACATGTTTTATACATAGTGATTTAAAAGGTGTCTTGGCTGCATGTGTTATTTCTTTTTCTAAGGAGAGATGATGAAGTCACTAGATCTATCATGGAGCAAACTGAAATTGTATCTTTGGACTTTTATTACAGTGGCTGCATGTTAACTAATTACCAGCTCTGGCTTGCGGTGTTACTATTAAAGCAAATCCTTAGTGGCTTCAGAACGACTGTGTCAGTGCCATACTGTAATTGTAAATTATATTGTATCAAATGCAGACAAGTTTATAGATTATATATGCAGAACTCTCTAAAAAGCTATGCAATGACTGAATGTCAGCATCAAGTAAATGTATTTGGCCGATGCCCAGATTACACAGACAAGCTTTGTGTCCTGACTTTTGTTTGAGTTTGTTCAGAAGGTTTAATGTTCTTAGAATTTAGTCACTGAGGCATGCTTTCCTGCAAATCATTTTTAAAAATCTGTTCTGGTTTTGCTTCTGTGGTATGTTGGTGTTTAGAAATTAAATGAGATGGAAAGGACCCATTACCCAGGATGCTTTGTTGGTAGGAGGGGGCAAATTTGATTGTCGTCAGCACTGGGTTTCCAAATGGGTACTTAAAAGCATTTGGCTTGCAGATGATTGCACTAAAAATAGCTTTTGAGCAGTTTGCAGCCGGGTCCGATTTCAGGTTTTAGCTGAGTCGGCCGTCAGAAACTTTCTTTGCTGCTGTTGCAAGGCATACATGAGGGTGGATTTTTACTGATTCTGTCCTGGACACTCACTTTATATTCAGGTTTACTTTATTCATGGATAAAAGACACTGATGCAATGGCTGAAGGTTCAGGTACAGTTCTAGCAGTTTGGAAAAAAAATGTGTTTATGACTCTTAGATTGGGCAACAAAACTGCAAACGTGTTGTGATATAACTTGAATCTGAAGATTAAAGTTTAATTTTTAAAACCCTTAATATTTATTTTCTGTGTCTGGCATTACATGATCCTATAAAATAGATAACAGTATTATATTTGATCCTAAGATTTTGAAAATCAATGGCATTTTTTTCTTTTTGGATAGATATTTCCCTTTTATAGGAAATCAGATATATTAAAATTGCAGACTTTTTCTAAAATCTAGTTCTTGGCATTTTATGGATTTTGAAAATACATAATTGTATTTTAGATGATTGTGATATCTCTGTAGACATATGGTAGGTGAAAGGAAAGGCTTACCACATTTGGAAATCGACCTACTTTTGCATTGCTCGCGGTATTTGCATGGAGAGCTTCAGTTTCTCTAGAATTAGTTTATATCAGTAAATAGTTCTTAATGTATGTGTTTAGCTCAAAACTGACTAGTTGTTAAATGTTATGTTATGCACTTAAATGGAAAAAGTTAAGGTTCTGATTGGCATAGCAAAGGAGAGTAAAAGTTCCTCAACAGAAATTATGTTTCCAGTAAACGTTTGGATTGCTCTTCAGTGGTTTGCGTGTGCGTAGCTGTAATGGCTTCACAATTCTAAAAATAGACATGTTATAAAATTATATTGTGGCATTTTTAATGAAACTGAGTTTCAGGTATAGCTGAATCTCGGAGAAAACTGTTACTAACTCTGAAATCATTTCCCCTTATACGGACTCCGTAATATCACTTGCTAAACACTATATTGTTGTCTAGATCTCTATATCACTAGTGGCTTCATTGCTGAACTTTATACTGTGCAATATTGTATCTCCATGATGTCAAGATATGCCAGTATTTAGTATATATTACACTTCTCTAATACGAACAACTACATTATCAAGTATTCTGTGCTGCATTCAATGAACAGTGAAGGCCAGGTGAAATGTGTTGATTAATAAGAGTTTTAGATTCCTACTGCCTTTTAGGTTGACTAAATAGTACATGGTAGAGTGTTCAGAAATAGTGTGTTGGTATATTCTCTTTTAGTACGCAGTACTAATTTCAAATTTCAACTGGTCTTTTATATTAAAATATTAATTGGATTATATGCCTCTCCAATAAACTTAAATCAAGGAACCAACAAAGAACTAGGAGTTGGGGGAAGACTGTCAGCATAGTTTAGCCTTCCCCAACCTGGTGCCTTCCAGATGTTTTGGACTAACTCCAAAACTCCCAACATTCCTAGACATTGACTATGCTGGCTGGGGCTGATGGGAAGTGAAATCCAAAACACGCTCACTGTGAATTGGAAGGGGAGAAATGCCTTGAATGGATTTTCCAAGGAACAGCATATCATTGGGAGATGGGGAATGGAAATATAAAGGTAGAAGGTGGGAGAGGGGGAGTAGCCTTTATACTATAGCCAGGAATAAAAAAGAGAAAATAATTTCCTCATTGAGGACAATACTTTCTTCTAGTTTTTATCTTCTAGAAATACTTGACTGTAATAATCACTTGTGTTTTCATTCATAAAAAGTATTTACAAATTCAATTAAATGTAATATTAAGGGTGTAACATTAGTATTAAAAATCAGCAATGTAACACTGTGCAATTATGGCCTTAATGGTTAGTGAGGCAAAGAAAAGTACTTGGAACTGTGAAACTGAGACTTGTGTGATTTTGACAATGAGCGGAGCCTGACAAATTTGTTCTATTCTGTATTGTCAGTTAATACAGTTAATTTGTTGATCATTAAGCGTTCAAATTGCCCCAGCTTTTGGTTGCTCTTGAAATGGCACCTTTTGATTTTGTTTGTCTGGTATGTTGTAAATTTTGGTCTGGTTATTTTTTCTCATAAATAAGAAAATTCAAATAGACCATCTCTCTCATACCAAACAGGAAAATGTACTTGGATATTAAAACTAATGGGGAAATCTTCATTGATCTTATTTCTCTGCATGGTTGCATTAAGAGCTACGTTAACTAGCAAGGCTTAAAAAACAATTTATTGGTTTGAGGTATTACTGCACACAGATCACTAAGCAAAACTGTTCTCTGACCCAAAGCAATCTAGCTACAGTATTTAGAAAGCATAACTCATTTCCATGCATGTACCCTAGGTATCTCTTAGAATCTTTTAAAAGACTGTGAGTGCTACGTTTGTAGTGATTTCTCTTCTGGACCAAAGCAGCATGCTGTATTTTGAATGCAGGTCTATACATGTTTACTTAAGTAAGCCCCAATGAGTTAATGGGGATTACTTCCATGTAAGTGTGCATAGGATTGCGGTCTTAATCCCTCAAGCAGGGTTCATAACTGACTCTTTTCAGTAATTAATTCAGAGTTCCACATTATCGGGGAGTATTGGGATGGATGAAGCAATAAATAGTACATGATTATTTAATAAATTCTACACAAGTAGCCAAACTATAAGGAAACTGGGTTAGTGGATGGTTGATGCCTCAGTATTCAAATGCATAACTGTTGATACAGTGGCAATTAGAAATTCTGATTCCATTTAAATAGTCAACTGAAGCCAAATTAGGTAGCTTTACCTAGAAGTCGGAGGGGATGAAGAGAATAAAGTCCAGCTTCAGGAGGAAGAGGTTTTTTTTTATATATATATAATACCTGGTTTCTGTTGACATTTTAACTAGCATATGATCAAAAGTTATCATAGAGCATGGGTATCTGCTCTATACTGAGTTGGTCCATCTAGCCCAGTGTTGTTAACACTGACTGGCAGCAGCCCTTTCTAGAGTTTCAGGCAGGATTCTTTCCTAGCCCTACCTGGAGATGCCAGGGATTGAATCAGGGACCTTCTGCGTGCAAAACATGTGCTCTATTACTGAGATACCCTCCCCATGGTTTTGTTAATATAATAAACCTCCCTGTCCAGCTTTGTTAATATAAACACTGTCTAGTTTCTCCTGCCTTCTGTTTTCCACCTGTCAAGGAAACTGCATGTTTTGCCTAAGGATGGAGACAGTTCCAAGTAATAGCTGGATTTTATACTTTTAAAAGTGGTGCATCAACCATTGTTTCTTCATCCCAGGAGTCCTTGGGGTAGTCCTAGGTACAACCTGAAACCGTCAAAGCACCTGGTAGAACTTAATTTGAATGTCTGCGGCCTCCTCTCACCTTTAATATTAGGACTGTAACTAAATGTATACTACATGGCTTCAATAATAGCTGCTCTTTTTTTTTTTTTTTGCTTTGTTTACCATCTGCCTGATGAAGAGTTTTGGAGAACCTGAAACCTTGCACACACTATTTTGTGATGTTTGAGTTGCCTAATAAATGTACTATCATAATATCTATTTCCAGTAATAGTGAATCGTAACAAACAAGAGCTATTTCATGCTCACTTTGGCAGGACTGCCTCAAGACATTTTTCTGCCTATAGTAGAACAGTAAATTGTGGCCCTGCCCAAATCAGAACATGTAGTACCAAGGCTAGCCAAATTATTTTGACACCGGAGGCAGAAAATCCCAGAGGTGCATCTACCTAGGGGGTAAAAATACAATAATAAATAGCTAACAACTTTCTACTCTTTCATGACACCCAAAAATCAGCTGCCCAAGGCAGAGCTGCCTTATTCTGGCCCTGGATTTTGGCAGCATTCAAATTTAAATGATTGATCTATCACTGATTGTAATAAACACATAATATTGATGAACAGGATTTTTAATTCATATTACATTTGTAACTGATTTTTTTAAAGTTTTAACTGATTTTTTTAAAGTTACAAATGGTGTGCTTTAAAAAAAATCTGGTTTAAAATGAAATCTGAGTTTAATGCAAACAACTATGTTTAAAGTCTACCTGTAATCTCTTAAGACTGAATCCATCACATTATATCAAACACATTGAATTGAGGCCTGCTTTTCTATAAAAAAATGGTGAAAATATTTGACTTCTGAGGGCGATTGTATATATAAAACAATCAGCCATATATGTAAACCAAATGGCATGGACATTGAGCTTCCATGAAAAACAGTGTTCTGCTGTGTAATTATCAGCCTTTGCTTCTGGAATGTTCTGGGGATTTTGCCTGCATTCCAGCATACCTAATTTTAGAGCTATTGTCTTCAAGTAAGTGATTTTGCTTAGTGTCCTTGCATGTGTCAAAGAGAGTTAAAGACAAATACATTAATTTGACAATTTACCTTTCCTCCCCAATCTTTAAGCATATGTAATCTTGTCAAAAGTGATGTAAGCAGCATAATCAGGTTTTGGATTATACTTCTAGGTGATATAAAGGTTTTATTTAGTTACAAATATGTTTTAATCATTTTAAAAACCAGTTTCTCTTGTTCAGGAAATCCTATGGCCCTGTTGCATGAATGGAAGGCAGTAGGGCACATCTTGTACTAATAACATTCCTGATTCCTGTTGTGCCCCCCCCCCCCCCGATGCCATCCTGTTCTGGAGAGTCCCCCAATCCTAAGGAGCTGATGTTGGAGGATAGACTTCAGGGGGAATGGAGAGGCAGGAAAGCCACATTCCAGGATGGAAGATAGGATCTAATGGGACACAATGGGAAACTTGAGTTAAATAAATGATTTAAATGAATGATTTTTCTTGGCCCTTTTAAATTGCCTTGTTTTAAATCAATCCATCCTGTTTCATCAGTGAACGACCTTTAGAAATTTATTTATTTCAACACATTTTTATACCACTGAACATAAAAAATACACAGTAGTATACAACATAAAACACACAGTAATAAAATACACAGCAGAAAAAAAGATAAACACAGTCACATAATCTATAAGATCAGTGTACATAGCTGGATCACATCTCAGAGAAAGCCTGAGTGAAAACATACATCTTGAGCATGGGCCTAAAAGCTGAGCCTGTTTGCGCCTGCCCGATAATTAACAGGGATAGGTTTCCACAGAATCGGAGCTGCGAGACTAAAAGCTCTGTTCTTAGTAGCCATGAGGTGGATGTCTGGAGCATGCGGAACTACCAGAAATGCTCCTGAGGAGCACAGTAACCAGGCAGGGGTATATGGAGTCAGACAGTCCTTGAGCTAAACTGGTCCTAAGTTGTTTAGGGCTGTATACACCAATCAGAAAACCTTAAACTTGGCCCAGAAGCATGTTGGCAACCAGTTCATGTCTTTCAATGAAGGTGTGACATGCTGTTGAACAGCCTAGCAGCTTTATTCTGTCCCAGCTGCAGCTTCCTAACCAACCATAAGGGAAGCTCCACATAGAATGCATTGCAGTAATCCAGTCTTGAGGTTATCTTATCAATGCCTGGGCTATAGTCAAGATATCCCAGTCCAGGAATGGCTATAGCTGTTGTACCAGTAGAAGCTGATAAAAGTATTCCTAGCCTCTGAGGCTGCTTGGGCCTTCAGTGACAAAGATCGAGGAGCACCCCCAGACTATGCACCTATTTATTCAGAGGAATGCAAGTCTGTCCAGAACAGGCAATTAACCTATATCCCCAATCTGAAACGACTTGGTCACCAAACCTCTGTCTTGCTGGGATTCAAGCTCAGTTTATTGGCCCTCATCCAGCCCACCACTGCATCCAGGACGTGATCCAGATCCTGCATAGCCATGCCTAACTCAGATGTTATAGAGAAAGAGTTGGGTGTCATCAGCATTCTGATGACACCATATTCTAAATCTCCTAGTGACTATTCCCCAAACCTTTATATAGACGTTAAACAGCATCAGGGACAAAATAGTGCCTTTCAGCACTTAATAGCACAACTGCTAGGGGACCAAAACGTACTCCCCCAATGCCGCTTTCTGGAATTGGCCTTGCAGTAAGGAATGGAACCAACGAAGTACAGCCAATTTGGTCTCAAAACCAGGCCTGAAGCCAGATGGGAATGTATCTAGATAATCGGTATTATTCAAGAATGTCTGCAATTGCCCCATCACTAGGGATGTACGAAATTCACTTACCTGGTCTCGCAGCTTGCTTCGCGGTGGGGGGGAGGCGCTTCGCTGCTCCCCCCGAAATTCAGTCCGGGGAGAAGCGCCCCGTCTCCCCGGCCGTGAACTTCAAAAAGAAAACAAAAACAAAAAATCCGCTGTGATAGGCTACGTAACGATTTACGTAGCCTATCACGGCTAGATCTGCAAAGTCAGCCGTGATAGGCTACGTGACGATTAACGTAGCCTATCACGGCTGACTTTGCAGATCTAGCCGTGATAGGCTATGTTAATCGTTACGTAGCCTATCACAGCGGCGTTTTTTTTTTTTTTTACTTTTCTTGTAATGGCGGTGGCGGCAGCCGGTCGAAAGACCGGCTGCCGCCCCCGCCCCTGACAAAGACCTGCCGAACCGCCGCCAGGACCCGCCGCCAGGAGGGACATCCGTGAAAGGTAAGTCCCATCCTGGGGGGGGGGGAAGGGGCGGGGGGGCGGAGAATTTCTCCCCGAACAACCTTCGGAGGACCGAATGCGTTGGCACTCGGCCCCCCGAAGTTTCGGGGAGAAATTCTCCCCCATCCCTACCCATCACAGCCCACTTGAGACAGATGCTTGCGACTGATCAGTAGCTGTCACAAACTGCTGGGTCCAGGGTGGCTTTGTTTTCAAGAGGAGTTGCACTACTGCCTCCTTAAGGACAGCAGGCACTCCCTCACACAAAGATCTATTAACCACACTCTGGACCCACCCAAACATACCCTATCAGCTAGATTTATCAAGCCAAGAGGAGCAGGGATTGAGGGCACACATAGTCAGTCCCAATACAGCAAGCACCTTTTTCACATTATCAGGCTGCATCAACTGAAATTGATCCTGTGCAGCAAGGCTAGAGGCAAATAATTGCATCATGAATTCAGCTTCTCATTCTGAATCTTATGTAATAAAATAAACCATTTGCAAAGTTCCTAACTACAGCCATACCTTGCGGTAATAATTTAAATTCTTTATTTTACAGAGGCAAAACATGGAGGAAACAAGAATGGCAAGAAAGAAGGCCTTTCTGGAAGTTCTTTTTTTACATGGTTTATGGTAATTGCCCTGCTGGGAGTGTGGACATCAGTCGCAGTGGTTTGGTTTGAACTTGTCGATTACGAAGAAGTACTAGGTAAGAGTTCCCATGGTCACAGTACTTAAAATCAAATAATTTTAAAAGGTCATGTCCCCAAATATGATGCTTTTACAGTTTTAAAATTCTGTTTCAAAACTTTAATCACAATAATAGGTAGCTATTAATTATTTATTACCAAACATTAGAATTCTAATAACAGCAATACATTAAGGCATGCTTAATTAGATTCTAAATCTGAAGATTAAGGGGAAACCACAGGTATATTATGTGTATTCATAACCAATAATACAGAGAAAAATGGGGAGAAGATTAGGTTGCAGGTTGAAGGTGGGGGGGAGAATCATATGGCTCATCTTGTTGGTTCTGATGATGTGAATAATGGTTTCTATATTTTTACCATGCATGCAGCCAAAGCAAAGGACTTCCGTTATAACTTGTCAGAGGTACTCCAAGGTAGGATTATAGAGAAATACACTATGCTTACAATTCATGGGCTTGAAATATAAAAAAATTATTTTAAAGAATATAATTTTTAATTCCTTCCTGACTTTAAGAAGATATTTTTGTTACGAGCTGACGACAGTGGTGGAGTAAAAATCTGCTATTAGTTTTTTATTCAGAAACAGAATAGAGCTGGCTTCATTATTGTGCCTTCTGCTTTATTGTTCAATTTCTGCTTCCTTTACATAGTTTAAAATATGTAAGCTGCTACTGTTCTTTTGGAGTTGAGACTGGGAATAAGCTCAGTGGGAGGAGATGGATCACTTGAGCTATGTGTTGTTCCTTCCTTTGGGAAAGGCATGTGAGCTAGGCTGCTTTTTCCATAGTCTCATGAGGGTGGATAGCTTTTATAGGTAACTGTTGGCATTCAGGCTTTTCTTTGCTTATCTCTATGTGAAGCTCCTTTTGGGCATTTTGCATTGATTGACTTGATTCTAGAGACTGTCAGAGCCCCAGGCAGATAGAAATGGCTTAACTTTTTGGAATTTATGCCCACGTTTTCTGTATGATTTAGAGGTATGAGAGATGGGCGTATATGGGAAGAAATTGCAGATGCCTGGCTTTCCTGCAGCAACCATAAATATGGCTAAAGTGGAAGTCAGATGATCTGGCTATATGGGAAGAGCGTTAGAAGCTTCCAATATCCAATCTAGAAAGATAGTTTTAAGAAGAGGGATGGGCTTTTGGCAAAATTTGAATATCTGCCCTATGTAACTTTTCAAAGCAGAACATAATATAAGAACAACCATGCTGGATTAGACCAAAGCCTTATTTAGTCCAGTATTCTGTTCCCACAGTGGCCAGCCTGATATTTATTGGAAGCCCACAAGCAGAACATGAGCACATTAGCACCCTCCCACTCATATTCTGCAGCAACTGGCATATAGAGGCATAGTGCCTCTGCTACTAGAGGTAATGTATAGCCATCATGACTAGTACCCATTGCTAGCCTTATCCTCTATGAAAATTACAGAGAATTACAGATATATATTTTAGATTATATGGAAAATAATGTTTATGACTGAAATGTTAAAGCTAAAATCATTTTTAACATTTTTCTTCTCGAAGGAAAATTATAATAATGGTTCCATTGTAAATTATTTTAAAAATGATATATACAGTCACTATCTGATGCAGTTTGGACATCATAACAAACCATGTGGTTTCTATAGTTTAGAATTAGAAACAGTCAGGCAAGCCATAGTTTAGAGCTGCATGTCTGCTTTTATATTATGTTGGCTTAGTGCTTCTTACTTGGTGTGTTCACCTTTTGGAGGCAAAACAATGGCCATAACTATGGCTTGTCAATTCAGACAGCATGCCAAACTATAGCAAAGCCTCCTTTCTTTCTTATATAGCTTTCAGTGTGACTTATGAAGAGTAAGTGAATTGTTGCCTATATTCTCAGTGTGACTCTTGAGTATCTTGACTTTAGTTGTTTTTGGGGCAAAACAAAATAGTTCTTTCTGTTTGAAATGGTAAGGGTAAAACTGTATTTTCAGTGACAGCTTAGCAGTTTTCTGTTTCAGCTTCTTCTTAGCATGACTGCTTCTGCCTCATTCAGTAAGCCATGACAGAAAAATCACCTTGAACTATTTTCCCTAAATTTCAGCCCTTTCAATCTAAAATGGTCCTTCCAGCTTGGCATGCATTTCTCTGACTGAGCTCACTTTCTGCCTGAACTCTTCTTGAGTGATTGGGACTCTGGTTCTGCCAGTGTCCCAAATATAGCATTTCACAACTTTTCATAGGAGAATAAATGTTTCCACATCACATGCATCTGCATTACTTCTGAAATCAAAGTTGTGCTTGAATTTCTGCTTATGTAGTATTGTAAGGTTTGGCATTTAAACCATGTTTTTATGATTGTTAGCTGCCTTAGTGCTATTTTGGTGGAAAGGTGGGGAATAAATAAATAAATAAATAAATAAGGGTATGTGATTGTGTTACTAAGCAATCACCATGTAGTGATTAGCAATAGTTGTTGCTAGGTGCAATCATATTCCTGTTGAAGTATGTAGGAAAACTCCTGTTGATGTGACTGGAGCAGGATTTCAGCCAGTGTATCAGTTGTCTTTCATAGACATTTCAGATACAAATGGTTAGCTCCTTAAATATCAGCAAGTATTGAGGATTCAGGTTTGCATAATGATGTACTGGCTTTTAAGAAGATCAGTTCATTCAGGGGGAAAACATCTTGAAATGACTAGTAGGTTTGCATTTGTGTTTTGGAGTGACACCTTTTATAAAATGTTGACAGTGTCATGATTTCTTGCAACATTCTGTATCCAACAGATTACTTTTGAAGCAGATTACTGAATTCATTTCTATCTTTCTACTCTAGGAAAACTTGGGATCTATGATGCTGATGGAGATGGAGATTTTGATGTGGAAGATGCCAAGGTTTTGCTAGGCAAGTAGACATTTCCAAAACCCTATCCTAAAATATTGCATTATGTTGTAACATTCAAATGGAAAGTGTAATGCAATCTAAACAGTTTACAATACTTTATGGTATTGATGAAATTATGTCTCACTGTAAAGTGTATAGCTATAGAATAATTATTTGTACCCTGATTTTAAAGCCCTGTTCTAATCTACAGTATGAAATATTTAAAAATATAGATACTTTAAAAATATGGGGCACTTCTCATGGTGTTTGTATAGAAAGCACCCTGAGAACCATTGGTTAGAAATTCTAAATCAAATTAAGGAGAGGTCATTCTATTCCTAGAACCTGTTGTTACAGTTAAATTGTGTCCGTACTTAAGTTAGGGAACTCAAAAACAAAATCCACAAATCTCACACTGACTCCCCCCGCCCCCGCATTTTAACCAGATTCTAAAAGGAGTAGCTAAGGGGACTGTTGCAAGAAGTAATGGGGCCAGAACCCCTCAGTCCCCCCCCCCCAGTAATCATTGAGTGAGTACCAGAAGATAGGAAAGCTGGTAGGAAAAAAAGACATGGGGTATAGATGGCAGACCATTATCTGAAATGCTAGTCAGTTACTCTGTCTGTATAAGTGCAACTGAATGACTACTGATACACTTACTCTTTCCTGCTTTTATTACCAACACATCACAAGAAAGTGTTGTCGAGATAAAGGATCCCTTAGGGCTTGGGATTTGCATCTTTGACTTGACCTTCTAAAAATGGAAGTCCTAATAGCCTTATAATTTAAGATAATGTTGCCCACATTTTATAGCTCTAAAGTGCATCCCACTAGCTACCACTAATTAATGCTTTATCAAGAACCTCATTCCATCTTTGTCTTGGGCATACCTAGTGAGATAGATTTAGTAGTTGCTGCTGGTGAGCAATCCTGGATACATCCTGAAGGGAGCTGGAGCATGGCTCCCAAAAAAAGACTCAAATGTAGCTTCTCACCCTCAGGAAGAAGTTGGAGATTGTGATTTTTTTAAAAGGAGGCAGGGATGAGCATAGAATTGGTATCTACCCTGTTAGTAGAAATATTGCCTAGCTCTTCAATAGGAAATTAATAACTTAATAAGGATGTGGTCCCTTATTGCTGCTTTGTATCCTTCCCAGCTCTTCCTTCCCTTTTGTAATCGACATGCTGGAGAAAATAGAACGCCTTTCTCTGTTGCTGGTTCTGTGCTGTGCTACCTGTTTTTGTTACCATCTTTAGTTGGGCTGTGAACTATAGAGGGGAAGAGAAAGAGGTATTTCCACTGAACATATCCTCTGGTCTGTTTCTACCATTTAATATGAGGTGCTCACGTCTTCATACTCAGCATTATTTCTGAAAACCATAGTGAAAGGATGAACTTCCATACTTTTGCTGACATGCTTTGATTCCTTATTGGCTTCCATTGCCAGGGCATGGAATGGTAAGAACTCATTTGGTCAAGTACAGGAGGACATTGGAAAGTGCAGTAGGACATTTGGGATCAGATCTGGCTCCTCCAAACACTCTAGGGCAAATGATTATTAGTGCTATCCATTCATTAAAGGGGAATTACATTATCTGGGAAGGCAAGTAATGTAGGACAAAAGATCTAGAGCTATGTATAGCTATGATGAAACAGACATTTTATAAGAGAACCTTGCTGATAGGAGGAACAAATCTACCTCTGAAAAAGAAATGTATAAAAACCATATATATGGAGTACAGCAGCTCTATGTGGATATGAGCCATAGACAATAGGTAAAATGAAAGAAAGGACCCCGAAGGCATTTGAATGGAGAAGCATATGTATTGTGCAATAAAAAGCAAAACAAATGAAGAAAATCATAGAATCATAGAATAGTAGGGTTGGAAGGGGCCTACAAGGCCATCGAGTCCAACCCCCATCTCAGTCTCAATCCCATCCACATAAAAGGTGGATAGGATTGAGAAGAGATAAGAACTGCTGTAAAGTGTGAAGAAGAGATGATCCAACATACTGGGGCACCAATAGGAAAACAGATATAATTGGAGGGAAGATGAGCAAAAAGAAGACCTAATTATGGTTACATAAAGCAAATTAAAGAGGGAAAATGTAGAGACACGTGGAGATGAAATTTTTCAAAGGTCAATCTACAGATCTACATGACAGAAAAGGGGACTCAAAACAGCTGTCATTTGGATTAGCTGGATTTTGAAGATCGATAAGATTAGCAGTAATAGAATAATAGAGGAACTGTGTAGGGTGGAAGAGTTGTAAAGTCTAGGAGTAGAGGGGCAGCCTAAAGGGATTCAAAACAAGTCCTAGGATCTTCACGTTAAAATTAATTATCTATGTTGAATCATACTCATGCCATCTTGATGTGCTGCTTAAAGGTTCTGTATTGTTTTCTTTTGGTACAGGCCAAGGAAGTTGACTAGTGTTAAATCTATGTGTTCTGTAGATAACTGTTCTCATCTGGAAAGCTTATTAACTTTGCCAAGTACAAAGACACAAACCAAAGATCTTCCAGTGTTTTAGTGCACCTCATTTGATTCTGTACAGCCTGTAACCTAGATTTAATGCATTGCTTTTATATATTCTGACCACTCTTCATTAACTGTATTTGTTAGTATAGTATTTTTTAGCATAGAAGTAAGCAGGTTCAGACATACCCTGGACCTCTTCCATTCATGCTTAATAGTCAATAAACAACTTGGGTAGAAAAGCTGAGTGATTATGGAATGTTAATTGGCCAATGGTGTCATCATTTTTGTGAATAATTATTTCCTCAATTTAGTGATGTGGGGCTTAATTTTCCAGTGCTTAGTTTTTCCATGGAAAATTTGCTGTTTCATAAGTTCATTAGTAAGAATTAATATATGCTAATTGCAAATACAATATTAGGCGATCTTGGCAGTTTCAGAGTTGTAATTAATGTTTTTCAGGTGATTATCCCTAGCAAGTATGTGAGAGAATAGATATGTCATTGAAATACATATGGCTCAGAGTGAAATGGAACTAATAAATAGTGACAGCGAAACTGAAAGTGCCCCTACAACATTAGTGGAAGAGAGCTGAACTCTGTTGAAATGAACCATAGATGAATGGTTGTCAGTATTTCATGCACATTACTTTGTTTTGCTAAAATTAATTAGTGTGTCAACAGTTTTCAATATTTTTTGTTTTTTTTTCCTTAAATGTAAAGGAAATACATGCTATTGTTTTTAAATTTTTACAAGTATTCTAATGACTTTTTCTACATAATATAACACATTAAATGTGCTGTAATTTTTTCCTTAGATATTTCAGATCAAATAATTGTGTATTGGGATGAAAAATTAACATGGGGTATACTTTTCTGTAGCTTTCTTGTTTACTAAATATAAGTATAATAAACATGCTAAATTAGTTCTCTCTAGGCTAGGGCATCAAAACATTTTTGGATGCAAACTGATTTTTTTTCCTGTGCAAATGGCCTTGTGCAAATGGCCTTATGCAAAACCGAATTTGCACTGGAAGATTCAAATTTTCTGGGATACTCACATCACTGCCTCAGTTTCAACATTGTGCTTCATAGAATCTTTTATAAAATAAATATGAACAATTACACATGATGTAATGTTCTGCCAGTAGTTGTGCATGCCTAATTTCGCCCCTATTTTAAAAAGCACCGAGAGCTTTTACCTGGTGGAACAAAGAATGGGCCTAATCTCTCTGTGTGTGTGTGTGTGTGTGTGTGTGTGTGTGAGAGAGAGAGAGAGAGAGAACGAAAGCATACATTTGGACAGGTATACATTACTATCCTGGATCATTAGCTTAGCCTTTGGTGTTAGCATTCTCTTGAAAGTGACATCAACAAAAAGTTGTAGAGTTGTAAAGGCACAGTCCTACCACAGTTTCTAAGACTTAAATGTGATTAGGAATTTATTTATGGCTTATAACATGCATTCTTATTCCATTTCTTTCCCCATGCAGTAGAATCTGAGTAGCTGCTTACTTGTATTTGTGATCATTTATAAGTAACTTTCTATAGTTCAAAGTTAATAACTAAAGTAGAGCTATAATAAGTACATAGATTGTAGTAGTGTCAGGGGTTAATATAGGAACAAACCCAGTGTCTTTATAGAAATCACTAACTAGACTCACATTATACATTGTGAGAATATTAGAGAAATATCTGTGCCATTTGCAACTGGTTACATTATTCCTTTTAGCATGTTCTGGGATTATAATATGGCTAGGTCAGTGTTTCCGTGCTATATATCAGGGTTTCTTTAGTTTAAAATGGACATACATGTTCTGTAAATAGTGACAGAAGATCAGAGGGAGATATTTACATTCTCATACTTGATAGTTTCTTTTAATCTGACCATTTTAGGCAATTAGTATCATATGATAAAATAATTATTTAAGAATTATTTCTATGGATTACATCTCCATAGCATTAAATATAGTGGGCTTTATGAAGCTGTGGTTATCTCACTGATGCAGGGTGTCTGCCAGTGGAATGGGGATGGAGATAGTTTTCAGCAGTTCCCCCTTCTGCCTTGCAACCCTTTCGCATACCCTACAAATCTGATAGAAAGTTGGGGGGACCCTTTCTAGCTGATTTGGGTGTTGCGAGTGGCTGCAGGGGAGAGGGGGAATTGCTGAAAACCACCTCCCTGGTGGTAGACGTTTTCAGTGAGCAGAGTGGCCACAATAGGATACAACCCAGTACTCTGTACATGGTGTTAAAAAAAAGTTGGCAATTCATACATTCTAGGAGGGATGGGAAACACCTGACACTCCAGTTACTGTTGCACTGCATCTGCCATCATCCCTCACCATTGGCTATGCTGGCTAGGGCTGATGGTAGTTGTAGTCCAACAAAATCTGGAGGGCCACATGTTCCCCATCCCTGTATTACAAGCTTAGCTGGTACATAGGGTGGGTTTGTAACACATACCTGCTAAAATGTGATGTGTGAAGCAACCCAACTTGTCATCCAGCTTCATGCAGCAATTGTCTTATAGGAGAAAAAATCTTGACAATAAAAGCTTCCACACCTGATCCCTGATTCATCTCAACCCCACCAAAATTTCCCTGACCATTAATATATGAATTTTATACAATATGCTTAGAGATTGCTGCTTTATATAGTTCTTTATCTCATCATTCTTTCTTCTCTTAGCTGCTTACCATGTTTGCTGTGATAACTGTGTTCTTACATTACATTTATGCTGGGACTACAGATTCATCATGTTGACTGGGTAAATGTGACAAAACTAAAATTCTTAAGTACAATCAAGACTGTGCCTTGAAACAGCTCGATATGGAACTAGTTGGAGAGAAGTAACCCTGGATTTAATCCTGAGTGGTGCTCAGGGTTTTGTATTAGATTTAAATTGTGCCTAACTGCTTGGGAACAGTGACTGCAGCATTATTGAATTCATCATACATGTAATTGGTAAGTAGCACAGAGAGTTCAGCATAGCCATATTTATAGCACAGTCCTATCCGTGTTTACTCAGAAATGGAGCTTGCTAGTAAATGTGTTTAAGATTGCAACCATAATTTCAAAAGAAACAAATTACAAAAAGTCAGTTTAAAAGAAGCTGAAAGGGAGAGCTCATGTTAGCTGTCTTCAGCCTCTTGTTGTTATTGTGGTTTAAGATTCCATTTTAGAATGTATTAGGAAAGGTACAAACAAGTCCACAAAGTTGCCAGCCTGGTTAACAAGAAGAGGCAAGCTATAAAGGCAAGCTATAAAGGGTTTAAGGAGTGGAAGTCTTGTCCAGTTCAGGTGAACAAAAAGGACAAACTCTGACAAAAGTAATGCAACTTAACAATAAGTTGTTTGCAGAGTATTTTGCTTAAAAACATAAACATTAAGGCAAACAATAAATATTTATTGAAATAGACTAGAAGCAGAGAACTAGCCAGAGAGTGGTTGGACCATTAGATGAAAAGGGATTCTGAAAAAAGGATTATTGAAGAAGAATGGGGAAAATGTAGAGAAGTATGTATGAATTCTCTGTGTCAGTCTTCAGTGGGGAAGATATTTTATGGATACCCATATTTGAACCATTTTCCCTCAAAGGAGAGCATCTTCAAAAATAAGTCAAATATAGGTGATGGCAAGTTCTAAGGATAATTGACAAATTAAACAAGTCAGCAGTTCCTGATGGTATTTCCCAATATAAAATTGCTGAGCTCTTAAGAAAAAAAATGCAAACTGTCACTAAAATTGATCTGCTTACTGGAAGATTGACAGGTAGCCAATATAATACCAATTTTAAAATGGGATTGGGGTTAAGGGAGAAATCAGGGAATTACAGACCAGTTAGTCTAATTTCTATCCTGGATCAATTGGTGGAAAGCATATTAACACAATAATGGGAAAAGAGAATGGGTCTTTTTATGGATCAGTAGCTAGTTAAAAAAGAAGAAGCTGAGGTGAGAATAATTCCGCAATGGAGGGAAGTAAGTAGTTGAGCTGTAGTGAACCTATGCTACTTCATTAATTCATAAATGATCTTGTATTGTGTGTAAACAGTGAGGTATCCAAATTCTTCAAGGTTGTGAAAAGCAAAGCTGACTACGAAGAGCTCCAAAATGATCTCTCCAAATTGGGTGAAAGGGCAACAAAAGTGCAAATGCAATTTGGTGTAATACAAAAATAGTGATGCACATCGTGGCAAGCAATCCCAATTTCACACATATGCTGATTATTCTGAACTGGTGATGACTGATCAGAAAAAGATTTTGGAGTCATGGTGGAAAGTTCAATGAAAAGGTCAACCTGGAGTCTGGGTATAGTGGAAAGGTCAAATTCCCTAGATTATTAGAAAAAGGAATTGCACTTTTAAAATACCATTATCATTATGCCTTTATATAAACCTGTGTTGTGGCCACATCTGAAATACAGCTTAGATTGCCCATATCAAAAGAATACCATATAGATGAGAAAGGTGGAAGAAGAGGGGAAACCAAAGTGATGAAGTGGCTGGAGCAAATTTTCTGTGAGGAACGGCTAAAGTGGTTGGAGTTTTTTTAGTTTGAACTAAGCAGGATCATTATAGAGATCAATAATGTTTATTCATGGTGTGGAGAAAGTAAACAGAGATTTTCTCCCTCTGTCATAACACTAGAACTTCGAGTCAGCCAATGAAATCGATTGACACAAGATTCAGAATAGACAAATGGAAGTACGTCTACAGACAGAACATAATTAATTTACAGAATTTGCTGTCATAAAATGTAATGATGATTTTAAAGAGGGATTGGACAAATTCATTGCAGATACACTTATGAAAAGATTCATTTAACCACTTAATGGAACCTCCAGAGAAACTACAGTTCTGAAGTTGTTGGCTTCATATATTGGAAAAGGCTGTTGGCTTTGTACCTTGCTCATTGGCTTTTTAGAAGCATCTGTCCTGCCACTGTTTGGAAACAGGACACTGGACCCAATTGACACTTATTCTGATCCAGCAGGTTTCTTTTTACGTTAGTGTTTAGAGTCCTTTGTTTTCAATTTTGCCTTTAAGTGCGTACATGACAACCGTTTTCTGAATGGTTGTCATGTATGCTGTGTGTTTTGTTGCCTGAAGACTCACTTTCTTTCCAGAGGGATAGCCATATTTGTTTGCAGAAGTGTCTTGTGACACTTCAGGGATGCATGGCATATGTCTTGTGGCATAGGTTTTCATGAACAGGGGCCTTCTTTGTCAGATGCATGAAGCTGTGGGTAGGCATAGATATGCAGATATCAGGGAGAGTAATGTGTGATTTGGTTTTTAAAAAGATCAAGCAGTGTAAGAAATTACTGTATGGATATCACATTACTCTGCAGAACACTGAAAAATACATAACCATGGTTGTAACCTTGACAAGTGGCTTCTGGTGACAAATTGGCATAGCATAATCAGTAGTGCAAATCTTTCTCAACATTTCCTCCATTTCTTCATAACTGGAAACAGTGTGCTCCTTGTAAAGACCTTCACAGTTTCTTTTTACTAATTTTCTCAATTATACCATTTTAACGTTTTATTCTTGTTAGACTACTGATCATGATACAGGGTTTCTTAAATCCTTCCACTTCTCCTTTCCACCTAACTGCTGCCTTTTCTCTCTCTTTCTCTTTCCTTTATTCTTGTGTAGGCCTGACCAAAGATGGCAATAATGAAAATATTGATTCACTTGAGGAAGTCCTTAATATTTTAGCAGAGGAAAGTTCTGATTGGTTTTATGGTTTCCTCTCATTTCTCTATGATGTAATGACTCCTTTTGAAATAATAGAAGAAGAAGAGAGCGATGCAGCAGATGATGTTGATGGTACGTCACAGAATGAAGGGGTTCAGGGGAAAAAGACTTGTGTTATTGTAGATTTACAGAACCAGTGACTTCAGTTCAGGGATCAAGTTCATTGATTTGTGAAAATGTCCATGAAATTATCAAAGTGTAACAGGATGCTGGGTTAAAATGGGGAAAACCCTTCTAATGGACATATCAGCCATATGATATAGATTCACTTGTCAAAAAGCCTTTTAGAAACTTGCAGTTTAGAGACATATTTGTCACTAGTAAGGCAAAAGTGTCTTCGGTAGCCTAACTGGTTTCTGTATGACTTTGCTTCAGTTTGTGCATTCTTAGCACTAACCTGCACAAGCACTGCGATAGCAACCTATACTATTAACCCTTAAATGGTTCATCTTTCTAACAAAAGTGTTAATTGACTGTAGACTATTCTGGCATGATTGACAAATAGTGTATATATATTTATATTTTAGATTTTAATATTCTGCCTACTATAGCATTAAATAAGAAAACCATTATTGAAATTATTTGAATTTGCTACAGATTATTAGTCCTTCATTTTCTGGTTTCTTAGATGCTTTTATATACTTATGGAAGTGAATATTCAGAGTAGTTGTAAAAAAAATTGTTATTAGATTAATAAACCCATTTACTATATGAAATAAATAGCATGTAATTCTTATTGTATATTTTGAAATTGAGATGTCAGTCTTATTTTCTTCTTCATATACTACTCATCTCTCAGAGGCAGTTTTGTTTGTAAGAATTTAGTGGACATTTTATGAAAGCGAAAACCTGCAAGTATGTATTTCTCCTGTAATGTTGAACTAATTAAAACATAATCAATACAAATTGTCTTCTAAAGTGAATGGCTGGCTTGGGTTTGGTCTCCCCCCCCACCCCCCGCCTGCTCCTACCTTGGTCTCATTGTGAGATGACTGATTATGCAGATACCCCAAATCAGCAATTCCCATGCCCAGGTTACTGTGCACCAGCTTACCCTTCTGGGACAGGTGTACATGCAAGAAGTTGCTGGGTGGGCAGTGGGAGGGGAAGATCATATCTGGCGCCTGCACTGCATGTATACTGCTAAACAAATGCTCAGCCTTGTTTGATGTGATATTGCTGATTATGCAGATACCCCAAATCAGCAATTCCCATGCCCAGGTTACTGTGCACCAGCTTACCCTTCTGGGACAGGTGTACATGCAAGACGTTGCTGGGTGGGCAGTGGGAGGGGAAGATCATATCTGGTGCCTGCACTGCATGTATACTGCTAAACAAATGTTCAGCCTTGTTTGATGTGATATTGCTGATCAAGGCTTAGTCTCAGAATCAGTGGATGAGGCAGTGACAAGTTTTATTACTCATTCTGATATTAGTGTGAGAGTTTAAGTAAAGTCTACAGCCTGAATAAGAGATCTGTGAATTTTCAAAGCTTGCCTAACTTGATAATACTGCACAAATAATTCTGAAAAGCCACTTTATGTTTTGCACAAGCTTCTGCTTGCTTCACTGTGATGCTGTGTAAATGATTTGCAGAAACAGCATTTTTTATTTTATTCAAATCAAAATATATAAGCTGAACCCTGGATTTCTGTGACCACCTTCAACTGTGTCTGATGCAAAGCATGTTCTCTCTACCCCCACCCCTTGTAGAATAAGATTTCAGCTGTTGTATATAACTGTTGTAGAAATATCTAAAAGCAGCTATTGATTTGTTGGTTAATATGGTATGCTTTGTATCTTCAGATGCAATGGAATATTTTAACTACAGCTTTTGGAAATCATAGTATTATGAGCAAACAAAGGATGACTTGCAAGAAACTGGCTGTCATTGTTGGAACACTATTTGCTAATAAAAGTTCTGAATACCTGACAGTATACATTAAGGTTGTTTAGCTGATGTAAGTCAGGAATTTGTACTCACGTGTTACCCATTGTGTGAGGAGAGAGAGTGGAGATGCACTTGTTCGCTTCACCCTCTCACTCTTGTTCTTGCTGCCCTCTCCTTGTAGAAGGGAAGGTTTGATGCAGGAAGCCTGGTCTATGCCTGTGTGCACAGGATTTAGAACACCGTGCATGATTTAGTTCCAGATTCTAAATGTCGTAGGAAGCCAACACACACAGCAAGCTCCCCGCTTCATACATCCTTCCCAACACAGGGCAATGGGGGGCAAGAAGGGGGGGGAGGCTATCAAGCACAGCTCAAATCTCTGCCCCTCGTACGATGTTGAACTCATGAATTTAAACACCCGAACAGGGCTGTATTCTCTCTTCAAAATGGCCACTTCCCGCAACTTGGCAACTAATCATTCAGGACTTCTGAGACCAAGTACTAATCCTGCAGTATTTGTCTATTTTGAGGAATTGTGATATTTGTCCATTTGTGAAGCCATGGTGAACTAGTGTCTCCTACTCTAGAATATTTAAGTTAAATGTGGCTATTGCCTTTTGTCACTAGACATTCAGCAAGAAATGTGTTGCTTTTTCTATTTCTTGTAGAAATAATAATTTGAATGTCTGTCTTTTGAAGACAAAAATGATTTTCAAACTTTATGTAGATTTTACTTAACTACAAGCTATTCTAAAATAATAATGTTCTTCAGCTGACCAAAGTGTCATGCTATAAACTCACTGTTTCAAGAACCCTATTACTGAGTAATACAATTCTTGATAGAAATGTGTTTAGTAGTTATATGTATCTGAACTGGACATTATATAAAAATGTATGTTGCTATATGTGATTTATGTCATATTATCTAATAACAGTAGTAGAGGTTTAGGAGTGGGGTTTATTTCAAAAATGAGAATAGTAATTGTCTATTACAATTTTTAAATAATGCCTTGGTAAAATCTGTTTCAATCTGAATATTTTATGTTAACAAGTTTGCTTTTAATGCCAAATGTTTTTCAAAGCTTCTAAAAAAATGTTCTAGACCTGTAATAGTCCTGCCACATTCCTTTGATGAAACTGTAAAACTTCAGTCATGTCTCAGGTAACTTGATTTTTGATCTGCTCAGTATGAAGATTGTTTCTTAAAAAGAAAAAAGAAAATAAAGGGAGAAAATATCGCATTTTTGCCATAGCAGAATACATTTGTGTATTGTGTTTTAGGTTTAAAATGGTAGAGCTGTGCATATATGTTGACCAATATTTATGAAAAAGCATGTTATTATATTATTCTTGTGAATATTGGACTGTGATCCAAAAAGATGTAAGTTTGGTGATGCCAAGGGATCAGGTTTTTTCTCGCCGCTCTGGAAAGCAGACTCATATGTCATATCACAAACTACTTTTCAAACCACCCTTAGTTTGCATAGCAGTCTTCTGTTCATGAAACAAAAGCCAAAGCCTCCATGAATGCAGAGAAGTAGTTGCATGGTTCCTTGTATTTTTTAAAGTGTTTGAATTTTTTGAATACTAATTATATTGGGTTGGATCTAACAGTTGTGCAAGTGGAAGTCAGCTTGCACAGTGCAACTTCCCCATCCTCCCCTGCAGCCCCCCTCCCTCCTTGCATGTGTCTCAAATCTGCTCTGGAGGCTCCCCCAACCCCACGGAGGAGATTTGACAGGTGCCTTCCAGAAGGAAGAAGAAATTTATTCTGGTAGTGGTGTCCATTCTGCTAGTGGATGGCCAGCATTGGATCCAACCCATTGTAATAAAATATAATTTGTACAGAATATATAACGTTTTCTATAGTTATAGTTTGTTGTTGTTGTTGTTCAGTCGTTCAGTCGTGTCCGACTCTTCGTGACCCCATGGACCATAGCACGCCAGGCCTTCCTGTCCTGCGCTCTCTCCCGGAGCGTGCTCAAGTTCATATTCATTGCATCCGTGATGCTATCTAGCCATCTCATCCTCTGCCGTCCCCTTCTCCTTTTGCCTTCAGTCTTTCCCAGCATCAGGGTCTTTTCCAGGGAGTTTTCTCTTCGCATTAGGTGGCCAAAATATTGGAGCTTCAGCTTCATTATCTGTCCTTCCAATGAGCACTCAGGGTTGATTTCCTTTAGGATGGACTGATTTGACCTCCTTGCAGTCCAGGGCACTCGTAAGAGTCTTCTCCAGCACCACAGTTCGAAAGCATCAATTCTTCGGCGCTCAGCCTTCCTTATAGTCCAGCTATCACAGCCATACATTACTACTGGGAAAACCATAGCTTTGATTAGATGGACCTTTGTCAGCAAGGTGATGTCTCTGCTTCTTACTATGCTGTCTAGGTTGGCCATAGCTTTCCTCCCAAGGAGCAAGCGTCTTTTAATGTCATGGCTACAGTCACCGTCTGCGGTGATCTTGGAGCCCAAGAAAGTAAAATCTGTCACTGCTTCCATTTCTTCCCCTTCTATATGCCAGGAAGTGATAGGGCCAGATGACATGATCTTAGTTTTTTTAATGTTGAGTTTCAAACCAGCTTTTGCACTCTCCTCTTTCACCCTCAACAAGAGGCTCTTTAGATCCTCTTCGCTTTCTGCCATTAGGGTGGTATCGTCTGCATATCGGAGGTTGTTGATAATTCTCCCGGCAATCTTAATTCCGACCTCTGATTCATCCAACCCGGCATTTCTCATGATGTACTCTGCATATAAGTTAAATAAGCAGGGTGACAATATGCAGCCTTGTCGTACTCCTTTCCCAATTTTGAACCAATTGGTTGTTCCATCTCTGGTTCTTACTGTTGCTTCTTGACCCTCGTACAGGTTTCTCAGGAGACAGGTAAGGTGGTCTGGTACTCCCATCACTTTAAGAATTTGCCACAGTTTGTTGTGATCCACACAATCAAAGGCTTTAGCGTAGTCAATGAAGCAGAAATAGACGTTTTTCTGGAATTCTCTTGCTTTCTCCATGATGCAGCGAATGTTGGCGATTTGATCTCTAGTTCCTCTGCCTCTTCGAAACCCAGCTTGTACTTCCGGTAGTTCTCGGTTCGCATACTGCTGAAGCCTAGCTTGTAGGATTTTGAGCATCACCTTGCTGGCATGTGAAATGAGCGCAATTGTGCGGTAGTTTGAACACTCTTTGGCGTTGCCCTTCTTTGGAATTGGAATGTAAACTGACCTTTTCCAGTCTTGTGGCCACTGTTGAGTGTTCCACATTTGTTGGCATATTGAATGCAGCACTTTAACAGCATCATCTTTTAGGATTTTAAATAGCTCGGCTGGAATACTGTCATCTCCGCTAGCTTTGTTGTTACTAATGCTTCCTAAGGCCCACTTGACTTCACTCTCTAGGATGTCCGGCTCAAGTTCAGTGACCGCATTATCATGGCTATCAGGGACATTCAGATCTTTCCTGTATAGTTCTTCTGTGTATTCTTTCCACCTCTTCTTAATCTCATCTGCTTCTGTTAGGTCCCTGCCTTCTTTGTCCTTTATCATGCCCGTCTTTGCACAAAACGTTCCCTTGAGATCTCCAATTTTCTTGAAGAGATCTCTAGTCTTTCCCATTCTGTTGTTTTCCTCGATTTCTTTGCATTGTTCATTTAAGAAGGCCTTCTTGTCTCTCCTTGCTGTTCTCTGGAACTCTGCATTCAGTTGGGTATATCTTCCCCTTTCTCCTTTGCTTTTCGCTTCCCTTCTTTCGTGAGCTACTTGTAAAGCCTCATCAGACAGCCACTTGGCTTTCTTGCATTTCTTTTTCTTTGGGACGGATTTCGTTGCTGCCTCCTGAACAACGTTATGGACCTCCGTCCATAGTTCCTCAGGCACTCTGTCTATCAGGTCTAATCCCTGAAATCTATTCCTCACCTCCACTGTATATTCATCAGGGATATGATTTAGGTCATACCTGAAAGGTTTAGTGGCTTTCCCTACTTTCTTCAATTTAAGCCGAAATTTTGCAAGAAGCAGCTCATGATCTGAGCCACAGTCAGCTCCAGGTCTTGTTTTTACTGACTGTATGGAGCTTCTCCATCTTTGGCTGCAAAGGACAGAATTAATCTGATTTCGGTATTGACCATCTGGTGACGTCCATGTGTAGAGTCGCCTCTTATAGTTACTAGCTGGGTAAATCAAGGGATCCTGAAGTTATAGTACATCTTGATTTCACTGAGGCTTTCAGTAATTCTTGTTGGCAAGCTGGTAAAAATGTGGGCCAGGTTTGGGCATACTTCAGGCTTGAAGGCTCTACTTAGTTTTTTACTAGAACCCTGACATCTACTAACCAGAGCTTGGTACAAAAGACATACCCTTAAAACTAAAGCCTTGTGTTTTGAGTACCTGAACTGAATGGAACTCACAAAAATCCACTCCTGTTTGCCCTAAGCTTTCTTCATTCCAGCAATATCATTTGGTGTTGGGGGAGGGGGAAGAGTCATTTTGTTGCTACTATTGTTAAAAAAAATTGGCAGTCACAAATCCATGCTGATCAACAGCAGATCACCTAGAGGTCTACCAGTAGATCCAAATCTACTTTCTGCCCATTGTTAGGATAGAGTGTGCTGCTATTAAGTGGATTTGTAACTGGTTGATGGACTGTATGCAAAAGAGGGTGCTTATCAACTGTTCCTAAACCTGGAGAGAAATGACAAGTGGGGTACTGCAGGGTTCTGTCCTGAGCCCAATGCTGTCTAACAGCTTTATTCATGACTTGCACAAAGGAATAGGGGGGATGCTAATCAAATTTGTAGATGACACCAAACTCGGTGGGGCAACTAATGCCTTAGAACAGTAGTAGGCAACCTTTTTGCCCTTGAGGGCTGCATGTGGTGGTGGGCAGCAGATTACGGGCTGTATACTGGCAGTGGGTATGGCTGCAGGTCTGCCCGGCTTCTCTCTGACATGAAGTCTTTCCCCTCCTCTCTCATGCACAAACACTTCCCCCTACTCACTCAGTTACTTTCTCTCAGACATAAGTAGACCCTTCTGTTCCACGCACATATGCATGCATGCTCACCTCTCTCCTTCTCCCTCCCTCCATAGGGGGATCAGGATCTTACAATTTCTCTCCGTAGGCATATATGTTTTTCTTCTCCCTGCTAGAAGAGGAGAGGTGGCTTCTCTAGCTTGCTAAACTGATGAATAGTATTGAGAGGGAAACAACAAAGTTTTTCCCTAAGAGAAACCATGGAATACAGCTGGCTAGAGTGGTGAAAGACAATCTAGCCCTCCATACTTTATGGTTTCCCTCAATGTTATTCTTCAGAGAAAAACCACAGACTTTGGTGGGCTAGGGTGGCAAAAAGCCCATTTTGGGCACCAAAGGAAAACAGATACAGCAGAAGAAGTGAGGATAGGGGAATTTGGATGGGGGGAGGGGCTAGGGCACCTGCAGGCCACATGCAGTCCATGGGCATGTGTTGCCCACCCCTACTTTAGAGGATAGAAACAGGATTCAAGATGATCTTGACAGGATGGAAAACTGGGATGAACCTAAATAACTGAATTTCAACAGATTAATATAAAGTTCTGCATTTAGGTAGGAAGAACCAATTGCACCGATAGAGGATGCGTGACACCTGGCTTGACAGCAGTACATGTAAAGAGGATCTAGGGATTTCAGTAGACCACAAGCTAAACATGAGTCAGTAGTGTGATGTGGCAGTGAAAAGGGGTAATACAACTGTACGTTGCATCAACAGAAGTATAACGTCCAGATTGTAAGAAATAAGGTACTGTTCCATTCTGCTTTGGTCCATCCAGACCTTATATGGAGTACTGCAGCTTAAGAAGGATATCAACAAACTGAAACGTGTCCAGAAGAGGGAACTGGAAATTAAGGCCTATGAGGAAAGGTTGAAGGAGTTGTGTATGTTTAGCCTGGAGAAGAAACAAAAGGATAAGAAACAATATGATAGCCATTTTCAAGTATTTGAAGGGCTGTCACATTGATGTTGGAGAAAATTTGTTTTCTGTTGCTCCAGAGGGCTAGGACTCAAACCAACATGTTCAAATGACAAGAAAAAGGATTTTTAGACTAAACATTAGGAAGAACTTTCTGATGGCATGAGCTGTTTGCCAGTGGAACAATCTGCCACTAAAGGTGATGGACAGTGCTTTGCTAGAGGTTTGTAAGTACAGGCTAGATGGCCACCGATTGGGGATGCTGCAATGTGGATTTCCTGCATTGGTTGCTGGTTGGACGAGATGACCTTTGAGGTATTTTTCCAACTTTCTCTAACTTGACTATGCTTGAGAATTATGATGTTGTAGTGTTGACTGTGTAAGACTGTAACTTGTTTTGGAAACAGGTTTAGATTTCCCTTCTTTAAAAACAAAACAAAAAACATGTATGTGTCTGTTACATGAAACTTATACCCTGGCCTTCAGTGGCCAATCAGCATTCCCAGGGTGGCTTACAAAAGAGTAAAATACAAATATTACAAAACACAGTAATAGTACAAGGTAAAAGCCCCAATCAATAGAAAAAGCAACTTAAAATAATAAAAAAATCAAACATAGTAATGTTAAAAATCATGGGAAAAATAAATGATAGTTGTAGGTGGCAGATTGCTTATAATTATGTAAAACATTTTTGTACTTCAACAGCTTAATAACTGGTAACTTCAGCTATCTGGATCTCTTCTATTGTTCAGATCCACTTATTGAATTGGTTGTTTATATCTAGTATTTTCAGATTGATGTAATAGTTTAAGAGTTTGACTGTCTTCCTTCAACCTACATGTTATTCACTTAGTTATTATGTTTACATACTGCCTTTCTGCCAAAGCACTCAGGGTGGTTTACAGTTTGAAATAATGGCTTACCACCTGAGAGACATGATACAAAAATAAAAAGGAATGAGGAGTGAAAAGGAAAATATGCAAATTTAGGTACCAACTTTTTCACATAACAGTACTTGGATTATCAGGGGAAAAAAATAGGAAACCCCTTTAAGAAACACACAAGCTCCGGTCCCTAACTTCTTCTCCCTCAGCCCAATTGGGGTCACATCAAGGTTCCCTGCATCCTTCTAAAATCAGTAGCTGTAATTCAAGCACTGATTAAATAATAAAGTTGCACAATGACAAGGCAGAATGGTCACTGCAGCTGGCAGTTTAGGGAAGGGGAGGAGCCAAGTGGCAGTTGATCCCAGTTATGCTGATGAGAGGGCGTCTGGCTGTTTCACTTCACCCTCTGAGGAAGCCAGATGGAATGTTTTGAGCACATTCACGTGGTCAGGGTATCAGATCCTGAAATAACAGTTCACATGGAAAACCAGTCCCCTTTCATATGATTACTACCTGCATTCTTTAACAGGTTACTTCACTATTGCATTTTGAAAGCAGTCCACACCAGTATATGGTACAAGTATCTTACTGTATTGTATACAGTATCTCATCTACAAATGAAATAGTGTAATTTAAGATCTAACTGTTCCCAGTCTCTTTCGCATATCCCCCCATCCGGTCCTCTAAATAACCCCTTCATTACTTTAACAAATCCAAGATTGAGGAAACTAAGGGACTGTCTTATGCTACACAAACCCCTTCACACATTCAATGAACCTGCAGAGGGGTTTGTAGGGCTATAGAAGCCCGCCCTGTATACACCACTGGAACTGCATACCCATCCCTGCCCCTCCCCTCCTGCTGACTAATGTCCACTGAACATTCATAAGACGTTGTCTGCGAATGTATGCAAGGAGAGCTCCTGTGCATGAGGAGGGACCTTGATCAATGAGATCCCTTCCTTGCATGTATGATATTTCTGCACATATATCTGTTTATGTGGGAACTCTTTATTGTGAACATCTTTTGGATTTTGGGAGGGGAGAGATGGCATACAGTTTTGGCAGTGAGTGGCAGCCCACAAACCCTTCTGCCCATTCACTGAAGGATTTTTGTGACCATCTGGAAAGCATGGTATGAGAATGTTCTAGCAGTTATATGAACACAGGCGGCATGTTTTAGTCTAGTACTGGTGTGTGCTGAAGACAGGTTTATACAACTAGTGGGGCTAAAAGATACTCCTCTCTGTGAAAATGAGCTTTTTATCTTTATGAATAATTTATTTTCTAAGCATCATGCATTTCTTTTTCCAAAGTAAAGTCTATGAAAAAAACATTAAAATCAAGTGGTCCTTGGTTTAAATGTTAAACCAAAAATGGCCTCAAAGACCTCCACTGGAAGAGCCTGATCTTGTTCTTCGTTGCTGGAGAAACTCTCAGCCTAATCCAAAGTTCAGAAATGGATAACATATCAAAAATTAAGGAAGGGTCCTTTCAGTTTATGTTGTTGTTGTTCAGTCGTTCAGTCGTGTCCGACTCTTCGTGACCCCATGGACCACAGCACGCCAGGCCTTCCTGTCCTGCGCTCTGTAATTTTGTTAGGCATAAACTATACTATACTTGCTCACAACTGACAGCTTGCAAGCCAAATACCTATGAACAATTCCCAGTTAGTATACCCAACTAATATCTCTCACCAGCCCACCAATGCCTTCTGAGCATAACTGCCGCAATCTTTCATAACTGCCAGGGTGCCATATGCGCACACGCGTGCACACCCTTTTGGCCCTAAGAAGGCTCCTTCCCCAAGGCAACTTATAAAAAGGACAATACGATTAAAACCAGGGAGTATTAAAAGCCAGAAAAAAACAAGTGAAATGAGTCTATAGCTGCTAAGATTAAAATACACTAAAAACTTGTGGAATAAAAATGTCCTAACAGTTTGCCTAAAGGACATCTGAGAAGGGGCCAGTCTTACCTCCTTTGGCCAGGAGTTTCAGAATATGGAAGCTGTGACCGAAAAGGTGTCATTACCAGTCACAGCTCTTAGATGATGAAGGGAGACTGGGCCAATCCTGTGTATGTCTTGCTATTTTTTAATTTTGTTTAAGCTTGATTTAATAGAATACTCCAGAAAAAATAATGCTGAGTTATAAATATCTGTAAGTTCTGATGAAACCTTGCCTTTTCCCACTGGTAAGTCTTGTTTTTTTGTTTAGAGTGTGTGTGTGCCTTAGAAACGTAAAATAATGCTTGCAACCTGTTTTCCATCTTACAAAAATCAGGAGAGTCACCTGGAGGGGTTGTCAAGAGAAAAACTAAAGTCAAAGGTACTTTGTTACTGGCGCCTTAGTTACCTTTATTGCACATTGATTTGCGATGCCTGAAATGCATGTGTTTTGCCATCTTGGTAAAAGTTCCTACTAATCCTCAATACTGTTTGTACCAAACAGGAACATGGCATAGTTCGCTTAACATTTATGGAACAAAAAGTATCAAGCAGTAGATTAGGGTGCTCTTTAGTACCCCCATATAATTAAATTCACAATACTTTAAGCACTTCTGTCCCAGTCCAGCTATATGCATATGGAAGCAGGCTTCTGTGCACATATCTCCGCTGGATGGGGAATCCTGTATGTAAATGGATGCAGTACATGCAATTCCATATCCTGATATAGCGGGTGGGGCTGGGGCTGTGTGTTGTTGTTGTTGTTGTTGTTGTTGTTGTTCAGTCGTTAAGTTGTGTCTGACTCTTCATGCCCCCATGGACCACAGCATGCCAGGCCCTCCTGTCCTCCGCTCTCTCCCGGAGTGTGCTCAGGTTCATATTCATTGCATCGGTGATGCTGTCTAGCCATCTCATCCTCTGCTATCTCCTTCTCCTTTTGCCTTCAATCTTTCCTAGCATCAGGGACTTTTCCAGTGAGTTTTCTCTTCGTATTAGACAGCCAAAATATTTGAGCTTCAGCTTCAGCATCTGTCCTTCCAATGAGCAGTCAGGGTTGATTTCCTTTAGGATGGACTGATTTGACCTCCTTGCAGTCCAGGGGACTCGTAAGAGTCTTCTCCAGCACTACAGTTCGAAAGCATCAATTCTTCGGCGCTGAGCCTTCCTTATAGTCCAGCTCTCACAGCCATAAATTACTACTGGGAAAACCATAGCTTTGATTATACAGACCTTTGTTGGCAAGGTGATGTCTCTGCTTCTTACTATGCTGTCTAGGTTTGCCATAGCTTTCCTCCCAAGGAGCAAGTGCCTTTTAATGTCATGGCTACAGTCACCGTCTGCAGTGATCTTGGAACCCAAGAAAATAAAATCTGCCACTGCTTCCATTTCTTCCCCTTCTATATGCCAGGAAGCGATGGGGCCAGATGCCATGATTTTTGTTTTCTTAATGTTGAGTTTCAAACCAGTTTTGCACTCTCCACTTTCACCCTCAACAAGAGGCTCTAGATTCTCTTCGCTTTCTGTCATTAGGGTGGTATCGTCTGCATATCTGAGGTTGTTGATAATTCTCCCGGCAATCTTAGTTCCGACCTCTGATTCATCCAACCCGGCATTTCTCATGATGTACTCTGCATATAAGTTAAATAAGCAGGGTGACAATATGCAGCCTTGTCGTACTTCTTTCCCAATTTGGAACCAATCGGTTGTTCCATGTCTGGTTCTTACTGTTGCTTCTTGGCCCTCATACAGGTTTCTCAGGAGACAGGTAAGGTGGTCTGGTACTCCCATCTCTTTAAGAATTTGCCAGAGTTTGTTGTGATCCACACAATCAAAGTCTTTAACGTAGTCAATGAAGCAGAAATAGACGTTTTTCTGGAATTCTCTTGCTTTCTCCATGATGCAGCGAATGTTGGCGATTTGATCTCTAGTTCCTCTGCCTCTTCGAAATCCAGCTTCCGGTAGTTCTCGGTTCATATACTGCTGAAGCCTAGCTTGTAGGATTTTGAGCATAACCTTGCTGGCATGTGAAATGAGTGCAATTGTACGGTAGTTTGAACACTCTTTGGCGTTGCCCTTCTTTGGCATTGGAATGTAAACTGACCTTTTCCAGTCTTGTGGCCGCTGTTGAGTTTTCCAAATTTGTTGGCATATTGAGTGCAGCACTTTAACAGCATCATCTTTTAGGATTTTAAATAGCTCAGCTGGAATACTGTCATCTCCGCTAGCTTTATTGTTAGTAATGCTTCCTAAGGCCCACTTGACTTCACTCTCTAGGATGTCCGGCTCAGGTTCAGTGACCGCATTATCATGGCTATTGGGGACATTCAGATCTTTCCTGTATAGTTCTTCTGTGTATTCTTTCCACCTCTTCTTAATCTCATCTGCTTCTGTTAGGTCCCTGCCTTCTTTGTTCTTTATCATGCCTGTCTTTGCACAAAACGTTCCCTTGAGATCTCCGATTTTCTTGAAAAGATCTGTAGTCTTTCCCATTCTGTTGTTTTCCTTGATTTCTTTGCATTGTTCATTTAAGAAGGCCTTCTTGTCTCTCCTTGCTATTCTCTGGAAATCTGGATTCAGTTGGGTATATCTCCCCCTTTCTCCCTTGCATTTCGCTTCCCTTCTTTCCTCAGCTACTTGTAAAGCCTCATCAGACAGCCACTTGGCTTTCTTGCATTTCTTTTTCTTTGGGATGGATTGAGTTGCTGCCTCCTGAACAACGTTACGGACCTCCGTCCATAGTTCCTCAGGCACTCTGTCTATCAGGTCTAATCCCTGAAATCTATTCCTCACCTCCACTGTATATTCATCAGGGATATGATTTAGGTCATACCTGAAAGGTTTAGTGGCTTTCCCGACGTTCTTCAATTTAAGCCGAAATTTTGCAAGAAGCAGCTCATGATCTGAGCCACAGTCAGCTCCAGGTCTTGTTTTTACTGACTGTTTAGAGCTTCTCCATCTTTGGCTGCAAAGGACATAATCAATCTGATTTCGGTATTGACCATCTGATGATGTCCATGTGTAGAGTTGCCTCTTGTGCTGTTGGAAAAAAGTGTGTGCTATGATCAGCGTGTTCTCTTGGCAAAACTCTATTGGCCTTTGTCCTGCTTCATTTTGTACACCAAGGCCATGCTTGCCTGTTATCCTGGTGATTTATCCTGGTGATCTTGACTTCCTACTTTAGCATTCCAATCCCCTATGATGAAAAGGACCTCTTTTTTTGGTGTTAGTTCTAGAAGGTGTTGGAGGTCTTCATAGAACCGATCAACCTCAGCTTCTTGGGCCTCAGTAGTTGGGGCATAGACTTGAATTACTGTGATGTTGAATGATTTGCCTTGGATTCGTACTGAGATCATTCTATCGTTTTTTAGATTGTACCCCAGGACTGCTTTTCCCACCCTTTTATTGACTATGAGTGCTACTCCATTTCTTCTAAGGAATTCTTGCCCACATTAGTAGATATAATGGCCACCTGAATTAAATTCGCCCATCCCTGTCCATTTTAGTTCGCTGATTCCCAAGATGTCAGTGTTCAACCTTGCCAGCTCATGTTTGACCACCTCCAGCGTACCTTGATTCATTGATCTGACATTCCAGGTTCCTAATCAATATTGTTCTTTACAGCATCGGATTTTCTTTTCACCACCAGACACATCCACAGCTGAATGTCCTTTCGGCCTTGGCCTAGCTGCTTCACTCTTCCTGGCGCTACTTGGAAATTCCCTTTGCTCTTCCCCAGTAGCATATTGGACACCTTCCGACCTGAGGGGCTCATCTTCCGGCGTCATCTCTTTTAGCCTTGTGATACGTTCCGTGGGGTTTTCTTGGCAAGAATACTGGAGTGGGTTGCCATTTCCTTCTCCAGTGGACCACATTTTGTCATAACTCTCTGCCATGACCTGTCCGTCTTGGGTGGCCCTGCACGGCATAGCTTATGGCTTCACTGAGCTACGCAAGCCCCTTCACCACAACAAGGCAGTGATCCATGAAGAGTGTGTGTAGCCAGGTTCAAATATAAAAATTGGATTCCTACCAATCAACCATCTGGGAGGGAAAGCAGGACTCTGGATTCAGTCTTCCTGGTCCTTGCCCAATATCTTACAGGCAGAATTCTAGCCGCTTTTCTTCAGCTGTGCACATGGATTGCTGAGTGCATTCTTTTGAATGAAAGCCTTTGGGCAAACAGTTTAATCATTTGAATAGATAAGGTCTCCATATTTGTATAGATAAGGTCTCCATACTATGCATGGCAAAAGAAAAGCAGTATATGGTTTTCATACGTTGTGCCTTTATCATTTAATTGAAATTTCCATGCCTCCCTATTGAAGGAGGAATATAGTTAGGGTCTGTTCCTTTTTTATATTTACATTGTAATGCTTGTTATTCCCAGGGATTTAGTAATCTTGCCTGTCTTTAAGTTATTTTCAATGCATGACTCTTCTGCTGTGACAAATACTTTATAAGTGAAAATTATTTCTTGAATTCCTACTGCCTAACATTATCAAAGTGAAAAACCCTAAAGATATAATCACTAAAGGCATTTTATTATAACTATACTTCATAAATGCATTCATCTCTTCATTCTTAAAAGTGGTGTCAAGGAGAGCAATTGAGGGGGAAAAGTTGCTTAAGGATGGATCTAGATGGTGCCTTGGGAAATGTGTGGTT
This sequence comes from Heloderma suspectum, assembly GCF_057233095.1. Classification (NCBI taxonomy): domain Eukaryota; kingdom Metazoa; phylum Chordata; class Lepidosauria; order Squamata; family Helodermatidae; genus Heloderma; species Heloderma suspectum. Next base: position 62,157,496 of record NC_139461.1, read on the forward strand.
CCCACCGCTATGATTGCTGGGAGAATGTGAGCATGGGTGGGTGCTTGATGGAAAAGGTCAGCTGTTTCACTTGGATCTTCCCTGAAAATGCCTACTGCAAGACTGTCTTTCCTTGAGCTGACCTCCCTGTTTTGGAGTCCAGTTGTGGGGGCAAACTGCCCAAAGTGGACATTTTCAGGATAAGAATTATTCACCTGTCTGTCTTTCAGTTTTCTATTCTCCCATGGTTCCCTTGCAATGCCTAGCAAGGCCTTGAACCATAACCCTAGAAAGCATGTCTGGGTGTGTTGATGCTCTTTGCATGGCAGCTAGCATTTGATTGGATTTGGACTTGATTTAGAGTGTACTTTGAAATAACTGGGTATTTTCATGTTAATCGTGTAATTAAACAATTTGTCATCATTCTGAATTTGCAGGAAGATGTTTTGGTATCAGAATGAAAGGCCAGAATACGTTGCCCTTCTCTTTTAATAATAATGTCTTGCAGAATAACTTGTTCAGTTTGAATCTGAAACTTTACAGATGTACATGCTCCCCACAATAATGTTTTAAGCTTATGTTTTTCTAATAACTTTCAACATTTGTAAATGCCAGAGGCATTTGTGGAAATGAAGACAGTGCTGGAAGCTAGCACTTCACTTTGCAGCACACCAGTGTCCCAATTAATTTATATATATTAATTTTTAAAATCTGGAGGGACACGGAGTCTGGCAGGTGCATTGGGAGGTGTCTATGGCCACCATGTTGGGAACCCCAGCCATAACGTCTTCTAAATTAGAGTATTTGAATTAAGGACAGTGTATGATTGCACTGATTTCTGTTATCTTTTCTACCTCAGCCTTCCAAAATCTACCAAATGCCATGCTGCTTAGCATAGTAATAGTTACGCTGATTATAGACCACTTGTAAGGAAGATAGGCATATTTTAGAAACCTCCCTTTCTATTCAGCAATGCAGTGTTTATTTTGCAAAAGTGATGTAACTGTTCAGTAGTTCAAATTTCATCAGATAGCATGGTATTATTTAGATAGCTTAAGTTCTTAATCTGTTGGCTGTTGAATAATTTTTCAAACATTCATTTGTCTACATATTTAAGAAACCTATACCCTGTCTTACTGCACAGAGTCCCCAGGACAGTTTACAAACACAGTTAACAATTTAAAAGAGAATCACATCTAAGAATTGGTTAAAAATCGACAAAGCCAGCAGATCCATCGTTGTAGCAAAAAAACCCAGAAGACTGAGTTTAAATACTGCCAAAAGCTTATAAAATAAAACAGTTTCACTTGATGTGTAAAGGACTATGAAGTAGGTGCCAGAATAATATGTCCCTGGTAGTCATCCACTTATGCCTGGAGGCACCCTAAGCAGGGTGGTAGTCTTAGTGCAAGGACATATTTATGCAGAAGAAGGTATTGCTTCAGATATCCTGATCCTAGACCATTAAGAGCATTATAGTTCAAAATCACCAGTTTGAATTGTACCTGGAAACAAACAGCCAACAGAAAATCCTTTGAAACTGCTGAGATACAGTTCTCACAAAAAATATGCAGGTAATGACCCTGCCATGTTCTGAATATGTACTACTAATAGCTTGCAAACCCTTTTCATACGCAGTCTCATAGTCTAGATGTTCCCAGGGCATGGATAGCTGTGATAAAATTTTAATTTCATGCTTCAAATAGAAAACTCTTAAACTAGTAGTGAAACAGCCTCAATGGTTACCAAAACGATACCAGAAAATTAAAAAGGTACAAGCTATGCTAGCATTTAATGCAATTCTTCTGCTATTACTAATACTGTATGATCAAGTTCTTTTGAAGTGGAAACCTGAGTTTGTGATCTGAAGCTGGAATGGAAATAATGTGTTTGGTTTACTAAACTCTAGTCTCTTAATGTATATTCTTTAATGAACATTTCCCCTTTTTTAAATGGAAAAAAATGAAAAAGAGATCAAAGAATCAGCCAAAAAAGTGAAAGAAAAGCAAGAATTAAAGAAGGAAGCCAAAGATGAAGAAAAGAAGAAAACCAAGAAAAAAGTTGATGACTTGGACCGAAAAGATAAGAAAGTTGTTGATGATAAATCAAAGAAAGAATCTGACAAAGTTAAGCGAGACAGAAAAGCTGAAAAGGAGAGATCGGGGTTAGACAAAAATTTTAAAAATAAAGAGATAAAAGAATCAGCAAGTGGCAAAGATAAGGAAATAAAAAAGATAGCTAAAAGCCTTTCCAAAGCATTTGATAGTTCAGCAAAGGAAGAAGAGAAAAAAGTAAAGTAATACTATTTTTCATATCTGAATGTTGCCTCAGTCAAACCAGATAGCAAGATAACTAATGTTCGTAGATGTAGCATCAGAAAGGTAATTTGTCTTGATCTTGTTAGAATTTTTAAAAAAACCTACACAATTATTAGCACTAGTAGCCTTAGGATATGTACGTAAACATGCAATAAGAGAGAGTGCTATGAAATGCCAATTTGTACATAGTGTGTCTGATCATGTCTTGTACATTCTTAGTGTTCTGTGATCAGTTATATAATGGAATCTTGTTTTTGGTACTCAATGTGTCACACTTAAGGCTAATACAAAAATAAAGAAAAGATTCAAATATTTCAAAGCGGTTTTACAATATTTGCTTCACACTGCGAGTTAGAAGTATTAAGGGAATATCAAGTAATATGCGGGACCAGTTTTCTATTATTACTATTTTTGTGTTCAATGAACAAATATCCATTTTATAGACTCACTGCAGTTGAAGATCTCATTACTTTGTATATTTGCTCTAGAAATGTAACAAAACAAATGTTCACTAACTAATCAGAAAGTAAATACATGGAAGAATAAGAAGTATGAAGGTATAAGTCAACCAATTAAGAGAAATGGACAACTATAAAATGAATTGAAAAATTATCCTCACTATCTGTCCCCCCTCCAATATTTGCATTTTACTAAAGCACTGTTTTTGTTTCCTTTCAGATAAAATGTTGGATGTACTATTCTTATTATCCCAGTTTTAAATACATAAACATTGAACAGAATCATTATTTCCAAAAGGAGATTTGGAATAAGGGCAAATGGCCTTTTAGAGCGGGTCTTAACTAAGAAAATCCATATAAGACAATGGTGTGTCAGAGAAAGCATGATGAAAATAATAATGTGTGGAAAACAGGGATGAGCGGGAGAACTTTTGTCAGGGAACGTGATCAGCGCAAGGCTTGGAAATATATGACTGTTTAGCTATTTCTGCCTTTGCTCTTTGTTTAATAGTCTTACTATGAGAAATAATCATATGAGTGATTAGGCACAGTTTTTCACATGAAAATAAAAGCAACAGGTTCCAGGATGGTTCTGCAGTAAAACCACACATTTGTCAAGCTGATTAGATATTACACTTCGTGTGATCACATGAAAAACAATACGTACACATATGCAGTTAAGGTTTTGGACAGCAATGGCGGGAGGGGGGTGATCCCCTTTTATTCTAGGAACGTTTTTTCCATGTTGTATTTTGAATTGTACTCATGGTGTATAAATATGTATCCCATTAAGGCTTTCACTGTAATGTGAACTATTGAATGAAAAAGAGGAAATAGACTATAATCACTTGAAATGGCAGGAGTAGAAAACAACATGTAGAATAAAGTGCAGTATATCTTGTCCTAACAATTCTTTAATCACAAATGCTATGGCAGGTCAGTGCAGGGATGGAGAAGAATTTTGGAAATGGGGGTGGTGGTCAGAAATTATTTTCCCAATTTCCTTCGCCAATGCTGGGAAACCCATGGGCAGCATGCAGCCTGTGGCATCTCTTCCAAGTCATTCCCAGGAAGAGGCAAAGGCCACAAAGAGCTTTCAGAAGGCATCCTAGGGAGAGCAGAGCATTTTGAAAACACAGATCCAGCTAGATCTACACTTTCAAAAAGCATCCCTGCCCAGGCCAGGAGAGGATTACCCCCTCCCTGTCCAAGTAGGGAGAGTGCTTTAAAAGCACAGATCTAGCTCATCTCATTTAGAAGTCTTTAAAACTTGAAAAACAATGTAAGGATTCCACATTGTTTGGAGATGAGGGCGGGGTCACAGATCTTGATGAGCAGTATTAGTGGCTAGTTTATTTTAAAAAGGACAAGTAAAACACATTGAAGGGTTGTTGGTTTCCCTATACCTGTGCCTTTGCAAATCCTGTTTCAGGCACATGGATATAAACATAGTTTCTTTCTTGCCCAGGGAGCACAAAATCCACAGTATTTTGTAGAAATTGGGAAGAATGGGTAGAAAAAGATACAGCTAACTACAAACATAAGCTGCTTTTCCCTGGTAGAAAGCCAATTTATCTTCTCTACAAATTTAAAACTGTTTCACTGTTACAACTATGCACACACATTGAAGTCTGGCTATTGTAGTTTTGTGAAAGGGAGAAGTGATTTAGAGTTCCTAGTAAACTTCTAAAACTATAATTCCCAGGGTTCTTTGGTGAAGCTGTGGAAGGAAGCAAGAGAAAAGGGGCTGTCCCTGTCCACTGCTGACATGCGGTCCCCAACAGAGTACCCACAAGGAAATGTGGTCTCAGTGCAAGATAAACCACTCTAGCTGCGCCCGCTCCTCACTTCCAGCTCATAATGCTCAGCACTCGCTCTGTCACTCACCACTTCCTACCTCCATCTTCCCCTTTGGGAGAACCCTTGGCATTTGAAAACCATTTCAGCTTCTCCTCCCCTCCCACAACATGGAAGTTTGGGAAAGGGAAGGAATTGGCAAAAGAGACTAATGATGATGGAGCTGCTGAACTTTGGAGAATTTTCAGGCCAGAACTCTTTCAGAAAGTTATTCAAAGAGGCTTGGAAAAACTTACCTCATTCCGAATCTAGATGAGTGGGGTGTGCCCATTTCTAGTTCAGTTAAGACTGTGCCTATTCCAGGTTGCCTTCTCAGTTTGTGTGGGGACCAGTTAAAGAGGTGTAGTGTTCTGTAGGATCCCCAGCAGGTTTTAAAGGCCTCCTCTTGGATATATTTTTGCAAAAACCATTTGTTGTGGTTACATTTTAATGTCTCATAATTCTGACAATATTATCAAAAAAAGGTCAAACTGTCATGTTTCTTTAAACAAATGGGATTTGTATCTATAGCATTTGCATCTAGTACATAGGCCCATATCATTGCTGGTTGTGTACGCTGTGACTATTAATATGAACAATTGGGCCAGAAATACAGGTTCCTGAAAAACAGTCTTATGTGGCTTGAAGACAAGGATGGGTATGTGTCCCCACTGCCTGAATAGGACTGCTATTGTGAGACTGCGTGAAGTCCATGTCCAGTGAGACCTTCTGCTTGCCTCAGCCTCTACACATTTGGTGTTACAACTAAATGGTGTTTGTGCACAGAGATATAAGCTCACAAACATTTTACCTTAAACCCTAAAAAATACAGGTTCATATTTAGATGTTACATCTGGCCCATGGAGTCTTTTGTAGTTTGTATTTTCAATTCACTATTTGTGAATTTAAATACAGGTCCGAAATGAACTGGGTCTCTTCTGAAAAGTTAATCCACATTTATTTTTCAATTTAGAATACAGAACATCATTAAAATCATGCAGAGATCATTAGGATCATGCAGATTCTTGAACAAAATAAGACAATGAAGAAATTTTCAATAAACAATTCCATTTCTTGGCAATCAATAGAAAGTATTAGTAATTACCACACTTTCTTTCATACTACCTGCTGTAGAAGAATTATAGAGAGGCTGACAGTACACTTCTGTATATGTTATCCAGAAATAAGTATCTCTGTGCTCAATGAAACTTACTCCCAGGTAACTGTGCATAGGATTGTGTGCAGTATCCAGTGCAACACTACCACGAATGATGGTGCCCCAGTGTAGACTACCTCTAGCACAAAACTAATAGCATTTGCTGGAATTACAGGTTTTCCAGGAAAACCCATTGCACCAGCAAATGCTGTTGCTGTTGTGCTAGAGGTAGTTTACACTAGGGCACCTTCATTTATGTTGGCCATAGTGTTACATTGGATATTGCCCCAAGTGTCTATTTAGTAAAATCACAGAGCACCTTATTCTTTATGGCACAGTTGACCAGGAAATTCTGAATGTGCATTTGTGCAGCTCCTATTTACTTCAGTAAGGGTTTATTTGACATACGGTGCTAGAGGTTTAATATAATTTCAAATAAAACAATAAAAACAAAATAAAATTAATGCACCATAAAAATAAGAATAAGCACAAGATCAAGGATATTCAATTATTGACATATTTATGAAGTATGCATAAAGTAAGTCTTTGGTAGATTGTGCTATTAATTAATCTTCATATGCTGTAATGGGTATCGTACTGAAATATACTAAAATCACTCCTCAGAAATGCTTTTCATTATTTTTGAATTGTGATGGACAAAAACAAGCCCAGTGAGTTCCATTAGGTTGAAGTGGGCCATGCCCACTGTAGATGTGGAGGCCTTTCTTAGTGAGCATCACTCAAGCTGGGATTTGTTGTGTGGTCTTGATGGAGCTTGTTGCCAAAGTAGTTGAGTTCACAGCAGAACTGAATTATTGGGAGTAGCCTTACCTACGGGGTGCTATTATGATAAAAGCATACCATGATAAATGGGTTTTATGGGAAGTAGCTGAAGCTCTATGCTGTTTCCCATTAAAAATGGCTGTATAGTGGAGTAAAGTCTATTAACTGGCATGTTTTTAAGAGGGAGGGTCAGTATGATCATGTCTTTCAGCCTGGTCTTATAGGTAATTAAAAGAGAGAGAGAGGTTTAGCATAGACTTCTCCCTAATGCTCTTGTTTACTTCATGTTAGGAACATTTTACATGTGGCAGCATTGAAAATATAACACCGTCCCCTTCCTGAATGTAGTATACAAGCCAGAATTCTAGTGATGTACCACCTCATTCTGTATAATATGTGTATAATATGTTGGCTCTGTTGGTCTGTCATGTTAAATGTATGTCAAAGAAAGAAACCTAAAGAATCAATTTGGGGAGAAGGAGGCTGCTGTGAATAAAAGATATGACCACCTGGAATGTAGAGCCTAACCTTGGAAGGGGGCATTCCCTTTTTCCCTACCCAGGAGCTGGTTTGAGTGGGAAGGAGTATTTTCATTAAAAAAAACCTTTGCCTCGCGTCTCCTCCTCCCCCGCCAGCTCCTGGACTGGAGTGTAAAGTTGGAACAACCTACCGACCCACCCCCAGTAGAACTAGCTTGGGAGTATAAAACAACGTATTTCTTATCTGCATCTCTAGCAGATTGTGGTCTGCTGTCATAGGCCTTACCTGTCCCAACTGTGCCACCAGTGGTAACAACCTCTACAATGGTTGGGAGGGCAGACCAGTGTGAGAAGTTTAGGGGAGAGGGGAGAATAAATAGGTGATAAGGGTAATGGGGGTGAGAACTTCTGGAGCCTTTGTTCCTGAAAACAGTATTAATTCCCTAAAACAGCCCCCATCCCACGTGTGGCCTTTAGGTAGTAAATAATTTTTTTTGAATTAAGCAGTGCTCCACTAATCTCTCTCATTGACCTGGTTTGGATAACACTTTGTAGTTCGTCATGGTTTATTTAACCCATGATGAGCCACCGTGCCCATGGGCGTTAGGTTGTGTATACAAGCCTGCTCAGATATCATGTCATGCAGATCTGGTGAGCATGGGTTTTGTGACTTTTTTTTAACCCTTACGTAACCCATGCTTGCTGGCTTTGCACAACACAACAACCCCCAAGTGGGGGTTGCATATTCAAAATGGCGGCTCCAGATACCGCAGCCTCACTGAGGGTTAAATAACCCACAGTGGACTGTTGTTATCATGTGAACAGAGGCACTGTGCTTTGAGTTCCCCAGAACTGCAAAGCAAGTTTGGGGTTTAGCACAAGAACTGCTTAAAGGCAGACAGGAAGAAAACAAGATCATGTATACCAGGGAGAAGTTTCGTTTTAAGCAGTTGCTGTATCAAATTCGCCAATCTTGTTTTTTTAAAAAAAATCTTTGAGTTTAAAATATTATTTGGGACTTTAACGGAAGCTGGCACTGCCTGAAAGGCTCTTCACCAAATAATTCTAATGTGTGCATGGGTGGTGTGTACTGTCCTTTTTGGTGGTCTTTAGATTTGTGGTCTCTTTTTCTCTTCATGTTATCTAACAAAATACAAATCTTGTGTGCTAAAAGGCTAAAGTTAACCTTGTAACTAAACAATGCAGGACTTAAAGAAAGATCTGTCCCAGAACAGCCAATGAGAAGAGATGCTGAAGAGGTAATCCAACCTGCAAAGGAGCCACATGTGAGAGCAGGTAAGCCCTTGCATAAATAAGATCACAGAAAAATAAATCCCACACTTGCACTTTCATGTGGGTGTGTAAACCTTCACAACACTGACTATCACTACTAAAGTGCTCTAGGCTTTCCCTAAATGTGGGGTTACCAAATCTGGTTGTAATGCAACCCTGTTCCATTGTAATGTTGACTACTACATATGTGCTTTCAGAAAGGTCCCACAAAGGTATCCATGTACAGTAGGTCACAGCAAAATTGATGCTACATTGATCAGGGATGGGGAACCTCTGGCCCATGAGCCTAATACAGCCCATGGAGGTTCTGCATCTGACCTGTGGAGACTTGAGAGCTCCCATCCCAAGCCCCTTCCCCTGGAGGCTAGCAGGGAGAGGAATACTTGCTGTTATCACTGATCAGTAGGGATGCTGGAGAAATCTGAGATGGACTAAAATGAGCTCGGATTTCTAAGAATTCGACCTTTGGAATCCACTGCAGAGCAACCCCCTCAGGCTGCATGGAGTCTGTGGACTTTTGGATTTTTTTTTTACTTTCACGAAATTTACGCAGATATATTTGTCGGAAAATATGCAAGTGTCTGCTGAGGAAACATTGAATGGAATGGGGGATAATACACTAAATGTTACGTACTAAGGTAAATTATGTAAATACGTATGTAAATACTTACATAATTATTTGCATATTTTTCTGCATGATGAAAAAAAAATATTCGTATCTGTCTGTGGGCAGATGACGGAACAGAAGGCATCTGAAAATCCACAAAGCACAGACAGAGTGGATTTTACACAGTCCGTACATCCCTACTGATAACACAAGAGATTCTCCTTAGCGTACCACTCATTCTCTCAATTAGGAAGGCCAGTGATGCACTGAGTACTTTGCCTGACTTACATCCTTTTGAATGGGGGAAGGTGTAGGGCAGGCAAAGCCTCCCCAGCCAAGGTGCTGGTTGGAGTGCTCTTCTACCAGGTACCTTGGCTGAGGGCCCAGCTTTGCTGCATATTGGCCTTCGCCATCTGGGTAGCACATGAAAGGGTCAGAGGGGTAATCTGGGCCCCCACGTTAAAGATGTTTGGTATCCCAGACATAGATGTTTCATGAAAGATCAGTGACCAGGATGAATCTAGTCTCTGGTTCATGAATTGTTGAGGGTACCTGCACATTTGCACAGGAATAATTCCAAATTTACTTCTCATGGAAGCATATACAAATGAGATGTAAGTCAAACTTGATAAAAACTCAGGGTTACACCAGTTTCTGGGGAATATGGGCAGGAGGGTGCTGTTGCACTTGTGTCCTGTTGTCCAGTGTGTGAACAGAATACTGGATTAGATGGGGCCCTTGGACTGATCCAGCATAGCTCTTTTTATGTTCCTATAATCCAGCTCTAGGCACATACAAGTAGGCTGGCAGAAGCAGACCTCTCTGTTCCTTCCTCCCCACGACAGCCCCTCCAGCTTCCTGAAAATACTATTCAGAAGGTTGCGGGACCCTGCTGAATGGAGTGAGCTGTGGTGTGGGTGTGGGGAGGTAGAATCCCTCAAAACTGGGTGGAGGTACCTTCCATGAGCAGAGCCCTTCCATCCGCGAAAGGCAGACCCAATATCTAGCCCTGAGTCCATTCAGATGTAAAACTTTAGTACTGATGACATTCTATGTGGCGAATGTTGCAATGCTCTTTGGATTCATATTTTTTTAATAGACTGGATTCCCTATATGACATCTCAGGCTATTCAAATAAAATATTAATAAGCATAAAATATTATAAGTAGTTTCTCTACTAGATGCTCTTTATAATATGAAATGGAAACACCCCCAACAATTAAACATATTAAAATGTACATTAATGCCACCACATTTTATGCAGCTCTTAATATGTCCAATTCTTTTCCTCCCTTTCAGAGCCTGAATATTGTAAAAAGAAATTGGTATTTTGTATAATGGTGTGGGTCCAATTTTAAACTATTAGGTGCATGATACTTCTGAAACTTTAACAAGTTTCCTAGTGCTTCATGTCTTTCTCTAATATATGCATGCCACTTCAATATATGCCCAAACTAATACATGCAATATAAAAGTTCATTATCATGTCATAAGCATATTTGTAACTTTCCACACAGATGGATGCAAATCATTTTACACAGTTGAGTTTACAAATAGTAGCACTTGTAGTTAGCTATTTTCACTTGGTCACTATTCAGAATAACATTACATGAATTTGGGTTCCATTTTTTTGAATTTTGAAAACTCTGAATGTCTATTTATCTTGTTAGAGTTAAGAAAATTAGTGGTGAGGTGGGGTTTTTCTGGTGTTTGTGTGGGAAAGTAAAACATGTTACTAGATATAAATTCAGTTAAAGTGAACTTTATAAACTGCATGGATACTTTTTTAAAATGTGAAGGGTCTGGCATGGGAACCTCAGATTCTGCACACAGAAAACAAAATTTAGTGGTGAGAATTAAGCAAGTTAATACAGTATTTTTTATTATTACATATATATCCTTTCTTTTATCCTGACAACAGCCCTATGAGGTAGGTTAGGCAGAGAGTCCATGACTGGACCATAGTCACCCAGTGAGCTTCATGGCCGAGTGAGGACTAGAATCCAGATCTCCCAAGTCCCAATCCAGCACTCTAACCACTACACTACACTGCCTCTTGAAAACACTCCTTAGTTGCATGTTTTCACCTGAGCTTGGGATTCAGAGTTTTGCAAAAGTTGGTTGTTGTAGATTTAGTTTTGTTGTCAATGGTGTGTCAATGGTGTGACAGTGAGAGGCATATGTGCAAGTGACAAGCAATAGGATGGCATGGGCAGAGGAGATGATTCAGGCTTGTAGGAAGCTCATTTAGTCAGCCAGGTCACAGAAGCTTTCCAGACTCTGAGACATTTTGCATACCTTTTATACCATTTTCCAAACCTATCTCCAAAACCCTAAGGGCTAAATTTATGAGGTGGGATCCAATAATGTTGCTCCATTGCTACCTGAGATGAGACCTGCTCCTTTTGGTGTCAGCAGTGGCAAGCCCTACCAGTTCTGAGGCTGTCTCTCCACATCTCAGGCAAGTTGGCTGTTGTTCTAGACTCAACTCAGGTTTGATCAACTCCAGACACAGGTCTACTAGGAAGAGACATCTTTTGGGATGTTCTTGGTGTTGTGGGTGGTTTATCTTCCAAACAATTTAGTCAGATAATGACAAATGCATTCGAAGGGGTGGTAAACACCATTGGCCACTATTTGACCATGTGTTGAACCTCCAGTGACAGAGATGAATCCAAGAGCACCCCCAGGCTACGTACCTGAACCCCATCCAGGACAGGTAAATTACCCAACTCCTGAACCTGGGAACCACCCACCTATAGAGCCTCTGTATTACGAGGATTCGGTTTCAGTTGGGTGGCTCTCATCCAGCCCTCCACTGCACCCAGGCACTAGTTGAGCACCTGACTCATATTACATACTGTGATGACCTCACCCCAAATCCCCTAATAACTGCTTCATAAAAATGTTACAAAAGCATTGGTGACAAGATAGTGCCCTGTAGTATCCTACAGCCTAATTGCCAAAGGGTTGAGACATAATTTCCCAATGACACAGTGCCCCCTACTCCACTCCTCTTGGAGCTGGTCCAGGAGGATACCATGACTGATGGTATCAAAAGTTGCTGAGAGATGAAGGAGAAGCCCCTGCCCCTTTCCCAATAACTATCATCCATCAGGGCAACCAAGGCCGATTTGGTCCTGAAACAAGGCCTGAACCCAAACTGGAATGGGTCCAGATACTTTGTATCTTCCAAGAGCATCTGCAGCTGTGCCGATGCTACCATCTCAAGCACCTTGCCTCCAAAGGGAGTATTTGTAACTGGACAGTAGTTACAATAAACCTCTGGGTCCAGGGAGGACTTTTTCAGGAGTGGTTGCACAATCACTTCGTTGAAGGCAGCGGGCACGACTTGCTCACATAAAGATGCATTAACCAATCCCTGGATCCACTCAACCAAACCTCCCCAGCTGGTCCTAATAAGCCAAGATGGGGAAATTTGAGGAAGCACATGGTGGGCATCGTTGCAAGGGTCTTGCCTGCATACTTGGGCCTCATCAATTGATTGATCCCACAAAACTAGGTAAGATGGTGCATTGGACACCTCATCAGGACCTGTCTCAACTTTAGCATTCAGATTGCTACTATGATGAGCGATTTTGTCCTCAAACTGTCTGGCGTATTCGTCACATTAGGCCTCTGAGGGTACTAGCAGATGACACTAAGCCTTGTACCACTCAAAAAAGCTCCACTGAAAAGCTACATGAGGAAACAGTGGAGTCAGCAAAGTAAGTCTTCTTCACTGACTTCAGTGCCACACAGTAGGCACAATTATGTGCTTTCATGTGTTTTTGATGATCCTCGCAGCAAGTCTTAGGCTAAAGACATTCTCAGAGCACATGGTGAGCACACAGCGTCTCAGAATGGAAAGTTCCCTGGGCTTACTCCCGCCCTCTCATCTCTTTGCCTTTGTGTCCTCTTCCACTGCAACTTCCCTGACAAACTCCTGTTTGCTCTCCCTGTTCGCTCGCTCTGATCGCTCACTCTCTGGGAGCTTGCTTGCTTGTATAGCCCTATGACCAGCTGGAGCAGCTGCCTCTGCTCTGCTCAGCTAAGAGACAAGAAAAAACAGAATTTTTAAAAAATCAAGTTTGTAAGGGAGTTTAGTAAAGTTGTGGGGTACTATTAACCCTTAATACAATTTATAAAGATGTTAAGGGAAGTGAATAATTTATGTATTATAAAAATAGACTCATTGTCTACATTCTTTTCTCCTAAGAATTTGGAAGAACATGTTCTGGCATAAGCATCTGTAGATATGAAGAGTAACTAAAGAATTTTAACAGTATTTTGGGGGGTCACTTTAACCTCTAGCACCCTATGTGCAGGGTTTTTCACTGTAAGAATAAAAACATCAGTTTCCACTAGATTTGGTGTGTGCATGTAAAATGCCACGTATAATTGTGGTCGTGGTTGAGAAAAACCTAGAGCATGCAGTGGTGGAAGACTGATTTTTAATTATTATTTTTCCAGTGTTGTCAGGGTAACTGTGACCCTACCTGTCAACAGAGGGTTAAATGTGCTCAATTTTTCTCATAGGAATTTGTTTTCTGATTTTCAGTTGTTTAAATTCAATCTCTTCTTTTCACTGACATTTAATGTGTTCTGTAAACTAATGTAGAACATAAGATTGCTGAAGCAGAACCTGAAGATGAAATTGAGTCTTTGCTACATGACGTCCTCAAATCACAACTGGGTATGAATTTGTACTTTATTCATATATACTTTTTCAAAGTGCTATATTCTCAATTTATTTGAGAACCAAACAGTTATTTTAATTAATGAAAAATAGTTCATAGGTAGCCACATATCTTAATGAGCATTGTATCACAGATCTTGGTAACCATTGCTTTCTTTTTAAAGTAGAAGAATTATTTGTAGTGGCTAATGACTACCTGGCCCCTCCTCCTGTTTCTCCAGTGATACCAGTGGATAGTATTAACCAGTGATAACAGGAAATGAGGCAGAATCCCATCAAAGTTACGCACTTTTAAAATAATTGATTTCTATGAAGAAAGTACATCAAAATCAATGGGTGTTAAAAGCATTTAGTTTGGCTGGTTTGCATCCAGAGTATCTGAAGTATTAATGATCTTCCCACATGTCTATGCATCATTGGGTTTTCTGAACCAAGTTAGGGAGGTGGTGACTTTTTTTAGGGTTGGCTATGGAATGCAAGTGAGACTGTTTTGCTAGATGTTCAGTGTGCTGCTTTCCTAATGTTTTCCAATATTTTAAGAACAAACAAGTGAAACAGATGAAGAACATGTACATGAAGAAACAAATTTTCAGGAGGAGTTGGAGGAAGAGGAGAAAGAAATACCTGAAGTTCCCACAGTAGAGGAGGACTATAATGGAGAATTGGAAGATCAAATGCCAGAAGTATTAGAAAGACCTGGAACTATGGAGGAAGGTATCTGAAGTATTACGCATATTTCTCACACGTTTATGCAGCATTGGTTTTTCTGAACCAGATTAAGGAAGTGGTGATACCGTAATTTTTTGTGTAGTCATGTTGTCTAAAGTTAATCCTTCTTGTGTCAGATATTTGTAGTGTTTGGCATAGTGCAGTAGTTCAGTGGCAGAGCACATACTTTGCCTACAAAAGGTCCTAGGTTCAATCCCCAGCATTGTAGGGCAAGAAAAGCTCCTGCCTTAAAGACCCTGGAGAGCTGCTGCCAGTCAGTGTAGACAATACTGAGCTAGTTCGACCAGTGGTCTGACACAGTATAAGGCAGCTTTCTATGTTCCTATGTACCTAATTTGCAGAGGAATTAACAGTAGACTACACACAAACACAATAAGGCAGACACTTGTTTAATGTGTTTTGAATGTATGCAATGTATCCTTTCAAGGGAATTTTAAAATCCAGTTATGGTAAAGTTTAGAACTGATAGATAAGGATTAATGGTCTTTGTTTTATTTTGTTTTTTAGAGTTTTCCAAATCATGCATGTTACTGAGTGTACAAATTATTGTTGTGCACAAGTGATTATTGTTGTGCACAAGTGATGCAACATATGCTATAAAGATCTGTTCTATGCACACAATCCTATTTAGGTATGGAGTAGGTTCTGTGAATAGCTAAAAGGACCGATCTCAAGCTAGTTTCTTGATGATATGTTAACTCATGTGGCGCTAGCCAACCTTGTAATATCTTTAAGGGAACAATAATTTTAGTCATAGTGTGTCAAAAAATCTGTTTTGGCCACAAATCTGGCCCATTTTAGATGCAACAGGAAGTAAAGTTTAGCAATTGGTAGAAGATTGGCAACATGTGTGCCCTTCCTTCTCCCTTCTCCTCTCATGCATGAATTCCTCCCACTTCCTGTATTTATTTATCTATCTATCTATCTATCTATCTATCTATCTATCTATCTATCAAATTTATTAATCGCCCATCTGGCTGGTCACCCAGCCACTCTGGGCGATGTACAACATATAATAAAATAGTTTAAAACAATAAAATTCTACAATAAAAACATTTTCTAAAATACCCTAACCCACTCCAAAAGCCTGCCTGAACAACCACGTTTTTAACTCACGGCGGAAGCTTATTAAAGAGGGGGCATGACGGAGTTCCTTAGGGAGGGAGTTCCACAGAGCAGGGTCCACCACAGAAAAGGCGGGGAAAGATCTGAGCATACTCCTAAAAAGAAGTGGAAGTCTGGTTTTTATCAGGGCATTTCATGTTAGTTTAGAGGCATGCCTGGGTTCATTTTACCTCATTTAGTTTTAGACCAAGGTGTTGGGGAGACAGCGGGGAATCATAGAATCATAAACTAGTAGGGTTGGAAGGGGCATACAAGACCATGGAGTCTAACCCCCTGCTCAATGTAGGAATCCAAGTCAAAGCATCCCTGACAAGTGGCTGTCCAGCTTCATCTTGAATGCCACCAGTGTGGGATAGCCCACTACCTCCCTAGGTCATTGGTTCCATTGTCATATTGCTCTAACAGTCAGGAGGTTTTTCCTGATGGTCAGCCGGAATCTGGCTTCCTGTAACTTGAGCCCATTATTCCATGTCCTGCACTCTGGGATGATCGAGAAAAGATCCTGGCCTTCCTCTCTGTGACCAGAAGAGATCCTGGCCTTCCAATCTGTGACTGTGTTGGCTTCGAGTAATCACGGCATTGTTTTCAAGGTGCTTCCAG
Organism: Heloderma suspectum; assembly: GCF_057233095.1. Taxonomy (NCBI): domain Eukaryota; kingdom Metazoa; phylum Chordata; class Lepidosauria; order Squamata; family Helodermatidae; genus Heloderma; species Heloderma suspectum. Next base: position 62,173,558 of record NC_139461.1, read on the forward strand.
ATGGATTGCTTTATCATCTGCTCCAGAATTTTCCCAGGGATTGATGTCAGACTGACTGGTCTGTAGTTCCCAGGTTCCTCCTTTTTGCCATCTTTGAAGAGAGGGACAACATTCGCCCTCCTCCAATCATCTGGCACTTCACCCGTCCTCCGTGATTTCTCAAAGAGAATAGACAATGGTTCTGAGAGTTCTTCTGCCAGTTCCTTTATTACTCTAGGATGCAATTCATCTGGCCCTGGAGATTTGAACTCCTTCAAAGTAATTAGGTGTTCCTTGACCATATGCCTGTTGATCTCAAGGTGCAATCCTGCCCCTTCAGCCTGTACTTCACCTTTGCCAGGGGGCTCATAGACCCTCTTTTGGGAGAAGACTGAGCCAAAGTAGGAATTGAGCACTTCTGCCTTTTCCTTGTCATCTGTTACCATTTTGCCATCCTTATTTAGTAGTTGAACCAGCATTTCTTTCCTCTGCGTTTTACTATGCACCTATCTGAAGAAAGCCTTTTTGTTTCTTTTAGCCTCCCTCACTAACCTCAGCTTGTTCTCTGGTTTAGCCTTCCTGATGCCATCCCTGCGATTCTGTGCTACCTGCCTGAACTTTTCCTTTGTAGCTTGGCCTTTCTTCCACTTCCTGTGTGTGTCCTTTTTTGTTTTCAGGTCATCTCTAAGCTTTTTGTGAAGCCACATTGGCTTCTTCCGTTGTCTTTCACCTTTTTTTTTCTTGTTGGAATTGTTTGTAAATGTGCCTTTAGAATTTCCTCTTTAAAAACTCCCATCCATCGTGGACTCCTTTTCTCATTAGAGTCACTTGCCATGGGACCTTACTTATCATTGTTCTGAGTTTATTAAAGTCAGCTTTCCTAAAATCCAGGGTGCGCATTTGGCTACACTCGGCTTTTGCTTCTTTTAGAACCAAGAACTCAAGTATAACATGGTCACTTTCCCCCAGAGTTCCCATAACTGCTACTTTATCCGCTAAGTCATCTCTGTTGGTTAGGATGAAGTCAAGGATAGCTGATCCTCTAATTCCTTCCTCTACTTTCTGTAGGAGGAAGTTATCAGCAACCATGTTTTGCAGAATTTGTCTCCCAACAAATATCGGGAAAATTGAAGTCCCCCATTACTACTGCATCATGCTTCCTTGAAACATTGGCAGTTTGCTTTTCATCCTTGTCTTCTTCTTGATTGGGTAGGCGGTAGTAGACTCTGACCACCATGTTCATTTTATTCTTTGCTCCATTTATTTTAACCCAGATACTCTCGATGGGGCTACCAAGCTTATCTTCCTGTATTTCTGTGCAGAGATATGTATTTTTGACATATAGTGCAACTCCACCTCCCTTTCTGTTTCTCCTGTTCTTTTTGAATAATTTATATCCTTCAATTGCTGTATTCCGGTCATGGGAGCCATCCCACCAAGTTTCAGTTATACCTATCAAGTCATAATTTCCCTCCTTTATTAAGAGTTCAAGTTTGTTCTGTTTGTTTCCCATACTCTGAGCATTAGTATATAGACATTGAAGACCATGTGCTTCATGGTCTGGCTTTCTTCCTACATGTTTGTGAAGACTATTATTGGGCGCTGTTAGAGCTGTTCTCTCTGTTGTGGTGCATGAGCCTTCATCCACTGTTACCTCCAACTTTACATCTCCCTTCCCTGTAGGATTCACTTTAAAGCCCTCCTGATGAAGTTCTTCATGCTGTGACCAAACACATTCTTCCCAGCCTTTGTGAGGTGCAACCCATACCTTGCCAACGGTCCATCTTCCAGGAAGTGTAGCCCGTGGTCCCAGAATCCAAATCTCTCATGTTGGCACCACCTTCGTAGCCAGTCATTCACCCGGAGTATTTTTCTTTCCCTTTCTATCCCTCTTCTAACTACTGGAAGGATGGATGAGAAAACTATCTGGGCCTCAAAGTTCTTGAGTTTCCTTCCCAAAGCTTCAAAGTCTGATGTGATTTCTTCATAGCTCTGCTTGGCGGTATCCTTTATTCCCACATGGATGAGAAGAAAGGGATACCTGTCAGTGGGCTTTATGAGTGTAGGCAACTCTTCAGTCTCATCTCTGATCCGTCCTCCTGGGAGACAGCATACCTGGTGAGTCCATGGGCCTTTGCGACATACTTGGGTTTCAATCCCACACAGCAAGGAGTCTCTCACTACTACCACTCTTCTCTTGTTGTTGTTGTAGGCCTTCGTTTCATTGCCTCTGCTTGACTGACCTTCAGCCTCTTGCTCACTCTCATTCAGGTTCCCCTTTAATTCATCCTCTGCAGGCTGTCCTCCAGTCTCATCCTCAAGTACCTGGTAATGGTTCCATAGTTTCTCTGCTTCCACTGGTGCAGAGCGGCATCTAGTTCTTCTGCTCCTAACTGTCACCCTTTCCAAGGAGTATCCTCTACAATTTTCCTCACCTCAGCATTTTCCTCTTCTGCCTCAGCTTGCTGTTGCTGTTCTAGCTTCTGTTCTTCACTTTGCTACTGTAGTTCCACCATTCTGTCCAAGAACTCTTTGTGTTCTCTTATTCCCTGGAGGGTCAACACTCGCTGCTCCAGTCCTCTTACTTTTTCTTCCAGCAGCATTGATCAACTTGCACTTGTTTCACATGTAGGCCATGTTGATCTCAGGCAAGAAAACAAACATTGCACAGACTTTGTAGGTCACCACCACTGGAGAGTCTTTTCCTTCTGTAGTCTCTGTTCTCTTTATGTTTCTAGCTTTCTGATTGTATTGGAATAGCCTGTGCTTTGTCCTCTGTTCACTGGAGGTTAACAACAGAGTCCCCTGGTATGGAAGTGTGTGTTACAAGAAAAAGAACTAAAAAGAAAATGTTAAGGGCCTCCTCCTTGACCTCCCCTGTCAAACTCCTGTTTGCTCTCCCTGTTTGCTCGCTCTGATAGCTCGCTCTCTGGGAGCTTGCTTGCTTGTACAGCCCCTAGACCAGCTGGAGCAGCTTCTGCTGCTCAGCTAGGAGGCGGGAAACGAGTGGAAGAAGGAGTGGAAGAAAACACACATGGTCCTGTGGAACATTCCCTGTTGTTAAATCGGGTAGGCAACTTCCAGATGATGTGGGCAGTGTGCGTCTATGCATTCATGTGTGTGTGCAAAAAGGGCCAGAGGGCTGCATGTGGCCCCCCTTACATTATTCCATTAATGTAGTTCCATTATTCTGTCCAGACCAGGCCTTTATAAACATAAACTGGTATATTAGTTTAGTTCTTGTCTGAAACTTGGCAGTGTTTTCTGTTAACTTTATGTACATTACAACAAAACCTTGTTCTTTTTTCTTCTTTTCAGAACAGGCAAGTGACTATCAGCCACGAGAGCCTGAAGAAGATGATACTGACGGTATGTCTCTTTGTCATAGTTGCTTTGAGAAGTTTGGATGTGTCATCAAAGGATGAACATGCAGTATGAACTGATCCTAAATATCTCCAATTTACCCTAAATATCTCCAATTCATATATAACACACTTAGCATTAAACATCATATTGTGAAAATGTAAATATGATGGAACATATGAAGTATTAATTTTCAACTAGTGGACCACAGCTTAACGTTAGATGGATTGCACTGCCATTCCCCATTTTTATTTAATTTAAGGAAAACCTCTACTCAGTGAGATGGGGTTGACGCATGGGTGAGACATTCAGAGCGAAATGGCGTATAGAGGCAGCCCACTCTAGGTTTAGTGGTAGTATGATTAGTACACATGCACACCCTGTAATGCAAGCAGTAGTGCACCCAGAAGACCAATATAGTTGTAGAAATGGCTATGACAACTTATCTTTCATGGAACAGGGTCTGTATAAATTCCTGTTGCGAGCAAAAAGATAAAATACTATCTCAATGCTGCCACTGGAGGCAACAATTCTGTGTCAAACTGTGTGCAGAGGAACATGACTAGAATGCGCTTCTGCAGTCTGGGTAGAAGGAAAGGAGAGCCTACAAATAGGGTGGTATGCCCATAGAGAGAGAGACAAAGGAAGAGAGATTGAAAAGAAAGAGAGATTGAAAGAAAATGCATACATTAGAATTTTAATGTGGGTCCCGTGCTGGAGACTAGGGGTTGGGATGCCAGCTCAAAACAGTTGAAGATCACTGATCTGAACAAATAATGGTAGTTCAAAACACTTAGGCTTGTTGGAATCTGTGGCTTAGATTCAGGGTTACACATGTGTAGTGGAGCTCGTAGAAGCAGACCTCCCCTCCCACTCCTTCTCACAACAGCCCCCCGCCTCTCCTGAAAATGCTGTATGAAGGGTTGGGGAACCCTGCTGAATGGGGAGTCCTGTGGCACTGCAAAAAGGCGAGGTCCTTGAAAATTGAGCAGAACCATCTTCTGCAAGAGGGAGCTCCGCTCATGGAGATTGCCTCTGCTTGATTTTCAGGGACCTTCCCCTTCTCCCTTAGCCCTTCTCACTACAGCTCCCCCCTCAAACCCTTTGTGTAGTGTTTTCACAAACAGTGAAACAGTTAGTGGAGGGGCTGCCGTGGGAGGGAAGGGATGGAGACGTTGCACACACATAACTCTTGATCGAACCCAATATGTATTCATTAGTTAATTCAGGCCAAAGTCCTATACATTGTTACGCAGCAGTAAGTCCCATTGAACTGAATTGGTCTTCCAAGTTAATGTTATAGGATTGTCCTGTTAAATGGATAAGTGGGGCACTGGGATTAAAGGTTTTGAGGTAATATCTATTACCACTGTCTTTATTTGGCAGTATCGATTCTGTTGTTGAAAGGAACATTCTGCTCCAGACTTTTCATGGCTACTGTTGATCAGAGCTGGGCATTCCCCATTTTATTGTATAGTTTTCTTCCCCATTAACTTGCTTCCCTGACCTTAACTATGATATCAAACAAATTTAACCCCTCCTTCTCTGACAGTGGTATTAATGGCTTCTTCTTGTGTAATATAAACTTCTTAATTTTCAGTTACACATGAATATCATACACATGTGGAAGAAGGCACATATGAACCAGAAGGCCCAGGTTTGTTTGATTAATACTCATTCATGTAAACATAATTTGTACTAATAGAAAATATATGTTTGTTTCTTTATGTTTAAACTATGTGGTGGACAATAGCACCATCTGTAAGTGTAGACCAGGGGGCTCCAACTTTTTGAGCCTGTGGGCACATTTTGAAAAAATGCCTTGGGCAGCACCATAAATAAGCTGCTTAGGAGGGTGGATGGCCAGTCACAAAAACATCACTGAATTATCCTGCACAAACTGAGACACAAGCAAAGGGCTCTTCATTCTCATTCAGTGTAGACAGCAACAGAGGCTTTGGCACAGCCCTTGTTTTAGGAGCCTTAGCTGTGTGTGTGTGTGTGTGTGTGTGTGTGTGTGTGTATCTTTGCGATCAAGGACTTTGGGGACTGAATTGGCCCCCAGGACTCCAATTGCCTATCCCTAATGCATGCTCTCACATATATTTCTTATATTTCGAACATCAGATCTTTCTCATACAGTTATTCTATCTATTGTGTAAGAATTTACAAACTGTGATCAAATTTCCCCATAACCAAAGGGCAATTAAGTTAAGGCAAGCTTTCAGTGATTAACCCTTGAGCTTCTCTTCTAAACCCTTAAACATTACTTAACATTCTGTTTAAATGTGAGACCATAACAGGTTACTGTTATGTTCCTTGTTTCTTAAGGTCTACAAGCCATAGAAAAATATGTCTGATTTTAAGTCTGTGATCCTGTGCACACTTACTTGGAGCAAGCCCCACTGAGCACAATGAAGCTTACTTCTAAATAAACATGCATAGGAATGGGGTGAGCGGTCACAGTGGCTTATTGTGTCATGCAAATCTGGCGAAGGTAGCTTAAGCGAGGGTTAAACAACCCACACATAACCCATGGGCTAAGTGTTGTCCAGTACATGAGATGACAGACTTAACTGAAAAGACTTCACAAAACTGAGTGAATAACAATGCTTAGTGTAATATGGCAACAAGAACTCTCTAGGGCTGAGAAGTCAAGATTATTTTAGCATTGGCTAGTAATAAGCAGCCTAATTGTTACAATATGAAGCAAGGGGAAGAGAGATGATTAGTCTTTGAAAGTGATTGCTGTATATGGCTGCTTTAATCTGTTTTAAGAATGGTTTTTAATTAAAGCTGATGAGAAGAGGAATGTCAGATGTTCAAAGTATGTGCCTTGTTTAAGTGCTGTGTGATGAGCGAAGGCTGTTCTTTATTACTCATTTCTGTTTTGCATTGGAACAATATTAAAAATAAAAATACTGATTTAGTATGTTGAAAGGGGGGGCTTAAATCTATCAGCTTTCTATGTTATATATATATAACAAGCAGGATAACATTAATTTAGATTTGTTTGTTTGTTTGACTTGTACCCTGTCTTCCTACCAAGAAAAATGGCACTCAAGAGTGGCTTACAGTCACTAATAAAATCTGATAAAAACAATAATAAAACAAATACATACACAATTAAAAACACAACAGTAACAGAGTAAAAACAGCATCCAACCCAACAGACTCGCTTACATACCAAAGGCCTACTTGAATATAAAGGTCTTTGCTGCCAGCGGATGGACAGCAGAGAGGTAGCAAACCTAGCCTCCCTCAGCAGGGAGCGGCCACCAAGAAGGTCCTCTTTTTGCATTGCCACCAAACATGCATCAGAAAGTGGCAGTCTTAAAAGAAGGGCCTTTCCCAAAGATCTTGGGACCTGGGCAGCTTTGTACAGGAGAAGGCGGTCTTTCAGATAGCCTGGTCCCAGGCTATGTAGGACTTTATAGATCATAAGCAGTACTTTGAATTCTGCCCAGAAACAGACTGGTAGCCAGTGAAGCTGTTATAAGAAGGGAGTCATGTGCTCCCTGTAGTCAGCTCCAGTCACCAGTCTGTCTGCAGCATTCTGGACCAGCAGAAGTTTCTGAACAGTTTTCAAAGGCAGCCCTACATAGAGCATGTTACAGTAGTCCAATGGGATGTAACTAAGGCATGTGTGACCATGGCCAGATCAGACATCTCTGGGAACAGGCACATTTGGCGCACTAGCGTCAGATGTGCAGATGTACTCCTGGTCACTGCTGAAACCTGGGCATCCAGGTTCAAGGCTGAGTCCAGAAGCACACCCAAACTGGGAGCCCGAGTCTTCAGGGAGAGCATAAACCCATCCAGCACAGGTTGAATCCCTATTCCCCGATCTGCCTTTTGACTAACCAGGAACACCTCTGTCTTGTCTGGATTTATTTGCCTTCATCCAGTCCATTACTGACATCAGACACCAGTTTAGGACTAGAACAGCTTCCTTGGATTTGGATCAACAAGAGAGATTGAGTTGGTGTCATCAGTATACTGGTGATACCAAACCCCCAAACTCTCGAAAATCTCTCCCAGAGGTTTCAAGTATATGTCAATAGCATGGGGGATAAGATGGAACCCTGAGGAACACGACTGGTCAATGGCCATGACATTGAACAGGAATCCCCCAGCACCACCTTCTGATATTGCTCCTCCCCCCAAGCCCCTGGTAGCCTCTTAACCAGGGGGTGGGGACTGCAGGGAGTCCAAGCCTCCACAGGCTGGATGGGGAACTTCCACAGACAGGATTGGGCCTCCAAGCTGGAAGTTCCCCATCCCAGGTTTAGTCCTAAACATGTTGATCTCTAGGTTTGTTGGTCCCTTTGTAGCTGTAACATCCAAAAAGTGTTTGGAGAGACTAAGGTACAGGAAAGCTGGTGCATTCCTTATCCCTCTCCCCTAATACACTCAACAATCAACCAACCACATAAGACTTTGTGTCTATTGTAATTTGAAGCAAAACTACAATGAGTTTGTCTGTCTTTCATAGATGATGCAGAACTAACTCTAGAAGATGCCCTGGAGCATAAAACAGGTATTGCACAGAAGTCTTCAGTTTTATATATTTTACATATATAAATATATTTATTTCACTTGTTTTTTAAAGCTGGATTCCACCGAAATTAAAATTCAAGTTATACCATCCAATAGAGTATTCTGTGGACATTTCACAAGCTTATGCTGTGACTTGTGTTAAAGGAATCGAAAAGTACATATTTTACTCATCTAGCTGAACTGACATCTTCCTCTAAGACCTGGTCCTGGCTGGCTTGCTATGTTTTTTTTTTTCTGGGGAGCAGAAGCAGTGGTGGCAGGCCAAAGACTGTGTAGACCATGTCTCTCTCTTGACAGTGAATGTGTGAGAAAGACTCAGTCCTTCCACACAAAAATCCACTCCTAATTACCCCATACTGTCATAATTTCAGCAGTATAATCTAGGGCAAGTGGGGAGTCATTTTGTTGCTGCTGTTAAACAATTGGGAGTCAGATATCCCTCCCAATCTACTACAAATTACCCAGAGATCTACCAGTAGATTCATCTCTACCTTCTGCTCACCCCTGAGCTCAATCTGTGAAGCAACAGCATCTTTAGCTTGCCATGGTTATATGAAGAGAATCCCCATCCCTTCTTTTGACCTTCTTGTTTTCATCTGTGCCCTTGCCAGCTGGCATGTGCTACCAATACACACACTCATGATGTTGGCTGTGTAAATATTCCAGCTTCCGGGAGCTCTGTGGGCTACTTAATTGGTTTTGCCTGCTTTGTTGCCTGCTATGCCTGTCTCTTGGCTAGAAAGTGGATTCTAAGATGTGGTTTCTAAGGAAGAATACACAGCAGCAGATTTTTTGCATACCTTAACATTCTGCTTATTTGCAGAATCTCTTCCAGAAGGTACAGAACAGCGAGACTATGTGGATGAAAGTGGTATGTTGTTTTGTGGCTTTATGGCAATACTATATTAAGACAGTGATTATGAGTAGGGCATTATTTTTCATAACTCAGCTGTAATGCTAAATATGTAAAATAACACTTTAAGACCTCTTCATATGCATACCAAGTTGGTCTTGAGCACTTTCCCATGGTACTTTTCCCATGCTGCCGAATTGTATGTATGAATACTGCATTCAAGGTGTGGAGGTGTTCACATAGGTCTTTCTCAAATGATTGGTACCATCCTTTCTAGTGGTGCTCTGATTGGGTGGAAAAGACCTATGGCATGGTATTCATATATATGGAATAATACCACAGAGAAGCAGCACACAAAATAGCGTGTGTGAAAAGAGCCATAGACTAATCAATTTCTGTGTCTGTGTTTTCAAGTACTGAAACCCAGACACTTATATAGAAATCATTTATGACTACTAGTTACAATATTTATTTACCTAAAATATTAAGCTTTAATCAGCAATAAATAGAACATAGATGTTACAGTGAAAATTGTCATTGTCCGTGAGCATTTTCTTTCTCTGTTCCCAATATAAAATAATATTTGCTATGTGCAAAGGCAGTTCAGTTCGTAATGATTTTGGGAGGGCACCTACTAATAGCTTTCCTGCATATTTTATTTCTAATGGGAATATACTATGCTGAGGGACCACATTTTTCTGAAAGAAAGTGGATAATCCCAAAGTGAAGTGTTAATCTCCGTTTGCTAGTTGTAGTTGTGTCATAAAAAGGACTAGTTCTAACTATAAAATGTCTAGTTCCTTTCTGTGGTATAACCAGTGCAGCCTAGGGACCTTTGTAGGTCCAGGAAGACAAGCTCACTGTTGCTTCTAGCACTCACACACCTAGTGCTAGTTCAGTGCCTCCTCTTCTTTCCTTACTCCGTTACGGCACAATCCTGTACATGTTTAGTAAGAAGTAAAACCCACTGTGTTTGATGGGGTTTACTCTCTAGTAAGTGTGTTTAGGATTGCAACCTTAGTTTCTTTCCCACTTCCCAGAAGGGTCCTTGTATAAGCTATGTATGCCCTGTAAGACCTTCCTGATCTAAGAAAGTGCACCACTGTGCTGAGATATTCAGGATGCCCCAGTGTTTGGAAGCCCTAGGCCATTGTTTCTGGAATTCCCACTGCTTCTCCATCATCCACAGTAAAGGCCAGGAGCATTCTAGCTCCCATAAATGCATGTGTGCATCTATTCCCTTCCCTCCATCAGTGTTCAAGATCCCCCTTCTTGTCTTGGCATCCAGTCCACCACCTCACAATAACTTAATAAAAAATACAGTGTGTTCCAGCCTTAATTACTTAACACAAAGTAAGTAGTTGGTAACTGTTTTGCATGGCAGTTATTTAAAAACCAACAAACATATGCAATCTGAATAGTCATTTCTATTCCTAGCATTCATGGTACTTGATCTTGCACAAAGGAAAATTGTGATTTTGTTGGTTTTTTTCTTTATTAACTCAACTATTGTGCCAGTCCAGTTTTTTAATGTTAAATTATGCAATCTTTTTTAGAATCAGAAAATGAAGATTTTATTGAGGCTCAGGATACAGGTAAATTGCTTGTGACCTAGTATGAAAAATATTGACCCTCCACTAATTGTTTGCCTAATTCTTCCTTTGCACTCTCAGTACACACACTGAGCACTGAATAAGTCAGTTCCCACATCATTTGTGTACAGATGAGCCAGGAAATGCATTTAATGTATTATTCTTCAGTTTCAAAAATGAGTAGTAGCAAATTATATCTCTGTTCTTCTACTGTGCTCCTAGGGCCTGAAAGAATTTGTAGTTGCAAGAAAGACAAGTTGAATTCTGTCAGCATGCTTCTGATCAATGATATATATTAATTCCTTTGATGCAACTCCTCCAGTTGATATTTTTTAAGAGCCTAGCTACACATTACGTATAAACATGTGTAACAGAACCCTGATGACTGGTTTTGAGGTTTTTGATGAAAAGCAGCCTTGGGTTGCTTCTCTGTTCCAAATTGCATCCTCCTCAAGCCACTTAGTTCTCTCTATCCTATGAGTTCCAGCCACACTTTTGCGAGAGCATTGACCTTCAATGTATTCAGTCTCTTTCCCTTAATGTACATGGTATCGGACCTGGCTTCTTTTTTTCTTCTGAACAAGATTACAATGTTCTTCTGTTTTCAGATGGTGAACCTTTAACTGAACATTATTATGAAAATATACAAGGTGAAAATATAATACTTATTTTAACTAAAAGCATTATGCTTATTGCTGGATTGAATACAGATACCCTACTTAGTAGCAGCTGCAGTGTCGACCTCTCAGGTCCACTTGAAATATGAACAAAATCTTGCATACAAAGCACAGCTACATAGGAAATAGCATAGAACTTTATCTGTGTATTATCAGTGTGGTGATTGTCTGTCTTTTGCAGTAATTTGTGCATAGTGTACATATCCTAGGAAACTATAGTTGAATATGGCTTCCCATGTGGGTTGTTGTTGTTGTTCAGTCGTTAAGTTGTGTCCGACCCTTCGTGACCATAGCACGCCAGGCCTTCCTGTCCTCTGCTCTCTCCCAGAGTGTGCTCAAATACATATTCATTGCATCGGTGATGCTATCTAGCCATCTCATCCTCTGCCGTCCCCTTTTCCTTTTGCCTTCAGTCTTTCCCAGCATCAGGGTCTTTTCCAGGGAGTTTTCTGTTCGCATTAGGTGGCCAAGATATTTGAGCTTCAGCTTCAGTATCTGTCCTTCCAATGAGCACTCAGGGTTGATTTCCTTTAGGATGGACTGATTTGACCTCCTTGCGGTCCAGAAGACTCGTGGATATACAACGTGAAATACACGTGTACAGCTATCACATTTGACTATCAATTCCTAAACAGCAACATTATCTCATTCATCAAATATTGTCACATTTGAAGTGACTCTCAGTTGCATTCCCTGAATACATAGAAGCTATAAAATACTTTTTGCCTCTGAGTTGTACTGGTGAGATGCTCCCAGCTGTATCTTAAAACAAATTCTTCCAGATAACCTATCCTTGTAAGTATTCCTTTGATTTAATTAGTTTTGTTTTTCCAAAGTCTAAGGAATTTATTTCTCGTATATCTTAACGGAGCCAGTTGACAGCACTGAACAAAGACTTGAAAGTGAGCATTCTGGAAATCTTAGTGAAAGAAAATAATGTAGAAAATGTGCCATATTCATATTTTCTGCCTTTCTTTCATTGGTCCCTAGAGACAGTTGAGATAATTACTGCTATCGCCTATTAACACTAGCAGGGAAATATTGGCAAGGTAGCTCCAAGACTGGCCAAAAACATTTTGGTACCTGGGATACAAATCCAAATGACATCTGATCCTCCCCAAAACTAGTAGCACCCCGAACTCTACTGATATCTGTAAAAGAGTCACTGTTCCACAGGCATATTATATGCCATTAAATTCTGTGAATATGTGAAATTAACAAGATGCAGGTGCCTTTTTACTACTAGCACTCTTTCCTTTTTATCTTCCCCATTCTTTGCATCTCTCTATCACCATTACACCACCCAAAGAAGTTATATAATCCAATAACATTACATTTAACAAATAGGATTGCTGCCTTTTTTTTACTGGTCTTGCTCCCACGCCTTTGACAGCAGCCTGACATGCAGAGTCAAATAGATGAAGCCTTTCCCACTGCTTATCTCCATGCTAGGAAAAGTTTCACTGGTTTTCTTTTGTCAAGCTGCTATTAAAGGCAAGGAGCAGGGCTAGTAAAAAAAGGATGGTACCTCTGTTAACAAGAATATAGAGGTACATATGTCATTGAAGTCAGATTAGTCATTCATTTTAACGCTCTTGACCTTATCAGGCCACTGTTAGAATAGCACTGTGGATACCTCTACATTTGAAATTGTTCCTATAGATGAAATTCTACAATAGTCGTTGTGAATATGGAACAAGTAGTGGTACTTAAATCTAGATTCATAAACATGGATATTTAGCACCCATGCTATGTTTGGGGCTCCTAAGAAACTGCTAAACCACATTATCATGAAAAAGCAAACATTTTGGACAGCTGCACAGAATTATAACAATTACTTTGGCTAGAGCTATACACAAAATCTGTTTTCAATATCAAGATTGAGACTTGGAGTATGTGAAGTAATAATAAAGAAAAGTGCTTCGTAGCATATGCCTTCTCCTTGCCACTGAATGTTCCTAACACCACAAAATTATTAGTTGATTTCCAGGCTGGATTAAGTTCTGTTACCCGCACCGCCTCCTTTTATTTTTTAAGTAAGTGGGTATAATGGTTTGCTCATGGGCAGTCTGTGGTTCCACATTGTGGCAGAATTGCTACTGGAACTTAATTGTACTGAATTGTACCCAATTTCCTTCTATCCCATCTAATACCAGCAAGTCTGTGGCACAAAAAAGGAGACCCTCAGATGGCAGTCCTACATATGCATATGTGGAAGTAAGCCTTATGGAATTCAGCAGGATGTACTTCTGAGTAAACATGCTTAAATCTGGTTTATAAGGCTGCAGTTTACAAGCTTACATTCACTGAGACTTAACTTCTGGGTAAACATGTTTAAGATCTGTCTGTGAGATGCAAGAGCAAACTACTACAATAGATGACCACTGAGTTTCCACAAGCCAGCAATTTCTAAATGCTCTCCCTCAAACAAAGACAGTTTTAAAGGCCAATCAGCAGAAAACACTCAGAAAACAATCACTCACAACCCAGCTTTTTGGGGGTACATAAAAATTAAAGGAGACTTCACCCCCTTCACAGCAACTTGCAGCTCTGAAGGAAGATCAGGTCAAAGTTGTCGTTGTCGTTGTCATTGTTCAGTCATTCAATCGTGTCCGACTCGTTGTGACCCCATGGTCATAGCATGCCAGGCCTTCCTGTCCTCCACTCTCTCCCGGAGCGTGCTCAAGTCCATATTCATTGCATCAGTGATGCTATCTAGCCATCTCATCCTCTGCCGTCCCCTTCCCCTTTTGCCTTCAGTCTTTCCCAGCTTCAGGGTCTTTTCCAGGGATTTTTTTCTTCACATTAGGTGGCCAAAATATTTGAGCTTCAGCTTCAGTATCTGTCCTTCCAATGAGCACTCAGGGTTGATTTCCTTTAGGATGGACTGATTTGACCTCCTTGCAGTCCAGGGGACTCATAAGAGTCTTCTCCAGCACCACAGTTCGAAAGCATCAATTCTTCGGCGCTCAGCCTTCCTTATAGTCCAGCTCTCACAGCCATACGTTGCTACTGGGAAAGCCATAGTTTTGATTATACGAATCTTTGTCAGCAAGGTGATGTCTCTGCTTCTTACTATGCTGTCTAGGTTTGCCATAGCTTTCCTCCCAAGGAGCAAGCGTCTTTTAATGTCATGGCTACAGTCACCATCTGCGGTGATCTTGGAGCCCAAGAAAATAAAAATCACCCACACACAAACAAGACACTTCTAGTTCTTTTCCAAAAAAGAATCATTCTCTTTGTTCCTTTCTGTTCCCATCCCATCCCAAAGAAGATGTTTTGCCGCAGTTACTTACAGTTTCTGCTATATTGTTTCTCCCCTGACACCAGAGTTACCAAAAGAAGTTGGGCAGAATAGAGTCTGTAGATAGAATCCATGTCCAAAGTCTGATCAAATCCATCTGTTCAGCATTCTCTAAGTTCTTAGGTCACAAACTGGGAGTGCATCTCCCACTATTGACTTAGATTGATAAATAGCCCACCCTTCAACAGGTTTCCAGGCAGCTTACAAAAAGTTAAAGTTACAGTAAAACAACAAAAACATGAAAACTCCACAATATAAAAGCCGTATAAAAGCCAGTTAGCAAAATTAAAACAAATTCCAAACCACATAAAAATAATGTGCAGAAGATTTAAAAGCCAGAGAAAATTAAAAGGACATCAAGGTAGGCACCAGGTAAGCCTGTTTGGACAGAGTGTTCCATAGTTGGGGTACCACCAAGTAGGCCTTTTCCTCTGTAGCTACCCACCAGACCTTAAATGGTGAGGGAACCCCCAAAAGGGCTTATTTTGAAGATCTTAATAGATGGACAGGCACATGTTGTTACAAGGTGCTCTTGGACCCAGAACTGTCACTCGAGGCACAGGTGATCTCAGTGGCACGGAGCACTTTTTATCAGCTTAGGCTGGTATACCAACTATGCCCTTATGTGGACAGATATAGGCTAGCTACAGTAATCCATGCTCTGATAACTTATCGTCTGGATTACTGCAATGTGTTATATGTGGGGCTGCCTTTGAAAACGGTACAGAAACTTCAGCTGATCCAAAATAGGGCAGCAAGATTGTTAACAGGGACTGGCC
This sequence comes from Heloderma suspectum, assembly GCF_057233095.1. Lineage (NCBI taxonomy): Eukaryota > Metazoa > Chordata > Lepidosauria > Squamata > Helodermatidae > Heloderma > Heloderma suspectum. The sequence goes on from NC_139461.1 coordinate 62,188,665, forward strand.
AACGAGCTCATATTATGCAAGCACTTTTCCAACTGCAATGGCTGCCAGTCCATTTCCGGGCTCGATTCAAAGTGCTGGTATTAACATTCAAAGCCCTTAACAGCTTGGGGCCAGGTTATCTGAAGGATCGCCTCCTCCCATATGTGCCGGCCCAGACCTTAAGATCATCCTCAGTGACCCGTCTCCGTGAGCCTCTGCCAAAGGAAGCAAGGCGAGTGGCTACTAGGAGGAGGGCCTTTTCTGCTGTGGCACCCTGGCTGTGGAATGAGCTCCCTAGAGAGGTTCGCCTGGCACCTACATTGTACTCCTTCTGGCACCAGGTGAAGACCTTTTTATTCTCCCGGTATTTTAGCATTTTATCTTCCTAATCTTTTAGCTCTGGTGTTTTAAATCTGTATTTTAAATCTCTGCATTGCTGCTAGGTTTTATTCTGGTTGTACTGTTATATTCCCCTTCATGGATCACTGCCTTGTTGTGGCGAAGGGGCTTGCGTAACTCAGTGAAGCCATAAGCTATGCCGTGCAGGGCCACCCAAGACGGACAGGTCATGGCGGAGAGTTCTGACAAAATGTGGTCCACTGGAGAAGGAAATGGCAACCCACTCCAGTATTCTTGCCAAGAAAACCCCATGGAACGTATCACAAGGCTAAAAGATATGACGCCGGAAGATGAGCCCCTCAGGTCGGAAGGTGTCCAATATGCTACTGGGGAAGAGCAGAGGGTATTTCCAAGTAGCGCCAGAAAGAGTGAAGCGGCTGGGCCAAACCCGAAAGGACACTCAGCTGTGGATGTGTCTGGTGGTGAGAAGAAAATCCGATGCTGTAAAGAACAATATTGTTTAGGAACCTGGAATGTCAGATCAATGAATCAAGGTAAGCTGGAGGTGGTCAAACATGAGATGGCAAGATTGAACATCGACATCTTGGGAATCAGCGAACTAAAATGGACAGGCATGGGCGAATTTAATTCAGGTGACCATCATATCTACTATTGTGGGCAAGAATCCCTTAGAAGAAATGGAGTAGCACTCATAGTCAACAAAAGGGTGGGAAAAGCAGTACTGGGGTACAATCTTAAAAATGATAGAATGATCTCAGTACGAATCCAAGGCAAACCATTCAACATCACAGTAATTCAAGTCTATGCCCCAACCACTGAGGCCCAAGAAGCTGAGGTTGATCGGTTCTATGAAGACCTCCAACACCTTCTAGAACTAACACCAAAAAAAGATGTCCTCTTCATCATAGGGGATTGGAATGCTAAAGTAGGAAGTCAAGAAATCACCGGGATAACAGGCAGGCATGGCCTTGGTGTACAAAATGAAGCAGGACAAAAGCTAATAGAGTTTTGCCGAGAGAACATGCTGATCATAGCAAACACTCTTTTCCAACAGCACAAGAGGCGACTCTACACATGGACGTCACCAGATGGTCAATATCGAAATCAGATTGATTATGTCCTTTGCAGCCAAAGATGGAGAAGCTCCATACAGTCAGTCAAAACAAGACCTGGAGCTGACTGTGGCTCAGATCATGAGCTGCTTCTTGCAAAATTTCGGCTTAAATTGAAGAACGTCGGGAAAACCACTAAACCGTTCAGGTATGACCTCAGTCATATCCCTTCTGAATATACAGTGGAGGTGAGGAATAGATTTCAGGGATTAGACCTGATAGACAGAGTGCCTGAGGAACTATGGACGGAGGTCCGTAACATTGTTCAGGAGGCAGCAACGAAATCCGTCCCAAAGAAAAAGAAATGCAAGAAAGCCAAGTGGCTGTCTGATGAGGCTTTACAAGTAGCTGAGGAAAGAAGGGAAGCGAAAAGCTAGGGAGAAAGGGGAAGATATACCCAACTGAATGCAGAGTTCTAGAGAATAGCAAGGAGAGACAAGAAGGCCTTCTTCAATGAACAATGCAAAGAAATCGAGGAAAACAACAGAATGGGAAAGACGAGAGATCTCTTTAAGAAAATTGGAGATCTCAAGGGAACGTTTTGTGCAAAGACGGGCATGATAAAGGACAAAGAAGGCAGGGACCTAACAGAAGCAGATGAGATTAAGAAGAGGTGGCAAGAATACACAGAAGAACTATACAGGAAAGATCTGAATGTCCCTGATAGCCATGATAGTGCGGTCACTGAACTTGAGCCGGACATCCTAGAGAGTGAAGTCAAGTGGGCCTTAGGAAGCATTAGTAACAACAAAGCTAGCGGAGATGACAGTATTCCAGCCGAGCTATTTAAAATCCTAAAAGATGATGCTGTTAAAGTGCTGCATTCAATATGCCAACAAATGTGGAACACTCAACAGTGGCCACAGGACTGGAAAAGGTCAGTTTACATTCCAATTCCAAAGAAGGGCAACGCCAAAGAGTGTTCAAACTACCGCACAATTGCGCTCATTTCACATGCCAGCAAGGTGATGCTCAAAATCCTACAAGCTAGGCTTCAGCAGTATGCGAACCGAGAACTACCGGAAGTACAAGCTGGGTTTCGAAGAGGCAGAGGAACTAGAGATCAAATCGCCAACATTCGCTGCATCATGGAGAAAGCAAGAGAATTCCAGAAAAACGTCTATTTCTGCTTCATTGACTACGCTAAAGCCTTTGATTGTGTGGATCACAACAAACTGTGGCAAATTCTGAAAGTGATGGGAGTACCAGACCACCTTACCCGTCTCCTGAGAAACCTGTACGAGGGTCAAGAAGCAACAGTAAGAACCAGACATGGAACAACCGATTGGTTCAAAATTGGGAAAGGAGTACGACAAGGCTGCATATTGTCACCCTGCTTATTTAACTTATATGCAGAGTACATCATGAGAAATGCCGGGTTGGATGAATCAGAGGTCGGAATTAAGATTGCCGGGAGAATTATCAACAACCTCCGATATGCAGACGATACCACCCTAATGGCAGAAAGCAAAGAGGATCTCAAGAGCCTCTTGTTGAGGGTGAAAGAGGAGAGTGCAAAAGCTGGTTTGAAACTCAACATTAAAAAAACTAAGATCATGTCATCTGGCCCTATCACTTCCTGGCATATAGAAGGGGAAGAAATGGAAGCAGTGACAGATTTTACTTTCTTGGGCTCCAAGATCACCGCAGACGGTGACTGTAGCCATGAAATTAAAAGACGCTTGCTCCTTGGGAGGAAAGCTATGGCAAACCTAGACAGCATAGTAAGAAGCAGAGACATCACCTTGCCGACAAAGGTCCGTCTAATCAAAGCTATGGTTTTCCCAGTAGTAATGTATGGCTGTGAGAGCTGGACTATAAGGAAGGCTGAGCACTGAAGAATTGATGCTTTCGAACTGTGGTGCTGGAGAAGACTCTTACGAGTGCCCTGGACTGCAAGGAGGTCAAATCAGTCCATCCTAAAGGAAATCAACCCTGAGTGCTCATTGGAAGGACAGATACTGAAGCTGAAGCTCCAATATTTTGGCCACCTAATGCGAAGAGAAAACTCCCTGGAAAAGACCCTGATGCTGGGAAAGACTGAAGGCAAAAGGAGAAGGGGATGGCAGAGGATGAGATGGCTAGATAGCATCACGGATGCAATGAATATGAACTTGAGCACGCTCCGGGAGAGAGCGCAGGACAGGAAGGCCTGGCGTGCTATGGTCCATGGGGTCACGAAGAGTCGGACACGACTGAACGACTGAACAACAACAACAAACTGTTATATTATGGTTTTAAGCTTTCATATTTATATTATTTTATGCTGTGCTTTGTGGTTTTAATTTTTGTGAATCGCCTAGAGAGCTTTGGCAGTTGGGCGATATAGAAATGGAATGGAATGGAATGGATGAATGAATGAATGAATGAATGAATGAATAAATAAATAAAGTGGTCCTGACAACCTTTAAAAGTTAAAACCAGTGCCTTGAATTGGGCCTGGAAACTAACTGGGAGCTGGTGCACTTGGCAAAGCCCAAGTGTAATATGATCATACTGTCCAGTACTAGCGAACAACCTTGCACCTGTATTTTGGACTAATTGCTGTTTCTAAAATATCTTCAAAGACAACCATATGTGTATCACATTGCAGTAGCATGATCTGTTTACTTTTAGCACATTCATTTTGTTTTTATGACTTCTGTTGTTAACCACCCAGAGAACATTGTTAATTGGATGGTATACAAATGCTGTAAATAAATTCATAAACTTGGAAGAGGCAGGGAGAGTTAACGGAGAATGGCAACTTCAGAGTGCAATGGGAAATACTTGACATCACCACCCTATGAAGCCAGCCCTGAGAAAAATCCCTGTTAAAATACCTCATCCCCTTCGGATTTCCATGATCTCTCTAAATTAGCCTTATTTTAATTTGGTTTCTGCTCTAACAGCATGTAAATCTAATTTATTACTATAAATGTTTTGTCTCCCATAGATAAAGCAGATGCTCCAGATTCTGTTACTGAACATTTTGAGTCAGGTGTGTACGCATAAAGTATCTGAAATGGGAAATGTGATTCAAATGAAATTATTAATTAGTGTGAAATATTTGTTAATGTTATTTTAAATTAATGCATGTTAGCACTTTTTAACTAGTTGGTCATATGTGCAACTTTGGAATAAAGGGAACTCTGAAGAGTGATCTATGGCAGAGAAGCTTCACCATGTAAGATTAAATTCTGTAACTGATGTAGATTTTTCACATGTTGATCAGATTAAGTAACCTGGATCTAGCTTTATCTTTTGCAAGCTCTAAAGGTACTGAAGTAATACCAATTTGTTTGCATATTACTTTCTCAGTTGTTTCTGTTCAAATATCTACAAATGAACATGGACTTAACATATGTTATGTGAGAAGTAATTAGAGATTGCATGAAGGCAATTTGCAGATAATCCTTCACTGTGTTGGGAAAAGAGAACATATTAAGTCCCTCTCATGAGCTGTTGGCAAGAAATAGGGAAAGCTCTATGAACTTTTGCCCTGCCTTTAAAGCTACTTGAATCAGTATGGCAAGAAAATATGTTGTAATATGTGAAAGTTGATATGTGTGTATCTCCCCACTCCCTTCCCTACTGTATAACATAAGCAGCTGTGGTTAAAATAATATTTGGCAGTCCTGGGATCCAAGGTTGAACATCTGCAAAGTGGTAGGGGGAGGGTACAATTTCTGCTCACTACCCTGCTTCAAACTGCATCCTTCGCACACTGCTTTGCAGCTGTTTTGTGCAGACCCAGGTTCCCAGACCAGCTTGCTACTGAACATGTAGTTCCAACTTAAGTTGATGACCCTGTGAGCCAGTAGGACTCACAGGGTCATCTTTGGCTTTTTGGCTCCTGGATATCTGCTCTGTTGTATTTGTAGTTAGACAAATCACAGAGTAAACTCTATCAACCAACTTAGCAACTTTTTTTGGACATAATTACGCTTGAGGCAGTTTGTACAGTTTTTCTTGTCTTATGAAAGCATAGCGTTTCAAAGTTGCCTTAAAGAGTAATGTGTGGATATCACTAGAAGGAGAGCATGTACCTTTAAAATGGAAGGTTGTATCCAAAAGGGAAAGTCGTGTTGCACAAACAGACATTGCTTGCACAATATTGGATGTAGCCCAGAGTTTACTGTCAAGCCATGAATGTTGTGCTGTCTGTGCACTTGCTTATAAGACACCAATTTGTTTGTTTTTAAGAACTGAAGTGTTCTATGAATCCAGGAATCAATTAGTTTTTGTTGATTTGCTTATTACTAAAGTTGAACTAACCTTAAGAGTACCTGACAGCAAAAAAAAATGATAAGTCAGACTTCATAAATGTTAAGTTACCGTAACGCTTATTTTAAAACATAAGACACTATTTTATGAGGTATGAGTTAAAAATGAAATGCTTAGGAAAAAATGAGTGAAGAATTGCTGCTTGCATTTTCCTGTAATACATGATATACATCGTACAATCCACATTGATTTCCAATTATCTTTTAGATGGTCAAGGAATGTAGTGATTACAAATCCAGGACTAGAGAGGTTCATGGAAGAGTTGAATATCAATGCTTATTGTAACTCTGTATTCTAGATTTCCAGAAGCTACGAATACAGATTCAGTATTCCTTGCATTATTTCACTGTGTTTTTTACATACCTTTTAAAACATCTGTTACTTTTCACTGGTAATAGAATGCTATGCTTTATAGTCTTGTCACACACGGTCTTACGCTGTAGCATAGAATTTGACAACCTATGGACTGCATATCACCAAGGTTCATAAAATTAGTGTTGAATTCTGAGAATTTGAGCTTTTATATATTTTTATTTTAAAATCTAGTTTTCTTAATTTCAGAAATAAGCCTGAATATGTTGTGGTCCATCTTACATTTATCAATTTGTTTAGTTAAAATTACTGATTATGATAAAAGACGCACACAGCTGTAAGATAACATATGTTTTTCCATCTTGTTCACAATAGGTGAGAGAGAACACACAGAAGATTATGTGGCTGCTCAACCTCATGAGACAGGTTTGTACAATATTTTCTCATGCTAAAGTAGTATATTAATTGCTTGCCAAGATATGTAAAATGATTTTTCTGTTTCTGAGATTCTATATAACAAACAATATGGAATGAGCAGAATTGTTTTATAATCAAGTGTTTTTAGGTACTAGGATGCACGTAGAAGTTCATTAACTTCATAAACCTGTAGTGTTCCAGATTTCCTTAAGGGCTATCCACTTCCTCAGCCTAGTCCGGTAGAGTGGTCGGACCATCCCTCTTGCAGTTTTGAGTGCAGCAAGAAAGTCAACTATCTTTTTCAATGGAAATTATGATAAAGAAGATGCATAATCAGAAATTTAGATATATTTTTCCATTTTTATATTCATGCAACAATCTTTTTTAAATAGTGTGATGCACAGTATTAAGGACAAAAGATGGGGAAAGACTGCATTAATCTTAGCTCAAGGGTACACTAGGGCTACTTTTAAGTAGAGATGTATGAACATTTGTTTTTTGCTTGAAAAACATGTGAGCATGCCTGGTTTGAAGCTCTGAATGCAAGCACGAGCACGTCTCCGCCAAAAATATTTGTAAATTATCAGACACATGCTCATGTTTGTCTCATTCCCAAATCCCAGTTTGATTTGCACAAATTTCGTCTGTAGACTGAATCAGCTGTGCTGTAGTCTATGAAGGAAAGTTGCACAGATTAAGAAATTTGCACAAATTTGGGGACACTTGCACAAGTCTCCCATTTGATCACTGCTTGATTTGTGCAAGTTTCCTGTTCCCGCAGAGCAAGCAGCGATCACAAACACAAATGGGAATCAGGCATGAGGTGAGCAGCGAGATGATGTTCGGAGAATCCTTGCAATCTCAAATATCACTTGTTCATCTATCCCTACTTTTAAGTGACAAAATTACTACACAGAAAGCACATTGCGTGGGAACTAGAGTGCAGCCCGAGTGTAAATAGTGACACTTGGTAATTGTGTACATGTGTACTGTCAAATGTGGTGATCTGCCTATGGATTGTTTGCTGATTTCTATGCAGATGCTTTCATGTAGGAATGTTGTCATATTTGAAGCAATCCCTATTTGGACAGACTTGTAGTGCCACCACTAGTATTCCTCCTCCCCTATATCAGAGTTTAAATCATTGTGTACTATTTCAGTTCTGGTACAAATAATGTGCTTCTTTAACAGTGACAAATTCAAATATTAGAAAACAAACAAAATGTTGTTAAAATGTCTGTAAAAACTGTCTTATAGTAAATGACTAAAAATCTTTGAATTGCAGAAGTTCGTGTTCAAGCAGATGACTATTCAAATGATGATTTAGTTGGTAAGTCAATCTTCAGAGGCCCTATTTTTCATTAAAATTAACATTTCAGACTGTTTGTACAAAAACTCATGAAATTTAGTATAAAGCTAGAAAGAAAAACTATTTGGCAGTTGATAAGCTTGAACCTTATGGCAAGAGTTTGAAGGTTAACAGTTATTTCTTGAGGTACACAAAAACCATAGGCTATGGGCATCCTTCCTTTGATACAACTTTGAAACATGCCAATGCAGGTTTCTACAATATTCCTCTGATGGCAGAAGCATGCTCAAGCAAACAGCACTTCATACTTCTTCTCCTTTGGCTTTGACTTAAGAGGCAGAAATTAGAATAAGGGCAATTAATGGAGGCAGCTATCAGCTTAGGTTGGTGTTTTTATACTCGTTTAGCTCATTTCTCTATCTAAACCTACCCCTCATGTGCCTCACCTGCCACCCATGTGCTAGCTCTGGTTTCATGTGGGAACTCAACATACCACCTACTAGAGTATAGTAGCAATAATCATGGTGCACCTCTGCAGACAGTTCTGCCCCAACATTAGGTTGGGTACACTGCTCGTTCATTGTGAGGTTATTACCACTGAGGTCCGGATGAAGGAGATCTGACATAGAGTCTGATTTTTGAATTGAACAAGAATTATCAAGGAAAAATTAGACGTGCATGAACTGGAATCTGGCAGTAATTGTTAAAAGAAATGTTGCCCTTACTGCAGTAAACTTTGTGTATGGGTGGGTGAAGTCATGCGGGCTTTTTAGTAGACACTGATCTGCTGCAACATAAACCTTTAAAAACCCTGTTATTATATAATGAATTTCTTGTGCAGTTTTAAAAAAGAAGAAACACAGATTAATCAGTAATGCAGGGTGTGGGGAAGGAGAGAGGAAATCCCATTTCTGTGATGATTGGTCAAAACCAAATGCAGCAGGAAAAACAGCAGGAAAAACAGGTGCACAGAGAGATGCATTTCAACAACCTCTGGGGGCACTATGAGACAGAATTATAGACAGCAACACTGTGCTTTCTGCAAGTTCTGTTTTCAAGCCATTGTAGGAAACAGACCTTGCAGAAAGCACAGTGGTGATGGTATGTCTACAATTTTGTCTTGCAAGTGCTCCTAAAGAAGACCTTTGTCACAATGTCTTCTGCCTAGTGAACTATTTCCTTTGTATACATGTGAGTTCCTCTCTCCTTTTTTCCTTCTGGATTTAGCTCTGATCAATCATCATAAAGGATAAAACAAGCATAGTGGATCACCCAATCAGACTGATGGGCAGTAGATTCAAGTCAGATGAAATATTTAAGGGAAACCGGCTCAATCACAACATGCATCCCAAATATCTTGGGGTCACACTAGATAGGACACTTTCCTATAAAGAACACTTGATGAAGACTGCTGCCAAACTGAGAAGTAGAAATAACATTCTACACAAACTATGTGGCACTAGCTGGGGCTCAACAGCGGATATGCTGAGAACGACCGCACTCAGTCTGGTTTACTCAGCAGCAGAGTACTGTGCCCCAGTGTGGCGTAATAGTCCACACACGTGAAAGATCGATACACAACTGCATGAGTCAATGCGTATTGTTAGTGGCACGATATGGTCTGCTCCCACATACTAGCTGCCTGTTTTGAGCCATATACCACCTCCGGATGCAAGATGAAAGAGCGCCCTTCTTCAAGAATACTGGAAGATTATTGACAATCTCCAGCTACCAATATTAAATGACGTAACCTACTTGGAGCGAAACAGGTTAAGATTGAGATATCCAGCCATTTCTACTGCTAAAGATTATTTCAATATCCACAACACATGGAAACAACATTGGCTAGGAAACTGCCCTCCACAATGCTGAAGCTTGCCCTGCATCTTGGAAAAACCACCTGGATTTGACCAGCCCCACGTTATAATGGACAACCTTGAACTGAATTCGCATGGGTCATGGTAGATGTGCAGATGCCCTTTATAAATGGGGCAAAACAACATCATCAAATTGTGATTGTGGGGCTGAAAAACAAACTATCCAACATATAGTGACAGAGTGTCAAAACTGAGCCTACAATGGAGACTTTGCTGATTGTCACAATAGGCTGTGACAACTGAAGTAAAAAATTATATCTGTAACCTAGACATATGTTTGTAATATTCCTGTTTATATTTTATATTTTACATTTCATATTTATTATGCTCTATGTTTTATTGTAATGCGATGTAAATGTGCCATACGATAAATAAATAGATGAAATATTTCTTCAAATAACTCATAATTCACTAATAGAATGTGCTGCAACAAGATGTGTTGATGGAAATTAGCTTAAATGGCTTTAAAAGCAGGTTAGGCAAATTTATGGCGGATAGATCTATCAGAGGCTATTAGCCATGATAGCTAAGTGGAACTTCCAGGATCAGAGGTAGTGTACTTCTGAATTAAGTTGCTGGGGCAAACAATGGGGGAGGAAAGGATGATTGCCTTCACACAAGACTGTTGCCTCCTGTGATTCCTGGAAGTATCTGGGTGGCCATTGCTGAAATAGGATGCTAGACTAGATGGTCTGATCCAGCAGGGCCCATTAAGTTCTTACAGTCTAAAAATTCCTTTGGAGCGAGCCATATCAAATGAGGAGTCCTGTGCCATACTTACATACAGAGTTGGTCAAGAAAGACATTGCTCCTAGGCAGTACTTCAGGTTCCTTTCAACTGCAGGTTTACATTCCAGCACTCCTGATGCAAAGCCTGAAAGGCACTGAGACAAGAAGCCCTGCTCCAACAGACGTTGTCCCTATGGGGATTTCTCCACCTGTGCTTCTGTCTTAAATATTGTTAGACCATTCCAATTTTGAAGAAGACAATGTTCAAAAATGTAAAGAGAACTAATTTTCAATAGCAAGCAACATGGTGTCCATTGTGACATGTTACACAATTGTTGTGCTTTTCCATGGTTTTTCATATGAACAGTGCATAAGCAGAGCTCTGAAAAATTGATATTTGCTGTGGAGCAGCTTCTTATTAACTGCAGCTTGAATAAACCGTTATGGAACCTTTTATGAGATGTGTCAAATTAACTGAATGTCTGAGAAAATGCCATCTAGACCAAATGTACAGAACACTCAGGCGGTAGAGGCACAAACAGTGGCCAAGGTACTGAACCCTGCAGTGCATTACAATCCTTCACCACTGATTTATCTAGTCTTAATAATGTTCTGGGTTAATGCCAGAGAGCCTGTTCTGCATTCATCTGTTGAATCTCTGCTTTATTGTATTGGCTTCATCCACTTCCCCGTCTTCTAAGACATCCTCAACTCTGTTACGCTTGGTGAAGAAAAGGAACTTGAATGTGCTTTTTCAACCAGTGTCACCTAACTCTCTGGGGACTCAAATCCTGTAGAGGTGCTGAAAGCAATGGTGAATGCATCACAGAAAGCTCTAGCCACATTTTCTTTCTTTCTCCCTCTCTCTCTTGCTGTCTGCTCTCACAGAGTTTGTCCTTATCAGCAACTGAAGAGTGGAAGCTACCAAGTGTGGTATATAGTCCAACTATTGTGACTCAAGGTCCTGGAGAGATGTTAGGTGAGAGTCAGCCTGTGCATCACCACTAAGCTCTGGGCAAAGGAGGAAACTGTAGGATAATCAGCCAGAACAACAAACAAGCAGTGGGACAGAACAGGTCTTATGTTAAAGCCAAACACCTATAAACGTTTCCAGGTCAGTCTTGTTGTCTCGTTGGAGCAACAAGGGGACTCTGCAGCTACTGCTGTATCTTGCTCTTACCACAGACCCACCATGCTTTGTGACTACCTCACCTTCATTTCACTACATCTAGTATTGCCTTTCTCCCAGAAACTTGGTATGAGGAGTTAACAGGAGCTGGATCCAAAACCACATTGCAAATAGTGGACTTCTATAGCCTGCAACTTGGAATGACAACTCAACCATCCAGGTACATCTTCAGGAAAATGGTGCAAAGCACAAGTCTAATCTTCCAAGCAAAGAGGGATATGATCTAGATGATCTACAAATGTGCAAAGAATGTCCAACAATACATCTGCAGTGTTTATTTATCAACGCTTAATCTGGGAGTCCTTGCCCACGGGGCTTACATTAGAGTAAAAAAGAACGGTGTGGAAGAAGAAAGGTCAGTGATTGACAAATGCGTAATACATAGTTGACAAATGAGTAGCACATAATAAACACTCTAAAAATAATTGATGATGCTGATAAAGAATAGATTTGGGGAGGATCGGATAATAGAGTTGCAGTGATTAAAATGAATCAAGAAAGGCTTGGCTTGAAGGATTGGGTCTTGATAAGGAAATATTCTGCCCAGAGGTTGATGCATGGTAAGATCGATGCATGGTAAGATCTTGAGAGGTAGAAGTGGAAAGAGCAAAGGGACCAAGTATAAAATCTGCTTATATTGAACAGAGACAGCAAAAATTGTTATTTTAACAAATTTAGGAATATGTGAGGTTCAGAGAACAGTTCCTGGACATCTTGAAAAGAAAAAAAGCAGTAGGATTTTGAAACTGGATGGTTGAAGGGACAAATATAAAATTAATATTGTTAGACTGTGAGATAGGAAGATAAAAGGGTTATACTGAAAAGAAGAGAGAGGCATCCAGATACATTTCTATTGGGTGTGAGTATAGTCTTCTATTAGGTGTGGGTATGGTCTTCTCTTGCACTGTGTGCTTTCAGCTAACTGATCTACAAGTATAGCAATTCAGTTTGCTGTTTAATTGGGCAAGTAGAAACTGTCCCTACATGACAGCAGAGTGGCAAAGTACACTGCAATCCTCAACTTGTCATAATACATACCCCTCTTGCTGCCCCTGCATTCACTGGGTTTTCCCCATCCCTACTGGGTATGCTAATCAGCATACACTTCACAGCTTCTTAAGTGCACAGTAGGTGTATCTCCCCTTTCAGTGTGCATAGAATAATAGAATAGTAGGGTTGGAAGGGGCCTACAAGGCCATCGAGTCCAACCCCCTGCTCAATGCAGGAATCCAAGTTAGAGCATCCCTGACAGATGGCTGTCCAGCCTCGTCTTGAACGCCTCCAGTGTGGGAGAACCCACCACCTCCCTAGGTAATTGGTTCCATTGTTGTATTGCTCTAACAGTCAGGAAGTTTTTCCTGATGTTTAGCTGGAATCTGGCTTCCTGTAACTTGAGCCCATTATTCTGTGTCCTGCACTCTGGGATGATCAAGAAAAGATCCTGGCCTTCCTCTCTGTGACAACCTTTCAAGTACTTGAAGAGCACTATCCTATCTCCCCTCTGTCTTCTCAAGGCTAAACATGCCCAGTTCTTTGAGTCTCTCTTCATAGGGCTTTGTTTCCAGTCCCCTGAATCTTTGTTGCCCTCCTCTGAACCCTCTCCAGTTTGTCTGCATCCTTCTTAAAGTGTGGTGCCCAGAACTGGACACAGTACTCCAGATGAGGCCTAACCAGTGCTGAGTAGAGGGGAACTAGTACTTCCCGGGATTTGGAAGCTATGCTTCTATTAATGCAGCCCAACAGAGCATTTGCCTTTTTTGCAGCCACATCCCATTGTTGGCTCATATTCAGCTTGTGATCGACAACAATTCCAAGATCCTTCTCGCTTGCAGTGTTGTTGAGCCACATATCCCCCATCTTGTAACTGTGCATTTGGTTTCTTTTTCCTAGGTGCAGAACATGGCATTTCTCCCTATTAAATGTCATTCTGTTGTTTTCTGCCCAGCGCTCCAGTCTATCCAGATCACTTTGAATTTTGTTTCTGTCTTCCAAAGTATTAGCTATCCCGCCCAATTTTGTGTCATCTGCAAATTTGATCAGCATTCCCTGCACCTCCTCCTCCAAGTCATTAATACAAATATTGAAGAGCACTGGGCCCAGGACTGAGCCCAGCGGTACCCCACTCGTTACCTCTCCCCAGTTTGAGAAGGTCCCATTGATAAGCACTCTTTAAGTCTGATTCTGTAGCCAACTGTGGATCCACCGGATCGTTGTTTCATCTAGCCCACTTTGAGCTAGTTTGCTCATCAGGATATCATGGGGCACTTTGTCGAAAGCTTTGCGGAAGTCGAGGTATATGATGTCTACAGCATTCCCACGGTCTACAAGGGAGGTTACTTGATCAAAAAATGAGATCAGATTCATCTGGCAGGACTTGTTTTTGACAAATCCATGTTGGCTTCGAGTAATCATGGCATTGTTTTCAAGGTGCTTCCAGATGGATTGCTTTATCATCTGCTCCAGAATTTTCCCAGGGATTGATGTCAGACTGACTGGTCTGTTGTTCCCATGTTCCTCCTTTTTACCCTTTTTGAATATAGGGACAATATTAGCCCTCCTCCAGTCATCTGGCACTTCCCCCGTCCTCCATGATTTCTCAAAGAGAATAGACAGTGGTTTTGAGAGTTCTTCTGCCAGTTCCTTTATTACTCTAGGATGCAGTTCATCTGGCCCTGGAGATTTGAACTCCTTCAAAGTAATTAGGTGTTCCTTGACCATATGTCTATCGATCTCAAGGTGCAATCCTGCCCCTTCAGCCTGTACTTCACCTTTGCCAGGGGGCTCATAGACCTGCTTTCAGGAGAAGACTGAGCCAAAGTAGGAATTGAGCACCTCTGCCTTTTCTTTGTCATCTGTTATCGTTTTGCCATCCTTATTTAATAGCTGAACAACCATTTCTTTCATCTGCCTTTTACTATGCACATAGCTGAAGAAAGCCTTTCTGTTGTTTTTAGCATCCCTCTAAAATGCTAAAAACAACAGAAGATAACCCCATCAAAACCCCATCAAAGGGGGTTGATGACTTTTAATTTGTTTTATCTCCAAGTAATTGATGTGTCTTAGTTTCTTGTAACACATCCCACACAAAAAATAATTGTCATTAGAACCATGTTTTGTGCTAATTTATATTTGTTTCACTTCACTGTGTTCAGGCAGAGGTGAAACTGGATTGGCCATGGGCTCAAATAACTTTCCTTGGTTCAAATACCCTCGAAGAAAGCGTGAATTTTCTATGGGAGTGGCTGGAATATGCTGTAAATGGGGATGTACCAAAACTGAGATTAGTACACTGTGCTAAAAATACAACTATATCTCTGCATTTAATTTTTCAGGAAAGGGACTCAGTGTTAATTGCAGTTATACTGACTGTGTGAAGGAAAAAGAGATTCTTTATTTAACGCGCGGGCTTAAGGCTGGAATCGTTTCCAAAGAGCCAGAAGCCCCGATTTACATTAGCACATTGGTTTTATAGACATTGTGACACATATGAAACGGCTCCTCCTCTCCCTCCCGCATGGGGTTGCAATCCTCAACATTTCTTCTCTTAGCACTATTGTTTATAATACAAGAACTGGGTTATAGGGTAGCCATGATAAGGAGAGAACAGAAGAGAACAGCAGAGAACAAGATATACAATTGTATGACCTTTGACAAGATAAGGAATTCCTGTGTCTCGTCAGCTTACAACAATATATTCAAGGGAGAAAGAGCTCAGCAAGAACATGAAGCATGAGACTGCATGAGGCTACTTAGTCTGACCCCCGATATGGCTGCTACATTCCCCCCTTAAATGCATAATTTCATTACAATTATAGCATTTTTGATAACCATACAAAGCTTTTTGTGACATACATATTACTTAGCCTCTTGTTGGGCTATTAGAGCATAGAGGGCAGCAGTTTTACTAGCTGAGACATAAAACAGATTGGTTAAACAGCGCATAAGACAAGGAACGCAGAGACATAACAGAACTTTTATGAACAATACTGGTAGAATTAGGATGAACAATGCTTTTAAGCTAGCTAAGATCTGGAAGCCAAGGGGTTAACTAATTGAGCTAATTGTTTTGTTTTATTGTTTTGTAAGCTACTATATTGTGCAGCTTGTTGATCTGTTCATCTACAGCATTGCCATTATCAGTTAAGTTAAAACAACAGAGCTTTTGGTGTGTCTCACAACTTAAATGATGAAGAAGGAAGAGGTAATCTATACCAGCTCTGTTTTCTAGAACTGCACCTCTTAGATCACGCAACTCTTTATTTAACAATGACAATGCCTGTGAGGTGGCATTTATGCTTTTGGCTAAGCTGCAAGCTAACCGGTTGATTTCCAGACCATCAGCCAAGGCTAAACCTGGAACCCCAACTAGTGACATTGCTAAGGCCAATTTTTTTTGAGTCAAAATATAACTGCACATGACTATTACAATTTTTAGTTAGTTGGAGTGCTCGAGGCTGCCATTGACGGATTTTTTCAGGCTACAGGGGAAGAATTGGCACCAGTTCAATTGGCGGCTGAGGCAACATGGGTGGTTATCAGACAAGTTGGCAGGAATAAATGACCAAGTGCAGGAATTACATGTCTAAAACCATCCATGAGGCAAAAGTATGTGGGCATCATTAAAAGATATGTTTTGAATTTTATTACAGTGGAAGGGGGCCAGGGATAGCTTTGTATTTTCTGGAAAATTTTTTGACAATTAAGCATTTGTGCACACGTAGCATTTGTTTCAGCAATGATGGGGGTGCGTAGAGTGAACTCTGTAGGGGGTAGGATCTTTGCAACCACGCCCCAATTAGCATTTTGGGAATAAGTTAAACTTACACCATAAACTCTTAACATGGTATCTTTTTGAATTTTCCCAGGATGTCTACAGACAGGTATTAGGCAAGAGCCAATAAGCCTGTTTGCAGGTATACCTCTTGGCAAACAAAAATGTTTTACTCTCGTGATGTTAGCCAGGTGAAGCCAGTAATTATCAGCAAATCACTGGGACAAACTTCTTTTTCCAGGGGCAGACCCCCCTTTTTGCACCTTATTAAGGAAACACAATGCAACACTACTAACACTACAACACGCATGTTTGATCTTCTTTGGGATCTGACCGTACGCAGGGCAGCTATTCACCTGGCAAGCTGCAGTAGGGTCTAGTCCCCTTCTTCAATTCTCCAGTTGCAGGTCTGACCGTACGCAGGGGGACAGTTTCCCGGTGTGTCCACAGTAAGGTCTAGCCTGAGTCTTCTTACTGCTTTTTCAGAATGATTTTTAAAGGATTTTCAGGATTTCTGTTTATGGTCTACTTTCCCCCTCTCGCTCTCTTGACTCGTGTCCAGTGTATCCAGGGTTTAACTCCAGCTGCTTTCATAGCTGTGGGGGTGGAAAGTATGACAGTTTTCAGTCCTCTCCATCTGGGAGTCAAAGGGTTATTTTTCCCTCTTTAACTCATACTTTAACTCTTGGTTGGAAAGGATGAACTTCTGTGATGGGAATGGCTTATTTTCTAAGACAAAGTGACGCTGGGCTTGAAGAACTTTGTTTAGTGTTTGGACTTCTTGTTGCTTGCTTTTGATGCTGCTCCAGTGTCAATTATGAAGTCAATGTCACGGCCCCTCTCAAGCTGTCTCCCTCTTCGCCCATTCTGGCCCCTTTGGTTTTCTCTTTTGTGTATTTGATTTATTTTATTTGAGCATTCATGCCACTAATGTCCATCTTGTCCACACTGGGCACACTGGTTCTTTTTTAAGAATCTTCTGCCTCTGCTGGGTCTTCTTCTTTTTTCTTTCGTCCACGTCTTTTTGGGCCTCTGGGCTGAGGGAGGGGGGTATACTGGCGATAGGCATTTGAAAGACGCTCCAAGTACGCTCTGGGGCCTCGGTGGCACCTTGCAGCACTTTAGACACTTTGGTCATATTAACTGACTTCTTCATACCTGCTTTCATGGCTTTTAACAGCAGGGTTTGATACTGGGTGAGGCGCTCTAGCCGCACTTGTGTTTTGGGATTCCAGCAGGGGGGGGTTACTTACAAGGAGACTTTATTGGGTAACTTACAGCACACAGGCGTACTTAATTTTTGGATCAGACAGCTTCTCTGAACCACGAGCTATTGCGCTAAATGGGTTTTTATACTATACATGTTACCCATGAGGCAGCACAACACTAGCAAGCATTTTCAGCATAGGCTAGAAGTGCTTGGTTCTCAGGCACAGCTTCCTGTAAACAACTTCGCTTCCCAAAGTGCTTGATAACACTTTTTATTTATTAGTATGGGAAGACAAATTTTTTCTCTTTCTTTTGCTTTCTTTTTCTTTGCTGATCTGCCTGTATTGCAGATCATGTTTCAAACTTTTTATATAAAACTTTCTGCTCCATGCACCAGCCTTGTCTCTTTATTTGTCTTTTTCAAGTTAAACTTACTTAAACTTTTCTGCCTTACACTAGTCCCACTGACACACATTTGGGATAGGCTCTTCTTCTCCTTCTAGTTAGATTTTCTTTATCTTAAAGAACTATTACATTATTGTGGCTACTTTACCCCAGGTAATAAGCTCCAGGCACAATCAGCTGCTTTTAATTTACCCTGGGGGCAACTATGGCCACGCTTCTTTTTTACAAATGTTTTTTCTTTGCCTTTTGCCTTTTCTTTTTCTCTCTTCTCTATCTGTCTTCTACTTTCTCTATTCTTTCTTTTCTACTTGCTTTTGTCTTTTCTCTTCGTTATCCATTGGGAACCACACTTAGTATCATTTGGAGTTGCAACTAACACTAATCTGCAAATATCACATATATTTTATGATATTTAAGAAATCATAAAATATATACAACAAACTTTTTCTGCAATTTAACACAATGAATGGAAAACACTTCTTGCATGGTAAGGCATGATGGAGCAGATCCAGCAATTATACTGCTCTTCTGGCTGAAAGCTCAGGGCTCATTAAAATCAAGGGACGGGCATACCCACACACGCAAAGAGTTCTAGGTCACCATTTTTGCATCGGCAACTCTATGCTGCATGAGTTCTGGCAGAAGGAAATCTAAAAGTCACAGATTAAACTCAGCCTGCTGTACACTGAGCTGACTACAAACATAGACACATGGTCCACAGTGATGAGAGTTCAAGTTTATCAAAAGCTTCATAGCACTGTCCATGGCAAGTTTGTGACAATTTAAAATTTTAGTTCATGTGCAGAGTGTCTCTAAAAAGCCCAGACATTGATGGAAGCAAACAGAGACGGCTCTGGGCAATGAAGATGTGATGTTTCCAGCAAAGGCTCTCTACTTTTGCATGAGTTTAAAAAGGGAAAGTGTGGCCCTACACCCCTTTTGACAGACAAGGGCCTTTAACTTTTTAGCAAGGCCTCTGTCTAAACAGAGCGGCACAGCTCAGCTCTCTAGCTGTGACGCTTTAACCTGGGCAACTCCTCTGTAAATTTTATTCTACTTCTGTCAGGTTCTCACAGACATTTTAAAAACTTACTCTTTTTTTTTTTTTCTCTTCTAACCTGGTACACGAAAGCACTGAAACACTGAGTGCCGAAACTCAGGACGCTGGGGGGTGATGGGCATCGCCTTATACTTGCATTTTTCAGGCAGCCATTAATCTTCGGGGAGGCGGTGGGGTGATTTGCAGGACTTCAAAGGCAAGCTTCTCAGTTTGTTTGTATTTGTAAATCCCAAGCTCAAAACAGGACACGATGAGGTACAGGGCCACCAAATTCTTGCTTTGGCACGGGCAACAAATAACTCGGGTCAGCTTTCTTCGCTGGGGTCTCAAACAGGAAAACAGTCTTAATTTAAAGTTGTAACATCACTGACAGCGTCAGCCAGCCAGCTACACAGATCTCATTGTTTTTTAAGACAGTTGCTCCAATATTTTCTTTTCTTCTCAATCAGGTTGGGTCTCCCAGCTTACACAGTTTATTGCAGCTTTCAGGAGCATGGTAGTAGCGCGATTTTGGCTTGGCCAGGAACATGCTGTCTGGTTTCTCGGTCTCTTTAGCACACACACTTAGGCAGTGTAACACTGGACACTCGAATCAGTGAGATTTCTTCATTGCAGGGAATCCCACGGCAAAAGCTTAATGGTTACGCTCTTCAGAAATCATATAGCTGATGGTCAGTAGCTACAGGCTCTATGCAATTTTAACACAGTTCAAAGCTAAACACGGTTACCTTGACAGAGATCTTCAACGTGGTCTTTCCGCTTCATTCTGCTTTGGGACAGTCTTATGGCACACTTTTCACTCGAAGAGGGGTCTAGCCTGTGCTCTGGGGGCTGATTCTTCACCTTTATTTTCTATTTTGCCTTCATCTTCTGGGTCTTCATTTTCAGTTTCCATTTCTTAGGGATTTTATCTCAATTAGGCGAGGTGATGATGTTGCACAACTCAGAACGTTGTGGGCAATTTTCCTGCCCCCCCCCTCTCGGCACGCTAGGCTAACAGCTACTTCTTTGGCCTTACACTCTCACGCTCCCACGCTTTGTTAAAAGCCAGACTGTCCTGCAACATTTTTCTAATTAACAGCCTCAGATCTTGTTTTTTTTCCTCTCAGCTTGACCTTGAGCTTTTTGCTGTTTTCTCTCTCTATTCTGAATCTTTTAAAAAAACCTTTTTCCTTCTTTGTTTGACATACATCTCAAGGGGGTGCAAGGTTTGCTTCCCCCACCACCCATAGCCTCCCTCCTAAATTGAAGACAGACACAATTAGGGAATGGGAATTGGTCAGTGAGTAAGGGGTCTCACTGGCCGACACAAGAGGATTTTTCACATCACGCACTTTGCTACTGGCCTGGGCACCCGGACGGTCAACGGTATGCTTCAGAAACCGCAGTAGCCACTCACACAATCATCAATCTCTCCACTACATCCATATGTCCCTGCCACCCACTTTTCCCACTTTTTACCAGAGCGGAAAACGGCTTCCCCAGCTTCCTCAGCTTCCTACTGAGTACTGGCGTGCTAGGTACTGGCGCCCACTCGGGGGTGTGATCAGGCCCCCCTTCTACCCGCAAGGAGTAGGTTCTTTTGTATACGTATACCACCAACACTGACCTTCTTCATAAGGCGGGGCCCTCTTTTTTTCTGCCCAGTGGCCTTTCTCCCTAAAGGCGGGGCCCTCTTTTTCCCATATACTTGCCTTTCTCCTGAAGGCTTCTAATGTGGGTTTCAACTCAATTGCAGCTGCGATACAGGCAGGGCTCAAGTTCCTTCCTCCGCTTCCCAAGGTTCTCTTGCTGCTCACTACCGTTTGGGCGATCCCGGTGCAGGCTTTCTCCCATTCACTCGACAAAAAGGTCGGTGGCGCCAAGAAAGGGAGGCATGCGCCGAGCTCGTCTTCCCGGTGCGGCGATCAAGAGCAGGCAACTGCCACCTGTCTGGCTCAGAGCCTGCCACATCCGAGTCACGGCACCATTTATGTTGCAGAACCCAGAGTCAGAGAGACCACGGAGTGAAGGAAAAAGAGATTCTTTATTTAACGCGCGGGCTTAAGGCTGGAATCGTTTCCAAAGAGCCAGAAGCCCCGATTTACATTAGCACATTGGTTTTATAGACATTGTGACACATATGAAACGGCTCCTCCTCTCCCTCCCGCATGGGGTTGCAATCCTCAACATTTCTTCTCTTAGCACTATTGTTTATAATACAAGAACTGGGTTATAGGGTAGCCATGATAAGGAGAGAACAGAAGAGAACAGCAGAGAACAAGATATACAATTGTATGACCTTTGACAAGATAAGGAATTCCTGTGTCTCGTCAGCTTACAACAATATATTCAAGGGAGAAAGAGCTCAGCAAGAACATGAAGCATGAGACTGCATGAGGCTACTTAGTCTGACCCCCGATATGGCTGCTACAGCTAACCTCAGCTTATTCTCAGATTTAGCCTTCCTGACGCCATCCCTGCAATTCTGTGCTACCTGCCTGTACTCTTCCTTTGTTACTTGGCCTTCTTTCCACTTCCTATATGTATCCTTTTTTGTTTTCAGGTCATCTCTAAGCTTTTTGTGAAGCCACACTGGCTTCTTCTGTTGTCTTCCACCTTTTCTTCTTGTTGGAATTGTTTGCAATTGTGCCTTGAGAATTTCCTTTTTTAAAAGCTCCCACCCATCTTGGACTCCTTTTCTCGTTAGTGTCGCTTGCCATGGGACCTTACTGATCATTGTTCTGAGTTTATTAAAATCAGCTTTCCTAAAGTCCAGGGTACGCGTTTGACTACACTCGGCTTTTGCTTCCCTTAGAACCAAGAACTCAAGTCTAACATGGTCACTTTCCCCCAGAGTTCCTGTAACTGCTACTTTATCCACTAAGTCATCTCTGTTGGTTAGGATCAAGTCAAGGATAGCCAATCCTCTAGTTCTTTCCTCTACTTTCTCTAGGAGGAAGTTATCTGCCACACAAGTCAGGAATTTCCTGGAGGGGCCCTGTTTTGCAGAATTTGTCTCCCGACAAATATTGGGGAAATTGAAGTCCCCCATTACTACTACATCATGGGTCCTTGAAACACTGGCTATTTGCTTTTCAAAAGTTTCATCCTCATCTTCTCCTTGGTTGGGTGGCCGGTAGTAGACTCTGACCACCAGGTTCCTTTTATTCTTTGCTCCATTTATTTAGATCCAGATGCTCTCGATGGGGCTACCAAGCTCATCCTCCTGTATTTCTGTGCAGAGATATGTATTTTTCACATATAGTACAACCCCACCTCCCTTTCTGTTCCTCCTGTTCTTTTTGAGCAAGCTATATCCTTCAATTTTCTGTATTCCAGTCATGAGAGTCATCCCACCAAGTCTCAGTTATACGTATTAAGTCATAATTTCCCTCCTGTACTAAGAGTTCAAGTTTGTTCTGTTTGTTTCCCATACTCTGGGCATTAGTATATAGACGTCGAAGACCATGTGCTTCATAGTCTGGCTTTCTTCCTACATGTGTCTGAAGACTATTATTGGGCACTATCAGAGCTGTTCTCTCCGTTGCAGTGCATGCGCCTACATCCATTGTTACCTCCAACATTACATCTCCCTTCCCCATAAGATTCAGTTTAAAGCCCTCCTGATGAAGTTCTTCATGCTGTGGCCAAACACATTCTTCCCATCCTTTGTGAGGTGCAACCCGTCCCTTGCCAACAGCCCATCTTCTAGGAAGTATAACCCGTGGTCCCAGAATCCAAATATCTCTTGCTGGCACCACCTTCGTAGCCTGTCATTCACCCGGAGTATTTTTCTTTCCCTTTCTATCCCTCTTCTAACTACTGGAAGGATGGATGAGAAAACTATCTGGGCCCCAAAGTTCTTGAGTTTCCTTCCCAAAGCTTCAAAGTCTGATGTGATTTCTTCGTAGCTCCACTTGGCGGTATCATTTGTTCCCACATGGATGAGAAGAAAGGGATACCTGTCAGTGGGCTTTATGAGTGCAGGCAACCTTTCAGTCACGTCTCTGCAGCTGTGTTGTAAAAAAGTACCAGTAAGATGCAGTCCCTCATTGCAGGGGAGTGTGGTGAATATGATGGCATGGGCCGGGCTGATCATGTGGGCTTTTCCTATAAATGTAGCATGCTGTGCTGGGACGAAGGCTGTACATCAGGTAGGGAAGAGCTATGCAATCAAGCATCAAACATGAGATGCTGGTTTATAAGAAACTCATATCCTTTAATGTTTAGATAGGGTTTAATGTTTGTTAGTTTAGGTTAAGAAGTTGGTTGCCTCTTTGGCTGCAGGAGCCAAAGAGGCAACCAACAAGAGCCATATCACTAAACAATATGAAAAGTTGTTGCTCATATGCATATATAGTGTCTTTGAATCAAAGGCAAATGGACCAATAGCTGCTGATGAGGTGGAAGACATCAAGGGCTCTGGAATGAGATGTAGACTAGGATGTTTTGGGTTCCTGGTCGACAGCTGGTTGGCCACTGTGTGAACAGAATGCTGGACTAGATGGGCCCTTGGTCTGATCCAGCATGGCTCTTCTTATGTACTTCTGACTTGACGTTCATTTGGTCACAACATTTTTTTAAATGCCCAGAAAAAAAAGCTTCACTGCATCTTCTGCTGTTCACATGATACACCTGTTTTTTTTAAATTAACAAGAGGCATATATGCCTTTGAATATAGCACTTTTGGAGTGTTCAAAGTAGATATATTTCTTAGGATAGTTCTGCATTTTATAACAAAGCAGAGAAAGAAGGAAGCACAAAATGGATTGTATTTTCTATAGTTATTTATATAATGCCATTACTGTAGATATTACTATGTAAAGTCTTGTCTTGTAAACCTCTCAGAGAGTTTAATAAATAAATAAAGTAGTATAAGCATAAGACATGTTCTGCCCCAAAGTTTCTAATAATGACGACTCTGGAAATAAACTGTGTGGTTAAAATGTTTAGAATTTTATATCTAAATTGAAGAGGGTTTTTTAAAGTGAGATATCTGACAAGGTACTGTTCAGAAGCAAAACATAATGTTCATATAATTTAGTGCCTTGGTTGGCTAAATTATGCCTGAGAGACAAGAGCAAAAGTCCTCAGCAGAGAAAGGATAAAGAGTCAGGGCATATATGCCCCTTGGGAGTGGTCTGCTCTGACTGCTGAATATGGGTATATGGAAGGTCTATTCCGAAGATCCAGGACCCTTCCTCCAGAGCCAGTGTTGTACTCATGTCCTCTTGGGGACTTCCCATAGGCTTCTAGTTGGCAAATGTGGAAACAGAATACTGAACTAGATAGGCCTTTGGTCTGATCCTGCAGGACTCTTCTTAACTAGGGGTGTCCGATAAGGATGAGCTGGTATGAAACTCTTTTGGGCAGCATAAGAAAGAAGACAGAGAGTGTCTCAGCCAGTTGGTGGCACAGGTTGTCCTATTCTGTTGTTACAGTTGTGAAATCCTGCTTTTTGGTCTCAATTGCTTTATTCCGCTGGTTGTCAAGGCACATTTTTCTTTCACCCTTGATTGTTGCCTAAAATTGTAGTCCTTCTTCCTCCTGCCCCCCGTTTTCTCACAGCAGCCCAGAGAATGTGACCATGTGTTTTCTTGTTTCTGTTGTTTAGGCCTGGAACAGCAGTCATGGCTCCATGTCTGGTGCTGTCCCTCCTCTTCTGTTCACATCTTGATTAATACATTGCATTGTAACTGTGGCCTGTTCAATTACCCCCGCCCCTCCGGTTTGATGTCTGTTTTGGCTTCTTTATTTCTGCTGTTGACACGGTTGCCATAGCATTCCCAGAGGGACTTTGTTTATAGTTTCATATGATAGGTGGGGAGAAGACAATGTGAACAGTGTTTGCTTAGCTTCATACTTTTATTATTTGACCCTACTTGTTTGCCTCTTACTTTTCTGTATCTAATTATTTATCTCTTGTTAGTGTCAGTGATGAGTTGGAGATTTTTACGAACAGCTTCTCCCAGGCACTTCATTTTCAGCATAATTTTTCTTCCCCCCTCCCAATGCCCCCAAATACATACATGTAAGCCAGTTCCCAAAATACTGTCATACTGTGATCAAGAAACAGAACCCAGGATAGACCTATTTAGATGAAGAGGCAGGGCTATGCAGACAGACAAAGCTTGATTTTCAGTGGATGTGGCACCAGAGGCAGAGAGCAGGTCGAGCCCTCATCTCAGTGGTATCTCCACATTCTCTGCTTTATTTTATCCCATACAAGTGAATGGTTGCCATTTACCCTACTGGGGGAGAAAGTAAAATGCTGCACTTGGAGAATGTTGTAGTGTAAGCAAAATCTCCCCTCCATTGTTGACACTGGGTGACCCAGCCTTTATTGGCAGGGTACTACAGTGGGGAATTCTCCCTCCACATGCACACTTCCCATCATAATGATGGGTGTTTATCTAGTATATGTATGGTGTGTGAGAGTGAGAGAGATTTCAGTTTTCTTGCTGAAGTTTAACCCCAAAAGGGATCTCCTTTAAGGTCTGTTGTCTCCCCTCTTCCATAGATAGCAACTTTGTGTTTAATTATTATAGTTTTAATAAAATATAGATACAACCAAATTAAGTATTCTGTTACAAAGTTGCATATCAGTATTAAAAATTATTTTAAAAATAATTTGTATCATGGTTGGTCCTCTAATTTAGATCTCCCCTTATTTTTTCAGATACATAAAGCTTCAAAAAGAATGTCCCTACACCAGGAGGACCAGCCTAACCATACTCTACACAGTGGGAGCAGATGTTTGTTATAGACTTTTAATGATGTAATTAACCAAGCCGTTCAGAAACTTGATGGGGTGGGGTGCAGGGGAGAAACACTACAAAGCGTTTCACAAGTGATGTTAATCAGACCATTCCATCTGGAATGCATTTCTTATAGATGTTATTAATATGGTGTAGGACGCAATAGAAGACCTTGTTAAAAAAGATATGCAATGTAGATTTTTCATTCATTTTATAGATGCAAGAAATGCAGAAAACCGTATCACTTGTGAAACTGCCTAAAAACTGAAAATGTGTAGCATTCAGTTGACATTTTAGTATACCTTTAGCATATATTTAGAATCCCTTTTTGTAGCATTTAGTATACAACATATTTTTATTTTCCCCCATATTAGTGATCAAGCAGTTTGTTATATCTGAATTCTATGTGTGCTGTTCACATAATTGTTAATATGCTATTTATAATGTAGCAATAAATGATTTAAGATTTTAATAAATATATATATATATATATACACACACACACACACACACACACACACACACGTGGATGCATTAAAATTTGGAAGTAATCTGAGTTAGCAAAGTTTTAAAATGTGATCAAAATAACATTTTGGTATATTTACATGTATTATGGCAAACACTAGTAAAATAGCTGTGAAATTTTGGCTTGGACCTATACATATTGGTTCTGTATGCAATTATTCCCTCTGAGCGTCAGCTCATTTTAAACAATGTGCAGGTATAAAGCAAAAACCTTAATCATGGATGTAAACCATGAAGGTTACTAAAAAAAAAAAAAAGTGTCCTTTTTCTGTTGTTCTGATTGGCTCCTCTCATGATGAACATTTTATACTAGAACATTTTATCCTAAAACAAACACTGAATAATTCCATAGTGGTCTGGATATGTTTAGATTGGAAAGTAGCTGTATGTCTGATATCTGTATGAGTTTAATAACATTGTTTTCATTTTGCCCTTGGGCCTGATGACATCTCAGGTGCAGTTTCAATAGACAGTCAATAGGCTATTGCAGTTATATCTGCATAAATACATTCTGCAATAGTTTATTCAATCATAAACCCTCTGAAATAAATAGGGTTACTCCAGAAGCAATGGTTTTATGGTTGTAGTAGTTATCCGATGAGTCAGAATTTGATTGCGCTTAACACACATGCTTTACCAAAAATGCTTATTATAAATATCAATCAGTATTTATTAATAAAATCCTTATTTTACTCACAAATGAAGGTGAACTTCATGAATGAACAAGAATGGTGTGTTAGATAACTGTTGCATGGTGCTGGTCCATAATCTTAGATCCACATTACTTTAATTATTTTATCCTTTTTTTGGCTCAGGAATAGTTTGCATAATGACATGATTGCTTAGAGAAATGAAAAGGTAATTTCAGTTTAAACTGAAGGAAACACTTAAGTACCATTGAAGTCAATGGGAATTCACTAGCACTGTTGTAGAATATGTGGCTTGTGAACTGTAGCCAATGCTTGAACTTCTTTGATATTTTTTTAATTTAGAAACCTTAAAGAGAAATGCAGTGTGTGCTATGCATTTTTCTTAGGTTGGAATCTAAGATAATGAGAGGTCTATGTAGTGTGAATGTGTCTGTAGTATATCTCTTAGATTTCTGTGGTCATGTTCTCTTCCTGCATGTGTGCTGCACCTGTGCATGGAAGGATTCCCATAAGTCATAACAGAGCCCTGTTTTTCCCCTTTCCACATGGTGTGCATGTGCAAACATCACACTAGGCCAATATGGGGAATGGGAGGCCTGTGGAGGAGAAATCATGCCATATGAATTTATACTTGTCAGGAAGTAAAGTGTTATTCTTCATGGAGTGAAAAAATGCACATTTCTAAGAGATAGAACAATACTTTTTATAAAGCCATATTTTTAAGGACATGGGATTAACATAAGATTGTGTTTGACTAAATAAATTTCATTTTTGCAATTACAACATATTTTTAAAATGCTGGTATAAGAGGATTATTACACTGTGATCAATTTTTTTAAAGTTCTTATAATACGATTTTCATGTTTACACAAGTGTGCCATGGGGGGCAAGGTGAAGGGGACTTTTAAAAGTTGTATAGTAGTTTCTTCTGTGTTAAAGTTTGCTGCAATAAAGTACAGAAGAACAGTTTAACTAGTGGAGTCATTATTTTCCAAAATGTCAACATATTATCTTTTCAGCAATGCCTCTGTGTCTTCTGTACCATCTACCAATTGAATGATTAGTTATTTTATCATATGGAACATGAATAGTTAAAACTAGCTTACTATGCATTCATGTGATGGCTTCTTCTGTGCTCACCATCAATCAGTTGTTTGTTTGTTTTTTTATTCTGAGGAGTCTACCAGTTATATGATATGATCTAAGGAACCCTTGCATTATCAAATGAACTGGCGCAGGCCAATATCCTCCTCAGTGTAGGTTCATAATATATGAACCAGAGTGGCTGGGTGACCAGTCAGATGGGCGATTAATAAATTTAATAAATAAATAAATAAATAAATAATATATGCAGTAAAGCAACATCCTGAGCTGACCCAAGACTCTGACTGGGGTCACACATAACATTAAGCCATGGTATGTGTTGTTGAATTGTGGGTTGTCATGATGTTAACAAACCATGGTTTGTTAATCACAAACTACCCAGAAAGAGAATCCATTGGTTTGTTGTTGGGTTGTGAACTCTGGGTTTTATAAGCCATGGGTGGTTGTTACATGTGAATCCAGAACGATGGGTTGTTTTGCAAAGCTACAGAGGTAGCGGGCAAGAGTGGTAAAAAAAATCCAGTCACTCTACACGCCGGTACTATAGTGCTGGAAAGGCACTGGGATACAGGGAGGGAGCGGGTGAAGGAGGAGAGAAACAAATAACCCAGGGATTGCGAAAAAAAAACATGGTTCTATAGTCTGCCAGACAGACCTTAGGTAGGGCAACAAACTGTGGGTTAAATAAATAATTGGTCAGTGTTATGTGCGAACCAGGCTTTTGTTTCGGTACAGCAGTTTCGGTACAGCAGTTTGGGTTAAGCTATTGTACCAACTACAGCTCACATTGTTAGAAGTGCTTAGTGATTATAAGGCTTGGAAAGAGACAGAGAAGTGGGGCTTAGTGTGAGCAGGAAGAGAGCAGGACTGGAGATGACTCATGGGCCATCATGAAGGGCCTGACTGCTAGCCTGTGCCTGAGCTGTATTTTAGTAAGAACAGGATTGAAACTGATATTTAACATAATAGGAGAACTTGCTTCATATGAACACCACAGAGTCTTGTGGCACTTTAAAGACTGACAGAAATGTTATGGCATGATAAATCTGTTAATCTTTAAGGTGCCACAACACCCTTTGGGGGGGGGGGGGGTTTGAAGCAGATGAACATGACTGTCCTTTCCTGAATTTGCTTCCCATGGAATATTGATAACAGCTATGATGGCACAATCAACTCTGCCTCTAAGGTTTAGGATGCCAATTGGCTAGTGGGCAGTTTGGAGAATCACATGTTAAACATATCTATCTGGAACATAAAAAGGCTAGTAGCCGTAATGATCACTTGAACTGACAGTGTTGAAGAAGAGTCTTAAGGACCAAACTACAGGTGACCTTAAACATGTGGATTAACCTTTTTGTATATCTCTTTAAAACTGCAGATACCAGCTGCTTGGTGGGGCAGTGGGGCTGGTCAGAATCAGGACTGCAGTGGGAAGAGAGGGGGAGTTTAAGCTCACCCTCCACCCCCACTGCTGAATCTCAATGAAAGTCACTCCTCCAAACCTTCTGTTTGCATCAGGAGGGATGCTCCTATTGGTTCCAATGATAAATCATGGCAGCTGTTTGTATGGTTCCCACATGCAAGCTAAAGAGGTTGTTGATTGCACATGAGTACACATACTGGTCCACATACTCCCAGAAGCAATCACATGTGGGGAGTGGAAGTTGATGTATAAGAACCAGACCAAGCTGTGAGATACAGTGAAAAGAAAGCTGTAATGCTGGGTAAACAGTGCACTGAAAAATCACTGTTGTCTGAAACTTATAGAAACTATCAGTCTCTTCCAGAGAGAACTAGTTTTAATCTTGTTTAGCAAGAACAAGACAAAAAACTTAGAAACCAATTGGTTGACTGTGTACAGGCAAAAGCCTCCTTTATTAGATGCATGAAGTGGGCTGCAAAAGTGATAGGTATGAATTTCAGTTCTCACCTATTTAGGCATGATCAAAACATTTATATTGTACTCTATGCATGTTATAATTAAATTCTATTATTCTTGGGCATTATTTTTTTTTTTAAATGCTACCATAATGCACAAATGGCAATACAGTCTTTACCTTGTATGTGTGGGTTTTTTTTAATGCCTTGATGATGAGACAAAACTTTTTTTTTTTTTACACATTCCAGGGCAAAGTGAAAAAGAATCCCAGCAGAAAGAAAAAGGTAAGTTATTGAAGAGTGTCGCACATAAATCTAAATTGTTGCATCAGTACAAGAGATAGAGCTGGGATTGAGAAAGCAAGCAGTTGTCCTATTGTAAAAGTTCTGGGCCTATATGTTATAGCGTCAAAGTAGATGAGACATGGGGTATCTGTAATATCTTCTAACGTTCATTTTATCTCCATGCATGCTACTCTGGGGGCTGTTTTTTTGTGTGGAGCAGTGGTTCAGACAACAGTGATTTTCCAGTACACTGTTTACCCATAAATAAATTTATGTGTTTATAAATAAATAACAAACATCCTTTTCTCTAGCTGTAAACAGCTGTGGGGTACCAATTTGATATAATCGCATTGTACCTGTCTTTTTCTTTTCCTTCTGTGGCTAGCGGCAGATTTGGTGAGATTACTTAAGTCTGAAAAATGACATGGGGGAAGACATTAACCCCCATTCTCATCAATATGGCACTGATCCATATCACCTGACCCAACAAATGCTTTTAACCAAAGAAAAAGATGTCAGGTACCTCCCATATTGGATCCAGTTTGTCCCATGGTCTCAGCTCAGCAGATGCCCTTAGCATTAGGGCCTTCATGCTTGGCATTTGAGAATGAAATTGTGGTCCAGAATTCTACTTGTAGTCTAATTGGCTCATATGATTAATGTTTAAAACTCACTGTACATCTAAAAGCTGTTATAAATTTACTTAAGATGAGAGTACTGATAAAACAAATGTACTAGAAATGTATATTGCATATTCTAGTGTGAAGACCACTTCACTATGTTCATTTCATTTAATAACAATTTCATTTAATAGTATGAGTTTATTTTTGTAAAGGACAGCCAGTCATAAGAACAAAAGAAGAACCATGCTGGATCAGACCAAGGGTCCATCTAGTCCAGCATTCTGTTCGCACAATGGCCGACCAGCCGCTGATGGGAAACCCACATGTAGGACATGAATGCAACAGCACCCTCCCACTCTTGTTCCCTAGTAACTGGTGTACAAAGGCTTACTGTCTCTGATACTGAAGGTAGCATATAGCCATCAGAACTAGTAGCCATTGTCCTACCAGCCTTATCCTCCATGAATTTGTCCAATCCGCCTTTAAAGCCATTCAAATTTATATCCATAACTATTTCTTGGGGTAGTTTAATTGCGTGCTGTGTGAAGAACTATTTCCTTTTATTTGCCCTGCATCTCCCACCAATCAGCTTCATGGGACAACCCTGGGTTTTAGTACTATGACAGAGGGAGAAAAACATCTCCCTATCCACTTTCTCTACACCATGCATAATTTTATACACCTCTATCATGTCTCCCCTTCCCCAGCTTTGTGGCAGACCAGGGATTAGAGTATTTGTGTAATACTCTAGCCATTTCACTACACTAGCTCTCCTTTGTGAATATTTCTAAAGCAGTTTCCCCCAGTCTGATTGGCCTCCAGTCTAACACATCTGGAGGATGCTAGGTGGGGAAGTCTGTTCTAGACCAGGGGTGGGCAGAAGGTAGATCTCTAGATGTTTTGGACTTCAACTCCCAGAAGTCCCTGCCAGCATAGCCAGTGGTCAAGAATGCTGGGAGCTGAAGTCCAAAACATCTGGAGATCTACTTTTTGCCCATACCTGCTCTAGATAATACCAGGGGAAGGAGCCTTGCATCCCCCATAATATATAATTATGGCCCAGTATTTTCATTCTTAGTAAAATGGAAATAGCATCACTGTGGCATTAGAGGAGCAAAATTGTTTTCTTTTAACTATTATTCCACTACCCAGACAGTATGGCAGGGAAACACAAAGAACTGCTGTATAAGATGTCTCTCAGTGCCTCCTTGCTACATCTTGTGTCCCTATTATACAGCACTAGGAGATGCAGGAGCTTGTCATTTCCCTGTTAGTTCAAGAATATGATACCATATGGTGGATTGCCAACACAATGTTCTAAAGCATATGGGTGTTCTTGGAAGGTATCCATAAAAACATGCCTTCCAAGTCTTGGGAAATTAGATCAAATAATCCTAAATTTCTGTTTGCACATTTGTTTTTTACTGATCAATTATCATATTGTGATAATAGACATAATTCATTAATGCTCACATATTTAGCCAAATCCTTTAAAATCAGGTATAGAGGTTCTGACTTACTTGATCCATAACCCTTCTAGACTGTTGACCATCCAGACTAGATCAACACAGGGAACTGAGTCCCTGACAAACCATAGAACTATATGTGGCCCAATAGCTTGCACTAGCTCAGTGGCTTGCAATGACCTCAGAGACTCATGTGACTGGTAAAATTGGTTGTAAGAGCACTGGGTTGAGAAGAAGGCACCATGGGTTTTTTAACCAAGTAAACCTCAGTTAATTGTTCACTGTACTTATTTATTTATTTATTACATTTCTGTACCATCCAGTACTGAAGTTCTCTGGGCAGTTCACAACAATTCACAACAATTAAAACTATAAAATACAACACAATAAAATACAGTATAAAAGTTTTAAACTACAGTATAAAATAAAAACAAAAAACAAAGTAAAGCCTACCAGGAGGGCAAATATTTAAAATATATTAACAGATTTAAAACAACAGAAACTGAGAGACTAATATACATGGAAAATAAGGCCTTCACCTGGTGCTGAAAAGAGCAAAATATAGGCACCAGGCAAGCCTCTCTGGAAAGTTCATTACACAACTGGGGTGCCACAACTGAAAAGGCCCTCTTCTTAGTAGCCACCCACCTTACCTCCTTTGGTGGGGGCTCCTGGAGAATGACCACTGAAGATGATCTTAGGGTCTGGGCAGGTATATATGGGAGGAGACAATCCTTCAGGTAACCTGGCCCCAAGCAATTCAAAATAATTTCTAGTCATTGTTGGAATTCACACAAGTTTATTATTATTATTCCTCAGTGTATCACATTCCATATGCAAAAGTGTTTGATGGTATTTAGCTAATTCACCTTCACCAGGTTATCCAATTAAAGAAATCTCAGTTAATTAATCATAAATGTTGTAATTATTTTTATTGTATTTTTTTAATCCCGCTTTTCAGGCAAATATTCAAGTGGCTCTCAGAGGGAAAAAATGAGACATGCCCTCAGGTTTACAAATTAAAAAGACAAAACACACAAAGGGAAGAGGAACAGAGGGAAAAGGTAGAAGAGAGAGATCTGTTTGATAATGCCAGAACAAAGAGCCTCTCCTTCTCAGCCCTGTCCCTGACCAAAACATTTAGGCTTTTAAAAAAGCCCATTGGTACCAGTGGAAGCTTTTTTAAAAAAACGAAAAGAAAAAAAAGCCAAATTGCTGCATGGGATAACTTGGGGAATGGTTACAACACATGGGGAGGGGGGTTAATCCTTCCCTCTTCAGCCACCCCCCCCCCCCCGTAGGCTCTCCCTGCAGGAGTTCGGTCTTAAAACTCTGTTAGCCCCAGTGGAGGTTAATTGTATGTCCCAATAATACTTGAACTGAAATATTTGGCTAGTGGAAAAATTAATATAAAACACACTTCAGGAACAATCCTACGGCCCCCTAGACAGCATCTAGGGGGCCATTTGGGATGGATGGATATATATATATATATATATATATATATATATATATATATAATTTTTTAACTCTTTTGACCCACTGTTTTATTCTTTTACTGTGTTGTTCACTGCTCCAAAATCTTCTGATGTGGAGCAGTATATAAATATTGTAAATAAATAAATAAACTTCAGATTCCTGAATCTGAGGTCGGAGACAGCACTCCAACCTCTGACCCAGGAGACTGAGCTCCCTACCCCCTCCCCCTCGCAGCCAGAGAGGAGGGAAAGGGGGCATGCCGGTGGGAGGGGAGGGGATGGAGAGGATGGTTTATGAGGAATCTTCCAGCCTCTCCAGCTTCCTTCCCTCCCCCTCCCCGGTGCCTCAGCTAGATGGGCAAAAACGCCTGCCAAATAAAAATGCAGGGCAGGAGGAGCCTAGAGGCAAAGGCTGTCTCTGCATTTCTCCTGCTGTGCGTAGTCGCCGAGTTCGGAGGACTGCGAACCGTAATGAGTTCAATTCAGCACCACACAAGTAAACTTCTCGTGGATCGGGACTTCCCCTTGTTCTCCTCCCCTTTTCAGTGTCCCCTCCTTAGCAGATTGGGGGTACATAGGGGGCTGCAGTGGGGAGGTGAAATCCATCCTGCCAGTAGTTTCTGTTCTGCAAGTGGTTTCCATTCTGCTGATGGATAGCCAGTGTTGGATACAATCCAGTGTGGTTTAATATTTTATTCAAACCATCTCAGAGCTTTATGTGGAAATTATTTTTACTAGGATACTTGGAGAAATGTAAAGACAGAGGGCGGTATCCAATTATAACATTCTGCAAACACAAATAGTGCTAGCAAAACTCTGCCAAATCTTTCTGCTGCACAAGCACTTGCACATTACCTGTGCAAGTGGTTGTGCAGCTTATGCAACTGTAACTAGTTGGATTCTCATCTTGTGCATAGTTGAGAACCTAGTTTCTGCTAGTGCAACATCATTTGCACTAGTGGAATTGCACAGTTGGATACTGCCGAATAGCATGAAACTGCAAACTATTGAAGTGAACAGTTAAGTTACAATACTTACTTCATGAATTATTGTGCATTTAAAACACACCTTTTCCAATGTTTTGAAACTTTGGGAGAAATCCTGTGTTCCTTTTTAATCTTTTTCTAGCTAAGAAGAAGAAACCGAAATTGCTCAATAAATTTGATAAAGGCATTAAAGCTGAGCTCGATGCTGCAGAAAAGCTGCGTAAAAAGGTAAACCTGAAATTCAGCTGTGTTCATGTTTATAATCACTGGAGACAACAGGAGGATCAAACATAAAAATCTGGGCATACAAAGCCTCGGTATAGTGCTGATGTAGCTCAAACTGTTGTAATCCCATCTATTGGCAATGGTGGCAGCTGACAGCATTGGAAGGTGTGGGTGAACAATGACAGCAATTCGGCTTCTTCTGAACTACAGACAAACAGTGGCATAAAATCACCAGTGTTTCATATGTGCCCACAAACACCCTAATATATTTTAATTGATAGGCCACACCACAGTGGCTTTAGGTAAGTGACTACAAAGACCCCTGAGTATAAAAAATAAATGACTTAAGATCTGTGAAACTATATATCCTATCCAGTTTAATCATGGAGGGAAGAGTGCACAAATAAATTTACAATGCATCCATGAGTGATGGAAGCTGGGGGGGTGGGGGGGATTTATTGTTTCTCATATGTGCAAACTACTTCCTGACTAATTCTCTGAAGGACATCACAGCTGTAAAAAAGCCAGAAAGAAAGTACCTAAAAACTTCCTTTTGATGCCTTGGAAGTTGTTAAATCCAGTGGTAGTAACCATTTCTTCAGGAAAATGGGGCTCTGTGAGAAAGCACTGGGGGTTAAACATAACAGTTAGTTATGACTAACCTAAGTTCCATTCGTTTCAGGAGGTGTACTCTAAGTAGGACTTAAGTTAGATTTTACCCAGGGAGAGTGGGGATCGGCAAAAAATATGCAAATGCGATTTAATATGAGAGAAGTTTTTGGAATTGGCAGCCGTTGCAATGTCAGCGGAACTTGACAGTCAGTCAATATGAACAGACCCAGTGCTACATGTCTAATCAGTAACAGCTGGCTCTTGCCCTCATTTTGCTTGCCATGGCTTCAATATGGGGTGCTTTGTAATCCCTGGTGCACATGGCTTATGGCACTATCTTGTGGGGCTGGTCGTTGTGAGTGGCCTGAGGGAATAAATTGTGCACCTGATAAGTACATCAGCCTTGGGATTTTGATCGACAGCCAAGCTGAAAGAGGATCTGAGGTTGTGTTCTCTGGCTACAAATGACACATGTTTATTAGCATAGTAGTTAGAAATTATATGTTCAAGGAAATATTTTTCCTTATGTGTTTTAATAACATATCTGGGGCTGTTCCAATTTTACCCTGGATGTTCAGTGGAAACCATTTCATTTTAGAAAGGATTATGGTATTTTAGATTCTTTCCTGGCTCTCTTCCATGATCTGTATCCCTTTTAGCAACCATCTAATAATGTATCGGTTAACATATGCTTTTTACAAAAACTATACATTCTTGGTGTTTTGTTTTTTAAAGTGTTTTTAACTACAACAGATCCCTACCCCCTTCCGTGACATCATAAGTGGGCAACTTGTGGCCCTTCATATGCTTTGGCCTACAACTCCCATCAGCCCTAGCCAGCATAACTAATGGTGAGGGATGATGGGAGTTGTAGGCCAAAACATCTAGAGGACTACAAGTTGCTCACCCTGCCATACATTCTGTTAGTTTACTCCCTTTCCCCACAAAAGTTTTTAGAAAATGATTACGGGATTTGTTCACTAAAGACTTCTCAGCATTTTACTAGTTGGTAAAATAATAATGAATGCTAATAATTTCCCTACTCATTATATCTTGCAAATTACTAATGATTTCTGACTTTCAGGGGAAAGTGGAAGAAGCTCTGAAGGCATTTGAAGTATTAGTAAGCAAGTATCCCCAAAGTCCGCGGGCAAGATATGGAAAAGCCCAGGTAAAAAGTGTGAAAGCTATATATCAGAAGTCAAATTGTCTACTTTTGTATGTCTCTATTTATAATACATAGTTAAAATTCATTTTAGGTTACAGATACCGTGCTAAAGAATACTGGGGATCAGTCCCTGATTTCAAAATCATTAAGGGTGCAATCCTATTCAGATAGGCGTCTGCCTCTGAACTTGGATGTGACTGCCTATCCAATGCAGGGCAGGAGAAGCCCGGAGGGGACCATTCCCTTCGTGCTTCTCCTGTCCCGTATTTTCAGCTAGACATCTGATTGCAGCTGTCTAGCCGTGGGAGGGTTGAGCGGGGGAGGAGGCTGCTGTATGACACACTGGATGTGTCGTACAGGCATTTCTGGCCTCCCCGCCCTGGAACGCCCCTTTTCGGCTGCTCCATGCTCCTTTTGCAAGCGCGGAGAAGGCAGCGTAGAAGTGGGGGGAGGTCAGTTCTCCGGGAACCAAGCTCGGAGTGCAGGCTCTGAGGCTGGTTCCCGGAAAACCAGATATCCTATGGCTGTCTAGCTCCTGTCTAGCGGCCATAGGAGTGT
The DNA here is from genome assembly GCF_057233095.1 of Heloderma suspectum. Taxonomy (NCBI): domain Eukaryota; kingdom Metazoa; phylum Chordata; class Lepidosauria; order Squamata; family Helodermatidae; genus Heloderma; species Heloderma suspectum. The sequence goes on from NC_139461.1 coordinate 62,225,958, forward strand.
TCCCTCCATGACTGTATTTTTTATAAAACACAGAAATAATGATAGCCTATCCCACAGGATATATTCAGGGGCTATTTTAAATGTCCCAGGGAATGGTCTTTGAGGTACACGATGAAGCATCCTTGCTGTAGCTAAAAAGGTTTGAGTCTGGTGAGTGGCAAGATGGCAGGCCACCTGGAAACCCAGTCTATTAGTTCCATGTTGAAAGAGAAGTGGCATATAAATGTAATAAATAAATTATGTTAATCAGGACTAGCAAAAGGGAAGTAAAAATAGCTTTAAAATACTGTATTTAATTACCAGTTTTCATTGTCACACTCATTCCAAAACTGCAGATACTCTAACTTTGGGGGGTGGGGGAGGGTTAGGTGTGAATCTCCTACTGTAAGAGAATGTCTATTTCTATGTTTCGGTTGAAAGGTTTCCCCAGACCTTTTGTCTTTTTTTAGTTCTGTGTCAGCTTACAGTAATTTGGATATTTATAAAAGGAAACTAAATGTGGTCCATTTATTCATAATGGATTAGATCCAGAGCAGAGTTCCACTCGCGCTGGAGGAAGGGGTAGGAAGGCCATCTTCACTGATTCCTCCTCCCACAGCCTCTTTGCCTCCTGAAAAGCTGCTCCAAAGGGTTGGGGACCCAGCAGAGCTACATGAGAGGCAGTGACGGGCAGAGGAGGGAGTGGAGGAAGAAGGAGGAATAGGGGAAGATTGCCTGCCCATCTTCTTCTTCCAGCAAAGAACCTCTACTGGGTCCCAGTGCCTTCCATGATCTCAAAGACCTTCCGTTAGTGGAGCAGCCAATATGGAACTAACCTAATGGTTTACCTTTCTGTGGTACATTAGGCAGACATTGGACTCTTAATTGCCAGATGACTGAAGGTATTTGAGATACCATATTTTCTTTCATGGCATATTCACATCACCATTTGTGCCTGTTACAGTCATATTTTTTTTAGTCAGCCTCTGCTGAGCTGATCATATTGAGACCAGTCATCACCATGTTCTAATCTGGGCCATGAATGATTTTTGACCTTGAATGCATGTGCAGTTTTTTGAGTGGATGAGATTGAGTGCCAAATGCCTATCAAGAATCTGCTCAGAAAATGAGCAGCAGCAAGAGGTATGCACAGTATCGGCCCAAGTAAGACCGGATGAAAATGGGCAAGAACCTGACTAAAAACTGCAGATACTAACAGCTCAAGATGTAAATGATCTTACAAAAGGAATCTCTTATTTAATGTGGCCAGGGCATTTTCTTCTCAGCTGTGAAAACTGCAAATGGTTAACTGAATATTCCTTGATGCCAGCACTGATTCCTTCCTGCTCCTTTAACAGCCAGCCTCTTCTGAAAGAAGAGAGCAGGTGACGTAATATAACATTTCCTTTCACGAAGAGTAGAGGCTAGATACCTCCTGCCTTTCCTGCTTTGGATGTCTCTCTGCTTCTCCTTTTACATGTGATTAAGCAATGGCATTCCCAGTGATATGTTCTAACATACCTCAGATTACATAGCCCTAAAATAACATGAGTACATACCCTAATCAGTCTTCCTGAAATTACATGATGGGAAATGGGGGAGTTCTGCTGTGTCATTTCTTCAGTAGACAGCCGTCTAACCGCCCCCCCCAAAAGCGAGCAGTCTTCACCTTAAAGTCTTTTAAAGTAACTTTCTAATAAAACTTCCCATTCTGTAAAGTCATTTCACTATAACTGAAATGAAATATGGTTTATACTACCTTTGAACAAGTACTGTATGGCTGATCTAAGCTTGATTTGATTATTGAATTGCCTAATGAAAAACCATTGCAGGCATCCCAGAAAGTATGCAGAGGGGGGGGAAACACCTGCTTTGAAAATGTATTCCCTTTTTAAAGTAACTACTGTGGCGGGCTATAGGGCTGGGGTCTCCAAAATGGTGCCCATGGACAGAAATGTGCTTACAGACACCGCTCTTGATGCCTACCAGACTCCTTGCCCCTCCTTACTTTTATTTTGTTCCTTAAGATTTTTTTTAATTAATTGGGAGGCTGGCATGATGCAGAGTGAAGGGTGGCCCTCCAGTGCCATTTTTATTTGTGTTTAAAAGAGTGGTTTTGTGTATTGCAGGTCAGACTCCACCTGTTCCTTGTACTTAGGTTCTTGGGCAAGTTACTTTTCTTTTAGTCTTACCAGTTTGCCTTCTGGGAAATGAATGTTTGGTGACTGGCTATGCCCACCATGTCAGCCATTTGATGAATGGGCAAGTCCCAATGGCAACCATTTTGTGAGAGTGCCCACAACACTCTATCAAAATTCCAGATGTGCCCATTGCCACAAAAAGTTTGTGGACCCCTGCTATAGAGGCTGTTTAACAGCTCTTCAAATGTTTTTCCATGACGCTTGCTGTACTTTTCGGTGCTTGTAACCTAATTATAGCTTGAAAACATATGGTACAATATGGAATCACATAAATGTTATAAATTTCAAACATTTTAACTTATTTTTATAAAGATATAAAAATTTTATAATGAAATATTAAAACCTCAGTCAAACAGCTGCCAACTAATTAAAAACGTTTAAGACAAACAAAATGTTCACTGGTGATTTCAGTATGGATTAATGATTTATGGTCCCATACAGAGTGAGGATGACTTGGCTGAGAAAATGAGAAGCAATGAAATACTACAGCAATCTATCAGTACCTACGGTGAGGTGGCTAGCCTACCAAACGTCCCTGATGATCTGGTAAAACTGACCCTGAGACGACGGGCAGATAGGCAGCAATTTCTTGGTAAGGTTCTCAAACCAGTATTTACCTGTGTGAATGGGGACTGCATGTTCATGAATGGGGTCTGGGGCAGCCTCATACCAGGAATAGGGTGGCCCAATCCACTTTAGACTGTGGCCTCACCCAAAGGCCCTTGGGTTCCCCACCCTTGTTCAGGGTCCACACTTGGATCACATGGGGCAGTACTAGGCCTAATCATCATCTACTGTAAACGTGTGTAAGAACAGATCCAACATTCCCCTTTGCAGAGGAAGATCATGTAGGCAACCTGATAAGCTTCCAAATAAATCAGGGTTTTTTGAAATGTAGCTTTACATTATTTCATTTTTTGATGGGTAGCATACAATAGTATTGAATATTAGATAGCATCTGATAGTTGACATGGAATGTCATTTATTTTATAGCATGTGGTAGATAACATGTGTCAAGAATGAAGGCCTGCTCTCCACCATGAGAATAGGCTGGGCTGTCATGTCTGAGGTGTAACCACCTGGAGCTGGTTGTTATCTAGCAACTCCTGGGCCTTGCTGCTCAAGCCCAAGTTCAGTCCGTATTAATTGGGAAAGAGATAAGAGCTGTGTCTGGTGGGAAGATCCTGCCTCTTCTGAGGTGAGGGTGGCGCGCCAGGGGCTGAGCTTTGATTGGTTACATGAATTCTGCCCTGAGTTGCTAGGGCTGGTCCTTAAGAGGCCAGTCGTCTTCCTTTGCCCTGTTGGTTCTTGGATGTGTTGATGGCTGGAGACTGTCCTGGAAGGCCCATACTTTGGTATGTATAGGATAGATCAGTTAGCTTTGTTATTTTGCTTGGGGGTGCATATAAAGGCTCTCAGCATTCCCAGGTGTTTTCTTCAGTGCTAATTTCAGTGCCTATTGGCCAGGGTGGAAGGCTACTGAGTTATTGCAGGGATTTGTGGCCTGTCCTAACTTGCATGGTTGTTGATACTAGTCTCAGCAATCCTTCACAACATGAAATGGTAAGTTGCATTTGACTGTTGACAGCTTAGGAGATTTTGTGTTTGTTTTGATGTTGGCAAAACTTTAACCAAGAGATATCAAAAAATCCAAAGCATTTGAATTTCAGATTTTCAGAGTTACATTTTTTACATGCAAAATACAAATTTGAGTTTTGCATTGCAATTTCTCATTCAAAAACGTGTGTCTGGCAAAACTGGAGAATTCACTGGATTTCAAATATTTGTGAATATTCATTTCAAATCATGTGCGCATCTGTGTGTGTTTATTTATTTATTAATTACATTTTTATACCTCCCAATAGCTGAAGCTCTCTTGGTGGTTTACAACAATTAAAACAATAAAATATGAAACAATAAAACATAGATGATAAAAATACAATATAAACATTTAAAATTACAATATAAAAATAATCAAATAGAGCTAGCAGCAGGAAATTTAAAATGCAGTACCAGATAAAAACAAACTGAAAAACTAAAATGCCTGGGAGAATAAAAAGGTCGTCATCTGATGTCAAAACAAGCACAATGTAGGCGCCAGGCAAACCTCTCTGGGCAGTTCATTCCACAACTGAGGTGTCACCACAAAAAACAGCCCTCTTGGTAGTCACCCACCTCACTTCCTTTGGCAGGGGCTCCCGGAGAAGAACTGCTGAAGCTAATCTCAGGGTCCAGGCAGGTGTATATGGAGGAGACGATCCTTCAGGTAACATGGCCCCAAGCCATTTAGGGCTTTGAATGTTAGTACCAGCACTTTGAATTGGGCCATAAATGGACTGGCAGCCGTGCAGATGAAAGAAGAGTACTGGCATCATATATTCATGTTGGCCAGTCCCTGTTAATAGTCTCACTGCCCTATTTTGGACCAGCTGAAGTTTCTGGACCGTTTTCAAAGGCAAACCCATATATATAACACATTGCGTTAATCCAATAAGAGGTTATAGCATGGATAACTGTAGCTCAGTAATCTCTGTCCAGATAGGGATGTAGTTGGTCTATCAGCCTAAGCTGAGATCTCTCTTTCAAAGCCTCCAAATTGGTGTCACTTGTTAATTCTTTGCTTCTCAGTTGAGCAGCAGTTCCCAGAATGTGTTAGCATGCACCATACCAGTGCATGCTAATTTTGATGTTAAGAGAACTGCTAAAGTTCCATGATAAATTTATTGAATAATTAAAAGCTCTATGAGCCCAAAATAATTACGCACAGAAGAATCTAGCTGTTAGTATCGGCATAGTTCACTGCTCTTTCCTTGCTCCTTCCCATCAGCCTCAGCCAGGGTTGGATAATTCTACCCCATCTCAGCACTGGGTATGATTGGAGCACTCCAGTTCTGAAACCTACAGAATAAGATTTTATTGTACAGATCACAGAAGAACTCATGCAAGAAATAATGCAATATATAGTCGCCAAATGCATTTCAACCTTTTGGTCTTTTCTGAATGGCATTAACTTACAAATATAATTTGAAATTAATCTAAGGAGGTGAAATTGTGAGTCTCCTAGGATCATGGGAAAGATAGCTCACCTGGGATTAACTCAGAGGTATTCTATAATGGTTCAATAACATCATATAAGGAGATAGAATGTCTCTTAGTGAATAATATGAGCTACTGCCGTCCTGTTAGTCTGGAAGATTGATAATTGTGTCTGTTTGAATTAATTTCAGTTTATTGATACCTGTAATTAATGCAATTGAAAATGCACCTTGAAATATGTGCTTTAAAGAACTGGGGATTAATTGCTGGTGTACCTACCCAGTGCTATGAACTCACTTTTATGTAGCATCATGCTCCAAAAGAACTGTGATATACAGAATGCTATGATCATCCACAAGAGGTCTCCATAGGACTGAATGATATATCCCACCAGTTTGCTTTTCTAAGCCACAGCTTTTAATATCAGTAAAAATGATCAGTGAATAAAATATTCATATGATTTACATCCCTATTCATGTTCTGCACTGTTAGTGTTTAGTAATGTACGGTCTGTTAAATGTTTTAATAATCTTAGCAGGTATTTAACAGGTAAACATACAGTATCCAAAACCACTGCTACTTGTAACCAAGATGATGCTTTCTTTGTCCAATCAAATTAGGTCGCATGAGAGGTTCACTAGTGACACTACAAAAACTAGTTAATCTGTTTCCTAATGATACTTCATTCAAGAACAACCTTGGAGTGGGTTACCTTTTGATTGGAGACAACAGCAACGCCAAACGTGTTTATGAGGAGGTGAGCTTCTATTAAGTATGTGTAAACAAATCTAAAAAACTACTACTGCATATGCAGCACTTCATAAATGTAAGACACATATAACTTTGAAAATCATAATTCATGTGAAATTAATGACATCTAGATAATATAGATTCCTTATAGATGATTGTGCCCTCTTATTTTCACAAATCCAAATACATACTTCTTCTTGCAATTGGGCTAAAGCATGGGTAAGTTTTGTGTGATTTCCCTGTTGTGCAGGTTTCTATATTTATAGCTTCTTGTTCAAATACCAAGACTTTCATCTTTTTCTCCTTCCTTTGTCCTTCCTGGATTAGTCAGATGAGGAATGCATGAACAGGATGACATCAAGGCTCTATCTATGTAGCCAGTCAGACATGTCTCTATGGCAATGCCTCTTAGGGTAAATGAAGCCAATTGAGAGTGAGGGCAATGCTTCTTGAAAAAGTCTGTCAGAAATGGATCATTCTTTCTCTTCGCAATCAACACCACAATAGACAAAGCTTCAGGATAATATGACTTTATTTTAGAGCCTAGTCTCTCTACAAATGCAATTTCAAGGAAACGCTCAGGCTGCCCCAGGCTCTAAACAACTAATCAACAATCCCTAAGCAGAGGAGACAAACCAGAGGGAGAGAAAGTTGTCAGCAGTTTGAGTATGTACCTCCTGGCCGATCTAGCTTCGCAGTGATGCCCCTCTCTTAGGGTGGCTCCCTCCTACATTGGCATCCGAGAGTGGCTATCTGGGCAGAGCATCTGAGCCCAGCCCCTAACTTTTCCCACTTTGCTTTGCGTTGTGCCCTAGCATCTTTCAAGTCACACCCTTCTTCCCCTTCCTCCTGGGAAACTTGCGTTCTCACTTTGGAAGACAGGGGCAGGGACAGTCTGAGCCACCTGTTGGTCAAGGTCGTGGGAGGACTCTCTTCCAGCGTTTTGGCTCACTAGGGAGGGTCCCTCCCCTGGCTGGCTCACTAGGGAGAGTCCCTTCCCCGGCCTCTGATTTAGCTGCTGCTCCAACTCTGATTCAGAATCGGAGCTGTCAGACATCTCAAGGTGCTTATACTCATCCCTGACAAAGTAACAGCATATATGTAACTCCAGTCAATAGTGATTGTGCAGCAAGTGTGATGATGTCTCAATGTTTTATAACCAATCAGATTTGGCTATGTGGTATCATTTACAGCAATCAAAGCCAAGACAGAGAGAGAGAACGCAAAAGTCTAAATGCATAGATATATTTTGACAGTCACTGTCAATAAGTTATCACAACATGGGAAGAATATAGTGAGTAGTTGGGGATCAGCCACATTCAGGATGCAAAGAAGGTGTTGTTGTCGTTACACATTTATATAACACCTTATTTAGTGAAATGTCATCAAAGCAGTGCAAAACAATTAAAAACAATAAAACCTTAAAATAATAACAAACAAGAACAGTAAAACAGTAAAACATTAAAGCATTAAAACAACTACATAATTTAAAATGTTAAATTAAAAAGATGTGTCTTCACACCCTTTCTAAAAGCCAAGGGAGTGGAGACCAATCATAGTTCCTGAGAGAGAGAGAGAGAGAGAGAGAGCATGCATTCCACAGTTTGGGAGCGACAAAGGGAAAAGCCCTTTCATGCATTCCCAACGAACGGGCTTTTGCAGATAATGGTGCCATCAAGGTCTCTCCTGCAGATGTCAATTACCAGACAGCGTCATAAAAAGACAGATGGTTCTTTAGATAGTTGTTCAGAGCTTTAAAGGTCCTAAGCCATTTAGGATTTTAAAGGTTAAAACCAACACCTTGAATTGAACCTGGGAAGCAATTGACAACCAATGCAGGTTTTTCAAGACAAGTGTAGTATGGTCCTGATACATCGCCCCCTTTAGAAGCCTAGGTGTCGCATTTTGCACCAGTTGAAGCTTCTGGACACTTTTTGAGGCTAGCCCCACATAGAGCACATGGTGGTATTCTAACGATGATGTAACCAAGGCATGGATAACTGTTTCCAAGTCAGACCAACTCAGGAAGGGTCACAGCTGGTGCATGACGCGTACTTGTGCAAACACACTCCTTGTCACTGCTGCCACCCAAAGATCCAGGGAAAGTGTAGGATCAAGGAGCACTCCCAAGCACAAACCCTTCCAGAACAGGTTGGATCCTAGTCCCCAAGACAGGCTTTCTACTGACCAGCAATACCTCTGTCTTGTCTGGGTTTAATGTCAGCTTGTTCATCCTCATCCAGCCCAGGGGTTCAACTGCTTCCTTGGTGTTAGGTGACAAAGAGCAATGTCATCAGCAGGTGTCAGCAGATAATGCCAAAAAAAAAACCCAGACAAAAGGATAGACTGGAGTATCTGAGCAGAACTGGATTGAAACTTGTTCTGGGAAGCACTGCAGCAGCAAAGAGGAATGGAGTGTGTAATTCACTAATTGGCAGTAATTTGAACTTCTCTATACTTCATCATTTTTGAATCAAATTACACGTGCTCTGTAGATGGTCAACCTGCACAAAAAGCAGTTTAGAATTGCATTTATGCAATAGGTTTGCCACATTAAGACAGGCCTTTATTTTGTTCTTGAGAGAGAAGATTGGTCCTGTGTTTTAAACACATATTGCTTTCAGCACAGGACATAATTGTCTAAATGAGATTAAACAGAAAAGTCTTGTTGAGCTCCAGAATTGGATCCAGGTATGGTTTACTCCTCCAGACTTGTCCAATTGATACCTATGTTTTGTGATTTACAAAGTAGATAATTTTTTTAAAGTTTTAGGTGGTAGCATTCTGACACGTCCTTAATCTAATCCAATCAAGTTTCTTAATATAATATGCAAGAATTAATTATGACCCAAGTCATGTAAAAGGAGTCTAGGAACAGTGGATCTAGGGGAACTTGTGGCATTGCAGTGTGCCTCAAAGCCCATGATGCACTAGCTGCTATTGACTAATGAGGATCAGGGAATCCCTACTCCTTTCCTTCCCCTCCTCTGGACTTTATTGACAAAAGAGTAGCAGTGGAATCAGGAGAATTTGTGAGCTGACAGCAGCAGAAGTAACTTTTGCTTTCACAGTTGACATAAATGTTCTTCAACAGTTCAGTCATACTGAATATTTTTTATTCGCTCTCTTTCAACACTGAACCTAAACACTGAAGCTAAAATCAAAGAATGTTATGTCTATAGCCAGAATTCCATCTGATGGGAAACATGCCCTATTTTTGGGAACTATTTTATCAGGCCCTCCACTGTGCCACAGCTTGAAGGCAGTGTCAAGAAAGGGATAGCATTTCATTTTTTATCCCATTAGGTCTTTTCTTTTTGAATCTCATAGTCTGGAATTGGGATACAATACATTAAATATGGTCTTTGTTTAAAAAAAATCAAAGCTACTTTTGTTTTCAAAGAGCAGTAGATCTTGGTTTTACTTTCTTCAAGCGATTCCTCTATAGTACAAGAAATCTGAAGATGCATTTTTCTTTTCTGAAAGTGTTCTGAATGAGTTCTAAGGTTAGTCCTGAACTCTGCATTTATTATTGTTTAATAGCTGAAGGAGACATGATAGCAAGGAAGAATTCTGTCCCTCCACCAACCTCCACAATTCTCTGTACCAAGTCCTTCCACCACCACCCCCATCATGTGCCCCAATAAAATCCATTATAAAAAGGTTAAGCCAGACACTTACAGTGCTGCCTAAAAATGAGAGCTGAACCATGGATATCAGGACATCATCTTGTCTGCAGCCGAACCTGGAATGGTGCCTTAATATTAGGCTGACCATATTTCCTTGAGACAAAAACGGGATATTGGGATGACAAAAACGGGACGGGGTTATGTAATATTCCGTATTCATGAAAAACCACAGCACAACAAAACAACTGCAGCTCCCTTTGTGGTCTCTCAGGCTATAAGAGACCTAAAAAACTACCTAAACTCACTGCAAAAGAACATGGAAAGGGGTGCAAATGAATAACACTATTGCATCCTCACACAAAAAACAGTCATAAATATACATATATAAAATACTTATAAAATATCACATGAGCAGTAAACAAATCTGTATGGCACACCACACCGAACACTCTAATACAGGACTGCAGTGGCCAGACTGCAAAAAATCATAAACATGCACCAAAAAGAAAGGGCGGGGGAAGGAATGAACACCCCGACTGCTATCACAAGCCAGTATATGCTAATGTCCCACCGGAGAGTTCCGCTGTAATAAAAAAATAGCTCACAGCCTGTTGAACCGAAATACGAGTCTGAAAAGTCTGAATCAAACTGAATGTAAGGCAGAAAGAATCTCTATGGGCGGAATGATGGTAGAAATAACAGTAAGACTCACCCTCTTGGCTGTCAGGGTGGACACTGAGCCCATAGAATCCCAGAGTAGTTCTGATTCTGAGGAAGAGGAGTCGCTCCTGGGAGAGGAGCGTGCTCCTCTTTCCCAGGGCCAACAGCTGACGGAGATTCCTCCCACTGGCATTCCTAGCTTAGATAGCAGTCCTGGGAGTGACAGAGCGCGGGAAGCAGACTTGATGGACGTGCAACGCCGACGCAGAGAGCGGCGCCAAATGGAGGGCACAGAAAGGAGGCGTAGTGCCCGGTTGGCGCGCAAACAACGGTTGCACCCAGAGGATCCAAGGGAAAAGGGGAGGGACTCTCCCTAGCCCATAAGTTCAGGGTCTGCCAGTGATTCCCTTTCAAACGGGGACCAGCTGTTCCAACTTAGGGCATAGGTACTCTGCTGCTCAATCTAGTTGCTAACAGTAGAGTTGTAAAAGAGGAATAAAGCTTTGAAAAGAATCCCTTTGTCTGTGTCTGGACTTGGCTACTGGATTAGACTGAGAGAGGCCTCCAAGGAGCCCTTGACATTGGCTCCCACATGCTGAATGGGGCTTAGTGACCGCCTCTTGAATTCCCCGCCACTGCAGACAAGCAAGGGGGCAGTGTCTGATCGTCGCTAGCTCAAGAAGCCTGGCCCTGACTGGATGAAGTAAATGGAACTCCCTCTTTTGTCACACTAGTAGTTTTACTGCACGCATTGATTAGCACAGAGCCTTATGATAAACGCGTTCAGTTTTTTTTTACAAAAAATTAAAAATGGGACAAAATTGACATATTAAAACAACAGGACAGTCAGGAAATATGAAAAAAAACGGTACTGTCCCATTTAAAACGGTACATATGGTCAGCCTACTTAATATCCAGCATGAAAACATAGTCAAAAACAGTGTTCCTTGCATTAAGTTTTCCCTCTCTGCTCCGTAACATTGAAGACAACTCAGTCTATATCATCAAGTTGTGAGTTTCCATGCTTCAGTCTGTGGCAGCCAATAATGTGCAGTGAGGACAGAGAGCTGCATCTCAAGAGAATATAGGGAAAATGTTCCTAAATGTTCTAGGGGAGAGGGGGAGAAGTCAGCTTGGGGAGGCTATTTTCGAAGCATGAATGACTGAGCTGGATTAGTGTATTTGTTAGGATGGAGCCTAGTTACTGCCTCCATATTTTGAGCAGTAGTTTATCCAGATGAACATACAGAAGACTTTGGCAACAAATATCAAGCCAACTAAAATAAAATAATAGCCTGGAACCATGGTATGTTATTATGAATATGTTGTAGTCCCTAACTGCCTGACTGCAAAGGTGCCAGCTGAGTCCCTGGCTTTGTGCAGCACCAGGAAGAGCAGCCGCTCTTCTCTGCAGTGGCCAAGTCCCCTGCCAGCCTGCATCTCCACTGTTATCTCCGATCTGAGAGTGGGATAACAGCAGGGATACTTCTGCACTCTGCTTCTTCTCCGAATGGGAGGGAAGAACCCATGGCCCCGCCCCCTGGAGAAACCCATGGTTTTGCAGGCCAGATTGGGAGCCCAGCAGGCCTGGTTAGGCCTGCAAGCCGGGTATTCTGCACCCCTATGTTATGGCCTTTGGATATGGGGATCAGAATCTCAGGTGAATAGATTCTACAGTACAAACATATCTGAGCTAGGGATGTCAGAGAATTCCCAGACGGATCTCGGTGAGGCCGAATGCCAGTGCATTCGGCCCCCCAAAATCCATCGCGGAACGGTCTGCCACCCCCCCCACCCCCCACGGATCCCCCCGGGATGAGACTTACCTGGGGTGGATGTTTCGGGTGGCGGCGGCGGCTCCAGCGGCGGCTTCGGCAGCTGGTCTTCCGACTGGCTGCTGCCGCCGCCGCCATTTGCAGTCTGTGTGGGTTTTTTTTTTCTTCCCCATAGACGTGATAGGTTACGTAAAGACTTACGTAGCCTATCACGTCTGGGTAAAAAAACAAAAAAAACGCGTACGCAAATGGCGGTGGCTACGGCGGCCGCCATTTGCATTCCTTATTTTTATTCGTCTTAGTCTACGTAAATATTTACTTCGACTAAGACGAAGACAGGAAAGGGGAACGCAAATAGCGCCTTTCTTGTCTTCATCTTAGTCTACGTAAATATTGACATAGACTAAGATGGCGAAAAATAAGGAACGCAAATGGCGGCGGCCGTAGCCACCGCCATTTGCATACGGGTTTTTTTTTTTTACCCAGAGCCCTCCACAGCTGGAAATCTGGCTGTGGACGGCCCTGGCCTGGGCCTGGCCAGCTGCTCCACGGAGCCGCCGCAGAGCACAGCTGGCCGTCGAAGATTCCGGGGGGGAGGACCGGATCACCTCCCCCCCCCATGAACAGAATCCGCGAAAAGGTAAGTGACTTTTGTACATCCCTAAACTGAGCACTGCCTTGCAGGGGAAAGGAAGAGACATAGGATTGTAGCCATGCACATCCCATAAGGTATAGTTCTGCCCTTAGATAACTGATGGAGTAGTAGGAACTTCTGACCACAGAAGAAAGGACAGTGGTTTTAAGCCAAGAATTCTTAATATATTGCTAGAAATTAACTAAACACGATCAATTAATGCTGAAAATTACTGAAGAGGTAAAGTTATAATGATGGTTTGTTTTGCTCCACCACAGGTTCTGAGACTGGCTCCTAATGATGGCTTTGCAAAAGTGCATTATGGCTTCATCCTGAAGGCAGAGAATAAGATTGAAGAAAGCATTCCCTATTTAAAAGTAACATTTTGATTAGGACCTTGTTGTTTTTCTTCTTTTGGAAAGCATAGTATGCTGGTGAGGGCAAGGTGGGGGGATGCTATGTACAGGATCAAAACTGTAGGATTTAACATTCGAGGTCGCTAAAAAAACAATGTTAATCCATAAATATGCAAATTCCCTTTTCCAACATGGAGCTTGTGATCAGTTATTTATTACTGCTTCTTGTTTTCCTTCCTGCTCTGCTTTTTAGGGCCAGCTCACATATCCATTTTTGAGATGGTTCTTTTGAAAGCATCCCTCACCTGGTAAAATAGTAAGTTACCATACAGGTGTATTTTCACATGTGAACATTTGAGGGGGAAAGCACTCTCATGTTGACTTTCCACCTCCAGAAGTACCTATATTCAGTTGGCACTCAACAGCAGAGAAGTTAAGGAAGAGGGGATGATAGGTAATTGAGTACACATCCTATGTAGGCACAGGAAGAGTGTACGTAAAGATGTTGAATAAAGAAAAAACATTTTCAGTTTAACCCGTTGTGTGAAGGGGCTTTCCATGTTCTCTCAAGCTCCAAAATGCATGGAAATTACAGCTGTTAAGGGCAACACCCTTAACAGATGTGTTATTTAGTTCCTGCTTCACCACTACATTGGAGCTGGATGGCTATCAGTGCCAGACTGGTAGACCTAAATCCCAGATTTGTCTGTTTGCTGAAATAGACACATGGAGTCTATGCAACTGAAGCTATCAAATGGAAATTGCAGGTGGGGAGGAGATGGAATAGTGTAACTGGGAAAAGGGCATGGGTAGCAGGAATATTTTTTTGCAGGTCCCACTTTTATTAATATAGTTTACACTGATAGTTCTGGGACTGAATGAGGTGTTGGTTTTATTAACGAACAACTGACATGATTTTCTCTTTCATCTAGGAAGGTCTAGAATCAGGAGACCCCGGCACTGATGATGGCCGTTTTTACTTTCATTTGGGTGATGCCATGCAGCGAATTGGAAGCAATGAGGTAATGTTTACAACTAGGTTTCACTGCTTTTTATCTGAAAAGGTACATTTTTTTTTAAAAAAAGGCTTGAGCCAGGGTCTTGGACCTAATGGCTCCAATGTGGAGAGTCGGTCAGAGACCTGAATCAGGAATATGTACAGCACAGCAAAAAGCCAAAATCCAATCAACTTGGGAGGCTAAGATGGAATTAAAAGGCAAGGGGTTCAACCAATTATCTTGGAATAAATGGGACTCTGTTTTTCTTCAGCTCATCAAAGTAGACTGAATGTACATAAGTAACACATTCTCATACATCAGCTGCCTTCTGTAGGTCACTGCTGTATATCCTTCCGGGGAAGGTGATTGTTTTCAAGACAAACTGGTAGGACCTGAATTCCTAAGGCAAACAGGGATGGCTTAGCCCAAGAAAGCTTCCCAGTTTCTGGCAACAGCAAATGCCATATTTGTTTATTTTATTATTACATTTATATCCCATCTTTTTTCCTCTTGCAAGGGACCCAAGGCAACTTACATGGTCCTCCTTCTCCATTGCATCCTCACAAAAATCCTGTGAGGTAGGTTAAGCTGAGTCAGTGACTGGCCCAAAGTCACCCAGTGAGGTTTATGGCTGAGTGAGGACTAGAACCCAGGTCTCCTGAGTCCCAGTCCAACACTGTAACCATTACACCATGTTGGCTCTGGCATATAGCTACCTGAATTAGCTACGCTGGCACTTTAAGCAGGAGAGATCCCATTGCCTACTCCCACATCTGGTGAACGATTTTTCCAAGCAACTCACTCCATAATAACTGCTGCTAAGGGAGGAGGAATGCTGCTGATACTGCAGTTCCACATGCCATGAAGACACCTCTTTACTTTCTATGCTTTTTCCCTAGGAGAGAAGTTCTTCTAGAGAGAGAAGTTGCTGCAAGAACTATTGAAACCATGACTTTAGGGAGGGCATATCGCAGCCACCTTTCAGCCCTTTCACACAATCCTTGTTCGGTCATTCTCAAGGCAAAACTAGATATGATATTTATGTCTTTAGCTCTTGTATGGCTGACTTTTTCTTTTAAAGAAATAGCTGGCGCGCATGGGAGAGAGCGCAGTGGCTCCAATGGGAGCAGGCATAGGGGTATTCAGATCAGGACCATAGTGGGGGCAAAGGGTTAATGCCTATGGTCCCCATCTGGCTTGGGGGTGGGGGTGCTGTGTTGTCTATTTATGCATTTTGAAAAATCACTTCTAGTTTGGCCCTCGGGAAATAGGAGTGGCATCACAGCAGAGAAGCAGCCTTTCTTGTTTTACCTTCACAGTGGTTTAATACAGACAAGTCTTGGATATTATACTAGACAGTCAAGTGAAGACATTGCTGAATTATAAGCCCTACATCAGAATATATGTGCGTGTATATGTAGAGCAGCAAGAACCTTTTGATCTTCAGACTTGTGTACCAAATGAAGGAAGGATCTTAAAAACTCATAGCTAATGCAGATTCTCCAGGCATGACCAGGTGCTTCAAACAGGAATATTAGCGCCTCTCCTGCAGCAGGTGAGAATGACTTGTGCAGAGGCAGCTTCTTCATAGCTTTGGCAGCTCTGGAGAAAGTGTTTTCTGCTATCAAGTCACCCCACAGATGGTACAGTATACCCATTACCTGCCCCCAGACCCTCCCTGACAGATGCAGGATTTTATATACATGTTCTTTCTCCCCTCCGTGGCATACTGCCCCCCTCCCCATATACACACTGCAGGGCAAAGTTTTGGGGATTGAGGAAGCCCCTTCTTCTAATCAACCCTTAGGGATGTTGGAGGAATCCAGTTGGGGAGTGGAGCTCGATGAGCTTCCATCGACTGGCCCCCTGGACTCCGTTCCATCTTTTGCCAGCTGGCTCAACTTGGCCAGCAGCGAGTCGGGCCAGCCAGCAGCGAGTCGGGCCAGCCAGCAGATTCCGATGTTTTTGAATTTATGTAAATTACGGCTACAATTTGTGCAAATTAAGCAAATTGCAGCCATAATTTGTGGCCCTAATTTGTGCAAATTATGGCCAAGACCAAAATAAATTATGTAAAAAGTCCCTGGAATTCAGGGAAACTCTACAAGTCAGTTCAAAAAAGCAAGCCGAGTTGGGTATATCACAGAACTCCGGCGAGCCCAAAAAGGGCCGGATTTCTTGGCAACTGACATTCCTAGGCTCCCTAGACTGCATGAAAGCACCCATGGCCATCCACAAGACCTCCCAACAGATGAATATTAAACAAATAGTAGAGAACTCTGCACTGTGCTCCTAGATGGATGCAGGCAGGAGGCCAGAAGAAGACATCCATTCGTTACAGCAGTGGCATGTTGAGCAGCCCGTAGCTTAGGTTACTTGCTACACCTTTAACTTGGCAAGGAATAATCTTTGCAGAAATGCTGCTTTTAGTTTTTACAATCAAGAGCCATCCAAGAGGCTTAATTTGCCAAGAGCACAGTTTTTTCCCCATCAAGCTGTTGAAAACAAGATGGTGAAACTAACCACCTTCCATCCCCAGCTGCACCTCTCTCTTCAGCTGGTGCTTGCGGGGAGGGTGGAGCAGCCAAGGGTGGTTATGAGATTATCATGTGTAGAATTGCACAGAACTGAAGGTAGGTTGCCCGTGTTTCAGTTCGGTGCACTGGCTTAATTTTCCATGTGATTCCAAATTTATTTCATGAAATGGATTGTCCAGTTTGTGTGGACAAAAAATGGGTTCATGGAAAATGAACTTCTTGGGGCAAAACGCTGCAAAATTTGTCATTCCAAGTCCTTTTTTAAATTAAAGAGAAAAAGTGTTGCTGGATATGCAAGATTTAATTGAGGAAGGAAATTGATACATAAGCATTCGTAATCATAATCACTAAGGTGTGCATTCATCACCTGAGGCTACAGTCAGGACTAAGAATTCAGCTGTCAAATGTTTTGATACAAGGCATTTCATAAAAAGTACATTTACACTGATAGCTTACCTTTAAAATAAAATGCACTGAATTCATTATCTTTTAGAACACTCTTACTTACAAGGTATTGAATAAATACAGCAGAATGCCATTAAAGATGGCAAGAGCATATGAAGGGCCTTTCTGCCTGTTCAGCAGGGTGGATATGCAGGCTCTAATAACTGCCTGGCAAAGAGAAGTTAAATAGGTGCACATCGTTGCAGATCAAGCAACATTCCTCAGCATCTTGCTGCAACATTGCTGTTAAATGCACAGTAACAATCCTTTGGTTTGTTGCCAACCCAAATAGCTGCCTCTCATTATCTCTGTTCACACCTACTAGACAAAACAACCTGTAGGTTTTCTTTACCTTCTCTGAGCAGCAAACACAGAAACTCTCTTACTTGGAGTCCTTTAATCCAGTTCAGAGGCTGAAACCCAGAGAATCCTGTCTTAAAGATATACTTTAAATTGCTTGGGGGGGGGGGGTAATACATACATTTTATTTCCCAACCTAAAAAACAACAGAAACACCATTTAGGACATCTCTGAGAAACTCAAAATACTTTATAGCAGTCACAACTATAGCAGTCATAATGAAGAGCTCAATGGACCTGTTCACTGTTACCCCATTTTTCAGTGCTGTTTTTCAGAGCTTCAGATGCTTAGTACATTCAGCAGTATTTTCCCCCTTCAAAGCTCATTAGAATTACACAGTCATGGAGGATCAGTCTGTTAATGGCTACTAGACTTGATATATTACCTCCAATATCCAAGCAGTACACCTCTGTATACCAGTTGCTGGGGAAGGATGCTATTGTACCCATGTCCTACTTGTGTGTAGGGGCATTGCCAGGCATTAAAAAGATTTGGGGCCCAGGTCCATAGGACACAAATCTGCATATGCTAATTTATATCAATATATGCAAATGTTGAAATAATTGCTAGGGTTTATTTAAATTTCACAGGAGGCAATACCAGCCAATTTATTTCATATCCAAATCATCTCAAATAAAATAAATTCGTCAATTAATTTGCATCCAAATTTATTTGTACTGACTCAGATCATCCCATGGAAAAAGGTTTTTTCCTAAGCTCCATTGCCATGCAGTGGAAGATTTGGGGGCAGGGGGTGATGCAGCATGTGGGGAGGGAGAGTTCACCTTTCCCTCCCCAGCTACAATCCCCCGTGAAAATTGCCCTCCTGCATGGCAATGAAGCTGAGAAAAAATCCTTCCATTGACACCAGTAGACACCCAGGGCTCTGTGGAATAAATCCAGGGCCCTGGCAAATAGATTGCAGCCCAGAGCCCAGGTCTATCAAAGCCTTTCCTTGTGGGCTTTCCACAGGCAGCTGGTTGGCCACTGTGTGAACAGAATGCTGGACTAGATACGCCTTTGGTCTGATCCAGCAAGACTCATTATGCCCTTACGCAAGGCTAGCACCCAACCTATGACAAGCATGAAGAAAATGTGAATGTGAACCTCTCTGCATGTAATTCTCACTTGTTTCTCAATGCATGTCATGGCTATTTTCAGAACAAGCCTTGGAATTGTAGATCATCCAATGAACTTGAAAGTGACTTGCGGCACTTTATTTATGAAATAATAGCGGGTTAACATGGTGCTTGAGAATATTTGGGGATGTTTATACGTGCAGAGATATAATTGGTTCCATTGGTTTTTGAAACCAATGGAACCAATTGGTTTTAGGCAAAGTATTAATTACTTTAGTATTATAAACTTTTAATTCAAAATTGATTAATGGAAAATAGAATAATATACTATGAAATGAGTGATATAAATGTATAACAAAAGGATCAGAAAATTTTGGGTAACAATTTCATTTGTTATATATAATTGGTGATAACATATATGTATATAATTGTAGAGTACTCTAGATTATATTTAATGTTATGGGGGGGTGTATGTGTGTACACACAAACACATTTAATGATCTAATGGGTTACATACCATGCAGTGCTTGCACAAGGAGTTCTCATGCAAAAATTCCTCCTCCTCCCCAGTGTGACTCATCTTCCCCAACACAGCCTCCTGTGCCCCCCTAAAAAACTGCTCCTGAGGGTTGGGGACCCTCAGAAAAGGTGTAGATTGTGGTGCGAGGGGAAACGTGGGCAAAATTGGGCAGAGGCGGCTTGCCTTGCATTAATATCATTGTGTGAATGTTGCATATGATGCAATCTGCTATCTTCTTCCTTTATCCCTGAATAGAATTAGCAGGGTCATACCAAAGTGCTTTCTACTCACTGATGTTTTTAATAGGAGTCTCCCACCCCCTGCCCCTCCCTCTCTCTCTCTCTCTCTCTCTCTCACACACACACACACACACATACACGTTTCTTTTTGTAAGGAAAGAGTACGTGGAAATTGCGTATTCAACATGGGAAGTTACTTAATTGCCTCTTTATTTCCTTCTAGTAGCTTGGTTACAATTCAGCTAAGACAGATTCCACTGTAACTCAGTGTGTATTGAGTTCCTTTGTTAGTGATGTAGTTGTGCTGCACTGTAGATAGCTCTTCTTTCTGTATGGTACTGTGGTGAGGATGAATAATAATTGAGATCTGGTTCTGTAAAGTTCTATGACTTTTTCCTGTTCAGATTAACGTAATTTTCCTATAAATGACAATAAAACGTTTTTATAAAACAATGGTTCGAAAGGATTGTGCCCAAAGTAGTATGGTATATGGGCAAAATTAATTGTGGAGCAAAAGTTCTCACACTGTAATGCATGCGCTTATAATCTCACAGATCTTTTCTCTGGATTTCATCTTCCTACTTCAAAGCATAAACTTTTAGGCTGAATTGAAAAATTTGAGAGAGAGCTGCTCTTTTGATGTATGTGAAGGGGCCAAGACCTGAATCTCACCCTCAAAATTAATTCAAATCCACCTTCTTTGTGTGGAAATTAGAGTCCATCTCCTGCTGCCTTACTGTCCAACAATCAGGGCTGATCCAAAACATTTTGCTGCCGGAGATGAAGGACAAGACAGCATCCCCTCCCTAAGCCAATGCACAGAAGTTGGCTGGACTGGCAGTTGAATCTTACATCAACTCTAGCGACAGGGTAGCGTCCTCCACTACACCGGAGTCAGCAGACTTGTTTAGAGGGCCCAAGACAGGCTGTGTGGTCTATATAGCTCTATCCTCCAACAGAGTGGAACAGCCGGATTATTCATGAGGAACAGCCTGGAGGCTGCCACCACTGCCCTCCCCACAGCATCTGCCACCTGAGGCAGTCACCTCGCCCTGCCTATTGGTAGGGCCAGCCCTGCCAACAACTTTCCTTTATTGCTGCTTTGACAAAGAAAGCGACATAGAAGAATGTTGGAAGCAGTCTTTGAAAGAAAGAGGAGAGGTGATCTTGCACAGAAGGAGAGCAATGATGCTTTTCTGGAATCTAAGCAAGAGTTAGGAGCATATCCCAGTGTGGCTTTAGTGAGGGATCAAATGTGCTGTCTCAGCATATCCATGCTGTGCGCTGACTTATGCTCTCAAATGGGAAGGAATCATAGGGCCTACATGGGTGTAACAGTTCACACAGGAGAAAGATGTGCAAAGAACCTGCAACGTAATTTCCTTCTTGTTTTGGAGACCTGTTTTCTGCATTTCTGCTTATGCAGTAAAGGGGATGGGCAGCCCATGGACTCCGGACCTCTCTTAATGAGGCTCCCAACACAGAGAGTGCTTTCAAAGGGCATCCCTGCCCAGGTGGGGAGGAACCAGCTCCTCACTCACCCGAGCAGGGAGAGAAGAGCCCTTTAAAAGCATGGGTTCATACCGACAATACAGGAAGCTTCCATGCAGACATTCTCTAGAGAAGGCAGATGGAGTTGTCTGCCAGAGACAAGAGAGAAAAAAAACATTGTATGCTGGTGGAGCAAGTGTCATTTTTTGTTTGGATGATGTGAATAACTGGATCAGCAATTGGTTGGACTTGATGGTCTTGGAGGCCCCTTCTAACCCTACTATTCTATGATTCTGTGATTCAATCTATTAGAAGATCTGTAGGTCCATCCACATTTCCAAAAGTAAAGTCGATGTACTTTCGGTGCCTTGAGTTCTTTGGTGCTCCAGATTTTCAGGGGTTACATCTTACATTATTTGAATTTCTTTACTTTTCTTAAGATATCTGGCATTACATTTTAATAAGTTAGTTGTGATGACACTGTAGGAAACAGGTCACTGAATGAATCATAGAATAGTAGGGTTGGAAGGGGCCTACAAGGCCATTGAGTCCAACCCCCTGCTCAATGCAGGAATCCAAGTCAGAGCATCCCTGACAGATGGCAGTCCAGCCTCGTCTTGAACGCCCCCAGTGTGGGAGAGCCCACCACCTCCCTAGGTAATTGGATCCATTGGCATATTGCTCTAACAGTCAGGAAGTTTTTCCTGATGTTCAGCCGGAATCTGGCTTCCTGTAACTTGAGCCCATTATTCCATGTCCTGCACTCTGGGATGATTGAGAAGAGATCTTGGCCTTCCTCTCTGTGACAACCTTTCAAGTACTTGAAGAGCGCTATCCTATCTGCCCTCAGTCTTCTCTTCTCAAGGCTAAACATGCCCAGTTCTTTCAGTCTGTCTTCATAGGGCTTTGTTTCCAGTCTCCTGATCATCTTTGTTGCCCTCCTCTGAACCCTCTCCAGTTTGTCTGCATTCTTCTTAAAGTGTGGTGCCCAGAACTGGACACAGTACTCCAGATGAGGCCTAACCAGTGCTGAGTAGAGGGGAACTAGTACTTCCCGGGATTTGGAAGCTATGCTTCTATTAATGCAGCCCAAAATAGCATTGGCCTTTTTTGCAGCCACAACACATTGTTGGCTCATATTCAGCTTGTGATCGACAACAATTCAAAGATCCTTCTCACTTGCAGTGTTGTTGAGCCACGTATCCCCCATCTTGTAACTGTGTACTTGGTTTCTTCTTCATCCCTATTAAATGTCATTCTGTTGTTTTCTGCCCAGCACTCCAGTCTATCAAGATCACTTTGAATTTTGTTTCTGTCTTCCAAAGCGTTAGCTATCCCACCCAATTTTGTGTCATCTGCAAATATGATCAGCATTCCCTGCACCTCCTCCTCCAAGTCATTAATAAAAATGTTGAAGAGCACTGGGCCAGGACTGAGCCCTGCAGTACCCCACTCGTTACCTCTCTCCAGTTCCCATTGAAGGTCCCATTGATAAGCACTCTTTGAGTCTGATTCTGTAGCCAACTGTGGATCCACTGGATCGTTGTTTCATCTAGCCCACTTTGAGCTAGTTTGCTCATCAGGATATCATGGGACACTTTGCCAAAAGCTTTGCTGAAGTATATGAAGTATAGGAAGTATAATTGAATTAGATAATGTATATGAGTTGTTAACAAATTCCAATCTTCTAGGCATACAAGTGGTATGAACTGGGGCATCGACGGGGTCACTTTGCATCCATCTGGCAGCGCTCTCTGTACAATGTCAAGGGTTTAAAGGCTCAACCATGGTGGACAGCAAAGGAAACGGGTTATACAGAACTGGTCAAGGTGAGCAGTGTTATTCTCTTTACTTTATAACTTTTTATCTTAAGTAGATTCCAAGGCTTCAATCCTGAATATACTTATGTGGGTGTAAGCCCCACTGAACACAGTGAAACATACTTTTGAGTAAGGATGGACAAATCTGTCAATTTTGGTTTCTCTCAGCTTTTCATTCTTCCTATCTTAAGTTAATTTTGTCCTGTTTCTGCATCAGTTTGCAATTTTTTTAAAGGTCTGTATGAAACTTCATATGGATCTCCGTGTGCATTTTTCCTAATATATAAATTCTTGTACACAGTTTTGCCAGCAATTTCCCCTAATATAATGCATTTTTATGCTGTTTTCACTAACAAATACATTTTCGAATGCATCTTTTCATGGGAGAACTGAATCACAAAATTAGGAGAAATTGCAAATACCAATTGCATTTCAGTTTGTGCATAGTTACAAATCAGGTAGGTTTGCATTAAAAAATAAACTAAACAAATTTCTTCCCTATCCCTACTTCTCAGTCAGCTTGCATAAGATTAGGCAGCAGCAGATAGAAATATAAGCTTTTATATTCCTTGTGACTGACACGATGACCCGGTTTGCAAGCAACGAACAATCCATGGGTTGTTATCCATGGGTTGTTCGGCCGCACACAGGAACAAAAACCATGCTGGCTCCCAACTGCTCACCTGCTTCCGCTTTGGTAAACAACTCAAGGACACCCCATCTCTGGGTGTGGTCTGTTATATGTGAACCCGGAACTGTGTTGTTGAGGGAGAAATAATTCAGAGTTTTAACCCATGGTTTGTTCTTGGGTTAAAACTCTGGGTTTGGGTGAAAAACTCTTAGGTGAATTTTTTTCTGTTTCTTCCACTAATCATCACAAGAAATTAAACTGATAATTGTTCAAACTTTTAGAATTATGTATTGGAGGGAAAGAATTGGAGAAGTATATTAAGTAGCAAAAAAACAAAAAAATACATGCTAGACCAGATGAAGGTGGCCGTGGTAACTCAGTAATTCACATTAATTACTGGGAGGCAAGACTTAAATTACTGAATGTTGTAATTAGTGCATAACAGGCCAATCCATTTTTCCTTGTGCACTCATAACTCTTAAAGGCTTTATTGTGACATTTAATTGCATATGGTCAGCAATGTCAGGCCAGCTGAATAAATACAAAAATCAGACTGCACTGAAGTTACTCATCTGTATTTGTAGCCCTCAAGATAGACAAGTACATTATTTATAATCACTACTCTCTGTTCTTCTTAAAGTACAACATAGTTTCTTATTAAAACTCACGTTTCGAGTAAATAAGTGTTGCTTTTCAGAATGTCAGTTGCTGGGATTTTTATTTTATGTCAAGGACAAGGCATAGCAGGGACTTTAGAGGCCTCTATTTATTTTGTTTGTTTGTACTTAGTGTGCTGTACTATTAAAAGATTAATACTCTACCTTTCAACAAAATAACACATATTATTTAGTTCTGATGCCTGCAAAAATGATAGTAAAAAAACACAAATAATCAGATTTTTCTGAATAGAATATGTTTAAATGTGAGTCAAATAATGTTCTCTTGTATCAGAAGTCTGGTTCTTCGTTCTTTTTGGCCAAGGCCTTCAGCATGCTTTCTTGTGCGAAAGTTCTGTTGAAAACAATGGGACTCAAGCACGCATTTACACGATTAAAAGCTCACATAGGCTTCTTAAATCCCATGTGGGGGTTTTGATTGTTTTTAAAGAAACTCTCATAGGAGAGAATTCTTTCTGCTATAGTTTAGAACAAAGGGTGGTAAGCCTTCAGCCTAATTTTAAAAGCCCCATGCAAGCAATCAGTTTATATCTCTGGCAAGATTGATCTGTCCCTCCCTAGGCAGCCCACTTGGTGGGGAGAGGGGAAATGTCACAAAGAGTGAGAAAAGCTGGTGAAAACAGACAGACAGAGGGGTGAGACAGAGACCTCAGAAGAAGCCATCATGGGTGAATTTCCCTGTGGGGGCTTATTGTGGCAAGGCTGCCATTTTGAATATTCAAGCCACAGTGGGGGGACACCATAGCTTGTCATTACACATGAACTCAGGAAGTGTGAGTTGTTGGGGTGGTTGACAAGCTACCCGCATCCTGGGTGCTCTTGGACCCAGAACTGTCACTTGAGGCACAGGTGAACACAGTGGCACAGAGCACTTTTTATCAGCTTAGGCTGGTATACCAACTACACCCTTATCTGGACAGAGATAGCCTAGCTACAGTTATCCATGCTCTGATAACTTCTCGTCTGGATTACTGCAACGTGTTATACATGGAGCTGCCTTTGAAAACGGTCCAGAAACTTCAGCTGATCCAAAATAGGGAAGCAAGATTGTTAACAGGGACTGGCCAAGGAGCTCGTACTACGCCAGCACTTTTCCAGCTGCACTGGCTGCCAGTCCATTTCCGAGCCTGATTCAAAGTGCTGGTGTTAACTTTTAAAGCCCTTAACAGCTTGGGGCCAGGTTATCTGAAGGATCACCTCCTCTCGTATGTGCCTGCCTGGACCCTAAGATAATTCTCAGCGGCCCTTCTCCATGAGCCCCTGCCAAAGGAAGTGAGGTGGGTGGCTACTAGGAGGAGGGCCTTTTCTGCTGTGGCACCCTGGCTGTGGAATGAGCTCCTAGTGAGGTTCGCCTGGCACCTATGTTGTACTCCTTCCGGTGCCAGGTGAAGACCTTTTTATTCTCTCAGGCATTTTAGCTTTCTAGTCTTTTAGCTTTGGTGTTTTAAATCTGTATTTTAAATCTCTGCATTGCTGCTAGGTTTTACTCTGGTTTTATTCTGGTTGTATTGTTGTTTTAATGCATTTATATTTTATATTGTTTTATCCTGTGCTTTTTTGTTTTAATTTTTGTGGACTGCCCAGAGAGCTTTGGCTATTGGGCAGTATAGAAATAAATAAACAAACAAACAAATAAATAAATCAGCCCATGAGTGTCACCTTTCTTTCTTTCTTTCTTTCTTTCTTTCTTTCTTTCTTTCTTTCATTCATTCATTTCTATACTGCCTAATAGCCAAAGCTGTCTGGGTGGTTCACCCTTGCCAGGGTCTCATGTAATGACAAGCTACGGTGCACCCCCACTGCAGCTTGAATATTCAAAATGGTGGCAGTTGCTGCAACAAAAAGCCCCATGGGGAAATTCACTCACAATGGCTTCTTGTTACATGCCAACCAGGCCTGAGAGAGAAAAGGGGTGGCCCAACCACTTTTGGATCGGGCCTCACCCACCACTGGCTTCAGGCCCACCCACTGCCAGCATGCAGACCCCAACAGACTACCTGCCCTCCCTTAAGGAATGTGGCCCTGCACAGAAGAAAGGTTCCCCACCTTTGGCTTAGGAAGTACTATCAGATGACTGCTTTTATTTGGTTGCATACCTTCATTCTCTTCCCGCATAACTGAAATGGTTTGTCCCACCTTATCTTAAATAAGAATAATGGAAGGGATGCCTGTTTGGGGGTAAAATGGCAGCCTCTATTTTCTAAGAGAAATAATGCTTGTATTTGGTCACAAAGTGGTACATAGTGACACAAAATAAGCATGGCAAGTTTCAGAACACTGACTAGAAAATGGGAAAGATTTCCACATGCTCCCATGCAGAACAGAACTCATGGATGTTTGCTCCCAAGTAGAAGTAATGCACGTAAGCACACATACTCTAACATTCATAAACTTCATGTTCTTTTCAAAGAAATATTTATGAGAATTGAGGTATCTGTCTTGTTCAAGAACTGGCACACATAACTGGTATGTCTTAAGTCTCCTTAAAATCAGCAGATTTAGTGCTTTCTATCTTCGGAAGATATCCATTTTTGTCAAAATGTACAAATCTACACGTGTAGCTATTTATAGGAACTGGAGGTCTTGCATTGTCGTGGGCTGTCTGGAAGGCGTTTGGGTCGCCTTAAATCACTCATGCTTTGAATCTTCACAGTGTTTTATATCCCCACAAATATATACACACAAGACCAACAATGCAAGGAAATCCCCACAGAGGTAAAGAAAACATCATTTCAGACTGAGACACTTGAAAGAGTCTGTTCCCCCCTCCAACCTGCTCTCCTCTCCTTTCCTTTTGGCATAAATTAGCTTTTTATGGACAAGCTTTTAAACACTCACGTCCATGTGCTGTACATTACATACAAAACATGCACAAAGATACAAAACACTGAGACACTTAGACATTTTTAACATTAATATTATTTTCACAAAGATAAACTTACATGTCAATTGGCAGCTGAGTTTGAGCAAGTGGGGCTCCATTGCTGAAACACAGCCTCTCCCCTAAGTGTCCATTAGTTTGTATACACACAAAAATTGGTTTCGATTTGGGGAAAGCAGAGCCAGATAATGCCTCCATCTCCCATCGCAGATTTATGTTTTGTGGGGAATCAGGCATTAATCTTCAGGCATTCTGATTTTTTCTTTTAATTGTAATCAAGTTTTAAAAAACCCTATTTTAGTAAGGAAACATGAGAGAAGGCAAAAATCTGTATTTCCATCTGCAATTTTGGCCTTATAATCAGTCTAGTTGATATTTGTGAACTATAAAAAAAAGAAAAGAGCGTAAGTTAAGTGAGATTTATGGAACATCTGGATGAAGCAATGCAGTGATATAGCACTATAAGGGTTAGAATAACTTATTCCTTGAGTGATACTGGCAACTGATTTTATTTGTGCTGCTTTGTATTCATAAAAGCATATGCTTCTGCTGATGCACATATAGATTTTGTTTTAACTGCTGTGATGTTTTGGATGCCTAAAGTAGTTAACCCAGTTGGAAGTTTGCCCAAGGAATTAGAAAGATAAGTTGTGGAGACGTTTCAGAAGCACATTTTCCATGTTAATGCTCTATAAAATTATTTCAATATTTGGAAAAAAGCTAATTCTAATAATGAGCTGTGTTTTTGCTGCAAGCGAAATGTGCTGTAATGTTCTCGGGAGAGTGGTAACAACCTTAATAAAGACAGCTGTTTCATTTATTTCAAAGACAGTTCTGCTTCTCCTCCTGTTATTTTTAATACTGAAAAATCTGGGCAAGGTCCTTTTTCACACAGTCCAAATTTGTGAATGGCTCAGTTCACCATTTTGCAGGTTGTTGAAAAGGGATTTAAACCCATCCAATTTGGCAGACCTAAAACTTCCCTTTGTGGTATTAATTACATAAGGTAAAAAGCGGCACCAGTCTTACTCAAATCCAATCCTTTCAAGGTTGAATCCAGTTTAGAGGTTAGTGTTAAACAAGAAAGCTATTCTCTGACCCAAGCTACAGGTAATAGCATGTCTTTAAATGTGGGTCCGCCCCATTCATGTGTAAATCAGGGTATGGGGAATGTGATTTTAAAGAGACAAAGAGGCACAGCGATGGAAGTGCTGCCTCCTCCTGGGTGCAGTGGCTTTTCTTTCAACCCACCTGGGAGAAAGGTGACTGGAGGGATCAACTGTGGTGGTAGGTGTGGAAAGTTAAGAGTGGATTCAACACTCCCTGATAGGGTAGCCATGTTGTCATCCTCCCAGTGGAAGACTCCTCAGAGGAAGAGCTGGGGCTTCTTCACACAGAGCTTTATCCTACTATTGAGATTGCTCACTCAATGGAAGTTTGTGGGCCCTTTAGATGACATTGTGAACCTCCAGGGCATCTCCTGCACTAAATGACCTTTATTCCATTGTTAAAAAGGTAAGAGATAATGGGCTATTAAATTACCCTGCTTGAGTTCCCTCCGTGAAATTGGAAAAGCTGCAAGAAGAGGAGTGAGATTAATGAAACATATGGAAGGCTCAGATAAGGGGGAGAAGGAGGGGGAAAGGGGAGGGGGGAAAGGAAGCGCATGTAAAGGGAGTCCATCGTGATCCTACATTTAAAATGGAAGCAGAAAGCCCCATTTGAAATGCAGGATTTTAGGCTGGTGTAGAGATGCTCCTGCAGAATCAGGAACCACCCGGCACCAGCAGCGCCCAGGCTCTGCCAGAAGACCAGGAGCAGAGAGCCTGCTGTACTTGTGTAGGCACCCCACTCCAGACCTTTGCCCTCAAACAGAACCGGGATGGGATGCCACAGAGGGAGTGTCTCTCATGCAGAATGGTCAACCAGACCATATGAATGGGCCAGACATATGAATTCCAGGCATCCAAGGACATGGGCCAGGTGAGGATATCACCTGTGGAGGACAAGGATTCTGCCTCAGAGGTGGAGGCAGAGAAACTCCCAAGCCTTCGGGAGACACGCCAGCTGAAAAGATAGGAACTCAGAAGGAGCACTAGACTGAGCCAGAGGCCTCCTTATGAGAAAAGGTGGAGGCTTGCTCACAAGGAGGACCTTTTCAGCTGCCATCACTTAACAGCTCACAGCTGAAGCTTG
The DNA here is from genome assembly GCF_057233095.1 of Heloderma suspectum. Taxonomy (NCBI): domain Eukaryota; kingdom Metazoa; phylum Chordata; class Lepidosauria; order Squamata; family Helodermatidae; genus Heloderma; species Heloderma suspectum. The sequence continues at coordinate 62,254,851 of NC_139461.1, forward strand.
GATGTGGCTCTGACGGCCTCTGCATAAATACAGCAGCCTCTGCATAAATACAGCAGCGTAAGACTGAGAGAATGGCTGGAACCAGTGTTGACCAGAACTCCCTTAATCCAGTTTCCTTTGCCTTGGCTCTGGACTGGTTCGTGACTGATTCCAGGTGAGAGTAGTTCTGGATTGAACTCTGACTCTCCTTCTGCCTGTTCCTTGTCTGCTGTGTTGCCTTGGAAACTTGTTGCTTGTGACCTGGGCTGTTGAGACCTGGAGCTTGTCCACAGCAAGCCTTTTATCCCACAAGTTTACTGGAGCTTCTGCTTCCAGATCCTTTGTGGGATTGAGAGTGGCTCCTTCACATGCACTTCCCCTTTTTTTTTCAGGGGTGGCCTTTATCTGCAAGTTCTATATGTTTCATTATACAGCTACAAGATGACAATTTCAATTTGTGCTTTTTTATTACTTCATTATCTCTGTTTCAAGTAAAGCCACGGAAATGGTCAGAAAGCACGGGAGAGGTGCTGAACGTTGACGCCATCATGTAAAGGACCTGCAAACCTCTGTGACTAACCAACCTCAATAGCAGGATAAAAGCCCTGTGTGGAGAAGCCCCTTGTATTTTGCCTGATCCCCGTTTCTGCTGACCACCTTGAAACTCTTTGACCTCTGAAGCTGCAGCTGCTAGGCTCAGACTCTGGAAACAAGACATACGTGTCCTACTTTATAGAGGACGGTCCTCTGTTTGAAGGGCTGTCCAGTTCAAGTCTGCTTTAAAGGGGAAGGACCCTAAAGAGCTAGAGCAGGGTCTTTGACATTGCTCATCAACAGTTAGCACCTCCACTGCAGCCTGAGCAGCAGGCACACAGGTCACCTTGTCATAGTCTTCCCTAATATGGTGGGATAGGTGCATTGTATTTCTATTTACAATGGTTAGGGCCTTTGGGGTGGGTAAGGGTATTTTTAAATAATGTTTTAATGTATAATTTCACTGTTTTAAATTGTACCATTATACTTCGCCCAGAGTAGCCGGGTGACCAGCCAGATGGGTGATTAAGAAATAAAATAAATAAATAAATATTTAAGTTACAATAACGATGTTTAAATTTGCTCTATGCATAGAAATTAGCATATGCAAATTTTATGAAAATCAATACCCCCTTCTTCCCTTTTTTTTTTTGATGCAGCATACACTCTTTTTTGATGATGTGTCAGTGGCCACCCTGCTACCTGATCATGTGCCTCTTTTACTCCTTAAATCACCGCCATACCTGAACCTCAATTTACCCTGGACAGGATACCCCTCTGTTCAAAAATGCAATTCTGTTCCTCTCACATGCAGCTTGTGCCTCAGTTTAACAGCGTGGAAGTGAATATTGCTTATTGTGGGCTGAGGGTCAAACTAGTTGCCATGGTAAGCATGTGACTGGCCCTGGTGTGCTCGGTTTTTGCTTATTAAATAATTGTTGTGTGACTGCAGCATGCGAGGAGAAGGGATTTAATGCCCCCCGCCCCATGTTCCTGATCCAGATCACCCCACACCACTATGGAGTAAACAAAAGCCAAGCACCCAAAGGCAAATCATGCACTTAACATGTTTAGTTTGGCCCTTAGTTATGGTTACTTTGAGTGATGATGAAAGCCAGGAAGGTAAGTCCCACCTGTGCTTCAATTCAGGGCCATCAGTCAGTACTGAGGATTGAGTTTGGATAAGCTGGGGAGAAGTGACCTTCCACCCACTCTGCCCACCCACCTTATTGCAAATGATGCTGTGACTATGACCGAATTGAATTCCGCATAGGCCTTAAGAAAACCACAATTTTTTTTGGCTATGCATCAGGGAAGGAAGGAAGGCACAGTTTTTATACTGAACTGTAAGTAAAACTCTTCCCTGTGCCATGGTGAATTGATATTGCCTTTTTAAGGGCACAATCCTATCAGGATAGACTGCTGCCTCTGAACTTGGAGGCGACTGCCTATCCAATGCAGGGCAGGAGCAGTGCGGAGGGGATCTTCTGCTCTGCACTTCAGCCACTCTGCATTTGCAGCTAGACAGCCGATTTCGGCTGTGTAGCCACAGGAAGTCGGAGCGGGGGGGAGGTTTCCAACGCTGGACGACGCATAGGAAGCATTGGAATGGCACCTCCGCGCTCCCTGTCCTAGCCCGCCCCCAGGAACACCCTGGTTTTGCTGCTCTGTGCTGCTCTTATGAGCGTGGGGCCAATCTACGCTGCCTACGAGAGGTTGGTTCTCAGGGAACCGACCTCAGAGCGCAGGCTCTGAGGTTGGTTCCTGCGAACCGACCTATCCTATGTTTGTCTAGCCGCTAACCAGCAGCCATAGGATTGCGCCCTAATTTATTTTATTTAAAATATTTCTTGGCTGCCTTTCTGGGCAGAAGCCCTCCCTTGCCCCCTTTCAGCTTCAGGTCTACCAGAAGCTATTAGTGTTGCAAGCAAATAATTCTTGTTTCTCCTCCGTCAATTAGTTAGATTATTTGGGGATCCTCAAAAGTATCCTTCATATTTTTTCTAGTTAAATCAAAAATGCTGCTGGCAGTAAAAGGAAATAAATAACGCAGGTGACTGCACATCTTTTCCTAATAATGCTACTTTGACATTTAGAAAGGATCCCGTGCTAGGAAGGGCTATAGCTTAACAATAGAGCATGAGCATGCATGTCACATAAACATAATAACAAAATAACTGGGCATGATTGATTAAGCTACATCCTGCGCTGTCAGCTTTCAAAGTAATTTGGAATTTATTTGACCAGTAAGATTCAATTAATTAGCATGTGGCAGATTTCTTTGTACACCTGAGGAAGGACCTCAATGGTAGCCTTGTTTATGTGACATGGAAGCTCTATCTGGTCTTTTCTGTGACAATCTCAGATGGCTGAAGGGCTGGTAAATGCCTTTACCCATGTCCCTGGAGGACTAGAATTCGTACATCTGGTCCATCAGATGACCATTCTGCGTGAGAGACACTCCTTCTGTTGCATCCCATGTCCTGGTTCTGTTTGAAGGCAGAGGTCTGGAGTGGGGAGCCTACACAAGTATAGCGGCTCTCTGCTACAGACCTTCAATGCCTGGAGCCCTGTAAGGCCAGGCGATGGGGACGTAACAGGGTGGGCGGGATAGGCCTAGCTAGTGTATCCCCACTCTCCTTTCACACAATTCTATTCTCATGAGATCTAGAATCCTGCATAGAGTTCTGGTCCTTAACCATTATAACCATTCATATATCTGTGATATTATGTATTGCTTTTTGGGGAATGAAAGCAGTGCCCAGTCAATTGCATGGCAGTAGCACATAACCACTGGCTTTGACAGCACTTCTGTGTAGTTAAATAGTAGCAAAAAAATTGCTTCATATAGTGGCACACAACTTGAAATGATTTAGGAAACAGAAGAGAAAGGTTTTGTTTTGCTGATGAAATTAAGTTGCAAATTAAGAGGATTAACGCTGCTTAATATAAGTAAGTAGATGGGGAATTCATGGGATGCTTTGTCTAGTAGAATGTGAAGATAGCACATGCTATTTGTTATTGCATTAGTTATCTTTGTGGGCTAAAAAATTCATTGCCCTTTCTTTAAGGATTTTCTGTAATGCAAATACATGCCATTCAAATCTGTGTGTGTGTGTGTGTGTGTGTGTGTGTGAGTGAGAGAGAGAGAGAGAGAGAGAGAGAGAGAGAGAAAGAAAAGGGGTGGCGGAGAATCCAGCCTCCCAGAGTCCATGGTGGAACGGACCATTCCCCCCCCCCCGCAAACTTTGTCGTGGACGGATCCTACCTGGCACCAGCCAGGTCCAGGTCTGTCCACTGAGTCCTAGTGTCCACTGCCGGTGTGCGGATGCAAATGGTGTCCGGTGTAGTGGATGCCATTTGCGTCCCTGCTCTTTTTGTGATGGGCTACATAAAGATTTACGTAGCCTATCACGAAAGGACCAGGGATGCAAATGGTGTCCACTCCACTGGATGCCATTTGTGTCCGCACACTGGCAGGGCAGTGGACAGAAGTATGGCTGCGGATGAGCCTGGCCGGCAGCTCCGCGGACTCGCCGCAGAGTGGAGCAGGCCAGGGAAGATTCCGGGGGGAGGAACGGATCGCCTCCCACCCCCGCGGACCCCCCAGGCGGGTCGGTGAATGGGGTTCGTACACCCCTAGGGGTAAGGCTGCACATAGTGGAAAGTGGATGGCATTCTTCCTTTGTACAGAGGCACTTATAAGTTTATTCTAGGGATGTGCAAGATTCCGAAGCATGGTGGCCATTTTGTGCTTAATCCGCCATTTTGAGCAACCCCTAACACACCAATATCAATTGCTACCTCTACTAGTGAAAGGCAGCATTGCAGTCTTTTCATCTCCATAGACAAACTTTAAGATTATCCCCCACAGACATCTCCCACCTTGTGCAAATAACCCCCAGTCTAAATGAAGAAGGGAAAGAAACAACACCCTGACACAGGTGAGATGTACGGGAAGATGAAGAAGGAGACAGGGCTCCTAAAAGAATAGCTAACAGCCTGTGGAACAGAAATATGTGTCTGAAAAGTCCGAATCAAACTGAATGTAGGGCAGAAAGAATCTCTATGGGCGGAATGATATTAGAAATAACAGTAAGACTCGCCTCTTGGCTCCCACATGCTGAATGGCAACCGCCTCTTGAATTTTGCGCCACTGCAGACAAGCAAGGGGGCAGCGTCTGATCCTCGCTAGCTCAAGAAGCCTGGCCCTGACTGGATGAAGTAAATGGAACTTCCTCTTTCGTCACACTAGTAGTTTTACTGCACGCATTGATTAGCACAGAGCCTTATGATAAACGCGTTCAGTTTTTTACAAAAATTTAAAAACGGGAGAAAATTGACATTTATATTAAAATGACGGGATGGTCAGGAAATATGAAAAAAATGGTACTGTCCCGTTTAAAACGGTACGTATGGTCAGCCTAGTTAGGGGTTGCTCAAAATGGCGGATTAGGTACAAAATGGCTTCCATGCTTTGGAATCTTGCACACCCCTAGTTTATTCCTACTGCTAGTAGTGGAAACTACAGAGTTTTAGCACCCCCACTCGTCAGCAGAGAACTTAGAAAGAGAAGCTCTGACACCATTCCTAGCAAGAGGATAGTAGCAGGTTTCCAGGCCAAAAGTCCAGGCCTAGAATCTTTGTCTTTCCCAGTAGCAACGTATGGCTGTGAGAGCTGGACTATAAGGAAGGCTGAGCGCAGAAGAATTGATGCTTTCGAACTGTGGTGCTGGAGAAGACTCTTACGAGTCCTCTGGACTGCAAGGAGGTCAAATCAGTCCATCCTAAAGGAAATCAACCCTGACTGCTCATTGGAAGGACAGATACTGAAGCTGAAGCTCAAATATTTTGGCCACCTAATGCTAAGAGAAAACTCACTGGAAAAGACCCTGATGCTGGGAAAGATTGAAGGCAAAAGGAGAAGGGGATGGCAGAGGATGAGATGGCTAGATAGCATCACCGATGCAATGAATGTGAACTTGAGCACACTTCGGGAGAGAGCGCAGGACAGGAAGGCCTGGCGTGCTGTGGTCCATGGGGTCACGAAGAGTCGGACACAACTGAACAACAAGAAGAATCTTTGTCCTGGAAGAGGGCATGGGTCAGCAGCAGCTATGTTAGAATACTGCCTGTCCAATGTGCTGTAACACTGCTTCTGTTTGACTCCAGTAAATCTCACAAGATCTGGCCACCCAGTTGATACAAGGAAACAAGTTTACACACAAACATATTATTAAGCACGGTGTTCTTAAAGTTAGTTTCAGTATCCCCTGCATGGTAATCGGCTTACAGTAGCCCCATTCCTGGCTCCCCACATTCTCATGCTCTGAAGCCATTCCACCCCAACCCAGCTTGGATCATGGCAAAGCCACTCCCCCTCAGGCTTCACTGGCTTTGGGCCTCCTTCCTCCATGAGTGGAGCTGCGAAGAAGGTAAGCATATCAGTCTGCCAGCCACCCATTTTATCTCTATTTTAGATGCCAGAATAGGGGAAGAAAGCAGTTTCCATCCCAGAAAACTGAGAAGAGAGCAGGCCATCAACATCCCCAGTTATAGAAGATGGTTCCAGAGGCATCTGTCTTTCTCTACTCATGTATGGGAGTAGAGAGAGAGAGAGAGATGCCCCTGGAGACACTTTTAAAATCTGCTGTCGCTGCTATTTTTTTTTTGTATTGTTCATTCTTGTTTTAATTTAATTTAAAGAATTTAATTTAAAGAATTTAATAATTCTTGTTTTCTTGTATTTGCTATTAACAGTTTTTGGCAAATTTTGTAGATCACCTTGACAGTGGATTTTGTAATGGCAGTTTATACAATGACAACAACAATAATACATTAATAATAATCTAGGCATCCCAACATCAATGGAGAACTGCTTTCTTTAGTTGTTTGCAGCATTCATTTCCTGTAGGGTGGCAAGTTTCAATGAGCACCCAATTCAGAATAGTGTCATAGCATATATAATCTAAGATCTATAATTAGATCAGAAGATATCTTCCCCATTAATGTGTTGTGATTTATTTTTTTGCTGGTTCTTATTTTGGTTATGATATTTGTGAATGGTGTGTGTGTGTATACACATATATGAGAGATATTAAATCTTAAATGCTTGCAACAGGGCATGGTGGAAAGCTCTGGAGATTTAACACATCATTACAGAGTTAAAAGTAGAGTTGTGCACAAATGGCCTCTTAGAATTCTCTACCCTATTTATGGGCAGGGAAATTTGGGAGCGGGGGACAATTTCATCGAATTTCTTCAGGGCGAGGAGAAATTCTCAGTGGTTTCTCACAGGCAGGGATTGTAGCACAGCATTTTTCTTTTTCATTAGAGTTTTTTTTTTGGGGGGGGGGGTTGTACTGCCACTGTAAGTGGCAACAGCATCAACTGTCTTGGCAGGCTGGCCCCCAATTTGCATCCACCCCAATGCAGGTGGGGCAGTGTTGTGTCTAGCTCCAGGGAAGAGATGGAGCTAGTGCTGTGCCAAAATCTGTCCTCCAATTTCCTGAATGTTTTCTTCCCTCATGAAAGAGGCTTCAGTTTTTCTGCCTTGTTCTCAGGGTGTTTTATAATTTCTTTTGAATTTCTTTTGGTGGTGTTTCTGAGCTTACCTAATCACTGGAAGGTAGCTGGGTGTTTATTTTCTTTCTTTCTAGTGCACATCTCTCCACTGCTCTGTGGCCTCCCTGGCTACCCATGCTTCCTGATCTGAAGAAGCCCTCTGGAAGGAGTTACTTCATGATGTCTTCCCCTGGGCTTTAACTGAGGTGTGGGAAGCCAAGGAGGATACACGCTGCTGGAGAGATGATTGTATAATGAAAAACAGGACACTTGTTCACACTCCTTGGCCACCCACCTCCTAAGTAAAGTAAGCACAAGAAACCTGAGCCCATCCTATAAGGATTTCTCCAAAATTTTCTTCTTTGAATTTCTTTTTGAAAGCAATTTCTTTTCATCAAATTGAATGAGAATGGTCGAAAAAAATGTGGGAGAAGTTTTTGGCACAGCACTAGTTAAAAGATGTGTACATTGTGCTGTTTTCAGTTTTGGAATTCCAACTGTATTCTCAGTGCTCTGGTAACTTGCATTGGTTTTGAAAATTCTGTTGTGCTATGACTGTGAAGATCAATACTCTTGTTAGCTCATAGTATAAAATGATCTGCTGAACATCCCTTAGGCAAATCAAAAGCAAATTAAAGTGGAGGCCACTCCAGTAGGTAGCTGGGGATTATTATTTAATTTTTTTTAATGATACAATGGTAATTGAAACTGAGAAACTACATGGAGGTCTTTTGTGTTTTTTTTTGTTTTTTTAATCCTTAACTGGGTGAAAAATGGAAAAAGCGAAACCTGTTAATGATGATGAATGCTTTCCTGCTGCTGTGTTTGTTTTTAAGTCAGAAATATTAGAATGCTCTCTAAATACTAGCAGAATGTATGACTTTTGTGATATTTTGGCCTTGTCAGTCCTTAGAAAGAAGCTGGAAAGTGATTCGGGATGAAGGGCTTGCTGTGATGGACAGAGGAAAGGGACTCTTTCTGCCTGAAGACGAGAACTTGAGGGAAAAAGGTGACTGGAGCCAGTTTACCTTATGGCAGCAAGGTGTGTAAGCACTTACCCTCACTTTTTTCCTCTTCTCTCCCTCCTGTTACTCAGTTTCCATGCTGCAATTGTAATATAATGGAAGAATTGTAATTTCAGTGGCGAGGAATTTGTTTCTCTGAAGTTAAGATACTATGCAACAAAAACAGGTGGCTGTTCTAGAGCTGGTGACACAGTGCTGGCTCCACATTTGTGGGCTCTTTGGGGCAAGGTTCTCTCAGTGGGCCCACATCTTCACTTGCTACTCACCATTATCCATTCACTTGTCCCCTTCCTCTATGTCCAATCCTGTCAGTCTCGCTGAGCGAGAGAATGAAGCAAAGGGTGCTCCTCCTTGTTCCTGTCACTGCTCACTCTCCCAGGGAGGACAGGCAAAAAGGGAGTGACAGCAAGGAGGAGGAAGAACAGGGCCAGGGGGCTCCAGGGATTGGTTGTAGGCCCTCTGCTGAGGATAGACCTTGGCAGTCACCCGATGATGCAGATCCTGGAAACCAGCATGGGGTTGAGCTTCGAAAACAGTGGGGGAGACGTGTGGCTCTCTAGATGTTGTTTGACTACAACTCCCATCCTCCCTGACTGTTGGCTGGGGCTGATGGGAGTCTACCAACATCTGAAGGGCCACATGTCGTGTCCCCCCCATTCTATAATGATACACGTGATTTCTGTTGTGCCTGAAGACGTTTTCACATGGACAAGCTCATTGCTTGATGACGTCAGCATCAAGTGATGATTTGTATGTGTAGATGGGCCATCCCAGATATAACACACTGACAGGACTTTCATTTGGTCTTATCTGAACCCAAATGGCTTATCAGCTGTGTCAGTTCACACATCCAGCTGTGTGATATTAAATGTTACTATTACACACAATGTAAATGTACAGTATAAAGAAACTGAACAAAGGGCATGCATCAGGCCTGACTTGCGAAACATTTGAAGCATCCAGGATTGCCACAGTCTTGTGCTCCAGAGCCCAGCGGGTAGGTTGTTGCTTGTGCTCAGGATCGGCCTGATTTTGTTTACTTATTCATTACATCTGCCAATCCATTACCATCCCACCTTTCCACACTAAGCAAAATATACCACCACAATATACAATGGTGAGAAAAAGTTTGTGAATCCTGTAGGATTGTCACATATTTCCAACCTAAAATGTTATTAGATCTTAATCTAGCCCCATAATCCTGGATAAAGAACAATAGATAACCTGATTAAATAAATGACACGTGAACACAATGCTTTTGCAACATTTTTTAATCCACAACTGATTCAACGTTCAATATCCATGTGTGAAAAAGTATGTGAAACTTTAGACTGAGTACCTGGTGGCACCCCCTTGAGCAGCAATGACTTCAAGTAAGCATTTCCTGTAACTGTTGGTCAGTCTCTATCATCAGTTTTGAGGACCTTTGGCCCATTCCTCCTTACAGAACTGCTTCAACTCCATGACATTTGAGGGCTTCCTTGCATGAACAGCTCACTTCAGGTGCTGCCACCATTTCAATGGGGTTTAGCTCCGGACTTTGACTAGGCCATTCTAAGACACAGAATTTCTTCTTCTGCAGCGATTCATTTGTAGATCTGCTTGCATGTTTAGGATCATTGTCTTGTTGTAATACCCACTCTTGGTTCAGCTTCAGTTCATGGATGGATGGCCTGACATGTTCCTCCAGAACTTTCTGATATGCTGCAGAATTCATGGTTGTGTCAATGATGGCAAGGCATCCAGTTCCTGAGGCAGGAAAGCAGGCCCAAACCATCACATTCCCACCACCATGCTTGACAGTTGGGATGAGGTTCTTCTGTTCAATCTCAATGTTTGTTCTTCACCAAACATAACATTGCTCATTGAGGCCAAAAAGTTCTACCTTTGACTTGTCTGTCCAGAGAACATTGTTCCAGAAGTCTTGGGGAACATCTATGTGATCTTTAGCAAACCTCAGACGGGCAGCAATGTTCTTTTTAGAGAGCGATGGTTTCCTCCTGGCTATCTTCCCATGTACACCATTCTTGTTCAGCTTTTTTTTCTGATTGTTGAGTAATGAACACTCACATTAGCCAAGGTGAGAGTGCCTGCAGATCCCTAGATGTTACTCTGGGGTTCTTTTTTACTTCCTGGATGATGTGCTTGTTTGTTCTTGGAGAGATTTTGGTAGGACGGCTGCTCCAGGGTAGAGTGACTGTGGTCTTGAACCTTTGCCATTTGTAGACTGTCTGACAGTGGATTGGTGGAGCTCTGACTCCTTAGAAATGGTTTTGTAACCCTTTCTAGACTGATGAGCAGCTGCTTTTCTGAGGTTCTCAGGGATGTCTTTTGATCATGGCATGACGTGTTTCCACACAACTGTATCATGAAGACCAAAATCACAAAAGTTTCTGATCCTTTTATAGGATGGGGCCTCCAAAACTCATCCCTGAAGACCTACCTGATTACTTAAACATTCAATTCTAATTATTCCCTTTAATTGAGCTGATGCAACCAGGGGTTCACTTACTTTTGCACATACCCTTAGTCTTTTTACCTAATTTATACATCATTTTATTTCACAAGACACAGAAGTGGTTAATATGAACCCTACTGGATATTTAGAAAAGGATTGGGTTTGATTCATGGCATTTCTGTAATTATCATTGGGGTTCACAAACTTTTTCTCACCACTTTCATAAAATATAGCAGTTTGGATCTTCAGTTCACTTAATTGGGAATGGGGAGGTTATTTCCGTCAGCTCCTTCCTCCATCTGCAGCCCCCTGCACTATATCCTGGACCATTCCCTAGGGGGGAGCATGGGGAGGGGCTGTAGAGGGAAGGGGGAGGCAGGAAAGGTCCATTCCATAAATATGAACTTTGCTCTGTTCACAGAAGAAAAGTTAGAATCCAAGCCAATATAAACAAAGCAGCATATCCAAAACACATAAAAGTAGCAGCTAGAAAAATAGGGAAATAAAAACAGCAGCCAAGTAAACTAAACACCACCAGAGCTTGACAGACCAAAGGTGCAATTGGCATATTTTGAACTTGGGAAGGAATTGTTCCTTTCACTAGGTGAGATTGGATACTGAGGCTATGGATTATTTGTCTTATGCAACGTGTGACTAGACTTCTTGTCTAGGCTTGGCTTCTTCGAAGCTGTATTTTCTGCATGCATGTTTTTGCGCCAGCTCAGAGATGGGTGTTAGAGTACATAATGCTGTCACACTGTTAAAGCTAAGCAGATGTCAGCCTGTATGGGAGATGGCCTGGTAGCCCCCTGTAAATAACTCTAAGCTTCCTGAAAGAAGAGAATGAAATGAAATAATCCTTCTTTGTTTCTATTGTTCTCTGCTTGTGGTCTAATGTAGGCTGCTCTGTATGGAGCTGGTGGCTGGGTTTTCCGCCATCACGCAAATGGAGGGAGGACAGGATGAAATGGTCTCCAAACTCTGTTTCTGTGATTTTAGCATGACACTATATGCAACTGAGGAAAAATAAATTTGCATCCTTTATAGTGTACAGAATCCTCTTTCCTACATGTATCTACAGAATATATTTGCATTTCTCTTGTGGAAGGCTTGGACTTGCTTTAAACCTAACAAAGTGAGTGATGCACAATTATAAAGTGCCCTAAGGGAAAGTAAACTGGCAAAGAAGAAGTACCCTCATGTCACATCCCAGCTGCAATTCTGACACCTGAAATTAATATGAGGCAAAGCAGGAACTCTAATGTAGGTGAGCAGTGAAATGTGAGGCCTGGGTGCTTTTTAGAGGAGTATAGAAGCAGTTACAAAAGAAAATGTGAAAATGTTAAAAGAATTCTGTTTGGTGCACCCCCGTTTACAAGAGAATTTACTTAGGCGTCTCAGAATGTGAGTCCAGAATAATGGTGCCTGTACTCTGTGCAAATCATGAGCCCTTCACCGCTTGGGTGTGATAACCGGTGGATAACAATTTAACATTTTTCATTTGTTACATTTTATTCCATGATTTGTTGAAGGAGCTCAGGGTGGTATACATGGTTCTCCCCGACAACAACTCTGTGTGAGGTAGGTTAGTCTGAAAGAGGAAGAGAGGGGGGATGTATCTGTGTGTGCATGCATGTGGCGTACACACACACAGATATCTAAATATAAAACTGGGTCAAGGTCACCCAGGGAGCTTAATGGCTGAGTAGAGATTTGAACCCACATTTTCTCAGTCCTAGTCCAATAGCCTACCCCAGGAGTGGGCAACGTCTGGGGGTGAGGGGGTTCATTGACCCCCAGAACTCTCCGTGGGCTACATTTGACCCCTGTCACAGCCAAAATTACCACCAAATTTGCCATGGTGGCAAAAAAGTGCTGGTTTTGTAAGAAAACATGCACAGGAAGCACATACTGTGTTTACAAGCAGAATTGCACTTGCGGGAGGCTTCCAAGAGCACAATTCTGCTTCCAAACTATACTCATGCTCCATGTCTTGTTTTCTTGCAAAATTGCTTCTTTTTTCCGCTGCTGCCATGGCAGCAAATCTAGCAGCAGCAGCAAGGTCAAAGGGGCCGGAAATATAGCCACAGTGGGTCACATGTTGCCCACTCCACTCTAACCACTACACTGGTATCTTTTCTCCCAATGCAAATGGGAGCTTCATAGGCAGGAATGTAGTGATGTTCGTTGGGACTGGAATGCTGATATAAAGGCTTTTAAAAAAACATATACACCCATGCCATGGTCCTGTTTTCAAGTCCTTCAGCTGCTGTTTAAACATATATGTGTGTGTGTATTTATACACACACACACACACACACACACACACATATTAAAGGCTTTATCGCATAGTTAACATAATGTGTAGTGTGGTCCTAATTCTGATGTACTTAAGTTTCCTAATATGAAAAAGAGTTTCATAATCCATGATACAGAATTTTTTGCACCTGTGAGGAGCCACCAAGGGAGGGGGGGAGGGAGGGGGTGGGGGAGGGATAGAGAAGTGAGCATGCCAGTGAGACAAGCTATCTGTTCTTGCAGTCTGAGATCCCACGATAGATCTTGGCTACTTGGTAAGGCACATATTTTTCAACCATTGAAACTGGTGGGATATTTTTGTACAGGGATGGACATATTACAAGGCAATTTGTGGAGCTTTAGGTTGTAGGGCACTCCAAAAGTACTCTAGATTTATGCCATAATGCACATGGTTTAGAAATGTGGCCTGACACATACAGCATACATCTGATGTTATTTACAGGACCAGGCTTTTGTACAATTGGACACCCTTTTGCTCACTTCACAGGGTACATGGCTAAAACTAGTTTCATTTTGTGTCCAGGTTTGTCCTCTACACTCCTGTGGCTCTCAGCATACTTTCACAAGCCCTCTGCATGATCATTTCTGACCTCTGGCAAGAGCAATCTGTCCCTCTGTACCTTCTCCAACTGGCAGCCTACTGAGGGGGGGGGAGGAGGGAAAGAGAGACAAAAGAGGGTGGCCCACCTATTTGGGGGTGAGGCTCCACCCACTGCTGGAATATGGTTCCTGACAGATTACCCAGCAGGGAATATGGCAGTGGAGGCTGGTGGCAGTGAATCCGCTCCAGATTTCAGTCAGAACTCTAAAGGAGCTAGGTGGTTCTGACTGCTTTTGACTGAAACCCGGAGCGGATTTACTGCCCCACTGACATCAGAGCCACCAGCCTCCACTGGAATATGCCCTTTAGTAGAAAAAAGATTGCCCACCCTTGCTTTAGTGGGTGGCTGCTAATTGTGATGGGGTGGCCAAGTACTACCTGCACCAGCACATAGTAGGGAAAGGGGGAGAGACAGAAACCTGTTTCTTGTTACTTTCAGCACCTAAGCACTAGTTGCCAAGCGCAGGTCAGCATGTGGCTTTTGGAACCCTTACACACAATGCATATCTTCTGCTTATAAATCTTATTGTCCTGGGATTTTCGAATCTGATGGATAACTGGAGAACTTGGAGGTTGATTAGACTTTTGTGTTTAGAATTCAAATTGCCAATGCCTATGTTCTCTTTTTTTCTTTCACCCTCACTCTAGGAAGAAAAAATGAAAAAGCTTGTAACAGCGTTCCCAAAACATGTGCCTTATTGGAACGTTTCCCGGAGGCTACTGGATGCAGAAGAGGGCAGGTACTAACTGATAGTTTTATACACGTGTGTATATACGTGCTCACACAGAGAATATATATATATATATATATATATATATATATATACACACACACACACACACATACACACACACACACACACACACACACACATATATGTACGTATCAGCTTTAGATTTACATCTCTAAAATAGAAATGATAATGACCTACAAAAGTATACGCTTGTCGTACAGGCTGTCAAAACAATGAATAATTGATTCTGCAAAAAGAAGGTGAGCAATTCAGTAGGTTTGGTTTGTACAGGAAAACGCTGATGTGAGCTCCGCCATTCCTGTTCGCCTCTGCAGGGAGTTTATAAATTGGGTCAGAATAGAAAGGTGAAGTCGCAATGTCAGTTTTTATACATAGTCCAGGGTTCTCAAAACCATGAATGTGCACTGTCTCTCTGAAAGGGTACACTGGGGTCACTATACATATGTTTCCATCAAGCCCTTGTACTTTCAATAACTAATGTGAGAGAGTGCACATAATTGTCTCCCTCACTATGGAGAGGCACAATTGATCCAAACAGCTGGAAGGGGCTGCAGAACCTTTGAATAATTAAAAGTGTGACTGAAAAGGAGAGCTTTTCAAATAGGGTTATGCTGAGACAGCCTAGCTGCAGAGAGAACACTGCCAAAAAACTGGTTTGATCTGGAGTTTTGGATTACTGGACTAAAATAATGGCATTTTGAATGAAAGTTTTTACAAATTGTTTCAAATTATTAACTTGGGGGCGGGGTCAGTCTGCTTTATCGCATAGATAGTAGCAAGCAACATTGATTATACTGTTCCTCAAAGTTAAGACAATTAATAGCAAAGTGCAGAGTGCAAGTCTTTACATCAAATTCAGATTTGTTCTAGTGTCTCCCTTGTAACATTGACCATAGTTAGCATTAATCACAGCACGTCATATTCTAGACATCATGATAAACCATGGCTGATCAAAAGCTTCCAAACTTCTCCTGGCCACGCAGGGCTTAGGGAGGAGTACCAAAACCCAAGGCTCACTGTGGCTTGTTCCTGCTTATGCACATTACACTAAACAATGGTTAATGTGTCATGCAAACATGGCCATCGGAAAAAAATACATATTCCTCATTTTACAGAGAAAACTTTAGTCCATTTATATCTATCTATCTATGAACTCTAGAGTAACTCTAGGAAATTCTGCTATAATTAAGTCTGTTATAATCTACACTGAAGTAGTTCCACTGCCCTTTCTATCAGTCAGCCTGTTCATGAGTAAATGACTTGGAAAGTACAGCCTGGAACCCTAACACAAGAAGATGTGGCAGTGCTGGATTGTTATTTTGGATTGGTGCAAGCATAGTCCTGCACTTCCTGGAGGTAACGGTAACTGAGTTCATTTAAAAAAAAGCTGTACCTCTCTTTGCAGATCAAATATTCTGTCATGCACCCGGGTACTCACGTCTGGCCTCACACAGGGCCTACTAACTGCAGGCTGAGGATGCATTTAGGCTTGGTGATTCCAAAAGAAGGCTGCAGGATTCGATGTGCTGAAGAAACCAGGTATCTTCCCCACCACCACCACCACCACCACCTACCTGTCCTCTATATAGTGGGTAGAGCCAAATACAATAAAAGCTGGTGCAGGAGCTAAGAGGCAACATTGCATAGCAAGCAGAGCCAGGACAGTGAGTTAGGGGAAGAACCAGGATATTTTTTATTTACAGGTGGAGTCTGGTTGAAACGGGAGGGCCCTGGCAAAACTGTTAGAATCTGGTTATCAGACAGGATACTGGCAAGTAAAATGTGGCTGGTTGACAAGCCCTGTCAGTAACTCGCTGAACTACCTCTTTTTGCTATTTTCTCTCCCTCCTTCCTTTTCAAAACCACCACATACAAAGCCTGCTTATAAGTAACATTTATTTATAAATACCATTCAACAAATAAACCTGTCAGAGGCTGTCATTCCAGAGACATTTCTAAACCATGTCATACAAAATATATCTCCTAGGTCCTTATATAATGCGTAATACAAAGCATAGCATGCAGCACCTTCCATGGGATTCTGCCCTCATATTCTGTTGATTTACAGCAGCCTTCTTCAACCTGGTGCCCTCCAGATGTTTTGGACTTCAACTCCATCACTGACCATTGGCTGGCTGAGGCTAATGGGACTTAATAGTCGAAAACATCTGGAGAGCACTGGTTTGGGGAAGGCTGATTTACAGGAACATCGGAGTCCATAACATCTGTATAAGCAATGGCATAGATTGGAAATGCAGTTATATAAGGCACTTCTCAGAGGAGTATAATGAAATTCAACAAAATATCATGTTATTCATGGTTTCTTTAGTGAAATGGTACCATTATGACAAATGAGTGCCTTGGGCAATTCCCATATCATTTTGAGTGCTCCTCTAAACTAGAATCTGATCTGATTCGTTTCTCAGTGCCTTCAAATTCAGCAGCTACCAAAGTTTTGAAGGAGAACTCATACAGTGAAGAGAAATTCCCACATTGTTTAACTCAACTGTGCTTGAAAGTTTGTTCCAAGAGACACATCTTTGGAAATCTTTTGGAATTTAATCCAATAAAAAGGGGGGCTTTAGGCTAGGGTAGTGGGATTTATATCACATATGGGCAGCCTGCAGGCCACATGCAATCTTTAGCCGCTCTCTTGTTTGGCGGGCCACTCCTGGAGTGCCCCACCTACTTTTCCTGACACCCAGCTGATCAGTCATCAGCTGGGCAGTGGGAAACAGGTCAGATAAAGCCTCCCCTGCACTAATCTGAATTAAGATCACTGGGGTGGGGTGAGGTTAAACCGATGAATAATAGCGGGGGGGGGGAGCAGTTTTGATTGGGAAAGCTGGGGAAGGGGATAGAGGCTTTAGCCTTGCACCCCCCCCCCCCAGCAATCCTAATCAGGACCTCTGTTTCTTCACTGCAGGAAAACAATATTCTTGATCAGGATAACCGGGGGGTGGGGGAGGCAGGGGAGATTACAGCCTATCCACCCCCCTGATCTTGATTACTGGGGTTGGGGTTAGAGGAAGTGTGTGTGTGTGTGTGTGTGTGTGTGTGTTCTGGGCCAGCCCCAGCCCTGAACTCACTGCCAGCCCCAGCCCTTGATGGCCCCAAAAGGGGCCCAGCCCTGGTTTAAATCAAGTTTCCCATTGATACAGCTTAATATATTTCCTAAATGGTGGTGAAAATTTGGCCACTTACACACTTACCTGGAAGTAAGTCCCACTGAGTAAGTCCTCGGTAGGGCTCACGTCTGAGTAGACATGCATAGGATTGCACTGTAAACCAGGCAACAACTAGAGTATTATTGACACTATTGCTTCATTCTTACAACCACACCTTTCCCATTCCACTTAACTATAATACTGGCAACTTTCACCTTCCTTAGCATTTCAGCAGGGATTGCTTTGTAACCTTGAAGGTTGTTCATTAATTTGTGTATGTAGAATGACCTGGGATCCCTGATGAGGCTCTCAGGCTTTATGAGTGATAGCCCCAATCTAAAGGTAAGCTTCCCCCCGCCCTTGTGATATTGTATCAGTGTCTCCTCAAAATTCAATATTTAGCTCATAAACAAGGTTTTCCTGAAAAACTGAATCTGATAGGCCCATGTATGCTCTTGTGGATTACTCAACACATCATCTGAATTTGCCCTCCCTACTTTTCAGTGATTCTGTTAGAGCTGATCTGAACATTTTCTTCGCTATTTGTTGACACATTCCTTTGTTTGGAACAGGCTAAGAAAGTTTGAAGAAAGTGCCCATCAAGTATCCTTCATTTGCTTCTGTAGTGTTTCTAGTTTAAGCTTTTAGAATTCTGACATTATTTTACCAATTCCTTACACTTTTGAGTCTGAAAACGTGTCTGGACGGCTAACAGTGCAATCCTATATGTGTCTGCTCAACAGTAGGTCCTAAAGAGTTCAATGGGACTTATTCTCAGATAAGTACATATAGGACAGCACCTTAAGGCTGTCTTAGGTATACAAGAAAAATATCCAAAAGCAAGCTGCAATATTGCTTTTCAGTCTTTCAACAGATGATAACAAAGGACATTGAGCTATTTTAATTTTTAGTATACAAATCAGTTGTTAACAGTTTGTTAAATTATTATTTTCTTATCATTACACCTAGTTTGATTTCATTGAATATTAACATCCTGTATTTTTCTTGTTTTGGTGTTTATTTGATATATATATGCAAAAGCCTGGTTGGCTATTGAGCAATAAACTGAACTGGACTTTTCCAGATCCTGCTAAGGCTATTTTAGAATTCTGCTCTTGTGACTGCTATTGTAGAAACACAGTTAGTGACTGGATTGGGAAGGGGGGGAAATTGCATGTGCCAATCAGATTCCTAACATGTCATAAAGAGACACTCTCTGGGGAATCAGCGAGTTACTGTGTAATATTTTGAGAGCAGGAATTTTTCAGCAATTACTAATGTGGTTACTGCTGCCTCTTCCAGAGTTTTTGGACACTTGCCAGCACATACTTTATTTAAATATTGTGCTACCCTTGTCAGTGTGGCAGCCATTCACTCTTATTGTCTTATCATTGACAAGGATACTTGTTCCCAACATTATGAAAGCTGTTTGAGCTGGGTTAGAGAATGTGGGGGAGCTATGTTGCTCAAAGCATCGTGTGCCCAACCCCTGGCTTCCTTTGTAGTCAACCTCCTTGTATTTCCAGTCAAACACTTTTAGAATCATAGAACAGTAGGGTTGGAAGGGGCCTATAAGACCACTGAGTCCAATCTAAGTCGAAGCATCCCTGACAGATGGCAGTCCAGCTTCATCTTGAAAGCCTTCAGTGTGGGAGAGCCCACCACTTCCCTAGGGAATTGGTTCCATTGTCGTATTGCTCTAACAGTCAGGAAGTTTCTCCTGATGTTCAGCCGGAATCTGGCTTCCTGTCACCTGAGCCCATTATTCTGTGTCCTGCACTCTGGGATGATTGAGAAGAGATCCTGACCTTTCTCTCTGTGACAACCTTTCAAATACTTGAAGAGCGCTATCTTATCTCCCCTCAGTCTTCTCTTCTCAATGCTAAACGTGCGCAGTTCTTTCAGTCTCTCCTCATAGGGCTTTGTTTCCAGTCCCCTGATCATTTTCGTTGCCCTCCTATAAACCCTCTCCAGCTTGTCTGTATCCTTCTTAAACTGTGGTGCCCAGAACTGGACACAGTACTCCAGATGAGGCCTAACCAGTTCTGAGTAGAGGGGAACTAGTACTTCCCGGGATTTGGAAGCTATGCTTCTATTAATGCAGCCCAAAATAGCATTTGCCTTTTTTGCAGCCACATCACATTGTTCGCTCATATTCAGCTTGTGTTCTACAACAATTCCAAGATCCTTCTCACTTGTAGTATTGTTGAGCCAAGTATCGCCCATCTTGTAACTGTGCATTCGGTTTCTTTTTCCTAGGTGCAGAACTTGGCATTTATTTAGAGTTAAAATTTAACTCTATTAAATTTCATTCTGCTGTTTTCTGCCCAGCCTATCAAGATCACTTTGATTCCCCCCCCACCCTTCCAGGGTATTAACTATCCCACCCAATTTTGTGTCATCTGCAAATTTGATCAGCATTCCCTGCACCTCATCCTCCAAGTCATTCATAAAAATGTTGAAGAGCACTGGGCCCAGGACTGAGCCCTGTAGTGCCCTGTACCCCGCTCATTACCTCTCCCCAGTTTGAGATGATCTCATTGAAATGCACTCTTTGAGTCCGACTCTGTAGGCAACTGTGGATCCACCGGATCGTTGTTTCATCTAGCTGACTTTGAGCTAGTTTGCTTGTCAGGATAGCATGGTGCACTTTGCCGAAAGCTTTGCTGAAGTCGAGGTATATTATGTCCACAGCATTTCCACAGTCCACAAGGGAGGTTACCTGATCAAAAAATGAGATCAGATTTGTCTGGCAGTATTTGTTCTTGACAAACCCATGTTGGCTTCAAGTAATCATTGCATTGTTTTCAAGGTGCTGACAGATGGATTGCTTTATCATCTGCTCCAGAATTTTCCCAGGGATTGATGTCAGACTGACTGGTCTGTAGTTCCCAGGTTCCTCCTTTTTGCCCTTTTTGAAGATAGGGACAACATTAGCCCTGCTCCAGTCATCTGGCACTACACCCGTCCTCCATGATTTCTCAAAGATAATTCACAGTTCTTCTGCCAGTTCCTTTATTACTCTAGGATGCAGTTCATCTGACCCTGGAGATTTGAACTCATTCAAAGGAATTAGGTGTTCCTTGACCATATGCCTATCGATCTCAAGCTGCAATCCTGTCCCTTCAGCCTGTACTTCGCCTTTGCCAGGGGGGTCATAGACCCTCTTTCAGGAGAAGACTGAACCGAAGTAGGAATTGAGCACTTCTGCCTTTGTCATCTGTTATCGTTTTGCCATCCTTATTTAATAGCTGAACAACCATTTCTTTCCTCTGCCTTTTACTCTGCACGTATCTGAAAAAAGCCTCTTTGTTGTTTTTAGCATCCCTCGCTAACCTCAGCTCTTTCTCAGCTTTAGCCTTCCTGACGCCATCCCTGCAATTCTGTGCTACCTGCCTGTACTCTTCCTTTGTGGCTTGGCCTTCTTTCCACTTCCTATGTGTGTCCTTTTTTGTTTTCAGGTCATCTCTAAGCTTTTTGTGAAGCCACATTGGCTTCTTCTGTTGTGTTCCGCCTTTTTTTCCTTTTGGAATTGTTTATAATTGTGCCCTGAGAATGTCGTTTTTTAAAAGCTCCCACCCATCTTGGACTCCTTTTCTCATTAGAGTCGCTTGCCATGGGACCTTACTGATCATTGTTCTGAGTTTATTAAAATTGGCTTTCCTAAAATCCAGGGTACACGTTTGGCTACACTTCTCTTTTGCTTCCTTTAGAACCAAGAACTCAAGTATAACATGGTCACTTTCCCCCAGAGTTCCCGTAACTGATACTTTATCTACTAAGTCATCTCTGTTGGTTAGGATCAAGTCAAGGATAGCCAATCCTCTAGTTCCTTCCTCCACTTTCTGTAGGAGGAAATTATCAGCAACACAAGTGAGGAATCTCTTGGAGGGGCCATGTTTTGCAGAATTAGTCTCCCAACAAATATCGGGGAAACTGAAGTCCTCCATTACTACTACATTAGTAGTAGTTCCTTCCTTGAAACACTTTTCAAAAATTTCATCCTCGTCTTCTCCTTGATTGGGTGGCTGGAAGTAGACTCCAACCACCATGTTCCTTTTATTCTTTGCTCCATTTATTTTAACCCAGATGCTCTTGATGGGGCTACCAAGCAAATCCTCCTGTATTTCTGTGCAGAGATATGCATTTTTAACATATAGTGCAACTCCACCTCCCTTTCTGTTCCTCCTGTTCTTTTTGAACAAGTTATATCCTTCAATTGCTGTATTCCAGTCATAGGAGTCATCCCACCAAGTGTCAGTTATACCTATCAAGTCATAATTTCCCTCCTGTATTAAGAATTCAAGTTTGTTCTGTTTGTTTCCCATACTCTGGGCATTAGTGTATAGACATCGAAGACCATGTGCTTTATAATCTGGCTTTCTTCCTACATATTTCTGAAGACTATTATTGGGCACTATTAGAGCTGTTCTCTCTGTTGTGGTGCATGAGCCTTCATCCATTGTTACCCCCAGCTTTACGTCTCCCTCCCCTGTAGGATTCACTTTAAAGCACTCCTGATGAAGTTCTTTATGCTGTGGCCAAACACCAGCCTTTGTGAGGTGCAACCCATCCCTATATTACATAATCTACAGACAGATGAGCATTGGGTCAGGCTACAGACATAATCCACATTCAACAACTAGCAGCAGACTTCACTAGCCGCCTTTGTGTCATACAGTCCTACAGAAGCTATAGGTGGCTATACCGGCATACAGCACTATGGAAGAAAGTTGTGTCAGAAGTGTCACAAGTTGCTGTAAGCACCTCTTCTCAAAGTGGGTCTTTCCAGGGGGTCTCCTCCCTGGCTGCAAGCCTCTTAGAATGCCTTGTGACTCTGCATTGCTCCTCCCTTCTCATCTGATGCCTAACCCTTGGGTCCCTTAATCCCAGGCCCTCTTCCTCGTTAGGATCCTGCATCTCCACTCATTCAAAGGGCTCTGGCTGGCCATCCTCCAGATAATTAGGCTGCAGCTGTGCATCCTCTTCTCTGTCACTGTTTATTCTCACAGATCTCCTGCAACCTGGGTGCCTCAAGAACACCCGTCCCTCTCTCAGTCTGACTCAGAATCGATTCCCATGTCTTCTTGGGGGGTGTCTGCAGAGATCCAGAGCCTAATCCCTATGCAGAGGCCTGCTAATCAGATGTGGAGTTTAGCTCTTCCTAGTCACTCTTATGAATTCAGATTTGGTGCTGAATGACAGTCAGTCCCTTTAGGCCAGGGGTATTGAGGCACAGGCCTGTAGGCCAAATCCTGCCCACCTTGGGTCTCAGTCCTCCAGGGTTCCCCACATGGCCACACCCCTTCACCACCAATCATTTCATGATTTCCCAGTGTTTCTGTGGGTTCCTTCTCCCCGCCCTCCATTCTAAAAGGTTGAAATCCCTCTCCTAAGGCTGATTTACCTGTAGTAGGAGCTTTAAGCTAAAATATGCAGGGGTGGGTGGGGGGTATTTTGGCTCCACCCCTTTTGCCTTTGGCCCCACCCACCACTGGAATATGTGCCCCGAGAGCTTTTCCCAAACTGAATTTGGCACTCAGGCTGGAAGAGGTTTGACACCCCTCCTTTTTAAACAAATGTGTTCAAATTAGAAATGGTACATAAATATTGCTAATAATAAACAGCTGTTTTGATCAATGGTCTGGTGGTGTCATCTCACCTCAGAACGAACAGGTGTTTATTATTGAATCTGAGCTGAAACCTTTGTGGCATAAAAGGAGCCAGTGCAGGTGCAACGTTGCCAATTGCTTAATCACGGTTAAATAGGGAGCTGGCTGCACCCTCCCCGTTTTCCTCTCCTTTCTGGAGCATGAATTTCTTCTGATAGGCCTGACCATGACAATGTTGGCAGTAAGATTAACCACAGTTAGGGCTATTCAGACTTACTGCTTTGGATCCCGAGTTCAACAGGAACCTGGGTAGCCCTCCTTGCATTGAAAGCAGCTGCTGTTTTAATGGTTGACTGCAGACTGAGCCTAGGCAATTCACACCGAGAGGGGTTGACAGGGACAAAAGCCCTGCAGCCTGCTCCTGATTGTTTAAGTAATTGGCAGTGTTGCACTGGCCCCCAAAACGAGTGAGCAATAATCTCTCTACGTCAGGTGCCTCAATATAGCTCTGTGTGTGCTAAAGAGGGCTGCTGCTGGGGAGAAGAAAACGTAGGAAAACGTAGGACAGTCAGTCTGAGATTTTCCATAAACCACTAAATTCAATGTGATGCATTGCTGCAAATCTCCTTGTTTTCTTGTAGTTTTGCCATTTTAAAAAAAATCTAAAGTGCTTTGAATGTGATATAAAGGCTATATAAATAACACGACAATGACAATTTTGGAAAAATTCCAGGGGGTAACTGTTGCAGCAAAAATCATAAGAGAGTCTTATGGCACCTTAAAGACAATTAGTCTGTTGCAGCAAAAATCATAAGAGAGTCTTATGGCACCTTAAAGACAAACAGATTTATTATGGCATGAGCATTTGTGGACACTATCCAGCCCATCAGATGCATGCATTTACAGAGATTAGCAGAGTGGTGGCTATCCTCAGAGGTGACAGTAGACTGCTCTGGAATAGGACATCTCTCCCTCCTCCTCCCTAAGGAATGTGATGTAGCCAGACCTGTCCAGACATGTCTTTTGAGAGTTTGCTGAATGGGAGATGTGACACATCCTTTTGTCCTGCTACTAGGCTAAGGGAGGCACCTAGATTAGGCTGTTGTTTTAAGCAGTCTGTGCTGAAAAGGAGTCTGAAAAGAGGCACGGGTCTGACTTGCTTTCTGTAGCAAATCCTACAGTGCTATGAGGTCCCATAGAAATCTGAAGGGGAACAGGAATCTGTCGGAGTGCTCCCGCTGTGAAACTGCATCCTATGCTCAGCCTGTATGTATATGTGAATAAATCTTATTATCACAGAAATGCCTTCAGTCTCCAGTGATCTACTTCCAATGAAACCACACCCTGGGGAGGTGCTGGAACCCTGGAAACTTCTTACCTCTCAGATGTGGCAGTGTGTGTGAATGTTGAATAGAGATATACAAATAAATACAGCAGTTTGTCAATCTTATTGCTAAGAACTCTTAAGTACTACAATAGGAAATGGCTAAAACTTTGTTGGTTCTATTTGATAAACTAAGACTGTTTCCATGACCAAGCTTTATCTTGTTATCTGTGGAAACAGCTGATGATATATGTAAGGAGAGTTTCCTTGATAATACACATGGATCCACAGCCAACTAATCATAGAATAGTAGGGTTGGATGGGGCCTACAAGGCCATCGAGTCCAACCCCCTGCTCAATGCAGGAATCCAAGTAAGAGCATCCCTGGCAGAGGGCTGTCCAGCCTCGTCTTGAATGCCTCCACTGTGGGAGAGCCCACTATCTCTCTAGGTCATTGGTTCCATTGTCGTATTGCTCTAACAGGAAGTTTTTCCTGATGTTCAGCTGGAATCTGGCTTCCTGTAACTTTGTTACAAAAATTGTGTTCTTTCCATGGTAGACTTTCCAATTTGTTTACCAAGAACGAGAGGAGGCAGAGATCTGGTCCAACATGATTTTATTCTGCAGAATAAGGCAACCTTTGGGGCTAACGCACCAACAAAGATCACAATCAAGTAATGTGATCTAGAGGCTTATATACACAAGTCTCTGGGGGCTGTCTTACGCCTGCTCTCTACCACCTTTTTTGTCTAGATGAAAGGGAGACAACATCTTTTACATACTCAGGCATGCATAGAGAGAGACAGCAGAGAGATAGTTGTGTACTATGTAAACACATTCTTGGCATTCCTGATTCTCTGATAAGGCACTGTGTCTTTGTTTAGCATGGCAATCTCACACAGAGGTAGAATAGACATAGCCTAGCTTATAAAATCATGGGATAACAGACATATTACAACTGAAATTTCTATAACACTCCCCCCTCAAAAGGCTTTTCTTAAATCTCTTACTTTTCTTTGGTCCAGCAATGGACTACACACTTAAAGGCGCAAACCATCATCAATAGTATCATAACAAACAGAACTGCGCCAATTACAAGTTGTTTCAATCATGCAAAATCAGGGAGCCAGGAAGTCAACCATAACTAAGGATCACTTCCTGGTTGAGATTTTTAATTTTAGATTGCATGGCCTTTATTATTATAGCTGTGGCATTGACGGTTTTCCCTAAACGACAAGTGAGGCTTAGGATGCTTTTTCTATTTTCTTGTGCAATAATTCCTGGGTATGAACCCAGGGTAAGCAATCCTGTAACTAGCCTGCCCCCTACCCTGTTTGGTTCTGAATCTGACAATTGTTTTCCAATAATTACAGTGTCATCACAGTTCTTACCCATTTGTCCTACAAATTGCCCCATCCTTCTAACCTCTCTCTTCCTTTTCTCAGATTGAGGTTTTATCACTTGTACTGGGATGGTGAGATACCCAACCCCTACACATTAGTAATTTTCAGGGTGGTAATTGGTAGCCCATCCATCGAAGAAAAACCACAGGTTGGGATCTCTCATCTGCCAACCTGAGCATATGCTACCTATCCCAGGATAATTGGAAGAGAACACAGGGTATTCGGGGTAAAGACTGCCAAAATCAGTGTCACCGAGATTAATGGAAGAAGAATAGGAGGAATTAAAACTTCCCCAAAGCTAAAACCGATCTGTGCACTGCGAATAATTTCTAAAGAGGTTTAGCCTTGTTATAATTAAGGGCTTTATTATTCTAGACACCAGAATGTTGAAAACAAAAACACATTCCCCTGGTGCAAGTCTGAAATTTGAACTTTTGAAACTCAGTCTTGCTCAATTCATCAGGGACTCTTGAAAAGAGAGTGCCCTCTTTTTGTAGAGCTCTAACTATTACTTGCGGTTTTCTAGTCGACAGGCAACAAAGTGAAGTCTCTGACAGTTGATGGGTGCTCGTAGTAAAGAATAGAATCCTCCCCATTTTGCCTAAACATATGCTCAGCATGTCTCTTAAACTAGTTTTCTTTTACCTGAGTGGGAAGTGTTAAAACAACTAGACTTAAGAAGGAAAGAATAATATGCATGTTTAAGCATCAGGAGATTGCTCTCTCCTGAACAAATACTTTAGTCCCTCTGGTGGTTTGCTACTCCAGCGGTGGCCTTCAGGTGGGTCAGCTTCCAGTGTGACCCTCTCTGGTGCAGGTGATGCCTTTACGCGGGTGTGATGGATCCACTTCTTTCCCCCAGCGACCTTTACAGCCGTGTGAGTGGTGAGTAGAACTTGAAACAGACCCTTCCACTTCTCAGTAAGTGGTTCATCTTTCTAGGACCGGATCAGCACCCAATCACCAGGACTGAAATTATGCACTGGAGCATCCAAAGGCAAGGATGCGAACCTGTGAAGACAAGACAAAACAGACTGCAAGGCAGTAACATATTCTTGGATCTCTAAAGCTCTTACTTTGAAATTCACATTTAAGCTATCAGCCATAGGTAATATCTGAGGTGGGCACCCATATAACATTTCAAAGGGTGTCAATTTAATACTTCCCCTGAGGGTGCACCGTATTCGAGTCAAGGCGATTGGCAAGGCCTGTGGCCATTTCAACTTAGTCTCTGAACAAATTTTAGTAAGCATTGACTATAGGGTGCGATTCATCCTCTCAACTTGACTTGAAGATTGAGGTTTCCAAGCGGGTGTAGCTTCCAGTTCATTTGTAATGCCTGGGCCTCTGCTTGTGTCACTTGTCCAACAAAATGGGGCCTCTGATTGGATTTAATCTCTTCAGGTAACAGGAACTTAGGAACTACTTTTTTAACAAGATCTTGGCTACTGTCTGTGCGAGTTGGGTATGCCTCAACCCATCTGGTCAATTGGTTTACTATTACTAGCAGGTACCGATAGCCATGAATCTGGGGTAAGTCTGAAAAGTCAATTTGAAGTCTCTGAAAAGGATAGTAAGCCCATGGGCGACTTCTTATTTGAGCTGGGGGCTTAAACATCTTTGGATTGTTTTCGAGGCACAAAGGGAAATTAGCCACTGCTCTCTGGATTTTAACATATAATCTTGGGACTACAATGTGTCTCACGAGTAGATCTTCTATCGCAGTTCTTCTTAAATGCGTAGTCTGGTGCAAGTCTCTTACTATAAAACTCAAAAGAGGCTTGGGTATGAACTTTGCCTCTTGGGACTACCCACCATCTATCTTCAGTTTGCTTTGCCTTATATTCAAGGACTTCTTCATTTTCAGCCAGGGAGTACATTGGCTCTAAGTCTGTGCTCAGATATAGTATCAAGACTTGCTTCAGTTTAAGAAAAGCCTTTTTATTTCAATTGTCCACTCGTAGTGGGTAATATTTTTGTCAAAGCTTCATACAGGGGCTTCACCTTCTTTCTATAATCAAGTCAATTAAAGGTTTCAGTCTCTTTTTAACTTTTATTGTAACTAAAGGGTTCTTCAGAGCCAAGCAGCCCTTCAGGGTGGAGGTTTCGGCTTTAACTTTAACCAGCTTTAACTCTTTACTTGCCTTTTCTGCAAATTAGGCTGTTTGCTATTGTCTTAACAGAAACTCACTTTTTAAACCTTCTTGCCTTACATTAATCTCAACAACACACATTTGGGATAAGCTCCCTTTTCTTTTTAGTCATATTTTCTTATCTTAAAGAACTTTTACATCGTTGTGGCTACTTCACTTCTAAGTGATGGGCTCTAGGCATCAGCTGCTTCTAATTCACCCTGGAGGCAATTCATTTTGGGGGCAACTACTGCCATGCTTTTTCCCCACAAATGTTCTTTCTCTGAGTTCTGAAATTCTTCTTCAAGCCTTTATTTAATCAGGGACTCGTCTTGTGACTGCCACTGCAATCAAAGCTACGTCTAGCCTTTTATCTGCTTCCTTTTTTTTCCTGCCTTTTCTGCTTCACACCATTGAAATCTAACACCATGGCTGAAAAACATTTTTTTGCATCGTAGGGCATGGTGGAGCAGATCTAGCAATCATACTGTTCCTCCGGCTGCATAGTCAGGGCCCATTAAGATCAGGGGAAGGGCATTTTCATATATGCAAAAAGTTTTAAGCCACCATTTTTGCATCGGCAACTCCACACTTCATGAATTTTGACAGAGTGTCAGGCTTGCCTCTGAGCATATTGTGTGTCCAAACAGTTCAGATTTTGAGAAAGAGCTGGAACACGTGGGGCAGAAACTTTCTCAGGCTTTAGAAGCACATCTGGGCTTAGAGGTGCCATGGGAGAAGGGGGGGAATTTTCCTCTCTCACCTCTTAAGAGAATTTACTGCCCCCTTTTTTCTAAATGGAAACTAACTTTCGTAGTTTCTCTTTGAACTTTTTGAAGGCTGTTTCCTTTGTAGTCTGTGAATATCTAGCAATTTGCATCTGTATACTTCATTAGGGTAAATTAAATCAAAGCCTTGGAAATGCAGCTTTTTATCTGAATGTTGAAGTTACCCATCAAACTGTACACTGAGCTGATCACAAACAAACACACAATCTACAACAACCGGAGTTTAAGGTTATGACAAGCCTCACAGTACTGTTCATGGCAAATCTCTAACAGTCTAAAGTTTCAGTCCATGTGCAGAGTGCCTCTCAAAAGTCTAAACAATAATGGATCCAAACAAAGAAGGCTTTGGGCAATAAAAAAGGGATGTTTTTAGCAAAGGCTCTGTCTCTTCATTAGTTCAAAAGGGGAAGGTGTAACTTTACATCTCCTCTAGATTCCTCAACAGATAAGAACAGAGCAGTACTGCTCAGCTTTCCAGCTGTGGTGCTTTAACTTGGGCAATTCTTTTGCAAATCTTACTGTTTCTATTAGGTCCTCACAGACATCTGCTAGCGGGGCCAGGCAACCCGCTCTTAGCTCTGCTCTCAGTAGACTGGCAGAGATAAGCTCACACAGACCCAGACATTTTAAGAGCTTGCTCTGTCTTTGTTTTTTAATTTTGCCACAGTCTTTAAGACTTCAATCAAATCTCTTTCTTCAGAGTTTACAACTTTCTCAGCTGTTCTTGCTTCCTCTAACAAACTTGAACACAGTGGAGGATTTTTCAACATAGAAGGAGCGAGACGCAGGGATGTAACAGATGGGTTCTCCGCGGAGGAAGAGCTTCCCTCCCTCTTCCAGCAACCTCTCCTCCCAACCTAACAGGCCGAATAGGGCAGGGAAAACCCAGGGAGCCTTGGGCAGGATCTCTTAATCTCCAAGCTCCTTCCGTGGGGCTTGAGTCAGGGAGAACAGGGGCTTTGGGCTTCATCTCGGAGCATACCATCATGACTACAATACTGACCTTCATATTTTCTTATCCAAGTAGGATTTTTTCCCCAACATTTAAGCATCAATATAAGGAAACTGATCCCAATGCTTATCAACAGTCACTTTATTCTAAACCTTGGACACAACATTCTTTTCTCAGCTTCCCCTAGTCAGCCATCTGACAATAAACATTACTAATTCTGTGTTACAAAATTTTATGAGCTCTTCTTTTGTCATTTCAACACCATAATCCAGCTTGAACAGCTTAAAATTCCTAAGCATGCATCCCAATGGGTCTCGGCTGTTCTGTTCCATGGACCGTCCCAATCCCCCCCCCCCCGCCAGCCCTATATTATTTTTTTTTCTCATTCAATTGCTGCTTAAGCAAGGCCCAATTGGACAAGATTCGGAGAGTTTCACTCCCCAAACGGCTCAGACAGTGCGGATTTGACTTACCTCGTGGTGTAGCCTTAATAACGACCCCTCAGATAGCGTCCTGTCCTCCAAAAGACCGCCACTCGCCTCGTCTCTTTAGGAGTCCTTTGCTAGCCGGGTTGCCAGGCAACAGCTGCCTCAAACCTCACGGTGAACCAAACAAGGTCCAGGGCGCCCTCCGCTTGGGTTGATCCAGTGTTTGCCCAGCGCCCAGGTCACACAGGGAGTCCCATCTGGGTGCCAGAAATTGTTACAAAAATTGTGTTCTTTCCCTGGTAGACTTTCCAATTTGTTTACCAAGAACGAGAGGAGGCAGAGATCTGGTCCAACATGATTTTATTCTGCAGAATAAGGCAACCTTTGGGGCTAACACACCAACAAAGATCACAATCAAGTAATGTGATCTAGAGGCTTATATACACAAGTCTCTGGGGGCTGTCTTACACCTGCTCTCTACCACCTTTTTTGTCTAGCTGAAAGGGAGACAGGAAACAGACAACATCTTTTACATACTCAGGCATGCATAGAGAGAGACAGCAGAGAGATAGTTGTGTACTATGTAAACACATTCTTGGCATTCCTGACTCTCTGATAAGGCACTGTGTCTTTGTTTAGCATGGCAATCTCACACAGAGGTAGAATAGACATAGCCTAGCTTATAAAATCATGGGATAACAGACATATCCCAACTGAAATTTCTATAACAAGTTGAGCCCATTATTCCATGTCATCCATTCTGGGATGGTCGAGAAGAGATGCTGGCCTTCCTCTCTGTGACAACCTTTCAAGGTTGATCCACTGTTAGTCTCTTTCTAATGATGAGATTGTCACATTATGATGCTTTTCGTTCACAGTATAATATGGTGCAAAAATTATTTATTTCCACTTCAGTGGTAGGCTGAGCAATTGATCTAGGATGGCAATTAATAGCCTTGGCAACACTGTGCTCTTTTGCTTTGTTGTGTGTATATAATGATCTCTTGCATTGCTATGCAAATGACAGAAGCCTGTTTAAATTTCAAATAGCAGCACTTCATCAGGTTCCTTTGAGGTATTATTATTTTCAAGAATCTGAACCATTGCTGGCAGTATTTTCAAAACATTTAAAAGAGGTCATCGGGCCCCACTTTCTTACACTAGCCTGATTTCTGATTACCACCAAAAGAATCGTATAGATGTGAATTTTTCATTCCTATTTGAGGGCCCATATGGTACCACCCATATATTCATTTCTTTTTAAGACTGTCTCCAATAACCATAGTTCTCTGGGTTAGAAACAAAAAAGAAAGGTAAAACAACACAGAATAAAACCAGAGAAAAACAGGGGTGCCACCACTGAAAAGCCCCCCTCTCTTGTAGCCACCCACCTTGCCTCAATCGGTGAGGGCACCCAGAGGAGAACATCGGAAAATGTGGCCTTAGGATCCAGAAATGGGAGGAGATATTCCATCAGGTAACCTGGACCCATGATGTTTAGGGTTTTAAAGGTTAAAACAAGCACTTTTAATTTGGTCCACATGTCCATTTACAGGACTGCTAGTCAACCATGCTGGTGACCTCTTAGACTCAGTGCTACCTTTCCTAACCTGTGGTATACGTTCTAGCTTAGTTTCTATTATTGTGGTTTTGAGTAACCTCTAAGCATTTTGAAGCATTTAACCCTCTAGACTCCCACTTTCAACTTCATTTTTACCAGTTCCCTCATTTAGAGAAGTTTCTTCTTTTGAAGTCTCAGCATGACTGTGATGGACTTCCTTGGCAATTTTCCACTTATATATTAAATCTGATAGCGCTGTGGTCACTGTTGCCAATTGGTTCAACAAGATTTACATCTCATACTAGGTCCTGGGTGACACCACTTAGGATTAAATCCAGGATCGCCTCTCCTCTGGTCAGTTCTATGACCAAGTGGTCTAGGGCACAGTTGTTTAGGGCATCGATAAATTTTAACTTCTTTGTTGTGAATGGAACATGCATTTATCCAGTCAATGTGGGGGTAATTGAATTCACCCATTATTACAACACTTCCTCATTTGGAGGCCTCCCTGATTTCATTTTCCATCTCAAGATAACCCTGAATATTCTGGCCTGGGGGACAATAGCATGTTCCTAGTGCTAAATTAGTTTTGGAGCCCAGTATTGTCACCTACAGCACTTCTGTGGAGAAATCTGCCTCTCTTAGGTTTTCTAGTCTACCTGACACAATGCCCTCTTTGAGGTATAAAGCAATACTTCCTCCAGTATGCCCTTCCCTGTCCTTCCTATAGAGTTTATATCCAGAGATGACTGTATCCTACCGGTTCTCTCCTTTCCACCAGGTTTCTGTTATGTCCACTATATCTAGGTTTTCCTTTAAAACCAGGCACTCAAACTCTCCTATTTTGGCTTGGAGGCTTCTAGCATTGGGCTAGAAATGCCTCTACATGGTGTCCCTCCCCAGATGTCTCCAGCATGTGCATCTTCTGCTATGGCACTTGGGCCACTTTGACTGGCTATCATGTTTCACCATATGCTCATGGCCTATTTCCTCCATGTCTCCATTTGGGCAATCAGAAACATTTTCGTCCCCTGGTTTAAACCCAAATCAGATGTTTCCCAGCACCTGTTAGCTTTCTCCCAGGATTCAGTTTAAAAAGTACTCTGCCACCTTTTTCATTTTAAGTGTCAGCAGTGTGGTTCCATTCTGGTTCAAGTAGAGCCCATCCCTCTTGTACAGGTCTGGCTTGTCCCAAAATGTTCCCCAGTGCCTAACAAATCTGAACCATTCTTCTCTACACCACCATATCATCCATGCATTGGGACTCTCCAGCTGGGCCTGTGTGTGAAACAGGTAGGATTTCAGAGAAAGCCACCTTGGTGGTCCTGGATTTCAGCCTCCTACTTAGCAACCTAAATTTGGCTTCCAGGACAACTACCTTTTCCCACATCATTGGTACCAACATGGACCACAACCACTGACTGCCCCACCACTATCTACAAAGCTATCTAGACTGCACATGATATCCGCAGCTTTCTTAACAGGCATGCACTTTACCATGTGGTCTACATACCCCTCACAAGCCATATTTGTTCATCTTCTGAGGAATTAGTCCCTTCTATGGGATCATTTCATTCTTCCTCAGAATAACACCCTTCTTCCATAAGACTCCCATCCCTTTGAAAGCAGAGGAACTGTCACCCAGGGACTGGGACACTGCTATTAGGTTCCCAAAGGTCTCATCCATGAACCTCACTGCCTCTCTTAGCTTCTCCAGGTCAGCAACATTGGCTTCAAGGAAATGTATTTGTTTCCTGAGAGCCAGGAGCTCATTATGCTGAGCACACACCCACAATGTCTGTCCAGCTGGCACTCATACATGTAGCACTTAATGCAATACACTAGATAGCCACACACCTCTGGTGGCTTTCTACTTTCATAACTGTTTTTTAATTGTAGGTATTAGAATGTTTACCTGGGAAACTCAGGTTATTTACTAGGAGAAGGCGAGCAATGTATTTATAGTTACTTACTAGGAGAAGGCAAGGAAGAGTCAACTGCCCTGGCCTCCTCACCCTGTTGCTTAACATGCTTGTGTCCTGATGCTCTGTCACTGGAGGCTCTTCACATTTGGAGAGCTGGGCTCCCTCGCAAGCCTACCTCCTTATATAGCTCTAGCTATCTTGCCCCAGCTGCTGCAGCAGCCAACCTGATTAGAGGGCCTCATTTAAAAAGCAACAGAGGTTGTGGCTGAACTACTGGCCTGCCCTCGCTTCCAGTGAGTGGAAATTTAGGTCAATTGAGTCCCCTAGGAGTGGAGATTTTCTGTTCAGGGGAGCAGACAATAGTAAATGGGTTGCTGGAGGGGACAATAGGCAGGTGATTTAGGAAGGGATGTGGTTTAGGCTCCCCTGCAAGGGGCTGAGGGGGATGACAAGGGGTAGGTAATTAAAGAAGTCCCCTTTTGTGTGTTTTTTAAACTTAATGAATAGAAAAGCTGATCTCTCAAACTTGGGATGAGTCTGTTTCTGAACTTTAGTTTATGAGCTGCTCTAGAAGTCCTAAAACCTGAGCCTAAACTGAAGCTTTACTAGTGTAGAGTTACATTCCTTCCTCTAATTGCTTCCTTCCATGTTTATTGTTCTCTCCTAAATTTCCTTCTGTTGTTTAAATCTTTATAGTAATGAGATGTATGGGTCTGTTTGCAGTATTTAAAGCTTAATCTTGTTCTCATCAGAGATTGATTGCAAAGATACTATACTATTATTTCCCATGTTTGTAGAATTAGGGCAAAATCAAGACCAGGTAAGTGATGGATGCACTTGCTTATTGTCCTGTGCTTCAGTAAGGTAATCCCTGAATTAGGAGTTGAGGGTAGAGATGGAGGAGTATGAATTTTACTTTCAAAGTAGTTGCCAATCACACAGTGACTTTGAAAGGATGAGAAGACAATCAGGTTTCACCTCTACAGGACCATGCAAAAAGTGGTTACAACCATAATGAGACCTAGGAAGATAGTATTACACAATCCTTTTATCAAATGAAAAATCAGTATTAATTTTGGAAGTCTCTGTTTAATCAGACTAATTTCATTTATACCTCTGTCATCCATGCATTCTTATCAAAGGGATTCTTAGGGCTGGGCCAGGCTGTATTACAGCTCCTGAAGCATGGCTGAACCAAACAGCTTTTGCCTAATTCCTCAGCTCTCCCTGGGATCTGCTGGTTTGGCTGAACTAACTGCAGCACTGCTCTGTTATAGTTGGGTTTGGTCATCATCTGCTCCCACCTAGATGGACTTTTCCAGGACAGTACAATAGTACCAGAAACATGATGCATCTAGGACGTCCTTGAGAGAGTAGCGATGCCCATCATAGGGAAATCTGGCCCTTTTTTGGCAAATGCAAGCTTGGCAAATGCAAGCCAAGCTGGGGCCTTTTTCTCCAAATCTGGGAATTTTCGCAGGGGGCTTCCCCTTAAATTGCCATTTACACAAATTGCGGCCATAATTTGCGCAACTTGCAGCCGTAATATGCTTAATATGCACAAACTGCAGGTGCGTAGTATGCCCCAAATTCGCACAAATTGGGGGGGGGGATGAAAATCCATGAGCTGGCCCGACTCAATACAGATCAAGTTGGGCCAGCTCTCAGGTAAGTAAGCTGGAGACCGGGGGGAGGGGGAGAGCAGCTGCCGAAAGCTTGGCGAACTTCACCCCCCAGACAGATTCCTCTGACTTCCCTATGAGAGAGATGTAACAATGAACTCTTGAGATTTGCATGAGTGAATTGGAAGCAAAGTTGAAGTACAAGCTGTATTCCCTGTTGATATAGTGCTGTAGGAAGATCTGAGGACAATTCCCAAGATTAGGATGCCTAGAAAACACTTGCTGTGGGTGTAGTGTATGATTAATATATGTGCCATATCTAGCTATATATACCAGGCTGCCACAAATAGGGGATGTTTAAAAATAAGGGGAGAATAAGACTTGTGCCCTCTAAAGGGCACAAGTCATAGCTCTGATTTTTCCGAAGGGATAAGACCTCTCAGCAGCAAGATGCAAGAATTCTAGTAGTGAACTGAGAGTCTTTGAATGAAAGTCAAACAATGACCTGGTTTATACGTAATGCCAATTCATGGGTTGTTTAATCCATGGATCAGTGAGGCTGCACCAGAGTGCTCGCCACTTCCGCTTTATATCAGCTTTCATAAACAATCCAGGAATGCTATCCCATGTCTGGCCTGTTTGATACAAAGTCTGAACCTGGAACTCTGGGTTGTTGAGGGACAACAAGCTAGAATTTTAACCCAGCAGCAATCCATGTGTTAAAACTCTGGGTTGTTTGTCCCTCAACAACCCAGAATTCTAGGTTTGGACATTGCATCCAACAACCTAAGAACAAGACACTTCTGGACTGTGTGAGAAACTGGCTGCGAAGTGGCAAGCAGGCAGGAGGCAGCTCACTCTCTCCCTCACAGCCCCAACAATCCATGGTTTAAACAACCCATGTTGTTACATGTGAACCAGGCCAATATCTATCTGTACAAAAATACCATTAGTCTTAGAAGGCTGAATTAAGCAGGAAAGGACAATGCCACCTAATCATTCATCTTGATTTAAAGGTCTGTAGTTCATGGCCTTAAACAGTTTGCAGATTCAGTTTAATAATGAAATCTAGAAGTGAATAAAGCTGATGCCAAAAGATAGCCAAAACTACACTTTTCCTTAATCTTTTTAAAAAAGAGTACTCCACAAAAAGTGAAAACATTCAAAAGAGTGAGTTGTTTGGAGTGGTACATGTTGGCTGTTTGCTGAAGGGAAAGATGGACACGAAATACCACAACCCCAAACCTAGCAAAAAGTGAAGAGCATTCACCAGCTGGGAAAACACCACACAACCTATATAATTCATGTCCTCACCATGAAAAAAGGATGGTATAGAATGCTCCCTGTATATAGATGAGGAATTAACAGTGAAATTTAAAAACAAATATGAACCAGAACTTCAGGATGGTAAACAATATTGGATGGAAGATAGATGGTACCTTGCTTCAGGAGGTTTAGCATTCCCAAGAGGTGATAAATCTGATTGGTGAATGTGAAGGAGCATTGGAACCAGTTCCAACTCCCCTGTAAGCTAGGACAGGCTAATTCTGGCTTCAAATTCCCAAAAAACACCCAGTAGCCACCCTCTCAGGCCAAGAGGCACTGAAATTAGCACTGAGGTTACCCAGAAGGAATTGCACCAACCTTAAGTCAGATACATGTTTATTTAGGGAAGAGGGGTAGAGGAAAAGGGAAGAGTGGAGGCGGTAGATTGTACAGATGGGTACAAAGCTAAGATCTTCAAAAGAAAGAACCTTTATACATAGAGAGCCTTTTAACCACACACTCAAACAAAATAACAAAAGCTGGCTAACCTATCCTTGTACATACCGAAGTGAGGGCCTCCTGGGATAGAGTCCAGCCATTGAGCCAGGTCCGAAGACCACCATAATGAGGGGAGACAACCACACCTCTGCCCCAGCTCCTTTTAAGGCTCAGCCCTGGCAACCTAAGGCCAATTTCCCTCAACCAATCACCATCCCAGTTCTTGGCCCCACCACCCTCACCCCAGAAGGAGGCAGGATCTTCCCACCAAACCCAGCTGTTACCTCTTTCCCAGTTAACGAGGACTTGAGCCTGGCCTTGAGCGGCAGGACCGAGGAGCTTCCTAGGTAACACACTCACAGGTGGTTGCATCATACGTGAGAGCAAGGCCTGGCTTCACGGTGGAAAAGCAGACTGGCGTTCTTGACAGTAAACTTCACAACAGCAGCTTTTTTGGAATGCTTTGATTTGCTGCTGATTGTGAATGTGAAATCCATAACTATTTGACTAAGATCAAAGAGAAGCCGAGAATGGTAGGATGATGCAAGGACTGCTACCTTATCTTACTAGGAACACCGGAAGAAATCTATTATTTGGAAAACATAATTATCTGGTAATTATTTGATAAACGTAATTATTGGGAAGCAGAAGACTGGATTGTCAGTCATTCCAGCAAAGGAGATCGTTACCTTGTCATGGTGCTGGAGCTTGAGCACCTCATTGATGCCATGAGCTAAACCGTGAAGGGGCACCCAAGACGGGAAGGTCATGGCAGGGAGGTCAGACTAAATATGATCCCTGGGGAAGGTAATGGCAACCCACCCCAGTATTCTTGCCGTGAAAACTAAATGGATCAGTACAACCAAAAATATGTTGGTATACCATCAGAAGATGGAACTCCCAGGTCGGAAGATGGTCAAAATGCTACTGGGGAGGAACAGAGGATAAGTTCAACTATCCCCAGCTGTGATGACACAGCTAGCTCAAAGCCGAAAGGACGGCTAGCGGCTGATGGTGCTGGTGGTGAACGACGAATACAATGTTCTAAAGATCAACACACCATAGGAACCTGGAATGTAAGATCTATGAGCCAGGGCAAATTGGATGTGGTTATTGGGGAGATATCAAGATTAAATATAGACATTTGGGGTGTCAGTGAACTGAAATGGACTGGAATGGGCCACTTCACATCAGATGACCACCAGATCTACTACTGTGGACAAGAGGACAACAGAAGAAATGGAGTAGCCTTCATAATTAATAATAAAGTGGCTAAAGCAGTGCTTGGATACAATCCAAAAAATGACAGAATGATCTCAATTCGAATTCAGGGTAAGCCATTTAACATCACAGTGATCCAAATATATGCCCCAACCACAGATGCTGAAGAAGCAGAAGTAGATCAGTTCTATGAGGATCTGCAGTACCTACTGGATAATACGCCAAAAAGAGATGTTATTTTCATTACAGGAGACTGGAATGGGTAGTCAAACGACACCTGGAATTACAGGCAAGCATGGTCTGGGAGAACAAAATGAAGCGGGACATAGGCTGATAGAATTTTGCCAAGACAACTCACTGTGCATAACACTCTCTTCCAACACCCTAAAAGATGACTTTATACATGGACTTCACCAGATGGTCGACACCGAAATCAGATTGACTACATCCTTTGTAGCCAAAGGTGGCGGACATCTATGCAGATGGTAAAAACAAGACCTGGAGCTGATTGTAGTTCAGATCACGAACTTCTTATTGCACAATTTAGAATCAGACTAAAGAGAATAGGGAAGACCCATAGATCAGTTAGATATGAGCTCACTAATATTCCTCATGAATATGCAGTGGAGGTAAAGAATAGATTTAAGGGACTAGATTTAGTAGATAGGGTCCTGGAAGAACTATGGACAGAAGTTTGCAACATTGTTCAGGAGGCGGCAACAAAAAATGGCCCAAAGAAAAAGAAAACCAAGAAGGCAAGATGGCTGTCTGCTGAGACACTGAAAGTAGCCCAAGAAAGAAGGAAAGCAAAAGGCAACAGTGATAGGGGGAGATATGCCCAATTAAATGCAAAATTCCAGAGGTTAGCCAGAAGAGATCAGGAATTATTTTTAAACAAGCAATGCACGGAAGCGGAAGAAGATAACAGAATAGGAAGGACAAGAGACCTCTTCCAGAAAATCAGAAACATCGGAGGCAAATTCCAGGCAAAAATGGGTATGATCAAAAACAAAGATGGCAAGGACCTAACAGAAGCAGAAGAGATCAAGAAAAGGAGGCAAGAATATACGGAAGATCTGTATATTGTTATTATATCTGTATAATAATATCGGGGATAGATTTGATGGTGTGGTCAGTTAGAGCCAGGCATCCTGAAGAGTGAGGTTGAATGGGCCTTAAGAAGCATTGCTAATAATAAAGCAGCAGGAGACTACGGTATCCCAGCTGAACTGTTTAAAATCTTGCAAGATGATGCTGTCAAGGTGATGCATGCCATATGCCAGCAAATTTGGAAAACACAAGAATGGCCATCAGATTGGGGGGGGGGAAATCAACTTATATCCCCATACCAAAAAAGGGAAGCACCAAAGAATGTTCAAACTATCGAACAGTGGCACTTATTTCACATGCCAGTAAGTTAATGCTCAAGATCTTGCAAGGTTTTGTTGTTGTTGTTGTTCAGTCGTTAAGTCGTGTCCGACTCTTCGTGACCCCATGGACCATAGCACACCAGGCCTTCCTGTCCTCCGCTCTCTTCCGGAGTGTGCTCAAATTCATATTCATTGCATTGGTGATGCTATCTAGACTCCAGCAATTCATGGAACGAGAATTTCCAGATGTACAAGCTGGGTTTAGAAAAGGCACAGGAACTAGAGACCAAATTGACAATATCTGCTGGATAATGGAGAAAGCCAGGGAGTTTCAGAAAAATATCTATTTCTGTTTTATTGACTATTCTGAAGCCTTTGACTGTGTGGATCATAACAAATTGTAGCAAGTTCTTGGAGGTACGGGGATATCAAATCATCTTGTCTGCCTCCTGAGTAATCTGTATAACGACCAAGTAGCAATGGCAAGAACAGACCACGGAACAACGGACTGGTTTACGATTGGGAAAGGAGTACGGCAGGGTTGCATACTCTCACCCTACCTATTCAACCTGTATGCAGAACATATCATGCAACATGCTGGGCTTGATGAATCCAAGGCTGGAGTTAAAATCGCTGGAAGAAACATTAAGAATCTCAGATATGCAAATGTTACCCCTTTGATGGCTGAAAGTGAGGAGGAGCTGAGGAACCTTATGACGAAGGTGAAAGAAGAAAGTGCAAAAGCTAGGTTGCAGTTAAACCTAAAAAACCCCAAGATTATGGCAACCAGCTTGATTGAGAACTGGCAAATAGAGGGAGAAAACGTGGAGGCAGTGACAGACTTAGTCTTTCTAGGCGCAAAGATTACTGCAGACGCTGACTGCAGCCAGGAAATCAGAAGACCTTTACTTCTTGGGAGGACAGCAATGAAAAATCTTGATAAAATAGTTAAGAGCAGAGACATCATGCTGACAACAAAGGTCTGCAGAGTTAAAGCAATGGTATTCCCTGTCGTAACCTATGGCTGCGAGAGTTGGACCATAAGGATGGCTGAGTGAAGGAAGATAGATGCTTTTGAACTGTGGTGTTGGAGGAAAATTCTGAGAGTGCCTTGGACTGCAAGAAGATCAAACCAGTCCATCCTCCAGGAAATCAAGCCAGACTGCTCACTTGAGGGGATGATATTAAAGGAAAAACTGAAGTACTTTGGCCTCATAATGAGAAGACAGGATACCCTGGAGAAGATGCTGATGCTAGGGAAAGTGGAAGGCAAACGGAAGGGGGGCTAACCAAGGGCAAGATGGATGGATGATATTCTGGAGGTGACAGACTCGACCTTGGGGGAGCTGGGGGTGGCGACAGCCGACAGGAAGCTCTGGCGTGGGCTGGTCCATGAAGTCACGAAGAGTCGGAAGCGACTGACCGAATAAACAACAACAACAACAACCATGACCTAATTGAATTCCATAGAGGCCCAGGGCAGTAATTTAATTGAAACCCACTTTTCTTCCCAATAGTTCAGTCTGTCGAAAGGTCCAATATAATTTTTCATTTCTATTGTTTATTATTATAAATAATGACATCTTAATAAACTACTGAAGTTTTTAAAAATGCCAAAAGATTTTCTTGGAGAGACAGAAAAGGCTGTCAAATGTTAGGCTACTCACTGATGCCTTTCTCAATGAACAAAATGTGTTGATATTTAGGTTTGTACTCCAGAACCAAAATAGTCTTTAGCCATTAGGAAAAACATCTTATGAACATAAGAAAAGCCATGCTGGATTAGACCAAAGGCCCATCTAGTCCAGCATTCTAGTCTAGTGGCCCACAAGGTGACTATGGGCAACCCACATGCAGCACATGAGTGCAATAGAACCCTCCTGCCTATATTCCCCAGCAACTGGCACACAGAGGCATTTTGCCTCTGGTACTGGAGCTACTATGTAGCCATCATGAGTAGTAGCCATTGATAGCCTTATTCTTCATTACTTCATTGAGTAGGAGTAAAAGGCAAAAGTGGAAAAAGGATAGCTCTAATGCTAATTGCCAGCATAAAACACTATAACGTGGAATTTACAATTTACAAGAAACTGAAAATATTGGATGTAATATGTCAGGAAAAGTAGCAGGCATTCAGTCCTACAGTAGTCCCAGAATAAACTTGCTGTGTATTCTTTTTGCACTTCTCATTCAATTAATCTCATACGAGTTATTTCTGCGGCTCCATGTAGAGAAATAGTAACTTTTTACAGAAATACTCCATATTTTTTCAATGCCAATTCCTGCACGGTAAACTATTGTAAAAATAGAATCTCCATTCTCAGTCACTTGGTCATATACTTCAATAACAATGTTTGCCTGTATTCTGGCACATTCTTTGCTTAATTCTATAAATCCTATAGGAATAGATCCTTTTTCATGACTCCTTCTTCCTTGTGCAGAAAGAGCATTCATTGACAGACCGTAAGTTAATTTATAGTGCAATCCTATGCATGTCTACTAAGAAGTCCTGTTGAGCTCTATAACACCTACTCCCAGGAAAGCATGTATAGGATTACAGCCTAAGTTTCTTTTCAGGTTTTTGCTAGTGAGGCTGTTTCATAAAAGTGATCCTCATCTGTTCCATCAATTTTCTTTAAGAAGTGGCATTGTTAACTTGTACCTTTTTATTTTTCCTGATGTTTGTCCAGGTAGGCAGCAGGGTTTTTGGTCTTCCTCTCGGAATTAATTTGTATGTATTGAGTTATGAGACTATATCTGCTTTAGAAAATGATGTTTTCCATATATAATGTTTTCTTCTTCCTTGATATTGCTTGTTCCTTTCAACATTTATCACTATGATACCTGGATAGATGTACAGAACTACAGAAAAGATGTAATTAATTTATTACATTTGTATCCAGCGCTTCTTCCAAGGAGCGTAGGGTGGCATTCATGGCCCTGTTCCCATTTTATCCTATCAAAAACCCTGTGTGTTAGGTTGGGCTGAGAGATAGTGACTGGACCAATGTCGCCCAGTGAACTTAATAAATGAGCAGAGGGGTATGATGTGTGAGTGTTGGGGAGGGGAGAGGTGTAGCCATAGGAAATAACAGCCATTCTTAGGGGGTTTCTCCATGGAGGTCATTAGGGATACATGACTTTGAGCCATCCAGCAGCCACCCTGGAGCTTATCAGGGGAAAAACAGATTTCCTGAGACGGCTTAAAGTCCGATTCTTTTCCTTAAGTTGGGTTCTCCCTGGTATAGTTGTCGTGTGCCCCAGCCCCCGCATTTGCCTTCGGTATGCTAGCCCTGCCCAGGAGTGTGCCTTTCACTGTGACCCCGGTCAACAGGTTTTTCCTGTCCCTGTGTTTCTCAGCACAAACCAATTAGCATCTACTCAGAAGTAACTCCCATTGGGGTTAGTGAGACTTGTCCCCTGAATGCACACATCAGAATTTACAGAGATCTCCCTCAATTGAAAGGACACAGTTTAAAGCACAAATTCCCTAAAGGCTGTAAAGCGTGATCTCGAGGCTCCAATTCTCCATTGTTTGGTTTATTGCCTTAGGAAGTAACTACTTCACACCTTCGTTATAGGGATCCTGCACAGCATCGGGTTAGAAAGGGGGCTTGTTTCCCATCCTGGTGTGTGTGTGTGTCCCCCTCTTTCCCAGCACAAGCATATGTGTGTCTACTCAGAATTAACTCCCATTGTGCTCAATGAGGCATGTCCCCAAAATGCACACTACAGGGAGTCACTGAGATTCCCATGAACTGAAATAACGCATTTAGGAGGGTGCAATCCTATGGATTTAGGCAGCCGCCTCTGAACTTGGAGGTGACTGCCTAACCAATGCAGGGCAGGAGAAGCGCAGAGGGGGTCATTCCCTCCATGCTTTTCCTGCCCTGCATGTGCGGCTAGATAGCTGATTTTGGCCGTCTAGCTGCGGGAAGGTGAAGTGGGGGAGGAGGCTGCCGGACAACACATAGGATGTATCGTACCAGTATTTCCTCCCTCCCCACTCTGGAACGCCCCCCTCCCCCACAGAACACCCTGTTTTGGCCACTCCATGCTCCTCTTCGGAGTGCAGAGTGTGGTGCTGTTCTGGGAACCGACCTCGGAGTGTAGGCTCCAAGGTCGGTTGCAGGAAAACCAGATATCCTATGGCTGTCTAGCCACTGACTAGTGGCCATAGGATTGCTCCCCCCATGTCGAAACTTCAAAGCTTCGATTGATCCAGCACAGCAGCTAGAACACTGTGTTCCCCCTCTACTGATTGTTTATTTAATAAAGTAAGTAATGCATGGAGGTGTGGGGGGGGGAGAGAAGGAGATTGTGCAGCAGGGAGAACATGACTGTCGCTTTAAGAAAGTACTTAATGCAGGTGCAGGGAGGGGAGAGAAAGAGAAGGAGTGATTTTATCAAGACAAAAGGTGATTCCGGTTTCCCAGCACAAATATATGTGTGTCTACTCAGAAGTAGCCCCCATTGTGGTCAATGAGGCTTGTTCCTGAAATGCAGGTGCACCTGGAGCTTCAGAGGAAAGGAGAAATGGGTGGAGCCTGGGGGGGGAGCCTCTCTTATTGGTTGAGCAGCCCCTGCCAGTCAGATGATGTTCACTCCAACCCCCACCTGGAAGTATTCTCTGTGAAGTGATTTTTATTGGTGTGGAGCACTTGCTTCTGGAGCCTTGCATGGACCAAAGTGCAGCAAAGCTGATTCCTTTAAAAAAATCCGGTACTCTTCCATTCGCTTCTCCTTCCATTGTCATGGAAACACCCTGGTAAACTTGTGTGTGTGTGTGTGCGTGCATGTGCAAATCACTTTATTGAACTGCTTGGAGGTCTCGGTGGGACCACTTAATACTTTTTTTGTTCTACAAATCAAAGCACATACATACCTCATATTTTAATAACTATAGTCTAATTGTAGAATATTGTAGTATTCTCAACTGTTCTGCAATACTACCTACTAGCTCATGGAGCACAGTTTGAGAAACTCTGCATTATAATATCTGGAAATAGAATAAGAAGTTTGTTTTAAAAATAAGTTGCATCGGACTTAGTTCTGAATACTTGTTTTCTTGGCCAGGGGGTGGGGGCGGGGGAACATCCATTAACTCTTAATTATGAACAATAGTAATGTAATGCTCTCTGAAAAATTCTGGGTTAATACAGATGGCCATTCAACCACACATTTTATCATCGACCTGCACTTGCTTTCCGTCTGGCCTGACAGGATCATACAGATAAGCAAGGTGCTCCAGAGTGAGACTGCTCACTTAAGTGTCATTTGACCATCTATGTAGGTTTTCCATGCCATGGTT
This sequence comes from Heloderma suspectum, assembly GCF_057233095.1. NCBI lineage: Eukaryota > Metazoa > Chordata > Lepidosauria > Squamata > Helodermatidae > Heloderma > Heloderma suspectum. Next base: position 62,299,666 of record NC_139461.1, read on the forward strand.
AGAAATGTTTGCCGCTTTGAACCCTCATGGGCAGGAAATAAAAGACAGCCTGTTTTGTCTTTCAGGTTCTGGGAAGAAGGGAAGGTTCTTATCTTTGATGACTCTTTTGAACATGAAGTGTGGCAGGATGCTGATGCTTATCGCCTGATATTCATTGTGGATGTCTGGCATCTGGAGTTAACACCTCAACAGCGGCGTACCCTTCCTGCCATTTAAGTGCGCTGGAAGCTTTCCCCTTTGAGGTCCATGTTTTCTGCTGGGAAATGCTGGCCTTGTAAAAACAAATGCAAAACCAAACTGTATGAAGAAATCTGTGTATGGACTTTAAAGCATACTATTCTGTGTATTATACCATTACAGCACTGATCTGATAGCTCTGTTTTCATGCTGCAAGTACAGATCCTACAGTTCTATCAGCCAAAGAACATCCTGTGCCATGTTTTGTTTTGTTTTTAAGATGCGTGCAGTCTTTTGTTATGCCTGCTTTATGTGTACCGCTGCTAGGCATACCCTTGGTGTACTAGTCATCAAGTCACTAAGGGCGCAATCCTATGCAGGTTTAGACACAAAAAAGTCCTTCAACTCCCAGCCTTCCCCAGCCAGCATAGCTGTAGGACTTTTTTGTGTCTAAACCTGCATAGGATTGCGCCCTAAAGCTTGTGTTTAAATATGAAGGACACAGACACTGCTAATATGCAATTTCTATTCATTTAAAAGAAGGTTGTGCAGCAGCAGTGTCTGGTGGATTGCGTCCCCCGTCAGTGCTCCCATATCCATCCTTATAAGGACACTCATAAGCACTTACAGGAGGGCAACTTGGACACGTGTCACACTGTGCCTAGTAACTCATTTAGATTTAAGCCAATGAATTTCCAGTTTGAGCTGTAGATAATGTGAGCAGATGGTTTTATATTGTATTTTTAATAGAAATTTGTATTTTTCTATCACATTTTTATGGGTACTCTTTTTTTTTTTTGCTCTTTATGAACCACTTTCCTTTTGTAATTTTCTTTTCTTCTTTTTGTGTGTGTGTGTGGTTAAAATGGCAACTCACATTAATTTTGCAGCAATGAAGCCTTATATGAGGAGGTCTTCATTTTACTGAGCATGGTTTTTTCCTTCCAAGTGGGAAGATAAACGCACACTTCCTGTGTTCAGTTCCTGATTGTTTCTAACCCAGGATTGAAAGCTGTCTTTATTTCTAACACAGAAAGGTCTTTTAAGCCTTACTGAGGTGCATGGGGGCTTTTCTCTGTATGCAGGTTTTGCCCCCAAGTTTCTTATACAGTAAGAAAAAAGAAAAACAAGGCCTTTCATTGAAATAGTCATCATCACACAAATTCTGATTAGGAAGCTGTTCTGGGGAAAATTCTGATTTGGAACAATTTTGCTTTTTATAGCATTTACATTCTCAACTATGGCCAATTTAATCTCTTCCATAAGAGTGTGGCAGAGAAAACAAACCATGTGGGCACAGTACTATGGGGTTATGCTGTTTTGTGTGACGTGGCACCCACATAGTTATGGTGTGGATCCACCTGGGGAAAAAAAAGAAGAGTCTGACCTCCCATTCATATTTACTGAAAGATGATGAAGCTTGTATGATGCATTTTTACTCAATCCGTGAATGCTGAGCATTTTGCTTGGACATCTTTGGTGCCATGAGATGTGCTGCCTGGAGGCATGCTTTCAATTACCTCTTTTAATTAGTGAAATAAGATAATTAGTGAACTATGAGGCATCCAAGCAGCTTTGGTAAGATTGCGTAATTATGACAAACAATGCAACTTGTACCTGTGAAAAATTCAGTATTCATGACCAAAATGTATATGATCATTATGATTTCATGCACAAAAAAATGCCAAAATACACATTGGATAGATTTTGTAGAACTGTACATTTGAAATGTTAAGATGAAGTACTGAGATACTGATGAGAGAGAATCTGATTGCTACCGGGTTGTCTGAATAATATTTTTCTAATAGTATTGCAAAGAATGTTCAGTATTTCATAAAGATTGAATCCAAGCCTTTTTTAGTTTCTTCGAAAGGAAAGAATTCCTATGTAGAATGTTTCTAAAATAGCTGCTCTTTCTTGTCTTTTCTAAGTGCAGATTGAAGACCAAAAATGAAAGTGTGAACAGGTGTGCATTGTTGCATTTGACATACCACAAGCCATGTTTTGCCATAACACTGATTAGTTTAGCATTACCTTTCCAGGTATTGCCTGAAAACAAGTACTTTGATAAAGCAGGGTTCTGTGACTGGCAAATAGAATAAAGCAAGTCTACTCTAAATGTGCACCTATAGGTATATAGTTGCCCATTATGTGCTGTGTTATATTGCATTGTGCATTAAACTGAAGTGCCTTCAATGTAGCATTGTGGATTTTATTAAAGGGGCACAAGAGTACTTCTTTAGTTATGATTAGTTGCAAAAAAAAAAAAAAGTGGGGTTCACCATTATAAGCCTAAAAGTCCTACTACTTATAAAAATGATACCTGTTCAGCTAATGATGTGAAACTTGGCGTCCATAATCTACCTGATGAGGTCTGCACCTGTGCAAAAATTAAAAGCAATCTGATAAAAATTGCCACAGGTACAGCAAGTTACAATGTGCTGAAAATTGACACATTTATACTTTTTACTTCAAGTTGTGGCTCGGCATATCATACATTTCTTTCAAATTCAAGAGGAAACTACTGATGTACTTTATTCAGGTTTGTTGAGGAGATGTGCCTTTCATTGGTTTGGTGAAGTTCTGAGCAGCAGTTCAAATGTTACTAAGGTTTCTCTGCCCCATGAAAGCATATGGCAGCAACTGCCACCAAAATTATGTTGGGCATGCTCGGTACCACTCTGAAGCTAGAATGATGCCAGTACTCCAGTGTATTGGAGGTATTCCAGTGTTCCTGTAGAGGGAGGGGGGAACAGGAAGTTATCAACTGAGATTAGAGTGATGTAATTTTGAAAACTGAGGGAATCACTCTTATGGATTGATAGATCACAAATGAAGAGGATATAGGGAGGGAAAGGAAAGGGGTATGCTGGAATCCTGTTCAGGCTTACTCAAAAGTAAGCCTTTCTGAACATAGAGGGACATATATATTGCTTTACGCATATGTACCTAGCCAATGGTATGTGCATGCGTGTGCATGTGTGTGTTTCATAATAATTCTGTAAGTTGGAAATACTGCAGGGCTATTTTATCAGTATTGTGCCAGTGCTAATACCTGTAAGAATCTGTGGTAAAGTGCATGAAACAGACTCCTGTGAATTAAGACATTATCCATAGGAGGGGCCATCTGCCTCGTAAAGGCAGCATGGGAAGAAGAACCCCTTGTTGTTGCGGGCTGTTATTGTTAAGATGGCTGATAGTGATCAACAGGCTCTAAGCCTCCACTATTTCATACTCAAATAAATAGTTTAAGTTAAGTCTTATGACACTGTGTCTATTCTGAGTGGAAGCCAGGAAACATGTCTGAATCTCTGTTTCAGCAGGATCCTGAGCACCAATTGTGACATGGGAGAGAGATGTCAAGAGGGAGGAAGTATCTTGATTTTGGTTAGCCTGCGTCCCATTCCACCTTACCTATGCTTCTCAGGGAAGGGGTGGAAGGGCGGCAACTCTCCCTGCTGAACCTTTGCCTGGTTGTGCATTGGCACATGTCACACCACTTCACTCAAAAAGGTTTATATTACACTGGTCCCAGGCACTTCATCCTCCCCATCTGGATTTGGGCCTGAAAGACCAAGCAGAAGTGGGGATGCATGGAGAGTAAGCTGTAAGCAAGCACAATTTGTGACATTGCACAACATCATCAAGGAACACATCAGTTAAGGCATCAGCCTAAGCTTCCAATTTCCTGGCTTTGTGGAACTTGAGCCAAAATGTTGGCTCAGGTTTACATTCAGTTGTTTTTTTCTCAGCAAAGGCGAACTCTGTGGAAGCTTCTTCAAGTTCTCTGTCCCACAAGTTCTTCTTTTTTTCGTAAGCCTTAACTCTGGTCTTAAACTGGCAGGGCTTTTTTTTTTTTTTGGTATCGTGTGTTTGTGTGTGTGTGTGTGAGAGAGTGCATGCATGAGAGAGAGAGAGAAGTATAGATATAGCTATAGATATATAGAAGTATAGATATTTCAGCACTGAAATTGCATCTACATTTTGAACTGGTAGCAAGGAATTGAAGGGCTAATTTCCATGAGTTGTAGCTGCTGTAATAAAATAACTTTACATGAAGCCCTGCAAAACTGCAAACAAATATACAAAGTATACATGATTCAACCTTGACCTTTCCTTATTATAATTCTGTTACAGTTCTTTGTGAAAGTGCTAATGGAAGAAGCGCTTTTAAAAGTGGCATGTCCTACCGATGGAAATAACCTCAAGCGCAATTCCTATGCAGTTCTTTGCAACAGCCAGATTCCTAAAATGAAAAAGTTTCCTTTTACATTCCTCTATTGCCTTTCAGGATGCATTACAATCCACACACAGGCCTATTTAATTCTCCATTTTAAGGTTTTATTATCTGAGTTGATATTGCTAACTTGGATGTCTGTGTATGCTTTTCCATAATACTTAAAAAAATTATTTGACTATGAAAATAAATTACACAGATGTTTAGCTAAGATTTTAATACTTGTTGCAATCTTTCTCAAGTTTTACAATGCATTTGGTCATAGTTTCTGAAGGGTAAAAAGTCCATGGTAGAAGAAGTGACAGTTAAATACAGCACATTTTCCCTAAAACATACATTAGTAAAAACTCAGTTTCTCTGTTATGAATTATTAGCAATTTTAATTGTTGATTTCTGTGACAAAGGATTAGCAAATAAATTTGTTTTTGACCAGCACAGGCAGCAGTCCAGAGTAAGCCTGTGGAATAAATGGAGACCCTGTATTTCTCTGAGGAAAGATAAAGGCTTGATTTGAGCATTTCTGGTTTCATAGAACTTCGATTTTACAAGAGAGTCTAAGTTCAATATTTATCTGGCCCTCAGGGACAATAAAAAAAACTCTAGCTAAATTATATTGTATCTGCAGCAACTCTGTACAAGCAACATCCTTAGCTCTACACAATAGATTAAACAGTTCCTGAAAGATACCCCTTAAAAAGAAACATGACGATAACACATCATGGTTTGATTCATTACATAAGACTATGGCTGAAAGAATGATGTCATTGATTCTGAGCACCACCTAAGAGTTACAGAGCCATCACTAAGACAGCAAGTTAACCTCTCTATGCATATGGCTTAAATGTACTGTTTGGCTAAAGATTGCTAACTGGCTGTTACATACAGTTGTAAAATGTGACTAAAATGTTTCCAGCTATTTGAGGAAATGAAGCCACAGCAAAAACAATTTTATTACAGTGGATTTTTTTATTATTATCGATTTTCATTTCAATATAGGGATGGGATTTGTTTTCGCAAGTAGAGCAAAGACAGGAATAGCAAACTGATCTTTGGCATTTCAGTTCTACATTTTTCTGTTCTTATACAGTTCCTTCTAATGGAGGCATATTGAATAATTCATCCCAAGTTTTCACTTTCCATAAGCATAGCCTATATCTGCAGTCAGCGAGGCCCTCTGGCTACACCTTTAACTTATTGCAGGAGAGAAGATGGTTAAACAGCTCTGCTGAGCTTTCATTTGCTGAAGTTACCTAAATGAAAGGACCTGGAGTGGAATATTAATCACCTATAAGTGTTTCCATTGAGCTCAGACACCTCCTTTTTGACTTATCGTGGCCACCACATCTACCCCACATACTGCAGTTACCTGTGCGGGAGGGACCCACATTGTTAAAAACTAAATAATTGCTTTCCAAATTCTCTGTCTCTCTTTCCCACTCCGCTCATGACATTGAGCTGACAGGTTTATAAGGACTTTAAAAAGTTAAGAATTTTTGCAGGGGAATGAAATAAGTGATCCCTGTGAAGAACTGAGGTGATGAGATTGCATACTGCGGAGCTCAACAATTTTCTGCTGGTGATTGCTTAGCTTTTTTTTTTTAATTATGGGGGGGGGAGAAAGAAAACCCAAGGAAGGAAGGAAGGAAGGACTCTTGTAAGGCCATAAGGCAATTAAGGAACCCAGGGCCTTCCATATGTGTTAGACTACAATGTCCATCATCCCCAGACAACCTGGCTAATGGCCATGCTGGCTGGGGATTGTGGGAGTTGTAGTCCAACCGATCTGGAGGGCTCCAGGTTGGGGAAGGCTGACATAAGGGACTGGAGGTGTTGTCTTTGTACTGCAAACTAAGTTAAGCTTCTTACTGACTGCAATCTTTAAATTCAAGACACCTTTACTTTGATATATATTTATTCTGAATTATTTGCGTTGCACTTCATCTACATTTTATTTTAACAAAATTGGAGAATATCCCTGCTTAAACAATATTGGAAAAACTCATCTGATACATCCTTGATGTGTGATCATAGAAAGTACTCCCTCATGTTTCAGTCACTGTTAATACATAAGAAAGAAAGAAAGAAAAGAAAGAAAGAAAGAAAGAGCTTTCTGTTGTACAATCAGACTCATTAGCTTAGGGCACAATCCTATGCATGCCTAGACAGAAAAAACATCCTACAACTCCCAGCATGACCCAGCCAGCATGCTGGGAGTTGTAGGACACTTTTTCTGTCTAGGCATGCATAGGATTGTGCCCTTAGTATTCTGGGCCACAAGGAATCTTCCCTTTGGCTTTGGCCACACGGACACATGGCTGGTGATGATTGTTACTTGCTCTGCAAAGATGGAGAGCCTGGCATTCAAGCTGAATGTGTTAACGCGTATTAAACCTGTCTCTCACTTCACAGGCTTCTGGTAGCATTGAAGACTGAGGATGCATTTGTGTGTCATGGTGAATTCAGACTCAATCTAGAGCCAGCAGCGGCTGGATGTTCTCATTCTGTTCCTCGTGTTTCAGTGTTCCAGGCTCCACCACTGACTGAGACCTGAAATAAAACATGCCTGTTGTTAACATTGCTTAGGCATTAAGAAGTTTGTCTTCCATTTGTCTTTCCTAGAGTCAAATTACCTCCTTATGCAAAAGTAAGCACAGGGGACCTGATCCAAGTCAGGACCCTGGTATGGTGGGCAGGAAGCTTTAACCTTTTGCCCACTGCTGAAGTCCCAACCCAGATTGGGGGGTCTGCACCTACAGTTTGCATTGTCCAAAAACGATCCACTTGTTTCAATAGATCATATTTTGACAATGCGAATGGCAGGAAAGACCCCATCCATCTATATTGGGACCTCAGTGGGGGCAAAGCATTAAAACTCCTCTCACCCCAATCCAGATTGGATCCCCCACACTTTTGAGGAAGGCAAAAAAGACGTTTCTCCGTAGGTAAATCTAAAGAGCTCAACTTCACAAGTCTAAGATTTCATTGACTTTCTCGATGTAATCTCCAGGAAATGTTTGATGTTGACTCTGGTTTAGTGAAGAGGATGTGTGTTTTGTGCACATTTTGTAGATTTTGAAGTTATTTGCAAATCCAACATTTATGAGTAGTTCCAGACAACCCGTGTGTGTGTGTGTGGGGGGGGGAGGCGTCTAATCAGTGCCGGCTCCAGGTTTGAGAGGGTTCCAGGCAAATCATCCTCTAGTGGGGGCCCTCCTTCATAGGTGGGACCTGGAAGGCTTACCTTGGCAGTGGGCAGCAGTGCCCTGAGCACCAGCAAGCTTCTGAGTCTAGCCACCATTTGTGGATGCCCCAGTGCATGTCATTCTGAGGTGTTGTGGGAAATGGAAATGGCAGCTAGCTACAAATCCCCAGTGCTGATTAGGGCACTGGTAAGTGTGTGTGTGTGTGTGTGTGCGCGCGTGCATGTGCGCTTGCGTGTAGGGGGGCTTTAAAGTTACATGGCTTTAAAAAGGGATTAAACAAGTGCATGGAGGAATAGGTCTGTATGTGGCTATTGACTGTGGTGGTTAAATGCTGAATAAGTTTGGGGAGGTGGAGAAAAGACTGGGAACACGTATTGCCTTCCTGCCTTGCTGGTAGACTGGGCATCCATGAAGCATCTGGTTGCTGGACCACTGCATGGACATTTGACTTGATCCAGAATGGCCACTTTTATGTTCTTACAAGATGGAACTGGATTTAAACAACTCCCCATGGTTTCTTCTCCATACCGTTCTGTAATCACTGCTGGTTTTCCAGGTGGCATTTCCAGAGTGCATGGAGAGTTTCCATGTGGAGACACACACTCAACCATGCCACCTGGAGCAGCAAGAGCAGCCACAACGCGGATCCGGTGTCAGGTCAACTCCATATGTTGAGTGTAATACATACACCACACCTTACAGGGTGTCCGGTTACTTATGGGAGGGACTCCCATGCTTTTAAGAACTGAAAACAGGAGAAGTCTATAGCGCAGATGCTATGTCCTCTGCTGCTATACTCTTAGAGTAATAGCACAACTCTCATTTCTCTCCTACTCAGTGCAGCATGTCAGACTTTCCTATTACACTGTAGCAATTGATCACAATAACATTGTGGCAGAGTCAGACACACCTTCTGAACCTCCCCCAGCCAAAGGAGTTGTTAGATTACAAGGAGCAATTTCCAGTGGCCATTAGCCAGACTAAGCACTCAAAATATAACAGACCATATACCCTACTACTGAAGACTTCAGTAGAGCTAACGGTGTGACAGATGCAATCAAAAGTCAGAATGGATTAGGTTCTTTCCTGGAGGGCCTATTTTATACTACTGGTCTCTTCAACACAATTGGTTATACTTTTCTCTTGGGCAAATTACCCTACAGCATGTTACTGCAGTGGTACAATTGGTGAAGAAGATATGTAGGAACATAAGAACTGCATTGTGTGATTAGACCAAAATCCAGTTCAACATCTAGTTGGGCATGTTATGTCTGTGCATCTAGTACATGGGGGTGTATTGTTTCTGACAATGAATATTCCCTTTAGTTATCATGGCTAATTGGTACTGACAGACTTTATTTTCTATGAAAAATCAACAGAGTCTTGTAGCACCTTAAAAACTAACAGATTTATTATAGCATAAGCTTTCATAGATTAGAGTCCATTTCATCAAATGAAGCAGACTCAAGGCCACAAAACTGAATGCTGTAATAAATCTGCTAGTCTTTAAGCCCTTTCCTTGTAGGGCAGAGAGGGCAGGTAGAGCTGGCCCTACCATTAGGCAGAGTGAAGCAGTTACCTCAGGCAGCAGATGATGGAAGGTAGCAGCAAGGTATTGGAGGAAACACCGGTGTGCCATGCAGCCTGTTGCGTGCTTCCTAAGTTAACCTGCTGCATTCAGGTACAGTGGAGGATGCTGTCCCATCACCAAAACTGAAGGAAGATCAACTGCCAGTCCAATTGGTTTTGTACATGGAATGGGAGGGAGTGCCTTCTTGTCCTTCACCTCAGGCAGCAAAATCTCTTGGGCCGCCCCTGAGGGCAGAGCTAGGGGAGGAAACTGCTGAGTGATTCAGTCCTTTCTTCTGAGCTTGTCCTGCACTGACTTACTCTGCTTACTTATGAGTAGACATGATGCTTACATCTGAATAGATTTGCATAGGCTTGGTACTTGGAATGCTATTTGAAAGTGTTGCTGAGTCCTGCTTACTTCTGAGTAGACATGCAGAAGCTTGTCCTGCTTATTTGTGAGTAGACATATTGCTCATGATCACTTCTGAGTAGACATGCTTCCTATATGAATTGGTAACCATGGAATGGTGACAGAGGGATTGGATTTTTTTCAGCCCACTCATTTTTGCCTTGCTTACCACTGAGATGCACCCTGCCCCTCCGAGAGATTCTCCAAAATGGAATCTGCCCCTCAGGCTGAAAAAAAGAGCTTCACCCCTGCTTTTAAGGCACTATGAGACTCTTCATTGTTTTTGTGGCAATGGACTAACACACTTATCCTCCTGGAAGTTCTTTCTATGCATTTGTCTAATGTCTTATCCCATCAGCCACCCACTCCCCTTCTGGCCCATGATGTATCTGCTGGACATTTTGTATGCTGTACTTTATTGAACCTGAAAAGTATTTTTGTATAAGAGGTCCCTTTACCTCTTATAGGCAATTCAAGAGCCCCCAAATCTGGTACATTATGGTTATGTTTTCATAACACCTTTGAAATACTGACCTCCCTTGAGATATCATAAGGAAAACCTACATTTTGTGGTTGATTGGGGGCAAGGGGACAAGGGTGGTTTAAGCATATAGGCTAGTGCCCACACATGCATTGGATCTCTCTCTCTCTCTCTCTTTCTCTTTCTCTTTCCCAAACATCTTCAAACTGATTTTGAAATTGCCCTTGGATCCAAAAGAGGTTTGGGGATTTGGCTTCTGAACTTTTCAAACTCAATTGGTGCACACAAAGACACACACACACAGAGAGAGAGTGACTTCCCCTACCCCAAAATTTGAAGCAGCCTGAGTTACCACAGAAAAAAATACTAATGTTGAATGGTTGTTAACCCTGAGCACTGTAATATTTTAAATGTGCCACTTTAGAATTCAGGTAATAATGGAACACTGTGTTCCAAATCCACTGTGGGATTTACCATACATATTTGAATTAATATTAGGTGGTGATTCATTCATGTTGAATGCCATCTAACCATTAGCTAGATTTAGAAAGTACAAATTATGTTCCTCATAAAAATCACCAGCAGTTACTTCAACATCATTGCAGTGTAAAAATAGAACAGCTAACCAGAACACTGAAGGGAACAATGTTCTCTTTTCTTCAAACGATTAATCTAAAAGAACTTGGTATTAGGAAATGAGTTCTAGCTGGTTGCAAACACTGTTGTTTTCTTTCCAAGGGCAAGTATTCTCTTCAGCGAGAGAAAATGGAAAGCATCTTTCTCTTCCCAGAAAGGCAAGTTGCCTGAACCATACACAATGAATTGAGGGTACATACAGCTTCTCCAAAGCCAGTTTATAAGAGAGAGAATCAGGACTAATCAGAGAGAGCAGCATTCCAGTCCCAGCTCATCTAGGAACACAGCACAGAATGAAGGGTAAGGAAAATATTATATTGCACCTGTTTAGCTTGTCCATTACAGACCAAAGGAAATAACTCCTTTATGTTACAATAAGCAGGCCAATGTTGTAAAATGGATTATCTGCAAAGAAGAAACTCATCTCCATGGCAACAAGACTCTGCAATCTTCTGTACAGCCAGTTCAGGGTTGTCATTTTGTAATCCTGGAAGTGGCCAAGCATTTGAGTATGGGTCCTAGCAGAAGAGAGGGCCACGGTGGCTTAGTGGTTAAGACGCTGAATTGCAGACCGGAAGGTCGGCAGGACAGCAGTTCGAGACCCGAGTGCCGCCTGATGGAGTGAGCTCCCATCGTTAGTCCCAGCTTCTGCCAACCTAGCAGTTCGAAAGCAAGAAATTGCAAGTAGATAAATAGGTACCGCCTCGGCGGGAAAGGTAACAGCGTTCTGTGCACCTCGGTGTTCAGTCATGCCGGCCACGTGATCACGGAAGCTTCTTCAGACAGAGCTGTCTCTTCGGCTTGAAATGGAGATGAGCACCTCACCCTAGAGTCAGACACGACTGGTTGGGGACACCTTTACTTTTACCTTTTACCTAGCAAAAGACCCCCAGACTGCATCTGACTCCCTGGAGCCAAAATATATGTATTGACCTGCGTCACTCTCTGGATGGAACGCAAGGTTAGAATCGTATAGATTGTGGAAATGAGGCCGCAGGCAAAACTATACATATGTAAGATGGATATGGGGGCTGCTGCTATGCAAATGTGCTCTTGGGGGAGCAATTCATGCCAAAGAAGCAGCAGAAGGGCTACTTTATCTCCCAGCACAACACCTAAGCCCCCAAGGCAAGGAAAGTACACTCCACTGTTCAACCTCAATTGCCCTTTTTTGGGAACTGTAGAACAGGGGTGCACACTTCTAGGGCTGCATGTGGCCCTCACCCTAATTTCAAAACTACTCTGCAAGCAATAAGTTCAGAGCCTGGCAAGAGCAATCTGTCCCTTCCTAAACTGCCACTGGGTGAGTGGGTGGGTGGGTGGGTGGCTGGCTGGGGGGGGGCAGAATGTCAGAAAGAGACAGGGGTGTCAGAGAGAGAGGGGTTTCAGAAAGAGATAGGGGCCGTGTTAGAAGGATAGAGCGAAAGTGAGAGGATGTTAGAGAGAGAGAGAAAGACAGGCGGTTTCAGAAAGAAAGTGGGTGTTAGAGAGAGAGGAGGGATGGCAGGTGAAGAGGAAATGGCTAAGTGGGCCCCCACCCTCCACTGTCATGCAGCCCTCAACAGAAAAAAAAAGTTCCTTCACCCCTGCTGTAGAAACTCAGCCACTTCACACAGGACAGTTTTCCTACCCTGGGATAATCTCTTCCTATAGGAAGAGTGTCATCTCTGATGCTGCCCTACGGCTCGGATTTAACTGCAGCCTTGAACTGTGTGACTACTTCTAAAAGTCTGTGACAGCGAAACACGTTCCCTTTAAGCCTGAAATAACCTAAACTCTGCTTTAAGACCAGGTTCCTTTTAATAAAAAACAGACTGCCTGAAACCTGCAAGCTCCTGTTCCCAGTTTTGTACTTCTCTCCTATTCTTTTTCCTTTGTGTTATTAACAACCTTATTTGCTAACGGCCATGAGGAAGGGGAAGAAAGCATGACAGTCTGGCCAGGGGTTTCCCCCTCCAGTCAAGCTTTGTGCCTTTCAAAGTGGCACACTGTAGCCAATCAATCAGGCCAGGCGGCAAAAGATCTATTCACTTGGCTCTCACCTCCCATCTGCTCATTTCCCTCTAATTCTCTGCCCATTACACCAACTCCTCCGGGCTATTATCTTCCAGTGATTCATTCCTGCTGCAGAAAATAATAACAAGGGAAAATGTTTCCTTCCAACATGCATCTATTGATTTTCTTCTTGATAACGTGTGAAGAATTTTCTATTTGCAATAGCATTATGGCTTTCTTTAATTTTAGTTCTTAGGCTGTATCATATCTGAGGACTCGGAAAGAGGATCTCTCAGGTGGGCAGGAGAATCTACCTCCACCTACCCAACAGTGGAACACGTACCAAAAATTTCAGTAAAATACACCAGCGTAGGTGAGTACTGGTGAACATGATGGACAAATTAGTGACAATGATCTATTAAATATTTCCACACTTGGGTGGCTACCGTGGAAGAGCATGAAGTATGACTGCTTGCAACAACGACACTGTCTGTTGGAAGAAGACCGAGGTTGTGTCAAAAACTGCCAATAACAGCGAGCTGAAGGACTGCTACAGTCTAGGTAGCAAAATGGGTGAGCCAGTCTGAATAAATTGTTCTATATGAGTAATATGTCTCTACCCCAAGGAGTTTACAAACTACATTAGGGAAAAAAGAGGGAAGGGTAATTCCTTGTCAGTTAAGCTCTTGAAGGATTACATTTCATTTCCCTGATGTACATTTCAAAAGTAGAGTGATTTATTTTAGACCAGCCACCCCCAGCTTGGTCCCCTCCAGATCATGCCCAGCTCACATTGCCATTGGCCAGGCCTGGGGAAATTGTGGTCCTCCATATGTTGTTGGACTCCAATTCCCATCAATCCCAGCCAGTCTGGCCAATGGTGAGGGATGATGGTAGTAGAAGTTCATGAACGTCTGGGGACAACAGGAGTTCTCCACCTCTGCTATTGGCCATGCTGGCTGGGGATAATGGGAATTGGAGTCCAACACATCTGATTTGGAGGGCACCTGGTTGGAGAATGCTGTTTTAGACACTTCTTCATTGAAGGCCTGGACAGAAAAGAAGACTGGGTCCTCAGACTGGACAGAAAGAGAGATTACATCATCCTTAGCTGGGAAGGGTAAAGCTTTGACAACTAACCTGGGTTCTTTCCATTCAGGATACTCCAGGAATACCCAGCTATTTTCCTTGTTATTGGGGCATGGGGAGGGAAAGACCCACATTAGCCAGCCATTCTGGTCCATTAGCCTAGTGATTTACCCAACAAAAGGCATGGGCAGGCCAGCATGGCTTGCAGATTTGGCCAACATTTATAACACCAGCCACGCTACCAAAATTACCTCCAGCATTTTGCCTGATCATTGAAACTGTTCCCTTTGACCCTGTGGTCCTTTTAGTCAAGTATCATGTCCAGCAAACCCATGCATAGCTTATCTGAATCTCCCATTTATGATTACCATTACCACCACCACCCTGCCTTCTATCACTTCACTGCATCTGTCCCAATATGTCTCCATCTTCGCTGTAGCTGGCTACCAGCTCTCCTCCAATCTTCTCTTCTTCTGTTTTCACATCTTTCCCATCCATGAACAATCCCATGGCTGTTAACTCTCCAACCTCAGGCCCCTGCCAACCCAATACTCATTATGGGAAATGGGGGCGGGTTTTGTTTTATGTTTTTGCCTTTTGGTGGGTAAAGCCTTTATGGGGAATAAAGATGTTACAAGATGGAGTAACATCCAATCTCCCTTGACACTTCTTGGAAGAATTATTGTTAGAGGAAGCAGAAGGCAGCCAAAATTCTGGAGGCCCAGCCTCTTTCCTAACTTCCTTCAGAAGTTTAAGGACCTATCCTCCACTATGAAATTTAAGAACAGAATGCTTAATGTACTTCTAAAATTATGTTTCCGCTCCAATAGGTTATGTACCAGTAGGTTATGTCCCAACAGTTAGGATTGTTTAGCTTGGAAAAAAAGGCGAGTAAGGGGAGACATGATAGAGGTGTACAAGATTATGCATGGTGTGGAGAATGTGAATGGGGAGACATTTTTCTCCCTCTCTCATAATACTAGAACCCAGTGTCAACCCATGAGGCTGATGGATGGGAGATTCAGGACAGATAAAAGGAAGTAGTTCTTCACACAGTGCATAGTCAAACTATGGAATTTGCTACCACAAGACATAGTGATAGCCACCAATTTGGATGGCTTTAACAGGGGGTTAGACAAATTCCTGGAGGAGAAGGCTATCAACAGCTACTAGTCCTGATGGCTGCATGCTACCTCCAGTATCAGAGGCAGTATGCCCATGTACACCACTAGGTGGGGAACATGGGCGGGAGAGCGCTGTAACACTTATGTCCTGCTTGTGGGTTTCCCATTGACAGCTGGTTGGCCTCTGTGTGAACAGAATGCTGGATCAGATGGACCTTGGTCTGATCCAGCATAGGGATCTGTGAACTCACCCCTGTCTGGGTTCTCTGGACACCCGTTTAGGCCCTACCCCTGCTCACTGGTCCCCAGACCGTGCTTGAGCCCCTCCCATACTCAGCGAGCAACCCGCACTCACCCCAGCGGCCTCATCGAGCTCTGTGGTTGCCATTTTTTTGAAAAATACGATGGTGATAGCAAAAATACTCATGTTTTCATATGCGCGAAAATGCGCATTTTGCAATGCTGCATATTCGCATGTGCAAAAGTGTGCATTTTGCCAATGCACATATTTGTGTGCATGCAAAATGAGAATTTTGGCAAAAATGTGCATTGTCACGCATACGCAAATGTGTGCATTTGCAAAAAAGCACATTTTTGTGCGTGCACAAATATGCGCACTTTTGCTATAGCTATTTCATTTATCAAAAAATGGCAACCACCAAGCTCGACAAGGTTGCCAGGGTGAGTGCAGACCATTTGCCGAGTGTGGGTGGGGGTGGGCAGGGGCAGGGGCAGGGGCAGGGGCTCAGTGAGCAGGGCTCAGTGGTGCAGCCAGTTCCGCTGGATTCCTGGACTGAATCGGGTGCCCGCACCATCCCTAATCCAGCATGGCTCTTCTTATATTCTTATGTATGGCGAAGATAGGCAGGAAGGTGAGCAGAACTGCCACCTAAGTTCTTCTAACCAAAGCTCAGAGCTACCTGGGCTCCCATCCTTTGACAGGCAAGCATTTAAAGTCCCCACATTCTTCTCCAGTTTAAAATGATGTGAGGTGATCTTAATTTTGTTAGTGTGGCATTTATCCTTATGCTTGGGAATCACATAGATCCTAGTTCTCTGAAGGGCTCTCAAGCACAATTGGCTCACACTTGTCCAGTGAGGTCCACACTCATCCAATAGCAGCAGCAGCTTTGGATCTTTTCAGATAAGCGTGTTTTCATTTGATAAGAACATAAGACAAGCCATGCTGGACCAAGGATCCATCTAGTCCAGCACACAGTGTCCAACCAGTTGCCCACAGGAAACCCACAAGCAAAACATGAGTGCAACAGCACCCTCCCACCCATGTTGCCCAGCAACTGGTGTACATAGGCATACTGCCCAGAGGCTGGAGGTAGCATATAGCAATCATGCCTAGTAGCCATCAATAGCTGTATCCTCCAGGAATTTGACCAATCCCCTTTTAAAGCCATCCAAATTGGTAGCCATCACTACATCTTGTGGAAGTAATGGCAGCTACAAAAGTCAATGCACCTTATAGGGTGGCTAATTACTTTATGGGAGGGACCCTGTTGCTTTTCAAGTTGTAAAAGGGGAAAACCATTCCCAACCATGGGACTCCAGATGTTGTTGGATTACAACTGCCACCAGCCCCAACTAGCATGGCAAATGGTCAGGGGAGATGGGATCTGTAGTCAAAAAACATCTGGGGATCCAAGGTTGGGTATAGGTGTTACATCATCCACCATAATATTAGTCATATGACTGCTCTCTCTCTCTCCCCCTCCCCCCTTTCTGACTCCATGGTAATTGGTACCAATGGAAGCTTTTAAAGGCCTCAATGCAGCATGTGATTTTTGAAAGGTTTCCCCCCCCCCAGCATTTGAAGAGGGGAGACTTAGCCCTCCCCTCTCCACCAGCAACCCCCTCCCAGAAATGTCTCCTCCCTGGCAATGGGGCTTTTAAAATGCCTACATTGACATAGCGGGGGGGGTGGGAGAGATTTTTCAAGGAGAGTTTTAGTGTTCATGGGGAGGGGGAAGGTTAATGCTTCCCTCCACAGCAGCACCCTCCCCCAAAGACGCCCCCTGGCAGCAGTTAAGCTGCTGATTGGAGTGAAGAGATTTTCCCTGGCTGTAGAGAGGGGCAGGGCCTGGGGAATAAGCTGGCCTGCCAGTTGGGGAACCCCATGCCCGTATTCCACTCCTGGATTGGAAGCTCTCCATTGCTGCATTACAGCATGTAAGACTCTCCTTTCTAGATGGAGTTTTGTGGAGTGGGAAATCGGGCATAGAATCAGAGGGTGGTTGACAAACATTGTCAGTCTTGAAGATTCATTTGCTCTTAATTCTATGTTACTTGGATTTTTTAAAAAATTGTTATATTCTGTGTCTTTGTGAAAATGCTATATTTGCAGCAAGAATATAGACTAGACTCCTCTTTCCCACCCCCATGCCAGTACATTTTCCTTCATTGATAGATCTGCATTAGACTTACTCTAGCATGACTATCATCTTGTGGTTTTCATCATTTTGAAGTACATAATTTCCCTAGCCTGCTCAGTATATACCAGCGTACATAGAAGAAATAAAGTTGTTATAGTAACTAGGATACATCTCTGGAAGTAGGAAGGCTGCCCTCGAGATGGACTCAAAGTGCAAGGTGCATTCTCCCATTGCTGTAGAATGTGTTTTCAGCTCTCATGGCAGACTGCCCTTATTGAGTCCTCACAGGCTAAACATAATGCTGAGGTGACCTTACTTGTAGATTGCTGCTTCTGTGATTTGGGATTTATTCCATTTATACTTCCATTCATTGCCAACAACACAGCACAGTACGGGTTTTGTGGAAAATTCATAACACAGTGAGATTCCTATGCATGTTTAGTCAGAAGAAAGTCTCATTGACTTCAATTGATCTTACTCCCATGGGAATGTGTATAGGATTACAACCTAAATCTTTTCAACATGATCTTCCTAAGTCTGCAAGGAACAGTGTATGGATTCAGCAGTTCACTGTTACCATCTGTGAGAACTGTATTCCAGACCTGCAGAAACAGACCATAAAGTGAGGACAGCAGCTTGTCTTGAGTGCTCGCCTGCACCATCTTGAGTTCACTATAGGAAAGGCATGGACAACTTGTGGCTTTCCATATGTTTTGGCCTACAACTCCCATCATCCCTCACCATTGGCTATGCTGGCTTGGGCTGATGGGAGTTGTAGGCCAAAATATCTGGAGGGCCACAACCTATAAATGCAGAGACAAGCAGAGCTATTTGTCCAACTGGCCTTTCTTTCCTAAAACTAACCTAACTTGACTTCTCCCCTACAATGAACCCTTTATATGTGTCCACTGTGTGCAGATTTTAAATCCTGGCTAAGAGAGGAGATGGACTGTGTTAGTCACAACACCGATGCCAGTGAAACATGTAATTATGGTTATAGCAAGCAGGGGGGGAAGCAGGGAAATGCAGCCTTGAGAGGGGAAGACATGGGGGAAGGAACGATAAGATCATCTTCAGGGGTCCTTCTCTGGGAATCCCTGCCAAAGGAAGTGAGGCAGGTGGCTACCAGGAAAAGGGCATTCTCTGCTGTGGAACCCCAGCTGTGGAATGAGCTCCCTAGAGATGTTCGCCTGGCAAAAATGTTGTACTCCTTTAGGTGCCAGGTGAAGCTCCCATAGAGCTTCTTGAAGTTGAAGCAGGGGCCTTGAAGTTGCCCATTAACACTTAGCACCTGGACAGCAGATTAAGGAGGTCCACAGATCACCTAGTCAGTCTTCTCCATAATGGTAAGGTGTATTGTATTTTTAATGTAAATTATAGTTATTCTTTCTAAATTTGCACCTATACATATAAATTTGCATATGCAAATATTATGCAAATTGGTGTCATATTTTGTTCTATTTTTTGGTGATCCATTTCCTCTTCTGGGGCAAGGCATAAGTGGCCACCCTAGTGTCTCCCCCACTGCTCCCCCGCCCATGAGATTAGCTACTCAGTGGCTGGGTCTGAGAAGCTACCCACCATGCAAATTTTCCCACAGTGCTATGGAATGCCTAATGTACATCAGGTATTCCATGGCATTCTGGGAAACTGAACATGGCAGATGGTAGCCCAGACACAGCCAGTGCCATGCTACCAGATAAGCCTGAAGCCAGGGGAACGTGCAGGCAAAAGTTAGCACCAGTAGCTCCTAACAAGGCACTTGGGCCCTGGCACTCTCCCTCACTCCTCCCTACTGCAGCCCTCTGCACCACCTGAAAATGTGCTCCAGAGCAGATTTTGAGGGCATGTACGGGGCTGCGGGGATGGTGATGTGTGTGTGGGAATTGCCCCCTCCCAGTTCTGTCAGAGGAACACCATTGGATCCACTCCATAAAGTTCAAAGATTGTGTCCTTTAATTGGGGGGACTTGGTGCTTGTAGAACTTATTTTATTCCCTCCATTACATGAAGATAATTTTTTTCACTCTGCTTAACAATCGTGACCAGGATGCACCAAAATCAGCTATCATTATTGAGACTCAGAACAGTAATAATTCTGTAGGATGTCTCATGAAAGAGCATTCCATTGCAATACCTCCCCTCCATTTAATACATTAGTGAGACCTTTTTATTTTCAAGTTGCTTTGCTCAGAATCATCAGGCAACTAACTGTATTTCCTACAGATACTATTATTTTGTTTCCATATAGCATTCCCTCTTCTACTCCTTCTTTTCCATTTTAGCATTATTTGCAATTGCTGGTTTTAAGCAGGGAAAATCATTTTAAAAATGTGTTCTCTAAAGTTGCTCCAACAGAATCTTAGTTCTTACCTTTTCATGAGTTTTGGTGAGCATTCCCTGTCCAGGTTGGAAGATGAATGCTTCACATGCATGGTGTTGTAGGAAGTGTGAGTGTAGTCATTTTCATCACTGTAGTCTGGACCAAGTAACGTTCGAGCCCAAGTGCCCATGTCATAAGGAGGAAGTGTCCCTCCAAACTCTGAGGGCAGGCAGTCAGGGTGGATAAGCTGGTGAAGGCTATTCAGATTGTTACCATGAAGAAATATCTTTTAAAAACACAAGCAAATGGACAAGAACGGGTGCTGTTAGTTAATTTGTTCTCAATTTTTCATAGCCATGCAAATATTAAGGATGAGAAAGAAAGAGATACATAATTATATATGAAAAAACACAGTTATCCTACACATCAGTTATTTCTATGCCTCTTGTTTACTATGGGCAGTATCCAATTAGATTTTGAACTATGTGCAAGAGGAGAATCGGATGAAAGTAACATTTGCGCTTTACACTTGCACAATCAGTTGTGCAACTGATTGTGCATCACACTTGTGCAACTGCTTGCACAACTGGCTGTGCAAGCATAATGTGCAATGGAAAGATTTGGTGGCGCTCCGCTAGTGCTATTTGAGTTTGCAGAACGACACTGCTGGATACTGCCCTATGTGTTGTATACGGGCACTACCCTTGAATGCTACTTGGAGAGTTCCATTGGTTCAGAATATGGCATCTAATGTATTGACTAAAACTGCCTAGTTGGAATATACCTTGCTACTATTAAAGTCTTCACTAGTTTCTGTTTTGTTTCCAGGCACAATTCAAGATGTCGGTCTTGACTTAGAAAGCTCTATAGGGCTTGGGACCAAGGCATCTGTGAGGTCATTTTGCCCCATATTAACCTGCCCTTCCGCTAGGAGCCAGGTGCCTCTGCGGTCTGAGGGACCCTGAGAGACGGTCTTCACGGTGCTGGTTTCCCATCTGTGGAACGCGCTTCCAGGGGGCACTGGGCTGGTGCCTGCCTTTAAAGCCTTTAGGCACCAGATTTATTGCTGCTTTGCTATCTGTTGCTTCTAGTACTGCCTTCTGTTAATATTGTTTTTTAACTTTTTTTTTTTTTTACGGTAGTCGTGGTTTTATTGTTTTGATATTTTGATGGTTTCCATTCTTCTTGTTAACTGCCTCAGAAGCATTTTGGGCTGAATCAGGGATACAATCTTTTAAATAAAATAAAGGAACGAACAAATGCTAATACAAATGTATATTTTGCAAAGATAGATGGCAAAGAGAGAGAGAGAGAGAGAGAGAGAGAGAGAGAGAGAGAGAGAGAGATAAGGAGCAACTGTGTTTGGTTTTGATCTTTACAGCCCTTCTGTCATGACCCTGGAGCCCAGCAATGACCTAGGCATGGGCACAAGAGGCTGATGGAGGAGACATTGGGCCTGGGTGCCATTGCGGGACCAGAGAGCCCCAAGCCCAAGAAACCATAGACCCCCAGAACTGAGATTCCTGAGCTGGATCCTCAAGCCAGAGACCCTCAAGGTTTTGGGGCCCACATTCCAGTGGTGAGCGGGGCCAAAGGCAAAAAGGGATGGGGCCCACCCACCCCCAAATACCAAGATATTGTAGCTTAAAGCACTTACTGCCAGTAACTAAACCTTAGAAGAGGGAATTCAACCTTTTAGAATGGGAAAAACACACACAAAAGCTGAAAAATGTGCTTCACAGGTCTGAGGTTGAACATCCTGCTTTGAGTTGTTCAGTGTGGAATGGGCTTCCAGCTGAGGTCAGGAAATACACTTCACTTGTAACTTCTAATAAAAACATACACCTTTCCTGTTTCAACAGGCTTGTGGGGTATTGTTTATTATGGGTATTTTTCTTCACAGAATTCCCAGGGTGGCTAACAAAATTTGATAAACAAATTTTAAAAGAAGTAAAATTCAGCACAAGAATATCCACCATAAAAATATAAGAATGGCCTAAAATCTCACTGTGGAGATATACGCTGGTTAAAGCTGGGCAGTAAAAGGCCTAAGAAAATAAAAAAAGGTCTTTACCAGATGCCAGAAGGACATCTAGGAAGGTGTCAGGACAGCCTTTCTGGGAAGGGCATTCCAGAGAGGGGGTGCCACCAGTGAAAAAGCACTCTTCCACATAATCATCCCCGCACTTTTATTGTTCATATTTTAAACCACAGGATTGAAATGGACTCCTGCCACTTTTTATGTGGAGGATCTTTCCTGTTCTTTCACATTTATTCATTTCCTTATGGCAAGGGTGGACAAGTTGTGACCCTCCATATGTTTTGTACTACAACTCCCATCATGCTTCATCATTGACTATGATGGCCAAGGTTGACAGAAGTTGTAGGCCAAAACATCTGGAGGGCCATAAGTTGCCCATCCCTGCTCTTTGGGTACTTGTTTATGTGCACTGTGTTAATTTGGCTCAGTCTTCTCCCGAAAGAGGGTCTATGACCCCCCTGGCAAAGGCGAAGTACAGGCTGAAAGAGCAGGATTGCAGCTTGAGATCGATAGGCATATGGTCAAGGAACACCTAATTCCTTTGAATGAGTTCAAATCTCCAGGGCCAGATGAACTGCATCCTAGAGTAATAAAGGAACTGGCAGAAGAACTCTCAGAACCGCTTTCTATTCTCTTTGAGAAATCATGGAGGACGGGGGAAGTGCCAGATGACTGGAGGAGGGCTAACGTTGTCCCTATCTTCAAAAAGGGTAAAAAGGAGGAACCTGGGAGCAACAGACCAGTCAGTCTGACATCAACCCCTGGAAAAATTCTGGAGCAGATGATAAAGCAATCCAGCTGGAAGCACCTTGAAAACAATGCCGTGATTACTCGAAGCCAACATGGATTTGTCAAGAACAAATCCTGCCAGATGAGTCTGATCTCATTTTTTGATCAGGTCACCTCACTTGTGGACTGTGGGAATGCTGTGGACGTAATACACCTCAACTTCAGCAAAGCTTTCGGCAAAGTGCCCCATGATATCCTGATGAGCAAACTAACTCAAAGTGGTCTAGATGAAACAACGATCCGGTGGATCCACAGTTGGCTACGGAATCGGACTCAAAGAGTGCTTATCAATGGGACCTTCTCCAACTGGGGATAGGTAATAAGCAGGGTACCGCAGGGCTCAGTCCTGGACCCAGTGCTCTTTAACATTTTTATGAATGACTTGGAGGAGGAACTGCAGGGAATGCTGATCAGATTTGCAGATGACACAAAATTGGGAAGGATAGCTAATATTTTGGAAGACAGGACCAGAATTTAAAGCGATCTTGATAGACTGGAGTGCTGGGCAGAAAATGACAGAATGACATTTAATAGGGATAAATGCCAAGTTCTGCACCTAGGAAGAAGAAACCAAATGCACAGTTACAAGATGGGGGATACGTGGCTCAACAACACTACAAGCGAGAAGGATCTTGGAATTGTTGTCAATCACAAGCTGAATATGAGCCTACAATGTGATGTGGCTGCAAAAAAGGCAAATGCTATTTGGGGCTGCATTAATAAAAGCATAGCTTCCAAATCCTGGGAAGTACTAGTTCCTCTCTACTCAGCACTGGTTAGGACTCATCTGGAGTACTGTGTCCAGTTCTGGGCACCAATTTTAAGAAGGATGCAGACAAACTGGAGAGGGTTCAGAGGAGGGCAACAAGGATGATCAGGGGACTGGAAACAAAGCCCTATGAAGACAGACTGAAAGAACTGGGCATGTTTAGCCTTGAGAAGAGAAGACTGAGGGCAGATAGGATAGCGCTTTTCAAGTACTTGAAAGGTTGTCACAGAGGGGAAGGCCAGCATCTCTTCTCGATCATCCCAGAGTGCAGGACACGGAATAATGGGCTCAAGTTACAGGTACCCAGATTCTGGCTGAACATCAGGAAAGGCTTCCTGACTGTTAGAGCAATACGACAATGGAACCAATGACCTAGGGAGGTGGTGGGCTCTCGCACACTGGAGGCGTTCAAGACAAGGCTGGACCGCCATCTGTCAGGGATGCTCTGACCTGGATTCCTGCATTGAGCAGGGGGTTGGACTCGATGGCCTTGTAGGCCCCTTCCAACCCTACTATTCTATGATTCTATGATTCTATGAATTATCTTCTCCCACATATCCCACCATACCAAAGACAATTTTGGGAAAAGTGGCTGTTTGGGAAGCTTCTCTTTGCATTCCTATTTTGGTAGCAAAGTGTTGGAATTGCAAGTTTCTCTCTTGGATCAGGAGAATGAACCTTTGACTATGGAGACTTTATACGACTCTCTCCACTCTCCCGTATTATCTCTACTCAGGCATGCAAATCCCTCATGCATTTAGATTTGTGTTTGCATGAGTGATGAGCATGCCAGCTCCAGGGACAAGTGTGCTAGCTCCACCTCCTTTGTCACATTATTGCCAGCCCCATTGTCCTCCACATGCTTAAGGGTGAACATGCGAAGTGGGGAGCCAGCTCTATTCTTATAGGCTTTCTGTGTGATTTAGAAAAGTGGACGATCATGGTTCACAATCATGCGGGGAGCTTACACAGGTAGAACAGGCTCCCCACTGCAGATGTTCTCCCTCTGACTCATCAAAGGCAATGGGGCCAGCGACGGAGAGGGGAGAACTAGCATATTTGTCCCCACTCTCCCATATGCAATTCTGCCTCTTGTTGGATTTCAACCATTAGAAGAATTACATAAACATGCCCTTTTAACTCAGTCATAGTTTTATGTATACTGTGATAAAAATGATACATGGTAGAAACCAATATTCCAAGGTTCCTTGCCACAACAGAGTCCTGAGTCTTCTATAGCAGTGTTTGAACTGAAATTACTTGGGTGACATCAATATTTATTCCTCCCACCCCTTTACAGGAAAGGTGGTCTGTTGAAGAAGCAAGATGGGAGCTTTCTTTCAAGATGAACAGGTCTGTAATGGGTAGGAACCAGTACTTATAACCAGTACTTATAAGTACATAACCAGTACTTATAATCCCATTGCGGTGGGATTTCCTTGTGGTCTTTCTCTATTGTAGCCCTGTCTAGCCATTTCATCCATATGTGTTTATACTATAAAATGGTGTCTTTTGTTTGTACACGATGAAAGGTTTTCTGATGCCTGGCTTGTATTCTGAAAATAACTCTCTCCCGCTGAAATATTGATTGAATGTGGGCTGTTGGCAAACTCCAACTGAGGCTTCAGCCCTTGTGCTGTTCTGAGGCCACACAAAGCAAACCACATGGAGACAAAGGAGGAGAGAGAGAAAGCAGGGATCGCTGTATGCCAGGCTTGCCGGCTCATTTCATTCTCTAATTACCCTTTTCCTTGTCTTGTCTTTGAGGAAGGGCTTGATGAGTGTGTACAGGGCATGGATGTACCATGGCTGGTTCACAAAATGGACTCCCCCAAAGCGAGCAGGAAAGCTGTCCTGTGGAGAAGAAAGAAATGGATGCCAATTAACAGAGACAGCCAGTTAGATGGGCAAGCAGCAAGGCTAGAGTCAGTCAGACAGACATGTTTGCCGGTTAATTGATGCATGGTGACTGAGAAACTACAACAGACATAGGCCCCACTTGTTTTACCATTCTCTTACCACCATTTTTTTATACGATTGAATGGATTTGAGTGTGTGTTTGAAACCAGTTAGATCTCAACTAGCTTTGGCTCAGACACCATCCTAGTTCTGTGTGTGTGTGTGTGTGTGTGTGTGTGTGTGTGTGTGTATGCATGTCTTACAGTGTGTATGCAGTGTGAATGTGAGAGGGATCATGTTTTCTAATTCCTCATTGTGCTACAGAACCAAGTTCCCATACACCTCTGTGAACACAGCTCACCTCTTCACCTCTGATGCCTTTCTCTCTCCCACCCCCCAGCCTAAGCCATCATTACAATAGCTGAACTTTCTGGGTGAATGAATAGCACATTATGCAGACGAGGAGGACGGGTGGAAAATGTTGATAAGTGAAGCTGTCGAGAGGGAACGGCGTGACAGCACCATGGAAACTGACGCAGACAAGCGCTTGCTTTTGTGGTTTTGTACAGATAGCGGGCAAATTAGCATGCAGGTAGAGTTGCCTCTCCCAGAGTTGTCTGCAAAAGTATCCTATTTCCAGGTAAGTGGAATGGCATGTACAGAGGAATGGCAGGCTTCTGGAGTGACTTTTAGGGTTGTTCGATATCACAAATTCTATTTAATCTCAACATTCGATTCATACAAATGCCAGGAAACAAACTGGTTTCCTTTGTTTTTTTCCAGCAGCAAAGGAGCTAAGGTCTGACAGTACATCCCAGTTACACCCATGAAGAAAAACAGTTTCTCTGCTGTTTGAGATCACTTAAATGAACCTTTTTGGGTGTTGTTGTTTTTTAAAAACACTATTGAAGAGACAAGTGGATTGGCAAGGAACTGTCCACAACGTCAGGTGCGCATCAAGGTGGTAACAAAGTTGTGACAAAGGAAGGATTGGGTTTCAGAGCAAAGTGTGTTGAGGGAGGAGGATGAGTTTAAAAGGTTGTTTAAAGTCTTTTGGACAGTCTCCATTGTTATCCCCAAGGTAGTGGGGAGAATGGCAAAATCTCTCTCCGTCAATTCTGACAGGCAGAAACAGGACAATGCTAGAGTCCCAGCAGATATTCATCAGCACGGTTGAGCAACGAGTCAGCTTTTAGATACATCTCAGAAGACTGCAGCGCTGTGCCACCTGATTGCAGACAACAGGAATGCCCTGTTAGTGGTCTATGGGCAATTGTATCTGACCCCTAGTGCCCCTACCAAACTTTAAATCAAGCTATGGAAGAAAGAAAGAGAGAGAGAGAGAGAGAGAGAGAGAGAGAGAGTTTGCTCACAGTTTCAATCATAAGGAAAATAATTGTGTTTCCAAATTATAAGGAACAATGACACTCTTCATGTAATAAGTAAACGTACAAATGTTAGGTATATGAAATGCTATTCCTGGGTGTGTGCACAATAACTGGAGAGCCCTTACTGCTACATGGCATCGGGGCCAAAACAGACATCACTTTAAATCTGTACCTAAGAGCTATTTTTGTTTGTTTTTCTTTTCATTTTTACTCTACAGTAGGTGTAGCAGACCTAATCTGGAAATGGGACCCGTGTGTGGGTGGTGGGGGGAGGCTTTTAAGATCCAGATGGGGTCCCTTGTGCATACACTAGAGTAAAAATGAAAAAAAGACATAGCTCCTAGACACAGGTTTAGGGTGCAATCTATGCATGTTTAAACAGAAAGAAGTCCTACAACTCCTAGCATTCCTCAGCCAACCATGCTGGCTGGGGAATGCTGGTAGTTGTAGGACTTTCTTCTGTCTTAACATGCATAGGATTGCACCCTTAAAGTGATATTTGTTTTGGCCCTCACTTAAGTGAGGCTTCTGGCCATTTGAAGGGGTCAGTTTGTTGCAAAAGATACTTCTGGTCTGGCCCATGAACCACTGTCAGGATAACAGACCAGCGGAGAATAGAATCTAGTAGCTGGGCACCGTTGGCTTAGAGGATATTGAAAATATGGGATAATCTGCTATTCAGACCCAGAGCAAGGGCATGATCACTAATGACATTTTGTGTGGCATTTAGTAGTTGCTAAGGTGCCACATACTCTCTCTCTTTGTGTTAACACAGCTACTCCACTGGAATTCATCCTTACGTGATCAAGAGCCCTGCCGCAATGTGTGAGTATACAGTCAGTATGCATCTGAAATTCACTTTACTGGAATTTATACAACCACAGGTTTTGCCTAACATTGTTGGAGAAGACTGGATTTTCATGCCATGAAATCAGTGCAGTAGGATGGTTTCTTGACATTGTTTAGCGATATTGTTAAGCAAGGCAAAGTTACATAGGCACAGAGAATGTCCAAGCATCTGGAAAGGCCAGATCTGTCAGGCCAGGCATTTAGAGACAAACAAACAAACAAACAAACAACAACCATAAGAACATAAGAGGAGCCATGCTGGATCAGACCAAGAATCCATCTACTCCAGCATTCTGTTCACACAGTGGCCCATCAGTTGCCTGTGGGAAACCCATAAGTAAGACCTAAGTGCAATAGCGTCCTCCTACTCATGTTCCCCAGCAACTAGTTTACATATGATTACTGCCTCTGATATTGGAATACTGCCTCGGATACTGGAGGCAAAACCTCAAAATGATGTTCAAACTAACATCCTTTTATTTTGTGATGCAATATGCCCAACAGGTTTCAGCAGTTTGCTTCCCCCCATCCCCTGTAGCAAAATGATCTTATTCCACTTATTGTAGCAGTTCACTTAGAACATGCTGGTTTGCGACAGAAAATACAATTCTCTTATTTAAGATCATTTTGAGGTTTCATCTCCCTAATCATGGTTCTAAATCATGAGGGGTGGGGAGGCTGTGTGTGTAGAGTGGGACACCTCTCTGATGTTTCCCCAATGTCTAGATAGTGGGGATGGGGGGCAGGGGCTGTGGGGGTTGGACCAGAGGTTGTGTCCCCAATCCCACCCCCAGCCCCAGCCCAAGGAGAGCCACTTATGAATCACCAAAAACGAGAAAACGGATCACCACAAAAAGTGACACGGATGTGCATAAAATCTGCATATGTCAATTTATATGGAAAGAAGCAAATTTAGAAATAATTATTATAATTTAAATAGAAATATGGTACATCTCACCATAACATGGAAGACTGGGACCAGACTGCATATGTGCAAAGCTCATGTCCCCAGGAAAGCACAGATAATATCATGGGCCCACACAGACATCTATATATAATCATCTGCATAATTGCAATGTTGCAGCATCTGGACTATAGGAACCAGGATCTCCTCAACAGCTGCAGCCAGGAAGTGCATTTCTAACACTCTAGGTTAGTTGGTTAGGCAATCATAGCTGCCATAGATCAGTACTGACAATCTGGAAGCATTTGTCCATACAAAACTCACATTTTAAAAAGGCTTTAACGTGCAGTTGGAACATGTTAATTTTCACATTTCTAGTCTCGAAGCATAACAACTGTTTCAATCTTCTATTTTTTTGTTTCTAAACAAGGATTTAATAACAGAGAACCATAGAAGAGTCTGAGTTACATATGTTATTTTTCTACTTTACAAGCTCAGTTAGAATATGTTGGGTTGTGCTAGGGAATGATCATACTTAATCTTCTACCGGAAATATTGCACATGTATGTTTCCCACGGTCTTTGTTTTTTGTCTTATTTACAAAGTAATAAACTTAGGAATTCACAATGGTTTCCCATAATCATTGCTGCAATATAATGAAGCCCTCCACACTTTCTGTTTATTTTGCTGTTGGCAAACGGTGCCAATAAACCAAGTTATATGCTATAATATTTTAGTATTTTGCAAATACAGATAAAAATTTCTCAGACAAACTACTATATACTATACAGAGTAAAGGACTTGACTGAGAAATTTTGATCTGCATTTGCATCATCTTCATGCCATATTTTATGATGAACCAAAATAAATTTTAGCTTTGAAGTTTCAACCGTTCTAACTTTACTAATCAAATAATCAGATATATACTAACGTGCAGCACTTTAGAACTCTCTCGCCACTATCATGCTTGCTAACACCCCAAAACTAAAGATGTGATATAGAAGCAAGTTCCACTAAACTCTGTAAGAATTACACTTATACTATGGCATAGTGGTTAGAGTGTTGGACTAGGACTTGGGAGATTCAGGTTGTAGTTTCCACTTGGACATGAAACTCACAGGGTAACTTTGGGCCAGTCACTGACTCTCAGCCTAACCTACTTCACAAGGTTGTAATGAGGATAAAATGGAGAGGAGGAGGATCATATAAACTGCTTTGGGTTCCTTGCAAGAGGAAAAAGTTGGGATATAAATGTAATTAATTAATTAAGTGTTAGAAACCGGGTTGGATCCTTATCATGTCTCCCTCTATGCATACTGACCTTTCGGGACACAGCTCGGAGGCTTATGTATGTTCTTCGATATGAATGCCAGTCAACATAACTTATATCCAATTATTTTTTAACATTTATTCCATTTCATTAAATTTATAGCTGACTCCACCCCAAGGGTTCAAAATAGATCACAAAACCAAAACAGCAATCCAATGTGGGGCACACCCATTAAAATATACATAATTGGGTTGAAGAGCTTTGTTAAATTGTCAATCTCAGTGAGATTTCATGTGTAAGGCAGAAAACTTCAAGTGGCTTCCACAGAAACGATAACTGATTATTGAATCTCTTTCAGAATACATTAAGCAGAAGCAACGGGGTCCAGCAAAGGTGATCCATGTAGAGAAGCAGGGTTCCATGTACGTATCTCCTTTTGGATTGAGTCATGCACATAGGAAAGAGTGCTGCACATGGGGTTTCCATTCCTGGATCAGGACTCCATATTATGCCATTGTGATGGCTGTTGGCACTGCCCATTCTGATAAGGCTCATTACCTATGTGGGCAGGTGAGGAGCCTAGATATAGGTTTCTCTTGTCCTGATCAACAGTATCAAAGCAAAAAGCACCAGTCTTTGATCTGTAGGGATGAACAAATCTGTCAATTTAGGTAGCTCATGCTTCCAGTCTTAAGTTCAGTTCACCCTGAACTTTGAGGATTTTATGCATTTTTGTGTGCATTTCTCCCAATACATGCTTTTTTGGATGCAATTTTCTGCAAGCAGTTTTCACTTATACACACACATTTGCGTGCACTGTCCACTAATGCACATATCTTTGTAGGTATGTTTTTATTGGAGATGGCCATTGCACAATTCGGAGAAGTGCAAATTTCAAAGGAAAACTAAGTTTCGACTCATATATTGGTTCAAAAGTTTGAAATTAGGGAAGTTTGCATTAAAATGCAAACCAAACAAATGTTTCCCCCATCCCTATTAGTCTGGCCAATACAAATCACATAGGGCATCCAGTGAAGCAGACATGTTTTGTGTGCCGCTACATGCAAGGATATGTGGATCAAGGCCAAGATTCTCAAAAGTGTAAACATAGTTCCCACAGAGGCTCAGCCTCAAGGGAGGTACATTTCAAGGGACATGACTTGTGGTGTGATCAGAATTGTAACAGAGATGATCAGATCTGAATAGTCTTCACCACTGTTTAATGGAATTATAGTTGGAAGCCACATAATCTTGGGGTGATGATCCACATTGTCCCCATGCCAGAGGAGGCTGCGGAATGAATGCTGTTGCTAGGATCAAGATCTCTAGGCAGCTTTTAATTTTAATGCCACAATGTCTGCAAGCTTCGGGCTCATTGTGACCCATTAGCTTCTCATTGCTCACTTAGAGTCATCAGACCAGCAACAGATAATTATCTCAGAGAAGCTACATTTCTAAGTCCAGTCAGACTGTCCAGGGGATAACAACAACCCTAACGCTCATTTTGTTCTTCTAATTTACTCCTCGTTTGGTCTGTCATCTTGTACTGTGTAGAGCTTGGGATAAATAGAGAAACATGAGCATGAAAAGGAAAGAGCCAGCAACACAGTTACAATATACTTTGTTTTCTGTTAGCGAATAGGCAGATGATAATGAATGCACCAAGCCAGAAAGAAACATACATTGTGACTGCTACCATGTCCAAATAAAGGTTTCTTTCTATATGATCTTTTCCATGCAACCCGCCTCACAATTCATTCTTTCACATGGACATGTCACATTTGCCCTCATTTTTGCTGTCACTCTCAAGACATTAATCTTTTCAGAATTTCAAAATGTGTCCTTGTTAGCAAAGCTGTAAACTATAATTCCCAAGACAAAAAAGGCTCACCTGGCGCCTACATTGTGCTCTTTTTGGTGCCAGGTGAAGACCTCCCAGGCATTTCAGTTTTTCAGTTTTTGTTTTAAATCTGGTACTGCATGTTAAATCTTTGCACTACTTTGAGTTTCTATTTGGTTATTATTTTTATTTCATACTGTAGTTTTAAACATTTGTATTACATTTTATCTTGTTGTATTTCATGGTTTTAATTGCTCTGAACTGCCCAGAGAGCTTTGGCTATGGCGGTATGGAGGTGTAATAAAGAAATAAATAAATCTTATTAGCCAAATAGGCTGAATATTAGGCCAAATAGCCAAATTAGTTGGAACAAATTAATCACAACAAATATAAATCCTATTGCACAACAAATTTTAGCTAGATAGGGGCCAAAATGCAAAAATAGGTACTGTGACTGTTAAATAAGTTCATTGAAAGTATATTAACTAGGTAGAATTCAGTGTCCTTTTCTGAAACTCCCTTCTTTTTAAGGTCCAGTTCATACATGTCTTCTGTGAGGTGGCTTTGTGGCCATAGCTGTGTGGAAGAACAGATGTACGAATGTAGTGGACTCCACTGCTTCCCAGCTATAGCCATAGCTATTTTGTGAGGTTTCAAATTCTGTGCGAAAGTTGCCATTTCAGGTAGGTGTGTGTGTGTGTGTGTGTGTGTGCGTGTGTGTACTTAGGCATCACTTTTAAAAGGAAAGTCATTCTTAACTGATGCATCAACCATCAATATTTTGTTTAGTATCATGGGTGCACTTTCACAGATAAGGCAGACATAGTCTTGGGTCTGCATACCACCTTTGTTCACCTTTTGGAAGAGAACAGATTCATGCTGTCACTACATAATCCCTAACGTTCTAACTGCAGCTAGCTGCAAAGTTGGAAACCCTATTTACCTTAATCTGGTTAACCTGCCCAGACCCTAACATCAGTGGCCCTGCTCTCTGGCCCACCACTAAGATTGATCAGGTTGACGGGTACCAGGGACAGGGCCTTGTCAGCGTTCGTCCCAAACTTGTGGAATTTCTTCCCCCAAGAAATCTGCTTGGCTCCTTTATGATGGCCTTTAAATGGGCCCTAAAGACTTTTTTTAAAAAAATTCTGCTAATTTTGCTTTTTACTGATTTTATTGTTTGTTCCCTATATATATAAAATTTGATCTGATGCTATTTTTGTTACATGATTTGCTCCATTGTTTGTTTTTAACAAGATTACTGTAAGCTGCCTTGTGCTACAAGCTTTCTTTAAGGAATCAGAAATAAGCAAGGGCCTAATTTTAGCTTTTCAAGTGTATTTTTGGATAATGTTTTATGGGTTAAACTATTATTCATTCTGAACCTGAGGTTACAAATTAGAGAGCAACTTACTTGCCTTACATTTGGTATAATAAATGTGATGCCTTAACAGTCCAGAAGGCATGGCTCTGTGGTTTCCTAGCAGTAACCAGGCAGTGCTGAAATAATAAATTATGAACATATATCTTTAGGCTATAAGTTGTACAAACTAGAAGCAAATGACTTAAACATAGAATCTTTTTTTTTAAAAGCAGGACTTAAAAGTGGCAGTTTGTCATGTTCACTGGAGGTGGGTACCAGAGAGAGAGAGGGCGTACAAGGTTCATCATAGAGTCACAGCGTGGCAAGCATGTTTTAGGGCTGCACCTTGCTTCCAAAGGGGGAATGACCCAACATAGACCCTAAAGAGAAGATGGTGGGTCAGCCCTCCCCAACCTGATACCCTCTGGATGATTTGGACTGCAGCTCCCATCAGCTGTACCTAGGACAGTCAATGGTCAGAAATGTTGGGAGTTGCAGTCCAAATCATCCAGAGGATATCAGGTTGGGGAAGGTTCAATTAGGCCATTACCAAGGCTAAATATCTTATCATGAATGTCTAAATATGAGCCTGGGCTTCAATCTGGCTTTACTTACAAAATATGTCATTGCTTCCCAGTAGGACTGTATACATAAAATATAAACCAAAACTCTTATAATGGTACAGTAATCATCAAAGCTTATAATCAGTGTACATTGTTGCCATGAAAAAGTTGAACCAGTGAAGTTGTTTCAAGGCTAGCATGGTATGTTCCCTGAAATCAACCTGGCAGCCATATTCTGAACCAGCTATAGTTTCTGAGAAGTGTTCAAAAGCAGCCCCACATAAAGCATGTTCAGAGCATCCAATCTGAGTGTCAGTGTCAAAGCAAATTAGGTTCCTGTCGACGAACAGGTGCAGATGGCGGCGGCGCACCAGCCTAAGCACTCATGGCTACTGCCACCTTATGGTGAATCATCTCATTTGGCTGTTTGGAGATGAACCATCAGGAGGAAGCAGAAAGCCCAGTTGTCTAGTAAGAGTGGTGATTAGTAGGAAGTCTCTGGAGGATGTCTGCCTAGCAGCAGGATTTAGATGGATGTGAAAAACAAGATGGTCCTCCTGTCTGGCAGGCTGACATAATTAAACATTATTGTACCTTAGACAAGCAGAGAATATAAAAATCCCTGTACAAACTGAACAGCCAGTTTTTCAATAATTCCATTATAATCTTTGCTATGACTTCAACATATACATCTTTTTAATATAACAGAATATAATATAACTGATTATAACGGAAGCCTGCTTTATGCTGCCTTGGGACCCTGTGTGTTTTGACCAAGGCAGGAGGCAGATCAGAGTTACAGCTGGCCCTCCTGTTTTCAGAAATAGAGATTAGCCATTGCTCATGCTTCCCAAAATGCATTGCTAGGTGTAATCTGATACCTACAACACCTACTACTGGCTAATTCATTCAGACTGCAAATCTCCATTTCGAGACCGAGTTTATCTAAACTTCAGACCTCATGGCCACAACAACTGGCCAATTTTGGGGACTTTCTTTCTTCCCCTATCCCTTGCTCTTTTGCTGATGAAGAGTTCTGGGGAAATCAAAAGCTTATTTGATTTTGTGGGATTTCGGTTGGTCCTAATAAAGGTATTGCCCAAGTGTGGGGTTTGGATTGTTTTCTTATGAGCCAATATGGCTAACTTTGTCCTTTGTTTTGTGTTTTTCATCATCTTTGCTTGATCAAAATAAGGCAAGCTGGAAGTTGGGGTGCAGGGGGAGGTGTTGAACCTGGGAACAAGGAAGACAAACAGCTCCAACTGCACATTATATTAAATATGTGGCATGTAACTTATGTTGGCTGTTGGGTTGTCTTGGGTCTTTTTGTGTGTATTTTTTTTTAACTTAAAATAAGTGTGAGGGCTCTCAATCTGGATCAGGACTTCAGTATGTCATAAGGACAGGCTTAATCCTTCCCTCTCCAACTACAGTCCCGACAAAGATCACCCCCATGCTCTCTCCCTACATCCTTCAGTCCTGCTCTGAATTGAAAGCTTCCATGCTTATTTTTAAGGAGAACCCCCCCCCCACACACACAGATAGAACTACATGCTACATAGTCAACGCAACATGTAGTTAGACCCCAGGGTGCAAAATGTAGCAAAAGGTTGGGTTTGGTGAGAGAGAATGAATGTGAGTAACCACCTGGAGCTCAAATTTTGCATGCGACTGGAAGTATAAAACCAAAAGCTATATTTGAAATACTTCTCTCTACCATTTGCCAATCTCTCTTAAATGTGCCCCTTCTCCTAGGCCATATTACCAAAGGAATCCAGGCCATTTCTGCAGCACCTTTTATTATATAAAAGGCCATTTCTACAGCACCTTTTATTATCATGCCACTCACCCTGGCAGTATCTGCACATCTAGGCTTTCAAGCAGGGACTTCTACCAAAATGCCACAGAGAGAATAAATGCCCCCAGCTTTGGTTAACACAGATGAGTACAACAAAACAGAACACAGTTAAGGATATCCTAGTAGCACTTGCCTTTTATTTCACAAATGACAACTGACTTTAAAACTACAGCCCTTTCCTTCTTTTGGGTTCATTATACAGTCCTGACTGATGGCTTGTGTGGCAATCCATTATATTCAGAATCAATTAAGGGAGCAATCCTATGGCTGCTAGTCAGAGGCTAGATAGCCATAGGATATGTCAGTTTCTGGGAACCGACTTCAGTTCCCAGACAACCAACCTTCCCCTCCCCTCCCGCGCTGCCTCACAGGCAGCTTGGAATGGCCCCACGCTCTGCACTCGGAAGAGGAATGTGGAGGGGCGAAAATGGGGCATTCTGGGGGGGGGCGTTCCAAGGAGGTGACTGCAGAAATGCCGGTATGATACATCCTATGTATCGTCCGGCAGCCACTTCCCCCACTCCCATGGCTAGACCGCTGAAATCGAATCATCTCCTCCGCACTTCTCCTGCCCTGCATTGGATAGGCGGTCACCACAGAGTTCGGAGGTGGCCGCCTATCCCCACAGGATTGCGCCCTCCATGACATATTCTTGGGCAAATTGATTCAAATTGAATAGACATTCATCTGAACATTTCCTTGACATGCACACTGACACCCATCCACCCAAAAATAAGTAAGTAGGGCAACTCCAAATATTATGATTGCTGTAGGAACATCTGGTGTTACATTAATGTTCCTTGCAGTAAATACATAATGTGCATAGCCTACAAATGTGTACACAGTCTTTGAACATCATTACACATATCTAAGAGAGATGGCCAGATAAGGTTTCTTGGACATTCATACATTGGTATTTAAAGACACACACACACACACACAACTTTTCATCCCACTTAGGAGTGGTAGCTTCAGTCTCTTTCCTCTGGCTGTTTTTCATTTGTTTGCTTTTAAAAAAATTCCTTCCATTGCTTTTCCTCTCCAGACAGGATACATTGCTTCCTAACTCTGTCTTCACCCTCGTGGTGTCTGTCTTGATGACACCAGAGTGAGGGCCAGGAAGCATTGCTTTGTAGGCATAGGCTGCAGCTCAGTGGTAGAGCATATGCTTTGCATGGGAGAGGTCCAGTTTCAATTCCAGGTTCAGTCCCTGGTGTCTCTAAGTAGGGCTGGGAAAGACCCCTGCCTGAAGCCCTGGTGAGCCCCCCACTCCCTGTGTGTAGATGATATTGGGCTAGCTGGCAGCTTCCTACATTCTTAATTTTGCCCTCTCTCTGATGTGGCTTGAAGATGGATGCTATCAGAGTGAAGGCAGAATTAGCAAGCAATGCTTCTGTCTGGAGTAAGAGCAGAGTGGAAAGGTTGCTTTAACAACAACAACAACAACAACAACAACCATGGTCAGCAGCAGCAGGGAGAGCAATTGAATCAGAAGTGGGTGTGGCAAAAATGGTGTGGAGGGCACAGATTCACAAAAACTGTTGTCCCTCAATTAAATCTGAGAAGATTCTTCTGAGAACTTTTAGCTCTGCTCTCATTTTAATATCCCTATAGCAGACCTGACCATTACTATAGTCCAGTCTTCCCCAATCTTCCAGATATGTTGGACTGGAACTCCCATAATTCCCAACTGGCATGGCCAACTCTCAGGTAGGAATTCTTGGAGTTGCAGTCTTCTAACACATCTAGAGTGCATTAGATTGGGAAGGCTGACATAGTGCAACAAAACATTTCAAAGAGAAACAACATTAGTAAAATTGACACTGGGGAATTTGGTCTCAGCAAATCCTGGGAGTGATTTACTTACTACAAAAACCAGTTGTCGCTTTTTAAGTGTTTATGTTTGCTATTGACTTCTATATGCTTATTTATCACCAATGGTCACTATTTGGAAGTAGCTCACGCCCATGCAGATTGGATCTTTTATACATCAGACTGGATTCTGTATTTCAACCTTCCCCAACCTGACAGCCTCCAGATGTGTTGGGCCACAACTCCCATCATCCCCAGCCAGCATGGCCATCTTGGGATGCAGTACTCAGGGTATATTTCTCCACCCATTTAGGTAATTTCGTGCAACTAGTGAACTGGGTTTGGATGCATTAGAGGTTATGCCACAATAACTTGATTAGTCTTTAAGACATCCTAGAAGTCTTTGGCTTGGATCCAGGATCTGCCTTCCACAACAGGTAGGGGTCCACTCACAAACGGTCCCTCTGTCCAATTTTGGGGGATCTCCTCCCTCCCCCACCACACACACACTACAGTTCATGCCATTCAGTGGGCTTTCCTGACTCTGTGTAGCATTTTCTGGGGGCTGGAGGGGCTACAATACGAAGGAGTGGGGAGGGAAATCTACTTCCATCAGTGCAGTTGATCCAGCTTTAATTTGGACCCAACCCCTTGCTAGTTTTGCTCCAACAGATTAACACTGCCACCCCTCTGGAATTTATAACAGAGGAGAGGCACACGGAGACATTGTATTGCAGTGGTTCCGGTCCTTCGTCTCCAGCAGGTACCAGAGGGTAGCCCTGGAAGAAGAGGTTTCAGACCCGTGGCCGCTCACTTGTGCGGTGCCATAGGGTTCCATCCTCTCCCCGATGCTATTTAACATCTATGTGAAGCCACTGGGGGCGATCATCAGGAGGTCTGGGGTGCGGTGTCATCATTATGCGGATGAAACGCAGCTCTACCTCTTGTTCAAATCTTCACCAAGGTTGGCCGTAGAATCCCTATCCAAATGTCTGGAGATGGTGAGTGGCTGGATGGGGAGGAACAAGCTGAAGCTGAACCCTGACAAGACCGAGGTACTTTTGGTGGGAGACAAGAGGAGGCTGGGGGATGTTGACCTGGTGTTGAATGGGGTATGGTTACCCTTGAAAGACCAGGTCCACAACTTGGGGGTCATCTTAGACTCCCAGCTGTCCATGGAGGCTCAGGTGTCAGCTGTGAGCCGGACAGCACTGTATCAACTCCATCTGATACAGTGGCTGTGCCCCTTCCTTCCTGACCATCTGCTCCCATCGGTAGTACATGCCCTGGTCTCCTCTCGTTTAGACTACTGTAATGTGCTCTACGTGGGGTTACCCTTGAAGACAGTTCGGAAGCTGCAGCTGGTACAGAACACGGCGGCTTGCCTGATTAAAGGCAGCCGCCGGCGAGATCACATCACTCCGGGCCAAATTCAAGGTGTTGGTTTTGACCTTTAAAACCCTATATGGTTCCGGCCCAGCCTATCTTAAGGAGCGCCTCCAGCAACACCAGACAGGACGCTTAACAAGATCAGCCTCGGATGGCCTTCTCTCTGTCCCATCATCAGCCAGGACAGCTAGACTGGTGAGGACGAGGGAGAGGGCCTTCTCTGTGTTGGCCCCCACTCTGTGGAACTCTCTCCCTAGGGGACTCTGCCATGTCCCCTCTTTAATGAGCTTCCCATTAAAAATGTGGTTGTTCCAGCAGGCATTTGGGGTGGGTTAGGGTATTTTAGAAAATGTTTTTATTGTAGAATTTTATTGTTTTAAACTGTTTGGTTGTATGCTTTGTACATCGCCCAGAGTGGCTGGGTGGCCAGACAGATGGGCAATTAATAAATTGAATGAATGAATGAATAAATAAATAACTGACGAGACCAGAAACTTCGTCTCCTGAAATACAGAGGCTGTGAGAAAAAGAGATTGGACACTGTTCCCTGTGATAATAAGCGATATCCTGCATCCTTTGAGAGAATAAAGAGGGGGAAATGCTTCTGAGCCCTTTTGACTCTTCTGAGAGGCAGAGTACATCACGCAGTGTCCTATCATTATAATACAATTCAGTGCCATAACCCAGGAGCATGACTTGTGTTTGGCTCCTGAAAGGACAACTTGTTTCTTTCCCCTGAAGATTTTGACGGTGATTTATAGCCTGCTTGAAACATCTGCAAGGAGAGGCTCACAGAAACTGGCCTGCTATGCTAGGTCCCCCTCCCCCATTTATTTATTTAGTATGGACATAAACCCGACTGTCCCCCATTCCTTCTAATGGCAGACGGGGTCAAACTAAATAAGATGGTGGCAGTTCTTCTGTGTGTCTATCAGCAAAAGGGTGGACTGCTGACCTGCCTCCGTGCCCCCTGCTTCCTCCCCTGCAGCTTGTCCCATCAAGCATTTTCCCTCTAGACAAAATCACTGAGCTGAATACTGAGCTCACCTAAGGAGAACAGGGCTAACCAATGAGGAGGTTCGATTGGTGAAACTGCCAGCAGCCACGGCAGAGCAATAGGTACCTTTCAGCATGGCTGGCTGTGGAGGCTGCCACAACCACACAAGCGTGGAAGCACACGCTTGTGCCCCAATGGCATCAGCAGCTGTGAATGGATGGTTGCTCTGGGGCAGGTAGACGCTGCTGATGTCATTCTCTGTGTTATATGACATACAGAGTGTGCACACCAGGGGATGGATCTAGAATTCTTGTCCGCTTTTGCGAGGATACTGCTTGAGGAATGGGACTTCCACATCATCTCCTCCCCTGTGCAGCCCCCTGTGCACCCTCCAAATCCACTCTGGAGACATGGAACAAGGATTCTGGATTCAACCCTGTGAGAGAATCTGAGCTGGGCATCACTCATCAAAGGGCTGGATGCACCTGATCTCGGAAGCTAAGCAGGGTCAGCCCTGGTTAGTACTTGGATGGGAGGCCGCCTGGGAATCAGGCTTCCTGCGTTGAGCAGGGGGTTGGACTCGATGGTCTTGCAGGCCCCTCCCAACCCTATGACTCTATGTTCACATGCATTATCACAGTGAATAATCAAGCTGCTCCTTAAATCTCCATGTCTACTTCCCCTTTGCTTTTACCGTTGCTCCATTTATTCTCTCTCTCTCTCTCTCTCTCTCTCTCTGCTTTTTCTATGCCCAAATAACCTCAAGGACAAATGGAAAAGCTTGCTCTGGTCTAACGTTCCCCCCCCCCACCACACACACACACTTTTTAATTAATGCAACCATGCCATCACAATACAAATCAAGCTATAAGCAAATGTCTTTGATATCCATTATGATTAATGCTAACAATTCAAAATGACAATAACAAATTGCACAGGAAAGTTGTCACCGCAGTGATGGATAGATAACATTTTGAGCTTTATTCATTACAATTGCCTTTCTTTGCAGTGCATTAGAATCACCCATGGAAGACATTTAAAACAGGGCAGCCTTCTGCTATATGGGAGAAGGGGAACATGGGGTTGCCCCCTTCCAATTCAGTTTGATGGATTGTTTCAATCACTTCAAAATGAATTATATAAATAAAAGATTATGTGTAATTTACAAATATGGAAGCACAGGCATTGCTTGCATGGTAATCCAGAGGTTACTTGAGGCAAGAAGCAGAGACAGAATATAAATTCTTTACTTATTTCCACCTCTCTTCCTTATTTTTGTTTTATTGACATTTAAAATATGTCTAGCTAGTGGCACATACAATTATAACAGAAAAAGAAAAAAAGAAGAAGTGCAAATGAGGGATCATCTTTTATTTATTAAAAGGATTTTTACCCCTCTATTTAGCCAAAAAAAGCTCCTAGAGCTGCTTACAGATCAATTAAAACAACAAGAATAAAGTCCCTGCCCTGAAGCTTACAGTTTAAAAGACATGACAAAGAGGAAAAAGGGTTGAAGAGGGAGGAGCAGAAAATGCAAACTTGGGCCCCAGTTCTTTAAAGCCACAGAGTTCCTATAAGGACCAGCTGGGATAGAAATAATTCACAAAGAGGAGGAATCCAAAGGAGCTGGTCTCTAAGCACAGCAGATGGAAAAGCCCTGATTAGCTTTTCTTCCTCTCCCCTGCAGCTTGATGGGAGGGCTGCTGCTTGGTGACAGAACTTCTGTATTTTAAGTTAATTCTCACTGGAATTATTGTTTAAATTAAGTTCTATAACAGCCTTCCTCAACCCGGTGCCTTCCAGATGTTTTGAACCACTACTCCCAGGATTTCTGGCCATTGGCCATGCTTGCAGGGGCTGATGAGTTTTTAAGTCTAAAACATCTGGAAGCCAGCAGCTTGGGGAAAGGCTGGATTCTATAACATCACTGGTAAGTCTCCATGTCTGTCAACCTTCTCATCTTCAACTGCTCTGCCAGCCAAGATGGGAGAGGGATCGCAAGACATTCAGATGGAAGAGAGGTTAGTAGCCTGGTGTTGGTCCATTTTCAATCAATTCTCACAATGCCTTTTCACCAGTAGGAAGTATAGAAGAAGAAACCACAGCAAATCTGCCCATGTACACAGTCTTCAGTGGCTTTGTAGTAGCAATTCCCCTTCCTCTGACCTTCACACACCTCTTTGCATGATTGTAGTTGGATCTCTAACTGACAAGCAGCTGGTATGTATTCCATGCTGGCAAATCAAATGCTTGCCTGGCCATCCGCTCAGAATAGACTACACATGTGCTCTTCTACTCAGTGGAGGTTGGTGGCTCCATTGTTAGTGGATGGGTGAATCTGCCCTGGGTTCCAGTCAGAACTCTAAAGGAGCTATCCAAGGTACGAAGCCCCACTGACATCAGAGCCACCAGCCTCCACTGCTTCTACTGTTTCTCTGTAGTACTCAAAAAACCATGCACTCTGACATTTACAGGAGGGTATGTCATCCTCACAAACAAATGGAAAAATGTGTGTTAATTAATATGCCAAGAGATTAAGAAACAGGAAAACAAAGGCCATTGCTTGGAGGGGCCTAGCAGGAGGTAGTGACTGGCACACAACAACACAGATAGAGAAACATATTTCTAAGCATGAATGCAAGCTCACAGACGTGAATGACACATTAGCACAATGTCTGTGAATTAACTGTAGGAACACCAGGAAGTGGACAGGAATTAAATTAAAAAGTAGGTATTCCCTGCCACAGAGGTCATTTAATGTAATCATGATGTTTTGTCTATTTAGATAAATCTGAATATTGCTTACGTTATGGTAATAATATCAGTTATGTTGTTATGGCAACCTTTGATTCTGATTCTTGCCTACTTCTCTGTTCTTAGACATATGGGACTCTTGTGATCGCCTCTGTTTTTTTCCGAACAAATAAACATGACAGAGTGATGATACCAGAATCTGGTATCCAGCTTCTTGACCCCAAACTCCCTTTTACCCATTCAAAATGCTGAGCAGTATTCTGATGCTGCTGCTGTTACTATCACTTCCCTAAGGTCTTTTTTTTTTTTTTTTTTTACTTTTAAAGCTGAGTGCAACATCCTCATTAGCATTAAGGTCAATGAACATAGCTATTGGTCAAAGAACCCAGCACCATTATCTTCGCTTAAAAGTTGAAGGCAACAGTATGAAGGAGCAAATGAATCTGATCAGCATGAAAGGGCTGCTTTCTGGTTGTTTGGTCTCTGAATCACTTTGGGGCTCTTGGCAACCATATGCAGTGACCTAAAAGTTTTTGGCTGCCTGAACCCCTGCACTTCATCACCTCCCGGCAGTGAACCTCATGTGCAGAGCAGGCTTTAAGCTCAGGCAGCTGTCGGAACTGCTGAGAAAGTCTGGGGAATCTGTCGAAGCTCAGAGCCTGCTCTGCCCACAGTCTCCATAAGCATGGTGATGGTGGCAAGAAGGGCAGATATTGGGATTCTGCTTACCTGCTCATCTGCCTGCTTTCCTCTCGCTTGCTTGGCCTAGCACCTATAATCGTGCTTTAGAGTAGGAGCAGCAGCTTTAGAGTAGGAGGAGCAAGATCAGGCAGGGGCCCTCAGTTTATATTTGTGCAGCAGCATGAGTGCCAAGAGTGTGGGGCTGTGCATGGGAGTGAGAGAAATTCTGCGCATATAAGAGGAAATAATGTATTTGTGTTTGTACACTATCATATAAGATTACAGATTCATTAATTGGGATGCTTAAGGAATTTGGCTTCTGATGTGACCTAATCCCCACTTCCTGCATTGCCCAGAATGATGTGTGGATCAGCATGTTCCAGATATTCTGATGCATTTCTTGGCTCAAAATAGTAATCAAAATGCTTTTAGAGATGCATATCCTGAGAGAAAATATGTTTAGAAATATGTAGTTAAATGCACACGTTCATGGAAACTTAAAACAAACGCAGGATAATGTGGAAACAGCAGAGCTGCTAGGGAGAGCCTTCTCAGTGGCTGACCCAAGCTTTGACTTTCCCTGCAGAGAGTGCCAGGCTGACTCTCACTTTGTTGTCCTTCCACCAGCAGGCAAAGGCAGTTTAATTCAGGCAGGTCTTCGGCATGTAAGCTGGTTTGTTGCTGAAGGGGTTTTAAAGTGGATAAAGTAGCAGTTACGGGAACTCTGGAGGAAAGTGACCATGTTATACTTGAGTTCTTGATTCTAAAGGAAGTAAAAGCCGAGTGTAGACAAATGAGTACCCTGGATTTTAGGAAAGCCAATTTTAATAAACTCAGAACAATGATCCGTAAGGTCCCATGGCAAGTGACTCTAATGAGAAAAGGAGTCCAAGTTGGGTGGGAGTTTCTAAAAAAGGAAATTCTAAAGGCACAATTGCAAACAATTCCAACAAGAAAAAAAGATGGAAGCCAACAGAAGAAACCAACGTGGCTTCACAAAACCCTTAGAGATGACCTGAAAACAAAAAAGGACACATATAGGAAGGAAGACAAAGCTACAAAGGAAGAGTACAGGCAGGTAGCACAGAATTGCAGGGGTGGCATCAGGAAGGCTAAAGCTGAGAACGAGCTGAGGTTAGCGAGGGAGGCT
This sequence comes from Heloderma suspectum, assembly GCF_057233095.1. Classification (NCBI taxonomy): domain Eukaryota; kingdom Metazoa; phylum Chordata; class Lepidosauria; order Squamata; family Helodermatidae; genus Heloderma; species Heloderma suspectum. Next base: position 62,343,611 of record NC_139461.1, read on the forward strand.
AAAAGCAACAAAAAGGCTTTCTTCAGATACGTGCATAGTAAAAGGCAGAGGAAAGAAATGGTGGTTCAGCTATTAAATAAGGATGGCAAAATGATAACAGATGACAAAGAAAAGGCAGAGGAGCTCTGTTCCTACTTCAGCTCAGTCTTCTCCTGAAAGAGGGTCTATGACCCCCCTGGCAAAGACGAAGTACAGGCTGAAAGGGCAGGATTGCGGCTTGAGATCGACAGGCATATGGTCAAGCAACACCTAATTCCTTTGAATGAGTTCAAATCTCCAGGGCCAGATGAACTGCATCCTAGAGTAATAAAGGAACTGATAGAAGAACTCTCAGAACCACTGTCTTATTCTCTTTGAGAAATCATGGAAGATGGGTGAAGTGCCAGATGATTGGAGCAAGGCTAATGTTGTCCCTATCTTTAAAAAGGGCAAAAAGGAGGAACCTACAGACCAGTCAGTCTGACATCAAACCCTGGGAAAATTCTGGAGCAGATGATAAAGCAATCCATCTGGAAGCACCTTGAAAACAATGCCGTGATTACTGGAAGCAAACATGGATTTGTCAAGAACAAGTCCTGCCAGGCTAATCTGATCTCATTTTTTGATCAGGTAACCTCCCTTGTGGGCTGTGGGAATGCTGTGGACATAATATACCTCGACTTCAGCAAAGCTTTCGACAAAGTGCACCGTGATATCCTGATGAGCAAACTAGCTAAAAATGGACTAGATGAAACAACTGTCAGGTGGATCCACAGTTGGCTACAGAACTGGACTCCAAGAGTGCTTATCAATGGGATCTTCTCCAACTGGGGAGAGGTAACGAGCGAGGTACCGCAGGGCTCAGTCCTGGGCCCAGTGCTCTTCAACATTTGTATTAATGACTTGGAGGAGGAGGTGCAGGGAATGCTTATCAAATTTGCTGATGAGACAAAATTGGATGAGATAGCTAATACCCTGGAAGACAGGACCAGAATTTAAAGTGATCTTGATAGGCTGGAGCGCTGGGCAGAAAACAACAGAATGACTTCGAATAGGGATAAATGCCAAGTTTTGCACCTGGGAAAAAGAAACCAAATGCACCGTTACAAGATGGAGGAAACTTGGCTTAGCAATACTACAAGTGAGAAGGATCGTGGAATTGTTGCAGATCACAAGCTGAATATGAGCCAACAATGGGATGTGGCTGCAAAAAAGGCAAATGCTATTTTGGGAGGCGTTAATGGTAGTATAGCTTCCAAATGAGGAGAGACTGAAAGAACTGGGCATGTTTAGACTTGAGAAGAGAAGATTGGGGGGAGATATGATAGTGCTCTTCAAGTACTTGGAAGGTTGTCACAGAGAGGAAGGCCAGAATCCCTTCTCCATCATCCCAGAGTGCAGGACATGGAATAATGGGCTCAAGTTACAGGTGATTCCGGCTGAACATCAGGAAAAACGTCCTGACTGTTAGAGCAATACGACAATGGAACCAATTACCTAGGGAGGTGGTGGGCTCTCCCAAACTGGAGGCATTCAAGACGAGGCTGGATAGCCATCTGTCAGGGATGCTTTGACCTAGATTCCTGCACTGAGCAGGGGGTTGGACTTGATGGCTTTGTAGGCCCCTGCCAACCCTACTATTCTGTGATTCTATGGAAGTGGTTGGGTATTGGGCGTGGGTGGGTTCATATTGTGTTTTTAATCTATTTTATGTTTCAATCAAGATTCTGTTTTTAATCCTTATTTTATTTTTGTTAGGAATTGGTCTTTCCTCCTTTCATGACCTCATTGACCTATGCATGACTAAAATATGTGCTAAAAACATTTTGGTAGGCTGGTAACTTTGGTGGACCTAATGCACAGTTGTCATATCTATTACTTAGAATACAACAAACCAAACCATCTCAGTGGGAATCAACAGCATCGTGTTGGTGTGTATAATACACATTTTACTTTCTGCTACCACCGTAGAGCTTATGTCATTATGCAGCGATTGCCTTATTTATCTTTAAATGGAACCAATTTGATAGAAAAGTTAGTTGAGAATGAAGAAACAAGGAGCATTACGTTATTTTGGCAGTTGCTTTTCAAAGGCACCACCACAGCAGAACGATTGCTCTTTGCCACCCACAAACTGCAAACCCTTCATAAGTTCGTGAGAGACCCTTGCTAGTTTGTATATAAAATACTGCATTATCCGTCAGTATTCATCAGTACAGTGTTTGTGCAGTAGCTTGATGAAAAGAGAATAGCAGATGTTCTTGAAGAACGTAACCTTTTTTTTGTTTGCTTTTTGATCTCTGTCTCTAGGGAAACAAATATAATATCAAGAAAGTTTATTATAAATGCCACCTACACTCTATTTCAGCCTTGGGAAGAATGAAATAATCAACCATTGAAATGGAAATGACACTGAAGACTGATCTTGCATTGCCCGATGTTCACAAGAGAGAACCACGCAGCCTGGGAGACCACCAAAACCAGATTCAGCAGGTGACATTACAGAGAACCATACAATGGCTGCAATGCACAAGTTATTTACTGCAAAGTACTCTGGCTGAACTCAATTAATGGCACAATCTGATATATGTCTACTCAGAAGTAAGTCTCTTGATTTCAATGGGCCTTGCTCCCAGGTCACTGAGTATTTATTTTTATTTATTTATTATTTAAATAATAATAAATACCACTCTGGGCGATGTACAGCATATAATAAAACAGTTTAGAACAATAAAATTCTACAATAAAAAGTTTTCTAAAATACCCTAACCCACCCCAAATGCCTGCCTGAACAACCACGTTTTTAATGCACGGCGGAAGCTCATTAAAGAGTATCAGATTGGAACCTAAGCTCCTCCAGCCTAAGCAGTTTGTGATGGGGATTGTAGTCAGACAGTAGTAACCTGAAAACCAAAAATATACCTCTATTTTTATTTTACTTGTGTACCTGCAAAGACATTTCTATACTGCCTTTTGGCCCTAACATAGGTCCTCAGGGGTTTTTACAAATACACAAAAAACAATTTAAACAATAATAGAATTCAGTGTAAATTATTTTTACATTGCCTTGCAATGTTTTTTGTTGTTGTTGCAAATATACCCCCCCCACACACACACACACACTGCACACAAAAATGCACACAATTTACCCTATGATACAGTCAGGTCTCTTAGGGGCAAACCTCCACTGATTCCCTGCTGAACTAAATATGCTATGCATGACTTGGGCTATCTAACTATACATTTTCTTGACCATTATCTCTGTTTTACTATTGCAACAAACGCTGTGGGGTTCATTTTCCCTAGTGGTAGTTTGATCACCCTGGGAGATCCAGTGGCAGTTTTTAAGCATCAAAAAGCACAGGTTTTCCCTTACTAGCTGCGACGTACCTAGAATTATTTTGGACTGTATGTCCATAAGGGATGCATGCAGGAGAAATCCTCAATGGATTGAAAGGACAGGATTCCTAAGAATCCAGCCTGTGGAATCTGCAGTGGACCTGCTCTCCCTGCTGGTGTTGGCAACGGCAGGGAGAGAAGGAGGGTTGCATGTGGCTTCCAGATTTCAGCTTTATTTTTTTCTCTAAGAGCAGCAAGATAGGCAAATTGCAGCTGTCATTTGCATATCTTGGGCAAATTACAACCGTAATTAGCATAATTTGCGCAAATTGAGGCCATAAAGTGCTTAGTTATGCATAAATTGCGGCCACAATTTGCACATAACTAAGCACTTAACAGCTGCAATTTGCACAAATTATACTAATTACGGCCACAATTTGCCCAAGATACACTAACTGCAGCCACAATTTGCGTATCTTGCCTTTTTTAGAGAAAAGAATAAAGCTGAAATCCACAAACCTGGCCAGGGTCTCTGGGGAAATCCATCGAGCCCCAAGAGGGCTGGATTTCCCAATGATGGACATCCCTCGTACTGGATATAGGCAGATTTGTACATTTTGTCCATTCCTAATGTCCATTCTGTGAAGCACCTGCTCTTTGCTTGCTACATATTGTAGTCTGGATTGCCTTGGCTATTGCGAGGAGGGGGAAATTACGGTTTTTAGATGGATGGTCCTTCCTTGTGGCAGAAAGTTGAACTAGTTAGCCTTTTGCTTACTAGCAATACTACGTTTCAGTAATGAAAGCCCCCCAAGATTAAATAATTCAACTGTTATGACACAATGCTATGCTATGCATGTTCACTTAGACATAACTCCCACTACGTTCAATGGGACATGCCCCTCGGTAAGCATGCACAGGATTGCAGCCTATCATGGTGCAATCGAGGTGAACTGAACTATAATTCTGGCACATCTGTATAATCATTCTTTTCACTCAAGGTGGCCTAAGTTAAAATATTATTATGACTTTATAAAATGTTAGGATTAGGGCAAAATTGAGCCTGGGATTATTCTGTATATTTACTATTTACATTTTGGAGATCAATTTTAACTTCACGCTAAATTACGAATATTTTCTGTCAGCAGAGTTTCTTTATTTGGATGACAACTATCACATTGCCCATTCAGTGGAGGCAGGTGGCTCCGATTTTGGTGGGGCTGCAAATCCATTCTGGGTTTCAGTCAGAACCAGCCAGAACACCAAAGAAGCTATCGAAGGTGCTGGTTCATTCATATGATATATGAAGCATACTGACCTACAGAATCAAGCAAAGAGAAAGGACATAGTGCAGAAAAAATGTCCCATGGCGCTCCGCACAGATCTTACTGGATCAATGGTAAAGTAAGCTATTATCCATTTAGAACAAATAACAGAGCTAAGCAATTCTGTTGCCACCCAATAATAAATTATAAGGAAAATACAATCCACTCCTAAAAGGAACACATTCATGAACGTTGTTCACCCGGGTGAAAGAGCTGCACAAACGTCTTATCACAACTTCAAACTTTGTCAGGAATTCTACTTCTGGACATTAATCAGTGTGGCCCCAATCCAGGCACAGAATGAGTGGATCATCAGTACGTGAGGCATGCTCCACTTGTGCACAGCTGCATGACAGTGTGTATGCACAGATAAACAACCTGTGAATTACTAGACCTCGCTCTTGTTTCCCTCCTGCTTATCCACAGGTCCTTCCAAGTCAAGACTGGCTCCTACTGGGGGTATGTTCCTAAGAGGAAGATGAAACAAGTCAAGGCCTCAATAAGGTTGCTGTGGGATATGAGATAGGATTGAATAGGGCATCTTCTTGTTGCAACGATGCACTATGTATCCTATCCAGATTAGTCATCCTCTGTCTCCAGTCTGATGGCCCCCCACAGATATCCACGTGCTTGTGCAATGTTGTCAGCGGGATGGACTGAGAGTGTTATGGGAATCCTGGCCACCCTCTTCTATCACAGCCTTGCTACTCTACATGTGCTCCCTAACAAAGCTGTATTGCCGGAGTGGACAACATATGGCCATCCAGCTGTTGCTCGACTGCAGCTCCCATCAGCCTTCACTATTGTCTATACTGGCTAGGGCTGATGGGAGCTGCAGTCCAATAACATCAGGATGGACACCGGTTGCCCACCCTGGCCTTATTGTCTGGCCCTAGTGCTGTCTGTGGAAGTGCCTGCTTGGGCACGAGGATCAGCCTTGGCTGTCTCTGGAGCTTTCCCTCCACTGTCAGTTGCTTTCTGCTGGTACCTCCTCAGGCTGCAGCTGCACCTCTTCCATTCTGGGGCACCAACTGATGGGTCCATGGTAAAGTTCAGCACCTTGGATAGCTCCTTTAGAGTTCTAGCTGGTTCTGACCGAAACCCAGATTGTATCCATGGCCCCACCGAAATTGGGGCCACCAGCCTCTACTGCCTGTGCTTCAAGCATCAGAAGGCTTAATTATTCTTTGATCTGGAACTTGATTTATGCTGTAGTCGGAGGGATAGTTGCTATAGGTATGTAAGTATCCCTCCCAGAATTAGCAAGGAATGTTTGTTTTTGCTGATTATACCTCTATATTTTCCAATTCGAAACGAAGTCTGTGAAATGCTTCAGCTTCACAGGACATGCAGCTTCACAGGACATGCGGGGAAGGCGCTAATGAATTCTGATGGATACAGCAACTTGATAGCCGGGCAATTAGGGACCATTATCCCATCAGAATTGTTTAGGGGTGCTCAGCTTAATGAATTCTTACAATCCCCCCCCCCAAGACATTTGATGGCCTGAACAGCAGAAAAGGTTATCCCAACATTGAAATATGACAAACGCTCTGAAAACATTACCATTAAAGCAAGCCTATGGGGTAAGGAAAAATTTTGTTATTTGGGAAGTGGTCTGACTGCTGTACCATCTGTGTGCATGCCTCTCTCTTCTTCCTGGACTGATGCATGCATTGTTCATGCCAAGGATCCCCACCACAGCACAGTACAGTATAAGATTATTAACAGCAGTTGATGGGGGATGTATAATGAGATCTCATTTTAAAATTATACTATTTTTGTGTACTTTTTTCACATTGTCTTCTAAAAATCACAACTTTCCACCATTCTGATGTCCTATCTGTTCTGACAGTTTATATAAAGGGAATCCTTTTGAAGGTGACAACCATTTAGAAATAAACGTTCAAGAGTAACGCTTAGCATGGAGATATGGTGTTGAGAATGTGACAGGTATAGCAATAAAATACATAAAAGAACATGTTTTCCTGAGGCTTTGGCAAAGCTAACTATGATAAAATTCCCTTAAAGTACTATCTCCTGACAGGAAGCTTATTAATATTTAATACATTGCTAGGAAGAACATTTGCATAATTCGGAGGCTGAATGAGATATAAATGGCACCAACCATTCTGCGTCATGAAGTTTTGCCTTTAATGGGTGCAGTTGTATCACTGCTGTGTTTGTGTCATGTGGCAAATGCAAGGCTTTCCCAGCTTGTCCAAAATGGTGCTTCCAAAATTTCTGATGCTTGAAGCACAGGCAGTAGAGGCTGGTGGCTCCAATTCCGGTGGGGCCATAAATCAATCCAATGGGTTTCAGTCAGAACCAGCCAGAACTCTAAAGGAGCTATCCAAGGTGCTGAACCTATTGGCTGGTTCTGACTGAAACCCAGAATGGATTTGCAGCCAGACCAAAATCAGAACCACCAGCCTCCAATAAGCACAGGTTGTTTTCCCCCTGAGTTAAAATTGGAGGCATACTTCACTCTTACACTTTTAAAAGGTTTACTTCTAAGACTGTATAAGGCTGGGTCTACACAGGCAGCAGAATTAGATGGAAATGAGGTGGTAGAATGGACTGTACCACTTCAGGCTACAGGTGGGCTATACCACTTTTATATGCCCCCCCCCGTAAAAAGATCCCCCTGCAATTAGAAAACCAGCATAGCAGACACAACTCTTGACCCCTGATTTTCTAATTGCAGGGAGTGTTTAACATAAGGGAGCATTCAAAAATGTAATTCTCCATCTGCAGTGTGAAATGGCACTGTCTGTTCTACCATCTCAATCTGCTACACATGTAGACTAGGTCAAAGAGTAAGAGCTACTTGCCTGCAGAGGAGTTCCTATGTGAGTCACCAGTCTGGATATGCATCCTCTGAGGGCATGTAATTCTGTTGCGTCTCCACTGGGAATCATTGACTGATCGAAGCACATTCAATGCAGAGACATGGCAGAGTTACCTGCCCGAAGCAGAGGCTGGCTGGAAGGAAACAAGGCCAGCCCAATAAATAAGGCAGAGGGCAGCCTCCTCTCTGGGTTAGTATTTGGGGCACACAGGAGCCTTTAATTCATTTCACACAGCACAGCCATATAGTTTTGGCACTAGGGATGTACAGATTTTGTTAAATTGGCTTTGCGGACTGTTGGGTATCGTTCATTCCATCATCTGCTCAGTAACAGAATCAGATTTTTCTCAATTTCCCAAACTTGTGCAAATGTGCACTTCCAAAAATATGCAAATCCCCCGAATGTGCATTTTCATGCTTTAGCCTATGCTGGGAAATGCACATTTTTGGTTGGTGCGGGTTTTTTTTTTACAACTAAATTCGCGTAGAATACCAGAAAGTAAAATAAAAAAAGTCTGCAAGTCTGCAGAATCCATGTGACTCGGGAAAAGCTGGTCTGCTGTGGAATCCACAGGTTTAGATTCATATAAATCTGAACTCTCCTGGAGGACAAGGCTCTCGATGGCTACTAGTCCTGATGGCTATAAGCTACCACCAGGATCAGAAACAGTATGCCTATGTACACCAGTTGCAGAGGAACATGGGTGGGAAGGTGATATTTCACTCGTATCCTGCTTGTGGGTTTTTCATCGACAGCTGGTTGGCCATTGTGTGAACTGGACTAGATTGACCCTTGGTCTGATCCAGCATGGCTCTTCTTATATTCTTAACTCATTTGAATCTGTCCCTATTTGCAACACAGTTATTGGTGACACAAGCATCTATCGTCCAACAGATATCACTGAGCATGTTGGCAGGGTGGGCATCAAAGGTAGGCATGGTTGAGCACCTGACATGGACCTACGGCCCAGCAAGGGCCTACTGACCAGATCTCCCTGGTATTTCTTCTCCTCTCCACCATTGAAACCTGCTTGTTCACCTGCCCAGGCGATGGTGGTGGTGAGGAGGAGAAGCACAGCCTTCTCGCTGGCTCTCTGTCTGCCTAGAAAGCAAGTGGTAGCAATGATGAGGAGGAAGATGAGGAGCAATAGCAGCTGGTGACAATGGTGGTGAGAAGGTAGGCTCACTGAAGGAGGGGTCATTGAGTGTGTCTTGCCCAAGGGCACTCAGAAACCTGGAGCTCGCACTGCATGTTGGCATGGATGGTTAAGGGTTTCTGCTGAGCTGATTTAACAGATGGTTCTTCCAAATCAGAGATGTTGTCAAAACTCATATTCCCTGGCTTGAAGATTCAAACCTCAGGGCTCATAATACTTGTCTCAATTATGAGGTGAGCATATAACTCCCTTATTCTTATCTTGCCAAGCAGGGGCACTGCTAGCTTTGAGGGGGCCCAGGCAAGTTGCTTTTCTCTCTTCTGCACCCCCTATCCCCCCTGCCAGTCAACCAGGCACCGCTCCCTCCTTTCTTTTTTACATTTATCTGATGGTGCGGAAGTTGTTTCAGAGTTGATGTCCTGCACCTCACAGACTCTGCCTTCCAAACAAATCTCTGTCATTGCAGGCTTCAAAGAAGGCCTTGAAAACATATTATTTTACCTTGGCCTTCTCTTGATACGACTGCTATTATTACTGTTACTGCTGTTATCATTGTTGCTGGTTTTATTGTTGGTTTTTATTGTTGTTTTTATGTTTTATCGCTTTTAATAGTTTAACTGTTTTTATGCATTTTATTGCTGTAGACCACCTTGGGAGGGCTTCTGTCCTGAAAGGCAGCAAAGAAATATTTATTCTTCATCTTCATCTTCTTTGTATTATTATTATTATTATTATTATTATTATTATTATTATTATTATTATTATTATTTAAACAAAGCCTTTCCATTGAGCTCGCCCAGGCACTGGCCTCTTTCTCCTCAGGCCAGAACCAGTGGGTGTTGTCCTCCACCACTTCTTGGTTCTTCCCAGGAAGCACAACCCACTCAGGCTGAATCCAGCACTTCCTTCATACTGTTACAATGGTGGGAGCAGCTCCTCCTCCTCCTATTGCCAGGACAGGCTCCACAACACACTATTTTAAAATAACGTTATTTTTACTTATACTTATTTACTTACTGAACCAATCAGATGCTGCCTTTGTGAGAACTCAGCCAATGGGGGCACAGGAGCAATAAAGGGGCAGTCTTTACCTTGCTCCTGTCCCCTCCGTGGCTGTGTTCCCCAAAGGCAACATCTGATTGGTGCAGACTTGTTGCTACTTAAAACAAGTTTTTAAAAGAGTTATTTCAAAATGGCGTGGGGCAGTGCAGGCTTGTCTAGCTGGCTGCCACGGCAATTCCTTTTGCAGCCAGCCAGATGAGTTGGAGAACTGACTCCAACTAAACATGCCCATGGAGGAAAAATCATATTCTAAATTAAGGCTGAGATTCAACTCTACAAAGGAAAAAGAGAACATTGCATATCTGTGAAAGTGGACTCTGATTTTGGGAAGGTATAATGATATCATTAACAAATGCCCTCATAAAGCCAGTCAAATTATACCTTGCTGTTCCTTGCAAGTACTTCTTTATTCTTTCTGTTCAAAGACCTCAGGAACCTCATTAATATTCATTATGGCCTTTAGAATGGAAAAGAAGCATTAGATTTATATAATAATTAAATCAATTTGGACTGCAGGTATTAATTTGGAATGGGCCTCATTAGTTGCAAAGCATTTATTCCTTTCTATTAACCGCTCTCTTGTAGTTAGTTCCTATGCAATAGTGCCATTTATTCCTCCCCAAAGAGTTTTTTCGTATATGGCTTTGGGAAGAGAGTGATAAAGCAGGAAAGGGGGAAAGAGCAAGAAATGAAAGGTAGACTATGTTTTTAACATGTCGTGTGAGATGTAACGGTGATGTTTTACATATATTGAGAAGCTTTTTTTCTTTTTCTTTTAAGAAAAATAATGTTCAAGAAGTTAAAGGAGATGGGAATGTATGGTTTGCATACGAAAGTATCTATATGAAGTACATGCTCCCAAAAAGTTGGCCCTGTTCACATGTAGATAATAATATAGTGTATAAACCAGCATGGAACAAAAAGCTAGGTAGAGACAAATAACAGTACTGAAATGACAGCGTTGAGTGGTCATTCTAGATATGCAGCTTAACTTTTAAATCATATGCGTGGGCTGCATCCAATGTTACGTGAGTGGACATCTGCTGCACAGAAGGACTTCCCTTTCTCTCCTCTGCACCTCCCAGTGCCTCCCCTAATCTGTTCTCAGGGTCCCCCAACCCTCTTGAACAGATTTGGGGTTGCACAATGAAGGGTGCGGGGGGGGGGAGGGGCAATGCATGCTGCCAGCAGAATCTGTTCCACAGGCAAATGGACACCATTGGATACAACTCCATGTTTACTCTTGAGTAAGTCTCACTGTGTCCAATAGTGCCTGCTCCCTACTTAGATATATTTAGGATTGCAAGTTTAGATCCTTTTGAAATAATCTAACCCCCCTCCCCTGATTTACGTATCTCTACCATTATCTGCAAATTATAGTCCAAAGTAATTGGACTGGAAGGGGGTATCATGAACAGACATTCTAGATCTAAATTTGCTTATACAGAGCACATTATGCCATGGTAGGTGAGCCCAGTGCAGGCTTGGGGAGGACACATCAGGGAAACATGATAAACATCCTGAGGCATCCAAAGGTGACAGGGAAACCTGCTGAATCACCCTTTCATATATTTTAGCTTCATTTCATTTATTATATTTCCATACTGCCCCATAGCTGAAGCTCTCTGAGCAGTTCACAAAAATTAAAAATAATTAAAATGCATTATATAAAGTATAAAAACCATTCACATAGGTCATAAAACAGATAGCATCCACAACAACGACATTTATCTAAGGTGTAGCAATGTACAACCATCAGCCAGAGACAATCCCAGACCTGATCAGAAAGACTCATTACATGCTGCCAACTGCCTGAGAAAAGCGGACAGTTTTAACCTGGCGCCGAACAGATGTCAATGTTGGTGCCAGGTGGACCTTGTTGGGAAGATCATTCTATAAATGGGGGGCCACCACCAAGAAGAACAACTGGACAGGAACCTCCTTGGGGTCTGCCAGATTCACCACTGCATAGCATATCACAGGGTATACAGAACCTCTTTCAGCCCACAGGCTGAATTCCATTTCTGAGGTCTCGGGACAGCATTCCAGTGGTGGGCAGGATGAAAGGCCAAAGAGGCAGAACCGAAATACCAGCATATTTTAGCTTAACGCCCTTACTGCCCATAACTAAGCCTTAGGAGAGGCATTTCAACCTTTTAGAATGGGGAAAAGTGCCACAAAAGTTAGGAAACCACCAAACGATAGGTGGTTGGAGGAAAGGGGATGGGGCCAGGGGAAGGGGGTGGCCTTCTGGGAAACTCCAGTGGGCCAGATTGGGACCGCCGGAGGGCCAGATTTGGGCCCTGGGCCCGAGGTTCTGCATCGTTGGCTTATCAGCCCAACACAGGGTAAGGTGTGTGGGCAATGACTAGCTAAAAGTAGTGGGCAGTGGGTGGAGAACCTCTTTCAGCCTGAAGGCCAAATTCCATTTCAGAGAGGTTCCACGGGCCCCATTCCAATGCTGGGTGGGGCTGAAGGCAAAGGGGCTCAGGTCAAAGGCAAAAGGGGCAGGGCCAAGGGTACAAAAAAGTACCAGCATATTGTAGCTTACAGATCTTACTGCCAGTAATGAAGCCTTAGGAGAGGCATTTTAACCTTTTAGGATGGGGGAAAAAACTGTGCAAAAGCTGGGAAACTATCAAATGATCAGTGGCTGGGAGAAAGAGGGGCCAGGAGAAGGGGGGTTGGCAATCTGGGGACCCCAGGATGGCCCAATTTGGCCCCTCTGCCTGAGGTTCCCCACCCCTGTAGCAGATGTTACTGTTCAAAAATGGAGGATGGTGTTGTCCAAGCAAAGGAACCTGTGGCAGACAGGATCTCCACTAGCTCACCATGGGGTAGTGGGCATCCATGCTGGGGAAAGCTGGTGGGTAGTACACCAAGGCAGTTGTTGCAGATCAGCAGTTAAAGTTGTGGCCTGTTTAAACCACACATTATCTCTCATGCATCTTCATTCCTGGGACTGGGGGGAGGGATCTACAGGTAGTTTATTCCAATCACCAAGCAACGAAAGCAAGGCAGTTATCTGATGGTTTTCCTTTAAAAAAAAATTTAATCTAGGTTCCATGAAATAGCTGACAGACAATACACATGGATGTTGTCTTGGTGTGAGCCCAGGCTGTTCCTATTCCTTTATTTTATAAGTAAAGAGTAGATCCTTAGTCTCCTTTCAAAAGTCTCCTTGACAGCTCAGAGAACACTTCACTCTGCCTCACATCACAACAGCTGCTGGAAACAGACAGCTTATGTCAAGCTGACCTTGTTTCTGTTGATACCAAACTGCTCTCCACTACTAGTTTTTTCCCTATGTTTAACTGGCTTCTGAAAAAAAACCCTTCCAAATAATGCTGATTTAAGCTGCAAGCCTATACACACTTACTTGGGAGTAACCCTCATTGAACTCTATGAGTTTTACTTCTGAGTAGACATGTATAGTATTGCACTGTTAAAGAGCAAACATTTCAGAATACTTAGGGTACATTTTTCAAACTTAAGTACATAATTAAAAGGATTCAGTAGGCATAGGAATGGGTTCCAACGTACATCATTAGTGGCTGATCATGTATCCGTTATTTGTCTGATAAGTGGTTCTAAATAATTTCAAATAAGATAACAGAGTTGCTCTGAGAAGAAAATGAACACAGTAATCCGACGTAAACAAGGAATGTCTGAAATGTTTAGGATTTTGTGAACACAGCCATGTTTTCGTAAGCATTGAACTGATAGAAAGGACATGTCCTGTTGCAGATTACCTCATTTTATACTAGCTTAATGGTAGTTTCTGTTGTGCAAATGGCCACATTTCAAGCTAGCTTGTAGATACTGTGCCATCTGTTTAGCACAAATATGTCTGTGTCCTGTCCTGCCCATACAAAATGGGTTACTGCAGTACTTCATCATTCAAATTAGTACAGATCAAGATGCCAGTTTCAAAGTGAATGTACAAAATTATATAAGACACATCACAATACAAGGAAGAGGTGGTGGAACCCTCAGTAGTACATTGTGGCATGTTTGAACGACACTTTGAGGGCAAAATCTTTTGTATCTGCCACATTCTGTATACCATAATGAATGCAGATCAATCAGTGGAAGTATCCAGGGCACTATTTTGTTGGATAACTTTCAGTTTCTAGGACCTGAGGATATGGATAAGGTGCTTGGCCAGTTCCATCCAATCACTTGTGTGCTTGGACTCTCTTCTTAGATTTAGCAGGATGGGGATGACTGGCTGGGCCCAGGAAGTTTGTCAGTAAAGGTGCAATCCTATGCATGTTTAAGCAGAAAAATGTCCTACAGCTCTCAGCATTCCCCAGCCAGCATGCTGGTTGACTGGAGAATGCTGGGAATTGTAGGACCTTTTTTTGTCTAAACATGCATAGGATTGTGCCCTAAGAGCTGCAGTCCCAGCCTCCTTAACAGAGGGAGTACTACAGCTATTTCTGGAAAAAATCTATCTTAGACCCTGAAGATTTGAACAACTACATACTGATAGCTAACATCCCTTTTCTGGGCCAGGTGCTTGGACAAGTGGTTGCCAGCCAACTCCAGGTACCCTTGGATGAAACTAATTTTCTAGATCCATTTCAATTAGGATTTAGGCCTGGTTTTGGCATGGGAACTACCCTGATTGTCCTGTGAGATGACCTTTGCAAGGAGACGGATAGGTGGAATGTGACTCTGTTGATTCTCTTGGACCCCTCAGTGTCTTTTGATAACACTTGATCAGCTACAGCAGCCTGCCCCAAGCTGGTGCCCTCCAGATATTCTGAACTTCAGCTGCTATCAGCCCCAGCCAGCATGGTCAGTGGTCAGGAATGTTGGGCATTGTAGTCCAAATCACCTGGAGGGCACCAGGTTTGGGAAGACTAAGCTACAGAAAACCTATTTTGGAGTGAAGGGCCATTCTGAAAACAGACTCCAATTCAGAACTTCATAGGAAACTGAAATTTTGAGTTTAACATCCTTCAGTGGTAGCCTTTTTAATTCCAGGTAATTGCCTATGATGATGTTAAAGCACTTAACTAATACAATGGAGTCTTTGCTAATTCACTGGCTGAAAACAAGGGAGGCTGGCATCTGAATCCAACCCTTCATTTCCTATTACACCTCGTATTATCATCCAACACTAGTTCAAGCAAGTCAAGCAGTCTCACTACTTTGTAATTTCTTCTTTGTTGGGTGTGGGGGAAGTCTTGTGTGAACTGTTTCAACTCCAAAAGTAACTGCCAGCATTATACACGGGCACTTTAAGTTGACCCTATGCTACATCTTTAGGAGGACACTTACTCATTCCCTGTTCCCCATTTTGTTACCCTCTGGCACTTTGAAGGCATAAACACTCTAAAATACAATAAATCCTGGAATTTAGTATTTGTTCACACAGGGCTGGCCCAAGATATTTTGCTGCCTGAACCACAGCCTCCCTCCTCCCATTCCATGTACAAAAGTCAACTGTAGTGGTAGTTGAATTCTTCTTCAACACTGAGGATGGGACAATGTTCTCCACTGCACCTGAAGGCAACAGGCTAGCACAGGATAGGTCACATGGAACACAGCTCTCTCCTCCAATACCTTGCTGCCACCTCCCAGCAGCTGCCTCCTGAGCAACCACCTCACTTTGCCTAAGGGTAGAGCTGGCCCTGTGTTCAGATATATAGTAGGCAGTTCTGTGTGACTGATGAGTAGAACTCATTAGTCGTCTATAACTCTGCGAGTTTTGCATCCCAAACTTCTGCATGTCTACTCATAAGCAAATCCCATTCAGTCTTACACTGCATAATGAAATAAGCTGCACGCACATAAAAACCAGTAGTGAAGCCCACATTAGTGACAGAATCTGGGATTAGAGGCAAACCACACAAGCTATGCCTAGTGTTTGAGGAAAATCTGTTCATAACTGGCCTCCTGTAGATATAGGCAGCATGCCCTCAGCTGCTCCAATTTGAATTGTTCACATTAGCACCCAGACAATAGCAATTGGCCTTTTGGCAATACAGACATAAGTGACTGTTGCTCAGCTGTGTTTCTGGGCGCTGATTTATCCACCACGCAGCACAGCGTGTGTGCACAGACCCCTCCTGTGTTTCATCAGGCAGATGTTGCGAGTTTTTAATCCCCAGGAAGTCCCATGCGGATTAAATCTCAAATCTCTAAACATGATTCTTAATTGCTGCAGTAAGTAGTACAGGCCTGTGGTAAGAACAGCTCACGTTTAAATGAAAGCAATACAAAAACATACATTTGAAATTCTGACTCAGTTAAAGCTCAGGTATTCAAATGGTTTTTCTTATTGATTTCCCCCCTTCTTTTCATGCTGAGAAATAGCATTCCTCTAGCAATCACCAAACATGAATGATTCTCAAATGCGACATGCTTCTCCTGTTCTACATACCTGCAACCCTTCGATGGCCAGTTTGAGGATAGAAGGTGTTAGTTTGGAGGCTTGCTTGAAGGAGAAGTTACTCCAGTCTATAATTAGAATGAAGCCATTTATCTGAAGCTCTTGATCTTCAATGAGAACTTCTAAGGACAACAGAATAGCCCGTAAAATGTCTATGAAAGAATTCCTAGGGATGGGATAAAAGAGGGAAGGAAATCATTGTAGTTATCAACAAACCACAAGAAATGCAAAGAATCCTGTGGATATTTTTCACTTGAAAGAAGGGTCTGGAGGTGCCACAAGACTTTCTTGCTTCACCAGGTGAATGCAGCTACTTTTCTGGAATTAGAAATTGAGACAAACTGATCAATTTTGGTTTATTTTCCCTGAGCCTTGCAAAGTTATATGCTCCATTTCTGGGAGTTAATTTTTATTTCCTTTTTATAACAACCATGATTCGAATCTCAGAGCAGAACTGTGATTATTCCACAGTCTTTGGGTGCTTTCAAAGAGGGGTCCTAGTGCTAACAATCAGAAGGCATTGTGCAGCTATTCCATTATTTCTTCCTTAACAGATTTTCCACGGTAAGAAGAAGGATGGAAGAAGTGGTGGGAAAACACGGGATGGTTACAAGTAGGAGCTGATGATGACTGGATGCTCCATAAAATTCCTTGAATGAGGCAGGGAGATGGTAATCTAAAAGCACCAACTATAAGCACCCTTAATAAGAAAAAAGTGTTTATTCCTGCCAGGTGCCCAGAGCCATATGACTGGCAAGCCCTCGGACTATGGTATAGATCAGGTGTGGTCAAGATGCAGCCCATGGACCATATGCGGCTCCTGCCCCAACTTTAAAAAAAAAAAGCAAACAAAATGCCACTCTGTAGTGGCTACAGAGTGTGAAAAGGTCAAATTTACCTTACAAACAAGCTAAATTTAACCCTTTCAGAACTGTGATGATTTTCCAATGAATTTCAATGGCAAACTGGCCATTTTTTAATTTTATTTTTTTCTTCTCAGTGCAGCCCACAAGGAGGGTCTTGGGTGCAAAAATGGGCCCTGGACCTCCTGCAGTTGCCCACCCCTGGTATAGATAATACACCAATAAATAAATAAGGACAGTGAGAACTACTGTGAAATAACCAACAGCTAGTCCTTTCTTGTTCTAACTGTTTAATTTTATGTAGAACAAATAAAAGCTCTGAGGTTGCAGTCCTATAGTCCCTGGGAGGCCATGCCAGGGACAGAGGATATTTTGCATCACCCTGTCCAAGAGCGGAGAGAGTGCCCAGCTCAAGCATATTCAGAAGCTCTAATGTTTAACCCTATTCGGTTTAGCTGTGGTTGTGCAGTCAGAAGGAAAAGGCAATCAACACATGCTGAGTGCCATTTCTCTTTATGTCACAGGTTGGAAGACCAATGTCCTGCTGTTGAAAATGGATTTGAGAGTTGAACTCAGACAAATTAAGCCCTGGACATTTGGGAACTCAATCCTTGCTCCAACAGTGGTTTGTACAGATACAATTTAAGAGGCAACCTTAGCTGGGAAGGGTGAAGAGTCATACAAATCTTGTTATCCCCCCCCCCAAGTATTTCAGCAAAGCTTGAAAAAAAATCCACCAAAAATTATGTGGGTATGTCTAATCTATCTCTAGATCCTGGCCTGTATTATTAGATGATGATCTCACACTGCAGTTTCTTATAGGAAGGTCAAGCAGCCAGTTAAACATATCATTTCAAAGGAATTACATTCACCAGCTATTCAGAAAAAGAGAAATCTAACCAAACAAATACTGGTCAAGTATCACATGGAAGGAATCACCAGAGGCATTCAGCTAATCTATCCCATTCCCTTCCCTACCCAACAGCCCTCATTTGGTCAGATGCAGTTGTTATCTTCTGAAGTAGGTGGGTTCTTAATCTGTGTGATTTCATGACCATGAAAATGTCTGAAATGCAGGGCTGTATCAGATATCCTCTAAGTTCAACACCCACTTAGAAAGCAGAACATTAGATGCAGCTGAACAAGTAAGGGAGAAAAAAAGTCTAAAGATTTGCATTGTTTCAGTGCCTCTTTGTTCCCCTGGTTGCTGCCACTTGGAGCCATTTTCCTTCTGATTCTCTGCCCTCTCAATAATTTAGCCTCATTGCCTTTGAATCCACTTGGCTGTGGTGAACCACATGATTTTGTTTACATGCATCTGTGGCATCATCACAGTGGATATGATACCATTACATCATTGACAATATTGCATCAGTCACCACAGTCAATAGGATTAAATGCCAGAGTGAGCAAGCGCAGGGCCAGCATCATAGACAGGCATGGCCAGGCACTTGCCTAGGCCCCACACCCCAGCAGGAGCCCACAAACAAAAGACCCATGGACTTGCATCTCCTCTTCACTATTGCAATCTGCTTCTTGCTCTCCCCCAGACAATGATGATGGTGAGAAGGAAGAGCGGTAGATTTCACTGCCTCATTGGCTCTCTGCTTTTCAAGCAAGCAAGTGGTAGCCATGGCGAGAAAGAGGATGAGGAGCAATAGCAGCCGGTGCCAATGGTGGTGAGAAGGTAGGCTCACAGAGGGAGGGGGCCCACTGAGGCTATCTTGCCCAAGGACACTCAAAAACCTGGAGCCAGCACTGGGCAAATGATTCTTAGCAGTGTGAAGACAAAGACACAAAGTGGTGTCAACAAGATATGTAAAAAACTGGACTGAAATGATGGGCTGTTTTCAACATTCATGAAAATGAATATAAAATGAAGTGTCTAGAAATGTAATTCATCCTCAAATGAGAAACATCTTTCCCACACTTAACGTTTCTTTAATTAAGACCAGCCCTAATTTTTTTTCAAATCTGGCAGTTCAGAACTTGCTCAATGATCTATCTATCTATCTATCTATCTATCTATCTATCTATCTATCTATCTATCTGTCATCATCATTATCATCATCGTCATCCCTGGTGGACAAAACTCAGCCAGCATTAAATTAGTAAGTCTCAAGCACGATTTGTCTCATATCCAGTTTATTTATCTGAACCAATTTTACTGTGTCACTTTTAGGCTGGAATCTCAAGCTGTTTTGAATCTGGGGCAAAGTAAGTTGGTCTATTCGGCATTATGTGCAAGAGAGAATATAAACAGTAACCTCTAGTAAGCTTTGGTCTGGGTAGCACAAGTCAAATTCAGCAACTTACCACCTGTGCAGTCTTTGTTTCAAGCCATCACTGCCAAGCTAGTTGAAAAAACCTGATGTCCATAAAATTGTGCCTTGAACTATATATGTCTTAAGCCACACAATCATTCAAAGGCTAGAACAGCAAAGAATGTAATTTATTTGTCTATAAAGGTGTAATTTATTTTTCTATAAAAGTTTGTGCTGTTTTTTTTTTCCGTTAAAAATATGACCAAAGTGGCTAGCACTAAAAACAAACAGTGCAAAAATCATAAAAACAAAACAGCACAAAATGCAAACATGAAAATCTATAGAAATACGCAGCAGAGCACAGTTAATAACTAGGAAGTCATGACTCAGCAGTAAAGTATATAGGTCAAGAGGTAAAGAAAAAGAATGGATCAAAGAGTTGAATGGAATTGTTGCCACTCTACTGACGGAAGATCTTCATCAGCGGTAACAGGGAGGGAAGTGATTTTTGGCAATTCCCTCTCTCCTGCAGTGTCCCATTCATAATCTGCTCTGTGGAATTGAGGAACCCTCTGGAGAAGATCTGGGGGCAAGGGGGGCTGCAGGTGGAAGGGGCATTACCAAAATCAGCTCCCTCCCTGACCTACTGCTGGTGGGTGCCTTCTCCTAGTAGAGTGTTGAAAGTCTTTTTTTTAGAAGGTCCCCTCCCTGCATATACATAATACATGGAGGGGGTGTGGCATGAGGCCTGCTCATCCTACACATGCCACAGTGTGCCTTGGAGGCCCTATCCTTAATGCCCACACATTGAGAGACATGCCTGTAAAGGGGAATATTCACATGTAGTTCCCCTTTACAGATGTCCCGCTCAATACATATGTCATCTGTTGTCCAAACTTTTAGAAATCCAGTCAATATAGGTCATTATTGTCACAGTATCATACCTATGTCATTCCTGGAAGATATAGGTATGCACTTTTTCTTTACAATTTTCCAGGAAATACATTGTTTTGCAGTTTATCTCATTACAGAAATGGCTCTAATGCACAAAATTGCTTGCCTAATTTTTAATCTAAATCTATATTCCTGTAATGTAAACCTATTGATTCATATACCATCCACAAGGAGATAGTGGCCAATTGCTCTCGATCTTTTCATCAAGAATATGTTAACATACATTTTTTTAAATCTAAGCTAAACACGACCCATCCCTTTCCCTTACTGTATTATTTTCATATACTTTTCAATTTGTTCATCTTTTTACTCCCCTCTGTTGGAACTAATTAGTTCATTTAACCTCCTTGGGATATTTCTGTATCACCTTGGCTTTTGTCTTATCCAGATCAGATGATCAAAAATGAAATATGAAAAGTGATAACAAAATATCAGTATGCATAATTGCACTCACATTATCTTTTTCATGTTGTTCTTTGTTAATTCAGCCTTGTATCTTATTAACTTTTCTGACCATGACTATACACTAAGTACAATTCTTAATTGCTTGGCTGACAAAGACCAGGGTTTTTTTTTCTTGAGAGGTATTCAGAACCCAATTATGCTTACAAGTATGGGAAAAAAATAGCTCAGTGCCCCTGATATGATTAGGTATAGAAGGTTGCGCATTTCATCACTGATAACGTTAATATCCTGTTTTATAATTTCCTGTATTTTATCCTGAAGATCCCAGCCTTTCTTCTTAATAGTCTGCATACTTTGAAAAACATGAAAAACACAGAAATGAATCCTCTTAGGGAAGCTCAGTACCAAGCTGTGCTAATATGTGATCATGACATGTACAGTTCAATCTAAAGCTACAGTTTTCCTGTCTCCTGTACTTACAGGTGCTCATAGAATTGTGGGGCTAGAAAGAGGCTGAAAGGTCTTTTTAAACACATTGTTTAGTGTTCTGGGAATGAGCCTGCGTGAGCATGGCTTTCTATGTTTCCCATTGTCCTCTCCCCTTCCAGCACAGCTTCAAGGAGTTCAGAAGCTTTCTCCTCCATTTTCAGCTAACCATGGTTACTCATTATGTCCAAACCTGGGCATGCTGTAGTTCATGTAAACTATGGCTTGGGAAAACAAACCAACTCCAAACCATGTTTAATGATCCTGGCTTGTTTCCTTAAACCAGGGGTGGGCAATCCTTTGGTCCTCAGTAGGTGCACCGAGAGGATGTTCCACCCGGTACACTCAGCTGGAATTGGCCATTGGTGAACGTCCATGCTCAGAACAGCTGCTTTGTCTCTTTGGAGGATGTGGGGCAGGCGAAGGTGCTCAGCTTCACTTTGGTCGTCCTTCACATTCCCCATGCAGGGAATGCAAAGGACAAGTGAACCCCTTGGGGAGGAAGTGGCCATAGGTGAGTTGGCAGCTGAGCACTCAAGCTGCTGGCTCAGCCATGGATGCTTCATCTGCGTGGCACCTTCCTCAGTGGGGAAGGCACCACACAGGTGAAGCAGCTGTGGCTGAGTTGGCAGCTGGAGGAGTGCTCTGGCTGCTGGCTCAGGTGTGGATGACTGAAAAAGGCACCATGCAGGCATATCATCTCCTGTCTGCCTGCAACTCTCGCTGTTATCAGTGTTTTGAAATAAGAGTGGGGAGCTCCGTATGTAGTGCTTGCAGGCAGGGGGATCCTCCCTGTTATCTCCAATCACAGATTGGAGATAACAGCAAGGATTCCTTCAGGGTGGGAGGCTGAGGACCCATCATGGATTCTTCCCCACCCCCTGGAGGAATCCATGATGGCTCCTCAGGCCAGATGGGCCACCTCCATGGCCTGGATTAGGCCTGTGGACCACAGGTTCCTCTCCTCTGCCCTAAACCATAGTTAATACTAACCACGGTTCAGACATAACAACTAACTCTGATTAGTTGAAAGTGGAAGCAAAACCTTCTGATCTTCTCATAGCTATTCTGGAGGAGAGGGGAGCAGGGACCACACTAGCTTGAGACTTGTACGTGTAAAGCTGCACCACAGTTTAGCTTTACATGCGAATTCAGCCTTATCTAGCCCAACACCTACACTGATAGCCTCATTACAAAATATGACCCAGAGTTGAGCAGTGAATTGGGTGCCACAAGCAGAGCACTGGAGCAGTCCAGTTACACCTGTGATAGGCTTGCCTTTACTACAAGAGTTTGTAAAGCTCTAATAACACCCCCCCCACACACACACACACTCTTGCAGCAGTGCAGAACTCATGCAGAGAGGCTTCTCCAGGTCTTCCTGAATGCCCACGAGTGTGCACAATGTCACATGATCTCATGAGATTTCAGGAAGTGGTGCCAGGCTGAAAGCCTTTGTGCAAAGAGCCCCGCGATGCTGCCACAGTGCACAGGGGGGTTTAAAGTAAAAAGTAGAAAGAAGATGCCTTCGGCCACCTCCTACACTTAAAAACACAAATGAAAACCCTTCCCCCTTCCTAAGGAGAACATTATTTGAAAATTTCTCCCCTCCTTAGTCTTTTTAATTGGAATTTCCATTACATTCCACCACCATCCCACTACCCAAATTGCTGAAAATGAAAGGATCAAAATATTTGGCACAGCACTAGCATGGACAAAACCCATCCTTTGAGTTTTCCCCCAAGAAATAAAATTCTTAACTCCAATATTTTTGAGTCTGCTGGATTAAAGCGAAGTGCATAACGTCTTTCAGCCCAAGGGCCAAATTCCATTTCAAAGAAGCTCTTGGGGGCCACATTCCCGTGGTGGACAGGACTAAAGGCAAAAGGGGTGGGGCCAAAAACATTTTAACCTTTGAGAATGGGGAAAGCACTGCACAAAAGTCAGGAAGCTGCTGAATGATCTGTGGTTGGAGGAAAGGGGGCAGGGCCAGGGAGAGGGGGCATGGGCTCCTGGGGAATCCCAGAGGGCCAGATTGGGACTCTGGAAGGCCAGATTTAGCCCCTGGGTCTGAGGTTCTGTACCCCTGCACTAAAAACTGCACTCATACATTTCCTTACTCGCAAGTATGTACCATTTACTTTATGGAACTTACTTTTTAGTAAGCATATTTAAGACCCACCTGCTAATCTGATACATTTTTGATGAGTTCTGGCATGATGTATTGCAAACCAAACTGGTATGCATGGCTGTATGGAAACTAAAATATGTACCTTGCTTTCATTAAGGGAGTAGCAGACCTGCTGCACATATTGAATTATTCTATCATTATTTGTTTTTAATGTAAGCAATCACACCTAGTCCTGTGAATATGACCTAAAATGCATGTTATACCATGAGGGATATAAAATATGGCATGGTTTGCACAAAGGGAGAGACTTATTCCCTCTGTTTGTCTTGATGGCAGTAAATTATTGTTGTTGGATGCCTTTCTCACTAGGACTTGGCACTACCTTTATAGTGCCTTGGAACCTATATTTTGTGCAATCAGGCCAAGTTGTGGGTGAGAAACAAGGAAGGCAGGCCAGACAATTCAATTACAATGAAAGGAATCAGATCTTGAGAAGACTTAATTTACAGAGACTGTAATTTGGATTCATGGGGCACTCCTTGATAAAAATTGAAGGAGTCTAGTAATGGCACATTGTATTTCCCCAGCCTTGACCTGACAACAACATTGTGCTGAACATTTTAAAATGGCACTCAAAGATGTTATGGGTATTGATTTTAGTACTTGTTAATTTTATATCTTGGTGTAGCTGAAAAATAGAGGTTAACCATTCAGAGAAACTATGCTACATCAACCAGTGATTCTTTTTTTTACCTCATCAAGAAGTTGCAACTTTTTTGAAACATTATTAACATTTCGGAGGCAAGGGGTAGGAAACAAAGGCTGTAATTCTGTACACACTTACCTGGGAGTAAGTCTAGGTAAGTGGGACTTCCTTCTGAGTAGACGTTGCATTGTAGACTATAGCCCTCTTCAGGTGTTTATTTATGAACACATGAAAAGGTTGAAAGAATGTGTCAGAATAGATCAGCCCCCTTGAACCAATATAACCCCCACATACCAACAACACTTCAAAATGATCCATTTGAGTCTGGAGGGGGCTGGCTTCATCGAGCACAGGGTTTACAAGGGATAAAGCCAAGAGGGTTATGGGACCCCTGATTAGCCAGGTTTCTAGTTCCCATGTTGTAAACCAGGGGTGCTGAACTTCTTTCAGCCCAAGTGCTGAATTCCATCTTGGAATGGAAGATTCCATTCCATCTCAGGAGCCATGTTCCAGTGATGGTCGGGGACAAGGGCAAAAGGGGCAGGGCCAAAAATACCAGCATATTCTGGTGTAAAGCTCATACTGCCCATGACTAAGCCTTAGGAGAGGCATCTCAACCTTTTAGAATGGGGAAAAAACTGCATAAAAGCTGGAAAACCACCCAACAGCCAGTGATGGGGGGAAAGGGTTCGGGCTATGGGAAGGGAGCTTGGCCATCTGGGGAACCCCAGAGGGCCAGATTGGGACCCCAGGTGGGCCAGATCTGGCCCCCAGGCTTGAGGTTCTGCACCCCTGTTGTAAAGCGTGCATGTGATAAAGCTGTCCCCCTTCAGACTCAAGCTGATTGTGCATCAGCTTAGGAGTGTTGCCAGTGTGTGGGGCATCATCAAGGGCAGGGGATCGAGGCCCACGCATTCCCACAGCCCCTACATGCATTCATAAAAGGGCTTATCTCACCCCTACTATTATGTGTCTTGCAGAATTATCTCACAAAGGTGATATCAGTCAGAGGTTGCTTTGAACTGATTATTGGACTAAGCTTTCAGCTGACAATGGTTGTATTTCTGCTGGTTGCATCTCTATTTATTACATCAGGGTGTAAAAATGAATAGCCACAGACTGGTATCAGAGCCAGTGTGGTGCAGTGTTTAGTGTTGGATTTGAGCTAGGGAGGTCTGGATTCAAGTCCTTGTTCAGCTATGAAGCTCACTGGGTGTCACAAACTCTCATACGAACCCCACAGAGCTGTTAACAAATGGGGCAGTCTCATATCTCCTGCCCTGAGCAACTTGGGTGAAGATCTGGATACAATGTAAAACACTAAAAAAAATTGTGTAAAGTCATCCAGAATATTTGGTCATCTCCCCCAACCCCCACCCCATGCCCCAGCCCTGATAATAATCTTTTCAGTAAGAGGCTATGTATGTGAACTGTCCAGCCCTGTGTATTGTCAGAATGAGGTATAGGTCAAGCCCATTTCAAAGATGGTGTTATGGCTGCCTGGCAGACAAATTGTTTGCCCAGAATGACTGGTAGGTGTTTTCTCCATGGGAGCTAATGGTTAGGAAATAGCTGGAAAGCTTCCTGGAGTATTTTGAATAGGAGCGGCCACCAGAACCTTGAAGATGACACACCAGTCCTCTTCCCAACAAAGGGACAGGATGAATGTGTGTGTGAAGTAACGAAAGAAGCAGGTTGTGGTACAGAAAGGGGAAGACACACAAGAGAATTTCCTGAGTGGTAGTTGTGTTAGTCTGTTGCAGCAAAAACAACAAAGTCTTATGGCACCTCAAAGACTAACAAATTCATTCTGGCAGTGGAGGCTGGTGGCTTGGACAGCTCCTTTAGAGTTCTGACTGGTTCTGACTGAAACCTGGAGCGGATTCACCACCCCACTGACATCGGAGCCACCAGGCTCCACTGCATTGTTGCATAAGCTTTTGTGGACACTGTCCACATAGTTAGAGAGCGAGGGGGCACTCTGATGTGAGGGACCCAATCTTCTACCACTTTGCCCCCACTTACACTCTCCTTGTACAAATACAGCAAAAATACTGTAAGCCTCCAGTGCTCTCTCCTCTTAAGAAAACCACAGCCTAGCCTAGGTAGCATTGCCACTGGAACTGTTCTCCAGTCAGGAAAGTGGGGATCTCGTAAACATGCAATAGCTTAAATAGGAACCAGAAGTATCACATCAATGTTTTCTCATTAGAGATATCCTATGACAAGTTATGTGTTCTGTTATTGGTCTCCTAGGATGTAAACAGAAGCAATCGAAACTAACTTCTTACAACCACAATGTCTTTAATAATTTATTCATCTGCAGTTAAACCCTAAATGAGCAACACCTCATATTATTGATAGGTAAACCAAGGCATGGGTTTGTACTGTAAAAGAAACAAAAGGAGACTGCAGATTGTTCTGATGTGCAATGAACCAAGTTCATTTAGTCTGAAAGCCAGAGTGCTAAAGATTTAACCTTCGGTTTTAAGTATGGGAGGTTTTAAGAATGGAGGAGAGAGAGAGAGAGAGAGAGGTGGAGGAGATAATGCAAGACAGACTATGAAATGGAAAAGACAAGCATGATGTGGAAAGGATGGTCAATGTTGTATTGATGGGGAAATAATTATTTTTTGTCTTAGAAATTGTTCTCTTCATAAGAAGAGCCATACTGGATCAGTCCAAAGGTCTACCCAGTCTATCATCCTGTTTTCCACAGTGGCCAATGAGATGCCTTTGGGAAGCCCACAAGCAGGGCATGAGCACAGTAGCCCTTTCTTGCTTTTGATCCTGGAAGTAATATCTAGCCAGCCTGACTAGCAGTAGCCACTGATAACCTCATCTATCTTGCATGAATTTGCCCAAACCCCCTTTAAAGCAATTCAGGCTGATAGCTGCCACCTCATCTTGTGCTGGTGAATTGTATGCTTTAACTGCACAGGGTGTGAAATTGTTTGTTTGTCTTTGTTCATACAAAAAAAATGCAATCCATAGGTTGTTTAGTATTTGCAGCAACACTGACATTTTTACGGGCTTCAGTTGGAGCAAGCCCTTGGAGCAAGCCCTATTCTTCAGAATAGTCTGAGCCATGCAGCCATTTGGTCTTTCATATCCTTGGTGGTAGCTTGGCTAGAAGTCACAATAGAGCCTCCAAACATGAGTGCTAAAAATAACATGTTAATACTCTCCATCAAGCATGGGTAGACACCACAGTAATAATATTATCCATACACCAACCATGAAACACACTGACATGATCACACATGGCCATGGACTCTAATTCCCACCAAAATCCATTGTGGGTACCCAACACATAGGATCACAAAATCCCTTACTTCTGACAAGTCATGCTCGACTTTGCAACTTGTGTATGGAGTCATCACCCCTAACCTGAGTCAATCTGGAGAAGCAAATCCTAGTACCAGAGGATTTAATTTAATATCTCTCTTCTGCTTTTGGTCCTACTTGCCTTCATTACTATTCTATGACTCTCAGTGCATCCAGTCACTGGGAATCAATGTGTTGAACCAGAATTTTCTTTAAAAAAAAAATAGTGTGCTGGTAAAGCTGCTAACCAATGATTTATTAGAATACTGCTGACGTGCATAAGAACAGGATTTAAGGCTTAGGGCCAAATTCAATTAATTCAGATTACTTCTACGCTTGTCTGCCCACTCCCCCATTCTATTCACATCTGACCACCCCAAACTTTGTGTTTTTTATAGTTACAAGGACAAAAGGAGTTTTAACCCTTTACTTCCTGATGAAAATTCTCCCCCTTTCCAAAGCTGTTTTTCACACTGGAAGCTACAAAACTGATGCACTGCTAATCTTCATCACACACACCCTCCGCGTAGCTGCCATTTAAATAAAAGGAAAAAAAAGTGCTAGGCAAAAGCAATCACTCTTTGGTGATTGTCTCTTCCCACTCGTCAAAGACTGCCTCGGTGGCTACTCAGACATGGCCAGGTTCGGCATCTCCTCCTCCTCCTCCCTCCTTCCCACCTTCGTCCTTTCTAGCTGCCCTGCCAGTGTAACCCCTATGAACTGGCTGGTTTAGTCCCTTAGAAGCAGAGTCCTCACACAGGGGAGAGCTAGGAAGAAAAGAGTCAGCTGGTTCTGCTGGGGAGCTGAATGCTGGAGAACCAGTTAGTAGTTATGGGCTCTTATCACCTTGTATAAGGTAAATGGAATTGATGTTTGTGTATAGCTGAATTGCGAGGGGATGGCTATCATGGTATTTGTTATATTTGTATTATTGTATGGCTAAGACTTTGAAGTTACAATTTATAGCTGCCATTTGTGGTTTGGAGTTAAAGTACCTACAGAAGAGCAGCGGAAGTGCCCAGCATCTCGTGGAACTGGACCAACATTGGGACTGGCTAACTGCAACGTTGTGAGCAAGAATTCAATATCTCTATTTGGACTCAGAGGGAATATTTGTTGCATTTATTTGAACTGGGGCAATTGCCCCATGGTTTTGTATAACTGTGATGCTTACTAAAGACATTTTTGTTCAGTGTAGGACTTTGCAAATTTTATTCTAATTAAGGGTGCAATCCTATTGAGATAGGTGGCCGCCTCCGAACTCAGAGGCGACTGCCTATCCTAAGCAGGGCAGGAGAAGCATGGAGGGGATCGTGCCCTCTGGCTTCCCCTGCCCTGCTTTTTTGGCTAGACAGCCGATTGCAGCTGTCTAGCTGCAGGAGGGTGGAGCGGGGAACGAGGCTGCTGTACGACACATTGGATGTGTCGTACAGACAGTTCCACTGTCCCCACCCTGGAACGCCCCTGCCACGCCCCTTTTCAGCTCCTCTGTGCTCCTCCTGCGAGCGCAGAGGATGGGGCTGTTCCATGCTGCCTCCAAGGCAGTGCTGGAGTGGGGGGAGGTCAGTTCCCAGAAAATGGCATATCCTATGGCCATCTAGCTGCTGTCTAGTGGCCATAGGATTGCTCCCTTAGCCCCAAAGAACCTACATAGATGGAGGTTATACCAGCAGATTATCTCTGTGCATCTTGCCAACTGTCTGCAATGCAATGGCATGGTATTCTCATCAGATTGCTCACTACTACTTCTACCGATATGGGGTCATTGGTTATACTATTGCAACAGCTACAACTGTTTAGAAATGAACCTAAAATTAAATCTGCCCTCTATCTTGTGGCTGGCATTCCAAGATTGTCCAAGAGCTTGCTTTCTCCAAAATCATCCAAGAGCATTTTTTCCTTTTTATAAAAATTATTTTGTCTTTGAACCATTTATCCACATGCTATATCAGAAACTGATTTTAAAAGTCCTTTCAGTTTCAGTTTGTCATGCAGCTTGAAAAGCTGCAGTTCAAGTAACAGGAGAATTAGTTGCATGGCCCTTGGCATCCTGGCTTGTGTGTTTTGCTAGCACATCACCTGCCCAGATCTCATTGACCATTCTCTATATTCTTTTTGGACAGTTCAAACAGGGCAAGCAGAATATAAATGTGTGTATTCATCTTGACCAGTGTTACCCACTGCTCCAAATCTACTCTCTATACAGCTGTTTGGAGCTTTCTATTCTTCATGAATCCAGCAGCTCTCAGATACTCATATCCCTGCCTTCCCCCTGCCCCCCCCCATAACTCTCCCTCTCTGGAGGTATGGACATCTGATATAATATGTTTGAGTTACAATACTATTATGTGAACTATTGATTCCTTTCCTTTCTTTTCCTTGAATAAAGGTTATCTCGGTAAACTGTTATCCCTTTAGAACAGCATTCCCCAAACTGGTGTCTTCCAGATGTCTTGGACTGCAACTCCCATCATTCCCAGCCAGCATGGCCAATCAGGTTGGGGAAGGCTGCTTCAGAAGGATTTACCAAGGAAAGCTTGCATGATGAAATAGTTAGCGTATTGGACAGACCAGGGTTCACATCCCTGCTCTGCCACAAAGCTAACTAGCTGTCTTTAGAGGCTGTGGGAAACCTGAGGCCCCCTAGTTGTTGCTGGACTAGGACTCCCATCATCCCTGACAACTGGCCATGCTGGCTGGGGCTGACAGGAGATGGAGTCCAACAACATCCAGAGCCAGAGGTTCTCCACCCCTGCATCAGAGTCTTTGCCTTCTTTCTAGGGATGTCAGAGAATTCCGCCACGGATCTCGGTGAGGCCGAATGCCAGTGCATTTGGCCCCCCAAACTCCATGGTGGAACGGCCTACCCCCCCACCACCCCGCGGATCCCCCCCTGGGACGAGACTTACCTGGGGCAGATCTTCTGGGCCGCCGCCGCCATTTCCAGGCTTGTAAAAAAAAAAAAAAAAGATGTGATAGGCTACGTAAAGATTTACGTAGCCTATCATGGCTAGGTTAAAAAAAAAAAAAAAAACACGACGTAATAGGCTACATAAATCTTTACGTAGCCTATCATGGTTGGTTGGGTTTAAAAAACAAACAAACCCGCGTACGCAAATGGCGGTGGCTACGGCCGCCGCCATTTGCGTTCCTTATTTTTGCCGTCTTAATCTACGTAAATATTTACATAGACTATGACGGCAAAAATAAAGGGGAATGCAAATAGCGTAGCGGGCACTATTTGCGTCCCTTTTTGATTCGACGTTTTAGCCTACATAAATATTTACGTAGGCTAAAACGGTGAATCAAAAAGGGACGCAAATAGCACCCGCTACGCTATTTGCGTTCCCCTTTATTTTCGCCATCATAGTCTACGTAAATATTTACGTAGATTAAGATGGCAAAAATAAGGAACGCAAATGGCGGCGGCCATAGCCGCCGCCATTTGCGTACACGTTGTGTGTTTTTTTTTTACCCAGAGCCCTCCGCAGCTGGAAATCCAGCTGCGGACAGCTCTGGCCTGGCTGGGCCTGGCCGGCTGCTCTGCAGAGCTGCCGCAGAGCACAGCCAACTGCGGAGGATTCCGGGGGGGAGGAACGGAGCTCCTCCCCCCCCGGCGAGGATTCTTGGGGGAGGGGCGGAACGCCTCCCCCCCCCACTATCAACATAATCCGTGAAAGGTAAGTGACTTTCATACATCCCTACTTCTTTCAGCCTGACCTACATCACAGGATTGTTATGAAGGTGAAAGGGGAGAAACAATGCCATGTGCTGCCCTGAGCAATTTGGAGAAAGGGCAGAATGGAAATATAGTAAAATCACCAGTGTATGTTGGAGTTAGGGATGTACGGATTTTGTAAAATCCGTTTTGTCTGAGTTTGTGGGTTGTAAGCTGCCTTTTGTTTCATCATCTGCTCATTGATGGGATTGGCTCCCCTCCCCCAATTTCCTGAATTTGTGCAAATTCACGCTTACAATGCCCCCCTAATGCTCATTTTCATTCTTTTGCCTCTGGGGGAAATGCACATTTTTGGTGGATTAAAAAAAATATGTATTTTTCTATGACTAAATTTGCGTAAAATTCTGGAAAGTGAAAAAAAACCTGGTTCTCAAGTTTGCGGAATCCATGTGACTCAGGAAAAGCTGGTCCACTGCAGAATCCATGGATCAGGTTAACAGAAATCTGAACTCTTTTGATTCTGTTGCAGATATCTCTGACATCCCTAATTGGAGTGCATGTATGGCGGATACAGTCCTCCTTACATGAAGAGTCTGTGCATGTCACTATACAAGGGGAGCTGGGTCAGGGTGATGACTTGTATTTTCTCTGATCCAGCTACCAGGTGCAGGGCTATTGCGCCTTTATCCATCACCTTGCTACACTAACGCCTGACCTGGTTCAGCAAGCCCCAGATCCCTCATTCTAGTCCCTCATATGCAGCCTACCTCTCCCTGGAGCCATTATAGGTAAGACCCACATAGCTAGTAAATTCAACTGTTGAGCTGTGGTCCTTGGGGGAGGGAAAATATAGTTGTTATTGCCCATCACTAGTTAGTGGCTGGGTGGAGGGGGAATACTTAGTCATTGTAAGGCTGCTGCATGATAAAGGCAGGCAGGCAAGTTGTCCCACACAGTTGCCAGCAACCAGGGTGGTTGCAATTATGATATTCGGTCATGCTGATTCTTGGAAAGTTACTCAGTAAATGAGGCTTTCCTAATCACTCCTCCATCAACAATCAGCAACAATCAGCAAATAGCAGTAGGGATGGGGGAGGAACTCATTTTCTTTGTAAATTTATACGAGATTATCCAATTTGCAACCTCTGGAACTGAACTCAGAACCATATGCAAGTTGTGATCAGAAAGCTGCACATTTATGAGCTTGCAATCTGATTCATGCACCAAACAAAATGTGTACATTTGAAAAATGTACACATGCTTTCGTCAACAGGATAAAAATACATACATTTGGAAAATGTGCACCCAAAATGCAGACATTTAGAAAAAGGTGCACAGAAATACTTATGAATTTACATGCAGGGAAAACAACAACCCACATATCTGATATGGACTTGAGTCAGTTCAAGCTTCAGGAAATTGGAGAACCTTGATGGGCTCAAAGGAAGGATCAGTAGAAGACACTCTTTGTGTTTAAAAACGATAAGAGAAGAATGCTGCATAACAGAGAGACTCATATTTTTAATCTCATTAGAACAATCTACAGCAATCTCAAACTGCTACCTATTTTCCTTATACTATCTTTCCAGCTGTAAGGAATTAACTATGTTAGCAAGGTAAAATAGATTTGAAACTGCATTTGCAGCAGACAGCTCAAAATGTTTCATATCAAAATGAAGTCTCAAAATCTAGATGTTTGTTTAGAGCTTTTATTTCTCTTTTGCTTCTTTTAAAAAAAACCTCAAAATGCCTTATAGCTAGTAACAAATACAAAATGCTACAATGAAGCCATTAATCAATAGCAAAAGCAAAATAATAATTTTATCAACTCTCTAAAAGCCTGAAATAGATGTGTCTTGCAGTGTTTTGTGAAAACAAATAAGGATGGGCTAAGCCAGATTTCTTTGGATGCTGTAATTGGGCTGCTGCAAACAGTCCTTGTTCTGAATTCTGGTAATAACAATAAGCAAAGGGCTGGAGGAAAGACTCCCTCAAACCCAAGAGCTGCTGCCTTGGGAATATTACATCTACCCCTTTTCTCAGTGCAGATGGCTTATGGGAGGAGTACGTTCAGCCACAGCATTGCCCACACAGCAAGGAAGAAGTCTGGAGACCAGATTGAGCTGAATGCAGGCATAATGTGGACTGCAAAGAGTTGAAACACATGAAGCACACATTTAAACGTTCACCTCCATGGCTAATGCAAACATGCCTTTCAGCAGGGCTGCTTCCTAACTCTGGGAGAGATTATGGCTCTCCATGGGAAACAGGATCTGGACATATGTTCTCCTAATCCCCATAGGCTTGCAACAAAACATACAGGAGCACCCCACAGAGGGTTATAGTGGAACCTGACCCCTTAAGGCTGGACATGGCTGTACTACTCACAAGGACAAATGCTAGTGTAAGCCCAGTGACTATTGGCTGGCCGAGATGTGGAAACGGAGCCCAGCACCACACCTGCCAATTGTCAAGAAGCCTAAGCCTAGTTTTTCGTCAGCTTGCAGTGGCCCATGTCTCAAGAACAGGATCACCATCCCATGATATTTTTCTGCTGAAGCCACTTAACTACACTGCATAATCTAAGAGGTATAGAATCGTTGTGTTCACAGGCAGTATGCCACTAAATACTAATTGTCTAGGAGCAGCAATAGGTGAAGCTATTGCCTTTACATCTGCCTTGAGGGCTTCCCCGAAGCATTTTTTTTTTTTTTTTGGCCACTGTGGAAAACAAGATGGTGTACTACATGGTCCTTTGGTCTGATCCAGCAGGGCTCGTATGTATCTCATAATCTCTTGCCATGTCACAGATACACCTTGTGGACTGCCCATGGCTTCATGGACATCTCTAAAAATAATGCTGCCCCAAAAGTCTGCATGGGTTGCTCATGCAATCACACAACTGCAGTTCTCAATATGATCTTTAATCCAAAAGTGTTCTCATGGATTTCTCTGGATGCACAGTACTAAGGGGAATATATGTGAGCCTGATATCATAAAAGTTAGAGGTGGATCTGATCTGGGTTTTAACATAAGCCTTCTTGGCTCTATTTTCAAACTGCATTATAATTGTCACCTCCTTTGGATTTGTAGCTTACACATACACACAAACACTGCCATATATAAAATGATATTTGGATCTTTTTGCATCTAAACCATGTGATTTAGAAGGTTGTGAACTTCATGGGAGTTGTGATCTTGTCATCAGAGATTATGATTTTACTCCTCCAGTTGCTTAAAAATTGGAAATTTAATCACATGGAGTAGGACCAGAGAAACAGTGTATTGCAGGAGAAGGCCATGCACAGCCATTTTTGAGGCCCCTGCTGTGTTCTCCTGCCACTATATTTGCTGCTGTTGCAGCAAAAAAACAATGTAGTGATTTAGCAGGGAAACAAGGCATATGGGGGGTACGCACTTTGTTTCCAAGCAAAATTGTGCTCCCAGAGGCCTCCTGGAAGCCTCCCAGAAGCACCCCAGAAGCATAGTTTGCTTGGAAACCAAGGTGTGTGCATGTGGCAAATTCAGTGGTGGTAGTGGGATGCAGCCCTGAGTGCGTTCGGGGGGGAGGGACAATATCCCCTCCAACCCCCAGAAGTTGCCCACCCCTGGTCTATTGCAATAGCTGGTCCCTCTTGATTTTTGCCCTTTATTTAAAAAAAGATCACTGAATGAATGTTAGCCAGCTGAAAGGCACCATGGGGTTAGAAGAAGAAATAGTTTTGCAGCGTCTTCTCTTACTAAACTAAACAAAATCCTGGCCATTGCTTCCTGTATCTTGGAAGTATATTCACTAATCTATTTGTTATTACCCAGCAGCCTCCCCCCCCCCCCGCCCCCTGGTGTATATTTGGTAAGGATCAATGCACACATCTTCTACTACTTACAAAGTGTAAGATACAAAGCTCAGATACATTAAAAAAAAAAACAACCCTCTTCAAATATTTGGTTTGGTTTTCTTTCTTCCCTACTCTGAATATAGAAGCTAAACCTCTTTAGGGGGGATGTGTTCAACAGGATCTGCAATGCTCAGGCAACAAGGGAAGAAAAGCAAATATCCACATTGAATACAAACCACATCGTGTGTGGCTTGGTTCACTTACCTGAGCCATCCAAAGCATTGTATTCTGTATAGACATTGGTGGGAGGGTGCTTGATGGTATGCTCCTGCAATCTGTTCGACTGGATTATTTGGGTAAACCTTTGAGGTACCTGGTTATGAACCTGCCCGGGTATTCAGATCAGCAGGAAAGACCCTTTTGAAGTGGCATTACCTGCCGAGGCCTTGTTTGTGGGGCACGTGCGAAAGGGGTTTTTCCTGTGTTGTCCCCAAACTATGGAATGCGCTCCTTCAAGAGCTATGATTGGCCCCCGCCAGTGCTGGCTCCAGGTTTTTGAGAGCCGCTGGGCAAGACACCGTCAATGGCTCCCCTACCTCCGTGAGTCGACCTTCTCACCACCATTGTCACCAGCTACTATTGCTCCTCACCCTCTTTCTCATCATTGCTACCACTTGCTTGTTTGACAAGCAGAGAGCTTAGTAGGCAAGGAGACAGCAGAATCTACTGCTCCTGCTTCTCACTATCACCACCGTTGTCTAGGCCAGAACGAGAGGCAGGTGAACAAGCAGGTTACAGTGGTGACAAGGAGGAGCAAGTCCAAGGAGCTTTTGTCAGTGGGCCCCTGCCGGGGTATGGGCCCTCAGCAGGTGCCCAGCCAAGCCTACCCTTGATGTCTGCCCTGGCCCACTCTCTCTTGGCCTTTAAAATGGGTGTGGAGATGCATCTTTTCAGTTTAGCCTTTTAAAATATGTAGTTTTAAAGTTTTTACTATTTTTAATATTCTTATTTTTATTGCTTTAAGGTTTTATTGTTTTAAATTGTTATACTTTGCCCTAATGGTTGGCTTTTTAGCAGATAAAACAGCATATACATATGTAGTCATAGGAGTGGTAATAATGGTGATGATGGTGATGAATTTTACAATAGTTTAGCTGGTATAATCTCTTAATCTTTTTCTCCATACTCTTGCTAACCCTTGATTTAGTGAAGTACTTCCCTGCCATTGCTGTTTGGCTGGAGGAAGCATGAGGGGCCATCTATCTGCCTATGCTGCTTGTGCCATTGAAGGCTGTACAAATGCAGGACTGGGATGTTTGTCTTAAGGGACAAATGACAACTATCACAATCGTGGCCAATGAGCCCTGTGTAGACAGGATTGGACAGAAGGTGCACACATCTTGTATATTCCCCTTCTCCATATGCTTCTGTTTCCTATTGCAACCTTTTAATTACAACTGGTTGATTGATATTTCTACACTGAGCAGGGGGTTGGACTCGATGGCCTTGTAGGCCCCTTCCAACCCTACTATTCTATGATTCTATGATACAGCAGGACAGGGAGCGTGCTAATCTGGATTAATCAAAAACATTATCTTACATTTGCCAGAATATCAACCTGCATCCCTTCCTTCTTTCACATATCTTTGCATCAGTGTATTATTCTGTTTAAAGCTCTCTCTTTTTTCATACCCACAAGAATGTTATTAATACCATGGACTGAAAAATGTAATTGTTTTAAGCAAAGTGTAATTGCTCTGAACTAATAGGTTCAATCTGTCACATATAACTTCTGTGCTCATACCACAGACAGCAGTCTTGGCAGTTCTGTACGTAGTAGTAAAATACAGAAATGAAAGATGGAACATGAGGTTTTACAAACCTCTTTTACCATTAATTGCACCTTGCAACATCCTTCAGACTAAACATGCAGGAAGCTGAAAGGTAATGGCAATTATTTCTTGGCAAAGCCTGCAAGTTCAGTTTACCAACCATTTTACTGGTTTGTGTTAAATGGCAGAGATTATCACTGAAATGTATGGGTATAATCAACATTTGAAAATAGCCATTCATTTTAACGGAATGTACTGGTGATCACATTCCCCAGATTGGAACCTCTTGGCAAGCATGTCAGTTTGACTTGATCAGTATGTTTTAAAATCTTTACAGTGGTTTTTGCGTGTGCAATCTCACATAGTGGTAATGCTTTGCACTTTAAATCCAAGATTCTGGACATGTTCATGCAGAGTAGTTAAGTGTCTGATGTTTACAACTCTTGGGTTAATAAAGCAGAATTTATGGGGATCAGCTGGTATGGAAAAATTTGTTGTGCACAAAGAAGCATTTCCCCTTGATTCTTCAGATTCTTCAGTTTAGAAATCAGAGCTCTGGTAAGTCACAGGGCACCTACCAGCACAGTTGCATATGGTCTCTTTCCTCCCTAGTTTTTAAAAATACAGTATTGTAACTGTGGCCACAATGATCCTATCACATACCCTGATACGACCAACTGTGTAATATAACAGGCGCCAAAGTACTTCATGCAAATATTTTGTTCAAGCCTGCAGTATGTATGGGGAAATGTGACTTGCACATCAGAAGCAAGTATGAAACAAATTTTTCATCCACAACGTTGACAATCAGATTAGTCAAATAGTTGCAGAAATAATCTCATTCAATCTGATTCAAAATACAAAATAACTGTATTGCTCAAAATATTGCTATTAATGCTGAGATAATGAATTGTGTATAAAAAAGATAAGTACACTATCTACATTTACCTACTCTGATCCCAGTTGGCTGCAAAGAGCAAAAGTATCTTCCTGCCATAGTGATCACGGTTTTCCAGCACTCCTGGGAATCCATCGATCAGGGCTCGTTTGATCCCTGGATCATCAGCCTTGAAATTTTTGAACATATCCAGGTTCAGCTGACGGTACTGGAAGTACTGAGCCAGTAATCTGAAGGCATCTGTTTGGTGGAACTTTCTGGCTCGGAGAAATCTCAAGATGAAGGCATCATCTGTACGTAAAAATCCAATGTCGGGTCTTGTGATGATCATGTCCCTGACTTGTTGGATATCCTGGTGCAAAACATCGGGGTTTTCATTGAGTTCCAGACGGGCTTTCTCTATAGTCTCTGGACTAAGTCCAGCATGTAAATGGGTCATCTTTGCAAAAGCCTCTTTTTCAAATCCTTAACTTCAGAAATTTGATTAGAAGATGCACTGGTCCCATTCAACTAAGAGTCTGTGGCTGTGATCCATTCAAGTGCATCTAACTCTTGCATTATATTGAAGAATACAATTAGCAGGTATTTTTCATATCTATGCAAGGAGCTCTCACAGTCAGTTCATATCCCTAGATATCCATCCAAGGAAATAAATAACTTGTATCATCATTCTCTGAAAAACAAATACATATATAAAAAAGTGGATTATGTGTGTGTAAACAGAGCTTGAATGAGCACATTTCCAGGCATATGTCTTCCCCTCTTTTTATTGCTACTGCACATCTGATTAAAATTTAAAGACCAAAAACTCAACAGTTTTAGAATGGGATGCTTAGTGCAATGCCTACTGTATCTTGCATACATAATATCAAAGCATCATGAACACAGCTTGATGAATTTATAATGGAACTGAGAGTGTAGCAATGCTGATATTGCACTGATTTAACATTACGTTACAATTCCTTATTTAATTAGAATGCAAATAATCATGCAAGACATTGAGAACTCCATCAATCCATCCCCAAAGAGAATAAGGAAGGCCCCTTTTAGGCCAGTCTAAAGAAACAATGCTAAAAATAAGGGCTTTTCCTCATTTGTTAATGTCATTCCAGATGAGGCTACAATTTCTAAAGAGCTACACTCAGAGCAGCTTCAGATATTACAAAGGAGGTACCACCAGTCATTTATGTACTCATTTACATAATAAGCTATGGTGCTTCATTGTTACATCCAAAGAGGCATTTGTATGAAAGACAGGTATAGGCTAATGTGCATCTTCCTATACAGCTTGCACATGGCCCTTGGACAAGTGGCACCAGATGAATGCATGACTCATTGCAAATCTAGCTGGTGGAACTTCTTTGCCAATAGCCACACTCACAAAAGGAACTCTGAAAGCCAATCTGGTGCAATGTCAACATTGCTGGACCTGAATGTTGGAAGCCCAAATCCTTTTCCCAAATCCTTTTCCCAAATCCTTTTCCCAAATGTTGGAAGCCCAAATCCTTTTCCCAAATCCTTTCCCCAAATGTTGGAAGCCCAAATCCTTTCTCCAAATCCTTTTCACCTCGGCTCACTTGTCACTGCTGTCTTTCAGGTTAATCCACTTTATCTGTTGTAAGCCTAAACAGCAACAATCTTGGCAGCTCCCCAAATATGCAAATTCATACTTTCCCTCTGAGTTAGTTTTATTGTAAGCAGTGGCATTTTTTTACAAGCTTTCATTTTATCATTGGTAAAGGTTTATGTACTGCCCCATATTTAATGTGTAAATTCCATTGACATCAGGGGACTTATACTTATTTTTAAAGCTATGATTCCATCTCTAGAAATATTTCTTCACTGCAGATGTAACTTTCATTTAATGGCTTCATCACCTCCAAGGTTACACTGTGCATGAGTGAACCACAGATTGTCTTTCAGTACTTGTATTATGACATCTCATTCTCCTGTGCATTTCAGAACTGATCAAAAAGTCTCCCGCCATCAGTAATCTACTGATAATCCTTAGAATTTTTACTCTTGGTGAGCACAGTACATAGCCATTGTCTACAATGCACCTTCTTCTCTTTTATTTTGTTAACAATTTAACTGGAGCACATTAGGGTATATCTACATGGGGACAATTTTCTGGGATCAGTCAGTTGCATTCACTCATCTGTTCTGATTGCCACATGTGACAAAGTCAAGTCTCTTTAGGTCCACTGCACATCTTCACAGCAGAAAAGAACCACACTAGAGAAGCACGCGTATGGCAGTGGAGTCCTCTTGTCTCTTTCTATGTGAAATGCAGTGGTGGGTTACACCAGAAGATGGTGAAGAGTATAGTGAGTTCTGCACAGCCATGTTCTGCACAGTTTATTGAGCGTATAGAGACCTGTGTTAACCTAGAATACAGAGCAGCTTTTAGATAATTAAGTAGGCTGCCTCACATGAGAAAGAGGGTACCAGGCAAGGCCAGATTTGCAGGCATGAAGCTGTTTAATTCTTGCCAGGTCCCTCTGGTCCCTCAGATAAGAGTGTAGTGTTATGTCTCCATGAAGAGCTGGGAAGCTTCCAAGCCCAGGTTGGAATGTTGGGGCCTTGTTCTCTTGAAGAAGGTAATTTATTGCCTTGACTGTGATGCTTGAGGTATCAACTAGAGCATGGAAGATATATAAGATATATAAGCATTGTTTAAAGCATGCCAGGTTGGTCTTACTCCAGGGAGCAATGTGCACTGCCAGCCTGAAGAAACTTGTGGCTCAAGGGGTGGCTTCTGTCTATTGTGGGGACTCTGATAGATACCCAGCTATGACAGCTTGATTAACTGGAAAGAGGTGTGAGCTTTCTTTGCATAGATATGCTGCATCCATTTTCTATCAATAAACTGTCATATTTTTGCACTTTGTTTCATCTTGGTAATCAAAAGAATCTGCTTTGACTGGGACCTGACAGAATCAGGCTTCCAGATCAATACAAATCCCTCTAACACAAGAAGTCACGCAACGGGGGGGCGGGGGGGATGTCCATGCAGACACACACCATCACCTCAGTTAGCATGTACAGTAGCTCCTGTGCCTTCATGGAGTCCCATCGCTCACAAGAGCTTCTCCACTCATTTTCAGTTCAAGGAGCCAAACGGATTGGTTTTCTCCAATGAAATGAATGTCCATGTGCATACATATATTCCTACACATACAGAAGAGCCAGTGTTGTGTAGTGGTTAGAGTGCTGGACTAGTGCTTGTGAGACCTGTATTCTACTCCCCACTTGGACATGAAGCTCAGTGGGTGACTCTGGGCCAGTCACTGACTCTCAGCATAACCTACCTCACAGGGTTGTTGTGAGGATAAACTGGAGAGGATCATGTATGCCACTTGGGCTCCTTGGAGGAAAGGTGGGATATAAATGTAACAAATAAGCATCATATGAGTATTGGAGTGCACGTAGAACACAAGTAGTTTGCCTATTTTGCTTAATTCTATCTATTTTGATCAATTATTCAGAACTTCTTAAAAAAAAAAAAATCTCACTCCTGTTACACTGGTACTTGCTCAAGTAAACATATGAAGTGCAAAAAAAAAGACCAGCATTTCCAGTCACACAATCTACATGCATCGTAGAACCATGGACAATCATGGCTTTCTACCGACTTCCCGGAGATGTGCATGTATCTTTTGTAATCTATGTAATTATTTATTGCAGCAAACACCAACATACCACTGCCTAACCATGCTCAACATCACTGCCTTGTAAAGTGTGAAACATCTCTCACATGGGTTATTCCCGTTCTCTGTGCCCATCTAGACAGTAGATGCAGAATGCTAGCTGTAATGTCTGTAAAACAAAGAGCTAGCATTGCACTACATCCTTTACTAGGATGGTGCCCTTACCTCTACACCTCCCTTCCCTCCCTTACACAATAGGAAGGGTAACAACCTAGTGGGGGATATGATGGTGGATCCTATATCCCACATGTAAAATGAGTAGTGGAAGATGAGCGACTTTCTAGGGTTACTTCAGATTATGACAACCCAGGTTTGTATTCTTAGTATTGTACTTATATTAGCCCTAGTGCGGTGAAATCCTGTCCTGATTTCCTTATGTCAATTATTGAAATAATCATTATTTCATTACTTCAGTGCATGGAAGTCTCACTGCAATGAGAGTGCTTTGCCACATTTATAAAGTAGGTGGAGGTATGTGCTCTAGCATTGGAGATGGGCGAAAAGAGATAATTTCTACAATGGGGTAGGCGGGTGATAGATGTGTATAATATCTCGGGCTTTGTGCATTTTATTCATTGCTTACTGTGCCAACCATCTAATGGCGTGAAATGTAGTGGTGTATTCCTGAATGAGAAAGTAAACATCATTGAGTTCAGTGAAATTTATTTCCAGATCATGGCTGTTCAGGTTTACAATGTCTATGAAATATCCCACAATACATGTACACAATGTAGTAACTAAACTAAACTGTAATGGTTTGAGAGGGGAGGGGGAATCAACTCATTCTGTTGCACCCAGAGGTGCATCGTTCATTTTTACAAGCCTTCTTTCATACTAACATCTGTCTTTAAAGCAATATGCAGCCAGCCAGAATGATCAATATTGCTTTGAACAGCAGGGCTGTTTCCTGAATGCACTATAGGTGTTAACTGCTGTTCCATAGATATATGCTTACGTAGTGGCTAAAGATTTGCATGCCATGATGTTTTCATTTATAAAAATGCCCTCTCCCGACCAGCAGACTGTTTCTTGCAGAATTGTCTCAAATGAATCCTGACTCTTAAATTATATTTTCAATGGGCTCGTTCCAGTTCCAGCACATTGTCCATGCACAGAGGAATCCCCATAAGTCATAATAGAGCCCCATGTCTCCCCTTTTGCCCATGATGTATGCACATGGGTTCATGAGTAGGTAACACAACACATTGCTATGGGAGACATATACATGCCCCCCATATCCCTGGCCAGCCTGCCCCTTGCTTGTTCAAGGAATGTGACCTTGGAACTCATTTTCCTTGACTGAGTAGAGGATGGAGCTCTTTCTATATGACCAAGGTATACATAGGAGCATGGGAAGCTGCCTTATTCTGAGTCAGGCTATTAACCCTTTTAGCCCAGTATAGTTGATGCTATATCAGCGGCTCTCCAGGGTTTCAGGCAGGATTCTTTCCTAGCCCTACCTGGAGAAACTAGGGATTGAATCTGGGGTCTTCTGCATGCAAGACATGAGCTTTACCACACTGAGCTACTGCCCCTCCCATACACACAGACCTCCTATTCTTTGTATCCACCTGGCACTCTGCATGCCCATTCACATATGCCTAGGAGGGGGATGTGGATTCTGTTCTGCCCTGTCAGAATCACTCTGCATACAGACACTGTGCCCTTGGTGGGCTGGATTGAGCCCTATGCATTTTAAAACAGCAGTTTGTGTCTTTCTAAGCCACGCTTATGGATCATTGAGCTAATGTAGCAGCAGCAGTAGTAAGCAGTATAGACAGTTTAACTTTGAAAATATGATTCATGGTAGCAGTTATATAGGCAGATTAGACAGACAGACAGACAGAATTGCATCTTTACTCATCTACGTCATTGTGTTGGCGTTTACTTCATCTTAGTGTGGGGTATGCAATTGAGAATTGGCTAAGTGTTTGTAAACATGGTTAACATATTTTGATATGGCTGTCAACCAATTAACCAATCCAGTTGATTAATCATCTGCCTTTTAAAGGATGAGTCAATTCACTGATTAGATATATAAAAATGGGCATCATACCAAAACCTTCACATAGGTGCTTTTTTGAGAGATGGATTGAGGTGTGAGAAAGCGTCTGTTTGGTGAGAGGCTAGATAGGTAGCACAACGAGCGCTGCTCATCGAAGGCTTTGTCAGCTGTATCTGCCTCCACCATCACCTGTGGGTTTGGCGAGGCCTTGTGCCCGCTGGGGAATGGAAGGGTGGAATTCTCAGTGTTCTCAAGGAAGTGTCCAGTTCCTCCCCCCCCCCCAACAGCATTGGGTTATCTGAGACCAGTTTTACAAGCTACAGAAAGTGCAGTGAGAGTTTCTAACATTGTACCTAATTCTTGCCTTCTCTTTCATATGTTGACTGAACATGTGGAGGGGGAGTGCAGTCACATCACCCACCCTGCCCCTGATTGCCACATGTTCAGTAGAAGGTGCGAACAAGGCTCTACACACATAAAGATGTATGCTTGCATGTGCCATGCAATTGGGAACCCTGGTGTAATCAAGGGCCCCAATCATGTGTACAGACTAGAATCAAACAACCCCTCCCCAAATAAATGTACTATTAATTTTCTGCCACATCAGTAAAAATTTGCCCACAACAATGAAAACTCTGTCCTCCCAATTAATCAACCCAAGCTTTAGTTGATTAATTAAGGCCGTAATCCTACACCAATTTACCTGGGAATACATACCATTTAATTCAATGGAACTTACTTCTGAGTAGACATTTATAGGATTGTACTATATTGATTAAAGGCTGCAGCTGTTGCTTTGAACATCCTGTTTTTATGGGAATAGTTTGCTATGCTAACATGTTACAACGCTTTCTC
Source organism: Heloderma suspectum (assembly GCF_057233095.1). Classification (NCBI taxonomy): domain Eukaryota; kingdom Metazoa; phylum Chordata; class Lepidosauria; order Squamata; family Helodermatidae; genus Heloderma; species Heloderma suspectum. Next base: position 62,387,681 of record NC_139461.1, read on the forward strand.
AAAGTAATACATGCCTTCCCACAAAAGAACAAATCCAGTCATTTAAAGACATTCCAGGTCTGAATACTAAGACAGGAATTCATCTCATATTAAGAAAGGGCATGCAGCACTTAAATTATTCCAATACTTCTAGAACCTAAACAACTTTTACCTGTTGAGGTGTGGGCTGTACCAGTTAGGAAGAGCCTTCTGGGAAAGTCATGGTGGGGTTTCAGTGAGCATCGCCAACTGTCCTATGAACTGATTATACATTCATAGGGTTGGATCCAGATTTGGGCATGTACAATTAGGCTGATGGAAGTGTAGGTCCTCTGCTCCCCATGGCAGCCCCTACAACCCCTGAAAATGCTATGCAGAGGGTCCGAGGATCCTGCTGAATAGGGTGAGCTGTGGTGAGAGGGGGAGGGAATCCCCCAAAATTTAGTGGAGGCAACTTCCATGAATGGAGCCCTTCTGTCCATGGAAGGCAAATCTTAGATCCAACCCATAGAGTTGGAACAGAACCAAAACGTCTTTCAGATCCAGTCTCTGCCCAAAATGACAGTCTACTCACTCATCCAATGTCACAGAGCAGCTTATGTAATCCCAACCTCAGTGTGTTGGTGCCCCCAAGAAATAGTGGCTTGTATCCAACTGTGTCATTCTGCTGATGGAAGCAGTTCTGTCAGTGGAACCAAGAGGGGGCAATTCCCCTCCCCCCTGAAGCACCTTGCCCACCCTCAAAATCTGCTCTAGAGGGCCAGGAAACTCTGGAGTAGATTTCCGCGTGGTGCAGAGGGCTGCAGGGGGGAAGAGAGAAGAAGAAAGTCCCACTTCACTAGCAGATGTCTGCTATCATGACATTGGATTTTACCCAGTATTCTCAGGGTAAATTACACTAAATGGCTCACTACTCAATATGTATGAGTAGTGAGCTCATGTGCCACAATTGGGTGGTTCCGCAGCATGTTTCTGGTTTCTTTTCATTCTTTTTTTAGTCCTTTTTGTGAGACTGAATGTGGTTTTTGGAAACTTGAAGCCCTGAACCTAGCCAGGCCTCTTCACTCAGAGGCCGTGATGAAAGAGTACAGATGTATATTGATTACAGATGTAAAGGTACAGATGTAAAGTTAACACTGATATGGAAGTACCCTTATAAGCTATAATAAAATTAACTTCTGATTGGTTGGCAGAGGAAAGCCATGATTTCACCATTTTAAAATATCTTTTGAACCTTTACTACTACTTGCCCACCTTTTGATTATGATCCCACACATGCTACTGCTATTCTGCCACCTTAGTAATTTTCATTCCTTCATTGGCTTCCTCTGCATGGCAATTTAACCTCTAGTTTGGAATGTAATAATAGTTACATTTGATTACACTGGATAATAATTGTGAGTTGGATCTAGACTCCATCATATTTAGAGTAGACCGATTGAAAACATTGGGACTTATGTTAGTCATGACTAACTTAAGTCATGACTAACTTAAGTCCCATTGATTTCAATGGGTTTACTCTAAGTAATGACGAAGCCTGGATCCAAACCTGTGTATTTTTAGAAGATATTTACGTTGGATTTTTTTTAAAGAAAGAGCAAAGCCAAAGATGGGTGGAAAATGCACTAAATGGGTACGGTTCGAGGAGGAGGAGGAGGAGGATGGGACTACAATGCCAAGACAAACTGTAACTGCAAAAAAGGGTTATGCTTTTCTTATTGAAAACAAATATCAATATATGTATAACAGTAATATATCATTTATATTGGGCTTCCCATCTAAGTATCTCAAAGTATTTTTAAAAGATGGGCAGCCTTCACACCATTGAAAAGAGCAAGCAATGGAGACAGAGAACATAGTTTTGGTTTACCAAGACTAGGAAGGATTGGGCCCTCCAATTAATGTAATGAAACTGCATCAATAAGCAGCACTAATGAAGTGTGGTTGTTTAGCATGATGTAGCAGTGATGCTGGAAGGGAAATGTGTGGGCATGAAAGGAAACCAGAGAGTAGAATGACTCACAATTCAGTATATGGTTTCAACAGCATGGTATATATTTACTAGTTTATTAAATAAAATTACGTTCATTTTAGCTGTATGAAGGATGGATGACAGAAACTCTTCACAAAATGTCCTCCCTAATTACTTCCCAACAGAAGATGGATAAGTTATGTTTCTTCAATCACACAGAACCAATGCCACCACAATGATGTCATTCCTTCAGGAAACTAGAGTCTTCTTTCTGTGTACATGGGAATGAAAAGTTCTCAAAACCAGCCTTAAGAGACATGAACCTCTATATCAGCTTTCCCCAAACTGATGCCCCCCAGATGTTTTGGACTTTCTGTTAACTGTAATGGGCCTTGGTTGAATTAACTATGGTGGGCCTTGGTTGAATTCTTTGGCACTTTGGATTTATTTATTTATTTATTAAATTTATTATTCGCCCATCTGACTGGTCACCCAGCCACTCTGGGCGATGTACAACCCACCATAAAACAATTTAAAACAATAAAATTTTACCATAATTTTTTTTTTTAAAATACCCTAACCCACCCCAAATGCTTGCCTGAACAACCACGTTTTTAATGCACAACAGAAGCTCATTAAAGAGGGGGCATGACGGAGTTCCCTAGGGAGGGAGTTCCACAGAGTGGGGGCCACTACAGAAAAGGCCCTCTCCCTCGTCCCCACCAGTCTAGCTGTCCTGGCTGATGGGACAGAGAGAAAGCGATCCGAGGCTGACCTTGTTAAGCGGCCTGTCTGGTGCTGCTGGAGGCACTCCTTAAGATAGGCTGGGCCGGAACCATATAGGGTTTTAAAGGTCAAAACCAACACCTTGAATTTGGCCCGGAAAACAACTGGTAACCAGTGCAACTCCTTCAGCACTGGAGTGATGTGATCTCGCCGGCGGCTGCCTTTAATCAGGCGAGCCGCCGCGTTCTGTACCAGCTGCAGCTTCCGAACCGTCTTCAAGGGTAACCCCACGTAGAGCGCATTACAGTAGTCTAAACGAGAGGAGACCAGGGCATGTACTACTGATGGGAGCAGATGGTCGGGAAGGAAGGGGCGCAGCCTCCGTATCAGATGGAGTTGATACAGCGCTGTCCGGCTCACAGCTGACACCTGAGCCTCCATGGACAGCTGGGAGTCCAAAATGACCCCCAGGCTGCGGACCTGGTCTTTCAAGGGTAGCCGTACCCCATTCAACACCAGGTCAACATCCCCCAGCCTCCTCTTGTCTCCCACCAAAAGTACCTCGGTCTTGTCAGGGTTGAGCTTCAGCTTATTGCTCCCCATCCAGCCACTCATCGTCTCCAGACATTTGGACAGGGATTCTACGGCCAACCTTGGTGAAGATTTGAATGAGAGGTAGAGCTGCATGTCATCCACATATTGATGACACTGCACCCCAAACCTCCTGATGATAGCCCCCAGTGGCTTCATATAGATGTTAAATAGCATCGGGGAGAGGATAGAACCCTGTGGCACCCCACAAGTAAGTGGCCACGGGTCTGAAACCTCCTCTCCCAGTGCTACCCTCTGGTACCTGCTGGAGAGGAAGGACCGGAACCACCACAATACAGTGTCTCCAATGCCCAACCCCTCCAGGCGGTCCAGGAGGATACCGTGGTCAACGGTATCAAAAGCCGCTGAGAGGTCGAGGAGAACAAGGAAGGAGCATTCACCCCTATCCAGAGCCCGCCTCATATCATCCACCAAGGCGACCAAGGCCGTTTCTGTCCCATGCCCAGGCCTGAAGCCCGACTGAAATGGGTCTAGATAATCAGTTTCTTCCAAGTGCGCCTTCAACTGCACCGCTCAATCACCTTGCCCAAAAATGGCAGATTTGAGACTGGGCGAAAGTTGTTCAGAACTTGAGGATCCAAGGAGGGCTTCTTTAAGAGTGGTCTTATCACTGCCTCCTTGAGGGCTGATGGCATCACTCCCTCCTCAAGGGAGGTGTTCACCACCGCCTTGATCCCCTCACCCAGTCTCTCTCTGCAGCTCATAATGAGCCAAGATGGGCAAGGATCAAGTAAGCAGGTGGCCGGCCTTACAGATGAAAGCACCTTGTCCACTTCATCAGGAGGAAGAAGCTGGAACCGATCCCACAAAACCGGTTTGCCACAGGCCGCCTCTTGCTCACTAACTGTATCCACAGTGTGCAGAGTAACACACCTAATCTGATCAATTTTATCTGCAAAGTGCCTTGCCAAAGCCTTACAGGAGGCCTTAGAATGCTCCAGTGGTTCTGGAGCCACAGGACCGACCAGGCTCCGGACCACTTGGAACAGCCTCCTGGGGCAGCACTCTGCAGACGCGATGGAGGCAGCATAATATTCCTTTTTTGCTTCCTTCATCGCCATGTGATAGGCTGAAGATACAGCTCTAGCCCGTGTCTGATCATCTTTGGAGCGAGACTTCCGCCACCGGCGCTCTAGCCGTCTCACCTCCTGTTTCAGAGCTCGTAACCGCGGATTGAACCATGGTGCAGTCCGATCCCTGTTCAGGGCGAGAGGGCATTTCGGAGCCACCCAATCTAATGCCCCAGTGATTGCGGCATTCCAGCCACCCACCAGGGTCTCGACCGAGTGGCCGTTGGCATGCCCCAATGAGTGGCCGTTGGATTTCCCTTGCCCTATAGCAGCATTCGCCAACATGGTGTCCTCGAGATTTTTTGGACTTCAATTCCCATCAGCCTCAGCCAGCATGGCCAATGGTCAAGAATCCTGGGAGTTGTAGTCAAAAGCATTTGGAAGAGACCAGGTTGGGGAAGGCTGCTCTATATCATTGCCCCAGAAGGTTCTTCCTAATGGGCCCTCTCCATGTCTCGGAACCTACATGCTGTTTGGATTCTAGAAATACTGGAATTGCATTAATTAGGCAATCATTAATACCAAATACAAAATCCATTTCAGTTGACTAAATTTTATTTATTTATTTACATTTATATACAGTTCCACATCTAAACAGATTTTGGAGTGGTGAACAATGAAAGGTAAAAGGAATAAAACACAACATTAACAGATATTTTAAAAACAAAATACCAATAAAAACCATGGCTGGTCAGTCAGGGAAGGCTTTTAGAAATAAAAATGTTTTCAGCATATGCCACAAACAAAACCATGTTGGTGCCTGCCTGACATCCACAAGTCCCTGGGACTTTCATGGAGAAGGAGCTACCACAGTGAAGGCTCTACTCCAGGTGGATTCCAGCTGGGCCATAGGGCCATGCGGAACCACCAGGAACATCTCATCTGATGGCTGTAGTGACTGAGCAGGTTGATAAGGGAGAAGGTACTCTCTCAAGTATCCTGATCCCAAGTTGTTTAGGGTTTTATGTACTAGTAACAAGAATGTAAACCTGGCCTGGTAGCAAATAGGCAGCCAGTGCAGTTTCCTCAGCAAAGTTGAAAAGGGGCAGCTCCAGACAACAACTGAGTTGTTGGATTCTGCAGTAGCTCCAGCTTCCAGAGCAGTCTTAAGGGCAGCTCCACATAGAGCACATTGCAGTAGTCCAGTCTTGAGCTTATTAAAGCCTGTACCACTGTGGGCAAGCTGTCCCTGTCCTGTAGAGGCTGTAGCTGGTCTTCCAGTCAAAGCTGGTAAAAGGCACCTTGAGCCACCATGGCCACTTGGGTCTCCAGTGTAAGTGATGGATCTAGGAGTGATGGATCTATCCCGAGACTATGACTCTGACCTTTCAAAGGGAGTGAAAGCCCATCCAGAACAGGCAATGAGCCAATCTCCTGGACCTGGGAACCACTAACCCACAGGGCTTTCCTCTTGCCAGGATTCAGCTTCAGTTTATTGGCCCTCATCCACCTCATCACTGAGTCTAGGCACTGATCCAGGACCTGCACAGCCCCACCTGATTCAGATGTTACAGGGAGATAGAGTTGTGTGGCATCAGCATACTGATGGCATTTGGCTCCAGATCCCCTAATGACCACTCATGATGACAGTATAATTTACATGCTGTCCTTCCAAGAAGATGTGTGTATATTATTAAATATATTATGATAAATTTTAGAGGCTCAGAAGAGGACCAAAAAGAAATGCCAGAAAATTCTGACACCTGTAAATCATAAAGCAAAACAAGTGGCTCATGGCCAAATTTCACTGACATTTCTGTAATTAACCAATAAACAATGCCATTTGCCAGTGGCAAGTATCTGAAACAAGCCATGATGTAAACATTTCTAATATTTATTGGTAAATCTCAAAGCCAGTAACCAACAGTCATCCTTGTGTCCATTCTTCACCTGTATAGGATGATACTTACCAAGGCACAATTGTAAATGTCTAAAATAAAGCTTGTGGTGAATCATTTCTAAGATTTATCAGTGAATCTAAAGAACTACTGTGCTTTCAGGAAATGAAACAATTTCACCTGCATTTCCTCAATTGTCCATTCTTCTCCATAGCATGCATGTGATTTGTGACACAATACTGCTTTACAGTTAAACAGTTGCATATATATAAATGAAGACATTGCAGTGGCTGATATGACAAATGTGTCAGTCCTTATTTATTTGTAAGTAACAGCCAGTGGTTTCAAAATAGATTACTTCAAGTAAGTGCTTTTAAGAAAACTTCAGCCTAGATTTCTTTGATTTGGGAGAAAGTGGTAAGCTACTTATCAACAGTGCAAACAAGTTTGTCTGAATTAAAAAGATGGCTTAATTCTACATATGAAATCTGTCTGAAAATATCTATCACTATGTAAACCATTGATCTGCAGGAAAAATTCTGCAATATCTAATTATTGAAGTCAGTACTTGGACTACATAGATAAGCTATCACTGCTCTAGATAGGTAAAGGTTGCAGAGCAAAGGATCTTGAAAAATGAAAACCATCTGTCTGATCATACATCTAACTGCCTGTTTAAGATTATCAGAAAGCTTTTTCTTTCTTTTGTAGGGTCTGGTTCCTATACATTCTCTGTGATTTTCAGAGCAGGGATGAGTCAACATAAATGTGAGGATTATCAACAAAGCTGTCAACATGACTAATTATTTAAAAAAAATGAACCCAGAAATCTGTGAGTTGGGTCTTTGCAGACAAATCAGCAAAATATATTTAAAATGACAAACAGCCTACTGTCAGCTGAAAGAGAAAACTCATACCTTTGCTGTTTGGTGCATGATATCATGCTGTTACATAATGTCATTTTACTTGCTGGCACTACACTAACTTTTAATGTACCAGGACAATCTGTGTTATCATCTGATTATACTATGAAAGCCCAGGAAAATCTCTCTTTCCCCACCTCTCTCTGCCTCTGTCTCTGTCTCTCTGTGCAATCTGTTCTTTCCTTCCAAATATAGACCAATCACTGACTACTTATGAACAAAGACCAGCCATCTGTTCTGTAACTTTAATATTATGTTCCCCCCACCTCCACCCCGGCAGTCAAATACTCATCCATTGGCACAGGCCACTAGAAAAGATTTTCAGTACTGAAAATGAATTGTGAAACAATGCCAACAGAATACTTAGATGTATTTGGATTGTGTTAAGATCTTGCCCTTAACTCAGCTTAGCACCACACAAGGGGAAAAACAAGACTTTATGCAGTAAAGAATACAGGGGTGAATGGATGGAAGTGATTCACCCTCCCTCCTTCCTGTCCCATATTAATAGTGATTGTTTCCCATTGAGAAGTAAATTCGATTGACCCTGTTTATTTTCTCCAGCACATCCTCCACCCTCGGGTTTAATATGCCTGTCGGAAGCAGACTGCAATTGCTTAGGGCAGCAGCTACCTCCTGATCTTTACAAGTACCCAATTTCTCTGCCCTGGGCTGGGGAAGACTGCACTGTCCCCCTCCCCTTCACACACACCACATCCCAAGTCTCCCGGCCTTCTGTTTTCCACATTGTAACCTTCACTTGAACTTCCCCTTATCAACTTGTGCTTTCTCCCGGGGCTCTGGGAAAGCTGCTGGAACGGGGGAGGGGGGATGTCCCCTGAGAATTGTAAGATGCTCGGTCTTAGCAGATATGGAGATTTAAAAAAAAAGAAACAGCAGCAGTAGCAGCAGAAAAGGATAGACGAAAGACAAGGAGGGAGAGATGGGGGCGGGGGAAGAAGGGTCGTTAAGCGCAGATGGATTGCGGGCGAGAGCTGTCCACGCAAGATAGTGCTGAAACGCCGCAGCCATGGCATTGCAACAAAACAAAACAAAAATGAGGAGAAATGGGGAGGGAAAGAGACGCTATTAAAAACACAAATAAGATACATCCCAAATACCTTTAGAGCGCCATAAAGCCCCACCTTGGGTGAGGTTCTCTGCAGGAATCCTTGCTGCCGAGATGGGTGGGTGGAAAGAAAGGCTTCTTTCAGCACACCTCAGCCTAAGATCTCGCTAAAGAACTGTGATGAGTGAGCTGTAGCTCCACGGGGCGATGCATTTTGGGGTTAGCATCCGCGTGTGCGCCTTCTCCACACAGTGACTGTCGTCCACCCTGGGTCCTAAACACCTTCTGCCTTCAAGGAGGTCCTGTAACAGGAGGGCACAGTGTGAGAACACACGACGATGAGATCCCGCCGGGTGACGGATGCTTCCACAAACGTCGCTTGCAACACTCTGGAAATGATATAGGGATGTGTGCGACAAAAGGGTCCCTATGCAAAAGAGCCTCCTGATGCTTGCCTGGTTCAGTGCTGAGCTCTTGAATGTTCCCTGTTTGCAGATGTTGATTGTTAAAACCTGGGGCAGGAGAAGATGTGAAAAAGGGGAAAGGAAACACACCTCGGTTTTCCTATACGTTCACATTAGAAATGGCACCTCCTAATTTTTTTTTTTTTAAGCTTAGGATTGCAGCCTGCATAGGGGCTGTAAGACTCCAAGTATACTGCTCAGCAACAGCAATTCAAGATGTTTTCACTATTAAGCGTGTAGGTGGAACATAAAATATCCATGAAGACTCTTTCCTTTTTCAATCAGGGTCCTACAGGTCTCCCAACAATAATTTCTACATGTGAATGGATTGGGGAGTTGTGTATGCATAGAGGAAAGTAGACTGAAATGTAAGTTTTCTGTTATATATGATGAATCTTGCAGGCTACAAAGAGTCTCCTTGCAATTAGTTGAGAGTCTAAATCAGTCGTGGTCAGAAGGTAGATCTGGATTTACTGCTAGATAGATAGATCTCTAGATGATGTGCAGTAGATGGGCAAGGATTTCTGATACCCAGTTCCCAAGAATAGCAACAATGTGCCCCCCTCACCCTAAATTATACTTCTGAAATGAAGAAAGCTTGGCCTAAGCAGATGTGGATTTTTGTGTGGAAGGATTGTGAACTTCCTGCTGTTCTGGTACTCAAAACAAATTCCTGGACTCCAAATTCCTTAATTATAAGTGATTTTTATTTTTATTTTTTTGCACTAGGTTCCAGTTGGTGGATCTCAGAGTTCTAGTACAACCCAGTGTAGATCCAGCAAGACTGAAGTCTGCCCACCTCTGGTCTAAATCAGTGCCTACCTGGAATTAGGGATGTGCCCCAGGACCTGTATCCAGTACTAGATCAACCCTGAAATGTCAGGGTGCACAACATTTTTGGCTCCATGAGTCACATGTGATGCTGACTTGGGGGTTGGGGGCCACACACATGTACGCATGCACACACCCACATGGACATTTATGGACCCCAACAATCCATATGAGGGTCCCTGGGAGAGGGTGTGGAGTGCCTTCTTTCCACCCACTCCCCCAACAGTCCTGATACAGATTGCTCTTTCCTTGCTGCCTTCCTCTCTGGGGGAGGGAGTGGAAGGAGTGGAGAGTATAGGCATTTGGGGAATTTGGCAGTGGTGGAAGTGATGGGGGGACAAGACACCCTTGGGGGGGTCACAGGTTGTGCACCCCTGCTGTAAAGTGTTATAATAACTTTACAAGAGAGCAGCTTAGGCCATGAATAGAATGCATTTCCATTACCACGAGTATCCACTGAAGTCTGAATCACCCCCAGCCCCCTGTTAGTAGCCATGGATTTAGACAGAACACACTTGATTGGTGGGTTAAGGACAGACTTTACTAGAGATATAAAAAGCTTACATCTCAAGGTAAGTTGACTGGGGTCAGCCTCATGGTCAGCATCCCTTGCAGGAGGAACTAGAAAGGAGAATAGAGAGTAGGGGGAGGAGACAAGGAAAAGGCAATACGATCTCCCAGAGTTCCCCTCCCACCTGACTCAGGTACACATTAACCCTTCAAGTTCAGGTTGAGTGACTCATGGCCTGAGTCCCTCCAACATCCACAACATCTCTAAACTAGGGGTGTATGAAACCTTGCTTACCTGGCTCTGCCAGGTTCTGCAGGTGGGGGGAGGTGATCCGTTTCTCCTGCTGGAATCTTCAACGTGGGGGGGGGGAGTGATCCGTTCCTCCCCCCTGGAATCCTGCCTGGCAGGCCGCCAGCTGGGCCAACCCACAGGGGAGCCTCCAGCCATGGCTGAGCTGCTGCAGATGCAATTGGCTTCCTGCGTAGGGCACACCATTTGCGTCCCTACGCAAGCCCATGATAGGCTACGTAAATATGTAGCCTATCACAGCTAAAGCAGGGATGCAAATGGCATCCCCTGCGCCATTTGCATCCCTACTCAAGCCCGTGATAGGCTACATAAATATATACGTAGCCTATCATGGGCTTGCATAGGGATGCAAATGGTGGCCACTATGACGGCCGCCATTTGTGGCCACAGCAGCCCGGCAGCAGCCAGAGCCGCCGCCGCCACTAGAGCTGGAGCCGCAGCCAGGTAGGCTCCATTTTGCAGGGCTTTCTCAGGGTGGTGGGGCGGGGGGCTCCATTCCACCACAGATTCCGGGGGGCTGAATTCACTGGAATTCGGTCCCCCTGGGATCCGTGGTGGAATTCTCTAACATCCCTACTCTAAACACCTTGGATTAAGGAAAAGAGCTTCTAAGAAGACACAGTTTATGAAACTGAGTGGACTTGAGGCCTGGCATCTGCCCTTTTAAAACTGAGCAATATATTATGTGCTATGCATATATCAAGCCTTGCAAAGCATCTGCCATAACTATAGCACCTGAGCTATGTGAGCTATTGTGAGGAAATACAGAATAGTTCTTGGCCACGTAGACACCCGAGTCTGCATCTGTATTCCTTTCTTCCCGCTCAACATTGAAGGAAGCTGAACAAGCACTGGAAGGTGCTATTTGCGAAAAATGCATGTGTTCCCCCCACCCTGCCCCATGATGATTTCTGCAGATAGTGACCCTGTTCAGACACATATTGGGGCAGGCTGGTTAGGCTACCCACTGTGAGAGCCCCTGCCACATGTGCAGCTAACCATGGCCCGCAGCATGGTTAGTCTAACCACTCTATAACCACCCTCCTTCCTGCATCCCTCCAACATGCCAGCAGCCTCAGCGGCTCACACAGCCATTGCAGGAGGAGGCCTGCTGATTGCTGTTGGCAGCCATTTTCTTCTTTCTTTCTGATTCTGTTACAGAAATAAGCAAAAAAATAAAAAATAAAAATGGTGGTAAATTGTACAAAAATAATCATACTGCTAAAATACGATTATGCACATGTGTGCAATATCGCTATATGATACAGCATTTTCGTGCACATGCACAAATGCGCATTTTAGTACTATATGGTGGTAATGCACATTTTAGCAATATACGGCGATTTTGCACAAATGTGCATATGTGCGAATGCACATTTTAGTGATATGGTGATTTTTGCACAATTTTCTTCTGTTTTTATTGTTATCTTTTATTTTGTTTATTTCTGTAAGGGGAGCAGAAAGAAGGAAGAAAATGGCTACCAATGGCCATCAGCAGCCCTGCTCCTGTAATGGCAATTTTTGACCACTCTTACTGGAGAACTCTATGGAAGTGCTCCGTTAACCTGTTCAGATGTCACGCTAAGCCATGGTTAGCGCTGCAAACCATTTTGCTGCAGATGGTAGTGAGCGTGGTTTGTGCATGGTTAATAAACCACCATGGTTGGTTCTGACCCCCATTCAGATGTCACACTAAGCCACCATGGTTAGCTCAAAACTCCTAACCATCATGGCTTAACGTGATGTCTGAACAGGCTCATTATAAATTGTTAATGACTCTGCTCAATGTATTAAAAATATTATCTTCAGCTGTTTTAGATTGTATTTTTAACTCATTCTGGAAATACGCAGCACATGTGAGAAATCTATACTGGTCCTCAATACTCTGGGCCCAAATTGAGTCTCTGTATGATTGACCATGCCAATGGAAGGGTTTATTTGCCCATTTTCTCTCTCTCGTCTCCTAAAATGTCAGGGGAGTTGCACTGACACCATAATTACAAGTCTCACATGATACAGCTAACCTGCTTGCTTCCATCCTTCCACACGCTCTTTTCACTGATCCGTCTTAGCCTTTCAATGTCCTAAGGTATCAGTGGACCCCAGTCTATGTTATGGCAAATACACGGTGAAGTGGTCTGTCTGAATAAAGAACATTTTTTAAATCCTGCACAAAAGCTCCAAACTGCTCCCAGGAGCCCAAGTCTATGCAACTGTCTTGAACAGACTTATCCTGATCTGAAATGTAAATTGAATGTCTCATGCATTATTGAAATTGAACATTAATGCAATACTTATTGCTTGTTATATATACGAGTCAGTGGGTGGTTTCATAGCTACTGAAGTCATGTTCAAAAAAGTACATTTAACTTCAGCTGTAATGGTAACAATATACTGCTGGTTTTATTGATTTTCTTAACATTGATATGATAGGTCAAATTCTGCTCTCGTATGGCTTTCTCTTGGATTCAGAGGTGCTATTCACTGCAAGTGACTACATGAATGGCATTTGGCAGACACTACCCCATTACACGAAAAAGAAGAAATGTAAGGCAGCAACTCTGAAACTTACAAAATGCTAATCACTGCACCATAAACTCTCTATATATCAGGCATAGTTATGTATAGCAACCTTTTTGGCACCAGGGACCCCAACCTTTTTGGCACCAGGGACCAGTCCAATTTTTCCACGGACTGGGGGGGGGGGGTTCTGCTGGCGGACTTCTGGCCACTGGGACACAAATGGCGTCCACTATGCGGATGCCATTTGCATCCCTATTCTTTGCAGTAATCAGCTACATAAAGATTTACGTAGCCTATTACTTGTAGAACAGGGATGCAAATGGCGTCCATGTAGCGGATGCCATTTGTGTCCCAGGAGCCAGAAGTCCACCAGCGGCTGGAGCTGGCTGGCAGCTCCACGGACTCACCGTAGAGCGGAGCCGGCCAGGGCCGGCAAGGATTCCGGGGGGGGGACGGATCGCCTCCCCCCCGTCGACCCCCGTGGACCCAAGGTGAGGGGGTTTCGCACAGCTCTGGGGCCCGGTTGCTGACAGGCCACAGAACGGTCCCGTTCCGTGGCCCGGGGGTTGGGGACCCCTGATGTATAGGAAAAAATAATTGAAAGAATGTTGTCAGCTGTCAAGGTTGCCAACAACTGAGACCACAAATGTCCTGATAATGTATCGTCAATATTCCCCTGAACTTTTATAGGCAACAGTTGGCAACATCCCATCATAATGTACCATTTCTTCTAGTGGGAAGGAAATGTTTTACATGTACTGTACACCTAGAATTCACCACCCTTAACTGAAATGAATAGAAGCACAGATCTTTCTTTTTCAATGTCTATAGCCATGGCAAAAACAGTTTAAAACCTTTTGGGTGTAGGTGGCTACAGCGTAGTATGTAAAATTTGGCAAAATGTGTATGAAAGTAATAAGATGTACCAGCCCTTCAATGAATAGAAACAGTGCCTATTATCCTATGCACAGTTATGAGTACAAAATACTCCCCTTTCTTTGTTTTCCCTTAGTAAAGTGATATTGGATGATGAGGCTTTTCATTCTTAAAGTAGACTGGCAGCAAATTTAATGCGGGGGGGACGGGACACATAGCAATGAATACTAATCTACCATCCTGTTCATTCATGAACAATGTGCTGTGAACTTCTGAAACTAATGACTGCATTAATTAAACAGAGAATTCTTCTTCCCTAATCTACAGCTGTCATTTGGAGTTATTTCCTTTCCAATTAACTCCTTTAAAGGTTTAGATTTAAAATGATACAAGTGTTTTGGAATCAATTACTAATTGTTCTTCAATGAAGTTAAACTTTCTGCCACATTTTACACAGTAATTTACAAATTTACCACTTTACAATACATTCCAAACACTTATTTTCCATCATTGAAAAATGTCATATTTTAATGGCATGCTGTGATGCCCTGATCCTTCCATTTTTATTCAAGATGATTAAACTAGTTTCTTTGCTTCTTGCTGAATGTTTGTATAAATCATACAAAGGTAGCAAGTCTCAAACCTTCAAAACATACTACAAATAAAACATGAAAAATGTGTATGACTCTCTGCCTATGTGTACATTTCACATGGGGACAACTTGGAAGGCCCTTTAGTCAATTGTATATAGTAATTTTTCTGTTAACTGTGGTGGGCCTTGGTTGAATTACATGGTCACTTCTACCTACAGCACTGTGGTTTCCCCTAACCCTATAGCAGTCTTCTGCAACCTGGGCCCTGTCTCCACGACAACAGAAGAAGCAGCAAAGGGAGGCTTACCCAGAGTTTTTCAAGAAATCGGCTGTGGTCCACGCAGAGCTCCACGAGCGAATGCACTGCTCCAGTATAAGTTGCTTCACAGGACATACTTCTGGGTGGGGTGGGGGGATGGAGTAAATGTCATCAGATTGGCAGGGGCTGCTCAACAAATAAGAAAGCCTCCCCCCATCCAGGCTCTCCTTTTTCCTTCCCCTGATACTCCTATAAAGCAATGGATGGAAGCTTAGCCTCATTGACCACAATGGGAGTTACTTCTGAGGAGACCCTTTTGCCAAGCTATGCCCGATTTCGCCAGTTTTTTTTTTCTCCCCCTCTAAAACCACTATGTCACTTTGTCACTATTGCATGATAGCACTAATGCACAATAGTGACATAGTGAGAGATAGGGGGCATAGCTGTTCCTAGACAAATGCACGATAGCGACCTAGTGACATTAAAAACCCCTTTGTAGGTGTGACTTTTTAAACCTTCCTTTCTGGATGGGTGATTTATTTCATGTCTCTATGCCTCAGTCACGCATTTTCTTTATCACACAAGTGACCTATTGCTCTATCATGCAATTGTGCTATAAACATTGGGGAAACACCCCTTGGCTGGGGTCAGTAAAGTGAAAGACACACCCCTGGGCAGGGCTATCATGCCAGAGTAAATGTGGAGGGTGGTGCACACCACAACAGAATTGCAGACAAGCCAAATTAAGGAAACCAATCAGACTAAAAGTAGTCTCAGAAGAACCAGTTTTTTGGAATGAAACTCTGGAGTGGCTGCAAGATGGTCACAATGTCATGTATCCCTAATGATGTCCAAACACAGCCAGCTTGGAGTAATTCGCTCATGGAGACACCCACCTGGTGTTCTCCAGATTTTGGGACCAACCCCCATCAGCCCCAGCAAGCATGGCCAATGGCCAGGAATGCTGGGAAGTGTAGTCCAAAGCATCTGGAGGGCACCAGGTTGGGGAAGGCTAATCTGTCTTATGAAAGAGTAAGCTGCATTGTTTGACTTCCAGGGAACTGGATGCATTTCATAGATGTATTCACAAGAAGCCCTTTCTGTGGATTCTCATTACTCAGCAAGGGCACTGGGAGAAAAAATGTTTATATGGCTTCATAGCTGCTCTCCAAGTTGGCTGGAACACTTGGAATGGTTTCTTGTGGCTATGTTGGTCACTTGACCATTGTAGACTTTGTTGTTGTTGTGCACTTTACAGAGTTGCAAAACTAAGACACGGTCCTTTGTCCTAAGGAGTAGTACAATCTAAAATTAGACAGGGGGGTGGGAGAAAGCCAAAAGATGAATGGGAGAGGGGAGAGGCAAGGGATAAATAGATTAAATGCAGTCACTTATTCTTAGGCTTTGTATCAGTTGGAGTGAGGCCTAACATTTTAAGCCAAAGGCTTTATGGAAGAGGTGGGGTTGGAGCTGGGGCTTGATGGAAGAGAGATAACTTGCACAACATAGGTGCTCTAGGAAAGAATTCTGGGTATAACAGGCAGCAAGTGAGAATGGAGAGGGTTGGAGGGGGGTATTAAGAGAGAAGGAAACCTTTGAGCAGCAGAGAATGGTAGAAATGGAGAACTGAAAGTTACACAAATACAGAATGCATAAGGAGAGTTGTAAAAGTAAGCCATGGGGTTGGACCCAGACTTAGTCATATTTAAGTAAACCCATTTAAATCAATGGGACTTAAGTCAGTCATGACTAACTTAAGTCCCATTCGGTAGTATTCTACATAACTGCTGCACTCCCACTGTTTCTTTTGCACTAGTGGGACTCACCGAGTCACCGGTAGTGCTACAGAAAGCTAGCACTTCAACCCCAGAAATGAGTGGAAATGCTTATTTCCAGAACAGGACAGGTCAGCTTCTGTGAGCTCCACTGACCTGCCCCGTTCCAGAAATTAGCACTCCCACTCGTTTCCATTTGCTTAAGGATCTGCTAGCTTCCTGTTGTGCTAGCAGTGGGTGCATACAGGTAGCACTGGATACTGTCCATTGTTTTCAATGGGTCTACTCTAAGTATGATTAAGTCTTGATCCAACCCATCAAGCTCGTGATAAATGTGGAATGAAATGGGAAGGCAATATAGAGATTTGAAGACAAATATCACATGGTTGACAATGAGAGAGGCTGATCATTTTAGCAGCAGAACCTGGTACAGAGGTGAGAAAATAGTCCAGAGTGCAGGACTTTGCAGCCTTCCAGACAGGACTTACCAGACTATGAGCCAAAGTGTTAGCTGAAGGAAATTGTTGGATTTTCACAATAGTGTACAGGGAGAAGCAACATTTGTTGTTGTTGTTCAGTCGTTAAGTCATGTCCGACTCTTCGTGACCCCATGGACCATAGCATGCCAGGCCTTCCTGTCCTCCGCTCTCTCCTGGAGAGTGCTCAAGTTCATATTCATTGCATCGGTGATGCTATCTAGCCATTTCATCCTCTGCCGTCCCCTTCTCCTTTTGCCTTCAGTCTTTCCCAGCATCAGGGTCTTTTCCAGGGAGTTTTCTCTTTGCATTAGGTGGCCAAAATATTTGAGCTTCAGTTTCAGTATCTGTCCTTCCAATGAGCAGTCAGGGTTGATTTCCTTTGGGATTGACTGATTTGACCTCCTTGCAGTCCAGGGGACTCGTAAGAGTCTTCTCCAGCACCACAGTTCGAAAGAAAATAAAATCTGTCACTGCTTCCATTTCTTCCCCTTCTATATGCCAGGAAGTGATGGGGCCAGATGCCATGATCTTTGTTTTTTAATGTTGAGTTTCAAACCAGCTTTTGCACTCTCCACTTTCACCCTCAACAAGTGGCTCTTTAGATCCTCTTCGCTTTCTGCCATTAAGGTGGTATCGTCTGCGTATCTGAGGTTGTTGATAATTCTCCCGGCAATCTTAATTCCAACCTGTGATTCATCCAACCTGGCATTTCTCATGATGTACTCTGCATATAAGTTACATAAGCAGGGCGACAATACGCAGCCTTGTTATACTCCTTTCCCAATTTTGAACCAATCGGTTGTTCCATGTGTCGTTCTTACTGTTGCTTCTTGACCCTCGTACAGGTTTCTCAGGAGACAGGTAAGGTGGTCTGGTATGCCCATCTCTTTCAGAATTTGCCACAGTTTGTTGTGATACACACAATGAAAGGCTTTAGTATAGTCAATGAAGCAGAAATAGATGTTTTTCTGAAATTCTCTTGCTTTCTCCATGATGCAGCGAAAGTTGGCGATTTGATCTCTAGTTCCTCTGCCTCTTCAGAACCCAGCTTGTACTTCCGGTAGTTCTCGGTTCACATACTGCTGAAGCCTAGCTTGTAGGATTTTGAGCATCACCTTGCTGGCATGTGAAATGAGCGCAATTGTACAGTAGTTTGAACACTCTTTGGCATTGCCCTTCTTTGGAATTGGAATGTAAACTGACCTTTTCCAGTCTTGTGGCCACTGTTGAGTGTTCCAAATTTGTTGGCATATTGAGTGCAGCACTTTAACAGCATCATCTTTTAGGATTTTAAATAGCTCAGCTGGAATATGGTCATCTCCGCTAGCTTTGTTGTTAGTAATGCTTCCTAAGGCACACTTGACTTCACTCTCTAGGATGTCTAGCTCAAGTTCAGTGACCACACTATCATGGCTATCAGGGACATTCAGATCTTTCCTGTATAGTTCTTCTGTGTATTCTTTCCACCTCTTCTTAATCTCATCTGCTTCTTTTAGGTCCCTGCCTTCTTTGTCCTTTATCATGCCCGTCTTTGCACAAAACGTTCCCTTGAGATCTCCAATTTTCTTGAAGAGATCTCTCGTCTTTCCCATTCTGTTGTTTTCCTCGATTTCTTTGCATTGTTCATTTAAGAAGGCCTTCTTGTCTCTCCTTGCTATTCTCTGGAACTCTGCATTCAGTTGGATATATCTTCCCCTTTCTCCTTTGCTTTTCACTTCCTTCTTTCCTCAGCTATTTGTAAAGCCTCATCAGACAGCCACTTGGCTTTCTTGCATTTCTTTTTCTTTGGGATGGATTGAGTTGTTGCCTCCTGAACAATGTTTCGGACCTCTGTCCATAGTTCCTCAGGCACTCTGTCTACCACGTCTAATCCCTTAAATCTATTCCTCACCTCCACTGTATATTCATCAGGGATATGATTGAGGTCATACCTGAATGGTTTAGTGGTTTTCCCTACGTTCTTCAATTTAAGCCAAAATTTTGCAACAAGAAGCTCATGATCTGAGCCACAGTCAGCTCCAGGTCTTGTTTTTACTGACTGTATAGAGCTTCTCCATCTTTGGCTGCAAAGGACAGAATCAATCTGATTTCGATATTGACCATCTGGTGATGTCCATGTGTAGAGTCGCCTCTTGTGCTGTTGGAAAAGAGTGTGTACTATGATCAGCGTGTTCTCTTGGCAAAACTCTATTAGCCTCTGTCCTCCTTCATTTTGTACACCAAGGCCATGCTTGCCTGTTATCCTGGTGATTTCTAGACTTCCTACTTTAGCATTCCAATCTCCAATGATGAAAAGGACCTCTTTTTTTGGTGTTAGTTCTAGAAGGTGTTGGAGGTCTTCATAGAACCGATCAACCTCAGCTTCTTGGGCCTCAGTGGTTGGGGCATAGACTTGAATTACTGTGATGTTGAATGGTTTGCCTTGGATTCGTACTGAGATCATTCTATCATTTTTGAGATTGTAGCCCAGTACTGCTTTTCCCAGCCTTTTGTTGACTATGAGTGCTACTCCATTTCTTCTAAGGGATTCTTGCCCACAGTAGAAGATATAATAGTCACCTGAATTAAATTCGCCCATGCTTGTCCATTTTAGTTTGCTGATTCCCAAGATGTTGATGTTCAATCTTGCCATCTCATGTTTGACCACCTCCAGCATACCTTGATTCATTGATCTGACATTCCAGGTTCCTAAACAATATTGTTCTTTACAGCATCGGATTTTCTTCTCACCACCAGACACATCCACAGCTGAGTGTCCTTTCGGCTTTGGCCCAGCCGCTTCACTCTTTTTGGTGCTACTTGGAAATACCCTCTGTTCTTCCCCAGTAGTATATTGGACACCTTCCAACCTGAGGTTCTCATCTTCCGGCATCATATCTTTTAGCCTTGTGATACATTCCATGGGGTTTTCTTGGCAGGAATACTGGAGTGGGTTGCCATTTCCTTCTCCAGTGGACCACATTTTGTCAGAACTCTCCGCCATGACCTGTCCGTCTTGGGTGGCCCTGCACGGCATAGCTTATGGCTTCACTGAGTTACGCAAGCCCCTTCGCCACAACAAGGCAGTGATCCATGAAGGGGAGAAGCAACATAGGCCAGAGTTATTCCATGATCACCTAGTCCCATGATAACTCCAGGATGTGCTAGCACAGCTTTCCCCATTCTGGTGCCCTCCAGATGTGTTGGACTACAATTCCCATCATTCCCCCCAGCATGGCTAATGGCATCCAATACGTCTATTGTAAATGGTCACTGTGATTATTTTCCATACATTTAAACCTCAATCAACTTGTCACAGACTATGTTCATTTTTATGTGCATTTAATGACATTTGGCCACTGTTTACTTCATTTTCCCCCTGCACCCATGTGTATATGTACCTGCCAACTGACAATAAAACATTATGCATCTATACAGTGGCCTCTGGTCTTCAAAATGTATGCCATAACAATTTTCCTAGTCTTCAAGCTGTTACAGAACTCTTTGTTAATCTAACCTATCCATGATACAGTATTTTACCACTTAGGAAGAAAACACTGCTGGTGGGATAACACACCAACCTGTCAATTTATCACTTTGTACTAATCAGATCAATAAGTTGGTAGGTTGTCTGGCAAATTCTTAAATTAATGATGTTGGGACATCATCACTTCAGGTGAGGGGTATGGTGTGATTAAATACTCTTGTCAAAAAACAAAAATGCTGCATATAGAAAATTAGCACATCAGTGAACACATCAGTGAGAAGGCTAGGTCAGCATCAGTGGTGGCTGGTGAATTTTGCAGCTGGTGAGGCTGCACGTATCTGTGAGGTTAGAAACATAGGATGAAGGAAGGTGCTGAAATGGAAGTGCATTAGAACCCCATGCATTTGGTCCATGGCTGGTAAGTCACGTATTACCTTAACCATGGCGCGAGCCCACTGCCTTAGCCAAAAGACTTGCTCAGATTCGTCCTGCCACCAAAAATCAGGGGTAACTTACAGACATTGTTGTCAGGGGATGCTTTGAGATGGAGGTCTCCTGCTACTAGTTGGAAGGCACTGTGCAGCTATTCCATCTTTTCTTCCTTAATGAGTTTTCTGCAGTATGGGAAAAGATGGAAGAAGTGGTGAGAAACCATGGGAGGGTTCCAAGTGGAAGACAACATCAGCTGGGCCCCCTGTAAAATTCAATGAATGAGGCAGGGCAATTGCACTATAAAAGCCTCATCCGGAAGCACCCAGGCTTCCTGGGATCATACATGCACAATACGTCAAACACTGTAAGAAAATAGATGGTAAGTATTATTACTCTCTATACCAAATACAAATTTCCATGTTCCATTTCTTAACCTGGGAAACCTCTTCCTTCCAGTGCTTTTAGCTAGTGCAAGAAAAGTGTTCAGTATGAGTCAGGGTGACCAGGGCTTGTTTCTGAAAGAATGTCAGGGCCAGCCCTACCATTAGGTGGAATGAGGCAACTGCCTCAGGTAGCAGATACTGGGGCGCAACAACAGCACCCCATGGCTGTTCCCCTCTCTTGTGGGGACAGAACTGTGTATGCCACAAGTTTGTCCTGGGCACCCTAAACTAGCGTGCTGCCTTGGGTGTGCCAGCATTAAGTAAAGTAAACTGCCAGTCCAGTTGTCTTCTGTATGTAAAATAGGAAGGGGGCACCATCTTATTCTTCACCTCAGAAAGCAAAATGTCCTGGGCCAGTCCTGGCCATGGTTTAAGCACAGAAACATGATCTCTGAGCAGGAACGGACGGCCTTTCTTTTATCTCCAGCTAAGTATGAGCAGCCTTCATCTGGAAGAAGGGCTTTTGTTGGGTGAGGGGGTGTCAGACGCAATAGAACATGAGCCAATATGAACTGATATCACCTCTCCCCTTGTGGAAAAAATACATAAGCCAGCATACTGAAATTGCAGTATCCTTTTCCACCCTTAAATTCCAAGTTAAAATACAAACAAATCCTGGAATTATAGTTTAAGTAACAGTAAGTACTCACAATTCCAGGCAGGATTGGGTACCAATAGCAATAGAGGCCAGAAAAAAATACAGTCTAGCATTGCAGTTGTTGTTGTTCAGTCGTTCAGTCGTGTCCGACTCTTCGTGACCCCATGGACCATAGCACACCAGGCCTTCCTGTCCTGCGCACTCTCCCGGAGCGTGCTCAAGTTCATATTCATTGCATCGGTGATGCTATCTAGCCATCTCATCCTCTGCCATCCCCTTCTCCTTTTGCCTTCAGTCTTTCCCAGCATCAGGGTCTTTTCCAGAGAGTTTTCTCTTCGCATTAGGTGGCCAAAATATTGGAGCTTCAGCTTCATTATCTGTCCTTCCAATGAGCACTCAGGGTTGATTTCCTTTAGGATGGACTGATTGGACCTCCTTGCAGGCCAGGGGACTCGTAAGAGTCTTCTCCAGCACCACAGTTCAAAAGCATCAATTCTTCGGCGCTCAGCCTTCCTTATAGTCCAGCTCTCACAGCCATACATTACTACTGGGAAAACCATAGCTTTGATTAGACGGACCTTTGTTGGCAAGGTGATGTCTCTGCTTCTTACTATGCTGTCTAGGTTTGCCATAGCTTTCCTCCCAAGGAGCAAGCGTCTTTTAATTTCATGGCTACAGTCACTGTCTGCGGTGATCTTGGAGCCCAAGAAAGTAAAATCTGTCACTGCTTCCATTTCTTCCCCTTCTATATGCCGGGAAGTGATAGGGCCAGATGCCATGATCTTAGTTTTTTTAATGTTGAGTTTCAAACCAGCTTTTGCACTCTCCTCTTTCACCCTCAACAAGTGGCTCTTTAGATCCTCTTCGCTTTCTGCCATTAGGGTGGTATCATCTGCATATTGGAGGTTGTTGATAATTCTCCCAGAAATCTTAATTCCGACCTCTGATTCATCCAACCCGGCATTTCTCATGATATACTCTGCATATAAGTTAAATAAGCAGGGTGACAATATGTAGCCTTGCCGTACTCCTTTCCCAATTTTGAACCACTCGGTTGTTCCATGTCTGGTTCTTACTGTTGCTTCTTGACCCTCGTACAGGTTTCTCAGGAGACAGGTAAGGTGGTCTGGTACTCCCATCACTTTAAGAATTTGCCACAGTTTGTTGTGATCCACACAATCAAAGGCTTTAGCGTAGTCAATGAAGCAGAAATAGACGTTTTTCTGGAATTCTCTTGCTTTCTCCATGATGCAGCGAATGTTGGCGATTTGATCTCTAGTTCCTCTGCCTCTTCGAAACCCAGCTTGTACTTCTGGTAGTTCTCGGTTCGCATACTGCTGAAGCCTAGCTTGTAGGATTTTGAGCATCACCTTGCTGGCATGTGAAATGAGCGCAATTGTGCGGTAGTTTGAACACTCTTTGGCATTGCCCTTCTTTGGCATTGGAATGTAAACTGACCTTTTCCAATCTTGCGGCCATTGCTGAGTGTTCCAAATTTGTTGGCATATTGAATGCAGCACTTTAACAGCATCATCTTTTAGGATTTTAAATAGCTCAGCTGGAATACTGTCATCTCCGCTAGCTTTGTTGTTAGTAATGCTTCCTAAGGCACACTTGACTTCACTCTCGAGGATGTCCGGCTCAAGTTCAGTGACCGCACTATCATGGCTATCAAGGACATTACTATCATGGCTATCAAGGACATTAAGATCTTTCCTGTACAGTTCTTCTGTGTATTCTTTCCACCTCTTCTTAATCTCATCTGCTTCTGTGAGGTCCCTGCCTCCTTTGTCCTTTATCATGCCCGTCTTTGCACAAAACGTTCCCTTGAGATCTCCAGTTTTCTTGAAGAGATCTCTAGTCTTTCCCATTCTGTTGTTTTTCTCGATTTCCTTGCATTGTTCATTTAAGAAGGCCTTCTTGTCTCTCCTTGCTATTCTCTGGAACTCTGCATTCAGTTGGATATATCTTCCCCTTTCTCCCTTGCTTTTTGCTTCCCTTCTTTCCTCAGCTACTTGTAAAGCCTCATCAGACAGCCACTTGGCTTTCTTGCATTTCTTTTTCTTTGGGATGGATTTCGTTGCTGCCTCCTGAATAACGTTACGGACCTCCGTCCATAGTTCCTCAGGCACTCTGTCTATCAGGTCTAATCCCTGAAATCTATTCCTCACCTCCACTGTATATTCATCAGGGATATGATTTAGGTCATACCTGAATGGTTTAGTGGTTTTCCCTATGTTCTTCAATTTAAGCCGAAATTTTGCAAGAAGCAGCTCATGATCTGAGCCACAGTCAGCTCCAGGTCTTGTTTTTACTGACTGTATGGAGCTTCTCTTCTTTTGCTGCAAAGTACATAATCAATCTGATTTCGATATTGACCATCTGGTGATGTCCATGTGTAGAGTCGTCTCTTGTGCTGTTGGAAAAGAGTGTTTGCTATGATCAGCGTGTTCTCTTGGCAAAACTCTATTAGCTTTTGTCCTGCTTCATTTTGTACACCGAGGCCATGCCTGCCTGTTATCCCGGTGATTTCTTGACTTCCTACTTCAGCATTCCAGTCCCCTATGATGAAGAGGACATCTTTTTTTGGTGTTAGTTCTAGAAGGTGTTGGAGGTCTTCATAGAACTGATCAACCTCAGCTTCTTGGGCCTCAGTGGTTGGGGCATAGACTTGAATTACTGTGATGTTGAATGGTTTGCCTTGGATTCGTACTGAGATCATTCTATCATTTTTGAGATTGTACCCCAGTACTGCTTTTCCCACCCTTTTGTTGACTATGAGTGCTACTCTATTTCTTCTAAGGGATTCTTGCCCACAATAGTAGATATGATGGTCACCTGAATTAAATTCGCCCATGCCTGTCCATTTTAGTTCGCTGATTCCCAAGATGTAGATGTTCAATCTTGCCATCTCATGTTTGACCACCTCCAGCTTACCTTGATTCATTGATCTGACATTCCAGGTTCCTAAACAATATTGTTCTTTACAGCATCGGATTTTCTTCTCACCACCAGACACATCCACAGCTGAGTGTCCTTTCGGCTTTGGCCCAGCCGCTTCACTCTTTCTGGCACTACTTGGAAATACCCTCTGCTCTTCCCCAGTAGTATATTGGACACCTTCTGACCTGAGGGGCTCATCTTCCGGCGTCATCTCTTTTAGCCTTGTGATACGTTCCATGGGGTTTTCTTGGCAAGAATACTGGAGTGGGTTGCCATTTCCTTCTCCAGTGGACCACATTTTGTCAGAACTCTCTGCCATGACTGGTCCGTCTTGGGTGGCCCTGCACGGCATAGCTTATGGCTTCACTGAGTTACGCAAGCCCCTTCGCCACAACAAGGCAGTGATCCATGAAGGGGCAGTGATCCATGAAGGGGATCAGGCACATCCAGCCCTTTGGTGAGCACCACACAATCCTATGCATGTTTACTCAGAAGTCAGTCCCACTATGTTCAAGTGCCAATTGGGCTTTGCAGGGGAGGGGAGAAATCTAGAGGTCTCAGAAATAGGGGAGAAAGAGGTAGACACCAAGAAAAACAAAACAACCAATCAAATAGAATGTTGTTCATCCCTCCACATGCAAGACAGCAGAGAACAAAGAGGTTTGGCCATGGCCTCTTGCGTAGCTAAACATGAGCACACCCACCATTATGCTCTTTGGAACATAATATTTACACACACTGGAAAGAAAGACTATCAACGGCTACTAGTCCTGATGGCTATATGCTACTTATGCCTCTGTATACCAGTTGCTGGGGAATGTGAGTGAGAGGGTGCTATTTCACTCATGTCCTAGCTGTGGGCTTCCCACAGGCAGCTGGTTGGCCACTGTGTGAACAGAATGCCGGGCTGGATAGATCTTTGCTCTAATGCAGCATGACTCTTCTTATGTACTGAATTTCCAGCAGCTCAGCTGTACAAGTAAGTGCTTGCTTGGGGCTGCCTCTTCTCAGCCTGTTGATGGCAGTAATGTGAAGGGGTGGGACCAGTAGTGTAGTGGCAAATTCAGAAGTGCAGAGTCCCTTCGTGACAGTCACAGCCACACACCCTCACAGCCACGCCCCTTCTAAGATTGTACAACCTTGTAAGATATACCACCTTGAACTGGGATCCAAAAGCAGTGCAGCTGAGAGTAAGGCAGTGGTATTCCAATTGGATGTCTGAGAAGAAAATACAGGGGTGTTAATCTTTTTCACTCACTCACTCACTCACTCACTCACACACAAACGTTTTAGGTTTTCTAAGTATGATACTCCATCGAAACTTCACCCTCTCAACTCAGCCCTTATGGACAGATCCCGTTGCACACTCCCTTAGTTGCACACAACCTTCCCTAAGCTCCTTCATTATATCTCTCCCATCCAGCAACAGAAACGTCCACACACCCAGCTGGATTGAACCACACACACACACACACACACACACACACACACCTTCTTTCTCCTCTCCCCCAACTGATTTTTTTCTGTTTCCCTTCCCTCCACCGGGGTTTGTTTGCCCATGTATGTGTCAACCTTGTGCCAAAAAGTGTAGCTGACTGAGCAGGTTGCATTTGGCAATTCTGCTTACTGTAGAAATTAATGTTCAAGAATTAACAGTGCAATCCAATGGGTGGTTATTTCGAATTCCATTTAAAGAGATCTTGGGAAGTCAGCTAAGGCTGCAGTCCTATGCGCACTTACCTGGGAGAAAGCCCAATTGGCACTTGAACATAGTGGGACTGACTTCTGAGTAAACATGCATAGGATTGTGTGGTGCTCACCAAAGGGCTGGATGTGCCTGATCTCGTCTGATCTCGGAAGGTAAGCAGGGTCAGCCCTGGTTAGTACTTGGATGGGAGACCGCCTGGGAATCAGGCTTCCTGCACCGAGCAGGGGGTTGGATTCAGTGGCCTTGTAGGCCCCTTCCAACCCTATGATCTATGATCAAAAATCCTAAAAACTGGCACAAACCAGCCACCTGCCCTGCCCCATAAGTAAATAAAGGTGGCAGCACACACACCCTTCCTGCTGCTGCTGTGGCCAGCAGCAGCAGCAGCAGCCCTGAATGGGTGGCCAGTGTTGCAGGAGACGAGGGCAGAGCCAGGTGCAAAGGGATGGAGCAGGGACAGGCGGAGAAGCCAAAAGCTGAGGAGGAGAAGGGGGGCGAGAGGAGGCTGCAGAGCTCCCTCAGGCTCCCTGTCTCGCTCGCTTCCTTTGTCTGGCCGGTTCCGCATAGTAGACCAGAGGCAGCCAAGAGGCAGCCGCCCGCACTCCCTCTGCTCCCTCCTCCTTCCCTAGCAGACTGCGACCCGGCTGGGGGCTGGCTTCAAAAAAAGTCAGTGCCAGTGGCACGACCCGCCACTACTACACCGTTTGTTGTTGTTGATCAGTCGTTCAGTCGTGTCCGACTCTTCGTGACCCCATGGACCATAGCACGCCAGGCCTTCCTGTCCTGCGCTCTCTCCCGGAGCATGCTCAAGTTCATATTCATTGCATCGGTGATGCTATCTAGCCATCTCATCCTCTGCCATCCCCTTCTCCTTTTGCCTTCAGTCTTTCCCAGCATCAGGGTCTTTTCCAGAGAGTTTTCTCTTCGCATTAGGTGGCCAAAATATTTGAGTTTCAGCTTCAGTATCTGTCCTTCCATTGAGCACTCAGGGTTGATTTCCTTTAGTATGGACTGATTTGACCTCCTTGCAGTCCAGGGGTGGGACTAATTGTGAGGATGGAAGGCAGTTTGGTGAAACGTCTAGGACAGAACAAAACGCTCAGAACAATGAAGTTGCCTATAGTGGGAAACAAGTCTTGACTCCTTCTGTAGACTCCCCTTTGGCCTCAGCACTATCTTTCCAGAGACAAGGAGTTTCACACATGTGCACTTGCATTCTGAAGTGCTTCACTCCCACAAGGGCTGTAACATGTTTTTCTGAATACATACATCTGCTCTTAGGAAAAATAATGTGTGTTATAAATTTGCTGTATGGCTCAAAGATTTTGTAGGTGATGTCTTCTAAAATGTTTTGTGTCTTGTAAAATTCATGAAGCTATGGCCAGAAACATCATGAATAGATGATGCTCAATATGCAAAGATCTTGTGTATACGTAAGCATACATGGAAGAGAATTTCAATTTATCTGAATGCCACTGGGGACACTAAATAATTTCTACTGTTTGAGGAGCTGCATTACACAGGGAATTGTGCCACTGAAATAAACAGATGGAGGACATGACCCTATTTGAAAAAAAGCTGCAGTTTGTATAATTGCGGTTGAACAGCCTGTTTGCTGAATACAGTCACTCTGGCACCCATTCTTAACACGTGAATCATAGAAAATCAATAGAGTTATACTGATTTACCTCTTCTGATGACTGATTTATTTTACTTACCCATCTCTGGGGAGAAATAAAGTCACAGCAGCTTTTGTTAACACTACATAGGACAAGAAGCAAAGGGGACAGTGAGCTATTAAAACTGCTTCCTAAATATTTTCATCCTTCAAGTATACAAATTAGAAGCAATGCACAGAATGCATTAACAGCAGCATCATATTCATGGAACTGAATGCCTTCCAAGAACCTATGTGATCCCTCCACAAAGGGCAGAAGATGTACAGCCTGATCCTAAAACCAAAGTAAATTTCATCGATTTTGATGGTATTAACTTCCATGCCGATGCACTTAGGATCATGGTCTTAGGGACCAACAAAGCAGCAGCCATCACTTCATGCTCCCTGGTGTACAAGAGACATTTCCTTGTTTTACTAGCCAAGCCTGGCAACCCCTTTAGAGCTCAGGCTACTGCCATTTCCATTTCAAGCACCCGCTGATTCAGTCATTAAAATATGCATTCATCTTCCTTTCCCCAGACATAATGCTGCACTGTGGGTTTAACCCAATTGCCGCCGCCACCACCCCGATTTAAATCATATGGAGCTCTGATTCACAGCGCTGCAATGCACACTGTAGTAGATCCCAAGCCACAAGCCACAGCTTTTATGACTTTTAAAATCAGTCATCTTTTTCATTACACATAAACAGAGGTGCAGACTACTGATGCCACCGAATGTCATATTTAGCTCATTTGTTGAAACTCATCAATTCATAGCGCTTACCTTGAGCCTGAATTCCAAATTTGCTATTGAGTTCAGAATTGACTACAAGCTTTGGAGCATGCACAGTAAAAGAGTACACATATTTCCTCCCGAAATGTTCAGTCATCCTACCACCTAGACTCCCCCCCAAACTTACTTGAAGCAGTCTCATTAGCTGCTTCCTTTGTCATCATCACCGCTGCAGCTGTGGCTCCAAGGAGGAAGAGGAGGACCTTGTGAGTTCATCTTCATCAGCCATCAGCGATGGTGAGTAAACATCACATATAATCATAGAATAGTAGGGTTGGAAGGGGCCTACAAGACCATCAAGTCCAACCTCCTGCTCAATGCAGGAATCTAAGTCAAAGCATCCCTGACAGATGGCTGTCCAGCCTCATCTTGAATGCCACCAGTGTTGGAGAGCCCACCACCTCCCCAGGTAATTGGTTCCATTGTCATATTGCTCTAACAGTCAGGAAGTTTTTCCGGATGTTCAGCTGGAATCTGGCTTCCTGTAACTTGAGCCCATTATTCTGTGTCCTGCACTCTGGGATGATCAAGAAGAGATCCTGGCCTTCTTCTCTGTGACAACCTTTCAAGTACTTGAAGAGCGCTATCATATCTCCCCTCAGTCTTCTCTTCTCAAGGCTAAACATGCCCAGTTCTTTCAGTCTCTCCTCATAGGGCTTTGTTTCCATTCCTCTGATCATCTTTGTTACCCTCCTCTGAACCCTCTCCAGTTTGTCTACATCCTTCTTAAAGTGTGGCACCATAACTGGACATAGTACTCCAGCTGAGGCCTAACCAGTGCTGAGTAGAGGGGAACTAGTACTTCCCAGGATTTGGAAGCTATGCTTCTATTTATGCAGCTCCTTTTTTGCAGCCACATCCCATTGTTAGCTCATATTCAGCTTGTGATCGACAACAATTCCAAGATCCTTCTCGCTTGTAGTACTGTTGAGCCAAGTATCGCCCATCCTGTAACTGTGCATTTGTTTTCTTTTTCCTAGGTGCAGAACATGGCATTTCTCCCTATTAAATGTCATTCTGTTGTTTTCTGCCCCTCATTCCAGCCTATCAAGATCAGTTTGAATTCTGGTCCTGTCTTCCAGGGTATTAGCTATCCCACCCAATTTTGTGTCATCTGCAAATCTGATAAGCATTCCCTGCACCTCCTTATCCAAGTCATTAATAAAAATGTGGAAGAGCACTGGGCCAGGACTGAGCCCTGCAGTACCCTGCTCGTTACCTCTCTCCAGTTTGAGAAGATCCCATTGATAAGCATTCTTGGAGTCCGATTCTGTAACCAACTGTGGATCCACCTTCCTTGCAAGAGGGAAAAAAGGCAGGATATAAATGCAATCAATCCATCAATCAATCGTTGTTTCATGTAGCCCACTTTGAGCTAGTTTGCTCATCAGGATATCATGGGGCACTTTGTCGAAAGCTTTGCTGAAGTCGAGGTATATTATGTCTACAGCATTTCCATGGTCCACAAGGGAGGTGACTTGAACAAAAAATGAGATCAGATTCATCTGGCAGGACTTGTTCTTGACAAATCCATGTTGGCTTCGAGTAATCACGGCATTGTTGTCAAGGTGCTTCCAGATGGATTGCTTTATGATCTGCTCCAGAATTTTCCCAGGGATTGATGTCAGACTGCCTGGTCTGTCATTCCCAGGTTCCTCCTTTTTACCCTTTTTGAAGATAGGGACAACGTTAGCCCTCCTCCAGTCATCTGGCACTTCCCCCGTCCTCCATGATTTCTCAAAGAGAATAGACAGCGGTTCTGAGAGTTCTTCTGCCAGTTCCTTTATTACTCTAGGATGCAGTTCATCTGGCCCTGGAGATTTGAACTCATTCAAAGGAATTAGGTGTTCCTTGACCAAAACATGACATCATCATCAGGCCATATAAAAACAACCAATCTGAAAGGGGCCACATAACATGGTGACACATGATGTCATACTGCACTCTACAATTCCATACTACAGCTCCCAAAATACACCTTGATATTGAGCATGCAACATCTTTAGTATTAAGATTACATATTAAAGGAGAACTGTTGTTTGAGTTCACATGGGCAGATTTGTAACTTTCTAAATACATAAATTCACTTAGGGTAAATTCGCCTATCTCTAGTAGAGACTAGGGAACTGGTGGTCTAAAAGCACTAGGAGTTTTCAGAGAACAAGATGGGCTGCTTTGATCAACTCCAGATATGAAATTCCCCCTTAAATCCTGCTTCTTTGACTTCCCTGTCTACAGCCTTTGAACCGCCAATGCTCATCAACTCTCTTCCTGCAAGCAGCACAAAGAACCTCCTCTAAGGCTTTCATTGGCTTCTTCATAACTCTTTTTCTAATCTTACCCTTAAGCTTCCCCCACTGAGGACTGAAACAGACATTACTTTAGATCTATATTTAGCAGCTATGTCTTTTTACTCTATAGTAGGCACAGGAGGCTGCTTTGGATCTTAAAAGCCCCTCTACCCCTATGCCATGTTTTCTGACTCCTAATTCGAACAATACCAGCAATAGAAATGCTTCATCCCCCCACCCCTGAGCCTGTAAGAATCCCTGATCTATAGTTATTCAGGCGGAAATGTCTACTTTTACATGCATATTATGGTTCATGGGGTGCAGAAAGTAATTGGCTCCACCCCATGAGCCACTATTTTGCACCTGCTTCCACCCCAAGCCACTATTTTGCATCTGGCTCCACCTCAAGCCAATATTTTGCCCCTTGGTGAACCTCAGGGTTCTAGTTTAAAGGGGAGTAAAAAATAAATAAAAATAGACCCACACCCCAAAGCCTAAAGTCTGCCTATGCCTGCTGCATAGCATTGGACTTCTTTGACTTTCGAACAACCCTCCCTATAACATTCTGGTAAGGCTTGAGTTTGCACATTTTAGTTTCATCCAGGTTTCAAGCATATCATTTTTCTAAGTTACTTTTTTGGCATTGTATATTTTGACTTTATAAACCATTGTTGGTTGGTTGTATGGGGGGGGGGGGGTTAAGTTAATATTTCCCAGACACAGCTTTCTGGTTTTTCCCCTGTGGCTTTCTGAATCCATGCAGCCACCACCCAGGTTTAGTGAACTAGTATAGTAGAATGAGAAGCTGAGCCATAAAGTCCTAACTCATTTCTTGCCTCAGTCATTTCCACATGTGACTAACATGGCTATTAGTTTTGGAATTTGTACATAGCATGAACACCAATTTTGCATCAGAATCACATGACTGAACTGCAGTTGAATATGATTATCTTCAACAGTGCCAGAAGTCATTCAGCACAGGGTTGTCCTGAGCCACTTTATCCCTCATTAATGTTTATTTGATTGATTTGTACCCCACCTTTCTACCAAGCAAAATGGCACTCAAGGCGGCTGTCCTGTAACAATTTCCCCCACTTCCTCTTTCACTGGACTGATAAAAGCAAACAATACAAGCAGAGCCTAAGGCTTTGATCCTCAAATACACTTTGTTGGCTCAAACACCAGCATTTCAATAAGAATTTTATGGACTAATTTGCTTAACGGATCAGGTTACTCCCCTTTATGCATAAAGTAGAACAAAAGAGAAATCCAATAACAGCATCTTTTTAGAAAACCTCCCATTACACATGACTCTATGCTTATATGCCTCCACTGTATGATTAGTCAACTGCCTTCATTGTTGGATTGTTTCTGTGGGCTGTGATTTTCCCTCTGGATTATTGTATCAGTCCACCAGTCTGTCTAGCAGTTGGTACAAGAGATCACAGTCATGAAAGGTATTAGGTGACTGTGGATTTGTATTCATTCGTCATGTTTAATACATTGTAAAGAGAGAGATGGATTTTTATTCAGAAAGGGCATGGGACAATTAATGGGGGTGGGGAAAAGGTTGGTGAATACTTGATCTATAGATCAAAAGCCTTTAAAGCTGGACTGGGCAACATACATTTCCGCATATCCTCCAGCACATCATTGGGCACTGGTCCTATGCATGTGTAGAACTACAACAAAATGTTTATTTCAAGACACTGAGAAAGGGACTAGGCAGGGCAGGCTGGTGGCTCTGATGTCAGTGGGGCAGTAAATCTGCTCCAGGCTTCAGTCAGAACTTCACACCGTGGATAGCTCCTTTACAGTTCTGACTGGGTCTGACTGAAACCTGGAGCAGATTCACCGCCCCACTGACATCGGAGCCACCAGCCTCCACTGGGACTGGCAATAGTTGATAATAGTACACATTCATAGAACAAGCCTAGGAAGATGGATCTGAGGTGCTCTTACCTATACGTGGTAACAGGAACATAGGAAGCTGCCTTATACTGAATCAGTCCATTGATCCATCTAGCCCAGTATTGCTGACAGGGACTGGCAGTGGCTCTCCGGGGTTTCAGGCAAGGGTTTTTCCAGATTTATCTGGAGATGGCAGAGATGCTGGGGATTTATTTATTTATTTATTTATTTAATTTCTTAATCTCCCATCTGGCCGGTCACCTGGCTACTCTGGGTGACGTACAACAGTACAATTTAACAGTAAAATTATACATTAAAACATTATTTAAAAATTCCCTAACCCATCCCAAATGCCTGCCTGAATAACCAAGTTTTCAGTGCATGGCGGAAGCTCATTAAAGAGGGGGCATGGCGGAGTTCCCTAGGGAGGGAGTACCACAGAGTGGGGGCCACCACAGAGAAGGCCCTCTCCCTTGTCCTCACCAGCCTAGCTGTACTGGCTGATGGGACAGAGAGAAAGCCATCCAAGGCTGGTCTTGTTAAGCGGCCTGTCTGGTGTTGCTGGAGGCATTCCTTGAGATAGGCTAGGCCAGAACCATATAGGGTTTTAAAGATCAAAACCACACCTTGAATTTGGCGCAGAAAACAACTGGTAACCAGTGCAACTCCTTCAGCTAGGGATGGTGGAGAATTCTGCCACGGACTCCAATGAGGCTGGATTCTAAGAATCCAGCCCCATGGAGTCCATGGTGGAACAAAAGACTCACCTCCGCCACCCGGGGGAATCCATGCTGGGCTGGATCCTACCCGATGCTGGCCAATCGCTGCTATCCGCTGCTGCCTGTCCCATCCGCTGCTACCTGTGTTCAGATGCAAATGGCATGATAGGCTACGTAAATCTTTATGTAGCCTATCACGGCAAAAGGCAGGGACACAAATAGCGTCCCCACTATGCTGGGTGCCATTTGTCTCAGAAGACCAGCAGTCCAGCAGCAGACGGACCCGGCCAGTGGCTCCGCAGACTTGCCATGGAGCAGAGCCGGCCAGGGAGGATTCTGGGGGAGGAACGGATCACCTCCCCCCCCCCCGCGGATGCTCCCGGCAGACTCGGAGGTGAGTTCTGTACACCCCTACCTTCAGCACCGGAGTGTGTGATCACACCGATGGCTGCCTTTAATCGGGTGAGCCACTGCATTCTGCACCAGCTGCAGCTTCTGAATCATCTTCAAGGGTAACCCCATGTAGACCGCATTACAGTAGTCTAGACAAGAGGAGACCAGGGCATGTACTACCGATGGGAGCAGATGGTCGGGAAGTTAGGGGTGCAGCTGCCGTATCAGATGGAGTTGGTATAGCACTGTCCGGCTCACAGCTGGCACCTGAGCCTCCATGGACAGCTGGGAGTCTAAAATGACCCCCAGGTTGCGGACGTGGGCTTTCAAGGGTAGCTGTAAACCATTCAACACCAGGTCAACATCCCCCAACCTCCTCTTGTCTCCCACCAAAAGTACCTTGGTCTTGTCAGGGTTCAGCTTCAGCTTATTCCTCCCCATCCAGCCACTCACCATCTCCAGACATTTAGACAGGGATTCCATGGCCAACCCTGGTGAAGATTTGAACGAGAGGTAGAGCTGCATGTCATCCACATATTGATGACACTGCACCTCAAACCTCCTGATGATAGCCCCCAGCAGCTTCACATAGATGTTAAATAGAATTGGGGAGAGGACGGAATCCTGTGGCACCCCACATGTGAGCAGCCATGGGTCCAACACCTCCTCTCCCAGTGCTAGCCTCTGGTACCTGCCAGAGAGGAAGGACCAGAACCACCATAATATGATGTCTCCAATGCCCAACCCCTCCAGGCAGTCCAGGAGGATACCATGGTCAATGGTATCAAAAGCCGCTGAGAGGGCGAGGAGAACAAGGAAGGAGCATTCACCCCTATCCAAAGCCCTCCTCAAAGCAGAAATATAATTTCTGCTGTTACTAACAGACATAACAAAGGTCACAGCACAGCTACAGTGATAAACAGATGTCTGTCTGGCAGAGTATGATAGGAAGGATAATTCTCTCACATATCGTTCAGGATATGCACCTTTGCTCCTACCTCTGCTAAACTTTTATTTAGCTTCAGCAATGGGCCAGGGCTAGGTACAGTCTGAATTTCAAGGCTCAGTATACAGAGGGCTACACCAATATCACTCCTCCTGACAAAATGAGCTCTAGAAGATTACTATGGACTCAGAGCTGCTGTGGGGCACAAAATGGTTTTGAAGGACCTCATGTGGCCTTCCTCTCCCAAGATAGATGAGCACATGTATTAGCTGTCAGAAGGCAGCTGAGCTGATACCATCCTATAGCATCACTGATGTGAAGATAGGCGATAGATACAGTTATCATAGGGATTGGTTCAAACATGAATGCACATCACTTGAGGACTCACTCCTGAATGTGAAAATGGCCTTCATTGAAAAATACTGAATTAGAGGTGATATCAGATCAGATGACAGCACTTTCTGTCTTGGTAGATCTGTGACGGCGGAGTCAAAGATGGAGTCAAAGATACAGGTTGTCCTTTGATGCTGCAGTAACCAACTGATGAACATGCATGAGTGAACTTGCCACAAGCAGTTTGCACGGTGCAAGCGGGGGCCCCAATTTGATAAAAACTGGATTCTTCTCCATGGATTGCGTAATGTGTGCTGGGCATTTTTAGCATATCCCAGCATCAGACTCAAATATTCCTACTAGTGAGAACATGCTGCATCACGTTTCAAAATCTGTCAGCTCTTGAAGTAGTAAAGCAATTATTTCCTGTACTCATTATCATGAAAAGGATCAATTTTCCTTTCATAATTGTGACAAGACTGCTTAGAGGGCAACGATTGCCCAAGAACATTAATCAATTATTACTGTAGTGTGGAAGCTGTTG
Source organism: Heloderma suspectum (assembly GCF_057233095.1). Classification (NCBI taxonomy): domain Eukaryota; kingdom Metazoa; phylum Chordata; class Lepidosauria; order Squamata; family Helodermatidae; genus Heloderma; species Heloderma suspectum. The sequence continues at coordinate 62,423,669 of NC_139461.1, forward strand.
TAATTTACAATTTAAAGCAGCTGGAAGGAGTGTACATTAAAGGCCAGATTCATTGCTGCATTATTCCAACCTTATAGCCTTGATTAATGCCGCTGAAGAAACTTCATCCTAAAATATAAGTGGTATGGTGGGTGGGCACAAACAAATCAGACCCTTAGTTTTATTTTTGTCCTGAATTATTTTCCTGACAGGTTCACGATGGTGGAACTGGTCAAAGAATAAATAAAACTCTACTGTCAAAAACAAGATTTAACTATGTCTAAAACAAGCTGTAAAAAACATTCTTGGTTAAATTTAAAGTGGAAGGCACTCAATTAATATAAGAACATGAGGAGATCGGTGCTGGATCAGACCAAAGGCCTATCTAGTCCAGCATTCTGTTCCCAGGTGGCCAACCTATGAAAAGCCCACGAGTAGGACATGAGCACAACAGCACCCACTTGTGTTCCCTGTCAACTGGTACTGAGAGGCATACTGCCATTGATACTGAAGGCAATATATAGCCATCCTGACTAGTAGCCATTGATAGCTTTATCCTCCATAAATTTGTCTAATCCCCTTTTAAATCTATCCAAGTTTGGATTCCCATAGTAACGTTGCCAGATGTACAAGCTGGGTTTAGAAAAGGCAGAGGAACTAGAGACCAAATTGCCAATATCCGCTGGATAATGGAGAAACCAGGGAGTTTCAGAAAAACATATATTTCTGTTTTATTGACTATTCTAAAGCCTTTGACTGTGTGGATCATAACAAATTGCAGCAAGTTCTTGGTGGTATGGGGATACCAAGTCATCTTGTCTGCCTCCTGAGGAATCTGTATAACAACCAAGTAGCAGTAAGAACAGACCATGGAACAACGGACTGGTTTAAGATTGGGAAAGGAGTATGGCAGGGTTGCTGGAGTTAAAATCACTGGGAGAACATTAACAATCTCCAATATGCAGATGATAGCACTTTGATGGCTGAAAGCGAGGAGGAGCTGAGGAACCTCATGATGAAGGTGAAAGAAGAAAGTGCAAAAGATGGGTTACAGTTAAACCTCAAAAAAACCAAGATTATGGCAACCAGCTTGATTGATAACTGGCAAATAGAGGGAGAAAACGTGGAGGTAGTGACAGACTTTGTATTTCTAGGTGCAAAGATTACTGCAGACGCTAACTGCAGCCAGGAAATCAGAAGACATTTACTTCTTGGGAGGAGAGCAATGACAAATCTTGATAAAATAGTGAAGAGCAGAGACATCACACTGACAACAAAGGTCCGCATAGTTCAAGCAATGGTATTCCCCGTAGTAACCTATGGCTGCGAGAGCTGGACCATAAGGAAGGCTGAGTGAAGGAAGATAGATGCTTTTGAACTGTGGTGCTGGAGGAAAATTCTGAGAGTGCCTTGGACTGCAAGAAGATCAAACCAGTCCATCCTCCAGGAAATCAAGCCAGACTGCTCACTTGAGGGAAGGATATTAAAGGCAAAACTGAAGTCCTTTGGCCACATCATGAGAAGACAGGATACCCTGGAGAAGAGGCTGATGCTAGGGAAAGTGGAAGGCAAAAGGAAGAGGGGCCGACCAAGGGCAAGGTGGGTGGATGATATTCTGGAGGTGATGGACTCGACCTTGGGGGAGCTGGGGGTGGCAATGGCCGACAGGAAGCTCTGGCGTGGGCTGGTCCATGAAGTCACGAAGAGTCGGAAGCGACTGACTGAATAAACAACAAGTAACATTCATATATGAATTTGATTTTTTTTATTTTTTTGCATTCCACAATGCTGCCCTCATGTTTTGCCCTCTTCAAAGATGGTACCTCTTCAAACAGTGTTTGTAACATCCAAATGTTGCTGTGCCCCAAGCTAGCCTGATCATTTTGATAGAGATGGCTGAAAACGTTGTGCGCATGTATGTGTGCATGTCCTGGGGGGAAATGCCAGATTGACGGTGACCTGGTTTGTGTGAAATAACAACCCAGTGGTTTAAAAACTGAGGGGTTGTCAGGGACAAGCAGATACACTGCTTGCAGTGTGCCCGCCTCTTCTGCTTTAGTGCACAACCCACAATCAGCTCCTTCATAGGTTGTGCAGTGTGTCATGCGAACCTGTGCCACTGGGTTGTTTAGGGGCTAAACAACCCAGCAGTTAACCCACGGGCAAGACATGGACTAGGAAAGTCTTCTATACTGGGCAGATGTGCCCTCTCAGTCAGTGCTAATTTCTGATCAGGAACTATTCTCATATAAATGCTGGTGACTGGTTGGTATTTGGGATGGGGGTGGGTTTTTTTTGAAAAACCCCTTTATTGTAGTAAGCATTGCTATTCATTGCCTTTGTTCATGTGCATTATAGTTTTGTCTGTTATCCATCCACCTGGAGAACTTATGCCCTTTCCTTTGTGTCAGGCTGAATTGGAATGGCTGTAGTCTGTGCACAGGCAGTCTTTGACAAATATCTTCTGGTCAGGGTCAGCTACCTCTGGAAGGGGCAGTAATTGAATTCAACATTAGCACATTTGTTTTGCAAATGATAATTAAGACTAGAGAGAAACGACTCAGTAGAGACAAAAATGTCAAAAGCAGAGTTTTATAGCGCTGCTGTTGTACAAAGCCTAAGAAGATATCTTGGTCCTTTTGAGGGGGAGATGGTGAACAAGCGTTGTCAGGGACCTAGGGGTGATCCTGCAAAACTGGATATATGAAACAACTGTGTAAAGTCACATTACCTTGTAAACAGAAAATCATTGGTAAAACAACTTGAAAAACAACAACCCACTGTAGGTCTTAATTTACTCAGTCATTTATTACTATGATTTTATAAGGTCAAAAGATGAACATGTTTCATTCTCCATTGATTTCCCCCTCTCCAGTTTCTAGGATTTTTTGAAAACATATTTCCAATCAGTTCACTATGCAAGTTATGCAGCAATCTACTGTGTAGGGCCATTAACTGCTCTATAGGTATAAAGGTAAAAGGTAAAGGTGTCCCCAACCAGTCGTGTCCGACTCTAGGGTGCGGTGCTCATCCCTGTTTCTAAGCCGAAGAGCCAGCGCTGTCTGAAGACGCTTCCGTGGTCATGTGGCCGGCATGACTGAACACCGAGGTGCACGGAACGCTGTTACCTTTCCCGCCGAGGCGGCACCTATTTATCTACTTGCAATTTCTTGCTTTCGAACTGCTAGGTTGGCAGAAGCTGGGACTGAAGACGGGAGCTCACTCCGTCACGCAGCACTCGGGTCTTGAACTGCTGACCTACCGACCTTCCAGTCTGCAGTTCAGCATCTTAACCACTAAGCCACCGCGGTCCCACTCTATAGGTATACACAGAATTATATAATTTTAGAGTTGGAAGGTACTTTGAAGATCATCTAGTCCACTCCCTTGTTCGGTGCAGCAATCTCGCAACTACAGCATCCCTGACAGATGACAGCAATAAGGCTATGTAAGTGTGCATGATTGAATCAGTCATACAAGCACCACTGCATTTCTTAGCATTGCATGGTACCTTAGTAGAAGAAGCTGCCTTTGAATATGGATATAATTTAGTACATGGAGATGTAGCCCAACCATGATTAGACTACCCAAATGATCACTCTTGGCCTTCCCCAATGGTTTTGCTACTTGATGCCACTGAGGCCACCTGAACCTCAAGTGACAATTATGACTCCAAGAGACCCGCCAAGCTATGAACCTGCTCCTTCAGGGAGAATGCAATCCTGTCCAGAACAGGCTGAGCACCCTCCATCCAGTCAGAAGAATCACCCACTAAAAGCATCTCGGTCTTGCCTGGATTGAGCTTCAGCTTATTTGCCCTTATCCAGTCCACTGTCACAACCAGGCACTGATCTAGCACATCCACAGCCTCACCTAATTAAAATGAAAAGGAGAAACAGAGCTGCGTGTCATCAGCATACTAACGACAGTGCTCTCCAAAACTCCTGATGACCCCACTCAACAATTCTACGTAGAAGTTAAATAACAAGTGGAACAAAACTGACCTCTGTGGAACCCCATACTGGAAAATCTACAGGGCTGAGCAATATCCCTCAAGCATCACCTTCTGAAGCCGACCATCCCAGTAGGAGTGGAACCACTGAAATGCAGTACCCTCCACTGCCAGCTCAGACAGTCTCCCCAGAAGGACACCATGATCGATGATATCAAAAGCCACTGAAAGATCAAGGAGAATCAATAAGGTCATGCTTCCCCTGTCTCTCTCCAAATGTAGGTCATCATACAGGGTGACTAAGGCCCTTTTCATGCCAAAACCTGAATTTTGACTGAAATGGATCCATATAATTGGTTTCACCCAAGAGCATCTGGAACTGGCCAGCAACCACTGCTCAAGGACCTTGCTCATGAAAGTAACATTTACCACCATCCTAAATACATTGAAATCTTTCAGGTCCAAGGAGGATTTCTTCAGGAATGGTCTCACTCTTTCAGGCAGCCCAAGTCCAATCTCACGCCCAAGGAAATATTAATCAACTTCCTGGCCCAGCTAGTTGTTCTGTCCCTGCCAGTTTTTGCAAGCCAAAAGGGTGAAGGATCCAATACAGAAGTGGTTGCTTGAGCCTGTCCAAATACCTTGTCAATGTCCTCAAGTTGCATCAACTGAAATTAGGGATGGCGGAGAATTCCGCCATGGACTCCAATGAGGCTGGATTCTTAGAATCCACCACCCCCCCGAGTCCGTGGCGGAATGGAACACCCCACCCCGCCACTCCGCAAAGTCTGACCCGGCCAGATCCTACCTGGCACCGCTGGGTCTGGGTCTGGCCGGGTCCGTCTGCTGCCCCTGTGCAGATGCAAAATGGCGTCCAGCGTAGCGGACGCCATTTGTGCCCTTCCCTTTTGCCATGATAGGCTACATAAATCTTTACATAGCCTATCACGGAAAAAGGGGGGCACACAAATGGCATCCGCTACGCCATTTGCGTGCCTCCCTTTTGCTGTGATAGGCCAGGTAAATCTATATGTAGCCTATCATGGCAAAAGGGAGGCACACAAATGACATCTGCTATGCCATTTGCGTGCTTCCCTTTTGCCATGATAGGCTATGTAAAGATTTACGTAGCCTTAGGGATGTCAGAGAATTCCGCCATGGACTCCAGTGAAACCAGATTCTTTGGAATCCAGCCCCCCAGAGTCCATGGCAGAATGGCCTCCACCCCCCCGCCACCCCACAGAATCCCCCCAGGATGGACCTACCTGGTGGCAGATGCGGTGGCGGCAGCAACTCTGGCTGCTACCAGGCTGCTGCAGCTGCAAATGGCAGCCATTGTAGAGGCCACCATTTGCGTCCCTATGCTATCCCGTGATAGGCTATGTAAATATATACATAGACTATCACGAGCTAACGTAGGGACACAAATGGTGTCCCCTACGCATGATGCCATTTGCGTCCGCAGCAGCCCGGCAGTGGATGGAGGCCCCCCTGCGAATTGGCCCGGCCGGCGGCTCCATGGTCTGGCCAAGGAGCAGAGCTGGCTGGGCAGGATTCTGGGAGGGAGGAATGGATTGCCTCCCCCGCTGTTGAGGATTCCAGGGGGAGGGAAGGAGGGGGCCCCCACCGCAGATGTCCCTCAATGGAGCCAGGTAGGGGTTTTGTACATCCCTATCACGGCCAAAGGGAGGCACGCAAATGGCGTCCGCTATGCCGGATGCCATTTGCATCTGTAGACCAACGGCAGCTGGAAGTCCGGCAGCGGCCAGTGGCTCTGCGGACTCGCCGTGGAGCAGAGCCAGCCAGGGAGGATTCCAGGGGAAGGACCAGATCACCTCCCCCCCACGCCCGCGGACCTCCCAGCGGATGAAGGTGAGTGGGGTTCGTACACCCCTAACTGTAATTCATCCAACAAAAGTAGAGAAGACTGTGCTCTGGATACCTCAACTGCTTCCCCTACTATAACACTATAGTCTAAGTCCTGGCAGATTCATGAACAAGGTGTCTGCACAATTCCTCAACCAACTGCATGCCCAATTCCTTTCTTTGGAATAAATGTGCCTCAAATGTATACTTACTCATAAATAATAATGCTGCTTTGTTTTTATCTCTCTACAGTTTTAGAGGGGCAGCTTTTAGGGTCAGTTGTCTTGTGATAAGAAAGCACTGGGTGTTTATTTCATTTTTGTATTATCTGTGTATTTTCAAACATACACATTGAACATGGGGAAGTAAGCAGGCATGCCGAAAGACAGTTTAAGACAGGATCATTTCCCCCAAAAGCAAACAGCATATTTTTTGAGTCCTCAAACGAGCTATAAAAACACAAATGTAGCTCTTTTGTTAGCTGTATTGCAATTCCCAAATGGTTTTATTCTCTCTCTCTCTCTCTCTCACACACACACACACACACACACACACACCTATCTCAGTACCCAGGCTGGCTGTTGGGTATGCGATAATAGCTACCATCCATCAAAAGCCATTGACCCAGCATCTTCCAGTCTTTGGTGTCCAGTGGGGAACAGCCTAGCAATAAGGTCACCTGGCAAGTCACTGGAAATACTGGCAAATCACCTGGCAAGTCACTAGAAATACTGTGGGAAATGCACAGGGCCCCAGAAAACGACAGCAAAATTTTCTTATTTTCAATATATTAATGTTAAAAAAGAAATGTGATTTATATGAAACATATAGCTCCTGTTTGCTCAGCATTCCTTTCAGTGTTTCATCTAAACAATATGGCACAACTACAAAGTCTGTTTCTTTAGCTTAAGTAGTGGCTGCAACCAATAGGACTGAACTGTTTTGCCTTCATTATGGCATCTGAGATGGTGGCCATCACCCTGGTATCCAGTGCAACCTGTGAAATGTCCCCCCAAATATCAAATGGAATGATGTCTCTTTCTTCATTTAATCTTCCCTCCATTTTTGCTTTTGTCTTTGTAGCTTCTCAAAAATGTCTTCAGCATGATATTTACGAAAGATAAACTAGGAAGGAAAAGAGGGAAATTAAAACAAGTTAATAAAAGCAAACATGGAAAGGGTAAAAGAAGTAAAACACAACAACTGACATATCTAATTAAAATGGTGAAAATAAAAATAAAAAATATCCTTTTGCATAATTAAAAAAGACTTAACTTTGTTGTAAGTGAAAATGATTAATCCCTTACTAGAAGTAATGTGCTTATTGCAATATGACTTTGTCCAGCCTTTATTCTTTGTATTAACTATCCTTTCAAGGACTGCACAAACGGTGATGCCCTATAATGCTTTTATTTTTGTTCCTCTCTGATTATTTGAGCCACCCATGTTCATATATCCAGAAGCATATCTGAACACCTAGGGATGTACGAAAGTCACTTACCTTTTCGAAGGATGACATTCACGGTAGGGGGGAGGTGCTCTGTCCCTCCCCCCGAAATTCTCTCTGGCTGGCTCTGCTCCACAGAGATTCCGCAGAGACGCCGGCCGGGGCCGCCCGCAGCTGGACATCCGGCCGCTGGGCAGCCTGCAGGGACGCAAATGGTGGCTGCCGTAGCTGCCGCCATTTGCGTCCCTGTATTTTGCCGTGATAGGCTACATAAACATTTACGTAGCCTATCACAGCAAAAAAACAAAACAAAACAGCGAACGCAAATGGCGGTGGTTGCGATGGCCGCCATTTGCTTTCCCTTTTTTTTTTGCCGTTTTAGCCTATGTAAATATTTACATAGGCTATTATGGCCAAAAGAAGGGGGGGACGCAAATGGCGTAGTGGCCACCATTTGCATTCCCTTTCCCCCCCCCCCCGCCACCTTAATAGCCTACGTAAATATTTACGTAGGCTAAAATGGCGAAAAAAAGGGAACGCAAATGGCAGCCGCCATAGCCACCGCCATTTGCATTCCCTTAGTTTTGCCATGATAAGCTATGTAAATACTTACGTAGCCTATCACGGCTTCTGCAGGGACGCAAATGGCGTCCCTGCGTTAGCCATGATAGGCTACGTAAGTATTTACGTAGCCTATCATTGCTATATGGAAGAAGCGAATGGCGGCCACAGACGTGGCCACCATTCGCAAGTCTGCACGGACGGCAGCAGGTAGGTGCTCCATTCCAGGACCATTTCGTAGGGCGGGGGTGGGGGGGGCTTCGTTCCGCCACGGATTTCAGGGGGCCAAATGCACTGGCATTTGGCCTCACCGAGATCCGTGGCAGAATTCTCTGACATCCCTATGAAAACCTCTAAGCAGTCTCCTTCAAGGAAATACAGCACTTTGAGCCTTATGATGTACATAAGTCATTCTGGGGGTACTCAAGGTAGGCTTGCCACATCGCACTCATTTACAGCCATCTGCCTCTTGAATCATACATGCTGCTTCGATTTAGCATTAACAGGAATGGGCTGAGAATTCCAAGAAGAGAATAAATTTGTTTCATTGAGTCTTTGTTCCACATGGGAGACAGAGTTTCACTGTAATTGTCATTTTGGATGGCCTTATGTTTCTTTCTTTGCATCTTCCTATATCATTTTGATTAAGTTAATTTCGTTTCATGGCTTGATCTCAAACTTTCCTCACTACTTCTTATCTTTGGATTCATAGTAGAATTCATGGCTTACAACTGTTTTTATGTCTTCTGCATCTCTCTTTACATCCTATGCTTTTCTAGTGTTTTTATTATTTATTTCTTGCACAATTAATGTACATTTCCTTAAGGTATTGTTTCTGTTGCGTGGGTAGTATTCAAATCCTTTTTCCCCCCTGAGAAAATGTGAATTCTCCTGTAGCTCACATGTCCGTTATGATTGCAAGGGCTATATGGAATCTGACTGCATGAATGTCACAGCAACAGATTGGGCTACAGCTGTAATGTTATGTTACTGATTAGTAACAAAATTGTACTTGTACCAACTTGTGACTTTTTGTTTGTTTGTTACTTGTTTAGATGCTGAGCAATCACTTGCTGTGCCACTCCAGGATGGGAGCATTCATTGGCTGAGTAAACAGAGGTCTTTGGTTTAACTCACCCATTCAGTATTCCATTTAATATGCTATCTCCCTTGAGCATTGAAAGATAGGAATGACATCTGTTACACATGTTCAGGACACAATCCTAGCTCAAGACCTACACCTGTTTCTGGGAGATGGAAGGAGCTGAAAAATATATCATGTGATACCTGCTTTGAAGATTGAATTGTTGGAATGAAAATTGGGGTACATATTCAGGACACAATTCCAGGTTCCAAGTTTGAACATCAAGTTTGAGCCCGACCTCTGCACCAGTTTTCAAAGAGGGGCAGGAAAGATGTAAACCATACTCAGTTGTAACTAATGTTAGTCTTACCTACAGCAGACCCATTGAAATGAATGGGACTTAAGTTAGTCATGACTAACTTATGTCCCATTCACTTCAATGGGTTTATGTTGAGTATGTCTGACATTGGATACAACCTATTGTAGTGGGATATAAATGGATCACATCTAAATCAGGGGTATGCAGTGTGGTGCCCACAGGCATCAATACAACCCGATACTTTTTTTGGTGCCTGCCAAGGTGCCCCAACCCCCCCCACTTTAAGACAACAACAACAACAACAACAACAACATATTTTCTTACCAGCAGCTAAGATCACTTCAAAGCAAGTGAGAGCCTCCAGATAACCACTGCCATCTTCATTTCTCATGAATGCTGCTGGGCTACATGGTGTGGCCCATGCAAATATAGGGGTGTGTGGGTGAGTGAGGGAGAGACATACAAACACAGACAGACAGAGACAGCGCATCTATGTGTGGCGATCCAGAGTGTGAGAGAAGAAGAATAGTGGGGAATGAGTTGGCTGATAGAGGAGGGGTGGGGAAAAAAGAAAGGAGTTTGCCTTCTGTGAAATAGGTTTCTGTAGGCACTGAAAACTATGGGATCAAAGTGATTGTTTAGTGTGTTGGGGCTCAGACCCCACCTCTGCCTTGTACTCTGTCTGCTGGGAAGGTCGCTTGTCCTTTGTGACTAGCCACAGCTCCCAGGTAGGGCCCAGGACAGTTCCTCAAATTGCCAAATGTGCCCACAGGCCCCCAAAAGTTACCTACCCCTGATCTAAATAAACATCAGATACATTTTCACACGTTGTGCCTGGCTTTCAGTATTCTGGATACTGAAAGTAAGTAAATACCAGAAAATCCCTCATCCTTTGCCTACCTTGAAACCCACCAGCTAGTTTCAAGTTTGCAAGGGTGCTGTATTGCTGTCTTGTCTTATCATTTCACTTCTTTTTTTCTTCATAGTTGATACAATGTACTCCCTCTAATACTTCCTCTTAAACTATTGACTACACAGGTACGTTGATGTATTTAGTAAGCTTCTGCATACTCAGCTAATTAATTTAGGGTGCAATCCTTTGCATGTTAAGAAAGAAAAAAGCCCCACAGCTCCCAGCATTTCTCAGCCAGCCTAAAACAGATCCCTTGTAAATTATTTATTGATTCTATCTTTACTTTCTTTGGTATACCCACTCCACACTTACTGCTCCAATCTTTCCCTTAAAAAAAAAGATAAAATTCCTTGTAGCATGACTTAACTCCAGTAGCTTTCATTTGCTGTGGCTTCCATCAGTTCCCACTCGGTGGGCTTCATAGCTTATTTCTCCATATTCAGGAGGAAGGAAATAAAGATACAGAACCAATAGCTGGGAGAATGTATCATTATCAAAAGGAATGTGGCACAAAATGTAAGCTATTAAAACCAGTGCAGAGGGAATAAATCTGGCCCTTTCTGCCCAGGGAGACTGATATGGATAACCAGCCAATATATCCTCTTGGAACAATTCATCTTACCTTGGAGATGCAGCTGTCAAATTAATCTGTTCGCTAGCAGGGGAGAGAGAGCTGTGAGGCTGGTTTTCCACGTAGTGTCTCTTGCAACCACTGTTGATAGTATCACACCTTCACTACCATAGGGCTGCATCCACTGTTAGTCTAACTTAAGTCCCATTCATTTCAGTAAGGCTACTCTAAGCAGGGCTAACATTGGATACAACCTTTGGACAGCAATTCCATTCTTGAACCATTCCAGCCTGCTATTCTTATTAGCCCTATTCAGACATTAATAAACATGCTTACCTCCACACATGTCTCCCCCCCACCCAGCTTTTGCAAACAGAGTGCAAACATCCGTTGGGAGTGGCCTGTGTGCATACGTCTGTGTACATTTGTGCTCTACGCGTGATGTCACCCTGGACAAGGTGGGGGCCTGACATCACATGTGTGGTATATCGTATGTTGATATGATTTCAATGTTATAGAAAGTTGATGTACTCAAAGGCTATCTAGTCGAACCCCAGAGAAGTAAGAAATTGGATATATTATTTCTATGTTATTTTCCAGAGCTTGCTATTGCTGTGAGCTGCACTGAGCTCAACTTCGTTGCTGGAAAAGCTTCATGCAAATATTAAATCAAAATCAAATCACCTGTAGGACATGGTCTTTTGGCTGCTGTGTCCAGCCTGCCGAACTCCATCTCCTGGGAGACTCATCTTGTCTTGCCCCTTCTTTACAGGGAAGAACTGTCCCTTCTGAACAGGGAACAGTGCTGCATATATGGGGTATAAGGGCTGCATGCAGTGCTTCCACCCCCAATGGCTCTCTCCCCACTCCCTGCCTCGCCACGTTGAGCAGGAAGGTCTGATGGTTTCAACATGCATTTGCTTGAACACAAGTAGAAGATCTATGTGATCAGGAGCTCTGCTTTATCAGAAATTCCCTTCAGACCTTCCTGCTCAAGGTTTGAAGGGGAAAATGGAGAGGCCGGGGCTAGCAGATGTGCTCCCTACACACACTGGGAGTCCCTGTTCAGGCATAATGTTATTATCAACCTTTCAAAGCCACTTTTCTTCACACATTCAGTGGTAGTTAAATTGTCTCCCCTGATTGGTGTGGGTTTGATGAGATTGGTGCTGGTCTTGTGCTGCTTAAAATCCTATTTGTAATTGTTTAATATTTGCTTTTTAAATTTGATTTACTTTATTGATTGATTGATTTGCAGTTTTGTTCGTTTTTGTATGCTGTTTTAGGAACCTTTGTGGGGGGAGGGGGGCAGAAAAGAGGCCAGTATATTTCAGTATAAACAAGCAAGCACACATACATAGGGTTGGATCCAGACATAGTCAGAGAACATCCACTGAAAATAATGGAACCTAACTTAGTCATGACTAACTCATTGCATTGATTTCAATTGGTCTATTCTAAGCAAGACTACATCTGGATCCAACCCATAGTTTTATAGAACCAGAAAGAACATAAGAAGAAGAGCCATGCTGGACCAGACCAAGGGCCCATCTAGTCCAGCATTCTGTTCATACAGAAACGTACTGTCAACATTTGATCTGTAGAGCAAACTGCCACCTCAGTTCCACTTTCACTGTATACTGATGGGCAAAGATGAAAGGAATGGGGTTAGAAGGTCATTCCTATTCCTTATCTCTCCCTCCATGCATCAGCAAAGACCACAAACTAGCACAGCATTAGATGTGTTTATGCCTTTTGAAATCAGTATGATTATGGCACCTTTCTATGCTGGATTGTAGCCACACTGGTTTGGAACTATATGAGGTCACAACGGGAACAGGAAAGCACTCCTGTCTTCTTTGCCTAAGGCTGTGAATTCTTCCAACCCGTAACCCCCCCCCCCGTTTCCTGTGCTTTTGTTACCTGTATTGCAAGTAGAAACTCAGCAGGTCTTCAACTCATCATGGTACTATCTTGATTCAAGAGCCTTCTAAGGCCAGAGGTTTATCATCTTAGCCCTGGTTTATGCACTTCCCTGGTGATGGATTACCCAACCAAAGAGGTTTCCTGTGACTTTAATAACTTCTTCTGCCCAGCCTGCCACAATCTTTACTTTACCACCTGCCAAGCATCCTACTTCAGCAGATTGCAGACAAACACCAGCTGAATGTGCAAAAACCACAAGACACAATGAAATTATGCCCCTAAGCCATGCAGCTGTTGCCTTCAACAGGCAGAGGCTGTACTGAAAAAGGGGACTGCGTGCATGGTGAGTGATTGCAACAATCATGAGTTGGTTAAAAAACAAGAAGAAGAAGAAGAAGAAGAAGAAGAAGAAGAAGAAGAAGAAGAAGAAGAAGAAGAAGAAATGGCAGCAAACCAAATTAACTCATTGTTTTAATCAACATGCTTGGGGAAAAAATTAAAGAAAAATTAAGATGAGATTAAGAAAATATTTCAGATGGAAATCATTTTTCAGATTGAAAATGTCCTGATGAATTAGATCACTAAAATTAAAAAAAATGTTATACCCCACTTTTAATATTTAAGTAGTCCACAACAACAACAACAAAATGAAAATAACTAATATAAATAGAATAAAAACCCTACCTGAATGTAAAAACAAGAAGTAGTGCTAAAACAGGCAATACCTTAAAAAAAAAATCACGCATCAAATGCCTGGCAAACTAACAATGTCTTAACTTGATGCATAAAATAAATACGAATTGGTGCAAAATGACTGTGTCCAAGGATAGAACTCCCCAGTCACTGCTCAGAAGGTAGGAGCACCTGGAACAGGGCCACAGACAGTGACTTCAGAAGGTGGTTGAGGATGTCTTTCCAACACAGTCAGTTCACACATTCAACAGTTATGGTCAGGTGATATGCCTTTGTGCACTACCAAGTAATATATGTACTGTACATTCATGTTTGAATCTGTTCTTTAAAAACTTAGAATGGTTGCAGATCTTTGCAGAAAAATCATACCTACCTAGGGCCTGTTGCATCTTAAGTGGAGGTTTTGGGGATTGTGTTTTATTGTAGATGTGCTTAACCTTTCGGTTTTGGGGGATGCTTTATTGTAATCTTTTTATTGTTTTTAGTGTGTTGCATGGTTTCACTGGCAGAGAATGCAATCTATTGCATGTTAAGTCAAGCAATAATACCACTTTTTCTGTATTAAACACAAAACACTATTTCAGCAGAGTGAGGAGCGGGATTTATTCTGATGTAAGAAGATACTAGTGAAGGAAACACAAAGAATGGAACCAGCAGAGAATAATCTACAATTCTGGAAAAGAAAAGAGAATCAGCCCTGACATTTCACAGCCCTAGAGGCCTTTGTCTGTGATAGAAGTATGATTTTCCTTCTGCTGTGTCCTTGAAAACAGCCCTGAGGGTGAAGTAGAGGGCATTTTCTGTTCTGTCCTAAATTAAGAATGAGCACATGTCTTGTTTTTAACTGATGCCTGCAATGCTGTTACTTGCTGTCCTTAGGGAGGTTTTTAATTTTTGATAAAATTCTTAGGTGGATTTAAATATTAAGCATCATTTCCTTCTTGGAGGCTTTCTTCCCTCCTATTATTTTTTTAAGCATTCCATTCTAAAAGTGGAATGTTTCACTTTAGGTCACTGATTAAATGTAGCTGAGGTGACATCCCATGAAACTGGAGACAGCCAGGGATGAAATCTCTCCAAGTGGATGATTCCATATTGAGCCACAATCAGAGTTTGATTCCACACCTGGCAGCAGCTGGACAAGGAGTTAAGCAGTTCATCCCAAAGTCACTTTTGCACCTCACATGGTTTTATTTCCTTTGGCTGGGAAGAGCAGTTTCAACAGCCCCCAGACAGACGTCACAAGCCCCAGGTGTCATATCCTTGTTTGGGGGCAATTGCAACTGATCAGAGCAGAAATAACATCTTTCAGCCATGGAATGACACAATCCTGTAGCTTCTAGCCGAGTTCAATTTAAAATGTTTTTTCTGGGACCAGCAGCATTGCTGGAAGGAACACAGTAGCAGGACTGGGCAGTTTCTGGACCCCTGGATATTAAGGGGTATAATGATGTAGTGGGGTACCCTGCAATGCTTCACAGATCATTTTTGTTCTGAAATGAGCCTAAAAACAGTTTTCCCCAAGACAGATCAGGTCTAAATGTATCTTCAGTAGAAGAAGCTTCTCAACTCCCAGAGGAGCACCATCATCAGAACACCTTCCATGCTGAGGGCCAAATTCCATTTTGGAGAACCTTTCAGAGGCCACATTCCAGTGACGGGTGGGGCCAGAGGCAAAAGTGGTGAGCCAAAATACAAAACACTAGTATATTTTAGCTTAAAGATCTTATCAGTGACTAAGCTTTAGGAGAGGCATTTCAGCCTCTTAGAATGGGGGGGGGGGTACTGCACAAAATCCAGAAACAACAAAATGATTAGTGGTCAGAGGAAAGGGTGTGTGGGGGTGGGGCCATTTGGGTAACCCCAGAGGGCCAGAGGTTCTGTACCCCTGCTCCAAAGTCAGATTTGGGGTAAGTGGTCAAAGCATAGTAATCCTTCCTCCAGCCCTCCATTTAACCCATTAGTCATTTAGACCCTTTAAAAAGCAATACATTTTTATTTTCATTTTGCAAACATTAACAGCATACGTTAACAAATCTCACAGGAATAAATGGGTCATGCTTGGCTGAACTGTGATGATTCCATGAATTAGGCTTGTAATGGCTCTAATGCAACACAAAGTTCATATGTGCTTAAGCCTCATTTATTTCAATGGGACTTCAGAGTGCATAACTGTGCACTAAATTGTGGCCAGAATCTGGCCACAAAGCAAATTTATTTTATTCAATATTATTTTTAGGCTGCCTTTACTGACTTCAGTGGGTTTTACCCTTATACAGGATTTTAAAAACCATTCAAAAGTATCCAAAATAGCCAATAAATATACAATAAAATAGTATAAAAACAACGTGTGTGTATGTGTGTGAATACACACACACACATAAAGATTCTTTCTTAATGGTGACTCAGACAATATCGAAGAGGAATTGTACAATGACAATTCTACTGATCATTAAATAAACATTTTAATATCACTAGTAATGGCTTTTGGGATTTATCTTTTTGATCCTTAAGCACACATGGGTTTGCAAAATCAGTGACACTGAGCAATGCACAAGTAGGAAGATATTTTAGCCTGACTCACAGTGGGAGCCAGTCAAGGCCTGGACAATTATACAATGGCAGACTTATATAGTGTGATATAAATATATAAATGACAGATAGATACACTGTATGTGTATCTTGCCTTTCTATTAAAGCTCATGAAACCAAGCTGTACTAAGCAACTACAACAAAACAAAAATTATTATGATATACATAAGAACTGTGTAACAAGTCATCATAATACCCTGATGCAAAGGGTAGCTTTGGGTGTTCCCTCTGATGCCCACAGTTGCTGTTCTCCAAAACCAGCAGCAAGGATGCCAAATCAAGAATTGGAGTCCCTGGGATTCCCTTCTTAATTAAATAGATCCACAGAGATTTTATTCAAGCTGCTGTCCTGTGCATAATTATTGAGCAGAGTGGGACTTCCCTCAGTGTAAACATGCATAAGATTGTGCTGAAAATTTGCTTAATTAGTTTAATGCACTTTTCCTATACTGATTTTGTGACCAGTCTCCACGACCAATTGTGATCCTTCTCCATGAAAGTGGCCTGGTTGGTCTATCTTGAGACCAGCAGCTTAACTTTAACCACAGCGTTTCAGTAGCTGCCCTTCACAGGAGAATGAAGGCTGCTGACTCCGATTTGAGGGAGGCTGTAAATCCACTCTGGGTTTCAGTCAGAACCAGTCAGAGCTCTAAAGGAGTGATCCAAGATGTTGATCCCTTTGGGGGGATTGGCTTTAGGATCTTGGACTGAAACCCAGAGTGGATCAACAGCCCCACTGAAATCAGAGCCACCAGCCTCCACTGGAGAGCAGACTTGATTCTTATACATATACAGCAATTGTTACATGTCTAACAACTTCATCATTGGCTTAATAAAGGCCAGGAGGCCACACCCCAAACACTGGCCGTGACACTGGCAAGGGGTATGGCCTTTCCCCCTAGCTCTGACCTCAAATACTCCTATGATCAAGCAATAACAGGCCTTCTCCAGATATGTTGTTCTTTTTCTTGGCAAGTGGTTGGGCAAAATTTCTGCCTGCTGTGATCTGATTAATATGAGCCTACTAGAAAGGTTGGATAGTCTGAGCCACAGCTTTAGCATTTTTCTCATGTGGTCCTTTGTCAAAGGAGCACTTATGTAATTAGCATTTTGTTTTATCTAGATTTCTGATTAACCTGTAAGTGAGGAGGGAGAAAGACAGCCCAGTAGTAAGGATCAGCCTTAGCAAAATCAATTATTTGCACCTTATTAGCGAATGCTGTATCCTGCCCCTAGAAAGTCAGAAGGAATGAACTTAATAAAATGAGAAAATAGGAGAAGCCAAAATGCACAGATGCGTCCATCCCTAGCTGTACAGAATTCTGGAAAGGAGAGAGCAATCCTATGGCCCCTAGACATTGTCTGAGGGGAAAAGGATAGTGGGAATTCCTCCCCCCCCCCAAGTTGGAGACAGTGCTCCAACCTCAGAAGGAGCAGTTAGAGATCTAACCCCCTCCCCTGCCCCCTTGCCACCGGCGTAGAAAAAACCGCGCTGGCTGGTCTCTGTGGTCTGAAAATAGACATCAGAAAATAGACCACAGGAAAAGGGGGCATTTTGGTGGGCAGGGAGGGGTGGAGACTGAGATGCCAGTTATCCTGAGCCCCTGCCAGCCTCCTTCCCTGTCCATCTGAAGCCCCATCCCTAGACAGGCAAAAAAGCCTGTCTAGCAAAAAGTGCAATGATCAGAGGACAGGGAGGCGAAGAACACCTCCGCTGCTTCTTCCTGCCCTGGCAGCTTCGATCCAGCAGGGAATTAGATACATGGAAGCCTCGAAGTTTAGAGGCTTCCATCTCACAAGGGCACAACCCTACAGGTTTGTGCAGCGGTTACATTACCAACTCCTGGGTGGACCCTGAACTCAGTAGCCAAGGTCCGAAGGCTTCTTCTTCCTCTTCCAAGGTTTCTTCCTCCCCTTCCTCTCCCTCCCCTCCCTCCTCTATTATTCATAAAAGCACCCAATCATCATCAACGTATGTATTTATGTATATATTTCTTTACAGCATTTGTATACTGCTTCACATCTACATAGATTCCAGAGCAGTGAACAATAAAATATAAAATGATAAAAAAGATAAAAGAAATAAAAGAAATAAAATAGCATATTAAAAATTGTTGTTTTTAAAAACAGAGTACTGATAAAAACTGGCTGGTTGGTCATGGAAGGCTTCCTGGAATAAAGCTATTTTCAGGAAGCACGAGAAGCAACACAGTGTTGGCACCTGCCTGAACTCCAGAGGCAGGGAGTCCCATAGAAAGGGGGCCACCACACTGAAGGCTCCTCTCCGAGGGACTCCAGTTGGGCCATAGGTCCATGCAGAACCACCAGGAGCATGCCTTCTGATGACCTCAGTGACCATGCAGGTTGATAGGGGAGAAGGCACTCTCTCAGGTATTCTGGTCCCAAATTGTTAGGGCTTTATATACTTGCACCAAAACCTTAAACCTGGCCCGGTAATGAATAGGCAGCCAGTGCAGTTCCCTCAGCAAAGGAGCTGCATGCTGAAAAGGGGCAGCTCCTGACAACAACCGGGCTGCTGCATTCCACACTAGCTCCAGCTCCCTGAGCAGTCTCAGGGCAGGCCCACATAGCCTGCATTGCACTTATCCAGTCATGGGGTTAGTAGTGCCTGCACCGCTGTGGCCAAGCCATCCCTGTCCAGGAGAGGCTGTAGCTGGCAAACCAGCTGATGGTTGTGGAAGGTACTCCAAGCCGCCATGGGCATTCAGGCCTCCAGCCTCTTCTCCACAATGCACTTGTTTCCAAAGAAGCTCAAAACATAACAGAGTAAGATAATAATGAAATACATAGCAGAATTATCTCATTTCAACATAATTCAATAAAAAACATTACTATTGCAAACATAACTTTCTATCAACAATTACATTCATCTAAAATGTGCTAGGTGCAGGAAGGTGATCTCCACCAAGTGGTATCAATTTCACCCATGGACCTTAAGACATAATTCATGGCTCCTATTACCCTGCTTTAGAATGCTATGCGCAATGAAGAACCCTGCAAGATTATTTATTTATGCATTACATTTCTATCCCACCTTTTTTCCACCCCAAGGAACCCAAGGCAGCGTACATAATCCTCCTCCAGTTTATCCTCACAACAACAACCCTGTGAGGTGGGTTGGGCTGAGAGTCTGTGCCTGGCCCAAAGTCACCCAGTGAGCTTCCATGGCTTCCATTCCAAGATTAGGGATGAAAGAAGCTACATCTTGTGGAGATCACATAATTGATATTACCTCCATGCAAAAAATAAATAAATGCCATGCAGAACCTATGCTGGAACACTTGTCCCTGCGTTCAGCTTTCTATGTGAAGTGAATGTTTTGTATGAGAGGGCATTAACTCCCATGAGCTAATGCCTGTAGTCTGAACAAGTGCAACCTAGACCACTTCAGATTACCATCTTAGTGGGAGGTGGCTATTCAGATGTCTCTGTCTTATCATAGATGCCTTGTCATTGTGGCATAAAAAGAAATGATGAGAAGAAAAACAATCTGTCAAATATGATGGTGTCATCGACACTGGGTATTTTTACTTGAGCCCAAAGGTAGCATAGATTTTTTAAAATAAATAATTTGAAATAAATATTGTCATTGTTTTCCCATGGGAAGCTAAACGTATAATATTTCACCACAACCAAATACTCTGTTTAATTTTGGGTTTCAGTTTGAGGAAGGAGGATTCTGGCTCCACCTATAATTACACTGAGCCTGAGGCCCAGACTAGATATTACTGACAGATATATGTAATTTTCTTCCAACTTTTTTGAGCAAGGAGCAGCAGAGTTCCTGAAGCTCTTCCCCAAATGCTGTCTTTCTATCCAAAATTATCCACCCACCTACTCCCATCCCCTATTAGTGGAAAAGCAGTGGGGAAAGCAATTCTGAGTATAAAACTGGCCTATAGAAGGGGGGGAAGAGTTAAGCCCCCTTTGAATCACTGCCCTTTCCTCAAGATTGCAATCTCTGGAGGCTGTTTTACATCAAAAAAATGTAGGAAGAAGGGTACAAACTTCAGTGTTTCACATGTCATTTGGCCTTGAATCTAGGAGCTCTATATTGGGAGGGAAATGTCCAAATGCTTTCTTGTGTATGGCCCCAGAATGTGGTACTATGTGGTACTACTTGGATACTATGTTTCCCCAGTCCCTCATGAAGAGACAATAATTGTCTTATTAGACAGGTTTGCTGGAAGAAGAGTGAAGCTGAAAAAATGGTCTGAAGGCACATGAGACAGCTACCTTGCTGAAGCTAAGCAGGTCTGGGTCCGATCAGAGCTTGGAGGGGAGACCACCTGGGAACCACATGTAGCCACTTGAGTTCCATGATGGAAGAAAGATGGGATAATAAATACAGAATATGTAAATAAGATATAGATATAGATATATTCTGAATAAAGATGGGAAAAACTAATAGAAATAACATAAAATAAGTGAGGATGTCCATAGAAATGTGTTTTCTAAGAAATATCCTTTCCAACCCAAAGGTGAAAATGCTTTGTTTTCATTAATATTCTACTGAGGCCCAATTTCTATTATACTAGGGGTTTGTGGTATTCGTTGAAACTCATGTAGTTCATTTGGTTAATGATCTGGATGCTATGTGTATTTCTTGGTAAGTTCCCTGTTGGAGCTGGTTGCTAAGAGACTGATATTACGATATTGGAAGGATAAAAGCCCACCACCTATAACACAATGGACTGAAGATCTAACAACACTAGCAACATTTGAAAGAGTGGTATATAGGTGTAACTTGCAGATGGACTCATATGTGGATATTTGGTCTGCTTTCACTGAAGTGTATGGGTAGCCTATTCCCCCCTTCTTTCTTTCTTTCTTTCTTTCTTTCTTTCTTTCTTTCTTTCTTCTTTCTTTCTCTCTCTCTCTCTCTCTCTCTCTCTCTCTCTCAAATATTGTAATATTTGAAACTGAGGATTTTAGAATATGTTGTTGTTGTTTTTAAGTTCTTTTTTCTGGTTTTGTTATGTTTTCGGTTTGGTTTGGTTTGTTAAAACTCACAATAAAAAATGGGGGGGGTTCTCTGTTGGAGCAAAGCCATCACAAATCCAGATGGCCACTTCTCTCTCATCCTCTGTGAATGGCAGCATTCAGCTCTTTGCACATAGGGCGCAATCCTATTGGATTGCCTGTCAGCCTCCAAATTCAGAGGCTGATGGGCATCCTATGCAGAGCAGAAGGAGCGTGGAGGCCATCTTCACCTCAGCACTCCTTCTGCACTGCATTTTCTCACCCATCTAGCTGGGGCTCTCTAGTGCAGGAGGGCAAGAGGCTGGAGAGGGCAGAGGATTCTTCATAAGCTAGCATCCCCAGCCCCTTCCCGTCCTCACCCACACAACTGTCCCCTTTCCTTCCTCTCTGAGGTCACCTTTGCAACCTTGCAGAGGCAGCCTCTGGGCTGGCTGGGAGTGGGAGGGGACCTTGGCCTCCTGGGTCTGAGGTCAGAGCGTGGACTCCAGCCTTGGATCCAGGAATCTGAACTATCCTATGCCCCTCGACACTGTCTAGGGGCCATAGGATTGCTATTCCCAGGAGCAAAAATAACACAGTCATGCCAATGCACCAGCTCAGGATGTTATATGTTGCCAACCAGTGGCAGCTAGTGACTCCAGTTCCGGGGGGGGGGGGATTCCATTCTGGGTTTTAGTTACAACCAGCCAAAGCTCTAAAAGGAAAAAGAGCCTCGTGTGGCGCAGAGTGGTAGGTGGCAGTATTGCAACCGAAACTCTCCCCACGACCTGAGTTCGATCCCAGCGGAAGCTGGGTCCCAGGTAGCTGGCTCAGGTCGACTCAGCCTTCCATCCTTCCGAGGTGGGTAAAATGAGTACCCAGCTTGTTGGGGGAAAGGTAGTCTTGACTGGGGAAGGCAATGGCAAACCACCCCGCTATAGTCTGCCATGAAAACACCAGCGCAAGCAGCGTCCCTCTAGGAGTCAGTAATGACTCGGTGCTTGCACAGGAGGAACCTTTCTCTAAAGGTGCTGTCCAAAGTGCTGAATCCATTTTGGGGATACGGTTCAGCACCTTGGATATCACCTTTAGAGTTTTGGCTGGTCGTAACTAAAACCCAGAGTGGAATCACTGCCCTCCCCGGAACAGGAGTCACCAACCAGCACTGTTGCCAAATAGTTGTAAACTACCAGCCTGGCTGGTTTGGGAATCTCTGTTACCCCTACCCACCATTTTTAGGCACGAGAGAAGGGACAGGCAGGATTGTCCACTTCTGTGCAGTTTTCCCAACTGCATATATACGTACGTGTGTGTGTGTGTGTGTTATTTGATATATAACACAATATATATTTGATATATAACACAATATATCCAGAGGAGGCAAGTGGCTATGGCTGTTTGGGGACTGGAACTGGCATAAAACAGCAGGCGCGCGGCTAAGTGGCTACTCATCCTCTGCACCAACCAAGCCTCCAACACTCTCACCCTTTGGCAGCAGGCCAAGCTGACCCTAGCTGCAGGCTAGCACACTCCTTGGAGCAAACCTTGAGATCCTGCAGAGGCAGACAGCTGCTGGAGCTGGAGGAGGTACAGGAGATTGGGAAATCTTGGGCAGGAGGTGGGAGCACAGGCAACGGAGCAGCTACAGCAAGAACGTGCACAGTCACAGAAGCCGTGTTGCTGAAGCAGAGGGTAAGATAAATCTATCAGTTGGTATATATGTTGGTGGCATACATTTAATAATGTATTTCATATTCTGACCTACTGGTGGGTGACCTGGAGTCATTTCTTCCCTCATCTTCAGTTGGTGAACAGGTAGTAATTATATTCCAGGGACACAGAAGAAGCTGTCTATGGGACAGATAGGTTTCCATGGCTTCCAGGGGAAGACACAGCTATCCTTCTCCTGCTTGTAATGTCTGTACTTTCCATCCAATTGGGATGATATTTGGGGGGGGGGGTTACAACCCTCCCAAGGCATTGGATCTTCCAAATTTCAAAAGGATAGGACAAAGGATTCCTTTTTAGAGGCAATTCAAAAAGGCACACAGATGCAACGTAACCATTATTTAACTTAAATAGAGCTTTCCAGTGTTAATTTACTGCTGGCACTCCTCCTCCCCCCGCCATAACATTTCTGTTAGCTAGACAGGCTATTCTAATTAGAGCTTTCCAGTTTGTCAGTTTCACTGCTCTCTTTCCTTCCCTCCCCACTGTGACTTTTCCATGAACTGTACAGCCCCATTCAGCTATTCTCCTTTAGGAAATAATGAACACATGGGGGGGGGGGAGAGAGAGGGAGGGAGGGAGAGAGAGACTCAGGAAGAAGAGCATATTCTAGTTCCACTTCCTGGCACCATCCTCACCACCTTCCACATATTGAGGGTGAAATTCTGCAGCAGGGAGCCTTTTGTATGCCTGTAGCTCCCTTTATGATTTAGAACCCTGACTGCACACGCCCAGTAGTAACTTCCCTAACTACTGCACAGCGGAAGCACGACTCAGGATGGCTCATTCTTGCAGTGCTGGCAACCCCAAATCAATTACTCAGCAAGCTCAGGGCTTGCAGGGATGGAAAAGAGAAGCTTTTCTCTCTATGAATTTCTGACACTATAAATCAGTGGCTCAGAGAGCTGCAAGAGGAAATGGAAGATCTTTCCAAAACCTGTACTTGACAGATGGTGAAATTTCCATTTATCATTTCTTAATATCTGACAGTGATTTAATTCAAAACTGAGATCTAAGATTATCAGCATTATTGAAATGTTGTAATCGAAAAGTTCAGGGGTGTAATCTGAAGGGAGGAATAGGCAATGGGTGCAGGGAGGCACAGCAATGAGATCGAGCTTTGTAAACTCTGCCTTGATGCTGTTGATAGGTGGCTGAGCATTTTTCCTGAGTGCCTTTTCTCGCCTCCGGAACTATTCACAGTGGATGTGTTCCATAACATTTAAACTGACATTTATGGTGACTGACATTCTCCAAATAGTTATTCTAAATATGAGGGCAATAGGAGAAATCAATCAATTTTAGCAGCAACCAGATCAGGAATCAGCTATCACTCACTCAAGAAAGGAAACTCCATAATGACGGACCTACAGCAGCAGCCAGCGTATCCACAGTGCTACTTATAGAAGTCACCTGTGACAGGTTGCCCTAGCAACATGGTGCCCTCCAGATGTTTTGGCCACAACTCCCATAACCCCAGCCAGCATAGTCAATGGTGAGGGATTCTGGAAGCTGTTGTCGAAAATATCTGGAGAGCACCAAGGTGCCTACTTCTGCCCCAGCCTCGACATCTTAGGCCTATATACAGGTCCCTGGACCATGAACTCCGTTGCCCTCGAAAGGGGCTATAATAAAGTGTCATTGCTCAGTGCCACCACATATGCTTTGCAAATCTAAGAATCAAAACCCCATTCCTGGTATCTTGTTGAAGGGTCCCAAATAGCATGGATAGGTAAGAGCCCTGCCTGAGGCACTGGAGAGCTACTGGCCAGTCATTGAATGAGATCAACCAATAATCGGACTTCATACATAGCAACTGCCTGCATTCTTATTCCTTTGTCTTGAGTTCCCTAATTAATTGATGAATTAACTGTTGCTATTTCCCCCTCTCTGTAATAGCAGTGGCATGTGGTCCACAAATGAATGGGCAGAGGAGAGGTTGGCATTGGACTATTGGAACCCTCTTGGGCTTCCTTCTTTGGAACAGGTGGCTCGTTGTGCAGGAGATAGTTAACCCTACCTTTGAAAGTGGATACCCAATGCTGGCCTCTCCTTCCATTCATTGGGAGTACGATTGCTGCCACATCAAATAGGAGTTTTATGGATGAAGATGTGACACTTCCTGCATTCACAATTATGACTGAGACAGATACTCCATTGTATTACTTGAGATTTTCATTGAATGGTAAATACATTGTACGGCATAATACAAAGACTTATGGCATTGCTGTAGCTCCTGTCCTTCAACACCTCCTGCATGATTAGAGATAGTGGGCTCTTCACAGCGTTGGAAGCTTTCAGTAGGTGGATGGATGCATGCCTGTGAGGATGGGTAAAAATACATACTGGGCAATATCCAATGCTGCCACTGTGCTCCCATTCATTCCACTGTGCCAGTGGGACCCACCTCCAGTGCAATGGGGAGCTGGCATTTCCTAAAGTAACCTCAGAAATGAGCACAAATGCTCATTTTCAGGTCAGAATGGGTCAGTAGTGTTCCCTTCTGTGAGCTATGCTGATCTGCCCCATTCTGGAAATGAATGCTTGGGTTCATTTCCAGCTGCTTTAAGAACCACTAGCTTCCCATTGCGCTGGTGGTGAGTCTTGCTGGCGTGCGAGCATCTTGAGGTACTGCCCATTAATAGCAGCATGTCTCCACTACTGTCCTTCTCTCCGTTCATAAGCTGAGGTCCATGTATTCTTCCTTAACCTTCTTTTTGGCATGTAAATGTAACTGAAATTATATAGGAACATAGGAAGGTACATTATAGTGGGCCTGTTCTCATGATCACACAGCCATGGTGGTTTATCTTCCCTGCCATGCATGCTGGTCGTATGCTGGATTTCCATAATTAGCCTCGCTGGTGTGGTTTGCCATGTCATGCAAACCCAGTGAGGGTGCTTGTTGCCATAGTTAACAAGCCACCCCCTACAACAGCCCATCATTTCTGGGTGGCTTGTTAACTTCAGCAACAAGCCACCCTCTCTGAGTTCACATGGCATGGCAAGCCATGCTGGTGAAGGTAATTATGCAAATCCCCCCAGCACGCACAGCAGGGGAAATAAGCCACCATGGCTTATTTCCCCTCCATGATCATGCACACCTGGTCACTGAGTCAGACTGTTGGTTCACCTAGCTCAATATTGTCTATACCAACCTCTCCAACCTGATGCCCTCCAAAACTGTTGGACTACAACTGTCATCATCCTCAGCCAGCCAGAGGGCCACAGCTTGGGCAAGGCTGGTGTAGACTGACTGGCAGCAAGTCTTCAGGGATTTCAGATAAGGGTCTTTGCCAGCCCTACTTGGAGACGTTAGGGACTGAACTTGGGACCTTTTCATGCAAAGCATGTGCTCTACCACTGTGCTATGGCCTTTCCCCTGAACAAGATGTAATGTACTCATTCAGGAGCATGGGGAAAGAAAGAATAGAATGGAAGCAGAAGCAGAAGCAAGCAGTGATGGGGAGATATTATTATAAGTCACTGCATTAGGAAAACCAACTTCATGCATCACATTTTATCAAGAAAAATGGCACCCAGTCTCATTCCTCAGAACATTATGATGAAAAAACCTAACGCAGCATATGAGTGCATATCAGCTCATTCATATGCATCATTTTACATTATGTGATATAGCTGTGTGTATGCATTACTTCAAAGTAGGAAAACAATTTCATAACCACATTATTGACATGGTCACAGAGAAGCTTTCTTCAGAAAAACAAACCCACAAAACATTTTGCACAATTTAAAACCAGAGTATTGTCATATGCCACTTTACATCTTAAAATCACAACACTACAGATCAAACAGCAACAAGGAATCATTATTTATAATGTTCTCATAAAATAACTTTCTTTTAGCCAAGAAATAATTAGATTCTCCACCCACCTATGCTCCCAAGATTTTTTAACAGTGACAAGGCCAAAATGATTGTCAATTAAAATGATTGTCAGGAAATTATTTGATTTTGTGTCTGAAAATGAAGCTATAGTGTTAAATATTTGGGACTAAAATTGGACTCTAAATTTTTTGGGAGGGGAGAGTATAAATTCAGTACTTGTATCACCCTCCAACTGTCTTAGCCTAAATGGAGATTGGATCTTCCAAATTTTGATTGACCAGGTGTTTATGTTTAAAAGACAGCTGTTGAAAGTGGGTTGAATGCTTACCTATGAGGATGGGGTTTTGAGCAAGGGACACAGCAAAGCAATCACATGAGTGCTTTACCATCTATTGTATTCTGCACAAACCTGCTTATTCTACATTCTCTACAGATCGGTATCATTTTGTTTTGTTTTAATGAAATAGATGCTAGGATGAGTTGTATTTGAGAAGGGGTTTTTTGTTCTTTTTTTAACCCTCTTTTAAAGTATATTTTGAATTAAAATTTCTGCTTTGCTGTAATGAAAACTGTAATTCTAGCTTACTTTTATTTAACGTACAATGATGGGTGGGATAATCTAACTGATGGATGAAACTTTAAAGACACCCATGCTGTTTATGATTACTGAAAGAACTGCTTCTCATGTGCTTTGTCAGCACTTTTGCCTCCATTCCCCTTCTGAAAGTAAAACAAAACAAAACAAAACAAAAAGGCTAAGAATATTTTAAATGATATAAAAAGCACATTTTTTTTGGTCCATAAAATGAGGTGTTTGGGATTTGTTTTCAAAATGGAGATGAAAATTGGATGTCATCTTTATGCAGTTTTTAATCTAACTGGATCATCCCTATAGTCCTTTTTTCTTCTGTGTGAAATGATGTGGATGGTTTCTCTTTCCTAGATATCAGCAGAAACACGAGGCAGCTTTTCTTTGGTGTAAAACATGCCTGTATTCCCTGAGGTTAAATGATTTATTATACCAGGCATACTTTCTGCAAAATGATGCATGAGGCCAAGTTTCCTTAATGAAAAGTGATGCCTGAAGCAAAGTGTCCCTGGTGTAAAGGCTATAGGATGCTACTCCAGGTTTTTGCTATCTATAATGATGCATGATGCACAGTTCTTCTGATATGTAGTGATGCATGGGGGTCTGTTTCCACAATGTAAATGGGTTTTTCCCTTCTTCTTTCCTATTGATAACATAAGACAATTTGTCTTATACAAAAAGTAAAAAGAAAAAGAAAGGTGGAGAGACTTCCTTGTTAAAACAATGATATATGATACCAGGGCATCCAGGTACCTTAAATGGCCATACTACATTTTCTAAAGAGGCCCAGAAGGCACAGCGGAATGGGCAATAAGCTTTGACTCTTGGGGCTTTTCTACATGAGGCTTTTAACCCACCACTTTACTAAAGCTTATGTTTTCGGATTATTTGCGCTAATAACATCGACTCCTTTGCACGTGTTTTTTCCAGCATTTTTCTTTCTCTTCCTTTCCTTATATTCCATTACACAAACACTAGGTGGTGCTGTGGTATAGCAGAATTGTGCAATTATACCAGGCTTTATCCGGCCATTCACAAATACTACCAGACTTTCCTCATCAGAAACCCCCCCCCCTGCTAAAATGGTTGCAAAGCATGGGAGAGGCCCTGAAGGATGATGACGTCATGTAAAGGACCCATAAACTACTGTAGGTGAGGAATCGCAAGCACACGATAAATGCCTCATGTAGAAAGGCTCTTGGTAAGTCCAAACATAGCCTTGGAGGATGCTGTTAGTACAGGGGTGGAGAACTTCTTCCAGCCTGAAGGCTGAATTCAATTTGGGGAGAAGCTCTCAGGGGCCATATTCCATTGGTGGGCTGAAGGCAAAGGGAGCAGGGCTCTTCCTGCCAGTACCTAAGCCTTAGGAGAGGCACTGTGAACACTTAGAATGGGGGGAAAACTGCACAAAAGCCGGAAGGCACCACATGATCAGTGGTTGGGGGAAAGGAAGTGGGCTGGGGGAAGGGAGCAAGTCCATTAGGGAAATCCCAGAGGGCAAGATTTGGCCCTCAAGCCAGAGGTTCCCCATCCCTGCTTTAGTCACTTCATTACAGGAAGAGGGCTAGCAGGTACAGATGGGACTGCTATTGAATGTTTGTGTTAGCCATACTTGTTAATCATCTCTCTGCTTTGGAGGTGTTAAATTAGGATCTCTTGTTGTTTCAGAACCCACTCCTTCAGGGCCCACTCCAGTGACCCCAACTTGATTGCTGCTTTACCCCTGACATTAGCATAAAGCTGTAATCTGGGCAGTTTCTGGACTGCTGGGTGAGGAAGGAGGTCACGCCGGCAACTCCAACCCTGGTGTACCACCACCAGTAGTACCACAGTGTCGTGGGTTTCCCAGCACCATGGCAGTTTGCATGGCAGCAGCTGGGGGCCTTGAGGGTCCACTCCACAGGGCCTGCAGGCCACGAATTGTGAACCCTTGTATTAGAGCAAAAGCCTATGTGCCAAATTTCCTTCTTTTGATATGCTCAGGAGATGGTCGGTTTATGTCTCTTGTGGATTGTCTGGTGGTTGATTCAAACATTTAGCAAAGGCATTTTTCACAATCCTCACAGGAATGAGCCACCTAAAATCGCATGATTGAATGAGCTTCCATATTTCCCTAGATGTGCAAAGGTAGCATGGTTGGGAGGAGGCTTTTAAGGGGTCTGGGAGATGGGAGGCTAGATCTGTCTCCCTGATATGACAGAAAGTCTTTTGATGTCGCCATGCATTCAAACATGAAACTTCCCAAGTGTATTTTGATGTGGCTTTTCCTATACGGACTGTTCTATGAACCCTTGACAAAAACATTTGAATTGCCTATAAGGGCTTCTACAGATAAGCTATTTTCATTCAAAAACAACGTAGCATAAGTAAAGGACTAAGTCATGAACTTGGATGTCCCTGCTCCAAATCAAGCTTTATATATCCTTTTGTGCTGGTAGAGCCCAGTACTACAAACAATGGCAATCAACAAGCCCACTTTGCATGATAAATATATGATCTGAAGGAAACTTGACCAGTATTCATATTTCTTAAGGAAATAGGAAAGAAAATGACATTTACTCGCACTCTGTTATATCATAACCCCCACTGTCTGAAGCTTCACTTGACATCAAATAAAGCACCCTGCTTCATTGGTGAGCATCTATAGCCCTATTCACTTGTTTCCCCTTGTCATCACTTCCCTCCTTGCCTGAGGGGGGGAAGTAATGACAGAGTTGTTGGCTCTGCCCCCTCTGTTGTGTTCCTGATGGCCTGTCCCTGCAGCCCTCCATGGACTGGGTCTTCTACAGTGGGGATCCTGCTGTACTTATCTAGGTAGGGTCCCTTCATAATTTAGAATCCTGATAGTGCAGGGTTCTAAACTATGCAGGGAGCCTACTTAGAGCTGAAGAGAAACAGTGAATCATGACATTGACCCAATAATTCAAAGAGAAATGGTGATATAAAATGACCCCTTCTCCAACTTTGTTTCTTTGAATCATGTAGTTGATTCTTTGGCAGATTTACTTGGGAGCAAGCCCCATTGAACTCAATGGGGCTTATGATTAGACATATACGGGAATGCACTGTTAACCTCTGATTCCTGCTCCCACATACAACCCCCCTCCCTGGCATGGGATGCCTTTAAACCTTTGGGTCTGCTTTTGAATAACACATCATTGGGAGGAGAGGGTTGCAATTAGGTTATTCTTACCTATAAAAAAAGAGGAATCCAAACACAAAAAACAAGTTCACTACTAATAGTTTTATATTTTTAACAAGTCCACCCTTTCTTTGGAGAGGTATTAACACTGCACCTTTCGCATAAAATGAACACTTAGAGGAACAATCCACACACATTGTAAAAGTGTGTGTTTTTCTATTGCTATTCATTATGATAGTGACCCTCAGTGAGTGACAAAAGAGGCAACCATATTTTTTTATATGGAGGCAGCCATTTTGAATTCTCCCCAAAGCATCTTAAAACAGGGCTTGCTGGGAAAAATAAAATGGTGGCCACTCTGATTCTCTGCCCACCCACAAAAAAAATTGCCTCAATCTCAATATATAGTTGCAACAAAACAGCCAATGTCAAGGTGGATGCAATGGCTGAGAAATGGCCTCGGAGCAATGCAAGCATGTACAAGTATAGTAGGCTCTCTGCTGCAGACATTTGGTCCCAAAGCATGGAGAACTACAGGTATGGACCATGAGGAACACAACAGAGGCAAACAAGTACAACCCTACTTTCCCACCTTATATAACAGGGAGCATGTGAGGAGGACAGGTGAACAGGGCTATGGAATCTCAACAGTTTCCATCACTTCGAGGCACGAGCAATTAAAATTTGTCACTCTCCTATTGAAGAGTGACCCATTCAGGGCCAGCCCCAAAACATTTTGCTAAGGGAGGCAAAGATGCCCTCCACCCTGATTTCATCTACAGGCTGGCAGTTGAATCTGACTTCAACACTGGCGATGGGATAGCATCCTCCCCTGTACCTGAGAGCAGCATCCCAGCTTAGGGTGTGCTCCACATCTGTCCTCCAACACCTCGTTGCTGCTTGCTCAGTGCTCTACCTGGCACCCACTTGCAGCTGGTTCCAACCAATGCTGCAATGCAGCAGCAGGAGCATGCATGCATGAAAGTGTCGCATGAGCAGAGCACCAGCTCAAGAAGATGGGGATAACTGGGTGGCTCAGGACGAAAGGCTGAAGGTTGTCCTTGCCCCCTAGCATCCACTATCTGATGCCTCACTCTGCCTTCTAGTAGGGAACCATTGCTCTGGTACCATTAAACTTCTATCACTTTATGTTGTTGTTGTTGTTGCTGTTACTACATTTATGTCCCACATTTTTTCCTCTTGCGAGGAACTCTAGGCAGCTTACATAGTCCTCCTTCCCATTTTTTTTCTCACAACCTGTGAGGCAGGGTGGGCTGAGAGTCAGTGACTGGCCCAGTCACCCAGTGAGCTTCGTGCTGGAGGGGGGACTTGAATGGGTCTCCCAAGTCCCGGTCCAACAGTCTAGCCACTACACCACATTTGCTCTCTGAGGGCAATCTCAGCTACTTGCATTATGTGAGAGAAATCTAGCTATTTGCTTTATGTTTATTGCATTTATATGCCATTTAACATCTCCTTTGCTTAGTCACTATGTACCAATGAAATTCAACAATGGGCATGACTTTTCCTTGATAATCAACAATAACAATGCATCACTTTACATGCTCTAAATCCCACCTATATTTCCTAGAATGTACCTATATCCCACTCTAAACAGATTTACAACTGATTAAACCAGATTAATGAAGCTGTGTATAATGTAATTGTACTACGCAAGGCAAGTTATTGTACACAGAGAAGCCTGATAGGACTGTTTTTTGGACAAAAAAGTGATAAATGTAGCATGGTACATATCGTTTTATTTACCGAAATATCTCTTGATGTAACAAAATGTAATTATTCAGCAGCCTCCTAGAAACCATACCGAAAATGACAAAACGCACCACTTTTCTTGGATGTAAGGCGCAACCTGAAGTTAGATATATAGGCATTCTATTTTGCAGTTTATTAGTGCATACATGCTATTAAAATGACATGAGGATGTAAAAGAACAACCAAAAGAATTTAATATCTAGGTTGACCAGGTTTTAGTTAAATCTATATTTGCAATTTAACACATTCATCTGAAATATACTGACCTCTGGTGGTACTTTTTAAATACAACTTGGTTTAAAAAGTGTGGTACAAACTCAATTTGTCACACTGAGCTCTAAGTTATTTCACTAGCTTATTCAATGTCAGTGTACATTTCCCATTAGCAGACCAAAGCAAATAGCTGTGTTGGTCCAGAAGAACAAATTCAAGAAGAATATAATAACCACCTTTAATAAGATCAACCACTGTTTACAATGCATTGTGTGAGCTTCTGAGTTACACAGAATTCTTCCTTAGGCACAGAGTTTCTCTACACAGAGAATGAAAAGGTTTGGGCACAGAAACAGCCTTGGTCACCCTGTATGATGACCTATGTCAGGAGAGAGACAGGGGGAGCGTGACCTTGTTGATTCTCCTTGCTCTCTCAATGGCTTTCAATACCATCGACCACGGTATCCTTCTGGGACTGCTGTCTGAGCTGGGAGTGGGAGGCACTGCATTGCAGTGGTTTCACTCCTACTTGGAGGGTCGTATGCAGAAGGTGGTGCCTGGGGAATATTGCTCAGTCCTGTGCATTCTCCAGTATGGGGTTCCACATGGGTCGGTTTTGTCCCCCATCCTATTTAACATCTGCATAAAACCGTTGAGTGCAGTCAACCGAAGTTTTGGAGTGCATGGTCATCAGTACACTGATGACACGCAGCTCTATTTCTCCTATTCATCTTCTTCAGGTGAGGCTGTGGATGTGCTAAATTGGTGCCTGGTTGCAACAATGGACTGGATGAGGGCTAATAAACTGAAACTCAATCCAGACAAGACTGAGATGCTGTTGGTGGGTGGTTCTGCTGACCAGATGGAAGTTGCTCTACCTGTTCTGGATAGGGGTGCACTCCCCCTGAAGGAGCAGGTTTGTAGCTTGGGGGTTCTTTTTGAGCCATCTTTGTCACTTGAGGCTCAGGTGGCCTCAGTGGCACTGAGTGACTTCTATCAACTTCGGTTGGTGGCCCAGCTTCACCCCTATCTGGACAGGGCTAACCTGGCTTCAGTTGTCTATGCTCTGGTAATCTCCAAGTTAGATTACTGCAATGCACTCTACATGGGGCTGCCTTTGAAGACAGTTCAGAAGCTGCAGCTTGTGCAAAATGTGGCAGCCAGATTGATAACAGGGTCCAGAAGGTCTGAACATATAAGACCAACTTTGGCCAGCTTGCACTGGCTGACTGTATGTTTCCAAGCCCAATTCAAGGTGCTGGTTTTAACCCATAAAGCCTTACATGGCTTGGGACCACAATACCTGACGGAGCTCTTCTCCCAACATGAACCTACCTGTAAACTATGCTCAACATCTAAGGTCCTCCTCCAGCTGCCTAGTCTGAGGGAAGCTTGGAAGACAGCGACAAGGGAGAGGGCCTTCTTGGTGGTGGCCCCCCAATTCTGGAATTATCTCCCTGATGAAGCCCACCTGGTACCAACGTTGTTATTTTTTTGGCACCAAGTTAAGACTTTTCTCTTCTCCCAGACATTTTGGCAGCATATTATAAGTTTTAATTGATCCCAGATTGTCTTATGGTTATGGTTGTTTCCTTGAGATTGCTTGTTTGAAGTTGTTTTAGATATACATTCTCTTGTGTATATTGTCTGTTCATATGATTTTTATGTAAATGGCTTTTAATCTCTGTATATTGCTTTTTTAATGTCTTTAATCTTTGTAAACCACCCAGAGAGCTTTGGCTATTGGGTGGTATAGAAATGTAATAAATAACAACAACAATAACAACAAACCTTGCTGAATGGAGTGAGCTGTGATGTGTGTGTGGGGGGGGGAATGGGGAATACCCCAAAATCAGGTGGCGGGACCTTCCACGAGCAGAGCTCTTCTTCTCATGGAAGGCAAATTCTAGATCCAATTGAAAGAGTAAATATTTAATATGGTGTTTTACAAAACCAGGTGAATGAGACAGCCTTTAATGTGTGATATGTGTGATTTTAAATTGTTCTACTGCACACTCTTCGCATATATGAGAAGATTGGGATTGGAATTTTTTTTCCCTTGCCTTGGGTGACAAAATACCTTGAGCCGGCCCTGTCCAGTCTGCCACGTGAATGACAGATTGGGACAGTTAGGGCTTCTCCACACAGAGGCTTTTTATCCTGCAATTTTACTGGGGCTTCTGATTCCGAATTCTTTGCAGGATTAAGCTCAGGCCTTTACATGTGCTTCCCTCCCCCCTCCCTTTTCCCCTTTATCTGCAAGTTTTATATGTTTCATTATACAGCCACTAGATGGTGCTATGGTATAGCTCCTACTATTGCATGACTTCCTCTTTTTATGGAGAAATTCAGTGTGCTGCATTTTAATGGCTCAATATCTCAGATCTTTAAAAAATGGGATAAAGGTCAGAAGACATGGGAGAGACCCTGGAGGCTAACGATGTCATGTAAAGGACCCGCAAACTTCCATTTTTAGAAGCTTCATAAGCTCCTCCCTTACTCCTCCCCTCACATACCAGGTTTGATGCAGAGATCCTGGCTTGCATTACGCCAGAATTCCCCATTTATGTCTCCCCAACCCCCCAGGATCAGACTTTGGGAACTCAGGGAGCTCTGGAAGGAATGGGGAGGTGGGAAAGTCTTGTTCCATGAAAATGAACTCTGTTCTCTTCATACAAGGGAAAATGTTCTCTGTTCTGTTCTCTTGGCTAGTATCCAAGCCTTGGTACTGGATGCATAAAAGCATAATATTGGACAATGAATTTCTTTTACATACTCTGCTGGAAGAGCAGCTGCCAAAATGATTATTTGGTGGCAAAAGCAGGAGAAGGGAGCAGAGTGGAATGAGGAACACATAAAACACATATTTGTTAATTGCCCATAAGTTTCAAAACCGTAGAGACATTCTTAATATTTGCATTATTTCCAACTGATTCCTGTCTAAAGTATACATCTTTCCTGAAAATTGCAGAACCGTGCCTACACTGAAATTATGAAATGGCAAGCCAGTTCCTTAGGATAATTAATAACCTTTTCAGAAGCTTTGATCTAAAGTTAACATAGTAATGTGCCATTGACTACTTAAAAGAAATAGCCAGGCACTGACTCATAACTTTACCATGCTCCTCCTTCATTAAGCACCTTATTCTTTTGTAAACCTACACAATCCTTATATTTAACATTGTTTACCAATCATATTTCTGGCATCTTATTCCAGAAGTTTTTATTTTAATTTTAAAACATGCACAAATAACTGGTTACATTCCCTTTAGTCCCCTAAATATATAGATTTCAGGGTCATAGGAAAAATGTGTCAGTTTATCAAATATGAGGCAACATTGGCACCCAGTGGCTGAATGGTTTATTCCCTTGGGGTTTGCATGACCATTTTTAAAAGACCATACTTTCTGTAATGCTCTTCAAAGTATTTTTCAGTGGTTGTGTCCTACTTACTTACAGCTGAATAGGTGATGAATCTAAAATGGCATAAGGGGCTGAGACGTCTGTGTTTTGTATGTATAAAACTTTCCTACTTCCTCTGAGCTTAGTTTAGCTGCAATCCTCACAGAAGCTGGGAAGAAATGGATTTTCCCCACAACAACATACTCCTTCTCACTCATTCTGCCATGGGTGGGTGAATACCTCAGGCTACAGGCACACATTGGAGGGTGGTGGCTTTGATGTCAGTGGAGAGATGAATCCCCTCTGGGTTTCAGTCAGAACCTGTCAGAACTCTAAAGGAGCTATCTAAGGGGCTTCCGCACCTTTAGAGTTCTAACTGGTTCTGAGTGAAATCCAGAGCAGATTCACTGCCCACTGACATCAGAGCCATTAGCCTCCACTGCAGGCACACTGAAAGCCAGTTGGAAATCTGGTGGTGCCACCTCCCTCAACAACCCCACAGCCTCTCTCAATGCCGTTGCCCAGACTGAATGAAAGCGGACCCTGGAACCCTTATATTAACCCCTGGTACCAGACTGACCCTCTAGCACATGACTTCCCAGACCATGGAGAGTTTTAGGAGAGATGGTTTAGATCTATGTAAAATAAATATATGCTATAAGAAAATATGTTATAAGCACATGCTATAAAATATCCTATAGGAGATATCGATTCCTGCCAGCAGGCAGGAAACCTTATTGAAATGTTATGTCAAAGTAGTATCACTTGAGAACACAACTATTCTACACATGCAAACTGTATGTTTACATTTTTTTGTGCTACTGATTTAGATGGTATGTTTGTTCTGTGCACATGTGTGTTGTTCATAGACTTTGCTGCTTTTTGTCTGTTTTGTGCATTAACAAAAGTTGGAACTACCATTCATCTGCTGTTTGGATTAGTGCATTTACACAAGTGGGTGTCACTCTTGCAACACTAGGCAACCTGGCGCTCACCAGATGTGTCGGCTTAAAATCCTCACATTCCCTAGCAATTGGCCATGCTGCATGGGGCTGATGGATTTTGTAATCCCAAACGTCTGGAGGGCCCCAGGTGGCCTACCCCTACAGGGCCCAGTGGGGTCAAGTTCTTCCAAGTAGCCATGCGCCAGGGTTCATGAGGGAAGCTGATTGTCAGTCTAAAGGATCATAAGGTCTAGGGCTGGTGCAGGCCAAGTACCAGAGGCAGCAGTTGAAGGGCAGAGGTCCCCGGTAAAGGAAACACAGTCCAAGATGGACAAATGGTCAGGTTCCAAGGCCAGCAATTAATGGTCTGAAAAGCCAGGAGCAGGTAATGTAGCCTGAGGCAGGCAGGTGATCCGTTTCCAAAAGAGAGTAGCCAGGCAAGGCTTCTGGTGAGACAAATTGTTCAGAATGAAGAGCAAGTTCAGAGGCACATTTGTTTTACAGGGCCCAGTGGGTAAAGATTGGCCATTGAGTTCAGCTGACTGAGTACAAGTTAGCTAACAGGGCCACTACTGGTGCTCTTGAAGCACCAAACTACCCAGCTTCGTTGGAAGACTTTAGATCCTTAAGTCCTTAAGATCTTCTGGAGAGGCCCTCCTTTTGAGACCGCCACCATCACAGGCACAACTAATCATGACAAAAGACAGGGCTTTTTCAGTGGCCATTCCCTGGCTGTGGAACTCCCTCCTAAGAGATGCTACATTTGTTCCCTCTCTGTTATCTTTCTGCCAGCAGGAAAAAAACCACTTTATTCAGGAAGGTCTTTGGCCTGTAAGTAGGTATGTTGGTTTGTCTGCTGTTTTTATTCTGCATTTGTTATGTTTTTATTGTATTTTAATGTGTTTTAATCTTTTTTAAATTGTTTTTGTAAGCCACCTTGAGTGTCATTTTTTGGTAGAAGTGCAAGGTATAAATCAAATGAATAAATAAATAAGACTTACATGGGACAACAAGTGGTTTGGAGGATGTAGAGCATTTCTACACCAGGCAAAAATCCTGCATCCTTACTGGGGCTTCTGCTTCCAGATTCCTTGCAGGATTAAGCTTGGCTCCTTTTCATGTGATTTCATCCAGGTTTTTTTCTTTCTGGGCAAGTTCTATATATTTCATTATACAGCCACTAGATGGCACTGCAATATAGAATGACTCCAGAACTTCACCAGAAAATTACTGCACTTTGAAGTCCCTTATCGCGTTTTCCCCGTAGAGAATTATGCATCCCTTCACCAGAAGGGATGGGACAGGTCCTAGAGGTTGATGATGTCATGTAAAGGGTCTGAAAAAAACTGAGTGACCAATCATGACTGCACAATAAAAGCCTCATGTAGAAATGCTTGTAGATCACAGGCAGAGAATAATTTCAGCTGCCCTCCATAAAAATGTTGTTTCAGGGTGGGACCTTTAACCTAGAGTCACGGTGTGCCACAACAAAGCGTGGGCGGAGCAGGATGAGTAAAAAACAACAACCAGCAAGGGTTAGAATATTCAAATACATGGTTTCTTACAAGAACAAACAGAATAGGGATATGAGCAGCATTCCTTTATTTATTTGATTTGTATGCCACCTTTCTACCAAGAAAAATGGCACTCAAGGTGGCTTGTTGTTGTTTATTCGTTCAGTCGCTTCCGACTCTTCGTGACTTCATGGACCAGCCCACGCCAGAGCTTCCTGTCGGCTGTCGCCACCCTCAGCTCCCCCAAGGTCGAGTCCGTCACCTCCAGAATATCATCCATTCATCTTGCCCTTGGTCGGCCCCTCTTCCTTTTGCCTTCCACTTTCCCTAGCACCAGCATCTTCTCCAGGGTATCCTGTCTTCTCATTATGTGGCCAAAGTACTTCAGTTTTGCCTTGAATATCCTTTCCTCAAGTGAGCAGTCTGGCTTGATTTCCTGGAGTATGGACTGGTTTGATCTTCTTGCAGTCCAAGTCACTCTCAGAATTTTCCTCCAGCACCACAGTTCACATTTGGCTTACAAACATAGATAAAACTTAATTAAAACAAATAATAAAATAAATGCATTTAAACACAATTAAAACACAACAATAACAGAATAAAAAACAGCATCCGAACCAGCGTACACTCCAAAGGCCTCAGATGGAACTGGTAATTACTTGGTTAAATCCATAGATGAGGTATGCGATGGGGAAGAGGGGCAGGGGAGGGAGCAGGCTTTGAATGATACAGAAAGGTGGAGGAGGGGGAATGGATGCCAAATAAGGGGACAGGAAGGTGAAAAAAGTCAGCTAGACATGTGAAGATCGTAAGGTCAGAGAAAGGGCCTGAAATGTAAA
This sequence comes from Heloderma suspectum, assembly GCF_057233095.1. Taxonomy (NCBI): domain Eukaryota; kingdom Metazoa; phylum Chordata; class Lepidosauria; order Squamata; family Helodermatidae; genus Heloderma; species Heloderma suspectum. The sequence continues at coordinate 62,462,546 of NC_139461.1, forward strand.
TACTACCTTTGCCCAAGGCAATGTGGATAGCTGTTTGCAGAGTTAGAAAGAGAGAACAGAGAAATTTCTCAACCAGAAAGAGAAATGACGTGATAGTATAGATATTCTATATCCCAGGGCAAAAAGGGTTGAAGGGAGTTCTTCTTTAAGGGGTCTGCTTAAACAAGGAGTTCATCTTTTGGATTGGAGCACCGGGGTCATAGGAGTTATTCTTTATGATAGCAAGGACACCTTACATTTTCAGCAACAACATGCAACCTTATTGTCTACAAACATCCCGGAAAAACAAATAACAAAGGTTATGTTAGCTATAAGGGAAATTCCAAATTCCATATTAAGGTAATACCTTTATTAAGCCAACCAAAATGTCACAGAATAGTGGGCAATTTTTTGAGTTCTCCAGAGGTCTTCATCAGACAATATGTTAATCGAAGCAAGAGGTGGAAGTGGAAGGCAGGAGAGAGGGGGAGGAATCTGCATTTAGTTACAGTTTTAAGGTGGAATGTGGGAAGAGGTAGCAGACATTCATATTGGGAACCTCTACTAGGCGCTATGACGGTTTGCACCTAGAACTCTCCCTGGGAATGCTGGGAAGAAGAAATATATAATCATTTGTCCCCATTTAAAAAAATATAAAACACACCTGTTACCCAGATCCGGGCAATGGCTGGGTTTTATATTTTTAAAAAATGTGGGATAAACCATTGAATGGGTTTATCGCACACAAGTGCTTCTTGAACCCTCCAAGATGGTACAAACACAGAGTTTAGTGGCAAAATTAGGAAAGGAAAAACATATTTGCTGACCAGGGGATGAATGAGCTCTTTCTCAGCAAGAGACAAACTTACTAACTAAAATAATTATTTCTTAAAGACTTGGGGCATCTCTATACCAGCCTAAAATCCTACATTTAAAATGGGGCTTTCTGCTTCCATTTTAAATGCAGGATCACAACTCCCTTTTTCACGCGCTTCTGTTCCCCCCTCCCCTTTCCCCCTCCTTCTCCCCATATCTGAGTCTTCCATTATCTTGTATTGTTCTTGCTCCTCTTTTTGCCGCTTTTCTTCTTTTCACAGAGGGAACACAAGTGGAACACAACAGGGTAATTTGATAGCTCATTATCTATGATCTATTTAAAAATGGAACAAAGGGCATTTAGCGCAGGAGACCCCCTGGATAGTCACTGCGTCATGTAAAAAGCAAACTTCCATAAAGAAGCAATCTCAATCACAGGATAAAAGCTCCATGTGAAGGAGCCCTTGGTTTTAGGAGAGGATTTTTCTAATGCAAAAGGAAGACAAAAGAGAACAGATGACCCTGATGAGGTTTGATTTTCCTGCCTTAGTTGGTTATTGGTTATTTGCCAAGTTGGTTGACTTGGTTATTTGCCAAGTCAAATAACCTGCTGCTCAGAGAAAAGGACCATGAGCTGCCCAAGCAGTGTTTATATCTGGTAGGAACCAGGTAGGAACCAGGCAGGGCCCATTGCCTCGGGGATGAAGCCACACAAACTGGCAATGGGTTGTTGTCTCAGAGCTTTTGTTGGGTGATACCTTAAACTGTCTGTGAGGGCAACGTTCACGTCTGAGTTCTCCTTGACATTTATGAATGGAGCAAGCAAGCATGGAACAAATATGGAAATGTGCATTCAGAACTACTCCTTGGGTAGAGACTGATGCCAGACAGAACCCTTCTTGTTTGTATGGCATGAAAGGATATCTATTTTCCTGATCAAATGGTGATGGTATGTGTTTGCCACTGCAGAGACCCCAAATGGATGGAGCTCTAGCATGCTTGCCACATAGCACCTTACTAGCTGTGTGCAATGTCGGAGTTCACACCTGTGCAGATAAAACATCTCTTACGAAGATTGTACAACAAGCATAGCAGGAGAAAGCAACATAAATACAGAAAGGGGGAAGCGGAGATTCTCTGAATGATTTCTCTTATTCCCTTTAGGTGGCAGTGTGAGTTTACAGCTCTTAAATTACAGACGCCAGGGACACAGAGAGAAAGAGGGAGCGGGGAGGGAGACCTTTAAATTGTGTGGGATGATTGCATGCTAATACTCTCTGATGTAGCAGTTTTCGTTTCCCAGAAAACAACAACATAAGAAATTAAAAGCAAAATCGTTTTTAAGGGAAATGTCTCTGTAAGCGTGTACTTGTTGAAGAAGATGTCGTCTATTGATTCTGAACAAAGTGGCCGATTGGACTATTGCCTAATCTGGCCTAGATGCTTCCCTACCCCCAACCCCTTGCTTCCCCTTTGCAGTGCCTTAAAAAGAAAAAAAAAAATCCCTATAGCACTAGCCTTCAGTGCCAGGCAACAGTTAACTGTGTAGACGTTTGAACAGATTAATGTATGAAAATAGGCACACACCCTCCCCCACCTCTTTCCTGTCTTAGCCTGTCTACCACAGGGCGTTTCCAAATGCCCAATAAAAGGACCCTGAATGAGCTACTGCTAAGAGGGACCATAAACCCAATGCTCCCCAGTGCCTGAGACTATTTGAGCTGGGGTTAACGGGGCTGTTTCCAGGTCAACCTAGCCTCATATGTTTCCAAACCACAGATCTGTGGGGAGTGGGTTCATATTTGCATTGCATGTCCTCTTCCACTTCCCGCAGAGTTCCACGTCCTCTTGTACCCTGGGTGACTCTAGTTGTAAATTTCTAGCTGCAGGTTTCTCCTCCAAATGTTCCTTCTGGATTATTATGGTTAGCCTTTATGAGTCAAGTCCTTTACTTCACTGCCAATCTATAATCATAGTTATGAGAAAACTCAATATCTTTCTTTGTCCAAGTGGTATATTCATCCAGAAAAGCTTTCCTATGTCTATTTATCTGTGACCACCTGTGTACCTCTGCCCTTGTTAACAATGTCATCCTCATTAGCAAACAGCATGGACTCTCCAAAGGCAATGTTCTATCATCTTTATTTACAATGTGTGAGTCCCCATGTACTGTTACACTGAAGTCTTCAAGAAGACAATTTGTGTATAAGGTGTTATTCACAAAGAATAACGTAGCCCCAGCTGTAACTGGAAGTCACACAGCCTAAGCAATGCTACAACACATTGCTAGGAACCCTTTCATTCCTGCATTTACCATTGCTTCATGACAGTCATTTTTCTCCTTATTTGTTATTGAACTTGTAGTTTAAAAATTAATGACAAATTGAAACACAAAAAGCACTGAGGAAGAGGAGACAGTTGAGGAACAGGAGATCCTCCTCAGCTCCAAGGTATGTTGTCAAAGACAATTATTGTTGAAAGTGCTGGGGGGGGGGGCAGATGAAAGAACCGCTTGATTAATAACGACATTAATTCTCCCCTCACCTTTTGTTGTTGTTGTTTCAGTTGATGTTTTCTAAGGTCCAGTAGTAAAGTTTGTCAAATTTATTCTTTTTGTCAGTATGTTTAGTTTTTTGCTTTGCTGTCCTGCAAGAATGTACAGAAATCCATTTTGTTTGTGACAGTTTACAGGAAGGACAAACCACACATGATGCAACAGAACTATAATAAAATCTTCCAACTTTTTTTTTAAAAAACAACTTTGAAGTAGTCACAGGAGGCTCCATTTTCATCAGGCCTGTACTCCCCCCCCCCCACTGCAGGACTACTAACAGAGGCAGGAAGCACAATTTAGATCCAGAAAATGAAATGGATGATTTGAATGGAACATGAATTTGTGGGAAAATGGGAAGGTAAGCATGGAATTGGACAAACAATGTTTGTGCTTTCTTGGTATATGAGCAAATTAGGCCAATAGTGGTGCATAGTTGGACTGTGAGGAAGTGTAGGGAAGGCTTATCAAATTTGCAGATGACACAAAATTTTGTGGGATTGCTAATACCATGCAAGACAGAAACAAAAAATTCAAAGTGATCTTGATAGGCTGGAGTGCTGGGCTGAAAACAACAGAATGAAACTTAATAGGGATAAATGCCAACTAGGAAAAATCGTGAAACATAAACCAAATGTGTAGTTACAAGAGGGGGGATACTTGGCTCAATAAAACTACAAGTGAGAAGGATCTTGGAACTGTGGTAGATCATAAGCTGAATATGAGCCAACAATGTGATGTGGCTGCAAAAAAGGCAAATGCTATTTTGGGCTGCATTAATAGAAGTATAGCTTCCAAATCACGTGCAGACAAACTGGAAAAGGTTCAGAGGAGAGCAACGAAGATGATCAAGGGATTGGAAACAAAGACCTATGAGGAGAGACGGAAAGAAATGGGCATGTTTAGCCTTGAGAAAAGAACACTGAGGGGAGATATGATAGCACTCTTCAAGTACTTGAAAGGTTGTCACAGAGAAGAAGGCCAGGATCTCTTCTTGATCATCCCAGAGTGCAGGACACAGAATAATGAGCTCAAGTTACAGGAAGCCAGATTCCAGCTGAACGTCAGGAAAAACTTCCTGGCTGTTAGAGCAATACAACAATGGAACCAATTACCTAGGGAGGTAGTGGACTCTGACTGGAGGCCTTCAAGACGAGGCTGGACAGCCGTCTGTCAGGGATGCTTTGACTTGGATTCCTGCACTAAGCAGGGGGTTGGACTCGATGGTCTTGTAAACCCCTTCCAATCCTACTATTCTATGATTCTATGTACAGTTCAGATTATACACATACATAAATCAGAGAGACCTTCAGCCCAATCCTGACTCCACATAGGATTGCAGCCCATTTGGGTAATAGCACAGGTCTGGCTGTAAGGGTCCAATTATGACATAGTATGGAATATTCAGCAGTGCATCTCATACTGAGGCAAGGATGTGCCATTCTCTTGAGAGGTTCACTTGAGTTCCATGAAGCAGGTTAAATGTAAAATGTAACATGAAAATAAGAGTCGTAAGGCTGAAACAGTGTGATTAGCTTGGATACAGCCAATACAAACTTCCTTTCAGAAAAGAGACAAAGCCCAGCTTGTCTGCTCTAGTTTGCCCACTAAAGGCATAGTTGTGTGCAAGTTAAATAGTTCACTGTTAGCAATAAAGGATGCTTACACTTCTTTAGACCACAGCAACTAAGAGAGCCTTGCTGTGGAAACATAAATATAAAACAAGAGTCCAGCCTCTGTGGGGCAATAGTTATGACTTCCCCTCTCACTAAAAAGAAGAGAGAATTCTGCACTAGAAATGTTCAAGAAAGGGGCCAAAACCGTGCAGAATCTAGGCCCAGGAAGAGATAAGTGATGTGATCTGTTTAATCCTTTTCTTTTACCTTCTACAGCAAAGTACCTTGCTATCTAGCACTTTGAATTTATGACATGTACTTACTAAAAGGATGTAACATTGACATTTAGCTCCTGCACTAATCCTCTGAATCCCATTTATTTTACATTTCTGCTGAATGACAGAATAATTATTTGATTTCATTAGCAAGCAGGTTATAATGAGGTACATTTTCTCTGCCATTCAGAAAATGCCTGAATTAGTTGAGGCACCTTGAGCACCACAATGTGCCTTTGCATAGAAATTTGCTCCAAAAAAATGGGAAAGGGGGGTTCCCTTAATGAAATATATCCTGCAAAATACGTCTCAACACTGCTAAACATGGTATATACCAGCAACTAAGCAGTACTGTGAATAGCATGTGTTAACACAGCATGTTGACAACAATTCACACTCAAAGCTTTTTGTTCTCTTCTATGACAGGAAGTTCTCTGCATACACATAGGGCGTGTGTGGAATATGTACCTGTTCATGGGAAAGAAATAGAAATGTGAGCAACGTTAGTGCACAGTGGCTTTAAAATCCAGATGTGAAAACATATCAACTGCTCTGAATTTTCATTTATGTCAATGGGGCCAAAAGGAGGATAAAAGAGGATAGCAATTTGCATAACATTCACATATGCTAATTTATTTGTATAAATGTAAATTTAGAAATAGTTATTTTAATTTAAGTAGAAATACAGTACATCTCACCAGGGCGTGAAAGACTGTGACCAGGTGATTTGTTTGCTTGGCTGTTCAGTTATTATGGTTCTGACCAGCCACAGTTTTTACTGGTATTCTGTTTATAAAAAGCATAATTTTAATATGCTGTTTTAATCTTTCTATCCTTTTACTATTTTACCTTTTATATTTACCACTCCGAAATCTGTTTTAGATATGGAGTGGTATACAAATATTACAAACAAACAAACAAACAATTCTTTATCTTTAAATGTGAATTGGACAGAACAGGCCTTCCAACAGAGAACTGTCCTCTGTAAAAGAGAACACATGGACAGCCTATTTTGACCTGTGGCAGTAGCTTGACAAAGTGCCCAAACAGATTCCTCTAGGCCCTGAACTTCTTAAGGCTCACCTCTGGTAACTGAGAAGTAGACAATCCTGGTTTTCCAGGCACTTTACATATGACCTTCTCTTTGGCAAAATTCCCTGTATAATCTGATTTCTGGCCTATTGGGTGCAAATCAGTGTAAATGTATACTATAGACTAGAAGAGGCCAAGGCTGTCATCTACTAACATCTTTTAGCTTATATACTTGCACGAAGAGTCGGAACAAATAAACAACAACAATCACCTAAGGATGATCTGTGGACTCAAGTGAATAGCTATTGTTTCATTTTATTGAATGTAAGTAGTCTCTTGGTTACTTTATTCTATTACCCTGCGTACTAAACCTCAAGCATTCCTAGCATGTTGTAAAGATATAAGTTATAGGGCTCCAGGTAGCACTTTTGTTATAAATATAACCTTGCCCATTAGATACTGAAAGTTGTATCTCATAATCTAAACGTTTCTCTCAATCATATGCCTCCAGAATAAATAGGATTGACAATGCACACTAAAAAAAAAAATAACTGGGACCATGAATGCTTATAAATACAATCCCAAGGCCCTTTCCTGAGAGTTCTATATCTGACCTGGCACTCTTATAATTCAGAAGTAAATACAAAGACACCACTACTGCTTTAGGGTGCAATCCTATGGCCACTAGACAGAGGCTAGATGGCCATAGGATTGGTCAGTTTCTGGGAACTGACCTCGGAGCCCGCGCTCTGAGGTTGGTTCCCAGAAAACTGCCTCCCCACTTCCTCCCCCGCCACCTTGTAGGCAGCATGGATCATCCCTTGGCTCCATGCTTGTAAGAGCAGCACAGAGTGGGGCAAAGGGCAGCATCCGTGGGGACGGGGAGGGGCGGCGACTGCAGAAGTGCCAGTACGACACTTTCTATGCGTCATCCGGCCTCCCCGCCCCGTGCTCCGATGTCCCACAGCTAGATAGCCAAAATCGGCCATCTAGCCACAAATGCAGGTGGGCGGAGCACGGAGAAGATCCATACATTGGATAGGCAGTCAGCTCTGAATCTTGACGCGGCCATCTATCCCCATAGGATTTCTCCCTCCGAGATGTAAAATTAATGACAAATGTATTGTCTTCTTACAGCACAGATGGTGACCTGATAAAACATGAAGATTTCCTTCCAGGAATAATGTTTTCATAATTCTGTGTCTTTTATTGATTTTATTCTTGGTTATTTGAAGTTTAATTGTCCTCCCTACTTCTTTTTGTAAAATGCCCTGAGAAAATTATTAAAGGGTAGTATAAAAATTACCCAGTAGTAATGTATGGCTGTGAGAGCTGGACTATAAGGAAGGCTGAGCGCCGAAGAATTGATGCTTTCAAACTGTGGTGCTGGAGAAGACTCTTACGAGTGCCCTGGACTGCAAGGATGTCAAATCAGTCCATCCTAAAGGAAATCAACCCTGAGTGCTCATTGGAAGGACAGATACAGAAGCTGAAGCTCCAATATTTTGGCCACCTAATGCGAAGAGAAAACTCCCTGGAAAAGACCCTGATGCTGGGAAAGACTGAAGGCAAAAGGAGAAGGGGACGGCAGAGGATGAGATGGCTAGATAGCATCACGGATGCAATGAATATGAACTTGAGCACGCTCCGGGAGAGAGCGCAGGACAGGAAGGCCTGGCGTGCTATGGTCCATGGGGTCACGAAGAGTCGGACACGACTGAACGACTGAACAACAACAACAGTATAAAAATTCTTATAATACATACATACACTGTCCTGTGTTTTTTGCACATCACAATATCATTCCCAACCATCTCCATCTTGGACTGATTCTGTGTGATATGTAAATTTCACTTTATAGTACCTGAAACTTTGACTTGCACTAAGGTGGCTGAGCCCAAGAGCAGCTTCTAGACAAGGCCCACAACATACACCATTTCCCACCATCCCACGGGGCATGAGCTATGCTGTCCTTTTCTTCATGACACAAACAATTTCAAGATGGCTGCCACTGCAGGCAGAAACATTTGGACACTGAACATGGGAGGAGAAGAGTTGGTGGATGGGAGGGGGGGGGAAGAGTCTAGTGACAGGGCAAGATTAGACAGTGAGAAAAAGAATTTAGATTTAAATAAAGATTTGCAGCAGGTCTTCATGAAAAGCTGCCCATTTATTACTTCCCTCTCCCCTCCCCTGTGACCACACAATGCTAAAAACCCTCGTACTGGTCACAACTGCAAAGATGGAGGGTGGCCAGGAGGAGCAGAGCATGACCAATGAAGAGGGAACTGGTTTTCCAATACTTGTGGACTATGCTGGCCAAGCCTTCAGTACTCAGTCTAAAGATAGATCCAGCCTAGCCCCATCACCTTTCATTTGTCCCTGGCTGTGAAATTTATGTTCTCCACCTCATTATGGATGGTAATATTAAATACTGAGTTTGAACTTACCTCCTCCACAAACATCACTTTAGTGATACCTGCCTCTGGATAACTTTTCCATTTGGGTCACATTTGGATATAATATTAGAATCAATTCCATTTTGTTTCTCCCAGTGAGGAAGACAGACATGTTGTCATAAGGAATGTAATAAATGTCCATTTGTCTTAGAGGACACTGAACAGCCGTTTAGGTTCATTCTCCACAAACAGCATTCTCTTCAAAACTCTAATAAACCTGGAGGAGGAAGGAGAGACCCATGACCTTTGGCGTTTTCAAAGAAGCCAAGGTCCACAATTAAAATATCTATAACTTATTAGAAGTGGAGGGAAGTTAAGTACTATTACCAGCTGTCAGCACCTGAAGGAAAAAGCCCTAGTCTGAATAGCTAAACTCTAGCTGATAGAGAAATGAGATAGGAAAACTAATGGAGGTGTGGGGGGGGGGCGTCATATGGGTCCCTGTGCTTTATTGCTGTAGTGTCATAGGTTATTTGTTCTACCAAATTAACCAACCCAGTGGAAATTACAGCTTTGAGATAAAAATGTGACACTCTGAATGTGAACTAGGGCACTGAAGAAAGTAAGAAATAACAATAATAAAATAATCATATAATAATAATTTTATAATAAAAAGACAAACTCCTATGAAAATGATATATAAAAAGCACTGGTTTATAAAACTTCAAAAGGAGAATAGTCTGTGGAGCTTTTCTACACAAGGCATCTCTCATAATTCTTTATTCACAGTTGTTTACGGGTTCTTTTGATGACAACGTGATCCTCCAGTTTTGCTTCGGTTTTTTCAGAACACTTTCCTGGGGGGGCGGGGTTAGAACAGGGAAAATGGGGTAATATTTCTGAAAGCACTGTTTGTACTTGTGTATTTGCACTATTCTGCTATAGCACAGCTCTACCTAGAGGTTATATAATGGAAAAGCAGGGAAGGAAAAGCTCTTTATGTAGAGCTCGGATCTCAGTTCTGCAAGGAATCTGAAAATAGACACAGTGATTAACAGCCTCATGTAGAAAAGCTCTTGATGTGTGTGTGTGTGTGTGTTTTAGATAGGCAATCCTATCTAGATAGGCAGCTGCCTCCAAACTCAGAGGTGACCACCTATCCAAAGCAAGGCAGGAGAAGCACGGGGGGCTCATTTCCTCCAGGCCTCTCCTGCCCTGCTTTTTTTGCCAGACAGCCAATTTCGGCTGTCTAGCCGTGGGGGGCCGAGCGGGAGAAGAGGCTGCTGTATGACACATAGGATGTGTCATACGTGCAGATCCGCTCTCCCTGCCCAGGAACACCCCGCCCCTTTTCAGCTGCTCTGCGCTACTCTTCCAAGCATGGAGCACGGGGCTTCTCCACGCTGCCTCTGAGACAGCGCGGATGTGCAGGGAGGTCAGTTTTCCAGGAACCGGCCGCAGAGCGCGGGCTCCAATGTCAGTTCCCGGAAAACAGCATATCCTATGGCCATCTAGCCACTATCTAGCGGACATAAGATTGCTCCCTTAGTCAAGCAACTCTGCTTTTGCAGTTTTGTAAACCAATGCATCTGGTTCTACCTAAAGATCAAAACAAAATAAGATTGCCTTGAGAAAGCAGTACTGTTTTGTCTCCTCCAAGAGAAACAGGCTTCAGAATGATGGGAGCAGCCACCCAGAACACCTCTCCTGCTCTCAACATTCAGAATTTGTAGACCGCTAGAACTAACAGGGGCCACAGTGGCTTAGTGGTTAAGACGCTGAACTGCAGACCGGAAGGTCGGCAGGTCAGCAGTTCGAGACCCGAGTGCCGCGTGACGGAGTGAGCTCCCGTCTTCAGTCCCAGCTCCTGCCAACCTAGCAGTTCGAAAGCAAGAAATTGCAAGTAGATAAATAGGTACCGCCTTGGCGGGAAAGGTAACAGCGTTCCGTGCACCTCAGTGTTCAGTCTTGCCGGCCACATGACCACGGAAGCGTCTTCGGACAGCGCTGGCTCTTCGGCTTAGAAACGGGGATGAGCACCGCACCCTAGAGTCGGACACGACTGGTTGGGGACACCTTTACCTTTTTAGAACTAACAGAAGCTAATTCTCAGCTGATTAAAACAAAAACAAACCTGTGAGCCTAGATCAGTAATATGGTGTAATGTGCCAGGACTTCTGTTGTGATGGTGAACCAGTTAGGATACTCATGGATCGGTTTCCAGAACTCTGCGAGAGGTTTTCTTTTCATTGATCTCAAAGTCACTTGGCTGATCTCTTCACCATGGCCAGTGAAACACCGGCACCCTCTAGGCACCTTCTTCCCCCTGTTTCAATGCTGCCTGTTTCCCTGCTTCAATCGCTGGGGAGCCTGGGGAGCTAAAATGAGGAGAGAGGTGGCTTGAGTGTAAGTGGAGGAAAACATGCCCCAAAACTGACTGCACATGAGATGGTGGCAATGGAAATTTTCTCTGTGACTATGACATCCATTCAGAGTCATCCAATGGAACAAAATGAAGTAGTGAATTTGTTTAACAGGGCTCATTTATTTATCTCTATTTTATTTAAAATATTTATACCCGGCCTTTCTGCTTTCTCTTTAAATCACCCAAGGCGACATATGACATTTAAAAAGTCGTAACAATGATAAAATAACAGCTTTACAACTCTGATATTCATCCAACACCAGCTTGCTGTGCCAGTTTTGTGATACATTTTGAAGATAAAGCTGCTCAGATGTCTCTCAACATGGATTCTGGAAAGTGCCAGTTTAGGAGGCTGCTTAACTTGGAACTCAGAAAAAAGAATGAAGCACTTGTGTGTGACAGAAAATCTCTCAATCGTGCAATAAAACAATCAACTCAAATAGAGAGGAGTTGGGGAAGATCCATACCTCAGTGTAGAGCATGTGATTCGCATGCCAAAGGTCTCAGATTCAACACCAGACATCTCCATTCAGATCTCTGTCTGAAACCCTGGGGAGCTGCTGCCAGTCAGTGTGGGCAATACTGATCTAGATGTACATGATTAGGTATAATGCAGCATCCTATATACTTAGTGTTAATTCATACCTAGCTGGTCCCAGGCCCTGTGTGAACACCCAGGATGGAGTAAATGCTGGGGCCCTGAGGCCCTCATAGGGCCCACTGCCATGGCAGCAGATGCACCTCAGTTGGGTGGCTGTGGTCCTGAGCAGAGCTCTGGGCCCACATGGCACATGTGAGCTGTCTGGTCCTACCATGAGCATGCATCAGTTCAGCAGGGCAGACTTGGGGTCTGGTTTTCTGCATAGGGTGGGATGACGTTGATCTGGGGGTGGGGGAACGTTCTATAGTTCCATTGTCACAGGCAGATCACTACCTGGTGGGGTTTAGACTTGGAGGCTGTTTCCATGACAACAGCTTTGCTGAGCTTTGGTCCATGCGGGGCTCCACGAGTGAGTGCTCCACACCAGTAAAAATCGCTTCACAGAACATACTTCTGGTTGGGTTTGGGGGTTGGAGTGAATGTCATCTGACTGGCAGGGGCTGCTTAACCAGTAAGATAGGCTTCCTCCCACCCCTTTCTCCTTTCCCCTGAAGCTCCAGGTAAAGGTAAAGGTGTCCCCAACCAGTCGTGTCTGACTCTAGGGTGCGGTGCTCATCCCCATTTCTAAGCCGAAGAGCCAGCGCTGTCCAAAGACGCTTCCGTGGTCATGTGGCCGGCATGACTGAACACCGAGGCGCACGGAACGCTGTTACCTTTCCCGCCGAGGCGGTACCTATTTATCTACTTGCAATTTCTTGCTTTCGAACTGCTAGGTTGGCAGAAGCTGGGACTGAAGACGGGAGCTCACTGCGTCACGCAGCACTCGGGTCTTGAACTGCTGATCTGCCGACCTTCCAGTCTGCAGTTCAGCGTCTTAACCACTAAGCCACCGCAGCTCCAGATGCACCTGCGTTTCAAGAGCAAGCCTCATTGAGCAAAATGGGAGTTATTTCCGACACTCAAGAACAATCACCCGGGCCATTTCTCCATTCCAAGGATTAACCAAGACTTCAACAGAATCACCTGCCAAGGTGGCGGAAAAATCCTCACCCCTGAAGAAGCTCTGAGTCCTAGCAAGGGGGTGTCTCCATGAGTAATTTACTCTGAGCTGGCTGCGTTTGGAGGTTGTTAGGGATACATGACGTCATGGCCATCCAGCAGCCACCCCAGAGCTTATCAGGGAAAAACCAAATTTCCTGGGACTGCTTAAAGTCCAATTCTTTTCCTTAAGTTGGGTTCTGCTGGTATAGTTGCTCTGTGCCCCAACCCCTGCTAGCCCTGCCTTTCACTGTGACCCTGCCTTTCACTGGTCAAGGGGTGTTTCCTGTGTGTTTCCCATCCTTGCACAAACCAATTAGTGTCTAGTTTGTGAAAGAAGTGTGAAAGGCACACCCCTGGGTGGGGCTGGCACACCCCTGGGCAGGGCTAGCATACCCAATGTAAATGTGGCGGGTGGGGCACACAACAGCTATACTGTGGAGAACCCGACTTAGGGAAAAGAATTGGGCTATAAGCAATCTCAGGAAATCCGATTTTACTGCAGTAAGCTCTGGGGTGGCTGTGGAATGGCTGTGGAGATTGGGTGCTGGCAGAGGTACCGAAGATAACACTGGGAGGGGGCGAGGGGACAAGGACTGCTTGCCCAGGGCTCTTCCGTACCTGGAGCTGGGTCTGTCTGTGCCCAAACAGACATTACTTTAAATCTGTGTCTAGGAACTATGTCTTTTTTCATTTTTACTCTAGAGTAGGTGCAGGGGGCCCAGTCCAGATCTCAGACCCCTAACTCCCTCCCCCACTAGGTTCCTGATCAGGAACGCTGTGCCTACTCTAGAGTAAAAATAAAAAAGATGGAGCTGGTAGGTACAGATTCAAAGTAATGTCTGTTCTGGCCCTAAAAGGGTCTTAGAGAGAAACCCTTGAGTGGGATAAAAGGCTGAAAGCCCCATCCCATTCAGACTCTTCTGTTTAGAGAAATGTGTCCATTCTGATCAATGCAGTAGAGTCTACCAGCTTTCCAAGGTCTCGGCTGAAGTCTTTTCTAGCTCTGCTCCCTCAGATCCTTTACCTGGAGATACCCAAGTGCTCATGCATTCAAAGTCTGTGCTGTGTATGTGATGTCACTTCCACATGGCTCATGGTTCCTTGGCTGTGTTCCACCAGCGGTTTACTCCAACCTGGCTGCATGGTGAGGTCTCTGTGTTTCCATGACATTGTGGCCATTCAGCACCAGCCCCACATTTTATTGCGGAAAGAACGCTTCTTCTGAGACTGGTTATAGTCCGACTTTTCCTGTTTACTTCGGCTCCATTACTGACCTGTTTCCACAACCGTACTGGGTTCAGTATCATAGTCCTGCCCATGGGGCATGTAGCCTGGCCCTTGTGGGTGTGTCACTCACCTGCCCGTGACCTCACTGGAAGCAGCATGTGAAGGAGAGGGGGAGATTATAATGGAGGGAGCAGAGATGAAGAGATGCACACATAAATCAGGCAGAGATGAAGAGATGCACACATAAGCACCCCTGACATGCAAGTGCAGTGTCCGCCCACCCTGGTGGTGGCAGGGAAATCAGGAGAGAGACAAAGACAGCTTCACGGAGAGTGGTTAAGTCATTAAGTTGTTAAGGCACATCCCCAGTTTAGGGCAAGAAAGGTTTAAAAAGGGGAGGATACTGCACACATGACTGCTTTTACGGCTCCTCTTCGTTAAGGCAAAAGTATGCTTTAAGCCCCTGGGGGGGGGGATTAAAAGGGGGAGACACTACACACATGACTTTGCTTTTTCGCTCCTTCATTAAAGCGAAAGTGCACTTTAAAACTCACTTTAAAGGAAAAAACCAAAAGGGCTGGAGCGGAGCAGAAGGGGGCGAAGGAGGCAGAGATGAAGAGATGCAAAACTCGTATATCATCCACTGGCTCTCTTCGCCATTTCCTTCCTGTGTATTTATTTCCCCTTTAGTGCTTTGTCCCGCTTTGTGTGGGCATGTGCTAGGGGGTGTTACTTCTGAGTAAACTCATTTGCTGTAAGGCTTTCCATTGAAATCTGTGTGGCTTGCTTCTGAGTAGGCATGCATAGGAGTGCACTGTAAGTCTACTTAGAGTAGCAGTCTTAAGGTCTCCCATCCCCTTCAATGCATTTACTTGGGACTTCCACTTCCCATTGACTTCACTGACTGCTTCTTCTCCATTTTGCTCACCAGTTTGATGGGCTTTTTTCCTCCCAGGTGATGGGGACGTCTCACTTCTCAGCCATGCAGAAGAAAGGCTTGACAGTTAGGATTTCAATGGGTATTTAAAGTGCCGGTGATTGGGAAGCCAGCCAGCCACTACCTCTTCTTCTAGCCCACTTTCCAGAGTCATTGGGAAGCCAGAATAAGGGAGAACAGCAACAACAGTGCCGGAGGCAGGAGCAAGCTGGGTCTAATGAAGAAGGTGGCTCCGTGAAGCGGTCGCCTGGGGGTCATGCTAGGGATGGGGATGCTGCACACATGACTTTGCTTTTTTGCTCCCTCATTAAAGTGAGATTGTGCTTTAAGTCCGGTTTTTAGGGGGGGTAAAAGGGGGGGATGCTGCACACATGCCTTTGCTTAAAGGAAAAAACAAAAGGGCTCGAAAGGCAGGGAAGAGACTGGCCAGAGTGGGAAACTGGAGCAGAGCAGAAGGGGGAGAGGGAGGGGGGAATCGGCAAGAGGAGGAGGCAAGAACACTGATGAGGTAATCAGACCCAACCCAGACTCCACCCAGACTCCACCCAGCCATCAAGAAAATAATTCGATTAGAGCTCAGTGGAAACAGCACAGAGCCCCAGGCTACAGTGGTGATAAGCTGGGTCTTTAAGGATGGTGGAAACAGGAAAAGGAGAAGATGCAGTTGGGGAAACATCGCAACAAAGTTGCAAACAAAGTGAAGCGGATAGCATGGAAATACACCCCTTGTCATTACCCAGACCTGCGGGGCCACACCCTCAGCATATATTTCCACTCCATAATTTTCCCATTCATATATTATTCAGATGAAATATTTATGGTTTGCGTGAAAGTTCCCTTTGAAGTCAGACTTGTCCAACATGCTTCTCTCTTGCACAAACCCTCAGGCTCCTTCCTGTATTTTTTCCAGGCTGACACAGCAGAACGTAAACTCTGCAAACCTGTCCTCTCAGTAGTATCACGTATATTTTCTCATTCCTGCTCATAGCATGAAATGAAAAGCTGAACATAATTGCTTTGCTTGTGTGACTTTGCCACAGCTGGGGCATATTCATATTGAGTATATTTTTCACAAGAATTCTATAAGGGAAGAAACTGGCCCTCGAAAATCTCAGAAAGGTGGGGGAGAACATGGAACATCTTGTTTCCGTGTAGTTGCTGATGTACAAAAAAGACATTAATCTTCCCATCACATCTAAGTTGCCTCCTCCCTATTACTCAGTCTAGGAGTGTGAAACCACAAAAGGGTGTATACGCACACCAGAGTTGGGGATTTTCCATATCCCAGGTTCTCACAGATTTCACATCATTCATCTAGTTCATTCAGGAGCTGAGCTGATGTTATTATAACTATAAGCACAGCCAGACCTCCCCAAATTGGGTATAGTTCAGCATACGTATAATTTGTTTTTGTTTTTTCTGCATGAAAAAACAAAAAAAAAACTGTTCAAGAAAGAAAGAAAGAAAGAAAGAAAGAAAGAAAGAAAGAAGCATTGGTGGCTGTTTTAGTTTTGTCACATCTGCATTTTCCACTAAAATTGCCACCACCATACATCCAGTGTAATTTGTGAAAGTTGCATTAATGTTGGAACGAACAAGACATTAATGCTGCAAACCTATATGCAATTATCTTTGTGTTAGGGCTTCTCCACATGGGGCTTTCATCCTGTGATTGAGGTTGGTTACTCACGGAAGTTTGCAGGGGCTTTACATGACGTCATGAACCTCCAGCTCCTCTCCTGTGGTTTCCAACCATTTCTGTGGCTTAATTTGAAATGGAAATAATGAGCTAATAAAAAGAAGTGGTTTGAATTGGTTTGAATTTGTCCATGTAAAGAGGAAGTGCTGCTATACTAATCTAGTGGCTGTTTAAGGAATCATATAGAACTCACAGATAAAGGGGAAAAGGAGGGGAAGGGAAGTGCATGTAAAGGGCCGATCTTAATCCCACAAAGAATCCGGAAGCAGAAACCCAGGTAAAATCACATGACAAAAAGCCTCTGTGTGGAGAAGCCCTTAGTCCCATTTGACTTGAGTGGACACATGCATAGGATTGCACTGCAAAGCAATGCAAGGAGAATCACAGCGGCAGAAGAGGAAAAGAGAGGGCAAAGAAGATGAATATATCAGGGGCCGTGTGAATCAGAGGGCTGAGTGTTCTCTGCCCACCCCTGCCCACCCCATTTTCTTTTTTTAAATAAAACCTCTGTCCTGGCAGTGGTGGCGGGGGCGGGTCAAGAAGAAAATCCTGGTTTGGCAGCCTCAGCATAGGCATGCTAACTGCATATTTGCCAACTACATGCACACACAGTAAACAAAAGAAAGGCTGGAGGGCTTGCTCCTCTGATACTGGGGACGCTAAAAGAAAACCTGCCGAGTCTAAGCCTTTCTGTGCCAGACAGCCAATTGGATCCAACCCTGATCCTTTCCAAAGGGTGCGTGGTGGTGGCGCAGCTCAGTTTTCCTCTCCTCCCATCTCTGTGTTGTGCTCCACTCTCTACGGTCTCAGCCAAGGGGGGGGGGTGAGGCAGCGGTAGCAGCAGCAGACTGGATGGGTGTGAGAGGAAAAGCCTATCTCCCTCTGGCCTATTGTTGTATTTAAGTAGTGTTCTTGCAAGGGCCATCATGTGCTATGAAATAAAAGGTCCACATTCGTACTAATTGATGGGCCCAAACATTTGGTTTTATGAACATATCCAGCTATTTTATGTGTATATCCAGTTTCCTATGGTACCTATTTTCTCAGTGTATATATACCAAGTGTATTCGTTACCTGGTGTTTCTCAAATAATAATTTCTACCTAACAACAGAGCATATTATCCTCCTCTAGCAATTCGGCTTTCGTACCTTGCTTCTGAATGTAACAATGTTATTACTATATACTGAATTTTGAAATCCTGAGAATTATAGCTTGTAGGCAGGGTTAGGCAGAGTGAGGAAGCCCCCCCCCCCAGGGGGTGCAAAGAGCAGCAGTGACGTTTTGGAGAGCAGAGATGTGTGTTGCCAATGCCACTCACCCCCTAAGCTAGCCTGCTAACTTCAGGTGCAGCGGAGGGCAATGTCCCATCACCAGTGTTGAAGTAAGATTTTGTACTTACTTTGGCTTTTGTACACGGAACAGGGGAGAGCATCATCTTGTCCTTCATCTGAGGCACCAAAATGTCTTGGGCTGGGAAGCTTGATTTCTAGCAGGGGGGGTAACATGCAGCCTGTGGGCCACATGTACCTCTCAGCCTTTTTTGCACCCCTCCCCCCACTGCCCCCACTGAATTTGCCACAAAAATTCAGCGGTGGCAGCCACAAATGGACGATTTTCCAGTAAAACAGGGAAAATCTGTGGCAAATTTAGCAGCATGGGGTGGGGGGCCAGGGTGTAGCCCCTGGAGGGTTCCAGGGGGGAAATTGGCTTCCACAGAAATTGTCCACCCTTGATTTATGGGATACCTTGAAAATATATATTTAGATTTGTGATACTTGTATTTTTCCAAGTAACAAACATTTTAGATTTAAGACTTCCAAAATTGTTTAATGGGTTCCTGAAGGGAGTTGCTCAAGCATTTAGTATTTAGTGAAAACTGTAATTAAAGGGGCCTGCTCAAATTTCTTTGTTGGCCTACCTCTCTTTCAAGAGTGTGTGACTCTCTCACCCTAATGTATTATGAAACCTATTTCCATCTGACATATGTTGGACAGTCTGCTATGCAACTCCTATAAAAATCTATTATGGCAAAAGTAATAACTGCTTTCAAGGTTTTCTGCTTGGTACTACTTTTTAACAACAAATCATAAAGAAAACTCTCCTTTTTTGCAGTTTTATCTTAAAAAGCTGAAGAGGACTTTGCAATGTATCATGAGAGGACAAGAGAAGACATGACATAAATAGGTTGCCTGTGCCCATCTATATACTCCTGCTGATGACACATTTTCATGGGTAGACATACTAATATCACCCCAGGGATGAAGAAGGAAACCAACAATAGGATGGGAAAGGACTACAAACTATGAGTGAGTGTGTAGGAAGCAATAAAAATTGGGAGAGATTAAGAAAGTCTAGCGTGGGACTGAATCTTCATTTCAGGATTCAACTAAAAGGTGAGCTACTTGGGGGAGGGGCAGGTTTGGAAAAGGTTGCTGCTTACTTCTGCAAGATTGACTCAGGATACATGCTGGTTTTTACTTGATACTCATTTCCGTTTGAATCAGGGTACATACCTGTATAGTAGCTCTGACAAGTTGGAGATACCATACAGGAAGAAATTGCCACAACCTCTTTTAAATTGTGGTTTAATAAAGTTGAATTAGGCCTAATTTGTTCTTTCTGTTCATGCCTACAGCTAGACTTGGCACACAGATGGTGCATGTGTGCTACAGGGTGGGGCAGGTTCTTGGGTGAGGCCTCAGTGATGCCTGGTCTTGTAGAATTTACCTCTTCTAAACCAAATCCAAGTTGGTATGTGTGTGCATGGGGGGGGGGCTGTTTAAAATTAAAATAAGGCAGGTAGAGACGGGAAGAAGCCATATGAGTAATGTTTCAAACACCTGCATTCGGAAGCCACTTTAGTAGATAGGTTGAGGAAACAAGGCCAGACACACAACTTTCATGGAAGGGGCCAATGTATTGAAAACCAGGTCCCAAAACACAACCTGAAGCAAATGCAGACCATCCTCATATGAATCACATCCATGATTTATGAAGAATGAGCAGTGCTGGCTCCAGGTTTTTGAGGGCCTTTGCAGGGGGTGTTTTCCATGAGCAATTTACTCCGAGCTGGCTGCATTTGGAGGTCATTAGGGATATATGACGTCGTGGCCATCCAGCAATGACCCTGGAGCTTATCAGGGAAAAACCGGATTTCCTGAGACTGCTTGAAGTCTGATTCTTTTCCTTAAGTCGGGTTCTCCGTGGTATAGTCGTTGTGTGCCCTAACCCCCGCATTTACTTCAGGTATGCTAGCTCTGCCCAGGGGTGTGCCTTACACCATGACCTCGGTCAAGGCGTGTTTCCTGCATGTTTCCCATCCCTGCACAAACCAGTTAGTGTCTTCTCAGAAGTAACTCCCATTGTGCTCAGTGAGGCTTCTCTCCTGAATGCCCACATCAGAACTTACAGAGATCCCCCTCAATTGAAATGGCACAGGTTAAAACCCAAATTCCCTAAGTGCTCTAAAGCGCGATCTCGAGGCTCCGATTCTCTGTTGTTTGGTTTATTGCCTTAGGAAGCAACTACTTCACACCTTTGTTATAGAGATCCTGCGGTTAGAAAGGGGGCTGGTTTCCCATCCCTGTGCCCCCCCTTTCCCAGCACAAGCATATGTGTGTCTCCTTGGAAGTAACTCCCATTGTGATCAATGAGACTTGCTCCTGAAATGAAGGCGCATCTAGAGTTTCAGGGGAAAGGAAAAAGGTGGGGAGGGGAGGGGGAGCCTCTCTTTTTGGTTGAGCAGCCCCTGCCAGTCAGATGACATTCACTCCAACCCCCACCTGGAAGTATGTTCCGTGAAGCGATTTTTACTGGTGTGGAGCACTCGCTCGTGGAGTCCTGCCTGGACCAAAGCACAGCAAAGATGATTCCTTTAAAAATATCCAGTACTCCTCCATTCACTTCTCCTTCCATTGTCCTGGAGACATGGTCCAGGACACCCTCAGTGGGGCCCCTCCCTCAGTGAGTTTACCTACTCATCACCACTGGCACCATCTGCTATTGCTCCTCATCCTCCTTCTTATCACTGCTTCCACTTGCTTGCTTGAGAGGCAGAGAGGCAGTGAGCAAGTAGGCCGTGGCATCTACTGCTCCTTCTCACCTCTACCATTGCCTGGGCCAGAGCATGAGGAAGGTGAACAAGCAGGTTGCTATGATGAAGAGGACGATAAAATCCTGGGGGCTCTTGTCAGTGGGTCCCTGCTGGGGTGTGGGCCCTCAACAGGTGCCTAAACATGCTAGCCTTGATACCAGTCCTGAATATAATACTGAATTTACTGGCCAGTTACCACTGCTTCCATTGCAGGTAAAACATTTCAGTGACTGTGGTTTTGGGAATGGCTTTGGTTTGTTTTCTTCAGCTTTCGCTCAGATTGTGCATAGAAACACTGTTGCTGTCAAATTTGTCAGTCCATAACGTACACTACAATATTCAGGTGTACCTTATGTTATAATTCCATTTAGTACAAGTTTATAGCATAAACTTTATACTAGAATTCTGGGAGTTATATGCGTGGTGGTGGTGGTTGAAGTAGATGTATTTGTTCTAGGATTTTAAATACTCAATATTTTTCTTTATGCTTTTCTTGAATAGTGAAATCTATATTATGGTTACAATAATTGATGTCCCAGGTTAAAACAAATTACTTTTTCAGTATTTCTGTGTCCAGTATTAGCACCTCAGCTCTTTAAATAACATTCCATGATTGATTAACTTTGCCCATATCACCTCAGTGCAGTCTTCTTTCCGCTATGAGCCTTTCCTTCTCCCCTAGCTCAGAAGTAAGGGCATCTGGCCATTTGTCTCTGAGGCAGCCACAGCTGGGGGAGTGAGCAGGCATGGCGTCAATGTACGGCACCCTTGGGCTGCTGTAAAGACCCAAGCTTCCCACATGATGTCTATTGAGGGGGGGGCTTTAAAACCAGTACTCCACTCAGCACTGAGCAGCCACCATTTCCCATTAAGCCCCTGATATAGGGCGCCCAGGTGTCCTTGTTTACAGTCCTCTATTTGAAAGGCTGTCCAGTCCAAGTCAGGCTTAAAGATAAACGGTAGGAAACTGTAAGAAGGGAGCACAGGGGCCTTGAAATTGTCCATTAAGAGTTAGCACCGCGTCAGCAGCCTGAGCAGGCACACAAGTCACCTAGGCACAGTCTCCGCCAACTATGGTGAGGTATATTGGATTTCTATTTAAATTATATTAATTATTTCTGCATTTGCACCTCTACATATAAATTAGCATATGTAATTTTTGTGCAACCCTGGGTCATCTTTTGCCCTCTTTTCTCACAATGTGTAACTGGTTACTCTAGCGTCATCCTGGGGCATTCATGGAAATTAAAGTGGTAGCTGCCTGACTCAAATGTTGCTGCTGCCACCCACCACCAGAAGGTAAGTCCATCAGCTGCCAAGGGCCCCTTCAAATCTGGAGCCAGCCCTGAGAGTGAACATGGCTGTTGACACCAAAGAAAGCTAGTTTTGTGGTGGAACCCCCAGGGACAGCTCCTTGCCAGGAATGCAGGACAAAGTACAGGGGTGGGAGAATTCTAGAAAGGGCCCCCCGAGAGCAGCCTTCACCAACTTGGTGCCCTCCAGATATGTCATGTCCTAATAGCCATGCTGGTTGGGGATGATGGGAGTTGTAGTCCAACACATTTGAAAGGCGCCAGGTTGGCAAAGGCTGCCCCCAGATGCTGTGGGCAGCACTGGCAGCTAGAAGAGGAGGGGGATGCCTGGGAATTTCTTTAGGAAACTAATCTAGGTAGCAGTGACTGGATTACACATGTTCCCTGATTAAGAGACAGTGGAGTTTAGATTTTTATGGCTGCTTGTGGCCAACAAAAATATTGCTGTTTTGACAGTCTCAAAGGATTGTGTGAATGGGGCCCACTTTGCATCCAAGCCCTGGGCTCAGCTTGACACTGTTCGCTACCACAAAATGTAGTGATGGCCACCAATTTGGATGCCTTTAAAAGGGGGTTAGACAAATTCCTGGAGGAGAAGGCTATCAATGGCTATTAGTCCTGATGGCTATGTGCTACCTCCAGTATCAGAGGCAGTGAGCCTATGTGCACCAGTTACTGAGGAGCTTGGTGGGAGGCTGCTGCTGCACTCGTGTCCTGCTTGTGGGTTCCCAGCCGACAGCTGGCTGGCTACTCTGTGAACAGAAAGCTGGACTTGATGGACCCTTGGTCTGATCCAGCAGGGCTCTGTTTATTTTCTTAAGACTAGGCTGGGGAACCTGTGGGCCTTCAGGTGTTGTTGCACTGCAATCCCCAGCATCCCTGACCATTAACCATGCTGGCTCGGGCTGATGGGCATTGTAGTTCAATAACATCTGGAGGGTTGGAGGTTCCCTGGCCCTGCTGTAAGAGTTGGGAACATGCTTCTGGTGAAGCATCACATATGTCCTGATAGTATTGCTGCCCAAGAATGCCCCGCTCTTACTCATACATGGCCTCACTTGCACATTGACAAAAGAAAGCCATATTTGATCCTAAAACGCCCTCAAATCTGCCTGTGACATTCCAAGAAGAAGGAACAAATCTACTATGACAAAATTGAACTATACCTAATGAAGGCCATAAACCAGACATGCGGAACCTCAACCCTCCTGGGGCCCCAAGAGAGTCACTTTTGGAAGAGAGGTGGGCCAAGCAAGGCATCCAAGCAAGCCACTTTGTTTACAGTAGGGGTGTCGAACTTCAGGCTCCAGGGCCAAATCCAACCCACATAGTGTCCTCTGGGGTTCCTTAGATGGCCACGCCCCCTTTCCCTGGCCCAGCGCCCTTCTCCCAACCAACGCTTGTGTGGTGGTTCCCTGGGGTTTGCACAATTTTGCTCCCATTCTAAAAGGTTAAAATGCCTCTCTAAGGCTTAGTGGCTGGCAATGACACCTTTAAGCTTTAGGCAATAAAACCTTTAAGGTCCCAGGACATGGTCTGAAGGCACATGAGGCAGCCGCCTTGCTGAAGCTAGGTAGGTCTGGGACTGGTCAGTGCTTGGAGGGGAGATCCCCTGGGAACTGCATGTAGCCACCTTGCGTTCCATGACGGAAGAAAGGTGGGATATAAATAAAATAAATGGAATGGAATAACATCGATGAAAAATCTCAACGCTAGTATTCCACAGTCACAAGAAGCCCTGGTCAAATGTTCAGGATTTTTTGATCAAACTGCATCCAGTTCAAGCTTCAAGCACATGTCATCAACAGTCTGAATGCTCTATAATTCAGCCATCTTCTGTGTTCAATCAAACATTTATCTCTATTTTATACCAAGTTGACATCCATATACGTATTTAGCATACTGCTGTTTGTTTGCCTTCTATTTTTCTATTGAACATGCAATTCATTTTTAGTACAATTTATAAGCACAAATATTTTTTAAAAAAAAAATTGGTGATACTGGTGATATTCTTGAATTACTAGGATAAGTAAAAAGAATTACCAATGAGAAGTTTAAAAAAAAATCAGGATATGAATCTAAACATGTTCCATTGGAAAACTGCATGGAATCTAGCAATTAAAGGCTGTATAATTCTACACACACACACACACACACACACACACACGGGTTGCTTACTGAAGTCTATGAGATTTAAGTAGTTTAACTGTATACAGGATAGCCACCCAAGTCTTCATTAAGACAAGGTTATACAGGCCAGGCAATGAAACTGTGGCAATTTGAGCAAATGAGAAATCAAGGCCTGATAGAAATGCACAGCAAAACGTTTCATCGAAAGGGTGCACTTTTAAAACTGCTTTAATGAATATAAAATGAGGATGCAATCCACCAAGTAAGACATGCTTTTACAGGACTAGAGAAAGGGAGAAGAGCTAAAGGTGGGGGTTGATGAGGCTGCAGTCAGGAGGATGTGGTGGGGATCGTGGAAGAATGAGGGGGTGGGGTGGGGTGGGGTAGAATGCATGCTTTGGGAAGGACCCAATAGGGAAGCTGCAGTAAGATTAACAGCCGCAGCAATAGACTAGAAGACAAAAGATGTTATTTCAATTGATGCAAGTTGGTTTCATGACAGAAAGAAGAGACAGATGGCTAAATTCTGCTCTCTGTCACATCCTTGTAAATTTAAGGGGTGCCTTAACTGACTTTGAGCAGAATTACACCACACTTGCTTTGGTCTAAAAGAGAGAAAAGAACTGAGTTTGAACGCCAGATCCACAGTGCTCCCACAGGCAGATTCCACAGTTGTGCACCGTAGTGCAAACAACAGAAATGATATCCACTCAGGGTATGGCGACTAATCATTATTTATGTCTTCCTGAAATTTAAACACTGATTTTAATGTTGATTTGGGAAGCAAATTGGTCTTTGAGAAATGCTGGATTGAAGTTCATTTCCATATGCATGAGTTTTCTATAAATAATCATTAGCAATAGCATTTATTTGCTAACAGCTGAAAACAGAGGGATCAGTGTTTATCTTTCTGTGCACTCCTCAGTTTTCAATGGCCCCTGTTCATTTCAGCTGGTAAAAGGAGGAAGCCTCCGATGCACAGCTCCACAGCTTTCCTAGGCCTCTTGGCCCTGACCACATTGCTGGAGCTTCCCAAGCACACAGGCTGCATAGCTTGATTTCAGATCAGTGGGAATAAGGAAGTGTTAGACTAAACACTAAAAATACAGATACATAAAAAAAAACACAAAGGAAACTCTGTGAGGAAGGAGAATGAATGGAGTGGTATTACATACCGTCAAATATTTGACAAAGAAAAATGGGCACGTTTGTTCAGCACCAAATGAACAAGGGGTGCATAGTATGCCATTGAACAAGCTGCTTCCAAAGGGTCTGGTGACATGCCCAAGCAATGGATTTGTGAAATATCAGCTTCAAAATATTATTTTACCTGACAATACTGAAAGCTCATTTTCATATTTAGATACCATAAATCTGTGCACTTTTATTGCCACTCAGCATCTCACTCTCCAAACACTAAAACATTCAGATGTTTCACATTCACTACACACAGTGGAGTTGTGGGATCCAGATGTTCAGTGAGACAGATCATTGTCCTACCAGCCAAGCAGGCACAGTTAGCATGAAGTTCCAGTACCAGAGACAATCTTCATCTCATACCAGAAAGGGGTAAATAATAAGATTCAACAGGTAAAGTTGGACGGGACAGTACTATAGGGGCAAACATAAAATACATATGGAGTTGGATCCAGGTTTAAGCTGGATCAACTTCATTGGCAGAAACGGACTTCTCTACTCCCTTCTTCCCTCTGCAGCCCCTCCAGCCCCCTGAAAATGCTACCCCATTCATCAGAGACCCTGCTGAATGGAGTGCACTGTGGTTGTGTGGGGATCCACAAAAATCAAGTGGAAGGGTCCTTCTGCTTGTGGCAAATCCCTCCCTCTCATGGAAGGCAGATCCTAGATCCAGCCCTACACTATAAATCTAAGCCAGTTTCAAGCAGGTTTAACTGCAAAGTTTCCCAAAAGAGAACTCTAGGAATCAAAGTTTTGCAAAGCTATTGTGAAATCCTAACTACCTCACAAAACTATATTGCCTAGAAGAAAGCTAAGATAGTTAAGCTGGTTTTCAGCCAACACTTGGCCTTGAGGGCAATAGAGACCTCCTATACAACCATTTCAGAAATAAGATACTTTCCCAAGCTTTTGTGTTTCCATCCATCTCAGCAGAGCAGTTATATTGGCTCATGTCAATTGTATTAGGTCATGTCAATATAAAACTATCCTGCTATAGTTTGCCACTCTTCTTCTTTCAGAAGGGAACCCATGAGTGAAATAGCTGCATTCATATTTTCCATAGGGACTTTCCCCAAGTTCTTAGCATGCTTTTCACAAATTACTCACAAGAAGGGGCAACAACAGTACAAAGGGGCTGTGAGGCGACACATTTAATCCTTCCCCTGAGGAGAAATTCAAATGGCTCCTCCCAGCCTCTCATCTTCAAAGATAACTTCAGCAGCAGAGAGCCTTTTCCATCCATCCTGTGGAGTTGCTGTGCAGTTCAGAACTATGGAAGGTCATGGTTCTAAACTGCATGAGGCTCTGAGTACAGGAGGCCCTCCACTTCAGAAGTTCATCCTTCAACTTGTAGAGGGCTACAAGCAAGGGAAAGATGATCCACTGGAGATGGCGGGACTTGCCACCTCAAACCCGCTCTCCCTCATCACTTGAAGAAAGAGAATACCTGAATAGGCATATGGTGGAGGAGCAAACCTTGCTGAAGAGGGAAACAAGCAGTAGACCCCTATTTTAAGTGCAGTTCGGAATACAGTGATGGAGTTAAAATATGATCATCTCTGCTGCATTGGCCAGAGTTACCTCCAGTTTTAATGGTCAGGCTGCACTTGTCATTATGAACCTGCCTGGGAGTTAAGATTGTCTCCTGTCTCAGCTCTGAGTCCCTCTGTACCAAGACAGCTGATGGCACGAGGCAGGGCTTTCTCTGTTGTGAATTTGCTTTCCAGGAATGGTCACCTGGCAGCATCTTTGTTTTCTTTTCAGTTCCAGGTAAAAGGCTTTTTATTTGCCCAGGGTTTGAGTTTGTTTTAGTCCTTTAGATATTGTGGTAATTTATAATGTGCTGCTCTGCATGCATGAATAAATAAATAAAATGTTTCTATTGTTTCTTCCTGCTTGGTGTTTCCTGATAGTCCCAAGCACCAGCAAATCATCTCAGCTGGATATTATCTGAACTAGCCCTGCTCTGTTGTTATGTGTTCTCCACCTCATTGGGTAAAATTCAATGAAATGAATTTTCGACGATGTTTCTGGCTGAACATCAGGAAAAACTTCCTGACTGTAAGAGCAATATGACAGTGGAACCAATTACCTGGGGAGGTGGTGGGCTCTCCCACACTGGAGGCCTTCAAGACGAGGCTGGACAGCCATCTGTCAGGGATGCTCTGACTTGGATTCCTGCATTGAGCAGGGGGTTGGACTCGGTGGCCTTGTGGGCCCCTTCCAGCCCTACTACTCTATGATTCTATGAAAGTCAGCAGACCCACTGAAATGAATAGATCATGACTAACTTAAGTCCCATTCATTTCAATGGGTTACTCTAAATAGGACTTATGTTTAATTTTACCCTATGGTGCACCCAGACTAATTTCATAGCCAAGTTTTCATATAAGAACAGAACCAAGGCTGTTGCTAGGGTCTGTCAGTCATGGAGCTGGTAAATATATTATCCAGTGGATCCTACACTGTGCTCGGATCCTAAATTTCCAACTTAAGAACTACTGCGTCTCCCTGTAGATTGCCTGCAATGAAGTAAACCATAAAATGGCTGTCTGTTGTTTTATTTAGGACAAGTATTAAGTGAGGAGCAACCTCTTGCTTTTCTCTTTATTTTTTAAATTTTTGACTGGGTTTGGACTAGGCTTATTTAAACCATCATGGGTTATCGTATCGTCTGTCGGGCACCGTGGGTAATTTTGCTCACCTACAGAGTTGTGCAGCAAGAGTGATTCAGATCGCTGCCACTCTGGTCCTCACTAGGGATGTCAGAGAATTCCGCCACGGACTCCAGTGAGCCTGGATTCTTTAGAATCTGGCCCCCGGGAATCTGTGGTGGAACGGCCTTCCCCACCCCGCCACCCTACAGAATCCCCCAGGGACGGAACGTACCTGGCGGCGGATGCGGTGGCAGCGGCGGCAGCAGATGCGGTGGCAGCGGCAGCTCCGGCAAGTCTCCTGGCCACTGCCAGGCTGCTGCTGCTGCAAATGGTAGCCATTGTAGCGGCCACCATTTGCGTCGTTGTAGTAAGCCATGACTGGCTTCATAAATACGTAGCCTATCACGGCAAAGAACAGGTGCGCAAATGGCGGCCGCTATGCCATTTGTGTCCTTGCAGTAAGCCATGATTGGCTACGTAAGTATTTATGTAGCCTATCACGGCAAAAGGCAGCCACACAAATGGCATAGCAGCTGCCATTTGCATGCTTGCCTTTTGCCGTGATAGGCTCCGTAAATACTTATGCAGCCTATCACGGCTTACTGCAAAGACGCAAATGGCGGCCACTACGATGGCCACCACTTGCGGCCACAGCAGCCCAGCAGCAGCCGGAACTCCAGCTGTAGCTGGCCCCGGCCAGCGGCTCCATGGAGCCACCACGGAGCGGAGCCGGCCAGGGAGGATTCCAGGGGGAGGGATGGAGTGCCTCCCCCCCACTGCGGATTGACCGGCACAGAGCCAGGTAGGGATTTCATACATCCCTAGTCCTCACAGGCATTCTCCCGTCTAATGGAAACATCTGAAATCATCAGCACTGTCTATGGGAGGAAATAAGCAATCACTCACCAAGGAGCGAAAATCCTGTGTGCACCAAAAAGGGGGTGGTGGCTATAAAACCTTGGAGGTTTGCGGGATCAGGACCAAACTTCATACAAAGCCTCCCCTAGTCAGGAGGCACCTGATCCACCATCAAAATCCAGCACAATTACCCCAGAGGAGCAAATATCCTGAGTGGTGCAAGAAGGGGCTGATTGGTATAAACCTTTGGGAGTTTGCAGGATCAGGACCAAACTTGACAGACAGCCTCCGCTAGGCCCCATCTACACCAGGCTTTTACTCCGGCGTGTGTGTGAGCCGAGGTCCCTCATGACAGATGACATAGTCACGACTTCGCAGCCATCCATGGTTTTGTCCGGAAGGAGTAGTTTTACTGCGATTTTGGGGGTTTGCTGCGGGTTTCCCTGTGGTTGCGGGCCATCTGTTCCTTCCCTGAACTGACTTCGCAGTTTGCAGTGGGCGTGTTGTAGGCGTGCGTAGTGGCTACGTCACTCTGTGTCGCCCCTTTACTTCCCCCATCCCTTCGCAGCTGCACAGCTACAGAGGCACAGAGATGCGTTTTCATCTATTTAATCACAGTTTTGCACAGTTTTGCAGCTTCGTCTCTTTGCAAGGGTTGTGAACTCAGTACCCAAGGGCCGGGGAGGGGGTTCTTGGGGGAGGACCAACATCACTTCGGCCACCATTTTGGAGTGAAGGCTGGGCATGTAGCACTCACGCTTGTGAGTGCAAACCATCATGAGAGTCTCGGGCTGGGGAACTGTCAAACTGATGGTGTGGAAATGAAGGAGCACAAAACACCCTCCTTTTACCTAAAAAGGGACAGAAAGACACAGCAGAGCTCCTCAGATACAAAACAGCCACTGAAGTGTTGCACCCCCACACTCATGGGACTGCACAGCTGCTCATTTCAGTAAAATGGCAAAAAAAAAAAAAAAAAGGCACGGCGAGTCTGTTACGGAAGTGCGCAGTACATCGCGAGTGTATCGCAGGGCATTCTGACTCAAAGCCGCATTGCTGTGCAGTTGTAATGGGGTGGGGTGTCAAAGCAGTGCCATATAGATGCAGCCCGAGTTGGGAGGTACCTGATCCACTGTCAAAACCTTTGGAAGTTTGCAGGACTGGGAAGAAGTTCATGGACAGCCTTCCCTAGTGGGTGGGTGGGAATGCACAATTCCACTTTGGTGCTACAGCACTTTAGTGAGATTAGTGATAGTTCCTAATCTTGCTAAAGCATGCTTTAGCACCAAAGCAGAATTGCACATTTCCCACACACACACCTAGGGGTGGCTGCCTATGAACTTCTTCCTGATCCTGCAAACTTCCAAGGGTTTTGATGGTGGATCAGGTCCCTCCCAACTAGGAGAGGCTGTATGTTAACTTTGGTCCCAATTCTGCAAACCCCCAAGGGTTTATAGCCACCCCCCCCTTTTTGCAGCACTTGGGATTGTCACTCATCTGGGGCAATTGTGCAGGGTTTTGATGGTAGATCTGGTGTCTCCTGACTTGGGGAGGTTGTAGTTGTTGTATATGATTTTTTTTTTTCTGGAATGGATCCTACAAACTTCCAGCACTTTAGAGGTAAAACAGCACCATTGCTCAGCAGGAGGACTGCAGCAGGATGGGAGAGGGGGAGAGTCAAATTACACATAGTAGCTTAATGAACTACTCAGAGTAGCTTATTAGCCTGGTTGTGTGATGAGATGTCACGGCCTATTTAAAAAATAAGCTACTGTGAGTAACTTATTAAACCACCATGGGTTATCATGACATCCGAATGTGGTCTTTATGTTCTTTGCAAATGGAAATACACAACTGCATTATTACATGTTGTGGTTCATCTGAGTAACATTCGTGTGTGTGTGTTGTGTTTTATGCTCATGGTTTGAAACTGCCCTGGGATCACCTTTATATTCCTGGTTGGTATAATATAAATTGCCTAAATAAATAAATAAAATACCACTTTTATCTCTTATCCGCTGCATATAACAACATGCTAGCTGGGATTGGGTCAAGTTCTTGTCTTCCATATTGTCTTGTCATTCATTTCTTCATTCTATAGTATTCTGTAATTCTCAACCAAACAGGAAGTCCTTTGAGCCTGGCCAGAGCTTATGAAGGAACAGAGATTAAAGTGGGAGTCACTGCCATGTCCATGGCATTGGGGGACAGCAGCAGCACGCATTTCTCTTTCAGCACATCACATCCACTTAAATGACTAAGCAACACACATGATAGGTTTGCACACTCTGTCTGCGCCCAGTGAGACCAAGCCCCTAAGCTGCCAGGTTTCAAGATCCATGAGGGTTCTAATTATCACTCTAAGGAGCCAGAGAGGATTAATGTGGTCCCATATGAGTGCAGGTCACGTTTCAGAAGCAGCAGTCGAAAAGGGTGGCCACTTATGCATCTCCCCCCCAGAAGAGGAAATGCATCACCAAAAAAGAGGACAGGACACAGATATGTATAAGATGTGGATATTTATTTATTTAATTATATTTATGAATCCCTTACATGAAAGACATTTCAAAACGACGTCTCCCCCCCCCCCCCAAGTCTTCATATAGAGGACAAGATTACATTCCTGGGAATGCCTGTTGGAAAAGGCATGTTCTCAGTAGGTGCCAAACCCCCAGAAAGATTGGTGCCTGCCTAATTTGCAGTGGTAGGGAGTTCCAGAGAATGGGTGCTCAATACCAAGGGCCAACCTAAACAGAAACGCTTTGTGAAGCGATTTGGGCAAAATCCGCATTTTCACAGAATCAAATGAGCTCTTTCCATGACGCTGTATTCCTCCACTTTTGAAGTGTATATGGGAACTGAGGCCACATTAGTTGGGGCGGGGCAGGTGAGTCCCACCGCCAGTAGCAATGAACGTCAGCAATTGCGTAGGTGTGGGGCAGCCAGTGAGCAGAGGCTTGCTCCCCCTCCCTCACGTTTTCAACAAGGTGCAATGCAGGACTTGCTTACGAGTAGATGTCCATGTCAACCCCTGCATACCCCACATACACACACACGTTTATGAGGCGGGCAGGCAAGCAGGCAGACGCTGCTGCCCGGAGACTGAGCAGAATGAGTGGGAGTGCAAGGGGTGCTGAGAGCAGAGAGCGCAGCGCTGGCGAGAAGGGAAAGCAACCAGCAGTGTAGTGGCCAATTCAGAAGTGCAGGGTCCCTTCGTGACAGCCACAGCCATGCCCCCTTCTAAGATTACACAACCTTGTAAGATATACAATCATCAACTGGAATCCAAAAACAGTGCAGCTGAGAGTAAGGCAGTGGCATTTCAATTGGACATCTGAGAAAAAATGCAGGGATGTTTAAATCTTTTTCACTCACTCACTCACTCACTCACAAACATTTTAGATTTTCAAAATATGATACTCTATGGAAGCTTTACCCACTCAACTCAGCCCTCATGGACAGATCACTTCTCACTGAAACAGCCCCCTTGCACACTCCATTAGCACCCCAACATTACCCTTAGCCTTCCCTAAGCTCTGTCATTATATCTCCCCCCTCCCCCTCCAACAGAAACGTCCACACACCCAGCTGGATTGAACTACACACACACACACACACACACACAGAGTGGTGTAGTGGGAAATCTGGAAATGCAAGAGCTCATTGTGACAGTCTCCAAGGTCAGTAGGCATGGAGGAGAATTCCACCACGGATCTCGGTAAGGCTGAATGCCAATGCATTCGGCCCCCTGAAATCCATGGCGGAACGAAGCCCCCCGCCCCCCCACCCCGCGAAATGGGCCCGGAATGGAGCACCTACCTGCTGCCATCCGCGCTGCATAGCGAATGGCGTCCACGGCCACCATTCACTTCGTCCATATAGCAGTGATAGGCTATGTAAATACTTACGTAGCCTATCACAGCTAACGCAGGGACGCCATGTGCATCCCTGCAGAAGCCATGGTAGGCTACATAAGTATTTACATAGCCTATTGCTGCAAAACTAAGGGAACGCAAATGGCAGCAACTACGGCGGCCGCCATTTGCATTCCCTTTTTTTCCCGCCGTGATAGGCTACGTGAATATTTACTAGCCTCTCACGGCAAAACAGAGGGGCGCAAATGGCGTAGTGGCTGCCATTTGCACCCCTCTGTTTTGCCGTGAGAGGCTATGTAAATTTTTACGTAGCCTATCACGGCGGGAAAAAAAGGGAATGCAAATGGCGGCCGCCGTAGCCGCCACCATTTGCATTCACTGATTTGTTTGTTTTTTCATGATAGGCTACGTAAATATTTACGTAGCCTATCACAGGCCAGTGTAGGGACGCAAATGGCATTCCCTACACAGGACACCATCTGCGTCCGGACCAGCCCGGCAGCGGCTGGAGGCCCTGCTGCGGGTTGGCCCAGCCAGCGGCTCCACGGCCTGGCCATGGAGCGGAGCCAGCCAGGCAGGATTCCGGGGGGGAGGAACAGATTGCCTCCCCCCACCTGCAGAACCCGGCGGAGCCAGGTAAGCGGGGTTTCGTACACCCCTAAAGGTCAGTCCAAAACTTTCAGGCAGCTGTGTCGATCCATATCAACAAACCAGTTCTAGGAGTTTTCATCTCCACCAGGAGCACGTCTTTGTAAAGCCAATAGGTCTTAATTGCCCATTCCAGACCAAGTCATCCCAAATACTTTGCATTCCAACATGGAACAATATATTGTTGCTTGGAAAATTCATTCCCCCCACAGCTACAGTGAGGATCGCAGCTAAGCTCAGAGGGAACAGGGAATTCTGAGTTGGGTGGCAGATGACATCAGAGTCCCTGCTCATGAAAAAGTGTTGGGGCTGCGTCCCTGTGAGCCCTACCTCCACCACACCACTCAGAGCAACTAGCACATTATCTTTTATGTATATTAACTGCCCAATCAACAGGCTTCCCCCCACCCCATAAACACAGGCTCAACATAGTGCTTCTGAGTACACATTCATGAAAATCAACCGCCATGGTGTCCTTGGCGCTGTGCTCCTTTGTAGCTGCAGTTTCAGAACACCAGGGCTGGCTACCTCCCACCCCTGATCAATTACTATTTAAAGCGAGAGGCAGTGACTGAGCCCATGTTCACAACAGCACAGTTTCAAAGCAACAGGGCTGCTCCTGTACTCAGCAAAGTGGAACTGAAGGCAATGAGTTACTTCTGGGTAGGCATGTTTGCCCCTGTGCTCTCCCCACGCCCCCATCCCATGCTATATTCCCTTCCTCCAATCATTGCTGCTTCCACCAGCCTGCACCGAAGCCAGCTGAGGTCACGCGGACTCCTGAACAGCACTAAAGCCACTGTGACAGAGAAATCCAACACAAAATGAGTTTTGGAAAAAAAATGGATCTAGGGCAAGAAATGCCAGGCTAGCTACGGAGAGCAATGTGTGTCATCTGAAGTAGGACCGGAGTAAAAGCCCCATATAGATGGGGCCGAAGACAGAGTATATGGTTGGGTGATTAGAAGTAAGTGAAGTTATAACTCAGTAATCCAGTTAGAACTCTAAAATGAAAATTTCCTGGGAGTAAGAGTTTCTATTGCTTTCAATAGATGATGGCAGCTGCTAATTATAATGTGTTTTATGAAGGGATTTCATTCTAGTGGAAAAGTTAAAGTAAATGATGCCCATCTAATCCAGTTTTACCATTGATGGTTGGGATACTGGGGTAGGAAAAGGAATAAAAGGGAGCCAGTGTGGTGTAGTGGCGAGAGTGACGGACTGGGAGCCGGGAGATCCGGGTTCTAGTCCCCACTTGGCCATGGAAGCTTACTGGGTGACTTTGGGCCAGTCACAGACTCTCAGCCCAACCTACCTCACAGGGTTGTTGTTGTGAGGATACAACGGAGAGGAGGAGGATAATGTAAGCCGCCTTGAGTTCCTTGCAAGAGGGAGAAAGGCGGGGTATAAATGCAATAAATAAATAAATAATAAATAAAATATCTTCCTTCAAGGGACCACCAGTGTCAGGGTGGAAACTGAGCCAAAAGAGCCCCAGAGCAGTTCTGATTCTGAGGAGGAACAGCAATCCATGGGAGAGGAGCTCGCTCATCTCTCACAAGCACAGCAGCTGGCAGAGATTCCTCCTGCCAGCATTCCTGGGATAGATAGTGACCCTGGCAGTGAGAGAGCACTGGAGGGGGGCTTGCTGGACGCTCGGCGCAGATGCAGGGAACGATGACAGATGGAGGGCGCAGAAAGGAGGCATACCGCTCATTTGGAGCTCAAACAACCGTCGCGTCCCGAGGACCCAAGGGAAAGAGGGAGGATCTCTCCCTAGCCCATAAGTTCAGGGTCTTCCCGTGGTTCCCCTTCAAATGGGGACCAACTGCCTTACCTGGAGCTTAGGCTACTCTGCTATCTTTCCCCAGTGCTGTTCCTTGCTTTGTCGCTAGTGATTAGTATCGGAAAGAGTCATGAAGTAATAAAGGAATAAAGTCTCAGAAAGAATCCTCATCGTCTGTGTCCTGAGTTGGCTATTGGTGGGGACTGCAAGACGCAGCTAGGGCACTCCTGACAACCAGAACATCATACTAGAGTTTTTGAATAAGGCTTTAAATACTCTTTCACAAAACTTGTGCCTAAACAAATTAAGGTGTGTGATAAACTTTGCCATGAAGTTGCAGTGCTTAATGCCAAGAAAAAGAGATGCTGTGAGTCATATCTGTCTGGAAACAACATAGAAACTAAAGCCCTGATAAGTTAGTTGTATAAGTAGTTAAGAAAGCATGCATAACTCATAATCTTCAATGATTCAGCAGAGTGAAATAACAAGCAGACAAGATTCTGTTGGGTCCAGAATCATTACATATATTTATGAATGGCTTAGTGGAAGGAAAAGGAAGTGCATTTGTAAAATTCCACAATTATGAAGTCGAGAACGAAATGGGAAGGTATTGTCAGCACTTTGGAGGCCAAGTCCTGCACATAGTAAGAACAATCAAGGGCCTAAAGTAAACAGTTTTAGAAAGCCAACAGATCTGCCCATATCAAATACACTTGTGATGTGGTAGGATACAACTGTAAACAGCTGGTAAATTGGTTATTCTATAATATATCTATGCATAGAATGCTAAATGCTCTGTCATTATTAATTCATTAGGCATTCATTGTAATTATCTTCTTGTAATGAATTCATTTAGTATTAATTTGGATGTCATATGTACAGTATGGCTATAAGAACTGCTGTGCAATTCAGCATTAATTAATCTAGCTTTAAAATGAAATGTTAATAATCAATTCACATTATTGGGACGTTTAAACCTCTGGCAGCATTTTTATGATGATGATGATTATTATTTATGAACTGTGGGAAGTAGAATATTGCACAATTGCCGTTATCTCTTTCTGCTCTCCCTGCCTGACAGTACTCCTGGCCTATGCATCCATATATCCACATGGCCTTGCCAACCTGATTTGTCTAATCAATACCCAACGTCCTTATCTCTAAGGAAGTCACCTTGTATTTACAGTCATTGGCAAATAGTTATATACACAGCGGTATCTCAGCCAGTTCTTTCCTTTTTATAACTGGAGAAACTGTATTTTAGCAGCAAATTTACTATGAAAATTTGCCATTTGCTGGAGTTATTTCAGGACCTGAGGAAGTAGCAAGTGCTTTAACTTATTTAAATGTTGACATTCATTGATAGGATTTACATGGCTAATAAAATGGCATTTGATATAGGACTCAGGGATTCGTTAATAAAAGATTTGTGGCCAACAGCAAAGAAGGGTAAGTTTTGCTTCTGCAACAAAATAGTTCTACATCTGCAGTTGTTGTTGCTAAAGGATTGCCTGCAAGCTATTCTACTATCGTGTCTGAAGAAGCAGGTTTAGAAATCTGCCTTACTTCATGCTGTAATAAAAACATAGCCAAGTTGGAAAACTGCTACTGAATTGATATTTTAAATACTGTAATCCAAGACAAACACAGCTTTCAATTTGTCGTATCAGAGGTGCAAAACCTCAGGCCTGGGGGCCACATCCAGCCCTCTTTGGGTCCCAATTGAGCCTGCCAGATTTCCCCAGATGGCCACTCCCCCGTCCCCTGGCCCTTTCCCCCAACCACCAATTGTTTGGTGGTTTCCTGGCTTTTGTGCAGGTTTTTCCCTCATTCAAAAAGGTTGAAATGTAAGAGCCTTAAGATAAACTATGCTGATATTTCTGGCCCAACCCCTTTTGCCTTTGGCCCTGCCCACCACTGGAATGTGGCCCCCGAGAGCTTCTCCAAAATGGGATTTGGCCCTTGGGCTAAAAGAGGTTTTTACTTCTCATCTTGCAAAAGTGAAGATGTGAAGTTGTCCAAATGATATTTTTTAGAATATATAGCAATTATAGATGTTAAATGTGACGCCAAATAAAGTTGATAGAACAGAAAGAATTTACTGTGGGTGTAATTCAGATATGAGCCCTGATGCAGACAAAGTTAGTGACATTTGCCATGCAATCCTGTACATGTCTCCTCAGACGTAAGTCCTATTGCATTCAATGGGACTTACTCTCACATAGGTGAGTGTAGGATTGTAGCCTTAAGTGAGTCCCTTTGAAATAAATGAGACAAGTTAGTCCCACAACTAACTTAAGTCTTATTGATTTCAATGGGACTTAAGTATCACTAACTTTCTGTGGATTGGGACCATAAAAAGTGCATTACACAGAGAACAGAATGGAATGTTTGCCACCATTTTTGTAGTACTCTTACAGTGCAATCCTATGCATGCCTACTCAAAAGTAAGTTCCATTGCTTTCACTGGAATCTACTCCCAGGTAAATGGGCATAGGGTTGCAGCCTTAATGCTTGATTTCCAAAATCCTGGGAAGAGGCTTCTGTCACCGAGATCTTTTGCATTCATTTGATGCAACTATCAGTTTGTATACGGCGATTCCTGGCTTAATCATCCAGTGATGTACCTATTGCAAAATACAAGAGCAATATTAATGCAGATTCTTAGACTCTTTTTATCAAGAATACAGTGTGAGCCACCTTGAAAGATTCCCTTCCCCCTTCCCCCTCTATTCTTGGGATATGACAGTGTGATGTATATGACCTATCACGCTCATTTCCTTCACGCATTCTTAGCCCTACAGAAGCAGCCTCAGACTGATGGTAATCTTATGAAAACACAGAATGATTTGTTTATTACTGAAGGTTTATTTAAGACTGTCACCATGACCTATATCCATTAGTAACCTTAGGAATTCTTAAAGGGACATTGGTCCCATTACCTGCTGCTTTCAGCTCTGCCCCATCGTTACAGAGAGCGAAGGCGATTGCTTCTAAGAGCCTCTTATAAATTATATCTGTGGAGCCCATTCTCCCCATCAGCATTCCTTGTTAGATGGGAAACCTTGCCTGAAACCGTTCAAGCTCCAGTCTTCCATTCAAACACCACCTAGATGAGTGCATCAAAATTAAGGGCGCTGCCTATAGCTAAGTACATTTCATTTACACCTTCCGACATCTTCTTCCCAGTTCCACACAGCCCATATTAGAGGCAATCTAATGCTAAAGTTGGCATCTTTAGGTTTGGTCAATTCAAGAATTTTCACTGAACAGTGGTGTGTGTGTGTGTGTGTGTGTGTGTGTGAAGTGAAAGAAATCAGTCTGGGAGAGTAGCTCCTGACATGTGCTGGAGGTAGGAATTGAGGAGCATGTCAATTTCAGTTTCTCTCAGTTTCTCATTCTTCCAGTCTTAGGTTAAGTTTGTCCTGTTTCCACATCAGTTTGAGATTTTTTTAAAAAAAAGTTTGCATGAAAATGCATCTATATTTTTGTGTGCATTTCTCCTAATACATGCATTTCTGCAAGCAATTTTCTCTAATACAGTGCATTTTAATGTTATTTTCACAAACATATAGATTTTTGTACATATTTTTTGATTGGAGAACTCCATCGCAAAATTTGGATAAAGGCGAATTTCAAAGGATAACTGAATTTCAGTTTGCTTATGGGCGTGAAATCAGGTACATTCACATTAAAATGTAAACCAAACTAATTTCTCCCCCATCCCTAGTTGTAGGCATCAGTCCTTGTCTGCACCAGTGTGGCAGCTAGGCTCATGTACCCCTGTCTTCCTTCTCAGGACATCAAAGAAAGTGGAGACTTGGCCCTGCTCATAATGTCCCTTGAACGTTGGTAAATCTTGTCAAGTTGCCTGTATTGCAGAGCCAGCCCTAGCTGGGTGTCTTCAACCAGATCAATAAAAATGAGAAATATGCCAAGGGATACAATCCACAAAGCTACTGTGTAGCCTCCAGACACTTCCAGTGGAATTCCCACTCCAGTCTCACTGAAAAGAACTGATACTGTGCAACAGTTTGCACACTTAGCATACACTAAGTTATATTTATTATTATTCTTTATTTATTATTAATATTTATATATGACCTTATTTGCTAAAACAACAACAACTGTCAAGGCAGTGTACAACAATTTAAAACACTAAAACCTTCACACAATAAAAAACAAGAACAGTAAAACAACTACATAATTTAAAAAGCTAAATTAAAAAGATGTGTCTTCACACCCTTTCTAAAAGCCAAAAGGGTGGAGGCCGATCATAGTTCTTGAGAAGCAAATTTAGAAACAGTGATTATCATGTAAACAGAAATACAATACATCTCACTACATTGGGGAAGCCTGTGACCAGGTGACCTGTGTGCCAGCACAGTCTGCTCTCTGGATGCTAATTGTTGGTGGCCAGCTTCAAGGCCCCTGGGCTCTCTCTCCTTACAGTTCCTTGACTTTGAACCAGATTTGTGCGGAAAGCTCTTCATATTGACGATGCCTTCAACTAGAGGGTTGGCCTCTGCCAAACTTTCAACTAGAGGACTCCCATGGAATAAACAGTAAGTATGCATGTTATTCCTTAGATCCCAAGGTCAGGGAGAAGGTTGTTCTCAAAATGGAGCAGCAAAGATAAAACTGTCTGCCTTTTTGTATCAGTTTTCAAGAATTCCACTGACTCAGAACAGATGGAATATACTGGTACACCGAGCATCCAAAACACTTTTCAAATTACTGAAAGTCAGCAGGTGGGGTTTTGAACCCAGAAGCTTATTTTCCTTAAACAAAACAACACACACACCAAATATTTTTTTGAGGCAGCGCATACTTAGCCCTTCTCCACAGCACTCCATTTCAGTCACAGCAAAAGGCATGCAAGGGCCATCTGTTGCTCTGTTGAAATCTTTGAATAAGAGGGAGAAAGAGGAGGAGTTGGCTGATAAATCAGAGCTCTCCTGAAACATTTATATGCATAAATATTACATCTGAAATGGCTCCATGTGACAGCGGAGAACAAGGGCTTCTTTTCATACAGTTGGTGGCAGGAACCAGCCAATAGTATGCCCCCATCTCCAAAACAAGAGGGGATCCTGGCTCTGAAATATATTGATAACCATTACACTTTTCTAAAAGAAACCCTGACGGGTGTCCTGTGTTTAAAAAAAAAAGTCATCTGATGCTGTAAACAGAGGAAGCGGCCTTATGTGGAGGCAGATGATTGGTCCATAAAGCTCAGTATTGTCTGCACTGACTGACAGGAGCGCTCTCAGATTTCAGGCAGGGGTCTTTGCCAGCCCCACTTGGAGAGCCGGGGATTGAAGCTAGGATCTCCTGCATTCAGAGCGGGCGCTCTACCATACAGCTTTGGCCAAACAGGGTATGGAGTTTGGATGTCAGAAACATGTGTTCAAATCCACACCAAGGCAAGAAACCTATTGGAGAGCGCTGGACAAGTCACCATCTGTAACCTTACTGTACCTCACAGGGTTGTTGTGCATTAAAAATTCTTACGATGTTTATCATCACATTGTACATCTACCATTAAGAAGTTTATTTTATTTTTAATTTATTTACATTATATATATATACTACCCAATAACCAAGGTTCTCTGGGTGGTTTACAGAAATGTAAAGCCATAAAAAGAATCAAAACACAAACATAGAATCTAAAGACAGCATAAGACTAGCAGCAGCATAAAACCAAAGTAAAACCAACAACAACAACAAACATTCATGCAAAGAATCTACCAAGCCCTGAAGGTTATTGGGATTTAAAAACCTGAGAAAGTAAAATTGACTCACCTGGTGGTGAAAAGACCTCAAGACAGGTGCCAGGCGAGAGTCTCTGGGGACAGCATTCTGTAACCAAGGTGCTACTATGAAAAAGGCCCTCTCTCTAATAGCCACATGCTGTACCACATTTACCCATAGAAGGGCCTCTGCAAATGATCTTAAGGTCCAGGAAGTTACATATGGGAGAAAGTGATCCTTCAGGTAAGCTGGCCCCAAGCCAGTTCAAGGCCTTAAAGATTAATTCCATCATTTTGAATTGTGCCCAGTAATGGCCCACAAGCCAGTGTAAATGGCCAACACACTGGTGTAATGTGATTGTATTAGCCAGTCCCAGTTAATACTCTTGTTGCCCTGCTTTTGACCAACTGAGGTTTCCAAACAGTTTTCAAAGGCAGTCCCACATATATTTCAGTAATCTAAATGACAGAATACCAGATGAACTGTAGCTAGACTATCTGTGTCTAGATAGCCCACTCTGATAAACAAGCTCTGAGCTATAGAGCCCTCCTGTGCCTCCAGCAAACTTGCTGGATCCAACCCCCCCTCCCCAAATGATGAACCTGATCCAATGGGACTTTTTTTTGTTTTTTAATCCCCCCCTTCCCGGAGCACTACAGTCCCAATCTGAATTGGGGCCACACATGCTTACCCTGGAATAAAGACACCTATCACTAAGCATGACTAGAAGACTGTTTAGTTTGGCTGCAAGGCATGACAGATATGACCAATTGTATATTCAAAGTATCTCACAAACTTGTCACAAGATGCTACCAAGAGTTGCTTAATCTCTCTATCTAGCCCAGATTGCAACAGGTCATGAATCACTCAGAAAATCTCTGCTGGATGACACTAAGATGCAATGGTGGTAGAAAAGAACTCTCTCTTGGCCGCCACCACAATAGAATAGGCTTGAGAATGAGTTCTAACCATTGTTTGGTTGGACTTGGCAAGAGTCTTCCTCAATCTGTGTTCTCTCTTTCCTCTTGCTCCATTATCCTCAGTGCAGATGTATACTAAGGAGCTGCCTGGATCTTGGTCAGAGGTAGAGACCGCTTGGGTACTATCATGTCAACTGCCTGAGTCATCTCCACATTCCAAAGAGTGACCATGGCTTTGATAAGAGTGCCAGCCATACCAGCAAGGAAATTCCCAAGATCCCTTCAAAATTCACCATTAGCCTCTGCAAGTAGACCATTTTAATATGTTCCCCATCTTTGCCAAGGGGAAAGGTTGATGAAAGTCTAAACCTCAGTAGGAAGTGATCTAATCATGACAAACAGATAGATGTCACTTTCAGATCACCATCATCCCTCCCTGTCAAGAAAACTAAATCCAGAGTGTGTCCTGCTCATATTTTGGGTCAATGATTCGTTGGCACAGCCCCATGTTTGTCACAGCAGTCACAAAGCCCTAAGCCACTCCAGTTCCAGTGGCCTCAGCATGAAAGTTGAGCAATCATTCGGGGGGGGGGGGTGTTGTCAACACCAAATCTCAATCCATCTTCATCAGCTCAGGCTCAGATTGTTGGGCAGTAGGGTGGGCAGTCCACCAGTGGAATCCCTCATCTGTCCCAGATACTCAACACAAGATACAAACACTCAAGATTGGCACTCAAATTGCCAGGAAGCCCAGAAAGGGAGATGGAATTCTTATAGTGGTGGAACCTTTCCACCACTCTCCAGCCATCAAGGCTATGTTGGTGTGCACCAAGTAGCCAGAAAGCACAACTGGGAGAGGCTAACTCCTCCCAGCTCCCCAACCTAGGTCTCAGTAATACATACCCAGTTGGCTCTCTCATCCTCAATCGAATCATGAATGACCAACCTCTGAGTATCCTCAGTCAAGGCATTTTGGACCAACCTCTGAACAGAGTGGTTTCATTCAGCTGTCATGGTGCATAGCCACTGAAAGACAGAGAATTTGCCTTTATAATGAATTTGCCTTTATAAGGATCCTTTAAAACATGGGTGGGGAACCTCTTTTATCCTGACGGCCTATTCAGTTTCATAAAAGCCCTCAGGGGCCACATGCCAGTGGTGGGCAGGGCAGAAGGCAAAGGGGATGGGGGTCAAAGGCCAAAGGGGTGAGCCAAACTACCAAAAACGAAAACCCAGCATATTGTTGCTTAAAGCTCTTACTGCTTCCCCAGACCGCTGGTGCAGCAGAGCAGATGACTACAGTTGCTGCGGCTGTCTTACACAGGATGTAGGCCTTGGTTGCAATGCTAGACCAACCAAATAAGCTGTCCACTTGCTTGCCAGTACACTGCACAGCTTAGAACCAGGCAGGAAAGTATTTATTTACTCAGCATAAATAACATGAATATGGATTAAATGGGCAGTTCAACAACAATTCCATTGTCTCGAGGAAGAATAAGTTGATTGTTTCAAATGGTACATTGGTTTTAGCTATCAAAAGGCAGACAATTCCTTTTGAGATTTACACACACACACATGTACTTCACTAGCAACATATTAACGGTAACATAAATAGCATTGTCACGGAGAGACCTTTTCAAACTTGCAGCTTCTGCCTCTAAAATAAATGGCCTTTCACCAACTCACGGGGAAAGATTGGCACCTGGTAATGAAAGTATTGCTTCCTGGATATGTTGGGTAAACATCATTTTGATTAAATCGTTTGGGGTTTAATAAAGAAGAATTGAGGCTGCCACCACACAACAAAATTGGCTGGGCTCTATGTCAGGAGCAGGGCATATCTTCCTTTTGTGAATTTTCACCAACCATCCTGGTGTTTTTTGAGTTCTAGGATAATTTTGAGCATCAGATTCAGGAAATCTCTTACAATGGAATTGATCTAAAACCACATTTAAGACTCAGATAACTTGTTTATAAAATTATTATCCCGGATTGTACAAGCCACATTATGGGTCCAAGTGATGTAAGAAGATGGATTCAGTGACATATACCGGCTTTTCCCTTCTTTTAACCACCATTCCCTAAACTGCTGTGACTCTAGCATCTGGGGATGAGGAATAGAGCCCTCTGCCTTGCTTCTAATAGTGTCTGTTTGCTGGTGGAATGGACACCACTCCTTCTTCCTCCACTGCCATGCATCCTGACAGGTCTGCTCTGGAGGGGAGGGGAGGGGAGGGGAGGGGGACTCTCCCAAGCAGATCTGGGGGGCACAGGGGGGAGGAGAGGAAAGGGAAGTCCTGTTACATGAGCAGAAGTCCAGTCACTTGATACTGAAGGAGTCCTCCATGATCAAACAAGGAAAAGGGAGACATACAGTACATTCTCTTATTTCTTTTGGTGCTCCAAACTAATCCTCAACTCAAACCATTGCTCATATTGGAGAAGGGGAGTTTCCAGATTAAATCATGTAATGTCTCAGACTGCCTCATCTCTCTTTGGATGCAGCAAGATGAGACCCTCCCACACACTGCATGGACAATGGGCTGTTAGCCCAAGTATTTCAGCTCCTCTTAGCTCCTCTTCCTTTTGCAAAGTGAAACAAAATTGCACTTTTGGGGCTGAGGGAGAACAGTCTATGCACAGTGCAGCTGATCATATGGAAGGGGATGTGTCTGG
The DNA here is from genome assembly GCF_057233095.1 of Heloderma suspectum. Lineage (NCBI taxonomy): Eukaryota > Metazoa > Chordata > Lepidosauria > Squamata > Helodermatidae > Heloderma > Heloderma suspectum. The sequence continues at coordinate 62,507,052 of NC_139461.1, forward strand.
CCACATCTGAGAGACCCAAATTATCGTGTGGCATGCCCCCTCCCTTGTGCTGGAGTTTGAATTATATATTAGGATTTGTCTCAGCCTTGCTGAGTTTTGGACTCTGCTCACCTATCCTCTCTTATATAGCTGAACAAACAGACCCTTCCCCCGCCACACACACACATCTGGATGGAAGATATCAAGATCACTTTCCTAACAGTTGGCAGTCCTATATTTTAGTCCGTGGTTCTTTATTATTTCAATGGGTATCTTGGGGGAAGGCATATCTGTTTGCACTGAGTTTCACTTTTATGAGTATCAGTCTTGCAAGATTACTTGGGTTGCAATCCTATATGCACGTACCTGGGAGCATCTCTACAACAGCCTAAAATCCCGCATTTAAAATGGGGCTTTCTGCTTCCGTTTTAAATGCAGGATCACAACGGATTCCCTTTACACGTGCTTCCTTCCCCCCTCTTTTTCACCCTTATCTATTTCCTATGTTTTATTAGTCTAGCTCCTCTTATTTCGGGTTTTCCTTTTTCACAAGGGAACTCAAATGGAACTCCAGCACAGTAATTTGATAGCTCATTATCTCCGATCTTTTAACAAATGGAATAAAGGTCATTTAGTGTGGGAGATGCCCTGGAGGTTAACAATATCATCTAAAGGACCCATAAACTTCCGTGAGTAACCAATCTCAATAGCAGGATAAAAGCTCCATGTGAGGAAGCCCCCTGAAATCAGTCCACCTTACTTCTCAGTAGACAAACAGAATTATGCCATTAGTATTTTGTTTTGTTTTGTTTTGTAATGGCATGAATATGAGGTAGGGTTAACAAGCCCAGTTGTGGATTCTCTATGGTAAAAACCAAGGCCTTGGCTGAGAACTTGTTTTGTATGGTCTGGTTTCCTCTGGGTGTGTTTGCAGTGGGTTTCTAAAATAAAAAGTGTGTGTAGGGGGGGTAACATGTTCTGCCTCCTCAAACATGGAAGATCTTTCTCTTAATCCCAAATCTATTCTTATTTATTGAATAGATTTTTATACTGCCCTTCAACCAGAACCAGCGTCAAGGGTAGGCCTGGTTGGGCAACTGTCAAGGGCCCACACCCCAGCAGGCACCCACTGACAAGAGCCCCTCTGGAGTTGCTTTTTCTCTTCATCATTACAACCTGCTTGTTCACTGGCTTCTCACTTTGGCCCAGTCAATGGTGGTGGTGAATAGGAGGAGCAGTAAATGTCACTGCCTACTTGCTCACTGGTTCTATGCCTGTCAAGCAAGCAAGTGGTAGAAATGATAAGGAGGAAGAGGAGCAAAAGAAGCTGGTAATAATGGTGATGAGAAGGGAGGGGGCCCATCGAGGGGCACTCAAAAAAAGGCACTGCCTTCAACAACAAAATCCAGGGCAGTTTATAAAGTCACAAATACAATAATAAAATATAACATCAAAAGATAAAATACAAACACAAACCAGAAATCAGAAGCTATGTAAAACAACTACAGGTACATATACACCATATGTATGTATGTATGTATGTACGTATGGTGGCTGGTTGTGATTATTCAGTGGTAAGAGGCATTCTGCATATCATCAGAGGCAATTCTTCACAACTCCAGGTCTGAGCCATAGCAACAAAAATAACCCTGTTGCCACACCTGGTGCTTTGTTTGGCCCTAGCTGAAATTAAATCAAACCCTTATCTTTGTCCGCAATGACATTTTCCTTTTGATTGTTTTATTTTAAAATGAAAAGTGACCACAGGAGCTGAAATGGGGAGCAGATGGCCAGATCTTTTCCCCAAGTTAGTAGGAAAGCAGCTGGGGGGCGTGGAATGGGGGAGCTTGAGCAGACAAATAGCAGGAAGTGAAAGAGTTAAGCAGCTTCTTCCTCTACCTCCACCTCCACGCCACTTTTGATCACAGCTCCCCACATCTGTTTTTATTTTTTAAAAAACATCAGGAAGATTAATCACAGAACTGCCCATCACAAGTGTTTTGCTTCTTAGTTTTTTCAGTTGCAGGAAAGAAGTGATTTAGTTTTTGAGATGCTGAAAGCCTTCCCCCCCTCCTTTTTGTTCTTTTTAACTGCATGCAACCAGAAGCAAATTAAATTTTTTTTTAATGTTTGTGTTTGTTATTTTGGTTTTGGGCATTGTGGGTGGGAGCGCACTCCTGCGTGCCTACACATGAGCGCTCCTGTATAAAAATGCATGGATTCAAGAGCTTACTCTATGTGTCATCGTGTACTTCCCAAATGAGAGGTGCTGCGGTTCCTTAGTTCCTTAGACTGGAAGTCATGTTAACCCCTTTTCAGATGGGAGCCATTCTGTGCTTATGCAGAGAACAGTTGATGTTTCTCATTAGGGAGATCATGGCTCTCTGCACATGTTTAAAGGCACTCTTTCTTTTATTAGTGTGGTGCTGTACAAACCTGGTGTAGCAAAAGGAGGAGAGTTCAAGGCTGCAGCCTCACCAACTGCAAAAGCCACCACTGGTACCACCAAAGTCACTCTCACTGTGGGGGTGAAAACCTTCCCACGAGAGTGACTGCCTGTTCTAAATGTCACCAGTAGATGGTACTAAAGGCTACAAACTTAGCTCACATCGGGCAGCACAATAACATGGTATTTTGATTCATAAAAAAACAAAAAGCTTGCCCTGCTGGATGAATAATAACAGGAAAATGAAGTGACTTCTCCGTTTCCCACACACCCTGAGGAATATATTCTGCAAAGAAACTAGGACTCAAGGTGTTCCAGCAAAATATATCTACTTAGTTTGGATTACTTAACTGAAATTTGCGAGGGAGAGGAATTCCTTATTATTATTACGAAGACTGCTTATTTAGATATCACAGGGTACAAAGGCTTGTTTAATATGACCCTCATTTATATACACACACACATGTATGTATACACACACACACACACACGCATATGAAATACAATGAAAACCATAGGAAATATGTACCCTAAAAATGTTCTCATATATGTTGTATAGAAAGGAGATGAACGTATAGGGAAGTCAAAGGGGCAAGTATTCAGGAAGCAAATATTCAGAAAAAAATAATTTTTATGGTGGGTGAGGGAAAACATGAGTATGTGCATCTGAAACCATATAGAGCATCGCACTTAATGGGGTCTGGGTCTATAAAAGCCAGATGACATTCTTGGTGTAATGGAAGGGGCGGGGGTTCAGCTCACCCTTGTTAGAATCATTTTGTTGGTATAAAACAAACTATGTGGCAGAATAGCAGCCCACAAGCACAAGTCAGCAAAAGAGTATGTCCAATAATAAAAAAGAAATAAATGTAATATATTTCTTCTTTTATGCAGTTACGTTATTGAGTACATGCAGCCAGATCCTTTGCATATTTACTCAGATGTAAGTGGCACTATGTTCCTTAGGACTTACTCCCAAATAAGGATTGCAATCCTTGTCTTTTTAGCGTGTATAGAATCTTACTCCCATTAGGCTATTTTCCCGAATATTCTAGCATACAGAAAGAAGGAATTGAGCCTTTTTGTTCCGTCTCCTCCTACCCCTTAAGGGAAAGGGACAAAACAAAACAAAACAAAATCCCATTTCTAAGGCCTCCTTCCCTGCACACAGGGGCACACACTCACTAACTCTCTCACACACACGCTTGCACGCACACACACACTGAATCTGCTGTCTGTGCACCACTCCCCTATTGTTTTCACTATAACTGATTCTGGCAACAGCTCTTTAGCACTTTGGAAGGGCCTTCATTAGCACTGGGCCACTGTCCAAAAGGAATCCAGAAAAAAATCAACACATGGCTGCTCTTGTTCTCATGATAAATGACAGCTTTGGCTGAAAAACAACAACACGAAGGAAGCAAAATACAAACCAAAAAAGCAACAAGGGTAGCCATAACATGAATAGAGGAAGTCAGACATGACTAACTCAGCCGAGATGGGGAACGGGCCTGAGGAGGAGTGGGGAAGAGGTCAGAAGGGTGTCGGAATGGCACTGGGTTCTTTTTAAAGTGGTTTGTATGTTTATATTGACATGGTGGGTTATTCTTGAGAGGAATAGATAGGCAGATGGATACAGCTGCCCAATTGAACAGGCTACATGGGTCCCCTTGAAATCCTTTGAGTCACCTTAAATAAAGCAGAAAATAAAAATGAAAAGGATTAAGCTACCACATCAACACATCCAATGTATACAAAGGGGGATGGGGGAGGGAATATGAAGTCACTTTTCATAAACCACACCAATCTCAGTGGTTTTACTCTGACATTACTCATTGCAAAGAAGATGTGCCTATATCATAGCACAAAACAAATGTCACATCTGCCGCACAAGCAGATTTGGGGGCAGAGCAACCCAGATCTGTGAGCTGGTGGGGATTAGGATAGGGCAGACAAGTCCTTCCACCCATGGAGAGGGCCTCTGCTGGTGGGGAGGACCCAGTTCCACCCATGAACAGCTCCACATATGTAAATCTACTGCTGACCGTGTTCTTGTCAGTGGAAGTCCCCAAAATGGGGCATGGTAGGGGTGGGGTAGGGTCAGGATGAAGTTTTGGGTTTATTGGATCCAAAGCTCCATGAGAGGCATTGGACTGGGCACCTAGAGCTTGCACAGCTAATTTCCTCCCATTGGTTTCAGTGGGAGGGATATTTTTAAATAGATCCACCCAGCTAAAAAGCCTGGGAAAACTGCCCCCCCCCAACTCCTGCCTTGTCCTTGGGTGGCATGAGCTGGCAGAGCCTTGGAGGAGGAGGATAATCCACCACTTCATTTCCTCCTACCTTTGGATCGTTCTCCTTGATGTTTACATAGTAATGTCTGACTGTCAAGCTCTATCTACCTTCGCCCTAGAGACCTTTGCACTTTGGCATACAGATGGAGGTGATATGCTTTAAGGCTGTAAAAACTGGAGTAACTTTAAATATATCCCACCACAAGTTCTATGTTTAATTTTAAAAAAATATTTTTTATAAAGAAAAACAATAATGGAAACACTTCAGTATACTTTTGATTGAAATCATACCTGTATGTTTCTAAAATGATAATTACAGGTCTGAAATATATAGAAAACGATTGTGTGGGGAATGAAAAAGAGAGTTTAAGCAATTTTAAAAAGAACTCTTAAAATTACTTTTAACATTTTAAAACTTACTAATAGTATGTTTGCACTAAACAAAACAATACTTAAAGAAAAGAAAAACAATTACAGTTTTTAAACATCAGTCAAAGTTGCCTGTAAAAGGTTTAATCCTAGGCAGAAAAGGTGCCATTTTATAGAAACCACAGAAATGTTATAGACATTTCAGGTTTTAGTAAGTTCCATTGAACTTAGTGGTGCTTAGTTCTAACTGCATAGGTTTACCATGTAAAATACATTGAGCTGAAATGCAGCCTTCAGCTTTTAATTAGAAATGCCAACCATCTTGCAAAGAAACACTGTCATTTGAACTGCTAGTGTGAAGTAGGAACACTATCAAAGAAAAAGAAAAGAAATATCCAGCCTCTGCTTGATTGTTTTCCTCAATTTCTGACTTCCTCTATGCTAATTTGTCACGAACATCAGTAAAATCTGGAAGCCTCATTATCACCTCATTCACTTGCCAGAGTAAGGGACATCCAGCAATGGCTCTGGTAATCTGGCAGGCTACATCATCATTCCTATTCTGAAAAAAGTCCCAGAGCTGTGTTCACTTGCGTTCTCTGTGCAGTACACCATTGTGTGTCAGAAATGCAATATGTGCACTTCCACAGGGGGCTTTCCACTAAAAGTACATTAATTTGTGCACAGACTCCAAGTAGCCATGTTAATCCATAAATTCATTTAAAAAGCAAGTTATGAAAGATGGAGAAATTAATATAATGAAACACTAATATTGTCTCTTCTACATGGCAATTGTACCCACCAGTAATCCAGAAGAAGCCTGAAAAGATCAGAAAGTCAAATGTTCAGATTATTTTTAAAAAAATTAAATTGACACTGAATACACATGGAAGATATACATGAGTAATGGATATCCAATTTTAATGACTGAGGTTTTGATCATGGGAACAGTACAGGATACAAATATAAGACACAGAAACCCTATACAGAAGTTTAGATTGTGATTGTGTAAAATGAATATGCAGGAGGATCATGTGATTCTGTTGACAGTTCCATCCCCAGCCTACATGCAGTTCAATTTAATATCTGCACGGAGACTGCATGCATACACTGTATGTGCATAGAGTTCTCCTTGCACACTCAGGAAAAAGCAAGTTTCTCAATTGTGCAGGGACCATCGGCCATGCTGGCTGGGGCTTATGGTAGCTGTAGTCCAAAACAGCTGGAAGGCACCAGGTTGCCTACTAAATGTTTGTGTGGGTCATCACAGTGATCTGAAACAAACTCACAAATCCCCATTCCTATCACTGCAAAAAGCAGACAACCAGCAGAACTGGCACATGAGGAAAAGCTATAATTCTACCAAGTAGTTATGGTGGCTATATAAACCCGAGCAAGAAGAAGTACCTGTCTGCGTACTACACTCACTGATTAGAGTGACATCTGGAAGCACCCTGATTGGCTGTAGCCCAATGTAAAACACACCACAAACCCTCAAACATACACTGTGTCATGATCCATTACATTCAGCTCCCTAGAAATACAATGCCATAGAGAATTATAATGAGAAAGCAAACATTTCTTCTTTTTTCTTAGATACTTATGTACTCCAAAACCACAGGGAGGGCACATTGATTATATAAGGCTGCAGTTCTATTCACACTTACCTGGGAGTAAGTCCCATTAAACTCAATGAAACTTGCTTCTATGCATAGATTGCACTGTAAAGTCATTAGTACTTAGACATAACTGGAACACTTTATCCAGGGCCCAATCACATGCATGATTTAGTGTGGAGCGAGAGTGCATCAGGGTCATTCATGACAGATGACATTGTTGCCACTCTGCAGCAATCCCACAGCTTTCCCCTGAAAATGGTGTATGTTTGGAAAGTCATTTTACTGCGTCTTTTCTCCTTAAATGTGGCTCCCATGCAGTTCTGCTGCAGTGTGCCCCACTCCCCTGAATTAAAGTAGGCCCCTTCCAACCCTATGATTCTATTCTATTCTATTCTATTCTATTCTATTCCAAATCCTGCAAGCTGGGTGTGACTAGGGGTGTGTCTGTGACTGGGCGGTGAACTGGTCAAGGGGTGGGGCTATCCTTTTTTCCCCCAGTCCTTTTTTTCTGCCATTGACAGTAGCATGCGTTTTGGACACAGGGGTTCTTTTCCCACCAGTTAGCACTAATTCACAATAGTGCTATTTCACGATAGCTCTGTTTCACTCTTTCACCACTGCCACTCCCCTTTCTTTCTCCTCTGTTTATTTCTACCTTGCACTGTATCGCAGGAGTACTATTTCATGGTAGTGTTATTTCACTCTGTCACTACTCCACAGTGGTGTGCTTTGAATATAGGGCAAGAGGTTTTTTCTCCTGCAGCTCTGTTCTTGGCTGTTTATTTTTACTGTGTGTTACTTCGCAGTAGCACGATTTCATAATAGCACTATATCTCTCTCACACTACTTCGCAGTTGTGTGCTTTTGACATAGGGCACCTCTCTGCTGTTTATGTTTACTTGGCACTATGCAGCATGCAGTTTCCTATCCATGTAACCATTCTAGAAGCAGAGCACACTTAGGAAGACAAATGGTGAATGAGAGGGGAGAAGTGTGGGGTAAGTGTGGGTAAACTACAGGGACATAATTAATCTCTTCCATTAAACTTCCCTGAGCAGGGCAGCATGGACAGGGGTGGGGAACAAACCTCTCCAGTCACTGAGCAGCATCTACCTGGTTGATGACATTTAGTTCTACTGGCAAAACTCCACCCTTCCAACCCCAAAGTAAGGCAGTTTTAAGTGCAGTTTGACCTGTGAAAGTGAGTTTTTAGATAGTATATACTCCACTTTTCTTGCTTCATGTGCTGCTGACAGACCAAAGCAATTTCATGAAAATCCAGATATAACCTGAAAGCATTTCTTCTACTGTTTCCATGTAGATTGGGGAATGGGGAACCAATAAACAGGCCTGCATTAACCATTTGCTAAGAGGCAAACTAAGGTCTAATGTTGGTGAAATTGCAGGCAAATCTGAATTGTGAGTTCTCACTAAACACAAACTTACTGGTTTGAAAAAGGTTACATTTTTGTCTTGAGTTTGCCAAGTTTAAAAATCAAAGGGGAGCCCACAGGCTAAGACAATTCCCCCCTGTAAATCTGAATTGCTTAGAACATCAGTCCAATATATACTTCTAGATCTCCCTTCATATTCAACCAATTAAATTTTCATCAAATTGGTACCACGAGTGATATGAAACAGGAGTCTTCCCTAATGTAATCTGAAGTTGCGGGCTGCCTCCTGGGAGAAGGACAGATGCCTGATGGGCCTAAGCGCAAAAGGAGTGGTTGCTGTTTTCCCTGCATTCTGCCATTAGTACACTTGTTCGCCGACTGCCCCCACCACTGTGCCATCAGGAAGGCTTATGTTTGGCAGCAGGCTGGGATCCCTGCCTCTAAGCTGAAAGAGGGTTCAGTTCTTTGCAGAAATAAATGCTTTCCAGACGCACTGAACAGCCTTCTTCTTTCCAGATGGAGCGGCATCAATGTTCCTTCCAGCCATTTATTCACCTTCTGTTCTAACTTGTCGCTCTCCCTCCTTCCACCCCCTTATGGCTTGCCTTGTGTTTTGGAGACTCCTTCTGCACTCTGGAATTCTCAGAGTTTGGTTTGAATCACACCCGTAGGATGATGCCACAGATTGTTGGAAGAGGACAGGCCCCCGAACTCAACAGATTGCAAGCCAAGGGAAGCGGGAGTGATGAATGTAACCAAACACTGGGGAAGTCCTTCCTGCTTTGGTAGTTGAGATTCTTCTACCTAAAGTATTTAAGAATGAAAGGGCTTTGGCACACACACACACTCACACACGCACACATAGCCTGCTAAAAGAGAATTTCTGCTGCAAGCCAGCTTCTAGGGAGAGAAAGAGGCAGAGAAAATGAAAAGTAGCCAAGCACTGTGGAGCTGAAACTTTTAACCATCCCATGAGGTCTGCTCTGCAGACACTCCTGTCCAATGAGTAAGGGCTACAAGCCAAGCCTTGAACTTCATGTTCTTATATAGATAGTGCAACATGCTATATTAACCCTGACTGGGTCAGCCAAGTCATACAAATGCTAAAAGCATCATCCCAATTTTTATTATTTTCATGATGGGAGGGGGGGCCAGACTAAACATGCACTTTGATTTGGGCATAAGCATAAAAAATGACTCTAATCCAGAGATAATCTGACAAATGTAAATTCAGAGGTTCTCTTTTCAGTTAATTAAATACTTAGGAACATTCGCAAACTTTCAGTGTATGGCCTGGGAGAGAGTGCGAGAGAGATGTACGTGTGACAAGAGGTTTAGGGATGTACAAGATTTTGTTTATATTCACAAATCATGCAAACAATGCCCTTCACAACCCTGAGCACAAACATGAGCAGGAGCCCATGTTCTCCAAAAATGTTTGCAAATTCCTGAACTTGCATTCACAGTCGGAGAATGTACAGTTTAAAAATGTGCACTTTTGCAAAAATGCACATTTTCATGGTTTACTCCATGGGGAAAAGTGCACATTTCAGTGCGCTCTTTTTAAAAATGCATATTTTCCCCATTCAACATGTGCACTTTCCCTATTCAAATGAAATGAAAAAAGAATGCAATCAAACATGGAAAACAAGGCAAGTCAATTTTCAAGGTGATGTTCCAAGAATTTTGGCAATTACAAAATTTGCACCCATCCCTAAAGACAGCATTTGTAAATCCTCAGAGGATCAATAAACTGGAATCCCAGGCATCAGGCTGCTTGTTTACATTTGGCTGCATGGCCAAGGGCAAACCCAGACTCACTTTGCTTCCCATCACAAAGATGATTTTGCACTGGCAAACAAATATATTCGTTCTATGGGAAATGGCTTTCTCCAGATGGTGCATCAGTCAGGGGGACTGCTTCACTCTGCCTTGGCTTTCTCCAGATGGTGTGTCATTCAGGGAGCCTGCTTCACTCTGCCTTGGCTTTCTCCAGATGGTGCGTCAGTCAGGGAGCCTGCTTCACTCTTCCTTGGCTTTCTCCAGATGGTGCGTCAGTCAGGGAGCCTGCGTCTCTCTGCATTGGCTTTCCCTGGCTAGGGGCGATGCCCACAAAGGCATGGGCTTTGCTCCTCCTTCACTCGGGGAACATGGGGGAAGAGCAAAGCAGACTCACATGTGCCAAAGGCCCTCCTGAGTGTGCAGCTGGCTTTGGTCCTCCTTGGAGAAGGGCTTCAAGCAGGGAGAAGGGCCTCACCTGAGGCCCCATGGACCAGATGGGCCAGACTGGCAGACCAAATTTGGCCCATAGGCTGGAGATTCCCCATCCCTGATGTTCAGATGAGTAAAGAAAGTGAAGACTCACTTTCTGAGGAGAGAGTAAAGGCCCAACGCAGCCCCTCTTCTAGGTGCATGCAGTCCTTCCATGACTGCAGCTATCTCCATGTAAGAGGGTTACGAATGGGGAAGGAAAAGCAACAAATATAGGCAGTGGAGGGGAGGAAGTTTCAGGCAAGTGGAACAGAAGTCAAGAAGCATAACTTTTTAACTCATGGAGGAAAGTGGTGAAAGGGAATATTTATGTCAGGGGCAGGCATGGTTGGGTATCAGTTGAGGGCTCACACACCCCAGCAGGGGCCCATTGACAAGAACCCTCTGGCCTTGCTCCTCCTCGTCACCATTGCAACCCGCTTGTTCACTTGCCTTTGCTCTGGCCCAGACAACGGTGGTGGTGGTGGTGGTGGTGAGAAGGAGGAGCAGTAGACATCACTGCCTGTTGCTGACTGGCTCTCTGCTTGTCATGCAAGCCAGTGGCAGCAAGGTTGAAAAAGAGGAGGGAGAGCAAGAGCAGCTGGTGACAATGGTGGTGAGAAGGTAGGCTCACTGGGGGATGGGGCCTGTTGAGGTTGCCTTTCCAAAGGGCCCTCAAAAACCTGGAGCTGGCACTGCTGCCATCAATGGACATTATGCTTTATGGACCACCATAAGCAACCCCCATGTACTTCACAATCTAAATTTCAAACAATGGTGGAAGGAAAGGTAATGAGTTGAGAGACAGAGAAATGTGCAAGCCTGATAGGTTATGACGTAATGAAATGAAATCTCAGTTTATGGATCAAAAACATAGTTGTCACTGCCTCCCAACATTATAAGGAATATATGATTAGTTTAACAACGAGTCACCCGCAATAGGCATGTGTAGTGACACCTCGTATACCCAAAGCTAAACTGAGACCGTGGGAGGAAATCCTAGAAAGAATGTTTCCTTTGCACAACAAAGCACTCAAAAACACATCTAAAGAGTTTCAGAATCACTAGCAAAAGGAAAATGTGTGTGACCTAGGAAAACTGTGAGTGCATGGAGGGTAAGTTGTAAGCAAGCACAACTGGTGACAAGTCACAACATCATCACTGATCATGGGGGACGTCTGTTAAGGCATCAACCTTAGCTTCCAGTTCCTGGCTTTGTGGTGCTTGAGCCAACATGGAATAACCTTAACTACGGTCTTAAACAAGCAGGTTTTTTGATCATTGAACGTATATGTCAACTTTTATTTAGCGAAATCAGTGAGAATTAGATTATTCAAGTTTCCTAACTTGTGATAAACTTTAACAGTAGATTGAACAAGTGGAATCTGCAATGCAAGTTGCGAGGGAAGTTCTACTGTTCAGGGTTGCAGCCAGCGATGCCTCCTTCCAGGGAACACTGTTCCATACCTCTTCCCCGCTGGTTTCCATTTTTGTTCCCCACCACAGTTAGACCACATTCCAGAGCCACTGTGCATGCTGAAGCCTCATTCATCTGGCTTCCCACTCTACTCCCACCCCCTCAGTTAGAGTTTCCCCCCTGTAAAGGTGTGTGTACTTCTCCAAACCTGAGGTTCCCTCAAGCCTGCTGATTCCTCCCTCTTGTGTGTGGATGGTGCTGTTTTGGATACCTAAGGATCCACACTCAAAGAAGGAGGTGACTGTTATTATATATGTAGGATGATGATGTACCGTTTGCCTTTCTGTAACAGTTTTTCTTTGTCTTCCCTGGAAGGCTCAGAGTGGCACACAACTTTTTTTTTTTTTAATCAACACACCGAGATAAACACCTAGGACAGCAAACCGACAGCCAGCGATAACACATTTCATGCATTGTTGCCACTTCCTGGTAACTTCTAGGCTCCTGCATCTTTAAGAATTATTGTGTGTGTGTGTGTTGGGGGGGATAGGACTATGTTTTGCTTCCCTTCATCATGACAGTCCATCAGCCAAAAGTACTATCCCTACCTCTTCCTCTGGCTGATGGTCCCTTAAACAAGTCGTGCACGCTACTGTGGTTAGAGCAGGGATAGGAAACGTCATTGGACCGCAACTCCAGGCGTTGTTGGACTGCAACTCCCATCAGTCCTAGCCAGCATGGCCAATAGTGAGGGAAGATGATGAACATCTGGAGGATACCAGGTTGCCTACCCCTGGGTTAGAGGGCTGGACTAGAATCAGGGAGATCTGAGTTCAAATCCCCACTCAGCGATGTAGCTCACTGTGTGACCTTAGGCACGTTTCTTTCTCTCAGACTAACCTACCTCACAGGGTTGTTGTGAGGAAAAGGAGGGGGAAGAACCACGTATGCTGTCCTGAGCCCCATAGAGGAAAGGCAGGATTTTCCAAAAAATCAAATTCTTTCTTTTTCTTTCTTTCTTTTATAATATTTATATACCACTCCATATCTAGGACAGATTTCTGAGCAGTGAACACAAATTCAGCATATCAGATAGAATAGGGAAAGAGGCATTTACCATAACTGAGCTGGGCCTAGGATCAGGGGAAGGAAAATTTCCCTGGAGCTTCCACAGCTCTCTGCTACATTTGCCATTTGCCACTGAGGCTACTGCGTGGCAAGAATCGGGCTGCCCTAGCACCAAGACCTCCTATTCCCTCAATACTGGGTTGGGAAGAAGAAATGGTGTGGATACAGCGGGCAGGTTCGCACAATTGCAGCGTGGTTAACAAGCCACTGGGACTTGTTAACCACCCTGTGATTTTGCGAACAGGGCAGTTTCTTCTAATAAGAACGTAAGAAGAGCCCTGCTGGATCAGACCAAGGGTCCATGTAGTCCAGCATTCTGTTCACACAGCGGCCAACCAGCTGCCCATGGGAAACCCACAAGTAGGATATGAGTGCAACAGCACCCTCCTACCCATGTTCCCCAGCAACTGGTGTACAGAGGCATATTGCCTCTGATACTGGAGGTAACATATTGTACTGTTCAAAGCTCTGATATCCTGAAAGAAGGAACATTATCAGAAGCCTGATTGGGACCCTAGCATGGGAATAGAGGAGCTTTTAAGGTCTGGATTCAACCCCCTGTGCCTACTCCAGAGTAAAAACCCCCAAATTATTTATTTATTTATTTCATTTCTATACCGCCCAATAGCCGAAGCTCTCTGGGCGGTTCACAATATGAATAAAAGGCATATCTAGTAGATATGGATTTAAAGTAACATCTATTTTGGCCTTCATTGCTCAACTTCTCAACACTGAAGCCCTTTTCTTGGGTTAGACGGATATGTTGGTGGGGTGGGGGGAAATAGGATTATCTCCACTGTCCTCACTTATGTGCCCTACACATGTTCAGCATAACTTGTGAAAGAGCATTGGAAAGCAGGATTCCCTATTGTTCATACAGAGCCTACACATGCATACAGTTTTCATGTTTTTAGGCTCTTTCATAAGTGATGCTGAATGGGTGAAGGGGAGAGAATGAGGAGAGTGGCCATGATCCCACTACTACCCCCTCTATGCACATGCATCATAAAATGACTTGCAGGTGAACCTGTGAACTGTCTCTGACAAAAGTATTGGGTATGAAGTGATGTGAGATTTAAGCATTGATTGATTTGATCAATTTGATTTATATCCCACCTTTCTACCAAAAAAATGGCACTCAAGGCAGCTTACAAAACAATTTAAAATAGATTAAAACAATAAAACACATCAAAATGCAATAAAAACATAACAATTACAGAATACAAATAGCACACAACCCACAAACCCACTACAAGTCAAAGGCCTTCTTGAATAAAGCAGTCTTTGCCTGGTGGTGGAAAGAAACACAGAGAGGGAGCAAACCTTGGGAGGGAGTTCCATAGCCTGGGAGCAGCCACCAAGCATGCCTCTGAAGGTGGCAGTCTCAAAAGAGGGGCCTCTCCAGAAGAACATAAGGACCTGGCAGGATCGTATGGGAGAAGGCAGTTTTTCAGGGAGGTGGTATGAAACCTCTGTCTGTGAATTTACTCACCTAAGTCATTATTTGAATAGATGTGTCAAGAACTAAACCTGAGAAGGGCAGGAATCTCTGCTCCATATCACAATCAAGAGAAAAGTGAATCATAGAAACCCATAGTTACACAGGAAACTGCCTTGTACCAGCACAGGCTATTTGTCTGAGCCCAGGTTTCATTACAGTGGAGCCCGGTTTTGTCTAGTAGTGCTGCCAGACTGAGGGGCCATGGGACAATGCCTTCTGGGGATCCACTCACACAATCCTGGACACTCCCACACCCAGTTCCATCCCCTTCCCTGATTTCTCTTCCCCTTATCCCATGCGTGCTCTCTCTCTCTCTCTCTCTCTCTCTCTGCTCTTCCTTGCTCTCTCTCTCTCTCTCTCTCCTCTCCTCCTTAACTTTTCCTCTCTCCCTTTCTTTTCAAACGTTTAGTTTGCGCATGCTGCAAAGCAATGCTGCAATCATGTCTGGCATCTGGATTTGCCCAGCATGCCTCTGATCTTAGATGGGGCAACCAAGAGGCCCTCCCTCTCAAGAAATGAAGATGCTGAGCATGACTGTTAGCCTTTCTAAAGGTAAAAGGTAAAGGTGTCCCCAACCAGTCGTGTCCAACTCTAGGGTGCGGTGCTCATCCCCGTTTCTAAGCCGAAGAGCCAGCGCTGTCTGAAGACACTTCCGTGGTCATGTGGCCGGCATGACTGAAGACTGAGGTGCACGGAATGCTGTTACCTTTCCCGCCGAGGCGGTACCTATTTATCTACTTGCAATTTCTTGCTTTTGAACTGCTAGGTTGGCAGAAGCTGGGACTGAAGACGGGAGCTCACTCGGTCATGCGGCACTCGGGTCTCGAACTGCTGTCCTGCTGACCTTCCGGTCTGCAGTTCAGCGTCTTAACCACTAAGCCTTTCTACACAAGGCTTTTATCGTGCAGTCGTGATTCCTTACTTATGCTAGTTTTCTGGCCCTTTATATGACATCCTCCTCCTCCAGGTCATCTCCCCTGCTTTGCAACAGTTTTAGCAGGGCAAGGTGAGGGTGTCTAAAGAGTCTGAAGTCTAAAGAGTCTAAAGTCTGGTAATATTTGTGAATGGCAGGATAAAGCCTAGTGTAATTGTGCAATTCTGCTATACCACAGCACCACCTAGTGCTTGTGTAATGGAATATAGGGAAAGGAAAAGAAAGAAAAACCCCGGCAGGGAAAATGTGTAAAGGAGCCAATCTCAAAACTGTAAAGAATCCAGAAATAGAGGCCTTGGTAAAGTGGCGGGTTAAGTCTGTACTGTAGATATGCCCTGGATCTTCACTCTAAAAATGTTAAGGGGGGTGGCTGCTTGCTGGTGGGGTGGGGGAGAGCAAGCACTGGGGAGGACTGAGCACCAGGGGGGTGACTTCTTCTGAAACTTTTTTTAAAATTTAAGAACTGCATTTGAGGGCCCTCTGCAGGACCCTGAACCTCTGCCCAGTAGTCTGTCCCTACTGGCGCCCCCATGTACCCTGACCAGCAGTAGCTCTTCGCATTCTCAGGCAGAGATCTTTCCCATCACCTGCTACTTGATCTGTTTTAACTGGAGATGCCAGAGATTGCAACTGGGACCTCCTGCATACAAAGCATGTGCTCAGCCACTGAGCTCTGGCCCTCTCTAGCTCAGGCACATCTTTGATCTTTTTTGCATGGGTGGAAACGCACAGACCCAAGCCCTGTCTGGTTTATTTAAGAGTTCTCACACAGCCTCACTGAATGTGGTCAGGTCTTTCCCCTACCCTTCTGAATTCCAGCAAAACTCAGGGTATTTAAGGAAAATGGAACGCTTTGCTTCAGGCACCACATGCATGCGCATACATGTGCACACCCCTTCTTAACTCACTGCTGTGCTTGATGGGTCCTTTGCACTCCTGCTGGAAATGTACAGTCATGATCTAAATGACACGTCGTGCTTGGAGGGTTTGAAGATCCCTCCTAATAGGCCATTTACTAGTAAACAAAAAGTTACCCATACTGTGATGCCTGCTCTGACCTGCAAGTTTGCAGACAATAAATCTTAATTACGGTTAAATGTCCAAATCTGCAAAGATGGAGGAAACATTAGTCAACTGTGAGTTGTTCCCGACTCCTGCTTCTACTTTGCCTGGAGATGCAGCTGCAGGAATACATAAATTACTTTTTTATTTGTTTGTGTCAGTACAATCAGTGGTAGCTGTTTCTTAAGAGCATTTCCAGTATTAGCGGGCTTACTGGCATTCATCCTATTAGCATCTCAGATGCAGGTGGCATCTGGAAAGTTTTATTTTAAAGGACTTTTAGCATTGTGCTTAGGTTAATGAGAAAGCGCTACTTTAAAATATCTCGGCAGTCCTCCAAAGTGCAGCTCAGTCTCACGACATCTGCTCAGTGGATACTTGTTACCTTTGGGTTTATTCAAGCAACCTTCTGAATAACCTTTTTGTTAGCAGCTTTCTTTATAGGCTCTGCAGCAGGATCGCACTGGAGAGCAAACACAGTTGCTGGTAGAGGACATTTTCTGTGCTGTTTTGAATGCACAAGCTCTTTGGTAGTTTGGAACCAGCTTACTGTAAATGTTTGATAAAGCTGCCTCTGCCTTTTCTTGTCCATGGCAAATGTATCCTCCTTTGCTAAGGGTGACCACATGCAAAGAGCACAGGGCTCTTCTTGTAATAGCTGTGTAGAAGATAGAATTACGATAAGCACAGCTCTTCTTGGCCCTGCACGACAAGCCAAAATTTCCTGTCCTCCACATCCACTCCTTTAATATGGTTACCCTAACCTTTCTTCAAATAATAAAATTTGCCATAAAAGCTCTGGTTAATAGATTTTTAAAAACATTTTGGAAAAGATTGTTTTGAACATTCTTTTTTTATAAAAACAAGTTGTTAAGAAACCATCCAGTGTCACCTACCTCAGCCTGCCCTGCCCTGCCTCCAAGGCCTCAGTAACAATTTTTGCTAAACAAGCTCAAGGCAAGGCTTAACTATCACAGCTGGACTGCACTCAGTGACAACTGTGATTGCATAAGGTCATAGATACCTTCCATTTTCATGTGTGGGATGTGACACCTGTAATAAGAAAAGAGGATGTGTGTCTGTCTGTCCATGAGCACCACAGTGCCAAGATCGTGAAACCTAGACACCTGAAACTCGGCATGCAAACTAAGGGGAGCCTAGGGGTGTGTGCTTTGGGGTAATTTTGTTTTCAAAATACACTATGGGCACAATACTATGCATGTTTAGACAGAAAAAAGTCCAACACTCCCAGCATGCCCCAGTCAGCCCTGTAGGACTTTTTTTAGCTAATTAATTTAAATGTGTCCGTGTGGTTGAAGCCTGCAGTAACATCTTCAGCCACTAGGGGAAGAGTTTCCTAACCAGCACATTGCTTTGCATTCCATGCAGCTTGAGGCCAGGATTGATAAGCAGGCTGAGTGACAAAGTGAAATGCCTGCCCCTCCCCCTGCTATGGGGCAGCCCCCCCTCCCCAGGGAATGGAGTGGTCATACTCTTCCCTCAGGGGTGCATCTGGTGGGGACCATGCCTAGGGGTACCAGCAGGCATGGCCTCACTCAGATGGGGCAGGCACCATGTGTCCGATTCTGACAGCTGTGTAAATTTGCTTGAAGACTTCAGTGTATGAAACAAAGGGTTATTCCATCCTATGCAAAGCTGAGTCTGTTCACTAGTTGATTGCATAAAGTGTTACACTGAAGCAAGGAAAGGGCTGCAAAATAAAACAAGCCTCATTTTTATAATAACACAATGAATACAATTCTTGTTTGCAGCCCAAAGCACAACCCTTTATGCAATTCTCCTTTACTCATAATCACAAATAACCTTGCATCTGATAAATAAGAACAGGTATTGCAGGATCATTCATAAATTAAACTAAAAGTATACCCTGCCTTCACTAGAGGATCAGACAGAGATTGGATTATTGTTGGATGCTGTTCCTCTCAAAACACTAATCCATATAGTACAGATTAAGCTGCTATAGAACCATATAAACATAAACCAAATCAAGGCAGCTTGAAAGGTCATTTCTCTATACAACACTGCAGAAACTGGGTTATGAAACCTCACGTTGCTCTAGAGAAAATGGCAATAGAGCTGATCCTCAGTGGTTAAAAACAGTATATCTTCTGTATAGTGGTAATATAATGAAGTAGGGATTCCCCTCTGTCAGGGTTTCCCTTATGACCTGGACCTCCTGAGCAACTCCTTAAGGATCTCTTGCCTCCTTAAGAGTCCCACCTTCCTTCTTTTATTTTCCCCTTTGCAGTAATGTGGGGTTTAGTCTGTAGATGTGGGGTGACTGACACTCTAGAAACAGGGTTTAACCACAACAGTATACTGGTAAATTAAAGCAAGCAAATCACAACTAAGAGAGCAATCCTATGTCCCCTAGACAGCGTCTGGGAGAGCTAGGATTTTTCAGTTTCCCAGCTACAAGTTCATAGACAGCTCTATGAGCTCTTAGACGAGAAACCATGCTCCCTGTTCCCTCCCCCACCCCCTTGTTGCTGGGGCGGAGAGAACCGCACCGCCACTGCCTCCGTGCTTTTAACATGGAGCATGGAGGGGTGAAAACGGAGCGTTCCTGGGGGCGGGGATGGGAGGAGACCATGGAGGCTGTTTTAGACAGCTTCCTACCTGGTCTCCATCCCTGTTCCCATCCTTCCCCAAAGCTGCACTTAGACAGGTGAAAATGTGCATCTAAGGCAATGTGCAGGGTAGCTGCAGCATGCAGGGAATCCTCTCTGCTGTGCTGCTTCTGCGCTACATTGGATAAGCCATCGCCTCCGACTTTAGGGGAGGTTAGAGGTGCCTGTCTGTCCCCATAGGATTGCCTCCTAAAGGTATTTACATAATAGAGCTGAGTGATACAAAAGAGATACAAAAGAAAACAGAAGTTGCAAAACGGAAGTTCCTTTACCCTAGCTGCACTTAGACTCCTCTAGGCTGCTTCTTCTTGCTCTGGTCTTCTGACTATGCTTGTACTGTTCTGGTCTTTCTGACTCTCTCTCTTTATACTCCCCCCCACCCAACTGAAAGTCCTGCTTCAAACTTGAAGAAATGAGACCTAACCATGGAAATGAAACTACTCCTCTCAGCGATACCCCCTCCCAACAAAAACTCTAGGCCTCTAAGCCTGACCATTTTCTCCTTTGCCTCTGTAGGCCTCAAACTTTCACACCCTCCCAAAGTAGGGTCTCTATAAGGATATGTGGGCAGTTAATGACAACTGATCCCAGACAAAGTTGGGGGAGGAGGGTCTGTATTAAGCTAGAAGGTGGAATATCAGATTGTTTATTTACTTCCCCTTCAGTGAGAATCAAGTGAGATGCTGTCTGAACTTAGGTCAATAAGAGACAGTTCTAGCATTGTAACAGCTGGATCTGTTCCCTGCTGTATGCAGAGCAGGTGAGAGTTAAATACACTAATACACCTTAGTGTGCACTAAACTGCCAGTACAAAAAATAAAATAAAAAGAAGGCCTTAAAACTACAATCTTACACTTAGTTAAGCCCCATTGCACTCAGTGGGCCTGACTTCCTCATCAACATGCACAGGGTGAAGTTACAATTCTCACCTCCATTAGCAATGCTATTAAGTAGAGGGGCTATTATTAGAATAACATGCTACTCAAAATGGCGTATGGCATCAGGCCCTGGTTTAGGTTGGGAAGCATTAACAATCTTTATTGAGATGGATTTCCTATAACATGGACAAAGAGGGATTTTTAAGGGGCGGGGAGCATGGAATGGAGGTGTGTTGCACCTGTCATTCTTTCATGTACTTTCCCCAGTACAGACTTTTGGCTGCTGAGATATTTTGCAGAGGAGGAAAGATGTTCTTACAAAGAAAAAAAAAGCGGCATTGTCCTCAAGTGCTTTCTCCCTTTGAAAGGCCCAGCTGGGTGCTGTGATGGACTTGCTTCCTTCTCTTTCCTCTGAGATGTTGCCAGGTCAAAGTTCAAAAATCAGGGATGCTGCAGAGCTGTTAGGTTGGGTATATGGAAATGAAGGCACATCAATTTACTCAGAAAATGAATATCCATTATTTTCTATAAAAAAATCTAAGGACTATGTAAAATAAAAGATATCCTTCATAAGGGTAACCAGGGGCCCACGCTACCTCCTCCCCCCATTTATGGAGGATTAAAGGAATACATTTTCTTCTGTTGTAAATCTGATGATTTTCAAGATCAAAGCATCTCCTTCCATTTAGAAGTGCCTTGTGTTTGTTTGTTTTTAAAACTACCTGGTCCCCTATATAATTTTTAGGATTCCACTGCAATAGTATAATGTCCCTGAATGCTAAATTACATTGACCTTAGCATAACATAAACAGCAAACTTTCCCTACACCAAACAAAAGAACCAAACTGTGCTTGTTTTTTGCATTTCTTCTGGGTAAAGACACCCAATTAACCTCTACAAGGCCTGGTTCTGGCAAGTTCCTGTTCTCCAGGAAATCAAGCCAGCCATCTGTGTATTTGGGGAGGGGGACATATTGCTCAGGCCTATTTGGAAACAGACAAGTGGTCTATAAATAGATCCGAAAGCTATACCACAAACAAACAAAAAAACTGCAACTGATGTCACCCAGCAAATCTAAGAGCCTGTCACATGACCGCATGTCTGCCACCAAAAGGAAATACTCAGCCTGGGCTAAGTACCAGCCACAGCAGCAAATGTTGGGGTGGATTGTGTGAATGCCAATGCGACATGCTGAGCTCTGCATGGATGGGGCGTTGTACCATGCCACTGCAATTGGATCGGACTGGAATTTCTGGAGTAGCATGATAAAAACCAGTTCACCCACAGCGCTCAACATGTGCTGGTGGCAGCCACACGACACTCTGGGCTGGAACTCAGCATGCGGTATTTTCCAGCAGCTGTAGCACCACCCTGACGGGGCCATGTGAATGGCTACTAAGCCCCCCTGCGTATTGGATATTATTGTTCTCATTCCTGCGCCATGTCAAGAGTACAAGGTTAATGGAGAGAGGAGCAAATGGGATATTGTAAGGCCAATATAGAAATTCTTATGAGTTCAAAACCAGGCTATCCCTCACAATGGTGGATTATTGGAGGCACAGTAGTGCCTCCAATAGATCAGTCAAAAAAGGATTCCACCATCTTAAATGAAGATCACGGGGTGGGTTATTCTAACCTTAATAAAATTGAAAGGGTTTCACCACTCTTCCTAAAAACTGCATGTGCTAGACAGAAATGTCTATTTTACATAACCTGAAAATTTCAGGAGGATTGGTTAGAGATTGACAGAGACAGGGCAGTTAACAGAAAAAATAAAATAGTCATACAGTTTTGGCACTGAAAATATGTGTTGGCAACTTTTTGTGCCCATCATTTGCCAAAAGCCTGGAGGCCAAATATCAAAACCATATATGTTTTCCTATTCTGTTTCTATTGTAGTTGGTGGAATGGAATTTCTTTTTAAAAAATATTGAATTTACTTATTTTAAAAATAATTTGTATTGGTATAATGAATCCCTGTGAGATTTCATAAGGCAGCACTTGGAATGTTGAGGGTGCAGGGGTGGGGGGGATAACTGCTATGTGGAGAAAAAGCAGCAGTAACAGTAGCTAACTAAGTTACTGGGACCTCTGAGTGTCTGTATGCAGACAAGCTTTCCCCTCCGCGTGACCAGACCCCACTGCTTCTGTTTACTGGTCTGCACTCCCAGCCGTTCCCCTTCCTCTGCTACCCCCTGTCCCCTTACTCATTGGTGTTACTAAGGACACAGTCCTATGCATGTTTAGACAGAGAAAAGGCCCACAACTCTCAGCATTCTCTGTCTAACCATGCATAGGATTGTGCCCTACATTCCCTTTCTGGATTCAAGTGCTGGGAACAGAGGGCTTAGAAGGAAACTATGGCATGGAATTGGAGTGAAACTTTGCTTCACAAGCAGGCCTGTCTTTCCTTGAGGGCAGAAAGTTTTGCTGGCCAGAGTCTGAGAAGCAGGCAGTTGTGCTGACAGAGCTGTGGTCAAGCCATGGAACGATGGAGCAGTATAAGAGAAGGTTACATTTGTTACTCTCCCTGCTGCTAGCAGCTCCACGAGTCTGGAGAGTTCCCACGTACCCTGATCAGGCCTAGAGTAAGATCAGCTGCCTAAAACAATGAGAAACTGTCCCTGTAGGTTTCTGCCCCCCCCATATGTCATTCAGAACCAATTCAGAACCAAATTTTCCAGTTCATAACTACATAAAAGAGCCAATCAAAAAGCAGAAAAATGAGGGCCATCAGGGGCTTAAAGAAAGCACTCTGTGAAAAAGACAAGCACCATGTTTGTTCCAACCTGGCTTGCTTGCTTTTTGCCTTTTGCTTAACTCTGAACTTTATTAGCAGATTTTTATTTGTTTTGAGAGCTTTTTTTGCTTCTTGCCTCCCTTCTGGGAGAAGAAGAGTCCTCTTTTTGAACATGTTTTCTCTTGGTTTTGAGACTATTTGGGGCTATCTTTCCCCAAGCCTGTTTCTCTGAGCCAGACACCTGGTGCCTGAGCAGCTAGGTGTAGTTTTTGCCTGATATTTTATTTCGCTCACTTACGAAGCATGGGCTTCACAACACTTTTCACTGTAAAATATTGTCTTCCTTCTCTACCTGGATTAATTTTCCCTACCTGGACTTTGCTGACTTCTGCACTCTGGATTCTTGGAGAGGTCTCTTTCAACCTTCTTCTGGGTCAAGAAAGCCTGGTCTTCAGATCTCCGCTTGGAATAGGTACTATACATTCCTTTTAACCCCACCTCCCACTCCTCACTCTCTCTCTTTTCTCTAAAGTTTGGACCATGCTGCTATATAGCTGAAAGCTTGAAACACTGCGTTTAACTCCTTTGGATTGGTGGAAGTTTAAGTACATCTAAGTACAATTGAAACTGCTCCTGGGCCTACTAACATTGTTTGGGGCCTACTAACATTGGGCCTACTAACATAGTTTTTTTTCAATAGGCCTTAGCAAGAGTTAAACTGTAGTGTATTTGCATAGTGTACACATGTATGTTCTTTGTAATCCTTGCATGTTTCACATTTTACTTCTGTATGTGATGTTCTTCTGCATTTACTTTTCTTATACACCATTCATATCTTAAGACTTCCCATGTGGCATGATTTCATTTGTTTAACAACTTAAAAGGGTATTCACTGTTTTCCTGCTTAAGTGAAAATATATTTGCAAACATATTGAACTTTTAGATAGCTTTTTAGATAACAGGGATCTGTATTGGGACCAATGTTTTTCAACTTGTTCATAAAGACAGTGTGGTGTAGTGGCTATAGTGTTGGACTGGAACCTGGGAGATCTGGGTTCTAGTCCCCACTCAGCCATGTAGCTCACTGGTTTGTTTTGGGCCACTCACTGACCCTGAGCCTAACCTACCTCACACGATTGTTATGAGGATGGAATGGAGGAGGACGCCCATGTAAGCTGCCTTGGGTTACTTGCAAGAGGAAAAAGGACAGGAAATAAATGTAATCAAAGAAATTTAATAATAGTAGTAGTAGTAATAATACATAGTACAAGTAATAATAATAAATGATCTGGAACTAGGACTAAGTAGCAAGGTGGCCATGTTTGCTGTACACCACAGTATTTAGGGCAGTTAAAACAAAGAGGGATTGCAAAGAGCTCCAAAAGTATCACTCCATACTGGAAAAATGGCAAATGCAGTTCTATGTAAGCAAGTGTAAAATGATGCACATGGGGGGTGGGGGGTGGAATCCCAACTTCACTTGTTGGGTACATCCTCCCAATCTGGATTTGGGACTGAAAGACCCAGGAAAAGTGTGGGTGCATGGAGGGTAAAAGGGTTCCTGCTGGCTTCCAAGGGATATAATCATCCTTACCATCATTACAAACAAAGGGATGCCTATACTTTCTCCTGAGCAGTCCAGTCCTTACTTCTTACAAGTAAGATATGCATAATCTGGAATTTTGTACTGTGCTGCTTCTGAGTAGGCCTGCTCTGGTGGATGATTTGCATTGGATTTTTGGATGTTTTTAAAACAAAAGCATGGATACTGGGAGGCTTTCAAAACGTGTTTCTGTGTTCCAAAGGCTGCTTTTCCATGAGGCTCTGAGAGCATCACATCTTATTTTAATTATTATCATTATCATTGTTATTATGGCTGTGTGGAATCTCTTCTCCCATCCATCATCTTAAAGTCATCTGATTCTCTGTGAAATGGGAGTTATTGCTAAAACAAGAGAATGTGGGTGCAAAGGAGTACTTTTATATGGTTATGTGATCCCCCCACCCCTTTTTTGCATGTTTTGTGCCTCAGTTTTCTCCTTCTGTGGTATGGGTCAGGGTCTCAAAGGCTGCTCCTCATCCACTGATCCCCCTTGGCTCCGCCTCTCATGACCCCTTGCCTATGCCTTTGCTGACTTGCCCTCTGCCCCACCATTCAGACTGGCCACCAACCTCCACTGCATGATAGTGGTGTTTAAAATTATGCATGGCTAGAGAAAGTCAATTTTTCTCCCTTTCTCATAATACTAGAACCCAGGGTCATCCCATGAAGCTGACAGGTGGGAGATTCAGGACAGGCAAAAGGAAGTACTTCTTCACACAGCACATAGTTAAATTGTCGAATTTGCTGCCACAAGATGTAGTGATGGCCACTAATTTGGATGGCTTTAAAGGGGCATTGGACAAATCCATGGAGGAGAAGGGTATCAAGAGCTACTAGTTATGATGGCTATAGCTGTCTCCAGTATCAGAAGCAGTATGCCTAAGTAGTATGCCTACTTACACCAGTTGCTGGGGAACCTGGGCAGGAGGGTGCTTTTGCACTCATGTCCTGCATGTGAGTTCCTCGTAGGCAGCTGGTTGGCCACCATATGAACAGAATGCTGGACCCTCTGTATTATCCAGCATGGCTCTTCTTATATTCATATTAGAGATAGGACCTCAATGTTCAGAACCACTGAACATCGAGAGAGAAAGACAGAGACAGAGTGCTGTGTGTGTGTGTGTAAATACAGTATATACACACACGCACGCACGCACCTTGGGGAGACATTTGCTTTTCAAAAGCCAAGGAAATTTAATCATCAAAAAACCTGCCAGTTTAAAAGACCAGACAATAAGGCTATCTCGTGTTGGTACAAACTCCACAAAGCCAGGAAATTGGAAGCTAAGGCTGAAGCCTTATCTGACACGCCCCGTGATCGGTCATGATATTGTGCAATGTCACAAATTGTGCTTGCTTACAACTTACCCTCCATGTACCCACACTTTTCCTGGGTCTTTCAGTCCCAAATCCAGATTGGGAGGATGGAGTGCCTGGGACCAGCAAAGATGCTCCACATTGTCCTGGTCCTGTATTGCCTTATGAAGCATCTGAGCCTTACTGTATTCATAGAGGAATCTGACTGTGGGGTGACCCATGTGTGTTTGTTGCTTACACCAGTAGTTTGCAGGATGGGTTGAACAGTGAGAGGGAGCCCTCTTCTTGCACCCCTCACCATCCTTACATTATTTTTCTGTGTCACTACAAGATAAACCTGTATTACATTGTAATTCAAGTTTTTTATTCTGGTTTTTCTATTGCACCGACAGGAATGAGACAAAAAAAAAATGATTCAACACCACACCGAGATTTCCAGCAGCAGGCATGCTGCAAAATTTTGGGGAAATCTTTCCCACATTTTGGGGATTTCTAATACGAGATTTTGGTTGTGACAGAATAGATTTGGAGTCTGAAAAGGAAAATATTCATTTTCTACCATATGGAGATTTCCACTAGCATGCATACTGCAGGACTTACCCATGGTTGCTTTGGATCTTGAGATGCTTGGTGAAGATAAAACAATGTGGTGGTATGGTGCTGTACATTAAAACAAGTGATTAGTGGAAGGCTTAAACACCCTCTTCCAGCAGACTACTTATTTGTTTAAGACAGCATCTTCCCAATATCACTTCAGCCCAGAAAAGATGTATGAGTTCAGGTTTGTGAGTTCAATTGCCTAACTTCATATTCTATATATGTCTCTGTGAGTACCTTTTAGTAGGGAGAAGGCACTGCTCTACAAACATACTTTAATTTAATAAACGTAGCAACTGATTTCTGCTCAAAATCATTATGTTTGCCACCCCCACACTACCAAGTTCCACTTTTTCTTGGTGTTTCCTCATAATCTTTGAAACAACTGAAACAATTTCCCCTACCCGCCACCCCAACCTGCTTTGACATTTCTCACCATTACTGGCAACATCATCAGTCATACTGTTGCTAGGAAATACAGCTACATGTACCACACCCCATTATGAGCAGTAGTACTTCTCTCAGCCCAGCTACATAAAAGGAGACACCCTTCTCTCACTATAAACTAGCCCAGTAAAGACATTGGTCAGCTCACAGAATAAAGGTGTGAATCACCTCACAGTTGGATTCCTCTAGCAATACAGTAAGGCTCAGATGCTTCATAAAGCAATACAGGACCAGGACAATGTGGAGCATCTTTGCTGGTCCCAGGCACTTCATCCTCCCAATCTGTATTTGGGACTGAAAGATCCAGGAAAAGTGTGGGTGCATGGAGGGTAAGTTATCAGCAAGCAGAACTTGAACATACTGCATTTTCCAAGCAAACACCCAATCCTATACCCTCTCAGGTCCCACCGACTCCTCCAAACCTCTTTTAACATCCCTGCTCCTGGGAGAGAGAACTAGCAAAGTGCATAGAATACTGGATCAGTCCTGTGGCAGTCATTCTCTCTCCTCCAAAACATTTGGATTATAGTGGCCTGCTAAAGCAATTCACTGTGAAGCTAAAGCTGCCAGTCACAAAATGACACCCCCTCCTCTCCTTTCCCCCTCTTCCCACTCTGGTGTTTTCCTTATATGGAGAGCTTGCAGAAAAATGTATCAGTTTTTGGAAACACACTCTCTGCGTCCCTCCAAATCCCACATCTTTAGGAATATTCAGATTCAGTCCGCTTTGGGGGAGCTGCAGTTTGATTCGGACATCCTCTGAATCTGTACGAATCAGCTCGATTTAGTTCAGGATTCACTGAATATGAAGCACAACCCTACTTCATACTATCTTATAAATGTGTACAAAATCAGATCAAACTTGCAAAAAGTGGCACCTGATGTTCAGTCTGACTTTTTTGCCACATGCACACACCAGTCCAATAAGTGCTATTTTACCTGGGAGCCCGCCGTCTGATTTTCATTCTTTTAATGCAGCCCTCTAGTCAGCAAGCAACATATTGTTATTTGGAATATAGGACTGCTTGGAACAGATGGAGCACCCGAAACACCGTGGCCTGTATACTCCTTTGATTTGACTTTAATCAGCGCAGATTTAACAAACGCACTTTGGGAACAGAACTTATTGTTTTCTCTCAGTTTCAATCTCACACTGCTTTGCTCTAGCCACCCGTTCTACAGAATGAAGTATTACATGCAAGAATGTCCTACAGTTGCCTCATAGATGCTAATTACTTAGCTTCCCAGGATGCCTAGCTTGCCTGCATCCCAAGACTCTTTCAGAGCTTCTAATCATTAGAATTCCCTGGGTTTCTAACTCCATTCCTTGCAAGCCATCTGGTCTCTCTGAACTGCAGCTGTAGCTGGTCCTCCTCCCACCAGTCACACCTGATCTTTTGACACATGCACCTGAAACAACCGTTGCTATATCCATCAACCACCGTAACCTTCGATAATTAGCTGGGCTTTTCCGAAAGCCTGGGTTGGCGGTGAGGGAAGAAAGAAAGCAGTGGGAGAAAGCTGCTTCTTTTATACCATATTACATCCTGCATTGAAATAAGAGGGAGAAGAGATGGGTGTTTGTAAGCTAACGCTTCTCGATAACCTTTAAGGAGGCATTTGTGTGGTTTAAAAAAAAATGCTTAGAACTGTGGGAAGAAGCTATTCACAGATTTTCTGTCGGCCTTTAAGGGACTTCATCCCTTTCATGCTGGCTGGTGGGATACTTTGACATCTGTCTTCTCCTCCCACACAACACAAATTGCTGGTGGCATCTAAAAATTACGGCAAGCTGGGAGAGAGGGAGGACTGACTAAGTGGTGTTCAAATAGCAGCAGATGAGGGTATTTGGAGAGAGTGTGACTAAATGAAGCCAGGAGGTAGAACTGAGGTGTGGGAATTGGGGGGGGGGGCAGTGATGTCCATCCTCCATTTCTCCTCCAAGGTTTTGAGTGACAGTCTTTACAATACCAATATTTTTGTACCCATTTTATTTCTTCTCACATTACAGGGATATAATTGCTTTTAGTGGTACCTTTTTGTTTGAAGAAAAGTAGACATAGTTTATTCTTTCCTCCGTACGTGTCCATTTAAGAAAGGGTACTGCTGACAACTATCTGTTTTATCCCTAACCAAATCCAAAGTACCCACACACAATCGGGAGACACACAGTGGTGAAAAATATAAGGCCTGGTCCAAATGCTTACCCAGGCAATACTAGGCTTCTGGTGGTGGAGAGGGGAGCTTCCACCATGCAGATAGTGTCACATCTGGTATGGGTGCTCCATTTGGACATTTGTTTTGCACAAGCTCCATCCCTTTTGAAGGGGAGGAATTGCCCATATCAAGTATTCATGACATGTTGCCAGCTTTGGAGTCTGTGACCTTAACTTTCCACCTGCTCCTCCATCGTGTGATGTGACTGAACACTATCTGGGTAAGAGTCTGAACTGGGCCTGTTACCAAGTGCTACAGAACCTAGGAACATAGGAAGCTGCCTCATACTGAGTCAAATTCAAAACAAACACACAAGGTGCAAGAGGCCTAACTGAACTGCATTAGAACAAGGAGATAATTTCATAAAATTTTTATAAACCTGATGACAAATAGAGCACTTGATGGTACATATCAATTTGAAAGGGAATGAATATTTCCAATGCCTATATACTATTTATAACAATCATATCAATGTCATAACAACCATATCAGTCATAATTATATAACATATATAACAAATCAAGCACAACTGATGGTACACCTCAAAATATAAGGGAAATGAATATTTGCAATGCCGATACACCATTTATAACAATCATATCGATGTCATAACAACCATATCAGTCATAGTCTATGGAACCATGGTATATTCCTGTTTCGACTATGCATAGTCTTCATCAGGAACTCCTAGAGACAATTCTTTAAGTTACATAACAAACTCTGATAACTGATATCATTAAAAGATTGTTTCAATTCCTGAATTAATGAATTTTCAATGGTGTACTGGTCAATGAAGCAAAATAGCAAATTATATTTATACTCTGTGAGTGAGATAATTCTTCTAGGCGAAAACTCCAATGCTGTATTAAAAGTAGAAAATCTGGTTTTATCCAACTCACTCTTCCGAAAATGAGTTAGCACTCCAAAAGCCAGTCACTGAACAAAAGATAAACACTGTGTCGGTTGTTACGACATAGGAAATATTCACTCCCTTTATAATTTGATGTGTACCATCAACTACTCTATTTGTCATATGGGTTTATACAAAATATATAAAATTATCTCATTAGACTAGCGCTGTAGGTCTCTTGTACCTTGTGTATATAGTTTGAGCTGTTATTGGGGACTTTGAGCTTCACCACATGAGGCTAAAATCCCACATCCTTACTGGGGCTTCTGCTTCCAGATTCTTTGTGGGATTAAGATCAGCTCCTTTACATGGGTGGACACGTGTTTGAAGCAGGGAATTCCTTTCTTGGCAAGTTCTATGTGTTTCATTTTACAGCCACTAGATGGTGCGGTGGTTATAGTGGAACCATGCAATTACACACAGCCGATATATCGGATTAATGTTCCTTATCAGTTTATCTCCGATCTTTTTAAAAAGGGATAAAGGTCAGAAAGTGCAGGAGATGCCCAGGAGGCTGATGATGTCATGTAAAGGACCCGCAAACTTCCATGAGTGACCGATCACAAGCACGCAATAAAAGCCTCATGTAGAAATGCTCTTTGTCTTTTGTGTTATACTGAGTCAAACCATGGGTCCATCTAGCCCAGTACTGTCGACACTAACTGGCAGCAGCGGCTCTCCAGGGTTTCAGACAGGAATTTTCCCAGCCCTACCTGGAGATACCAGGGATTGAACCTGGGACCTTCAGCATGCAGCACATGTGCTCTACCCCTGAGCCACTGCCCCCCTGAAGGTCTGAATCTGATACCTCATGGCTTTTCTATCTAACCTGTGTAATGCTGTGTGCTCACGAGTCTGGTAGGTGGCAGCTTTACATCTGAAAGGTCCATGTTAAGTGCCACACAATCCATCAGCCACAAACCTTAATGGCAAATAATAATGCCAAACAGTAACCGTAACTGGAGCTGTGGTTACTTCAGCCCACTACCGCAGTCCTGTCAGAGTATCTTCAATGCCCTTGCAGTTTCTGGCCAATGGAGTTCTGGATCTGCCAGGTCAGCACAGCTTGTTGCCCCTCTCAGCCTCCTTCTGCTGGTGGTACTCCTCAGCAAAGTGAAGTCTCCTCCACTGCTGGCTGTGGGTCCAGACCAAAAGAGCAGTGACCCCTTCCTCCACCAGTGCTAGCTTCTCCATGCCCCCTTTTCCCAGTCTTCCCCTTCTATTCAGCCTCTCTCTGCCTTGTTCTTCCACTTCCACAGAAATGTAGCCCTTGTTTTGTACCTCCTTCCTCAGGCCCTGCTGTGAGCAGTGGCTGTCCTCTGGGCTTTAACCCATGCTCCAACAACCTCTCCTGTCCTATCCTATGGCCTTCTGGTCCGTCTGCCACCCTGGGTCCCTCCCTACCCTCCCAGAGGTGGAAGGACTCTGCCAGCCGTCGACCACATCCCAACATCCCACCAATCAGTAATACGTGTGTGTGCGCGCGTTAGGTCTACCAGAGTTTGCTCCATCATTAAAATGGCACAGGAATCCATTCCAGGTTCTTTGCCTCTTCTTTGGCAACATCATGCAGCATTAAAAGCATTATTTTACCATCGCACACACATGCATAGTTTGACCATGGGAGCACATGAGTTAGATGACATTTTGTTTAAAATGAGATGCATTATATCAGCCAAGTAGCAATGGGTCAGAACTGAGACAAGGGAGGACTGAGAGCATTCAAGTGCCTGTGATTATCTCAATGGAAATGGTGCCATCAGGCCAGAACTTTGGGGCAGAGGTCAGGGCCCTGCTCAACAGAATCTTCTCAGCAGAATGAGCAGGAGGGTCCCTAAACACACCAGGGCTGTCTTACTACTTTTTGAAGTCAGTACACATTGCCATCTAAAGAGGGAGGAGGCCAACACCACTAAGCCCAGAGTCTAAAATGACCTAACTGCACTACTGCTCAACAGGTGTGAAAGGCATGGCCCCAGTTCTATTGGAATTGTTAGCTACGCTGGACACGTTGGATCAGTCCAGGCATTTCACCAGGCAATATGCATCAAGGCAGGATGAGCAGTGGGCCCATACACTGGAAAAAGCATGCCCATCACTGTGAGAATGATGTTGTGTCTGAACATTCATGCATTCTTCTACCCTGTTTTGGGAGTGAGAAAGATCATGGGTGTCAAGTGAGTGAGTTTCATGTACTTTTGTAAGTGTGCAAGCTGGACAGTCACACCCTGCCACTTGCAAATTAGCAGGTGCATATAGTCCTGGGGTGCAGGCCCTCTTTCTAAAGAGTCAACGCATGTAGAATTTTGGACTTCAGCTTAGGCAATTTGGTTCATCAATTCCTTCCTTGCCCTTCAGCTCTCTGGGAGCTCTTGAATATGTCAGGCTCAGCTGGAGCTTCCCATTTAGACAATGAGGATCCTGCTGACCTACCTACCACATAGGGATATTAGGAGGATGAATGGGAAGGGTTACTTGTTTTCTTTGCTGGCCCTCTTAACACAGGTGTTCTATACATTATGGAAAACCTGCAGCCTTACTGGGGCTTTCAGTTTCCATTTCCCTGGTGCAATTAAGATGGGCTTCTTCAGACGATGAACACGACATGGAATTGAAAATGCCCTTTCTTGGCAGCCTTACCAGGGCATTCTATATTTTCAATGAAACAGCGCCTTCTACTAGCTGAATTATATATCAGTTTTTTTAATTCCAGCATATCGCCGACCTTTTTGAAAGTGGGATAAATGGGAGAAAGCATGGGAGACATCCTGGAGGTTGACGACATCATGTAAAGGACCCACCAAACTTCCATGAGTGGCCAATCACGAGCGTGCAATAAATTACTCATGTAGAGATGCCCTTAAATAGGAAACTGGGAAGATACATGGGGTTGTTGTTGTTCAGTCGTTCAGTTGTGTCCGACTCTTCGTGACCCCATGGACCATAGCACGCCAGGCCTTCCTGTCCTGCACTCTCTCCCGGAGCGTGCTCAAGTTCATATTCATTGCATCGGTGATACTATCTAGCCATCTCATCCTCTGCCGTCCCCTTCTCCTTTTGCCTTCAGTCTTTCCCAGCATCAGGGTCTTTTCCAGAGAGTTTTCTCTTCGCATTAGGTGGCCAAAATATTTGAGCTTCAGCTTCAGTATCTGTCCTTCCAATGAGCACTCAGGGTTGATTTCCTTTAGGATGGACTGATTTGACCTCCTTGCAGTCCAGGGGACTCGTAAGAGTCTTCTCCAGCACCACAGTTCGAAAGCATCAATTCTTCGGCGCTCAGCCTTCCTTATAGTCCAGCTCTCACAGCCATACATTACTACTGGGAAAACCACAGCTTTGATTAGACGGAACTTTGTCGGCAAGGTGATGTCTCTGCTTCTTACTATGCTGTCTAGGTTTGCCATAGCTTTCCTTCCAAGGAGCAAGCGTCTTTTAATTTCATGGCTACAGTCACCGTCTGCGGTGATCTTGGAGCCCAAGAAAATAAAATCTGTCACTGCTTCCATTTCTTCCCCTTCTATATGCCAGGAAGTGATAGGGCCAGATGCCATGATCTTAGTTTTTTTAATGTTGAGTTTCAAACCAGCTTTTGCACTCTCCTCTTTCACCCTCAACAAGAGGCTCTTTAGATCCTTTTTGCTTTCTGCCATTAGGGTGGTATCGTTTGCATATCGGAGGTTGTTGATAATTCTCCCAGCAATCTTAATTCCGACCTCTGATTCATCCAACCCGGCATTTCTCATGATGTACTCTGCATATAAGTTAAATAAGCAGGGTGACAATATGCAGCCTTGTCGTACTCCTTTCCCAATTTTGAACCACTCAGTTGTTCCATGTCTGGTTCTTACTGTTGCTTCTTGAGCCTCGTACAGGTTTCTCAGGAGACAGGTAAGGTGGTCTGGTACTCCCATCACTTTGAGAATTTGCCACAGTTTGTTGTGATCCACACAATCAAAGGCTTTAGCGTAGTCAATGAAGCAGAAATAGACATTTTTCTGGAATTCTCTCGCTTTCTCCATGATGCAGCGAATGTTGGCGATTTGATCTCTAGTTCCTCTGCCTCTTCTAAACCCAGCTTGTACTTCCAGTAGTTCTCAGTTCGCATACTGCTGAAGCCTAGCTTGTAGGATTTTGAGCATCACCTTGCTGGCATGTGAAATGAGCGCAATTGTGCGGTAGTTTGAACACTCTTTGGCATTGCCCTTCTTTGGCATTGGAATGTAAACTGACCTTTTCCAGTCTTGTGGCCACTGTTGAGTGTTCCAAATTTGTTGGCATATTGAGTGCAGCACTTTAACAGCATCATCTTTTAGGATTTTAAATAGCTCAGCTGGAAGACTGTCATCTCCGCTCTCTTTGTTGTTACTAATGCTTCCTAAGGCCCACTTGACTTCACTCTCGGGGATGTCCGGCTCAAGGTCAGTGACCGCACTATCATGGCTATCAGGGACATTCAGATCTTTCCTGTATAGTTCTTCTGTGTATTCTTGCCACCTCTTCTTAATCTCATCTGCTTCTGTTAGGTCCCTGCCTTCTTTGTCCTTTATCATGCCCGTCTTTGCACAAAATGTTCCCTTGAGATCTCAAATTTTCTTGAAGAGATCTCTAGACTTTCCCATTCTGTTGTTTTCCTTGATTTCTTTGCATTGTTCATTTAAGAAGGCCTTCTTGTCTCTCCTTGTATTCTCTGGAACTCTGCATTCAGTTGGATATATCTTCCCCTTTCTCCCTTGCTTTTCGCTTCCCTTCTTTCCTCAGCTACTTGTAAAGCCTCCTCAGACAGCCACTTTGCTTTCTTGCATTTCTTTTTCTTTGGGATGGATTTCGTTGCTGCCTCCTGAACAATGTTTCGGACCTCCGTCCATAGTTCCTCAGGCACTCTGCCTATCAGGTCTAATCCCTGAAATCTATTCCTCACCTCCACTGTATGTTCATAAGGGATATGATTTAGGTCATACCTGAATGGTTTAGTGGTTTTCCCTACGTTCTTCAATTTAAGCCAAAATTTTGCAACAAGAAGCTCATGATCTGAGCCACAGTCAGCTCCAGGTCTTGTTTTTACTGACTGTATAGAGCTTCTCCATCTTTGGCTGCAAAGGACATAACCAATCTGATTTCGATATTGACCATCTGGTGATGTCCATGTGTAGAGTCGTCTCTTGTGCTGTTGGAAAAGAGTGTTTGCTATGATCAGCGAGTTCTCTTGGCAAAACTCTATTAGCCTTTGTCCTGCTTCATTTTGTACACCAAGGCCATGCCTGCCTGTTATCCCAGTGATTTCTTGACTTCCTCCTTTAGCATTCCAATCCCCTATGATGAAGAGGACCTCTTTTTTTGGTGTTAGTTCTAGAAGGTGTTGTAGGTCTTCATAGAACCGATCAACCTCATCTTCTTCGGCCTCCGTGGTTGGGGCATAGACTTGAATTACTGTGATGTTGAATGGTTTGCCTTGGATTCGTACTGAGATCATTCTATCATTTTTAAGATTGTACCCCAGTACTGCTTTTCCCGCCCTTTTGTTGACTATGAGTGCTACTCCATTTCTTCTAAGGGATTCTTGCCCACAATAGTAGATATGATGGTCACCTGAATTAAATTCGCCCATGCCTGTCCATTTGAGTTCACTGATTCCCAAGATGTCGATGTTCAATCTTGCCATCTCATGTTTGACCACCTCCAGCTTACCTTGATTCATTGATCTGACATTCCAGGTTCCTAAACAATATTGTTCTTTACAGCATCGGATTTTCTTTTCACCACCAGACACATCCACAGCTGAGTGTCCTTTTGGCTTTGGCCCAGCCACTTCACTCTTTCTGGCGCTACTTGGAAATACCCTCTGCTCTTCCCCAGTAGTATATTGGACACCTTCCGACCTGAGGGGCTCATCTTCCGGCATCATATCTTTTAGCCTTGTGATATGTTCCATGGGGTTTTCTTGGCAAGAATACTGGAGTGGGTTGCCATTTCCTTCTCCAGTGGACCACATTTTGTCAGAACTCTCTGCCATGACCTGTCCGTCTTGGGTGGCCCTGCACGGCATAGCTTATGGCTTCACTGAGTTACGCAAGCCCCTTCGCCACAACAAGGCAGTGATCCATGAAGGGGATACATGAGGTAGCCCCATCCAAACAACCAGCATAGATAACTCATGAATATTTAAAATATGTTAGTTTACCTAGCCTGAAAATTTTTATAGTTTAGGCATTATTACTATTAAAGCATAAATCTAAGATTGGTAGGTGGTGACCTAGAGCGTCACTCTTTACCTTTGAATCTGCTGCTGAATATAGAAGTGAAACAGCCCTGTCTTCTTCCAGCCATTCATTCTCTGGTCCTGTTGCCCCTCTGTCTCACCTGCTGTGCAGCATATCTGGAATCCTGATCAGCTGAGTAAGCAGGGAAGGGAGGTGGCTACAGCACCACAGGGTGCAGTGGAATTGGTGGGAGAAGCAACAGCTAAATGGAGAATCCAGGTTGTAATCCAGCAACCCTAGATTTATCTCACAAATTCATTGCATTCATGTTATGAGTAACTGATCATTTTTTTAAGGCTAGATAAGCCAACACATTTTAATGTACAAAAGCTTTTCTTATGCTCAGGCCCAGCAGTGATGCAGTTAGGTAATTTTAGATTCTGGACTTAATAGGGTTGCAGGGGGAGGCCTTTAGATGGCCCTCACTATTATTTCAGTTGTGAAGCACACCATTAACATTTCTCTTCTCTCCGTCCCCATTCCATGCTTTACAACTGCTTCTACATTCCTGATATGTTAAAGCAAGCAAGCAAGCAAGCAAAGACAGTTTGCAAACCCTGAAAGAAAGAAAGAAATATTCTGAGCATGCGCAGTTTGACATTTTGAACTCACTATAATCAGAGCACCATCATGGTTATAGGAAGGGAATAGCATTTGTTTCCACCATCCTGTTGCTGAATACATTCAGAGTGCACTCCTATGGAAGGAAGAATTTGGTCTTGGAGGCTTCTGTGTTACCAATGCATTGAGCCCATCTAGAGAGGGTGCGCTGGCAGGGGCTGGGCCAGGGCTGGAAAGGCCATAGGATTCCTCATATCCTGGTATCTCCCCTCCCCATCCACTGGAACACCCCCTTTTCCTGCCCTCCGAGGCTGCATTTGTGACCTTGGGAAGCAGCTGTCATGATTCTTTCCATATTGGCTGAGGGTGGGGGAGCGTGGGGTATTGGAACTCAGAGGGCTACTCTACACAGAGGCTTTTTATCTCGCAACATTACCGGGGCTTCTGCTTCCATATTCTTTGCAGGATTAAGATTGCCCCTTTTCATGCATTTCCGCTTTCTTTTCCCTGGAGAGCTCCTTTATCTGCAAGCTCTATACATTTCATTATACAGCCACTAGATGGTGATGTGTTATAGTGCCACTTCCTCTTTTCACGGAGAAATTGAACCTGGGTAATTTAAATAGCTCATTATCTTCATTCTTAAAAAAACAACAACACAGGATGAAGGTCAGAGAGGCCCTGGAGCTTGATAACATCATGTAAAGGACCCCCAAACTTCCATGAGTAACCAATCTTGATCACAGAATAAAAGCCCTGTGTGGAGAAGTCCAGAGTCTCCCTTCTGAGGTCATAGCAATGTCTACAGCCTGAATAATCCTATAGTCCCTGGAACACTCTCCCAGGGACATTAGGATTGCTCTTTCCCTTGGGAATAAACACTATTTTGTTGTAGAAAGGGATAATACATTTTAAAGAAAAACTAATAAAATTAGCATCTGTAAGCATGCCCAGCTAGCCACCCCTTGATTACAAAATGTTTTTAACAACAAGAAGGAAAGGATGCTGTGGTGACCAGCATCAGCCTGGGTGGGCTCTGCCATGCGCGTTGTAGTCCAGGAGCTGATTTCAGGCCTATTTGCCACTGCTCCCATAGTCTGCCACTCTCTGGGTAGTCATTTTGGGGTGGCTAGGCTGTGGTGCCCTTGATTTTAACCACTGAGGCCCAGTATCAGTACTTGGCAGGCCAGGGCACAAAGGCCCCAGGGGGCCTATGGGGGCTGAAGCCAGGATTCTTAATTAAAAAAAAAAAATTATGGGCCCAACACTAAAGAAAGAAACACCGGCCCCCATCTTTCCCCCACCCCAAAATGATCGTGGGTCTCTCCCACAATGTAGCAATGCTACACTAGGGGTGAGAGTCACATCTGAGAGAAAGAAGATAGCAGCTGTTGCAGAGCTGCCTGGCCCTACACATTGCCTTTCAGCATTGGGATGCTGCAGCCAACAGCCCCCATGGCGGCTGCCAGGGACTGACTGAATGGAGCAGCAAACCTCGCAGACGAACTCTGTGCCGTCACTGAAATTACATCAGCCTCACCCCCAGTATGGGTACATCTGGGGCAAAGCTGGATCTCCAATCTGCACCAGTGCTGGACTGCTCCTTCAGTCCTTGGCGCAGCGCCGTTAAGCACATCTCTCCCCACACCCCCTGCCCCAGCCTCTGTCAGCTGCCGTGGAGAGAAACCGTGGCTCACTGTATGCATAAATTAAACAGGGATGTGGTCTTGTTTGGCCCTTGTTGCCATGGAAATAAATATCAGATCACTACAAATAAGAGGAAGAGAGTTTTGTTAAGTCACCTGCTTCAGCACTTCCTGTAACCTTTACATCTGGCAGGGTTACCCCCCCCCCCTACCAATTATATAAAGGTAATGGAAAGTTTAAAGTAAGACCAGGCCAAAAGGGCTTGCTTCACCAAAGCTTTTGTCAGCTTTGAAAAACACCTCCCCCTTTGGAGAGTTTTGGGGGGCTGAAAAAGGGATGAAGGTATACACCCATTCAGACTGAGGAGCGAAAGCTGTGCCATCACTCTTAACTGGATTCATGACATCACATGTAGTCATGGACCAATCTACATTGAAACAATGAGGAGTGCTTTCTGGTTATATCCAGATTTTCATTTGCTTTGGTCTGTCAGGGACACACGAAGCAAGAAAAGCGGCGTATACACTACCTAAAAACCTGCTTTCACGGGTCACACGGCACTTGAGACCACCATACTTCGGGGTTGGGTGGGTGGAGTAGAACTGAACCCCGTGGTGCTCAGTGAGTAAGAGAGAATTGTGCCCCACCCCTGTCCATGCTCCCCTGCTCAGGGAAGTTTACCAGAAGTGCTGAATGAAGCCCCTATAGTTTACCTTACACCTCTCTCCTCCCATCCATCATTGGGATATTGTGAACGATTAAACGTTACTGCTCTATTATGGATGGGGAAAAACAGGCTACATAATCTGAATGAGTGAAGCAGCTACTGCGCTATTGTGAATGCTTGGAACAGCACTACTGCAATATTCCGAATGGAAAAAACAGGCTGCATACAGTGAATAGGGATGTACTGATTGAGTACACTCTGTTTTGTCTGTGTTTCACGAGTTGTCAGGTGCCTTTCATTCTGTTGTCAGCCCATCTGTGGAATTGGATTTTATAATACTTTCTGCATTTGCACAAGTTCACATTTGCACATGCAAAAATGCACAAATTCCCACAAAATGTTCAAATCCCTCCCCCCCCCCCGCCCCCGGTGCATTTTCATGGCTTAGCTTATGGGGGAAATCCACATTTTTGGCCAGGTTTTCCACTGGGTAAAGCAGCTACTGCAGTATTCTGAATTATTGAAACAGCACTATTGTCAATGGGGGAAACAGGCTACATACTGTGAATGGGTAAAGCAGCTACTGCACTATTATGAATGGGAAAAACAGGCTGCATACTGTGAATGGGTAAAGTGGCTACTGCACTAGGCTACATATTGTGAATGGGAAAACAGAACTACTGCGATATAGTGAGAAGATGAAACACCATGAAGTAGTGCTAAGTGGAAAAGAAAGCTTGTGTCCCAAAGCACCCTACATTCGAAGAATGCGTTTGGCCACAGCGTGAAGAACTTCATCAGGAGGGCTTTAAACTGAATCCTACAGGGAAGGGAGATGTAATGTTGGGGGTAACAATGGACATAGGCGCATGCACTGCAACGGAGAGAACAGCTCTGATAGTGTCCAATAATAGTCTTCAGACACATGTAGGAAGAAAGCCAGACTATGAAGCACATGGTCTTCGATGTCTATGTACTAATGCCCAGAGTATGGGAAACAAACAGAACAAACTTGAACTCTTAATACAGGAGGGAAATTATGACTTGATAGGTGTAACTGAGCCTTAGTGGGATGACTCTCATGACTGGAATACAGCAATTGAAGGATATAACTTGTTCAAAAGGAACAGAAAGGGAGGTAGGGTTGCACTGTATGTGAAAAATACATATCTCTGCACAGAAATACAGGAGGATGAGCTTGGTAGCCCCATCGAGAGCATCTGGATCAAAATAAATGGAGCAAAGAATAAAAGGAACCAGGTGGTCGGAGACTACTACCGGCCACCCAATCAAGGAGAAGACGAGGATGAAACTTTTGAAAAGCAAACAGCCAATGTTTTAAGGAAGCATGATGTAGTAGTAATGGGGGACTTCAATTTCCCCGATATTTGTTGGGAGACAAATTCTGCAAAACAGGGCCCCTACAGGAAATTCCTGACTTGTGTGGCAGATAACTTCCTCCTACAGAAAGTAGAGGAAGGAACTGGAGGATCGGCTATCCTTGACTTGATCCTAACCAACAGAGATGACTTAGTGGATAAAGTAACAGTTACAGGAACTCTGGGGGAAAGCGACCATGTTGTACTTGAGTTCTTGGTTCTAAGGGAAGCAAAAGCCGAGTGCAGTCAAACGCGTACCCTGGAATTTAGGAAAGCTGATTTTAATAAACTCAGAACAATTATCAGTAAGGTCCCATGGCAAGCGATGCTAACGAGAAAAGGAGTCCAAGATGGGTGGGAGCTTTTAAAAAAGGAAATTGTCAAGGCACAATTACAAACAATTCCAACAAGACGAAATGGTGGAAGACAACAGAAGAAGCCAATGTGGCTTCACAAAAAGCTTAGGGATGACCTGAAAACAAAAAAGGACACATATAGGAAGTGGAAAGAAGGCCAAATAACAAAGGAAGAGTACAGGCAGGTAGCACAGAATTGTAGGGATGGTGTCAGGAAGGCTAAAGCTGAGAATGAGCTAAGGTTAGCGAGGGATGCTAAAAGCAACAAAAAGGCTTTCTTCAGCTATGTGCATAGTAAAAGGCAGAGGAAAGAAATGGTTGTTCAGCTATTAAATAAGGATGGCGAAACAAATTTTTCAAGTAACCTCCCTTGTAGACCGTGGGAATGCTGTAGACATCATATACCTCGACTTCAGCAAAGCTTTCGACAAAGTGCCCCATGATATCCTGATGAGCAAACTAGCTCGAAGTGGGCTAGATGAAACAACGATCCGGTGGATCCACAGTTGGCTACAGAATCGGACTCAAAGAGTGCTTATCAATGGGACCTTCTCAAACTGGGGAGAGGTAACGAGTGGGGCACCGCAGGGCTCAGTCCTGGGCCCAGTGCTCTTCAACGTTTTTATTAATGACTTGGAGGAGGAGGTGCAGGGAATGCTGATCAAATTTGCAGATGACACAAAATTGGAAGGGATAGCTAATACTTTGGAAGACAGAAACAAAATTCAAAGTGATCTGGATAGACTGGAGCGCTGGGCAGAAAACAACAGAATGACATTTAATAGGGAGAAATGCCAAGTTCTGCACCTAGGAAAAAGAAACCAAATGCACAGTTACAAGATGGGGGATACGTGGTTCAACCACACTACAAGCGAGAAGGATCTTGGAATTGTTGTAGATCACAAGCTGAATATGAGCCAACAATGTGATGTGGCTGCAAAAAAGGCAAATGCTATTTTGGGCTGCATTCATAGAAGCATCGCTTCCAAATCCCGGGAAGTACTAGTTCCCCTCTACTCAGCACTGGTTAGGCCTCATCTGGAGTACTGTGTCCAGTTCTGGGCACCACACTTTAAGAAGGATGCAGACAAACTGGAGAGGGTTCAGAGGAGGGCAACAAAGATGATCAGGGGACTGGAAACAAAGCCCTATGAAGAGAGACTGAAAGAACTGGGCATGTTTAGCCTTGAGAAGAGAAGACTGAGGGGAGATATGATAGCACTCTTCAAGTACTTGAAAGGTTGTCACAGAGAAGAAGGCCAGGATCTCTTCTTGATCATCCCAGAGTGCAGGACACGGAATCATGGGCTCAAGTTACAGGAAGCCAGATTCCGGCTGAACATCAGGAAAAACTTCCTGACTGTAAGAGCAATACCACAATGGAACCAATTACCTGGGGAGGTGGTGGGCTCTCCCACACTGGAGGCCTTCAAGACGAGGCTGGACAGCCATTTGTCAGGGATGCTCTGATTTGGATTCCTGCATTGAGCAGGGGGTTGGACTCGATGGCCTTGTAGGCCCCTTCCAGCCCTACTATTCTATGATTCTATGAATCCCCTGTTTTTAATAAATGATGCTTACTGAGGAAGCTGTAGATCAGGTAGCAAGTACCCCTTGATCAAGAGCAAAATGGCTAAGCAAGGGGTGAACATTTTGCCAACCCTACTAAAAACAGATCAGGTAGCAAATACCCCTTGATCAAGAGGAAAATGGCTAAGCAAGGGGTCAACATTTTGCACAACCCTACTCAAAACAGTGGTAAGCTCGAGTAGTGCAGCCCGCTAAACCAGCTGCACTCGCTGCCCTTTAGGCCACGTTAAGAATGTCTTTACTATTTATAAATATATATGTGTATAAATATTCATATACATACGCATGCATGCATGCGCGCGCGTGCGCATATATATATATATATCACCATCAGCATGCATGTTGCTTTACACACCGTAAGGAGACAGATCCCTGCCCTGAGGAGCTTGCAATCTATACTACGACACAAGAGAAACAACAGAGGAAGGGGAGGGGAGCACAGACAGGCACAAACAGGGAAGCAATGTGTGGTTGTTCTAGTTGCATGTGCTTTTCTTACTTACAGTCTGAGTTACAGCAGGACATGCCTCATAATGCTCCTGACGAATATAGGTTTTGTACATAGCATACCTTCCTTACTATCTGCGTCTACTTGACCCATTATTATCATGATCAAAACAATCAGTTTGGGGCCTTTATTGCACTCTGCTGTGTTGCTTAGGTCCAAAAGGGCCACCTGCAACAAAAGACGTCCCCAGTCTCCTGGTGCTCTTTCCATCGAGTCCAGAGAGTGCCCTCATTGCACAGCTGATAAAGACAAACCTAGCAGCTACCTGCTAAGTCCAACAATGCTCTTCTTCCACCAGAGGACTGTTCATACCATTTTCTCGCAGCAGTTGTCCAATGCTGCTAAACCCAATGGATTATCAAGAATCTTCTAGCAGAATAGCACAAAACGGTGTCCCTGCAGGAGTCAGGACTTCTTCTTTGCAGTCTGCAATTACATGGATCCAGTTCAAAAGCATTAGAAAAACATTACGGCACTAATTCTCCCTACTTCCATAGTAAGGTAGACATGTGCTACGCACTGCCTAACAATGGGAAAGACAGTCCTGTTTGGCAAAGGTTTATGGAAGTGCATCTATTGCTGTACCCTGCTAGCAAAAAGAATATGGAGCAGGGAGAAAGAGGGGGTGGTTTAATTGGTGTTACTGCACTCAGTTATCTCTAAGCTTTGGGTCCACAAAAGCTTTGCTCCTGTGGAA
The DNA here is from genome assembly GCF_057233095.1 of Heloderma suspectum. NCBI lineage: Eukaryota > Metazoa > Chordata > Lepidosauria > Squamata > Helodermatidae > Heloderma > Heloderma suspectum. The sequence continues at coordinate 62,550,467 of NC_139461.1, forward strand.
GTCAGCCATGCATGGGAGATCAGGAATTACAAACACTTTATTCCAGTCATAGGGATTTGCTCTGGTCTCTGAATCAAACCTTTAAATAGATTTCCTTCAGTGATGAAAACCCTTTTCCTGATACCAGTGCTCAGTGGGTAACTAATTTACTTTACAGAAAATAGCCTTTAACCTAATCATGGCTACACCTAACCCCAACTTCTTTAGATACTCCTGATACAGTCACTATAGAATTTTTTATCACTGTTGAGTAATTACTGAGCTTACTAAAATGGATGGATGGATGGATGGATAGATTATGAGAGAGATGGGTAACCTAAATTCTGCACCAAGAAAAGCAGAATTCTGCAGCCGGCATCAACAGTGCGAATCTGCATGTTTGATTATATTACTTAACCACGTCTCTCCAGAATGGCTTCTTAGGATTTCCCTAGAGCAGGGTGGGGAACCTCTTTCATCCTGAGGGCCAAATTCCATTTCAGAGAAACTGTCGAGGGCCACATTCTAGTTGTGGGTGGGGCCAAAGGCAAGGGGGATTGGGCCAAAGGCAAAAGGGATGGGGCAAAAAATACAAAAAATGCCAGCCTATTGTAGCTTGATCCCTTCATGGATCACTGCCTTGTTGTGGCGAAGGGGCTTGCGTAAAGCTATGTGAAGCCGTAAGCTATGCCGTGCAGGGCCACCCAAAGCTGGCAGTGACATGGCCAAGCATGTCATAGCACGCCAGGCCTTCCTATCCTCCGCTCTCTCCCGGAGTGTGCTCAAGTTCATATTCATTGCATTTGTGATGCTATCTAGCCATCTCATCCTCTGCCGTCCCCTTCTCCATTTGCCTTCAATCTTTCCCAGCATCAGGGTCTTTTCCAGGGAGTTTTCTCTTCGCATTAGGTGGTCAAAATATTTGAGCTTCAGCTTCAGTATCTGTGCTTCCAATGAGCAGTCAGGGTTGATTTCCTTTAGGATTGACTGATTTGACCTTGCAGTCCAAGGGACTCGTAAGAGTCTTCTCCAGCACCACAGTTCGAAAGCATCAATTCTTCATCTTCCCCTTTCTCCCTTGCTTTTCGCTTCCCTTCTTTCCTCAGCTACTTGTGAAGCTTCATCAGACAGCCACTTTGCTTTCTTGCATTTCTTTTTCTTGGGGATGGATTTAGTTGCTGCCTCTTGAACAATGTTATGGACCTCCATCCATAGTTCCTCAGGCACTCTGTCTATCAGGTCTAATCCCTGAAATCTATTCCTCACCTCCACTGTATATTCATACGGGATATGATTGAGGTCATACCTGAATGGTTTAGTGGTTTTCCCTACGTTCTTCAATTTAAGCCAAAATTTTGCAACAAGAAGCTCTTGATCTGAGCCACAGTCAGCTCCAGGTCTCATTTTGACTGACTGTATAGAGCTTCTCCATCTTTGGTTGCAAAGGACATAATCGATCTGATTTCCATATTGACCATCTGGTGATGTCCATGTGTAGAGTCGCCTCTTGTGCTGTTGGAAAAGAGTGTTTGCTATGATCAGCGTGTTCTCTTGGCAAAACTCTATTAGCCTTTGTCCTGCTTCATTTTGTACACCAAGGCCATGCTTGCCTGTTATCCTGGTGATTTCTTGACTTCCTCCTTTAGCATTTCAATCCTCTGTGATGAAGAGGACCTCTTTTTTTGGTGTTAGTTCTAGAAGGTGTTGTAGGTCTTCATAGAACCGATCAACCTCATCTTCTTCGGCCTCCGTGGTTGGGGCATAGACTTGAATTACTGTGATGTTGAATGGTTTGCCTTGGATTCGTACTGAGATCATTCTATCGTTTTTGAGATTGTACCTCAGTACTGATTGATAACTGGCAAATAGAGGGAGAAAACGTGGAGGCAGTGACAGACTTTGTCTTTCTAGGTGCAAAGATTACTGCAGACACTGACTCCAGCCAGAAAATCAGAAGACGTTTACTTCTTGGGAGGACAGCAATGACAAATCTTGATAAAATAGTTAAGAGCAGAAACATCACACTGACAACAGAGGTCCACATAGTTCAAGCAATGGTATTCCCTGTGGTAACCTATGGCTGCGAGAGCTGGACCATAAGGAAGGCTGAGCGAAGGAAGAGAGATGCTTTTGAACTGTGGTGCTGGAGGAAAATTCTGAGAGTGCCTTGGACTGCGAGAAGATCAAACCAGTCCATACTCCAAGAAATAAAGCCAGACTGCTCACTTGAGGGAATGATATTAAAGGCAAAACTGAAGTACTTTGGCCACATAATGAGAAGACAGGATACCCTGGAGAAGATGCTGATGGCAGGGAAAGTGGAAGGCAAAAGGAAGAGGGGCCGACCAAGGGCAAGATGGATGGATGATATTCTGGAGGTGACGGACTCGACCTTGGGGTAGCTGGGGGTGGCGACGGCCGACTGGAAGCTTTGGCGTGGGCTGGTCCATGAAGTCATGAAGAGTCGGAAGCGACTGAACGAATAAACAACAAAAACTGCTTTTCCCACCCTTTTGTTGACTATGAATGCTACTCTATTTCTTCTAAGGGATTCTTGCCCACAGTAGTAGATATAATGGTCACCTGAATTAAATTCGCCCATGCCTGTCCATTTTAGTTTGCTGATTCCCAAGATGTCGATGTTCAATCTTGCCATCTCATGTTTGACCACCTCCAGCTTACCTTGATTCATTGATCTGACATTCCAGGTTCCTAAACAATATTGTTCTTTACAGCATCGGATTTTCTTTTCACCACCAGACACATCCACAGCTGAGTGTCCTTTTGGCTTTGGCCCAGCCGCTTCACTCTTTCTGGCGCTACTTGGAAATACCCTCTGCTCTTCCCCAGTAGTATATTGGACACCTTCCGACCTGAGGGGCTCATCTTCCAGTGTCTTATCTTTTAGCCTTGTGATATGTTCCATGGGGTTTTCTTGGCAAGAATACTGGAGTGGGTTGCCATTTCCTTCTCCAGTGGACCACATTTTGTCAGAACTCTCTGCCATGACCGGTCCGTCTTGGGTGGCCCTGCACGGCATAGCTTATGGCTTCACTGAGTTACACAAGCCCCTTCGCCACAACAAGGCAGTGATCCATGAAGGGGCAGATGCTCTTACTTTAATGTTAATAGGTGACTATGGAAATGACACTCAGATGAATTGGGGAATTACTGAAATGTTCAATATTTTATACTTTTTCCTGTTTGAAAATATAAAGATTATGAAATATTAAGAAGGGGCTTTCTAAACAACAAGAAATACTGTAGGAGATGCAAGGATAGCTTTATATTGGAGTAAAACTATTAAAATCAATGTTGTTACAGTAAAGCACCAAAACACAGCAAAGACAAAGGTGAATACAGTCCAGTGCATTACAACAGGCCAGTTCAAACATTACAGCCCCTAACAGTGGCACTCTATGTGGAGTCAAGGCATCCGCTCTAGTGCCAATAGCTGATGGGAATATGCAGTGATGGTGTGAAAACTCCTGTTGGAGTTTTCCAACATTATGGGACCTGTGCAGTGTGCCACAACTAGATAATGTGTTTCTATGGACAGCGCATGGGGACCATAACATTTGAATCACAACCCCAAGATATACTTAAGATCCATTTTGACGTAAATAATTTTTACTCCATTCTTGCCTCTGCTCACTTTTAAAATTCCATTCATTTGAAAGGTCACAGAAAGTCACACCCATAAACAATATTTTAATAAATATTAATCATTTTAAAAACATAGTATACTTATGCACTTTGATTCATGAAAAATCTCTATTACAATTTCTATCCTACTACATTTTATATTATATTTTGCTTTCCAACTGCCACCACAATCACCACCAAAGGCTGCATGGTTATTATGCAGCCAGATTGCTATCACCTGTCCTTCAGAACTGAATTTAGCATATGTGCTATGTGTTCTTATAAACACACTGATTTTTTTAGATATCTTTAGAATTCTCCTTGTCATTTCTCTAAGTGCAGATGACGCTGACAACTGTGTGGGCTCTGCCCTCTTATGGCCAAGGGAATTTTAGAAGATTGGTTGTCCAGAGGAAAAAAATTGCTGATAAATGAGGAAGGGCTGTTTCTTCTTGTCACATATGATTTTGCCTCTTTTTATGCAACTTGCATTCTCAGGCTCTGGCAGAGTTGGAGTCTCCAACTGTGTATATGATTCAGTTCAGCAAACAGAGCCACAGATACACTCAGTGTGCAGTATGGTTTGTAAGGACATTCTCATAAAGAAACCTGAATATAATTAATTCCCATAAAGCTGCAGTGTGTATCTTTTGGAGACACGAGTCAGTCACAAAACATAGAGCAAGAAATGTGTCTGGTGCACATCTTAGCAAGCATCTGCATGTTTCTTGGTTTACATGTAAAGCTTTAGATTGAATCATAATTTTCTTTTGGCATTTTTGGTATGTGATTCATTGTTTAGTTTCTTTAAAGACATTCCTTCTCCATCCAAAAAGTGGCAAAACAAACAGCAGAGAACTCAGATCATCAAGAGCTTAACAGTTCACTGACATAGTGAAATCACATCCACTTCTCCCTCTTATCTCCATGTACTTATCACTTGCCTGTCTCTTGCTCTTCCAGTGCTCATAGAAGACATTTTGGCACCCAAGACAGAAAATCCTACACATTATGCACGGAGCAAGTTACACTCTCTTCACTTTGAGTAGTGAGAAGTTCCAGGGGTGCAGGCAGCACTCACCCAATTTGGTTTCTTTGGAGGAAGGAGGTCACTGGAGTCTTATGGTATTTTGTAATACAGGTTGAGCATAGGTGGAGGAACAGCTTAAATGCTACAACAGATAGCCAAATCTCCTGAGCCACATCAGCTGTCCAAAGAGAGACACCTGTTAGCTTATGAGTTCCCATAAAGAATAACCTAGTGGGAGACACATTCACCGAACTCAGACGGGCTGTACCCCTGCACCTTTCAGGAAGGGCCATAGTTCAGTGGTAGAGCACATGCTCTGTATGTACAAGGTCCAAAGTTCAGTCCCTGGCTTCTCCAGGTAAGGCTAGAAAAGTGTCTGAAACCCTGAAGAGCCAGTGCCGGTCACTATAGACAATGTGTAGCTAGACAGACCAATGGTTTGACTCAGGATATAGATACTTCCTATGTTCCTACTAATATTAGTAAAAGGATTTCCTAAGTGTAAAAAAAAAAAAAGGCCGTTTATCACTACCTCTGAGAACTGTACAGTTACCAGGAAATTAACAGAGGTGCTGAAAAAAAACCTCTGTATTGTAAGTGAACATCCCAAAATCTGCAAAAACATTTGCTTTATTTGCTGCTTTGTGCGATCTGTGACACTGCATCTTCTGCTTCTTGGAGAGGGAGGACTGGTATTATTTCCTGGAAACTGCAATTCTGTGGGGACCATACTAGAGCTTTCAGCAGCAGCTTTCAGCAGCTGGCTGCTGTACCTTGGGATGCAGGGATGGATGGGTCGGAATCATCTGTCCTTCCACCCATTCCCAATATGGTAACCAGATAGGCCATGAGCATTTGTGCCAGAATAACCCAAGGAAAAAAATAGGATATGCAGATCGTACAACGTATAAAAAATGTGCTGTAAGCAACGTGTACAAGTGTCACACCAAGTTATTTATTCGTAATTGCATTTTTGTCCTGCCCTTCCTCCAGGGGAAATACATCCCCCTCCCAAATTTTATCCTCACAACCACCCTGTAAAGCAGGTATAGGCAACCTTTCTGGCCATAGGCACATTTGGCAATTTGAGAAACTATCCTAGGCACCACCAAAAAATGGCTTCCATGGGAGGAAGGGCAAAAGACAAGAAACCTGCCCCAAAGACCGAGTACAAAGCAGAGGTGGGGACTGAACTCCAACACTAAACAATTCCTTTGAAGCCACAGTTTTCAGCACCAACAGAAACCTATTTCACAGGAATCCCACCTGCCAGTAAGAAAATGTGTTAATTAAAAAAAAAAAAAACAACAACCATGGGAGGGGTAAGGCACCTTGGTGGCTGCCACGAAATGTGTCTGGGGCTGCATTGGTGCCCATAGCCAATATATTGCCTACCATTGCTGTAAAGTATACTAGGCAGAAATCATCAGAGCTTAGTAGAGATTTGAACCTGTGTCTCCCTGGTATAAGGACACTTTTAACCAGTTCATCACACTGGTCTTCAAATTAGAAGAAAGAGGCTGCAGATATGGCCCTTTTCTAACATTATGGCTGATTAAAGCAACAATCCTAAGCATGCCTATAAAGAAATTCCATTGAACCCAATGGAATTTACTTCTGAGCAAATATGTTTAGGATCTGGCTGCCAGGGACACCCCCTATCATTATAACCATCTATAATGCAGCCAAAATACTATACAGACAGCTTGCTGATAATATAATGCTCCACTAGTACTTCAAAAATTAAGTAATTGTTAATTGTAATTCAATTAGTGTGATTTAATTGCTTTGCTTGGTAATGGAGCATTTTATTGTTACTGTGACATCTTCACTGTGGTTTGTGGCATAAAGTTGACTACAGGTTTTCTGATTAGTATTTTAACCATTTAGGGCCTGCCTTTTCATCCTTGGGAATATGCCAGCAGAAGTTTATCTAAATCTTGCAATTTATCACAAATCAGTATAAATCACAAATTATATATATTTCATCCACGACTTTGATAACTTCCAAATTAAGTGCCTGGAAGTATAGCACTAAGCAAACATGGCTGCTAATTTGTCACAGTCTTTCACAGTGGCAATTTTGTGTGTTTACAAATACAAGGAGAAAACTCTTATGAAGTTCTCCCTTCTCTGCAAATTGACTGGGCTTTGCATGCTATCTTTTCTGCAAAATAGGGGAACGTTTATGCAAGTAAAGGTTTTGTTATTTTAATTAACGAAAACATTTTTATTTCTTTAATTTTAATTAAAGGAAATTCTGGTCCCTAAGCCACAAAACAATTATACTATTGATTTGTAATGCTGCCATGATATCTATTGCTTAGCATTCATTCTTGACCATGGAGTGATGACCAGAAAAATCTCTTTGGGATTATTCAAATGAGTGGGGTGAAGGGGTTGTTTCTAAGAAGGCTTTCACCTGCAAGGTACCAAGTTAGCAAGGTGTAAGACAGGTTTCCTTCATTGACCTTGAAGTAGGAAGAGAAACTGCTGGTGGGAGAGCCATCAAAGGGTCCTACGCTGCTGCAGATTTTCAGAGATTAGGAACAACACTCACTGCTAAACAGAGAGTAGCAGCTAAAAGAGGACCCCAAGAATCAATAAGAAAGAGGCAGTGGTGGCAGAGAGTAGTGCTGTGCTCAGTTTAGCAGCAATAGTGGGAAGTGATTAACAGATACTATTCAATGGTGATTTTGAAGTTGCCACATGTCAAACGTTAACTACATGGGGAGGCATTACCATGCCCCACTCCCTGAACAACACTGGGCCTATGATATGATCGAAGGCTACAGGTGACATCTCCATGCTGTAATTGATTAAGGCACGATTCCTGGGAAGTTTCCATCCCTCACATGGCCCCTAGCCTTGGCACACAATATGGCTGCCACATGGAGGACATTTGAAGGCTGCAATGCAATGGACATTGTCTTGAGAGTGTCCCACTGAACTCAAGGGGTTTTTCCTCTGAGTGAACATTCATATGATTGGGCTGTAAATTACTCTCCATGGCAGCTGCCTCCGCTGGCAAGTCGTTCATGCGCACCCACTCACCATGTGGATTATACTCCCCAAGGACACACAAAAACATCTGTTCCCTACACCAAGATCCTCAGACTTTGTGTAGACAAAGGGTTCATTTTCCTTCTTTCAGGCCCAGAGTTCAGGGTATCTGTGCTAGGAGGCTGTTCATTCACTGGCCAATGGGGACTTGGGTTTAGCACTTGCAGGATTATGCCAATTTGGTTAGAGCTACTGTTAACAAGCATGTTTACATTCCTGAGTAATCTCAAGGCCCTCTATATGCGTTTGTGTGGGAGGAGGTATATGATGATGACTTACAGCAGTCTCTGATGTAGCAGAACAACAAGCCCACATGAGACTCTTAAGTCTTCATTTTGTTAGAAAGGAACCCTCATAATGACAGGATCTAGTGGCAGCTGGTGGCTCTGATGTTGGTGGGGCTGTGAATTCATTTTGAGTTCCAGTCAGAACTCTAACGGAGCTATCCAAGGAGCTCAACCCATTTGGGGCTAGCTTTCAGCACTTTGGATAGCTCCTTTAGCATTCTGGTTGGTTCTGACTGAAACCCAGAATGGATTCACAGCCCCACCAAAATTGGCTTGCACTCCTGATCCAAGAGCATCTCAACAAGGGTGCAGCTAGGCCTGGACCTTGGGGCAGATGTCCAGTGCCCTGCAGCACAGCCCCCACCCCCAATACCACCCAGAGAGCAGTAGGTGATGGGGCCATGGCAAATAGTACTGGCATCAGCACCCAGGTCAGCATGAGCATGCCAGGACTCACTGGGGCTGACACAGCATCCTTTGTATTCTTGTAGTCATGATGGTGCTATGAGTCAAGTGAGCTTAAAATGGAAAACTGCACGTGCTCAGAGTATTTCATCTTTTATCAGGGGTGGCAAAGGGTTTGTCTCTTTTTTTGCTGTAACAGATCAGGAACCTAGAAGCAGCTGCAAAGCATGGAATGGCAGTGGTGGGCGGAGAGAAGAGAAATGTTACTTGTGTAAATCACAACTGAAGCAATACACTTGGCCATCTAAAAGCCTCCCCAAGTGGAACCATTAAGACCAGGATCTAAAATGACCTAGCTGCACCACTGCATCTCAAATCTAGGAGCAATCCATCATTACTGTTGTTTTGAAAAACAAATTATACCTTCTGCAATGCTGAAGTTTTGCGCACTGTCTTATCTTATCACTGTCTTAAGTCATAAAGAATATTCTCCTCCATTTCCATCAGAAACCATATGGCAATCCTTTGAAGCAATCCAGGCTGCCTTCAAACAGGCTGATTCTGGGCTGTTTTCTTCAGCATGCAGAGCAGGTGACCACAGGTTGGGCCTACATCTTTGAGACAGTGTGAGCCACTTCTTGCCTTTTTCCCAGGACCATTCTGGCTTTCTGCTTGTCCATGTACTTGGCACAGTAAATCAGTTTAATATAATCCACACCTCAATTTGCTTTCCAGCTAGCACATGAAAGTCCTGAACTGGAGAAAGATTCCCACCCACCCCTTCAATGAATTTGCTTGTGTTTCACTTACTAACCACATTCACTATTTTTGTTGTTGTGAGCTTTGAAATCTTGCTGGCTGTCATTATGCAAGATGGTAAAAAGTTCAGTCGGTCTCAAAAAGGCATTCAATCCAACTGCCACATGGGCGAAACACCAGGCTTCAAACAGTGAAAGTCTGTATGCTAGCCGAACTTGTTTATTGGTTGTTGCATACAATATTATAGAAATGGTGGTGGGATGTATGCACAGGTCCTGGCAGGAAAGGGCTTGTTTTATTAATTAGCCTCCAGTTAGCAGCTCAGAGAAAGTATCCCTTTCAGCCGCTCAGTGCCACATTGAGATGGCAAAGAAGTAATCGGAAACACTTCCCCTTGGCACAGTTCTCTGTCATCTGAATATGGATCTTATTTTAAGACAGCGAACAACCTGCACTGCTGTGCTCCAATGCAGACATGCTAATATTTCCCAGTGTGTTTGTTTTTAATCTACCCATGTATTTATTTCTTTCAGCTCCCATGGAGTGGGGGACAGGGGGGAATTGCTGGCTTCCAGAAGCCTGAAACCTCTGCATGCATCATCCACTTCCTACACTGTCCTTCCTGTCTCCAGACCTCAGGAGCTGGCTTGGTTGTGCAAGGTAGCTCCTAATTACCTCTCTCCTGGATTCTCTTTTCTCCCCCTTGAGGACTGCCTTTCCAAGAAATAACACACATACACACCTGGCACTGTGAGATAGGGATGCTCACCATGGATACCAGGTTCCCATTCCCAGTCTGGCTGGTGCTCCTGGGACCCCAATAACTATCTCTAGAATGCTGCAAAACTCCAGATGTGCATTAGTTACTGCCATGAGACACCATACTCTATGCCATTCAGAAGCCGCTACTCATATCACCAAGCTCTGAAAAAGCAAGGAGGGGAGCGGGAGGGTGGGGGGAGAGGAAATAGTGTTTATAATCTTCCTTTTACTATGCTGCCCCACGCCAGATAAGGACAGCTGTTCACGCACAATGTGTTCAAACCAGAAATGATAAATAGCCTGAAACAAATAGACGATACATAATGTTTTCCAGGGCATTCATTTGCAAAGAAAGGAGCTCTGAGAGAATGTGTCTCCCTCCTTTCCCCCCGCCACCACGCCATCCACAGTGTGCTTTTAAAAGGCAAGTTCAAAAATAAACAGAGCCACCTTCCAGAGCAGGGCTTGCAAAGGAAGTCCTCTAGCAAAGATCCACCAAGCAAACCCCAGGGTTAATGTGAGAAATGCACAAATACAGGAGATCCTCTTGTTACATTTTAAGTGCTGATTGGAAGGAAGTGACCACTGTAAGTCAGCATGTCCTTTACATTGTGAATAACTTGACAGGGGCTAATAAACCCAGCCGCCTATGGCAAAGATAATTGACTTTATATTATTCCTAGGCATCACATGCAATATTTTTAAAGGAGGGGAATAACTTGGAAAATAGTAAACCAGGACATATGAGATTTCAGAATCATATCATGATTTCATATCAGAACCCAAATAAACAGATGTGCTACATGACCCACCCCTCTGTCCGACAGCACACCACCCCGCTTGAACCTGATCTCCTGCCCTTTATTTTCTTAAAGAGGGGCAAATGACCCTCCCGTGCAAGTGTGCGTCATACGACCCAGCAGTCTTCCAGAGGGTAAATGTAAATCCACTGAGAGAAGAGCCTCACAGGCACATAGAACACATCCCTATCCCTGTCATGAAATAACCCCCATTGATTTATGATGAGCCCCGTGAGTCAGGATAATTATAAGACGAACAGATCTCAAGTTTATTTCCTGAGTGGTCCAGCGGAGGACAGCTCCTCTGCCGTCTCCTAATGAGGAAGCTGTGCCCTGGAGAGTGGTGTGCTTTGCTCCCTGTCTTGCACTTGCTACATTTCACATGGGTGAGGTAATTTGACTGCAGATGAGGTAACCGTGCGACTTGCCCACGAGCTGGAAGAGGTTACCATATGATCATTCATGTAAACACACAGACTGCTCCCTGAGGAGGCTGACTGACAGCTGCGTTCTGATGTTGTGCTGCACTCAGAGGCAGAGAGAAAGGACGAGGGGAACCGGTGGGAGTCGCACAGCAGCCTTGGAGCCTGTGAGCTCTCTTAAAGGAGACAGATCACTGACGGAGCAGTTGTCACGTACTGTAGGCACCGGGGTAGCCTGCAGCCTCAAATCCAATAACAGCACTAGCCAGAGAGGCCTCGGTGCCTGCTGGGTTGGAAACCAGCACGTGATCTGTAAGAGGAGCAAGAGAGCTGCTCCAATGGACGGCACTCCGAAGAGCCTGCCTGAGCCGGTTGCCCGAGCAAGGTGAAGTGGGAGGCATTGCTGTGCAAAGGCAAGGCCCCGTTTCCCATTCATTTTTTTCACAGCATTTGCTGCCACGTCTGCTGCCTTTAAAGTACTTTTCGAGTAGAGGCATTGTCCTCTATTTCAAAGAGCCAATATGCAGTGGAGGTTCTCAGGAAATCAAAGGGACTATCAGTACTTATTAAGTGTAACATTATATTCATCTGTGGAGAGTTTCTTCTTGGCATTCTTTCTTTCCCCCATGCCATGTCTCATGAGTGATTCTCCACTCATCTTCCTTTTCACTGCTGCCTTTCGTTTCAGCCTGCCTCAGGGCTCCGTCATCATTTCCCCTTCAAGATAACCTGAAAAGCACATGAGATATGCCCCCATGTTGCAGCAGGGTTTCATCACTGTGGCCTGGTAAACTGCAAGCTGAGGACCAGAAACTTGAGTTACAGAAGACAGGGGAAAAACTGCAAGATAAGGACAGAAAACCAGTTTAGCCACATGAGGTCTTCTGGCTTAGAAGAGGCAGTGGTGTGTCCCCTTTTAAACAAGTCTACCTTTAATCCATCGAATTTAAACAACTTGCATATAGTATCAGCTTTGCCATTCTTAGGCAAGGTGTTGGAGTGGGTGGTGGTATCTCAGCTCCAGGCAGTTCTGGGTGATATTGATTATTTAGACCCATTCCTGTCTGATTTCATGACTGAAACTGCCTTGGTCATCTTGGTGGATGACCTGTGTAAGGAGGTAGACAAGGAGAGTGTGATTCTGTTGGTTTGCCTGGATCACTCAGTGGCTTTTGATACCATTGACCTCCTAGATTTTAGGCTGTACGTGGACCCCCCGATCTGACTTGGAGGCTGCTTTGGGGCTTCCGAGGCAGGCCCGATTCGGCCCAGGCTGATTCGGGGAGGGGGGGACTAGCTTCAGCCTATGAAGACAACGTGGGATTCGGACATCTGAAACCCGCTTTGCCCCCCTCAACATGCTGCCCAGCCCCCAGCTCCTTACCTGGGCCCTTGTTCTATGCAGGGGCCCCGCTGCCGCCAACAGCTCCTAGGCCCTCTGGACGTGTGCCAGTAGCTGTCTTGTTCTAGGGGATGGGGGGAGCCATTTTAGAAATGTGACTCCCTGTATATCTGGAAATACAAAGAGTCACCAGTTTAAAAATGCCCCCCCCCCCCGAACAACAAGATGACTGCCGGCGTTCATCCATAGGCCCAGCTGGGGGCTGGGCAGTAGCAGTGGTGGTGGTGTGGCAGCTGGGCTTCTGGATCGCACCGAAGCATACCAAAGCGATTTGAAGTGCCCCGCTTCGCTTTGGGCCACTTTGGGGGCCCTCTGCCTTGCCTTGGAGGTGGCCTGAAGCAGCCCAAAGCATGTCTGACTTTTCGTGACCCCATGGACCATAGCACACCAGGCCTTCCTGTCCTGCGCTCTCTCCCGGAGTGTGCTCAAGTCCATATTCATTGCATCGGTGATGCTATCTAGCCATCTCATCCTCTGCTGTCCCCTTCTCCTTTTGCCTTCAGTCTTTCCCAGCATCAGGGTCTTTTCCAGAGAGTTTTCTCTTCGCATTAGGTAGCCAAAATACTTGAGCTTCAGCTTCAGTATCTGTCCTTCCAATGAGCACTTGCTGTTAAATAGGTATGTCCTTGTGCTGTGTAGGAGTTTCACAGAGGTGCCAGAGAAAAGGGCTGGAGTGACACACTGGAAGCTTAGGTACCAAGTCCTACACTGTCTAGTGTTACTGTGGAACACAGCATATGGCTGGGCTTCCAGAAATTTAGCATTGCATCTACAGTATATCTCAACCATCCTCGGAATGTTTTAAAATGTATCTTGTCATGTGTCATCTGCTGAAGTGCTTTGCTATGGATGTAAATTTTGTAGCAAGACATCCAAGGAGAACTGGCAGCTAACAAGTTAATCAGTCAGATCCTTATTAGCTCAGAGGTCTTGGTGCCCTCCTCTCTTTGGAGGATAAAATACCACAAACTCCTTTCTCAACTGTTTTCATGCACAGATTGGCAGGAAACCACCTGTTACTTGGACAGGATTTCTTCTTTAAAAAAAAGAATTTAAGCCATAATTAAGCAATAATGGGATTAAAAGCATATTGTTATGTTGCTACCAAAACCTCATGACAGATGCAGCATTTAAGTCTCGTCATGATTGTTGCTGTTAATTTTACACGACACATGATCAAAGATCATGTCTAGCTCTGTACTTTGTTTTCCTTTGGGTTCTGGCTTGTGTGTTCTTGCCAGACAGTTGTGGTTTATGTCATATGGCAGAACGAGCTTATTCTACACAGTGTAAAGAATGCTGTTTCCACAGCACATGAAAATATCACAGCCAGCTCATCTGAATGAGCATACCACTTCATCTAGAAAAGCAAAACAAGCTGCAACTAGAGGTGAAAAGGGCACAACCCAAGGTAAAGATGCTATGGGTGGGTTTTCCCACATTTAATAGACCACCAGTGCTAAATGGCTTCCACTTGAAGCACAGAAGTAGCCAAAGCAGAAAGTAACATTCCCTCACAGCATATTCTTATATGTCTGCTCAGAGGTACGTCCCACTGAACTCAGTGGGGCTTACTCCCAAAGCCGAGTTCCCCCTTAAGACGGAGCCGTGAGTTGTGGGGACGTGCAGGCCGGCAGCAAAGGGAGAAAAGGCTGGTGAAGAGCAGTTCCCAGGAGGTGACTGCTGAGCCAATCAGTGCTTTGATGGGGGTGGGGCCAAAGAGGCAGAGCCAGTGGACGTGAGATCTCTCCTTTGCTCTCACTCCAGTTCAGCCTGAGGCCCCTAAAAGCAAGGCTCCCATGTGGCTGCTGCATTGCTGTCACCGACTTCCCCACCCACCCACTCCAGGTAGCAAGATGTCTTGCAGTGGCAGAAGCAGTCACCTGTTAATGGGGCTGGGAAGGAATTTTCCCTGCATACCAATTGGCAAAGACTGCAGGGGGGGTTTGCCTTCCCCATTGCAAGATTAATTCCATTGTAAATAAATTGATTTGGACTATCAGTAAATTCTTGGTAGATGCTTCATTTTATGTTTGCCACAACTATGTAAACATGCTGGGCACTGGGCTAGATCCATTAGTGAGGGGTAGCCAGATTGGCCTCCCTGCTCCCCCACAGTGGGGATTCCCATAAGGCATCTCAGGAACATGGCACCAACACCACCCCAGCGTGGGTGCTGTGAGCTGGCCATGTCCGGGGTGGTGGAAAGTAGTTCACATTAGTGGTCCATGCCGTGGTGTGTCCCTGGCCTTGCCACCCACCACCAGCACTCCTGGCATGTTGTCCAGGAAGCAGAATTGGTCAGCAGGTGGGCTGGCTGATGACAGGATCCACGCCCTATGCCACCACCAAGCCTATTCAATGAGTCAATAAAGTTGTGGCCAATTTATTATCCCAGCTATGTCTGTGTTTCCATTCTCTTCCCTTCACCAACCAGACCCAATTAAGCACTGCCCACACAAGTGGGTATAGGACTGCAGTGCAAATAAATAAAATAAGAAACCCAACTAGCAAGTATTTGTGTTCAGCATGGGTTGCTTCACACATTTCTTTTTTAAAATGTGAGTACATTTGCAAGCAGATCGGGCTTGCCTACTCACTGGAGGTAGGTGACAACTGTCAACAGTGAGCACCGTAATGGCAAATTGCACTCACAAAGGACAAGTAGGTATTTGAGTCTAGAAGAGGTAGAAACACAGCCACACTCAATGTCATGGTAATCATGGGGAGGTGAGGAAAAGAATGGCCACAGTACAGGCAAGAAAGGCAGGTGACCACATACCTAGTAATTATTTTCAAGGCTGGTGTAGGAAAACACACATTCTTGTATGGTAGGAATAGCAAGAATAGAGGGCAAATCCTCTGGGCAAAGACTTCTGTGTTCTCAACAGCCCCTGACCTATTGCTGACATTAAATAAATGTTCAATAGATGAAAGAGTAATGGCAGTTCATAGCAACATTCTATCTATAAGCAGAGACCTGTTGCCATTTTCTGCCTTTGTATAAGATCTGATGTTTGTTTGTTTACAGTTTTTCCAAACTGCCTGTCATCCTTATGGATACTCGGACAGTGTACAATAAATATGATCATAAGGAGTCATACAGTTATCAAACACAATAAAATACAATCGTCAAAAAACAATTTGGCAGCAAATGCAGCAAGACAGACTAACGCAACTTAAAATGCCTGGCCAACAAAAACGATTTAACCAGGCACCAGTAAGATGGCAAGGTCAGTTGTACTGCTTTTAATTGTCAAGATCTAATAAGGTCAGTTCTCATTACACTTTCTTTTAAACTTACATTTCTGCAAATTCACATGTATGACTAATTGGGGTCTTTTGTCCAAGTGATCAATTTGCCTGGATATATATTTAATTTATGCTTTACATTTATATTCTGTCTTTCCTCCAGGGAGCTTAAGGCGGCATGTATGGTTCCCCTGCCCTATGCTCACAACCCAGTGAGGTAGGTTAGGCTGAGACATCATGGGCTGGGTTGCATGTAACGACAACCCACGTTGTTTTAAAATTGGGGTGAACGAGTCAGCATGCTCATACATGCTGCACAATCACTCATGCTGCAAACAGGAATGACTCAACAACTGATGGACTTTCCATCAGTGGAGGCTGGTGACTCTGATTTCGGAGGGCTGTGAATCCATTCTGGGTTTCAGTGGCCCACACCCACCAGCCAGAACTCTAAAGGAGCTATCTATGGTTCTGAATCCTAGCCCCAAAATAGGTTCACCACCTTGGATTGCTCCGTTAGAATTCTGCCTGATTCTGACTGAAACCCAGAATGAATTCATAGCCCCACTGAAATCAGAGCCACCAGCCTCCACTGCTTTCCTCCAAGTGTTTGAGGGCCCTTGGACAAGACTCCCTCAGTGGGCTCCATCCTTCAGTGAGTCTACCTGCTCACTGCTGTTGTTACTAACTACTCTTTCTCCTCATCCTCTTTCTCATGATTGCTACCACTTGCTTGATTGGCAGGCAGACAGCCAGTGAGCAAGTAGGCAGTGGCGTGTAGTGCTCCTGCTTCTCGCCACCACCGTTGTCTGAGACAGAGCAAGAAGCAGCTTGCAATGGTGAAGAGGAGGAGCAACTCCAGGAGGCTCTTGACAGTGGGCCCCTGCTGGGGTGTGGGTCACTGGCAAGTGCCTGACCATGCCTACCTTTGACACCGACCCTGCTTCCATCTATGGTTTGTTTAGCGTTGTGCGCAAGCTAGGACTTCTGGCTGGTTTCTCTTCCAACGAGCCAGAGAAAGAACCCCGAATATCCTCCAGTGAGCTTCATGGCTCAGTGGCAATTTGAACCTGGGTCTCTCCCGTCCTTGGATCCACTCTTAGATTGAGTTTGGGTTTTTCAGAGAAGTATACCTCATCACCAGAAGATTAAACAAACTAACCTTGCTGCATCTCGGAACTATTGTGGTATCCTCCAGTATCCCAGTTTTCTATAATCTCCCCAATTCCTTTCCCTCTAAAATTTAATACAGTTGAAAAAGGTCAGATCTGGTGTTCCGGAAATAAATTTTCTTGATTCAGTGAACAAAAAGGAAGTCACTTGCACGGCAAACAAGGTAATGAGTACCGTTCTTGAGACCTGGCCTGAACAAAATTGATGCAAATAAATATAGCAATATGGGTGCAATCAACCAAGAACTACTGCTGTTTGTTTCTTGTACAGCGGCACTGGATTCAAGAACATGGAAGAGAGGCTGTTGAACGAATAAAAGGACTCCACATAGCACACATTCTCTGGGGCCTATCTGCTATTGTCTTACAGAATGACATACACAGATGAATGCTGTTTCCTTGCCCTGCTCTGCTGTCACCACATACAATCTGTCATTGTACAGAAGGTTGTCCTGCTCCACATGCTGGGCAGGTTGCTGGCTTTTTAAATTCCCTGAAAACTGGGACGATGACTACTGCTCTCTTGCCATGCACAGAGCTATGAGGAGTTCTACAGGGGACAAGTACAGGGTTCCCCTCCGTTACAGTGGGGATCACACATTGACTTGGGCTATAGCAGTCTTCCCCAACCTGACACCCTCCAGATGTGTTGGACTGCAGCTGCCAATGTTCCAAGGCTGGTGTATTAAGTGTAATCAATTATCCATCATTGTGTATAAGGAAAACATCTACAAGATCTCTCTGCTGTCCTTCCACAGGCAGGCCAAGACATTTTTATTCAAGCAGGCCGTTGACTGTAAGCTAGTCTGTTGGGTTGGGTGCTGCTTTATTCTGTTATTTTTGGGTTTTTTATCTGTGTTTTTAATGTATTTGTTTTATTATTGTTTTAACCAAGTTTTTTTTAGAGTGTGCATGTGTGTATGTATACACATACTTCTTAATGATTCTTAGCTACCTTGAGCTCCATTTCCTTGGGAGAAAGGTGGGGTACAAATCAAATAAATAAACAAATAAATATATCCATCCTTTCATAGAAACCAACAGAAATTGTACTGTTGTATCCACTGGGAGGCCAAGACAGTAGGCCCACGGGCAGGCCAAGACAGTGGGCCCAACGTTTTTCACATTCTAGGCCATTGTTCTTTATTATCATAATTTTGTTTTCATAATTTTTTCCAGGTTTCAAAAGTACCACTGGTTCTCAGAATCAGTAGTGACACTCAGGGAAAAAAATATTAGGGAGCAGAGAAGCGGAAAGGGAAACTGGGGGGCGGGGGGCCTTACACTGTCTTACATTAGGTTCCTGATAGAGAAATAATGCCACATTTCTCAGTAACATACCTATCCTAGGGAGGATCTTCATGACAATGGAATGAGAAGCACATTGGAGCATTATTTGGATTTTCATGGGATCAACTTTGGTACACAAAGCAAGAAAAGCCGAGTGTACAGTACCTTTAAAATTGGGTTTTCATGGGTCACACAGCGCTTGAAAGGAACATACTTCCTGGTTTGGTGGGGGGAGTAGAACAGAACCTTCTCAACCTGGCAGGGGCTGCTCAACCAATGAGAGAGGCTTATTTCCCACCCCCTCTGTCCAGCCCCCCCTTCTGCCTGAAAAAGCCAAAATCCCCAGTTCTTGAATGTTGCATCTGAAGGCTCCCTATGAGAACAGCCCACCCCATGCCACCCCAATTTCACCCCATTCCAGCAAACTGTTGCCGAGTTATAGTTTCCACCCTGCCCCCCTTTCTCCTTCTCTTGGCACTTTCTCCCTGCCTGCAATGAGAGGCTCCCTTGATCCCGAGACCTCGCCTGATCACAAGTGCGATAAAGCTCTTATCCATCAGAGAAGTGACTTTACACAATATCGGGGAAGCGATTTCACAGGACATTGGGGAAGCAAAGTAAAGCAAACATCAAAGAAGTGCATCATCAGGGAGGCTAATTAGTCCCACTGGTGAAAAGGAAGTACAGGGCAATTCTGAAGGCTTGAAAGAGCGCCATAGGGCTTTGATGTGCTGGAAAAGCATGCGATTTACTTTAGTTGCCTAGGTTACTGAGGGCAGGGCCAGATGAAAGACACACCCCTAGGAATGCTCTGATCATGCCAAATTTAAAGCAGAGAGATGGGCACACACAAGCTGAACCACAGAGAAGCTGAATTAAAGAAAAGCAATGGAGTAAAAGTACTCTGCAAAAATGCGGCTTCCCCACAGGTGAACTCCAAGATGAATGCAGAGTGGTTGTGACATCATGTCCCTAACAACTTTAAGCCATAGCAGCATCAGAAAAACCTCCCATGTAGACAGCCCCTAAACATATCTTCTCTGAAGTAAGTCCTATTGATTGTGATGGAGTTAACTTTCAAAATAACCTGTTTAGGTTTGCAGCCATTTGTAAATTTCTAGTTTAGGCTCCAGCTATAATTTTATGTATGAAAATGCCCTTCCTTCAAATAACCACAGAGGTCCAGGAACGGGGGGAAGAAATTAGCTACTTGTCAGGGTGGTGGGGTGATTGCCTCCTTCTATGTTCCTTCAGGGTGGAGGGCCCTTGCCTATGTTCAGAACTGTGGTCTATGTAAACACACTTGCACAGGTAAAAATGCAAGTGGAGCAAATTAAAAGAGACAAGAAGACTGTAGTTAAGGTCCTGAGATTACCCCTCTCTCTCTATCTGACCAGGTCAAGGGCAAGGTATTGATTGATTTGCAGATGACAACCCCAAATTCAGAACTTCAGCTCTCCTATCCTGATCATGTAAAAGTAATGCAGACATGAACTCATGAGAGGCTGAAGCAACAAATCAGCTGTGATCACCACGCAGAAGGAATATTCCAGTAAAACAAACAATGGTTATGTATTTGTAAGTGGCATAGCATCGCCATCTTTAAGTTATCCTACGAAGTTTTCCCCCAGAGGGCTGGAGATATAGTAAAGCTTTCTGTCTGTTATGTCAGTCATGGTGAACACTGCACTTTGGAGGGGGCGGAGAATCAATTAATTTTAAAGGGAATCTAAGTAAGAAACTATTAAATCTCAGAGAGTTAGCACTAGGTTGTCAATGATTGGATGCTAGTTTAAAATCCAGGAGGTGCAGCCTAAAGCTAAGATACAAGTGGCCTCCCACAGCTGAATTTGTACATAGTGCCTCCTGTGGCTGAGCTGCCATATTTGCATTTTTATATATTTTTTAAGGACTTTTTGGGCGAAATCCTGACATTCAAACACGTGTGTACTGCAAGACAGGTGACCATAAGGGATGCCACTAACTTGAATGTGTGATCCTTTAGAGAGAGCTTTTAAAGGATTAAGCATCCAATTAATGTCCTTGTACTATAACCTAGCCCTTGGGAAGGTGGGGCAGAAAGTCCATTCATCTTCATAGGAGCTTCTGAAACTTGGACTTTTGTGAAGTGGTTGGGGATTTATGTTTATTTTGTATACATTCATAATACCTACAGTTTAAATTTAAGACCTGAATAAGTCAAACAAACTGTGTTAAGCAATTTAGCATCGTGCCCACACACAATCGGCATCGTCACTATTGGGATACAAGTACAATTTGAACCTCTCAAAATGTTTAGACACAAGGCAAATGCTGACAGCCCTACTAATTCAGGGCCTGGACCTGTTTTGAACAGTTGGAATAACCATTGTTTATCAATGTTTACATAAAGCATTTGCAAATCACAGTGCTAATGAGAATAGTCACAAAGGAATTCACATGGCCAAGGCCATAGTTCTTTATTTTACTGGGTAGAATACCAGTAGTAGAAAATAAATCTTAAGTAGCAACAGAATCAAGAGTTAGAAGGAACTTCCAAGACCAAATTTCCAGCACCATCTGTGGACTTCCCCCTTCTAACTAGCATATGGTAACCCTCCACTACATCTGCAGCATATTCTAGACATCATACCAGGATTTATTGAGGTACCAGGTCCTCCATACCTTTATTCTGATATCATATCCTTTCATTCATGTTCTGGTGCTGAAGGAAGGCCAGGCACCTGCCATTCCACATATGCCAGATTTCCTGTACCTACAGGTTGCTTTTTTGTTTTTGTTTTTAACTGGGCCTTCTGGGCCTTTCACAACTAAAGGTGCAATCCTATGCATGTTTAGACAGAAAAAATCCTACAATTCCTAGAATGCCCCAGACAGCCATGCTGTCCACGGCATGCTGGGAGCTGTAGGACATGTTTCTGTCTAAACATGCATAGGATTGTGACCCAACAGGCTGATAGGCTGACATCTACTGAGTGAATTTTTCCATAAAAAGAGACATGGTGACAGGAAAATCTTCACTTGCCAATTTTTTGCCCGTCGGCCAGATATTCAAAACACATAAAACGTGTTTTTTAAAAAGGAGATGGTAACTGTACCATGCTAAGGCCTTGGCTCCTCCCATCTAGTCCAGACTGAGAGAGAATTCTCTAGAACGGTCCTCTAGATGTGTTTGTTGTACTACAACCCCCATCATTCCCCAGCCAGCATGGCCATCACATCTGGAGGGCGCCAGGTTGGAGAAGCTTGTCCTAGATGTAGATCGCCTCAGAGGTGCCTCTCATCCAAACGACAAGAGTTCCTCCTGGGTACAATACATTCAGCCATGAGGTTTACTGAATGCTGAGCGGCTGGGGAAATGGATGCACACTAACCCTTCACATGACCTAGTTCTACATAGATTACACCATAGGGTTACTGTGGGAGGGGAAGAGGAATGACTCGTGGTGAAAACAAGGAGGAAAAAGGCAGAGCAGATGTTTGAATCTCTCCTCCAAGAGACAAGTATACTTCCCCACTTGAGCTCTCAGCGGTGTCTATGAGGCAGGTGTGACTTGCATTTTGCTTGGTCCTTCTTCTTTACATCAGTACCAGACCTCAGATCTTGCACAGTAACCACATCCTGTCTCTTCAGCTGCTCGTCTTTTCCTGCCAGCTAATTACTATTCAGATAAAGTCACACAGAGGCAGCACAGGACACAGACAGCTATAGGGAATGGATTCCACTGACCTCAACCCTCCTTTCTTCCAATAAGATTGTCTCTCTCTGCATCCACCCACTTTGTGGAAGAGAGAGAGAGAGAGAGAGAAATGACACCCCACAGCTCTTCAAACTTCCCCAGTGGGGAGGCTGCAAGGCAGGAAACGGTCTCCAGGGATCAGAGCTCAAGGCAGATCATTTTCCATCACTCTGACATGTCAAACAATGTAGTGAGTCACTAGCCATCCTGCAAGTGCAGAATGAGTCACCTGAAGTAAATTGGGGAGGGGTGGGGAGTGATTTTGCTTCCCAGAATCACTGTTGTTTGAGTTGGAGGCATGTTTCCTCTTTCTGCAGAGGAGAGCAGCTGTAAGATTCTCAGCTTCTAGCCACAAAGGGCCCATTGACCTGTTTCAAAGAAACAAAACAGAAAAATGAAACTCTAGAGGTGGAGGGAAGATGCTTCTTATTTTTAGCAGCAAGGGTACAAAATTCAGCAGGTGGAGAAAAAGTCACGGCCACCTCAAATACTGGGGGAAAATAGTGAAAATGAGAGCCAGTTTGCACAATAACCAACCAGAAATTCTGTATGTGCAGTGGGGCATTGAAATAGTATCATGTCCTCCCCTGCCACTGCATACTACATATATGTAATGTGTGGGCACAGGATGTATGCATGTATTTATGCTCAAATTGCACAATACTTCCCTTTCAAAGAAGTGGGATTGCAGAAATTGGTTGTGCACAGAATATTTCCTCTTTGTGGGTTTCACAGATGGAGTACTTACTCAGATGTCCATGCCCCCAAGAGATTCTGCTCTAATGTCTGCAGTAAGCAGGAACAGGTAGGTTGATAAACAGCTTCCTTTTGATTAAGAACAACACAGGGAAACATAACTTTCTGTAGCAACGCAAAGCAGCTTATGCAGACTTTCACATGTTCCAACATACAGAGAGATGGAACAATGAGAGCCACTACCAGCAGAACTAAACCACACCAGGCAAGTATCAGAGGGGAAACTGGACATGACAGGCCCCTTAAAGATGTATTCATTATACACCACATGGGTATGGCAAGTGCGCATATTTATGCCTTGGGTCAGGCATTATACCATGTGTATTGTGGTTGGCATACCAATGTCCCACTATGTCAGGGGTGGGTAATCAAGGGGGGGGGGCTGGATGACCCTTCTCTCATGTTGCCACCAAAGGAGTGCACAGTCACCACTCCCCCCATCCTTTTGTTATTTGTGACAAAAGGATTTCCCTCTGTGCAGATTGTCCTCCATCTGGAGTGGGAGTGGTGCACAGGGGAATCCCTTTATCATCTCCAGTTACAGATCAGCAATATGAAGGAGATTCCTCTTCCTGCCTCCTCCCAAAGCCCCTAGGTAGCCTCCAAGCCAGGGACTGGGCTTGGGAAGGGGCCTGAGTGGGGCCTGCGGAGGAAGCCCATACCTCTGTGGGCTGGATGAACAACTTCTGCAGGCTGGAAGTTGCCGTCCCATGCATTGCGTGTACCACATATAGTGCCCACAAAGAGGAGGAAGTACTACTCACTTGTGCTTCCTTTCCCACCTGCATTACATAATATCTGAAGAGTCAGTAAAATAGAAACATAAAAAGGCAGGGTTATCCTCCCACTTTTTCTTCAACTTCCAGCTGCAGACAGAGAGCTGTGCAGTAGGACAAGCAATGGAATGCTTCATTGCCCTTAGAATTCATTGTCTGCCAGTACAAAACAGGTTTTAGCCGATGGGAGGCTGATAGCAGCAGCCTGTCTTGGTCCTAGTGTTTCATTTTCTTCCACAGCAATTAGAGTGCATAGAAAGGGTTAAAGTGACAGGAAGGGCTGCCTAAGAAGCTTGGAAAACCTCCAGAATGAGCCCCTGTTTACTCAAAGCAGGAGGAGAATTAGTCAGGCTCCAGGGCAATAAAAATGTGGAAGCAGGAAAGGGCCAATTCATTAAATTGCTCTCCCCTGAGTGATGCCCCTTAAATACCTTCCTTGAGGGACTGACAAATCTGAGGAGATCCAAGGCTCTCTCAGTCCATCCGTGAAGCCTGGCTGGCAGATCAAACTCCAGCACTTTCAGGAATCTGAGGTTATGGGGATGGTGCTTCATGAGACAAGGCTACTAGGCTGCAAGTGTGGATATTATTATTGCCTGTGCTTGTGTCTTACTGCCTGCCACATACTGATCTGGAGCTGCTGTGTGTTAGTGGAATCCATGAGGGAAACCGGATGCTTCCTCATCTGTGACAAATGGCAGACTCTCTTTTCCTCCTGCTGTAACAGGAAACCTGCGTCTACAATCCCAAACACTCCGGTCTTCACAAACACACATTGTTTCAGGACGCATTTTCCTCTTCATCTAATTATGCTACCTCCCTTCGGTGTGATAAGTTCAGTCAGAGTAGGTTCAAAATTATGACGGGAACAGCAAAAAAGGAAAAGGCGTAGGGCCCTGCATACCAAATGTGCCCCAGTAGAGTATATGAATATTCTGTGGGCAAAGGGTGTTTTAGCAGGCAAGAGATTTGCTAGATGTGTTGCTGCCAGCTGTGGTGGAGTGAAGGATAGATGAGGAGGCTGTGGAGTGACAGCCGTTGGGTCAGTGGAGGCTGGTGGCTCCGCTGTCATTGGGGTGGTGAATCTGCTTCAGTTTTCAGTCAGAACAGAGCTATCCAAGGTGCTTCCACACCATGGATAGCAACTTTAGAGTTCTGACCAGTACTGACTGAAACCCGGAGCAGATTCACCGACCCTTGGACATCTGAGCCCCCAGCCTCCACTGCTTTGGGTTCCCCAATGAGGGGGAAAGACACACAAGCTGATGTGCTGAAATACCAGCTAAACATTGGCCACATTTTCTTTGAGCCATAAAGGACAGCCATAAGCCAATCTGATGTGACTGTTCGAAAAGCAGAGAGAGAGAGAGAGAGAGAGAGAGAGAATATATGGGACAGCTGACTCTTAAAAAGGTTGTGGAGGGTAGATGTCAGAGAGGGAGGAAAACAACACTGGGGGAGGGGTAGCTTTCCACACAGGCACCTTCTGCAGCAGCAGATGGAGAGGGAAGTTGCTGCTGATTCCTGCGGAGTCAGGAAAGGAAAGAGATGACATAATAATGAGGGGATCACATAGAGAACCAGGGGAGAGAACAAAGATAGAGATGCCAGGGAGACAGAGACCCAGCACTCTGCACCAGGGGCATTGGTATCAGATGTTGATGTAAGATGTGGCAGCCAGATGAAGGTTTCAAGCAGAAGCTTAGGTGGGGAGGGGGGAATGGAATAAAAGATGGATGTTTCAGGGGAAGCAGATGGGAGTGTGGTAAGACAACATCATATTTCATTCACTGCTGTTGTGGAAGATGCAACAGGCCTATAAGGTATCTCCTGGTACCAGAGCCAGTCTCCACCCAATTGCAGCCTAGTGTTGCCAGCAGGGGTGATGCTAGACATAGAAAAGATTCTAGGGCCCAGGCTCCTGGGACACAAATCTGCATATGCTAATTTATATCGATATATGCAAATTTAGAAATATTTACAAGGATTTATTTAATTAAATTTCATAGGAGGCAAAGACAATTAATTTCTCATCCAAATCATCTCTAATACAAGAAATTCTTCAGTTAATTTGCATCCTGACCCAGATCATCCCAAACCAACAGAAAAAGTTCTTTTTCTAAGCTTAATTGCCATGCAAGGGAAGTTTGGGGGAGGCATTTCAGCATGTGGGGAGGGAGAGTTAACCCTTCCTTCCCCAGTTGCAATCTGGCAATTAAGCAGAGAAAAACCCTTCCATTGGCATCAGTGGAATAGATCTGGGGCCTGTGAAATAGATTCGGGCCAGAAAACCCCTGATTGCCAGAGATAGTATAAGCTTGTGTCCAGACAGGAGTTTCTTCTCCCACAAAGACAGTACCACAGTGACGGGAAGTTGCATTTCTGAAAGTTCTCCCTGCAGAACAATTACTGAAGACATAGATGCACGCTCACATTTGAAATCTGTCAGCCATATTGGCAATGTGATAGAGATTTGTTATCCAAAGCAACTGCTTCATGGAAGGGACTGCCCCTATATTCTTTTGGCCCCTTGCATATAGTGGATGTTATCTATTATTTACACATGGCCCAGTCATGTAAATATTTCTGCTCTGTGTCTGTTTATTCCAATAATTCACAAAAACACACATATAATATTTCCTATATTGGGGCATTAGATTCAGTCTTTATAGAAAAGGGAATGGGCACAATCCAGCACATACCATGGCCTGGGTTTTGCCCTTTGTGTATATTTTTTCACATGTAATATCAATATTTGGACATCAAATAACAAAATCTGTAGTCTTTAAAATTAAAAGACTTTATCAAAAACAGAGCTCACTTTCACACATAACACACTTGCTCAGTTTGAACAGGTTGTATACATAATCTTATTTTTTAAATGGATTATTGAGTGCTTCTTGGTCAAATGGACTTGAAAATAAGCAAGAAGTGTATAACACAGTCACCATTCCATTCCTTTCCCATCCATCCCATTCCTATAATCCAGACCAGGCTTTCAATGTCTCCCTTATGGTGACTTTGGGCACCACACTGTGAGAATCAGGGTGGAAACTAGACAGCTAGGAAAAACGTACCTCTTTGGTCTGTGTCCAGGGGCCTAACTGAGAAGCTTTCTTTGTCCTCAGTGCAGCAGAGCTCTAGATGACTATTATCCTAACACTTGGATGAAGGCAGCGTCCTCCAGGCAAGTGGTTAAACATGACAGCAGTATGTTGCCTTACATTACAAGAGTTTGGGAATGTTTTTGTTTTCTGCGTTGTTGTTGTTTTTGTTTTAGGGCAGAAGAGAGAGAAAGAAAGAAAAATAAAGGGGAAACTGCCAAAGATATGCAGAACGATGTCCTGGGAGGTGACCCTCAGAGAAGTTTGAATTGTGTGTCACTCGCCTCATATTTTGAGCTTATGCCACGGGGAGGGTATCGGTTCTATGGCTAATCAAGCCTCTTCCATTTTCTGTCAGATCCCTCACAAAGTTCTCAGGGGCCCTGTTAATTTGGCTCCACTCTACTTTTTGCCCTGCCTTCAGCTTCCATGCCAGAGGCCATGCCAACTGGCAGTACTGCCATGTTCTTTCGCTGTACCAGTGCCAACAGAATCAGATATGGAAACCAATGTTGGATACACTGAGAAAAATGGCCAGCTGTGTGTTATTTGTCAGAGAACCATCCATCCCCCACCTCTATCCTTATTGCTAGATGAGGCTGGCAAAACCGAGCCTTTAGACTTCAATAGCTCCTCTGTGATGCCATCCTGGGATGCAAGAATATGCACTTTCCACAGCCTTACTAATGTAAGTGTCCTTGCACAGGAGGAGGCATGTACCAGCACAACGTGTGCTCCGCATGTGGCTGCTGCTGAGTGGGCACAGAGAATGGGCTTGGACACACGGACACCAGTTGATTATGTTGTAGGGTTGAGTTTCTAAGGAACATGGCCTTGTTAGGAAGCACCCTCAAAATCAGAGTCTACCATGATGCCAATGCATCACTTGATAGCTGGCTGCTGAATCCATGACCTGAATCCATGGCAAAGTACTTCCTTTGAGGTACCATTGGATAATGTGAAAGTTCTATCCATCGTGCCTGATCTGTAAAAGCTTATTCACAAATGGAAGTCAAGGCTTGGGCTCTGTTCCGGTGTTCTCTCCATGTGTAGGCTAAACATACAGAGGGGCAGTGGTACGGCATACTCTGGGCCCACCCCTGTCATCATCATGTCATGCTGACTCCACCGCTGGCATCTAGACTGTCTGAAAAGGGCACCCATATGAACAATGGTATGTGCAGAACAGTTCCATGCAGCTAGGAACCCCAGTAGCTCAGGGTTCCTGATCATGCAGCCTTTGCCAACCTGGTGTCCTCCTGGTGATTGGGACTACATTTCCTATCATCCTTGACCATTGGCGATGCTTGCTGAGGGTTGTGGGAGTTTTAGTCTAAAACATTTGGAGGACACCAGGTTGGAGAAGGCTGATGGAGGCACTCCTTTTAAGATAGCCCTCTAAATGCACAGATGGGGAGGCAGAGCTATTGACTACTGTGTACACATACACACACACACACGTGGAAGGAATACCTGAATGGTTTTCATGTTGAAGTCACTGAGGAACATCTGTGAATCCACCCTGCTTCAGCAGCTGGTGCAAGATTTGGAGGGAGGCAGAGAGAAAGGACATTTGATAGAATGCTTCTGCTGCTGCTTTTGCCAACCATGAGGAAGGAAAGAGAGATCCCTGCTGAAGAAGGATGCAGCCTTCCCAAACGTGGTGCCCTCCAGATATGTTGGACTCCCAACTCCCATCAGCCCCAGCTAGCATAACCAAATGTGTTGTGATCTGACACATCTGGAGGGCACCAGATCAGGGAAGGCTGATACTAGTTTGGGTGTGTGTGTGTGTGTGTGTGTGTGTATGTGAAAGAGAGAGGCAAAAATGAGAGTATGTCTATATGCACACACTTATAGGAAAGTGGAAGAAACCCTACACACACATTTTGAAACTAGAATGTAGAAGCAACTTTCTTTCATTTACTGCATTTTTCCCCGTGTCTACCTGGAAGACATGTACTACTGGAAACTTCTGAGGAAGGCCTCTTTGCAATTTAATTAGCATAGTCTGCTAAGCCTTCTGTTTCCATTGTTATCAAAACCTACAGACTCATTCAGAGTATACATCTATCGTTTGAAAACTTTTTTACTTTTACTTTTTACTTACCTCTGCTTTTGAGCCCCATAAAGGATGTAAACAGCAAGAGCTGTTATGCAATAAATTGTCCAACATAAGGTATCTCTGCATATGCTAGGTTTTGATGCAACCCACAAATCAATTAAAAATTGGCTCTGTAAACCCAAGACCCAGGATAAATAGTCCCTCAAGATTGTTCTCTCTTAGGAACGAAAGATCAGTATTGGGTCATGAAGTACCTATGCCCCCCCCCCAAAAAAAATGAAATGAGGTCTGTGGCCAACACCAGAATCCCACAGGCTTAAAAGTTGCTTAGAAATGAACATCCCACTAGTTCCTTCTTTTCTTCTTGCTAAAGTAGACTTCCCCAACTTGATGACCTCCAGATGTTTTGGGCTACAACTCCCATCAGGCCCAGTCAGCATGGCTAATGGTGAGGGATTTGGGGAGTTGCAGTCCCAAACATCTGGAAGGCACCAGGTTGAGGAAGGCTGTGTTACAGCACTATGACTGAAAAGCTACACCTGGTGAATGTCTGCTTTCAGTGAAATTTTTAAAGAAACAGAAGCCCTTTCAAGGTCAGGATCTGTCAGCCCTAAATGAAATAGTGTACTGGGTGGGTTATTGGAGCTGATATAATATGGTCATTCACGTTATGCTTTCTAAAGCGCTAGAACTTCCTCTTTTAAAAAAAAAATGCAATTCAGTGTGAACAGCTGTCACTGACATTTCAATCTTGCATTAATCAAAAACAGATGGAAAGCACAGAACAAGGAGGCCAAAATCCAGCCCCATTTTTAAAGCCTTCAATTTAGGAAAACCGGAGTGCGGCAATTTAAAAGCAGCAGCAAGTTTTTGCCTTGCTTGCATGCATACAGTTGCAGATCTTGTGTTCCCAGATGGGTCTTGCTTTGCTTCTCTGCTCTGACTTACTCTGCACTCTTGTCACACCTCCCCTACTCACCTCTCGAAAGCTGACAGTAGAGACAAAGGATGAGCTGCACAGATGAAGCCATTCAAAGCAGCGCTCGACGGTAGTACATGGGATGCTTATTTCACATGCATCCTTCCATCGCTGCCAAATATGCCTGCTTCCTCTGAAGTCCTTAAAAGTGTTGTTGTTCTTGTTGTTGTTTTAAAAAAATTACTTAAACATCCTGATGTTTAATGTTTCTCATAGTTGCACCTTTAAGACACCAGAAAGATAAGAGACAAATGAATTATTTTATGGGGTTCGTTAAAAACAAAGAAAGGGATTACAGTTCTAAGAGGCACAGAAGAGGCAAGCATTAATATGCTGGTATGACCCATCTGTTTGCAAAGGACGTGCATGCTGCAAAAAAGAGAAAAAAACACCCCAGAGGCACACCGAGGGCTATCCTCCCAGACGGCAAAGAAGGCGTTAAAAGGTTTAATAGCAGAGGCCACACAGCAAAGCAGAAGTTAGACGCAGCTGCACCCCTCCCCCAGCCTCCCCTTGGTGGCAGCCGTGGCCCTCTGCGCGCAGCAGCTCCGGCAGGCCCGCATTACTCAAGTGCCTCTTTCACCCACTGCGTCCCTGCCCCACTTGTGTGATGTAAAACAATTCTTTTGTTCCCTCTTTAAGACATTAGCCTCAGGGGCCATTATCGGAAAGAAAGGTAGCTGGGGCTCTTTTATCTGAAGGAATCCATTTAAGAGTTCCTTGTCTGTCCGGCCATCAGCCTTCTCCTCCTTGGTTACTTATTTGCCTTACTCCGGGTTTCCACAACCACCCCACGCCTACCCCGCCCCCAATCCAGCAGGCCCACCACCAACTGAGAGCCCTTGTAAGAATGCCAGCCTTCAGCTATAAAAATTTCATGGGGCAATCTGCCTAAAAATCATTAGAGCTGCAATCCCAGGACCTGGTAGCAAGCCCCACTGAATTCGATGGGATGTACTTCTGAGTAGGCATGTATAGGATTGTACTATGAGCCTGTTTTAGGGTTTGTCCTCCCCCCCTCCCCCAAAAGATAAACTAAACATGGTTCTTGTGGTTTGAACAATTACAGATTTTTCTGTAAAACTGGGAAGGCAAAGAACTTGAATTTAGAAAAAAACAAAACTAAGAAACCGGTTGAGCTCTCATCCTGTCTGAGCATGTG
The DNA here is from genome assembly GCF_057233095.1 of Heloderma suspectum. Taxonomy (NCBI): domain Eukaryota; kingdom Metazoa; phylum Chordata; class Lepidosauria; order Squamata; family Helodermatidae; genus Heloderma; species Heloderma suspectum. The sequence goes on from NC_139461.1 coordinate 62,581,317, forward strand.
TATGATTTCTGGAATAGGGAAGTTTATGCTACACATGAAAGATCACAACCCTCAAGGCAATACTCCAAAGCAGTTCGAATCTCCACTTAAAAGCAGGCAGGGTGGGGAAAACATTTCCATCAATTGTGTTTTAATTTTTTAAAAATTCACAAACTTGATTGTGGCTTTGACAACATAAAAACATAAGGAGAGTCATGAGCTCTAGAGGCCATAGCTCAGTGTGACAGAGCACATGCTTTGCAGGCAGAAGGTCCCAGGTTTGATCCCTGGCTTCTCCAGGTAAGCTGGGGGAAGATTCCTGCCTGAAACCCTTGAGAGCCACTGCCACTCAGTGTTGATAATGCTGCACTTAGATGGACCAAAAGTCTGACTCAGAATAAAGCAGCTTCCTATGTTCCTATGAGGATCACACCAAAGGACTACCTAGTCCAGCATTCAGTTCACACCGTGGTCAACCTGCTGCCCACACACACACAACCCTGCCCCCAGCAACTGGTATACAGAGGCATACTACAGAAACATGGGAAAGAATAACTAATCTGTAATACAGGGATGGGGAACATTTTTTCCTGACAAAGGCTACATTCCCTCAGGGGTAATCTATTAGGGGCCCCATGGCAGCATGGGGCCAGAATCAAAGTGGATAGGGCCACCTCCTTTTCTCTCTGTTGCCACTGCCACTGCCACCTTCTCTCTCTCTCTCCATCCAGCCACCTGCTGGGGGAGGGGCACTTCGTTCTTGCCAAAGGTCTTAACTGATCACTTGCAGAGGGCTTTTGAAATTAGGCCTAGGCCTAATTAGGCCCTGCTGTAGTGTGAAGTTGAATAAATGTCCATAGAAATATTTTTGTTTTGCTTTTAGTACTGAAAGTTCTATACATAAATAGCAAAACAACACTACAAGTAAGAAAGGTGGTACCATGTGCAGTGATAAATTTTGAAGTGCAGCACTCATCATGACAGTGCCCATAGCCACGGCCCCAAGGAAAGTCCAAAAATGCAGTCAGATGTGCTGATCCATATCAACAAACCAGTTCTACAAGTTTCCATCTTCCCCAGGAACAGGTCTTTTGCCAAGCTAATGGGCCTTAATTGGCCATTGAAGACCAAGCACCACAAAATACTTTGCATTACAACAGGGAATATATTGTCATTGAGAAAAACCATTTCCTCCAGCTAGTATGAGATTTGCAGCTAAGCTCAGAGGGAACAGGGAAGTCCAAGGGGTGGGATGGAAGATTATGTCTGCTCCCTGCTAATCAAACAGTGCTGGTGCTGCATCCCTGTGAGCCCTGGCTCCCCTACACCACTGATCATGTGTTATTTCCCCCCTTCAAACCACCTCTTACTACTTCCCACATCAAGAATGGGAGTGTAGGGTGTGGCTACACATCTTGAAAATATGGTGGCCAGGTGCTCTACTTTAAGAGGACGGTCGTCTATTTGACGATGTCCTCTACTTAAAGGGCTGTCCAGTCCAGTTTAAAGATAAAAAGCCATGAGAAGGGAGAGCAGGGTCCTTTCAGTTGCCCATCAACAGTTAACATCTGGACAGCAGACGGAGCAGGCACACAGGTCACCTGATCAGTCTACCTGATTATGGTGAGCTGCATTGTATTTCTATTTAAGATATAGTTGTTCTTTCTAAATTTGCATCTATACATATAAACCAGCACATGCAAATGTTATGTAAATCAGGGCCTTCTGTTGTCCTCTTTTTGTTGATGCGTAAGTGGCCACCCTACTTGAAAATAATCCATTTGATCAAGATCGTGTGAATCTGAAGATAATGCTCTATGAAACTGATTGCAACTTTGCTATTTAAGCTCTCTAGAGCAGTGTAAGCTTTTCTATTTTTAAAAAGCACTATATTATATTTAACAACTAGAAATGGGAAGTCAACACTTCTTAAAAGTAGATTTCTGTGGGTGGGATCCAAAGGCCACTTGTGAGAGCAGAAGGCATTCCTGCTCACACAAGCGCCCCTCATATCTGCCTGTTTCCCCCTCCTGCTGCAGCTCCATCCACTCCATACCATTCCAGAGCGTTACTTGACCCTTAGTAGCAGCAATTCTGGGGCACAAGATGCTGAGTGGGAGGGAGAAGGTGGGACAGCCAATCCTATGTAGGATTAGGATGATGATGGTTTTAAGATCCTCTGGTTCATACAGCCAGAAAACAGGGTTTCTTTCCAAAGGGAAGATAACTGTCTATTGAGCAGAGAGGTCTGATGGAAGAGAGTCATGAGAGATGAGGACACATTGCCACTGTCTAGGGGCAGTATTCAATGCTGCCCATCTGCTAGCAGGACCCACCACTAACACAACATATGAACATAAGAAGAGCCATGCTGGTTCAGACCAAGAGTCCATCTAGTCCAGCATTCTGTTCACACAGTGGCCAACCAGCTGTCGATAGCAAACTAGTGGTTCCCGAAGCAACCAGGAAGGAATGGGAATGCTCATTTCTGGAACGGGCAAGTCAGCAGAGCTTGGAGAAGAGATTGCTCCCTGTGCATTTCAATGGAAACCTTCCTCTGAGGCACAAAAGTAACAAGCCATAATTCAAATAATAATAGAATAGTCATAATAAACATTGTGTATAATATGCATAGTCACTAATTAGAATCAGCATGCTTGGGGAAACCCCAAGTTTTGTAGAAGTATAGCAAACCTTTAGGAAATTAACGTAAGGAGGCACCCCCTGCACAATAATCCTAAACAGGAGTGAGCATGCTCAGTGTACTTGGAATGCAGAGTGTCTGTTGAGGGAGGAACCAGAAAAACAGGAAGAGGAGAAGTGGAATGGAGTATTCTGGAAGGAAGCATGGCTAGCTGGCTGGAACCCTGAACTCCACACTGCAATGTTTTCTTGCAGGGTCCACTTGTTATATACTATGTGTATTATGAATAACCTTTCATGTTGTTATTGGAATGATGGTTTGTTGTTGTTTCAGTGCCCCTATGGAAGGTTGCCATCAAAATGCACTGGGGGTCATTCACTATTAAAGTTCCCTACGTTTTCTAGTACCATTTTGAGGCCTGCCTCTTTATTCTTTTTTCTTTTTCCTCTTTTGAAAATATATGCGGATCTGAACTTCTAGAAAATGTTGGGGTGGGCATGATTAGCAGCCACAATAAAATAGATGCATCCACACCCAACCACCTATTCTCTCTCTCTCTCACACACACACACACACTTGCCATGGAGAAACAAGAAAAAAAACACCCAGTTGTTACAGTGAGAGCTAAAGAAAGCCCCTCAACAGTATTAATTCTGCATCATTTCCTTCTAACTGCCTGCTGCTGTTCTGCGTATTCAGAGACAAGAGAAGGCTTTGCCCTGTCTTTGTAAGAGGTGTTTGTGGGTTATGCATGGCTGCTCTGTGCTTCAATAAGCTAGAATAAAACTTCTACTCCTGTAATCCAGATTCTGTGCCTAGGTAAGCCTACACTGCTGAATTCTGAGACCTGCATAAATTATGCAAATAGAGCAATTTGGCATAATGTATCTTATTTTGCATAATTTATTCAGAAGCTGTTACTCATATGGAGGAGCAAGGAGCTTTGCAGTGATGCCCCACCCTCAACCACTAAAAATCTTATTCAGCTCCTGCCCCCTGTCCAAACCTTACTTCTGAGACTTCAGCATTGCCCTGCACTGTCAAGCATATGTTCACATGCATAAGGACTAGGAATGTGATTTTTACACATGAAAGCTCACAGACTAAACTAGAAATAGCATTGGGAGATCCATGATCAGCTCTCACACATTTTTTCAAACTTAAGAGCAGTTGTATGGGGGGAAGGATGACTGAAGTAGTGGCATGGTGCTGAGGGACAGGGGAGTTAAACTCTCCCCATACCATCTGGCTAATCTGAGTCTCCCCATCCCCCAAGCTGCTGTCTGCCATACAGGACAAAACATACTTGCACCTTTATGATTTTTCCCGTAGGGCAGAAACATATTGGGAAAATGGCATGGAAAAGGGTTAAATTCCTTATTCCCCAGCAACATGGCCTTATTCTAATTCCCCTTCCTCCCTTCTCCATGGCTGCATTTACCACAGATCTCCCAATGTCATCTCTAGTTTGGCCCTAAGATTCTCAAGACACTACAATCAGGGCCAGAAATATTGGAACAAGGATAACTGTTTTGGCAGTTGGCCTCTGTACACCACCACATTGAAGTTGAAAGGAAACACACCCAGATGGGATCAAAGTCAGGACTTTCAGCTGTAATTCAAGGGGTTGGACAAAAGTGGGGCACTAACCATTCATGAGGTACAGCCAGTGGCATACACACACACCCATCGTTGGTGGCTCATAAGTAATGGAACAAACCAACATCATTTCAAACTTAAGGATTGCCTTTAATATCTGGATGAAAATCCTTTGCAGTCAATGACTGCCTGAAGTCTGGAACCCATGGACATGAATGCTGAATTTCCTCCCTCGTGATGCTTTACCAGGCCTTTACTGCAGCTGCCTTCAGCTGCTGCTTGTTTGTGGGTCTTTCTGCCTTCAGTCTTGCCTTCAGTAAGTGAAAAGCATGCTCTATTGGGTGGAGATCAGGTGACTGACTTGGCCATTGAAGAACATCCCACTTCTTTGCCTTCAGAAAGTCTTGGGTAGCTTTTGCTGTATGTTTTGGGTCATTATCCATCTGCAATATGAAGCGGCGTCCTATCAGTTTGGCAGCATTCGGCTGAATCTGAGCAGAAAGTATAGCTCTATACACTTCAGAATTCACCCTGCTGCTTCTATCAGCAGTTAGGTCATCAATAACACCAGTGACCCGGTTCCATTGGCAGCCATACATGCCCATGCCATAACACTGCCTCCACCATGCTTGACAGATGATGTGATATGCTTTGGATCATGAGCTGTTCCTTTCCTTCGCCATACTTTTCTCTTCCCATCATTCTGGTACAAGTTAATCTTGGTTTCATCCATCCAAAGAATCTTATTCCAGAACTGGGCAGGCTTTTTTAGGTGTTTGCTGGCAAAGGCTAATCTAGCCTTTCGGTTCTTGAGCGTTACCAGTGGTTTGCACCTTGTTGTGAAGCCTCTGTATTTACATTCATAAAGTTGTCTCTTCACTGTAGATGTTGACAATGACATGCCTACCTCCTCAAGAGCATTCTTGACCTGGCTAGATGTTGTGAAAGGGTTCCTCTTCACCATGAGCAGAATTCTGCGGTCCTCCACTTTAGTTGTCTTCTGTGGTCTGCCAGGCCTTTTGCTGATGCTGAGCTTGCCAGTTAATTCCTTCTTTTTCAGGATGTTCCAAACTGTTGTGTTGGCCACTCCCAATGTTTTCACTATCTCTCTGATGGGTTTATTTTGTTTCCTCAGCCTAATGATGGCCTCCTTCAGTCACATGGACACCTCTTTGGACTTCATGTTGGGAGTTCCAGTGAACAGCTACCAAATGCAAACGTAACAGTCAGAACCACCTCCAGGCCTTTTACCTTCTTGATTGGCCATGGGGTACCCAGGAAACAGGGCACACCTGGCCATGCAGCTGCTTGTCAGCCATTCGTTCCATTACTTATGAGCCACCAACGATGGGTGTGTGTGTATTCCACTGGCTGTCCTTCCTGAATGGTTAGTGCCCCACTTTTGTCACACCCCTTGAATTACAGCTGACTTCACTCCCATCAGGGTGTGACTTCACTCCTGACTTCACTCCTGACTTCACTCCCATCAGGGTGTGTTTCCTTTCAAGTTCAATGTGGTGGTGTACAGAGGCCAACTGCCAAAACAGTTATCCTTGTTCTGATATTTCTGGCCCTGACTGTATATTCAATGCACTTTACTGTATTTTCATAACGTTACATTGTGGGCCACTTCCAGGGGTCAGAGGGTGCAAGACTGAGTAGACTTGCTCTCTGTTGCTCCTGAGGGCAGGACTAGAAGTAATGGGTGGAAATTGCAGTGAAGCAGTTTTTGGCTAAGCATTAGGAGAGAATTCTTAACATTGAGAGCTGTTCAGGACTAGAACAGATTGCCTCAGGAGGTGGTGGGTTCCCCTTCACTGGAAGCACTGGCTGCCAGTCCATTTCCGGGCCCGATTCAAAGTGCTGGTGTTAACATTCAAAGCCCTTAACGGCTTGGGGCCAGGTTACCTGAAGGATCGCCTCCTCCCATATGTGCCTGCCCGGACCTTAAGATCATCATCAGCGGCCCTTCTCTGTGAGCCCCTGCCAAAGGAAGTGAGGCGGGTGGCTACTAGGAGGAGGGCTTTTTCTGTTGTGGCACCCCGGCTCTGGAATGAGCTCCCTAGTGAGGTTCGCCTGGCGCCTACATTGTACTCCTTTCGGCGCCAGGTGAAGACCTTTTTATTTTCCCAGGCTTTTTAGCTTTCTAAATTTTTATCTTTGCTGTTTTAAATCTGTATTTTAAATTCCTGTACTGCTGCTAGGTTTTATTGTGGTTGTATTGTTATATTGTGGTTTTAATGTTCTATATATTTTAAATTGTTTTATTGTGTGTTGTTTGGTTTTAGTTTTTGTGAACCGCCCAGAGAGCTTCGGCTATTGGGCGGTATAGAAATAAATAAATAAATAAATAAATAAATAAAAATAAATAAGTATTTAAGCAGAGGCTGGATGCCCGTCTGTCAGGGATGCTGTAGCTGCATCCTGCAGTGCAGAGCCTGCATTGAGCAGCGGGTTGGACTAGATGATCCCCAATGTCTATTCCAACTCTATGATTCCATTCTGTGATTTCTCCCCAGATCCCCCCTGCCCTAGCGTGCTGCCGAATATGCCACCGAAATTTAGCAGGGCAGCAGGTGAGAAAAGCCTCCTTTAAAAAGCAGAAATTTGCTGTTTGCTGCTGACGTACAGCAGTGCAGTACTGGTGGCAGGAAAAAGGGGCTATGTTATTTTAAAAAGTTTCTTTTTGGAGCCGCTGCACTGCTGAATTTCAGCTACAAACTGCAAATTTCTGTTTTTAAAAGGAGACATTTTTTCTCCTGCCATGCTGCTGAGTGGCTTGGCAGCGATGATGGGGCAGTAGGGAGCTGCAGAAAAGGCCTGGGAGCTGCATATTGCGGGGGGGGGGGGGGCTGCATGTTGCTCACCCCTGACTTACAGCCCAGGTTATGCAATTGTGAACCTATACATATTTTTGTTTGCTTTACCACTAAATACATAAAATATCTTTGTGAACTTTGCATGATGCATTCCTGGGACAAAGATCATGAAACAACGTTCGGGACAAATCATGTGAATAATCAGAAAGTAATCTAGCACAGATCAGTTCTTGAAGCCTTATTCCTTAACAAGTAGACCCAAATGCATTGCCTGCATGTGTGCAATGCATTGTCATATCTCCTTGTCAAGAGACTAGCAACAGGCAGGGAGCAAGGGATCACCTCCTTCAGCTTTGAATTGTGGGTCTGAAGAGGAAGGGAGGGGAGGAGAAACAATTTTGAGCCATCAGAGCTTACATTGGTCTCAAGGGAAGCACAGAGCATGGTAGGCTCTAGTCTACGCAGTTGCTTTTGATGTTGTTGCTTTAAGGAGTATGCCTCAAAGAGAAGGATGCTGGAGGGGGAGTCCCTGCCCCCAACACTCTTCCTGTTCAAAATTCTGCTGTGCTTCTCCTCAAAGAAACAGGCTCCATAATATTGAAAGGTTGTGAAATATGATGTATAAGGCGCAATATTATCTCCACATCAGACTAGCCCCAGAAATACTTAGATCAAGTTCATTGGGTTCTCTTTCTTACAGGCGATATTAATGTTTTCCTCACTTACCATACATGTACTTTGCTGAATCCGCTGGCACAGATACGTTAGGCTCCAGGCAAAAGGAAAAGAATGGATTGGCCGCCTTTGGCCCTGGGATGGAGCGTGGGGGGAGGGACCTGTGCACATTTAAGGGACAATGTCACTTTCCTCTTAGTCAAGACTCTTTGTCAATTGCTGGGGAAATAATTGACCTCAAGCTATTTCAGTCACAACCAATAGAAAAATGGAATAGTGATGAGTCCAGCTGTTCAAGAGAAGGCAGACAAGAGGAGTGAAAACAAAAGGTAGCACGAACAGAGCTGACATGGAAAATACTTCAAGCTTCATGTTGGAATTCGGCAGCCCAGGAAGTTTGCTCCAAAAGGCAGAGACAGTTGACATGACAAATCCTAAAATATTGACCTTCCTTTCAAGTATAGGCAGACTTTTTGTCTATATACCCAAAATACAATATTGAAGATGACCAAAGATGTCAAGACTTCAAAAACGTATCTACAGTTGCGGTCATCTGCAACCTTATGGGTGGTTTGTATACATCCACATGTGCAGACAGACAAGTTCTCTATAAACCCATCTCCCTAGTTACAACTCAAGTTTTTGTTCTTAATAGAGGGATTTGATAGAGCAAAAGCCAGGCTCTGACTTCCACTGCATAATGCTAAATATGGAGAATTACAAATATTTAAATAATGAGTCCTGATTTGCAGACGATGACACTCTGTATCTCTTTTAAATTTGCTAAAGAAGGCATGGATGGGGCTGGAAATCACAATGTACCATTATGATTAGACATGGTTTCTTAAAATATAAACATAAATCATAGTCAAATTAGGGAGCAATCCTATGGCCACTAGACAGGCCATAGGATATCTGGTTTTCCCGGAGAACCGACCTCCCCCCTCTTTCGCGCTGCCTCTGAGGCAGCGTAGAACAGCCCCGTGCTCCACTCTTGCAAGAGGAGCGTGGAGTGGCCCAAAGGGGGTGTTCCAGGGCGGGGAGGACGGAAATGCCTGTATGATACATCCAGTGTGTTGTACAGCAGCCTTCTCCCCTGCTCAGCCCTCCTGCAGCTAGACAGCAGCAATCGGCTGTTTAGCTGAAAATGCAGGCCAGGAGAAGCGCAGAGGGAACAATCCCCTCCATGCTTCTCCTGCCCTGCACCGGATAGGCGATTGCCTCCAAGTATGGAGGCGGCCACCTATCTGAATAGGATTGCACTCTTAGAAGTTTCTCCATCTTTTAAAGATGCTTTCAGTTATCTTTTTGTAAAGTGCAGAACCACACATCAACTTGACCTGGACAGCATACCAATATGTTTGAGGCAGGAGGGTTGATTTACCCATACAACATTTCACAAGCATTTAAAGGGTGGAGTTGGGCCTCCTACCCTGGAGGAAAAATGTCACCCTACAGCAGTGGAGGACAACCTCCAGCCCGCAGACAGGAATCCCCATGTTATCTTTAACTGGAGATAAACTGGGGATTCTCCATGCCACTTGGCCGTGTTCCTTCCCGAGCTGCTTGTGATCCAATTGGGATGTGAGCGGTACAGGAAGCAACAGCCAGACTCAGCCAGGGCTTGCAGGAGGCACTTTCTGTGCAGAGAGAGGCATGGAGCTCCCCCTGCTTGATATTGTTTTGAGTTTCAGACTTCAAAAAACACAAAACATGAACTTTGCATATTGGACCTCTGGTGCTCAATGGCCTAGGACCAGAGTAGCTTAAGAATTCCTACTATCCGTATGACTGCCTGACCAATGGCTCTTACTTCTGAGTAGACATGCATAGGATTGTGTTGTGAATGTGCCACTTTGGATTTTAGAGATTTGTGAAAGAGAAGTGGGCAGGAAAGAATATGCTTGGGATGTTATCTAATGTAGCTAGAAGCAATGGAAGTAAATGAAGCAAATGTTTGTGTAGATTGTTATCAGCAGCTCACAGGACTGATTAGTTTCCTCCAGAACTGATCCTTCTCCGCCAAAACATATCCTAGCTATGATATCAGATGCACAACCATTTATTTATTTATTGTTACTTTAATTGCAGCACTGATGGCATACAACCAGTGTTATTTCCTCTCTGGGCTCAACAAGCACTCCAGTGGTAATACATTTGATAAAGCCTTCTGGCTCCATAAATATGTTGACTGATGTAGGCTGACCCCAAGTTCCAGTTGCCTCAGCTGAATGACTGGATTCCTGTATTGTTTGGGCCAAGCCCAAGCCCCTACCAATGTAGTTCTGTCTTCAGTTGTGCTAACTTCCTACTTGCTCTTTGCAACTATCCCATCTGCCTTGGCTTCCTGGAGGCATGTCAGGCCAGGTTTGCAGTGTGATTGTTGTTGTTTTGGCATCCATCTGGCTAGTTAGTTAGTTACTTTGTTTTAACTTGCCTGTTGTGTGTAATTTCAAGGCAGCTAAGAAGATAAAAGAATAAAACACGACAACAAAGCAATACAAATAAAATAAAAGAAGTAGCAATTAAGGCAGCAATAAAACAATATCAAAGCATTAAAGGCAGCACTAAGAACAACAGGCAGATTTCTGAATTAAAAGAGCTGGCATCAGCACAGCACCTAAAACATAAAAGAATACATGCCAGGTGCATGCCCTATGGGAAGGGTATTTCATAGCTGGGGCAGCACTAGGGAGGAAGCCTGGTCCTTGATCATACCAGCCTAACCCCAGTCAGAGGGGGAGGGGTACCCAAAGAAGGGCCTCCTCAGATGACCTCAGGGAATGGGAAGGTTTGTATGGGATTAGGCAGTCCATGAGATAAACTATCACACCCCTTATTGTTTGGATCCATGGTGGCCAGCACACACTCAAAAATGGCAGCCACCAGCGGCAGCCATCATTTTTATGCCAACCACCATTTTCTCGGCAAAATGCCCCCCAGAATGAAGCATCCTGGGAGATCTAAAATGGCAGTCACCAGGCTGATGGCACTCTGAAGGTCTTCATTATGTTTTGCCTCCTGAGAATCCCCAAAATCCCCCCCCCCCCGCCATTTCATGGTGAATGGAGCCATGAAATGGGAGGATCATTTAGAATCATAGAATCATACGGTTGGCAGGGGCCTACAAGACCACTGAGTCCAACCCCCTGTTCAGTGCAGGAAGCCTGATTCCCAGGTGGTCTCCCATCCAAGTACTAACCAGGGCTGACTCTGATTATCTTCCAAGATCAGACGAGATCAGGAGCATCCAGCCCTTTGCTTGTCTAACACTTGGATTCTGAGAAACCTGTGGGCTGTTTTAAAACTGGCGAGATGTTTCCAACAAGCTGCACCAATCAACAGTCTAGATGCTGTATTCTGATCCATCTGAAGTTTCTGAGGTGTCTTCAGAGACAATTGCATGTAAATATTGCAGCAGTCAGTTCTGGATAACAGGCATAGCTAACGGTGGGTGAACTGCCGCTATCCAGATTAACCTTTCTTCCCATGCAAAGGCTGGCAAGTGGATGCCTGAACTCTTGGTTCCACAGATGCCTGTCAGTATTATGGACAGATCATACAACTTGTCAAGTGGCTGAGACCCACCTCTGGACAAAGACAAACTAGAAATAAGGCACATGAGACTCAGCCACCTCAAAATCTAAGTAAGTATTGGTCATCATGCAAAGCAAGGAAAAGGAACTGGTACAAAGTAAATATTTCCATGAACATATATTAACAAAGCTGCGAGGGAGTAAAAGCTCGAGGCCAGGGCATGGCCAGGGACTCATTTGTTAGCGGATATGCTGCTAAGCAGAAAACATTTTCATTGTTCCCAGATCTTCTTTCTTGCCATATGCTTCTTCTCCTTTAAACCAGAGAGTGTGGTAGAGCTCATTGGAGGAGAAAGTGAGAGCAGCAGAGGCTTTTTCAAGAGCTAGGCCAACCCAGAAATGCTTCCAAAGATTCCCAAGAAACAGTATCTGTCTCAGCCAGCTGTTCAATGCCACATGACACATGCAAAGCACAGTGTTCTGGCAAGCTTGTCGCCCTGCTCCACTCACTCCTCTCCTCTTCACCTGATTAAATCGGGAACAACAACGCAGCACACCACTCATGGACAGCGATGTGCTGCCAATATTTTATCAGGGCTTCTTATATATTAAAATCTCTATCTATTCCCAATAGCCAACTATAAATCTGTTGTGCCACAGGTCTGTGTTCTCATGTAGGCATCAAAAAGACTGACACAGTTCTACCCATTGTTCTCTTTCACCTCCTTCCTTTTGAAACAGCAGCAAGGAATTCTTCTTCAAGAACGTAAAGAGAGAAGCAACAACACTTTAAAAAGCTTAAATAGCCTGGGACAGGATGCTTTATATACCTTGTTCCTGAGAAAATGATGTTTGCTAATGAACTGCGAGATCAACTCTACTGATGTATTGGGTACAGGGGTGCCTTCTCCCAGGAATTACCACTGAAAATATCAAACACCTGATCCTTTCCTGATAGCACCAAAATGGCACTCCATAATTGTTTTTATGGGCCCCAGGGCATAATCTACTCTAGCAGGGATGATTTAGCAAGATCTACAGAACAGACAGTCCATCAGTATTAAGGAAATCAGCCTAACTTTGCCTTCAGCCCAGCAGTGGAATTTTAACAAGTGGCTCTGCTCCTCTGAGTCCATTGCAGGCTCCAGTTCAACACTGCTCTCTTGCTGTCCTCAGCTGATCTCCTACGAGACACATCCAACTGTTTTTATAGAAGCTTTATTAAGCCTGACTGCATAAAAATACAACTGCACATGAGAAAGAGGGGCAGGGGGGTAGAACTAAAGAGAATGAGTCTGCTAGAAAACAAAAGGCTAGAGATATAACCGCTCACTGTACAGTGTGCATGGATGGATTTGTCAGGGTCTCCATTGGAAACTTTCCCAAGGATTTACAGCTCAGCCATAAACCTGATCACTGGCGTGGAACTCACCCTATCACGGCGTGGGGCAAAGTTGTGACTTTATTGTTTGGCCTCAAATTTAATTTAGCTATTTTAACCCTTTGGGCAGTCAAGAAGAGTGTCTTTGCCCATGGCGTAATGTGCTGAGGTAATTAAACTTGCTAGGGAATGGCAAGGCTCCTCAAAGGAAACAGCAGAAAGGACCAAACTGCTTTGATACTATTGCCTCTTGCCTTCAAAAGCATACATTTATTGGGACTTTAAAATCATACTAGGCTTTTACATACATCAAAAATATTAAGAGCAAATGGTACCCAATGGACATGGTTATAACTACATCTGAAAGGTTCTTTCAAAGAACAAGTGGTGGCTTGTTATTCCCCTGTCAGGGGATCTTCATGACAATGGAATAAGAAGCCCATTGGAGCATTACCCGGATTTTCACGGAATCCGCTTTCCTCTGTCAGGGACACATGAAGCAGCAGGATAAGCCAAGTGTACTGTACCTTTAAAATCTGGTTTTCAGGGATCACACAGTGCTTGAAAGGAACATACTTCTGGGTAGGTGTGGGGAGTAGAACTGAATGTCATCAAACTCGCAGGGACTGCTCAACCAATGAGAGAGACTTGTCCCATCCCCACACATCCAGGCTCCCCCTTGCTACTACATTATTATGAATGGAAAGCAACTAATTATCCCCATGTGTGCAGATTTCCCTGAAGAAGCCAAAATCCCCAATTCTTGAGTGTAGCATCTGAAGGGTCCCCCTGAGACCAGCTCAGCCCTTCAATTCTGCCCCATTCCAGCCCTTTGCCCTGGAGTTATTGCTTCCAAACCCCATCTCCCTTTCTCCTTCTCCCTGCTTGCAATGAGAAGTTCCTGTAAACCCAAAAGATCAATACTGCAATAAAACGGAGAAGGGACTTTACATAACAACAGAGAAATTACTTGAAACTACAGAACATCAAAGAAGCACAGCATCGCAATAGCGACTTAAGAGATCATTGGAGAAGTGGAAAAGCACTTTAGGGCGAGTTATTACTTCTGAGTAAACATTCACAGAATGGGGGAATATGTTAAAGATTAAAAGCAGGCTAGCTAAGGTGAATGAGTGTCCCCACTACTGCGGTAATGTGAGGGGTCACCGCTGTGCTCCTGGGCATATTCTCAATGGGAAAACTACTTCCATTAGGGAAACAAGAGGGAATGGGGCATCCCACCCCCTTGACCATGTCACTGCCAGGTTTTAATGCGGGGGGGAAAGGGAATGGACGGACATATTGTGGTAAAACCACCAGGGAGCTGCTTTCAGTTAAAAAAGTTGGAGTAAAAGGCATTTCAGAAAATGCAGCTTTTTAAGAAGGAAGTGGCTCGTTGGCAGCAGATTGGTGATGACATCATCTGTCACGAAGGAGTTCAGACTGCTCTAACTTCACACTAAATTGCTCATGAAGACAGCCCCTGTGCTCCATGTTGGGTAGTATGGATGGTGCTTCCATTGGCTTGAACCAGCTTCCATTATTCGCCAGGCTGTCTCATTTTTGGGAGGTCATATCAAGCATCCATTATTGTGCTGCTCACCTGTTCCAAGAGAGCAGCAGCTCCATCACGCCTGTTCACTCACCACGGTGTTACCAATCCCACAGAGATACATGGGATGCTTCCAAATTATCCCTTTTCCTCATGCTCTTCTGAAGACACTGAAACAAACAATGAAGTTTGTTTCATTCACATTCTGAAACAAAACTGACTACATTTAAATTGATTAGTGGAAAACAGATGGGCAGAATAATCCTATCATCCTGCTACATGGATGGCTACTAATGCTGTTGTTACACAAGAGTAGTATACTCACAATCCTATGCATTCCCAACTGCAAAATAGAAAGTAAACCTATACTAGTAGAAATCAGAGATACACAGACATTCCCAATTGCTGTCACTCACCAATCATGGAATTGCATACACCATGCTACCCATTCATGGAAGGTAGGGATGTACGAATCCTTTACCTTGTTCTGGTGGTGGCGTCTGCTGGGGAGGGGGAGGCGATCCGTCCCTCCCCCTGGAATCCTGCCCGGCTGGCTCACTCTGTGGCGAGTCTGCAGAGCCGCCGGACAGGCCTATCTGTGGCCGGACTGCCGTCCACTGCCGGGCTGCTGCGGCCGCAAATGGCAGCCGGCATAGCGGCCACCATTTGCGTCCCTATGTTAGGCTGTGATAGGCTATGTATATATTTATGTAGCCTATCACAGCAAAGAGCAGGGATGCAAATGGCGGCCGCTACGCCATTTGCATCCCTGCGTTAGCCATGATAGCCTACGTATATATTTATGTTGCCTATCACAGAAAGAGCAGGGACGCAAATGGCGTAGCGGCCACCATTTGCATCCCTGCTCTTTGCCGTGATAGGCTACATAAATATTTACGTAGCCAATCACAGCCACGGGCAGGGATGCAAATGGCAGCTGCTACACCGGTTGCCATTTCATTCTGCAGCCATCCGTTCCGCAGCGGATAGAGGCAACAACCCGGAGCAGCCACTGCAACCAGGTAGGGTCCGTCCCAGGGGGGTTTCAGGAGGTGGCGGGGGGTGTAGTCCAGTCCGCCACGGACTTCTTTAGAATCTGGCCTAATTGGAGTCCATGGCGGGTTTCTCCGCCATCCCTAATGGAAGGTACCAGTCAACACAGTGATGGCAGAATTCTTCTATGACATCACCCTATCGAGTATTACATACCTCTTCCATACACCCAGAGCCCAACCAGGTAGCCATGGAGTGCCTGCCCTGCACATGCCCTATGATGCAATGGAGAGGAGAGGAGAGCAGAAGCAGATACCTGCACATGCAAGCTCAAAGCCTCCCTCAAGCAGGAGTTGGTATTCTCTGGCAGCCTTCACAGTTGCAGACTGTTGAGAACCACACTTTTGCCAGGCAAACAGCCAGGCCCAGACAATGAAAGAAGGACTGACATTCCAAACAGAGCAGGAAGTGACCACCTTCAACACCATAGTCCAGTGGGTGGGAACCTGGATAGAGAACTTGCAGACCAAAACTGAATACTCCACACAACAAATAAATATTGCTATCTATGTGAGTGGAACAAACATTTTGCAAGAGAGAGGACTCTCTTTTGCAAGAGAGAAGGAAGGGCAAAAACCACAGCAGGAAGCTCACAGGAACTAACACCAAGGAGCCACCTGGTAGCTCAGTGGGACAGAGAAGTGAAGTTGGAAACAAGAGTGAGTCCCACCATGGGGAGATGTTGAAGAGAACATAAGGCAGAGCTTATATTTGGGGTATTATTGCAGCACAGTGATGTCAGATGAAAATGTAGGAACTGCAGGACTAGTACCCAAGACTACCACTTCACAGCCCAACTACCCAACCACACAGCCAGAGGAGACAGGAAAAAGACACATGATCAGGGATTTCTTGATTTCGCAAGGGGCCAGCCCACAACACGCCTCCCTCGACTCCCCTATCCCATATGGATCCCATCATAAAAATCAAGACTCAGGGGATTTTATATGGAGCCGTAGATCAGTGGGAAGTACATGTTTAGTGCATGTGTCGTGAGATTCAAGCAATGCCTTTTTTTTGACTCCCAGACCAGAGTTACTGAAGACTAGATGAGTTTTTGGAATATCTTTTGTATTAGTTCTGATAAGAAGTCCAAACACTGATTGCCGAACTGTGTCAGATCATGCACATGTAAGAGTGAGAATTCCCCATTAAAATTAAAACAAAAAGGAATTGTGATTTTTAAAAATTGGTGATATATAATCAAAATAAAGAGCCAAGGGAATAACCCAGAGCATGCAAACTGTTTTTACCATTAATTGTACACACATTTATAGAAACTGGTAGGGACAATAGGTTGGATCCATACCTGCTGACTGATGAACAGAAAGACTCCTTCCGTTTGCAAAAGTGAGTTGGATACAGCAGAGGCTTATGGTCCAGTAAATGGATGCTCCTGCGGGTAGAGGGGTGTATGATTTTTGCTGCTTTACTCTTTCCCTTGCAGTCCCTGGTGCCACTTCCCATGCTGTTCCAGAGGTCCCCCAACCCTCTGGAGCAGTTATCTGGGAGCATAGGGAGTAGCATGGAGGAGGGGGAATTGGTGAAAATTGCCTACCCCTTCCATTCATAGGAGCTTCCATTTTGTGGAATTCTGCTCCGTGCAATTCTGGATCAATCCCAATGTAAGACCTTCATTTGAGGCTTTTATAAAAATTTCTTCTTTCAAGAATAATAAGCAAAGGAAAAGGTTGTATCTCAGTTGATACACAAGATAAGATTCCTTGAGTCAATTCATAGATCTTTATGTTAAAGCAAACTAGATGCTTGCAGAAAATGGTTGGGCCTTAAAGATACATTTGAAGCAGAGTGGACTCTTAAGGTTTTAACATCAAAAGCATTTTGAAATAGCAAGACACAGAGGAGGATTTGAAAGATGAATACCTCCCATTTTTTCTAAGC
Source organism: Heloderma suspectum (assembly GCF_057233095.1). NCBI lineage: Eukaryota > Metazoa > Chordata > Lepidosauria > Squamata > Helodermatidae > Heloderma > Heloderma suspectum. The sequence goes on from NC_139461.1 coordinate 62,598,457, forward strand.
AATCTCAAATGCTAGTGATGATCTAATTGTTACCTTAAGATTATAGAAAATCCAGGATCCTCCAAAGATAATATGAGTTTTGGATGTCAAAGTTAGTGAGCAAGGAATCCAACTGACAATTTAAATTTTTTAAACATAATAAGGTCCCAATGGATTTCCTGCTGAATTTTACAAGACTTTCTTACAACACTTTCAAAATCATGACCTAGTTAGTTCAATGAATGTTTACAGCTGCAACATGTTCCATACTTTTGTGCTATATATATAATTTACCTGATTTGTACAGACCAATTTTGCTGTTAAATCAAAATTACAATTTCTTTACAACTCTATTTGCTAACAATTTTAAAAAATCATTGGGTAATATATACACACAAAATTAAACAGGTTTTGTTCCAGGCAGCAGACATACATTCAATATTATTCCTAACGTAACAGAGATAAAATAGAGTCAGCCATGAGGTATTTAGATGCAGAAATTTTTTTTGGCTGCCTTGAATGGCAATCATTTTACATTTTTAATTATAACCTAAAAATAACTATTTTAATTGCATACGGGCCATATATCAAAAACCAAGTGAAGAATTACCTATAAATGATCTTACTTCGACTAGCTTTGAGCTCCATCACAGGATAAGGTAAGGGTACCTTGAAGTTAATAATCAGCATTAATAATCAGTTAATAATCAGTGTTTATGTTCATGATTTCAAGTTCTCTTTGAAAACTCAGGAGAATCAATATATCATGTTTTTCGTTGTATTGATTTTTCAGAAGGATATAAAATTAATATAGGAAAAGCTGAGATCTAACAACAAAAGATGAATTCATAACTGCAATCAAGAGATATTGCAATACTGAATGCTAAGAAAATGTACTAAGAAAATTATATGGACAAAGAAATCTTATGATGGTGTGTGTGTGTGTGTGGGGGGATTTATGGCGAAGGACCCACCACTTCCTAACTCCTACTGGCTTGCACTGGCCATGGTGGGAGGTTTTTCCTTCCCCTAATTCTGTTTATTTTTAAATGCCTTTCATTAAAATCACTATGCCAACTCCAGGGGTGGCACAGTTATTTTTCCTTGTACAGAGCATGTTAGGGGAATGAGGGGCCCTTGGATCTTATGCATCCAACGGCTTTCCGGATCTGCCCCCAGAACACCCTTCCCTTCCATAGGTAAAACACCACTGGCAGTAAATCTATTCCAGCACAGCTTTCCACTGGCATAACGGGGGGTTCCCCGTGCTGGAATAGCAATGCTATGATAGCCTTGCAGAAGCCCTGTGCAAATGGAAGGCTAGTTTTCTTCAATATACTTTTCTATTATTATAATACCCAACTAAAAAACATAGCGTTATGGTTGAACTGTAATCTCACAAAGTAGTTGTTCATGTAGAACTGTCTCTATCTTCTTTGGAACAAAACAGGGAATTTCTCTATGGACCAATAATCTTTACTCCACACGGTTCTGGCTTCAGGTTTATGAGGGCCATTGGACAAGACACCTTCAATGGGCCCCCTCCTTCAGTGAGTCTATCTTCTCACCACCATTGTCACCAGCTGCTGTTGCTCATCCTCCTTCCCATCACCACTACCACTTGCTTGCTTGGCAGGCAGAGAGCCAGTGAACAAGTAAGCAGTGGCATCTACTGCTACTTCTTTTCACCATCACCATTGTCTGGGCCAGAGCGAGAGGCAGGTGAACAAGTAGACTGCAATGGTAAAGTGGAGAAGCAACTCCAGGGAGTTCTTGTCAGTGGGCACCCTCAGCAGCTGCCCAACCATGCCTACCCTTGGTGAACATAAGGCAAGTTTTATGTATAGGAAGCGGAGTGCTTGAAAATAAAAGTTTTCTGGAGGAAAATTCTTTATGAAAGCTACCGAATATTGCTGAAATAGCTGCTAAAATATCTGTAGATGGTTGTAAAGTCTTCTCATCCATACCAAAATGGCTTATCTGCTTTTGAAATGCTCCATAAGTGGCAAAGTTGACCGAATATGTAAAAAAGAGAGAATGAATATCTCATAGCTCTACTGAGTTAATATTGTACTTTATCTTTTTCTCTTTTGGTAGGATTTATGATGTCCTCTTAAGTTAAAATAATATACGTTTAAAGCAAAAGGGGGACATGTCTCTGGAATCTTGCACTGATGGAACTTCTCTCCAGGTGACATGTATATTGTCATTTCTCTTATCAGGCAGTTTAAAAATATAATAAATAATAATAAAATTGTGATTAATCCATGTATTACAGTTATTGTACAGTTCTTAAAACTGATGCAAGTTTCTCTGTGGAACAGAGACCCTATTTTACTTAGGTGTTCACATTTTTATCTGACTTCCTGTTGACTTGAAGATCTTGTTAGGTTTTCTTTATGAACACTTGCATGTGTTAATTGCAAATGTACCTTAGGTGCTAACTGCTCTATCTGATAAATCTTGCATAGTGCAATTAATAATTGTTCCAACATCTACCCAGGTTAAGTTAATACAGATTAGAAGATCAATGTAAAGCTCCATCTTTTATAAACCAAGAGGGGAAAGGGTTTAGCTTCCCTCACCCATGCACTTCATGTAAAAAATAAACCCCCATCCACCACTTAATGTGTGAATGGGGCAGACATGAGAATAAGGGCTTCTCTACACAAGCGATTTATTGCATGCTTGTGATTGGCCACTCACGGAAGTTTGCGGGTCCTTTACATGACTTCATCAACCTCCAGGACGTCTCCCACACTTTCCCCCATTTATCGGGCTTTCAAAAAGATTGGTGATAAGCTGGAATTTAAAAAATGTGGGAAATTGCCAGTGTGTAAAGTCAGCATAGTGCTATAATTTAGTCACTAGATGGCACTGTTTCATTGAACGTATAGAGAACTGCTGAGAAAGGAAGTTTTCAATTCCACATCTCCTGCTCCTGTCTAAAGGAGGTTGTCATAATCCTGCAAAGAAAATGGAAGCAGAAAGCCCCGGTAAAATTGAGGGATTTTAGCTTGGTGTAGAAATGCTCTAAGAACACATTGCTATCCTGCCATATCTACTTCAACCCTCACATTGCTAGATGTGAAGACTAGGTTGTACTACTTTTCTGCTTTGAGACCAGACAGACCTTTTTCATGTCTAATTGGAATTCTGAAACTTTCCTGGTTTCCTGAAAACTCAGTGATTAGTAGTGTAGTTATAAATACTCATTTTGATACTGTATTTTTTTTTTAAATGGCAATGACTCAATTGCTTTTCTCATCTTATGCAATAATGTTCCAGAGGTCTGTTAGCAAATACACACTTGAAGCCATCTTTCTGCCTCCTCTTGGACAACTTTGGTGGTGTGGGCAGATTAAATACCATCAGAAAACTGAGGGGGCAGGAAGCCAATAAACTGCATTTGTGAAGTTTCACCTGAGGCAGTGCTCTCAGATTGACTGATTAATTTGATTTGTACCCCACATTTCTTCAAAAAAAATGACACTTAAGGCAGCTTACAAGAACAATTAAAACTGATTAAAACAATACATTAAAATACAATACAAACATAACAGTTACTGAATAAAAAAATAAAAAAATTGAAAGATTGCTCCATCCCCTAGGAAACAGGAGTAAGGAAAAGGTTCACAGTGCAGAATGAAGAGCACTTCTGACATCAGAACATTTAAAATTTAAATTACAAGCATTTCCAACATTTGATAGGCACCTCAATAGTTTTAAATAAAAGCTTTGATTCAAGTTCATTATGTTCTTTGCCGAGATTAAAGAAATAGCACTCTTTTTCTCTTTTTTTGTGAGTATCTGACCAGATCAGTTTCAGTCTCAAATAAAACCTTGTTCCAAAAATATCAAAGCAGTTCCTTTTGAATTTCCCCCCAGTTATGGGACCTTTTCTTCTAAGGGGGCAACCCTATGCATGTTTATACACAAAAGTCCTACAACTCCCAGCATTCCCCAGCCAGAATAGGATTGCACCCTAAGTTTGTTAAGCCATTCCCACTGGGTAGCTCCCAGTTTTATACAGTACTCTCTAAAAGCTGGGGCAGAATTTCAGGATGTTTTATCCATATATTCCTGCGGTCTGTATAGCATAGTTCCTAGATTGTTGTATACTTGCTATGAATTATGAACTCCATCAAACTCAGCCTACTCAGAAAAATGACTGTAATGCAATTTACAAAATTAGTTACTATGAAGTTAAAAAGGCAAGGAAACCACCCTAATTATTCTGGGTGTCTTTACTCTGCTTCTTTTCTCCTGCAGTCTTGGGTTTTCCACATGGCAATGTGAACAAATAAGAGGCTAGACAAAGTTAAAGAATTGTTCCCTAAGAATAAAAGATTGTGTCAACAATTGTCAGCTCCTGCTCTAAAGGGACTGAAGCTAAAAACATTGGCTTTCAAGAACTCACTCTGTAATAACCAGCAACCTTTTTATATTGTCCCCTTTGAAAATTAAACATTGTAGTTTTACCACATAGGGCCAGAGCAAGACATTTTGGTCCCTGAGGTAAAGGACAAGATTGCGCCCCTCCCGCATTCTATGTACAGAATATGGCTGGCTGGCCAGTTGAGTCCTACCTCAGCATTGGAGATGGGCTAGCAACCCACCAGCAGTAGGGGCAGCAGTACATTTTAGGGGGTGCAGGACAGGCTGTGTAGCATAAGAAGGGTCAGGGAGGAGGGGGATGCTCAGGAAAAATAGTCATGGGGCTGCTGCCCCCAACATCCCTCTGCCTAATGGCCCTGTTATCACAGGGAATTATGTGTAATTGTCAGGTTTATGAGGAAGTACACAGAGGCCAAAAGGATAACTGTCATGAAAGGAGAAAGCAACTATTTTGATATAACCCTGTACAGAACCTTAGAGTAAATGTTGCTTTGCATCAGAGGCAAGTCTGCTGTTTGATTGAGGCATGTGGTCGCCATGTGGACCTTACTGTATAGTATCAGCTTCTTCCGTGTTCACTACAATTTTCCATCCCAAAAGGCCTTGATGCACAGAGCCAGTGTTATACATTCCAAGAGAATTTCCTAGTTCTTTCGCCCAGACTCCATTTACATCTGTCCTGGCTGTGTGGGTTTGTTACCAATAGAGAGAAACACACAGTACACTGCCCTCTTTGCTTTCAGGGATCATGTCAGGAACCATCTCAGCTTCGCACACACTCAAGTGGCCTGACATTTACCAAGTGTGAACCCTCGGAGATATGCGTTGTTTCTGAAATCAGGAAACAGAAACTTAAAGGCATGCAGGCCTCAGAAATAAGACAATGTTGAGACTTCGTTGTCCTCTTTGTCTCCCATTCACCCCCGCCCCTTCATCCTTACCCTCCTCCCTTCAAATTTCTGTCTTCTTGAAATCAAATTAAGAGAGGCCTGCCACGTAGTTTTAAACAGATGAAATGGGGGTGGGGGAGGGAACTACCGTAATTGGATCACTCACTGTGTGAATAATCACAGTCATCTGTAACCACAGTGACTGTGGTTTTAACCTTACTTGGGCATTTCTAAACCACAGAGATGACCCAGCCATCTGCAGTGAGGCTGGCTGTCTGTGAGCTCAAAGCCCATCCCCACCGTGTCTGAAGGAGCCTAGCCTTCCTGTCTCTCTTTTAACTATGAAATGGAACTGAAACTGTCTCATTCACAGTGCAGCCTCCAGCAGGGGACCGTGATACGATAGGAAGTGATGGCACTTGACAAACCTTCTCACACAGGTCTTTTGCCTGCTGCCTTCCAGATACTTTAGTGAGATACATTAGCCCACTGTGAAGACCACCATGCTCTGAAAAGTGCCCCACACTGTTTCTGCAAAGGCCCGAACAAATATGGGATGTTGCTGTGAATTGCCAAACAAGTTCAGGGCTGCACTAGGGCTGCAGAAGCTCAGGCCTAGGGGCCAAATCCAGCCCTCTGGATTTGGCCCCTAGAAAGCCATGGCCCTTCTCCCAGCCTCACCCCCAGAAAGCCATGGCCCTTCTCCTGGCCTCACCCTGTATTCCCCAACCACACCAATCGTTGGGTGGTTTCCCAGCTTTTGTGCAGTTTTTCCCCATTCTAAAAGGTTGAAATGCTTCTCCTAACGCTTATTTATTGGCAGTTAGAACTTCAGGCTAGAATATGCTGGGATTTGGGGCCCAACCCTTTTGCTTTCGGCCCACCACCACTGGAATGTGGTCCCCAAGAGCTTCTCTGCAATGCAATTCAGCTCCTGGGCCTGAAAGAGGTTCTGCACCTCTGGTCTACACAAATTGGCAGCAGCTCTCCAGGGTTTCAGAGAGGAGTCTTTCCCAGCCATACCTTGAGATATCAGGGATTGAATCTAGGACCTTTTGCATACAAAGCATGTGCTCTTCCACTAAGCCATGGCCCTTCCCCTCAAAAGTTAAGTCACTTAGTCAACTAGGCATAACGTTTCAAACCCTACCAGATTTTTTAGTATCAAAGTGCTGACATAAACACTGGAAGGTACATGGGTCATTTTAATGTTATAGAAATGAAAAAATAATGATAGTAGAAGAATAACGTTGTGGCATTTGAGCTGTGGCAACTTTCTGTCTGGCAAGGATGTGACCTTTCAATTGCAAATGATAGGGAAGATTAGGTTTTGGTTCTTATCTGTGCAAGAACAATCCATAAAAGCTCCGATTAACCTCTTTAATCAGCCAATTGCTGAAAGGCCCAGTATCCCTTCTTTTACCAGATGGCCTGATGAACTCAGCTGCAGTTCAAGGCAGTGGTACATAGCCAGTTACTGGTGCAGTTGCTGATGCTGTCCATTTGTAAAGAAGCTAACAAACTAATGAGCATTGGATTATTCCATGTAATAAGCACATGGAGAGATTGGCTTTTGGAATCTTTCCTGTGTCTTACAAAGCTACACCACCAGAATCATTTCTGTGCCTGTCATTTCTAGTGCTGAGTTTGGGTTACAGAGTTAAATCTCTTGAAAGAGGGACGAAAGGAAGCAACAAATGGGAAGGAAGCTGGCCGGCTTGTGAAATCCAAAACCGGATTGGTAAGAAAAACATCATGAATTATGGATCCCCTGGAGCCGCTGGCAGCCTGTCATTGTGCATGATCTGGCTCCATTGTACTTTTCTGAGCAGGCGAAACTGTTGTCAGCGCACACAGGGCAAGCCTTTGCTGCCTAGGATCACTGCCTGCTGCTCAAATGGACCTGTGCCTTCCAGCGCAAACAGTCCATTGGAAACCAAATGTTTCATGTAACTGATAGTGGCCCCAGTGGACAGGGAAGCCCTTGAAGGGGGAGGATGAAGGGGAGAGAGGCTTTCAGCTGACCTTGTTCGCTGGGGTTTAGAATTGGTGGAAGCACCAGCTGCAAAGACAGGGACACAGAGTCTCCAAGAAAGCACAAGGCTGGCTATTGTTCTAGGCTTGTTTCGAAGGCGAACGATTTGGGTTGTTTTAGTGGCACGGACTGCCTTGCGCACTGCAAAAGCAGAGCTCCTAATGCAGGAGCAGCCCATGGTTCTGCTAAGCCTGGAGAGGATGGAAACAACAAATGTTGGGAGATGTGCTGTTCCTTTCCTAGTCCTCAGCAATGGCAAGGAGGGAAGGCTTCTTCCAAGGCTAAATAACAAGGCTAAATTTGGGCAAGGGTTTCCTTCCCTAGAGTTTTCCTCTGAACATTTTTTAATGTTAGGATTAAACAACAACGGGAACTTTTGAGCATGTACAGAGTGCTTTCTGTGTAATCATATCCCTCCCACCATAACCATAATAGGAAGAAGGAGTAAGGGTATGACCTAGTAGGCGAAGGAATTTGTTTTAGAACTAAAGCACTGCATTGTTCTTACATCTGTTGGCTTCTAAGAAGACTTACAGACATCAAAGAGGGAAGCTGGGACTTCCAGGAGGGAGAATGTAAGAAAAGGATTTGGGAGGACACCCAGCTGCACTGTCTTCCTTCTTTTGATGCCAGATGCAGGAGCAGTGGTGGGGGAGGATCTTGGAAGAGTGAACAAAAACAAACTCAAGGTCAAACACTGATGCAGAAGTGGTGAACGAAGCATGGGAGGTGGGAGAAGAAACCAAGGAATGACACTCAATGTTTCACACACTGGAGCCTTCCATCAGGATATATGCAAATACACCAATAGAAACAAGGAAGGACACAACTTTGCTCATTTCATTTCTTCCAACCAGTGGAAAGCAATCCCTTCTCCAAAATGTGACATTAAGAATTAGGTTTACATATAAAAAACAGGGAGAGGCTAGGTTTGTTTCTCATCAAAAAGATGTATTATCATGATCATTTATAAAATCACAATTCACACATTTCAATGACTGCAAGCAAATTTTTGGGGAATCCAAAGCAAACCCAGGCATTTTAAAGCAGATTATGCATCCCCCCCGAAGGTCACGTGTCCCTTTAGTAAGCTAAGGTTTTTTGTTACTGACATGAATAAATCATGCATTTCCTATTCAGAATATGGTTTTATCCCAGCTACACCACTTTCTAAAGGCACATCTCCCTTCCCTGTTTGGCAACATTTCAACTGCTTGTCATAAGGTGAGCAAGGCCCTCATTTCAGATTCAAATGCGAATCGCTGCCAAATTGACCTGCTGTTCTCTCCCTTTCAGCTACTGTAACTAACACCACACAAACAATGAATTATGAGATTAGAGTTACAGAAAAATGGACTCATTCTGCAGATGTTGTGTCTGGAACAAGCTGCTTTGTCTAACGTTTGTTGTGCCATGTTGCTCCCCTCAACAACTCCACATTTGCTGGGTGGTGATTTGTGCAACAAACCTTGTTGTGTGAAGGGTTAATTATCAGCTTGCAAAATAAAAAAATCCACAGAGAGAATAATAGAAACCTTATCTGATACCAAAAAAGAAAAAAGGCTATTATAAGGAAGGAAAGAAGCAGACTGTTGACCTGCAGACAGAGACAGAGGCTGGGATTGTTTTAAATCAGAGAATAAACCAGAGCTTCCCAGGCAAAATGGAGAGTTTGAAAGTAGCAGATAGTGTAATTTTGTTTTGTTGTTTTGGTTTTTTTCCTCCAGATGCTGGAAAACCAGTCCTGAAATCCCATTTGTAGGGGTGGGAAGAGAGAGGGTGCCCTCAGAGAGGTCTGGGAGATTTCTTTGTTTTGTGTGTGCTTAGAAAAAGGGGAGGGGGGAAGGGAAGGGAAGAGAGGGAGGTGGGGAGAGAGAGAGACAGAAGGGTGGGGGGAAGAGCATAGTCCTGTCAGCTGTTCAGCACTTAACAGCTGGTACCTGTAGACTAAAATAATATCGCCTGCTTTAGCTGCATCATGACACATCACAGCATCAGGGCGATAGCAAACTTTTCTATGAATGTCAGTGCAAGTTATGCCATCAGTACTTTGCTTTAAAAGTGGGGTGATAGGAAGACATTCCCCTCCTCTCCCCCTCCTTCGGTTGCAGTCGGGAGAGGAGCTCTGTGACTTGCACAGCTCCATTTCACTCACACTGCTCCCCCTCCCCCCACTTGCCCAATGCATCGTCTCCCAACAACCACAGTCATTTTGTTGTTGCGTGCCAACGGCATGAAGAGGATGAGAATAGAGGCGCCCTTCATTCACAGAGAAGTCTCTCCCTGCATATTGATTCCTTCCCCTCTTCCCCACCCCCCTTCTCACCCTGCAAGAGGGAAGGGCAGCTGCTTCCTCAACAAGGTCCCTTCTTTTCTCCATCTCCTGCCAAATTTCTCAGCCGCAAGGAGGACAGAATGGGATTCACAGGGAGCCCAGGAAGAGAAGCAGGCATGGGGTTTTTCCCCCCTCCTCCCTTTCATAGAATAATCACAGCAACATTAGTAAATTGGAACATTTTAGATGTGACTACTTCAGAAACAAAGCAAGAAGGAGCGATCTGAACCCTAGAGAGTGTCCTGTGGACAGGTGGACCCTTTTGACTCCCCAGTAAAAGCCTGTCTCCTTTTCTATTTGTTTGGAGAGAATAATCCAAGGAGATCCAGGCCTGCTGCTCTTGGTGTTTACTTAGCACTCCTTACCTTAGTCATCACCATTATACAGCACTGCTCTCTGCATTTCTGCCTATTGCCATAGAGACCAAAGGTAGCGCTGCCGTCAACTGCAATGCGCCAGCCCCACCTGACAACATGTACCTCGACTCCAAGCCCCGTTAAGGTCCCAGTGAGAAGGCATCTATTGAACAGGAGCCACTTCTGGAGCCCCCAGGCCTCTTCAAAGCTCCAGGTGTCAGATAGAGCAGTTGACTTTTGCATGCCTGACTGAGGTAATGCCAATTGCATGGAACTGTTATGGAATCATATGCTGGGAACAAAGGTCAAATTGCCCATCTATTTATTTATTTACTTAGTGCATATCCCACTGTGCTTCTCTAACACTTTTCTTCAAGGTCTCTAAAGGGACTCACAGCAAAGGCTTTTGTACAGGAACAATTAACATATATTTTAATATCTTAATTAAAACAATAATAATGCACATGTAATAATTTTACATGCATAACCCGCCAAAACAATAAAACAGAGCACAGCCCTCCCAAAGTTCTGTCTTTTTTTCAGCTTGAGTCCACAACAAAAATATAAATGAAACTTCTCTCTGAAGCTTGATTTTTTCTGCCGGCTGAAGAAAGAAAACAGTCTTTACTCCATTTACTCCAGCTCCACAGCAATCTTCTCAAAACTGGATCAGGATCCAGCAACACGGGAACTTTGTTAAACAGCCTTTTATACAATATAAAAGAACATAAACAAGGAACTTACAGTGTTTGTAAAAAAAATTCGTAACTCTTAAAAAAAAAAATTCAAAAAGAAAGCTCCCTACTAACCTGTCTTAAGGTTCAGGGTCTTACAGGGAGGAGAAAACAAGCTTCTTCCACTCTGCAATTCTGGTAACTGCCTAAAGTGGTGGAACTCCCTATCTCACTCCTTTACTGAGCATGTGCAGAATATTCCCTCAAAATTCTTAAAGAAAAATCTACTAGTGGGTTACACTTCCATCATGGAACTCAAGGGGTTCCCAGGCAGTCTCCCACCTGGCAAGGAGGCTCATCATGTTCCATTGCTTAGACCAGGGCTACACAACCCTCCAGATAGTTTGGCCTACAACTCCCATCAGCCCTAGGTAGCTAGCCAATGGTGAAGGATTATGGGAGTGGCAGGCCAAAACATTGCCACCCTGGCTTAGACCATATGCTGGGCCTCCACACAATCCCCGCAACTGTCTTCGGTTCATGGATTGTGCGGACAAGTACCGTGGGAACCAGCATTTCACAGCTCCCCTCTTCCGAGTAGTGAACGTTCCATGGGCAGTGGTGCCTGGGTTTGGTTTTCTCTGGAAGACTGGAGCCTTATGGTGTTTTTGTAATATTTGGCTGTCTCCCATTTCTAATCCTCCTGTGTTTTTCCACAACTACTTGTCTTTTTTCTTACTGCTAGGCTTTTGTCTACTCCCAAATTGTTCTTTACACACACACACACCTCTGCAGCTGTCCCTTTCCAAAAACATCCCAGGGAGAATTCTGTGTCAAGAAACCATTTCTCATCTAACAATTAGCTTCTATAATGGAGACATTCGCTGGCGATCCTGAACCATTTAGAAATATTTGTTTCTTTGTTTATTTATTTATTTAAAACATTTGTATCCCACCCTATATTATTAAGATCTCAGGGTAGTGAGAATATTAGCATTCTTTTGTCAAATCTCAGGGAACTTTGATTTGCTTGAGGGCTACTTTTCCTTGGAGTAATCTGTCAGGGGGGGAACATATACTGGTGGCTAAAGCCAGTGATAGGCAGGGCCATCGTGTGTGTGTGTGTGTTCCTCTTTCTCTCAGTAGGCTGCCAGGAGAGCGACAGATCACTCTTGCCAGAGTTCTGAACTGATCAGCTGCAATGGGCTTTTGAAATTAGGCCAACAACCACATTTAGTACTAGGGCCTCAGATCACTCACGCCTACTTTAAAGCAAACCCATAGTGAAAGGCCCACTCACCATAATGTCATAACAGGACTTTTGAGACAATACCAAAAAAACACTTGGCATTTATAGATCACTTTTCTTAATGTTAAAAGTGCCTCACATACATTATGTCAGTAGCGTTACAAGAAGCCTATACGGCAGGGGTGCAGAACCTTAGCTGGGGGCCAGAGCTGGCCTCCTGGGGTCTTGCTTTCCCTGGCCCCACCCACTCTCCCCCACCCCACTGATGATTTGGTAGTTTCCTGGCTCCCCCCACCATTCAGTTTTTCCTATTCTGAAAGGTTGAAATGCCTCCCCTACAGCTTAGTTACTGGCAGGAAGAGGTTTAGGGCACAACCTGATAGACAGAGGGCAAGAGCCAAGCAGGGTGAGAGAAGGAAGGAGGCAATTTCGCCTCCATTCCCCCATTTAAAATACAAAAAGCAGATAGACAGGCCTCTGAGCCCATCTAGCTGACTTACCTTACTTAGGCAGGGAGGGGAGGGGAGGGGAGGGGAGGGGAGGGGAGTGGGGCGGCCATAGGATACTGTGCAGCCTCTCTCCACCAGTATTGCCCCTTTTTCCCCTCTTCAACTTCTCTTATGAGAAGGTTCCCATGGTGGCTGGGAGTGGGAAGGGAACGTCCATGATTGGATCTCTCCCTTCATGCTTATAGCTCTGTCTATGGGTGCAAAGGAGGAGATCCATAGCATCCTATGGCATCCCAAACAAAGGATGGTGTAGGGACCATAGGATTGCTGTCTTAAGCTAATATATGCCGATATTTTTGGTATTTTGGCCCAGCCCTTTTTGCTTTTGGCCCCGCCTGTTTTGTCTTTGACCCCATCCACCACTGGAATGCAGCCCCTGAGATGTTTTCCTAATTGGAATTTGGACCACAGGCTGAAAGAGTTTCAACACCTCTGCTGTAAGGTAAACCATTATTTTTATCCCTACAGTACAGATCTGCCTAAGGCTGTTGAGTGAGAGTGTGGCTAAAGTGAACTCTAAACTGGACATTATTCCTTTATATCTGTAACCTCAAAGAGCAAGGGACACTCTGAGCAAGGCCTCCTCTGAAGAAGTACTTAGAAAGTATGTACAGAAGGAGGCTGTATGTATGCGTGAGCCAACTAACTCTCATTCTTACATAGGTCACTTGCCTGAGCTCTGGCTGGCCTTGTTTTGCATGATGTAACTTTGCATGATGTAACTGCCTATGCCATGAGATAACTTGCTTATTGTTATTTTCTTCTTGTGCTTACCATAATCTGGATAATATCAATTAATCTGTAAAAGGAAATTATGTTTGGGGGGAAATATAGGCTCATGCAGGGTAGAACCTGCCGTAGGGCTGTTTTATGCATCCAAACAGCCCCCATGCAATGCCCTTTGACTGCTTTAGGTATGCATAAGGATAGCTGAATTGGTCAGTTTCACTTTCTTCCACATTTGATTGTTCAAAATCTCAAGTTCTTTCTCTCCTGGCGCATTTTGGTAAATGCTTATGAAAAACAAACTGAAATGAAATTCTCACCCATTGGCACCAGCCAAATTCAATGGGTACAGATGTTATGAGCACAAAGAGGACAATGTTGTACCTGTCTGCCATATAGCTGTTGATGTTGAGAGCCTGACTGAAAAAAACTGGAGTCAACCCTAACTCTGCACCACAAACATGGCCGAGCACCACAGAGAGTCAAACAAACACACAAACTCAGCACCACAGGGATTCAAACCCAGACTTCTAGGAGCAAAGCACTCAAGCCCTGAACCTGGATGGACAAATCTGTTCATTTTGGTTCTTCCCACATTTGTGTTTGGGTTTTTTTTAACTCAAGTTCTTTTTGTCCCCAAAATGGAGAACGTTGCGAATATTGGTAAATTCTTATCAGAACCAAACCAAAACTAAATTCTCACCAATTCCTAGCTACAAGGGTCCTGTAGAGAAGTGTGTGTGAACCAATTGTCCACCCTGGCAGGGGTGCCCAATATGGTGCCCACAGAGACCTTCAATGGAATGGTGCCCACAAAGCTCTCCACTCCCTGTCCCCTTGAAAAAAAAAATTTTTTAATAAAAACCTTGAAAAAAGTTAGGACGCCAGGTTCTCAGTTCCTGTTCCTGAACCTGCTGCTGATCAACTGGTTGGCTGAAGAGAAGAAAAGAGTTGCTTCCTGGCCCTGCTCAATCTTCTTCTACCAGCACAGAGATCTCCCCTTTGCTCGTGCTCTCGCGCGCTCTCTCTCCCCATTCCCTGCCTCTAGCCTTGCTCTTTCTCTCCCTTCTACCCCCTTGTCTTGATATTTCCCCCTCCCTCCCTCTAGCCTTTCTATTTTACTCCTCCACCTCTTTACCTTGCTGTTTCTCCCCCTCTTAGCCTCTAGCCTTGCTCTTTCTCTATTTCCCCCTCCTTCCCAGTCCCTAGCCTTGCTTTTCTCACCCCTTTATCTCACTATTTCTTCCTCTTCCCAGCCCCTAGCCTTGCTTCCCACCTCCCTTGTCAGCCCCTTCTTTCGTTCTACATATACACATGCACATCTGAACGCATGCACGCACAGCACCTTCCTGAGTAAGGGCCCTGATGGTGGGGGAGGAGGTAAGAGCACCAGGTGGGGGACAGAATGGTTGAGCCTGGGGTTGAGATAAGAAAACGTTTTCTTTCCTTTGGGGGCTGGGGACATTTTCCTTTCCTTTGGGGCTGAGGAAAGGTGTATGTGTATGGATAGAATAAGCAAAGCAGTCCTGTGTACACCTACTCAGAAGTAATTCCCACTGAGTTCCATGTAAGCATGCGTAGGGTTGCAACCTTAAATGGGTATTTTGTTGTGCTTCTGTAGGATCAAATATGTGTATTGGATTTAGAGTTCAGCCCCTTCCTCTGCTTGCACTCAGTTACTTGGGTGAATTACTTGTCTTTTGACTAGCCAGGCCCCCAAGGCAGCTATTATATGACTAGCCATGTCCTCCATGGGAACCATTTTGTGGTGGTTCCCACAGCAGTTTCTCAAATTCCCAGAACAGATCCCCAAAGGTTGAGGACCCCGGTTCACAGCAACACTCTGACAACGATTCCCAGAGGCATACAGTCACAGTGTGCATTATCTGTGGGGGGCTGCTTTCATGTCGAGAAAGGGCTTTTGTGTCATCAACCAGCCCTTTAAGTGATTCTTCATAACCTCCCAAAGACAAGCACATGAAAACCAGAGAAACTCCATTATCTTCTTGCTGAAGAACAAGCCATACCAACCTGAGATGTTATTATTATTATTATTATTTTTTGGAACATTGGAGCTGGGAGAACTCACGTTAGGGAAAGAATTCAGACAGGAAGAACGGGGAAAACAATGCTCCATTGCTTGCTTTTGATATACTTGCAGAGCCGTGTGTTCCACACAAGCATATCTGAAAGCTGGGACCCGCCCTCACAACATGCTGCACAGAGTGGCTGTGCAAGACTTTCCGACTGTGCAAGTCTACTCTGCTTCTGCCAATCCACACAGAAAGCCGAACCTTTTATTGCTTTAGTCTTCTCCTGGGAAGTGAGGAGCTGCTCATTTAGAGTCCAGTGCAGTACCACTCCAGTTTTGGGACTCTCCAGCTGTGGCACTCTGGCATCCTCCAGGGAAGATGTGAGCACTCCTCTGTCACTAGCAGTGACAATGTCATTGTCAGTGGTTACTATAAAGCCCGATAAACAGCAGAACTGGGAATAAGAGTTCAGGAAGCCTGCACTCTGAGCTTTCTGCTCACTTCCCAGCTTATATTCTCAGAAGTCACTGTCTCTTGCTCTTCCCCCAGAGATTCAGCAGTCTTTAGGGCTTCCTAAAGGGTTTGCCAATGCTGCTTAATGTTCAAAGCCCTCAAATATTATTGTTAAACTAAAACACTTCAAAGCATTCTAAGAATAATATGGAAATTATCTGGAGTTGCACTAATACATCATTCTCAAAACAAAAAGAAAAACAAACCCAGAAACCCTACTGGGCCAAACAGTAAACTATTTTACTGCCTTTTCCACGAGGAGCACTTTTAAGAGTTAATTGTTTACTTGGTTTTGTGGGGTTATTTTGCTTTCATTCAGACAGCACTGATGAAATGGGAGGATCACATAGATGGTATGATGGCCATCAGAGATACACAGAGAGGCAAAGAACTGTGACACTGAAGGCCAAACAGAAGAGACATTATTCATACAGCTACTAACTGCATCCCAAGTAGGTTTTCCCTAAGGTTCCCCTTGCCCCTTTTTGCAAAATGCAGCCATGGGGGGGAATAATCTGCGTTATCAGACCTAAGGGGGAAAATGAGGAACTTTGTAACTCTTGCCTCTCTGGTGGCTTTTCCTCTGGAAAATCACTCACTAAGTTGTTTCTTCTTATAGGGTGGGGAAAACAGAGGGAGGAAGTTTCAGGTGCATCTGTAGGACTGCCATCTCCTATATGAACCTGCCTGGCAAGCCCTTCTCCAGACACCCATGCCTTCAGACGTGACACAGGTATCTATCTAATGGAGAGAGGGCCTTCTTGGTGGTGGCACTCCCATCTTTGGAATTCCCGTCACAGACAGGTTCACCTGGCAGTTTCATTACTAGTATTTATTCACCAAACTACGTTTATCCTATTCACTTGAGCTTTCTATTAATAGAAGCCGTTGTTTCCTGCTATTTATTTTGTATGGCTCATTACAAAATTGCACTGCTGTTTCATCCCTTTCTATTTTGCTTTGGAATGGTTTGTTTAGGATTTTTGTTTTTATTGTTGTGATTCTTAACCTTTACTGTAAGCCACCTTGCGGATTTATGAAGAGCTGTCATTTATCTCAGTGTCTTTACCTCCGTGCATGAGGCACTACCTTTAAAGCACTTGCATTCTGTCTGGATGCTGAGTGTTAGTCGGAAATTGCCAAACAGGCTTCAGGCTCTAAAGTGTAGTCTCAGTCCTACATCTGCTCAAACAGCAAAGATAAGACAAGATAAGGAGGTGTAAGTTAAGCAGGTCCATGTGGTCTCTTCCCACCATGCATCTGTGGCAGCACAATGCCCTGGCAAACCTCTTCCTGTATTTCAGTACATCTTTTTGCTGTTCCTTGAATTTTGGAATGAAGAAGGTTCCACCTTATTGATGGCAGCCTTGCTAGAAAGTCAACATTAATCCAACAATTCGTTTATGGTTGCCTTCCCCAAGCCTGGAGCCCACCAAATGCGTTGAATTACAACATATCTGAGGGTAGGTCCAAGAAGGCTGGAGTAGTATATGACAACCCTGTAGAGTAGTCCATTGTCTCACTCACTGGATCGTCACCTTGTTGTGGTAAGTGGGCTTGTGTCTTCCAATGAACCCTGTGAGCGAAGCCGTCAGGAGTTATGTACTCCCAACAGGGACACCCATGGCGGTAAGGTCAAGGGGGAGGAACCAGACAAAGAATGATCCAAGGAAGTCCTCAACGGCAGAACAGGCGGAAGATAACAAGATGTATGTTACAACGGCCGTGAAGGCGGATGAAGGCTGCAACAGATAAAGGACTACCAATCGTCATGTTATTCATGCCATTGGATTAGAGCCTTTTTCTGTGAAGACTGTGTGTTGATCATTGTGCACTGATTTCCACACATAAAACAAATTCACGCACAGGTGTCTTCCAATCCACCTAACCAATCAAAAGTCCCATGGCGATAGGCGAATGGCAACGGGGGCAGGACTGTGAAATCCGGAAGCCCCTAGTCATGGACCGGCACATGGGCGGTGGATATAGATTCAGTCGTCCTGACTCAAGGACTGAGGCAGTTGAGTAGTTTGGCAGCTGTATCCACGACTGAGCAGTCCTATTTAGGATCCACTCTGCTCACACCGTATGGGGAGGGGGCTAGAAAAGGTGCCCTAGAATCATAGAATCATAGAATAGTAGGGTTGGAAGGGGCCTACAAGGCCATCGAGTCCAACCCCCTGCTCAATGCAGGAATTCAAGTCAGAGCATCCCTGACAGATGGCTGTCCAGCCTCGTCTTGAACGCCTCCAGTGTGGGAGAGCCCACCACCTCCCTAGGTAAGTTCCATTGTCGTATTGCTCTAACAGTCAGGAAGTTTTTCCCGATGTTCAGCTGGAATCTGGCTTCCTGTAACTCGAGCCCATGATTCCATGTCCTGCACTCTGGGATGATCAAGAAGAGATCCTGGCCTTCCTCTCTGTGACAACCTTTCAAGTCCTTGAAGAGCGCTATCATATCTCCCCTCAGTCTTCTCTTCTCAAGGCTAAACATGCCCAGTTCTTTCAGGCTCTCTTCATAGGGCTTTGTTTCCAGTCCCCTGATCATCTTTGTTGCCCTCCTCTGAACCCTCTCCAGTTTGTCTGCATCCTTCTTAAAGTGTGGTGCCCAGAACTGGACACAGTACTCCAGATGAGGCCTAACCAGTGCTGAGTAGAGGGGAACAAGTACTTCCTGGGATTTGGAAGCTGTGCTTCTATTAATGTAGCCCAAAAGAGCATTTGCCTTTTTTGCAGGCACATCACATTGTTGGCTCATATTCAGCTTGTGATCGACAACAATTCCAAGATCCTTCTCGCTTGTAGTGTTGTTGAGCCACGTATCCCCCATCTTGTAACTGTGCCTTTGGTTTCTTTTTCCTAGGTGCAGAACTAGTATGCTCATCAGGATATCATGGGGCACTTTGCCGAAAGCTTTGCTGAAGTCGAGGTATATGATGTCTACAGCATTCCCATGGTCTACAAGGGAGGTTACTTGATCAAAAAATGAGATCAGATTCGTCTTGCAGGACTTGTTTTGGACAAATCCATGTTGGCTTCGAGTAATCACGGCATTGTTTTCAAGGTGCTTCCAGATGGATTGCTTTATCATCTGCTCCAGAATTTTCCCAGGGATTGATGTCAGACTGACTGGTCTGTCATTCCCAGGTTCCTCCTTTTTACCCTTTTTGAAGATAGGGACAACATTAGCCCTCCTCCAGTCATCTGGCACTTCCCCCGTCCTCCATGATTTCTCAAAGAGAATAGATAGCGGTTCTGAGAGTTCTTCTGCCAGTTCCTTTATTACTCTAGGATGCAGTTCATCTGGCCCTGGAGATTTGAACTTATTCAAAGGAATTAGGTGTTCCTTGACCATACGCCTATCGATCTCAAGCTGCAATCCTGCCCCTTCAGCCTGTGCTTCGCCTTTGCCAGGGGGGTCATAGACCCTCTTTTGGGAGAAGACTGAGCCAAAGTAGGAATTGAGCACCTCTGCCTTTTCTTTGTCATTTGTTATCGTTTTGCCATCCTTATTTAATAGCTGAACAACCATTTCTTTCTTCTGCCTTTTACTATGCACATAGCTGAAGAAAGCCTTTTTGTTGTTTTTAGCATCCCTTGCTAACATCACCTCGTTCTCAGCTTTAGCCTTCCTGACGCCATCCCTGCAATTCCGTGCTACCTGCCTGTACTCTTCCTTTGTTACTTGGCCTTCTTTCCACTTCCTATATGTGTCCTTTTTTGTTTTCAGGTCATCCCTAAGCTTTTTGTGAAGCCACATTGGCTTCTTCTGTTGTCTTCCACCTTTTCTTCTTGTTGGAATTGTCTGTAATTGTGCCTTGAGAATTTCCTTTTTTAAAAGCTCCCACCCATCTTGGACTCCTTTTCTCGTTAAAGTCGCTTGCCATGGGACCTTACTGACCATTGTTCTGAGTTTATTAAAATCAGCTTTCCTAAAATCCAGGGTACACGTTTGACTACACTCGGCTTTTGCTTCCCTTAGAACCAAGAATTCAAGTACAACATGGTCGCTTTCCCCCAGAGTTCCTGTAACTGCTACTTTACCCACTAAGTCATCTCTGTTGGTTAGGATCAAGTCAAGGATAGCCGATCCTCTAGTTCCTTCCTCTACTTTCTGTAGGAGGAAATTATCCACCACACAAGTCAGGAATTTCCTGGAGGGGCCCTAAACATAGTCTGCCTCACTCCTCCCTGACTGGATTACCGCATCCAGTGGGGTCACCACTTAGTGGTCGCAAAAGACAAATGAACTTTGGAACATGGAATATATGGACACTGCTGGACAATACAGATAGTGAACGCCCTGAACGCAGGACTGCCATCATTGCAAGGGAGCTCAGACGTTTTAACATTGATATAGCAGCACTCCAACAAACCCGAAGAGCAGGAGAGGGACAACTGAAGGAAGAAAAAGGAGGTTATACCTTCTTCTGACTGCCTGAACAAGAACGACAAATACATGGAGTAGGCTTTGCTATTAAAAATGATCTTATGAAGCTCTTGTCAGAAGTTCCTACTGGCATTAACGAACGACTCTCAACCCTTCGAATAAAACTTGCCAAAAACCAGTGTCAGGGTAGAAACTGAGCCCATAGAGCCCCAGAGCAGTTCTGATTCTGAGGGGGAGCAGCAATCCGTGGGAGAGGAGCTCACTCATCTCTCACAAGCACAGCAGCTGGCAGAGATTCCTCCTGCCAGCATTCCTGGGATAGATAGTGACCCCAGCAGTGAGAGAGCGCTGGAGGGGGGCTTGCTAGACGCTCGGCGCAGATGCAGGGAGCAACGACAGATGGACGGCGCCGAAAGGAGGCGTACTGCTCATTTGGTGCTCAAACAACGGTCGCATCTCGAGGATCCAAGGGAAAGAGGGAGGATCTCTCCATAGTCCATAAATTCAGACTCTTCCCGTGGTTCCCCTTCAAATGGGGACCAACTGCCTTACCTGAAGCTTAGGCTACTCTGCTATCTTTTCCCAGTGCAGTTCCTTGCTTAGTCGCTAGTGATTAGTATCTGAAAGTGTCATAAAGTAATAAAGGAATAAAGCCTGGGAAAGAATCCTCGTCGTCTGTGTCCTGAGTTGGCTATTGGAGGGGACTGCAAGAAGCAGCTAGGGCGCTCCTGACAACCAGCAGGCAACTATTTTAAGTGCCTATGCACCAACATTAGATGCTAATGAAGACATCAAAGAAAATTTTTACTCCCAGATGGACATCATCTTATCAGAGATACCTAAAGAAGATAAATTATCCTCCTGGGCGATTTCAATGCAAGAGTTGGGCATGATTTTGATTTGTGGCCAGGGATCACTGGGAAAGAAGGAGGCGGCAATAGTAACCAGAATGGAATTTTACTTCTGACGAAATGTGCAGAGCATAATCTTGTTATTACCAACACACTCTTTCACCAGAAAAATAAATTTAAAACATCATGGAAGCATCCTAGGTCGAAGCACTGGCATCTCTTAGACTATGTAATTGTCCGTGCCAGAGATTGTTGTGATGTACTCCTCACTAGAGCCATGATGAGAGCTGATGACTGCTGGACAGACCACCGATTAATTCATTCTACAATAGCCATTAAGATTGTCCCTCAACGTAGGCTCCAAGGAAGAAAACTAAGACGTAAAATCAACACCCAAGCCCTTCAAGATACTATTAAGTGAGCCTGCTTTCAAACAACTCTCAAGGAACATCTGGCTCTGGAAACCCCTGAAAATGTCGAGGAACACTGGAATAAACTGAAGACCTCCATTATCGCAGCCTGTGAACAAACTATCGGATACCAAACTAAGAAACATCAGGATTGGTTTGATGAGAATGACAGGGAGATTGAACATATTATTGATAAGAAAAGCCTTCCAAATATGGCAAAAAGACATCAACTGTGCCGCTAAGAAAAAAATCCACGCCAGTGCAAAGGCTGAGGTCCAAAGAAGAACTAGAGAACTTGAGAACACCTGGTGGATAAAGAAAGCTCAAGAAGTCCAGCATCTTGCAGATGTCCATGATGCACGGGGCTTTTTTAATGCCACAAAGACCATCTACGGACAAACAAATCATGGTACAAACCCCTTACGCTCAATAGATGGTGCCAAACTTCTAAAGGACAAAGAGTCTATTGCACTGCGTTGGAAAGAGCATTATCACAACCTCCTTAACCATAACTCTTGTGGCTGATGAGGTCTTCTTGCAAATTCCACAAAAACAAACCAGAGATGAGCTTGCAGTATCCCCTAGTTGGGACAAGTCAGTAAAGCCATCAACCA
The DNA here is from genome assembly GCF_057233095.1 of Heloderma suspectum. Taxonomy (NCBI): domain Eukaryota; kingdom Metazoa; phylum Chordata; class Lepidosauria; order Squamata; family Helodermatidae; genus Heloderma; species Heloderma suspectum. The sequence goes on from NC_139461.1 coordinate 62,620,418, forward strand.
AATGAAAAATAACAAAGCTAGTGGACCCGAAGGGATCCCTGATGATGTTTTTAAAGTACGTGGGCCTGAAGCTACACAACAGCTTCACAAGCTCATAGAAAACATCTGGATGAGGGAGGAGATCCCAGCAGACTTCAGGGATGCCATAAATATCACTCTCTTCAAAAAGGGCGATAGAACAGATTGTGGAAACTATCGAGGCATCTCCCTTCTAGCTATGGCAGGCAAAATCCTGTCAAGGATTCTTGCAGATCGCCTTCTATCTATCTCAGAAGATATCCTCCCTGAATCCCAAAATGGCTTCCGCCCTTCCAGGGGGACAGTGGATATGATCTTCACCGCATGACAGCTCCAAGAAAAATGCAGGGAGCAAAACCAACCTTTGTACATGGCGTTTATTGATCTGACTAAGGCCTTCGACACTGTAAACCGAACTGTTCTCTGGACCATTCTTCTGAAAACTGGATGTCCTAATAAATTTGTGAACATCTTGCAGCTCCTCCATGACAGCAACAATTTTGGATGACAATGGCTCTCAAAGTGATCCATTTAAAGTTGGATCAGGTGTTAAACAGGGATGCGCCATTGCTCCAACCTTATTTGTTATCTTTATCGCTATGATTCTACACCTTGTTGAAGGGAAACTTCCCACTGGTGTAGAAATCATATATCGAACAGATGGAAAACTTTTTAATCTCAATAGGCTGAAAGCAAAAGTAAGGTAATTACAACCTCTGTCATAGAACTTCAATATGCTGATGATAACGTAATCTGCGCACATTCAGAGGAAGATGTCCAAACTATCCTAAACATCTTTGCAGAAGCATATGAAAAGCTTGGCCTCTCGCTTAACATAAAAAAACCCAAAGTGCTTTACCAGCAAGCACAAACCAATCCCTCTATAGCACCATCAATCCAGCTTAATGGTGCGATGCTGGAAAATGTTGATCACTTTTCTTATCTTGGCAGCCATCTCTCCACAAAAGCTGACATCGACGCTGAAATTCAGCATCGCCTGAGCTCTGCGAGTGTCGCATTCTCCCGAATGAAGTGTAGAGTGTTCAAGGATCGGGACGTTCGCAGGGAGACTAAAATGCTTGTTTATAAAGCCATCGTACTGCTGACCTTGCTGTACGCCTGTGAAACATGGACCATCTATAAATGCCACTTCCAACTTCTCGAAAGATTCCATCAACGCCGCCTCCAAAAAATTCTGCAAATTACTTGGGAATACAGACTAATGTCAGCGTACTGGAAGAAGTAAAGATCACCAGCATTGAAACAATGATTCTCCAACATCAACTTCGCTGGACCGGCCATGTTGTTCGAATGCCTGATCATCATCTTCCAAAGCAGCTACTTTATTCCCAACTTATGAATGGAAAATGGAATATTGGTGGACAGCAAAGAGATTTAAAGATGTTCTCAAAGCTAATCTAAAAAAATGTAACATAAGCATTGAGAACTGGGAAGCTCTAACCCATGAGCGCTCCAGCTGGAGGTCAGCCTATATTAAAGGCACTATTTACTTTGAAGAAGCATGAGTACAGGGCGAAAGGGAGAAACAAGCTCAGCGGAAGGCACGTCAAGCAAACCCTCACCGTGATCGCCTTCCACCTGGAAACTTATGTCTTCACTGTGAGACGCTGTGTGGATCCAGAATTTGCCTTTACAGCCACCTGCAGACCCACTGTTAAGACTCTACTCTTGGAAGACAATCTTGCTCGGTCACGAGTGATTGCTATGATGATGATGGTAGTCCATTGTTTTTATTACATCTCCTGGCATGTTGTTGTGGGGTTTTTTAGGGAAATGTAGCTGGGGGAGGGAGTTATGAAGCTGATTGTAGGGGTAGTGCAATTAATTAAAGGCTGGAGGGGATACGGGAGTCAGGCTGAAGGGATGGTTTCAGCCACAGGTGAAAAGACATAATTCAGACAACAGGGCACCAAGTCTACCCATTGAGAAACAGAAGGGTAGACCTGGCATTCTCAGGGGCCAGCCCTACCCAGATCAGTAGACTTGGTGCCCAGACTGATCTGACCAGTCACCAGAATACCAGACATGTATATACTTCATGTGGGCCCTTGCCCCCCCACCATCAATTCCTGAAAATGTCCATACATTTCTGTACTGCCCAGCAGCTGAAGCTGTCTGGATGGTTCACAACTAGGGACGTCTAAATCCGCCTTCATCTGGTCTAGGGGATGTCCGTCACAGAGAAATCTGGCCCTCTTGGGGCTCAATGGATTTCCCTGGAGCCCCTGGCCTGGCTAGTGGATTTTGGTGGAAGTTTTCCCTTTAAAAACAGCAAGATAAATAAATTGCTTGTGCAATTTACACATATCTTGGGCAAATTAGAGCTGTAATTAGCATATTTTATACAAATTGTGGCTGTAAATTGGCAGCTGCAATTTACATATAACTAAGCATTTTATGGCCACAGTTTGCATAAAATACACTAATTACGGTCGTAATTTGCCCAAGATAAGTAAATTGCTTATGCAACTTACATATCTTGCTGTTTCTAAAGGGAAAACTTGCGCTGAAATCTGCAGGCAGCACACAATCCTCCCACTCTCCCTGGTGGTGGCAGCACTGGCAGGGACAGTCGGTCCGCTGCAGATTTTGGAGGTGGGATTCTTAGGAATCCAAGCTGATTTAAATCCGTCGAAGTTTTCTCCAGCCTCCCTATTCACAACAATTCACAAGGTAAAATACAGCATAAAAACTTAAATATACAAAATTTAAAAACAAGTTAAACAGCTAAAAACAATTTCGATAAAATACTAGACCTGTTCAGACAGCTGGCATAAATGCCCCAGCATATGCCATTAAATGCCTAGGAGTAGAGGATAGTCTTAACCTGGTGCCGAAAAAATGACCGTGTTGGCACTGGGCAGGCCTCAGTGGGGAGATCATTCCATAATCAGGGGGCCACCACTGAAAAGGCCCTCTCCCTTATTGCCACCTTCCAAGCCTCCCTACCCATTGCTCTGGAGGAAATGTAGAGGACCTAAGGCAGAGAGACAGAGTCCTCTGGTTTCTCAGCCACAAGGAGGAGGCTGGAGGTGCAAGACAACTTCTAGACCTCTTCCATCCATTATTGATGGAGAATCGTGCTCCCTAATAATTGTAGTACCTTAAAGTCTTAGAATTTAACCCACCTTCCCACCTATTAGAAAAGCAGTCCTCTCATGTATTCTGCCCCCTAAGCAGAAAATCGATGTCATTCTGATTTTATCTGAAGGCTGGATGGCCTTTGTAATCCCCAAAATTTGCTAGTCTGTGTTGAGATGTTACATAGAGCAATAAGGTGAAAACCTCTTTGAATAAACTGGAACATCACATGATGCATTACTGAAATGTATCAGCTTTAGAATTCCCCAGTACAAGAATGCTGTTTACGCAGAAGCTCATCTAAGTGGAATTAGTGGACACCAAATAGCTTTTGTAACGGTTCCTCAGATTCTTTGGTGACACTGAGTCCAAATCCATTGACCTTTGTCTCGTGGGTTAGGGCTAATAATTTATCATGTGTTTTTGCTGAAGGAAAGGACAAAAAAGAAACTAAAGGTCTCCTATAAGGGCAAGATTTGATTTTGACATTTGCTGTGACTGATTGTTACTTGGACATGTTGAAGGAATGAGCATTGTCATCTTTGAAGATACTTCCAGCCACAAAGAGATTAGTTCAGAGTGGCGTTTGTCCTTAATAAGGAGCTTTTCAAATGTTACAATTTTCATTTGTGAGCATTCTTGCCTGTTAAACATTGCTCAGTTCCTTACAACCATGACTTTTTAGTATATATCTTTCCCAAATGACTTTTTTTTTTGTCACAGAAACAACCTTGCTTCCAACTATGATATTGGAAGCAGCCCTGGTGAGTTCATTTTTTTCCTGGAATTTTCCTAGTAATATTGTTCCTGGTAATACTGAAGGCTGAATTATCTGCTGAAAAAATTGTCATTTGAAAATATTGGTCAGAATCCAAAAACTGTGAACCCAGTTCTGTGAGCCCAGGAAGAATCTACAAAGCAATTCTATGCATGCTTCCTTAGAAGCAATTCCCATTGTGTGCTTAGGCTCCGTGCCCTTAGCCTTGTTTTTCTCAGATAGCAGCTCCCAGTGCTGCATGAGAAACTGTTGAAACCAAGGTTGCTGTCACACTAGCCTTTTATTCTGGAATTGCCATCTTTTGTTCACTTTTTATGAACCTAAATGAAATTGTTGACAAAGAATTTGTTGACAAATCTTTACATTCATTGTTGTCTCTGTCCCTGCATACACCCCTTCCCACACTCCCCCCCCCAATTACCCACACTAATTCTTCACTAATTTGTGGTGAATTATTTTTGGCGATAGAAGCAACATAATCGCAGCACCAATCTGTCCAGTGTGGGCAAGCCAAGAATTATTGAGGGTTTTCAATACTCCAGAGCCTTTAATTAAAGCTTCCTGTTTGCAGCCCCCTGCCCATTTTCTTGCTTCATTTTCCTCATGGCTGGGGGGATCAGAGATGAATTGCCTACATTTTCCCTTGAATAGCAACTCTCAATTGCCACTTATAGACCTGGTTCGCACGTAATGACAAATCATGGTTTACTTACCCATGGTTTGTTAAATTGTTGGTTGTCATTACATGTGAACCCAGAACTATGGGTTAACTATGGATTGATAACCACGAGCAACCCATGAAGAGAACCCATGGTTTGTTGTTGGGTTGTGAGCTGTGAGTTGTTTAAACCATGTATTGTCATTACATGTGAACCCAGAATCGTAGATTGTTCATGGATTGTTTTGCCAGGCTACAGAGGCAGCAGGCAAGAGCAGTAGAAAAAACCCAGCCTCTTCACATGCCAGTACTGCAGTGTCACAAAGGCAGTTGGGATACAGGGAGGGAGCGGGTGAAGGAGAAGGGAAACTAACATCCCAGAGACTGAGAAAATAAACCATGGTTTGTTCAGTCATCTGCCAGACAAACCCTGGGTAGGGCAACAAACCATGGTTTATTTATGGGTTAGCCATGGGTTAGCATTACGTATGAACTAGACCACAGTCAATCCCTGTTCCTACAAAGTGGCAGAGGGCTTTAATTACTGATTTCATCTCATTTTTAAATTTTTATTTTTTGTAGCAATATGGTGGTTTTTGCTATTAAAAAACCAAGAAAAAATAATATACAAAGAAGCTAGTAATTAAAACCTTGTCCCTGCCCCCCATGCACACATATGTAAGCAAAAAATGACATTCAGACAATTAAGAGACTAGCAGGTATTAATAAAATGTGCAGGGCCTGCAAACAGACACATTTTAATTAATATTGGAAAAGACCTTTGCTGGATGGGATCTACTTGTAAGTAAACATTACAGAAGCATCTTGGTTCTAGCAAAGAACATTTCTAGATAATATAGCACTGTGTTAAGTCTGTGTAGAATTCACTTCCAGCTAGTTATAGAAAAGCAGTGTTTCAGCAGCACTAAAGTGTTCCAGTGCAGAAACAAACTCAAAGAGGTTTCAGAAGAAGTAAGTTATATAGCATAGGTGTCAGCTGTTTAAAGGAAATAGTCAGTTGTTTCACTGGGCTACTGCAAGGCCCTTGTATGAGTGTAGAAGCGCAATCCTATGCATGTTTGGACAGAAAAAAGCCCTACAACTCCTACCATTCTCTAGCCAGCATGGCTGGCTCAGGAATGCTGGGAGTTGTAGGACTTTTTTCTATCTAAAAATGCATAGGATTGCAGCCTGAGGTTACACACTTCCTATGGAATTAATCCAATTGAACTCAGAGGGCCTTACTTCTGATCATATGTTTAGGATCGCATTGGAAGTAGCTATTCGCATCCCGACAACTGTTCTTTTTCTGTGAATTTATGTATATACAAATATGTGACTGTACTGTACTGTTTTTTCCTCCTTTTTTAATGTACATTGTGGTGGCTATGGCTTTAAGCAATAAAGTATCTATCTAACTGTTCTTTTAAGAGATCATAAGGTCTCTTGATGTGATTGTCTGCAGTGGTATATTTTAATGAAAAAGTTCATCCAATTACTCCATTTAACCCTTTTTTAACAGCTAAAAGTATAAATTTCCCCTGATATCCAACATGTTATAAATCGGTCATATTGCAACATGTACTCACTGTTTCCTCTCCTTTGCGCAATGACCTTGGCAATTTTAAAAGATGCTGTTTTGTAGAGAGCAAAAATGCACTCTTCATTGCTATGCCATCCTGGTGATAAAACCCACTGTTGCTCTCTGTTCCTGAAATTATGCGACATAAAATAGCCATTTTAGAAATGGTAACTGAATTGGGGTGTTAATATGTGTGTATGCACATATAAATTATGTACCCTTATGTATATTCTTTGTATGTATATGAATTTGTGTGCACACACAGACACACACGAAGCAGTTGGCACAATGTCCCCTTCATACCAGCATAAGTGCTATCGATATAATAAGTGGGACCGGCAACAAAATGTTGCAGTATTATCTGCTCCCCATTACAGGAGTGCTGTTCAGGGTGTCTGGCAGCCAGGGCCCTTCTCCAACAGGCAATTCCATCACCCCCTCCTTCTCCCTTGCTCCAGTTTTCTTTCCCAACGGATCATCAATATTCTGTGGCTACTGAGCATCCTCAGTCTTCATGGACTGTTTTTTTTTTTGGGGGGGGGTGTTACTGCTTAGTTTGCATTTATTTTTTCCATATTTCTGCAAACCCTGGGGTTTCCAGAGCATAGTGATACCTTCCTTTTGTTTCTCAGTGGTCCCAATTTGGCTACAATCCTAGTTCACCATTACAGGGAACAATGTATAGTGCAAAAGCTTATTTCAGTGGCAATCCATGGATTGGGGCCCTGAACCCCCAAGGTTGCCCAACCCTCAGTAAACATCTGAGAAATCAATCGGTTGCCCAATCCATGGATTACCAGTGAAATAAGCTTCCATGCTATACATCACTCCCTTTAATAGTGAACTCGCAGCGGGGGATGCACCAGAAGACAGGGGACTACATGGCGACCCCCCACACACAATTTAATCTTTGTACTGTTTTTCTTCTCATATGTGATAGGGTAGAGACACTTCTTCAAGCACAGGGATTTCATCATATGGTGGTGATATAGTAAAATATCTCATCGATGAGGTGCTGTTAGGCACGGTGGCCCAAGACATTTTGCTGCCTGAGGCAGTGGGCAAGATGGTGCTCCCATCCCCATTCCATGTACAAATGCCAACCAGACTAACACTTGCATTTCACTTCAATGCTGGTGATGAGACACCATTCCAGATCATGTGGCGAACCTCCAGTGAGAGAGGCGGGCCTCCTTTTCAGAATGTCACCCTCCACGTGTAGAGGGCGATGGAAAAGTGTGAGGGGCAGGCCTAGCATGCTCCCCCTCCTCATGTGTTTAGCCTACCCAGTTAAGAAATTCCTGAACAGGGCTAAACTGTATGTCTTGTTGCTGTACACTTAAACTAGTTAGCCAGGTCAAAAATAAATGACCATCTTAGGCCATGGCACCCTTCCAGATGTGTGGGACTACAGCTCACATCATCCCCAGCCAGCCATCTCAGGTATATGCCTAAATTTCTCATGTATGAAACTACCCTGACTGATACAATAAAGCTGCTATTCAGGCTTGCTGTTTGGGGAGACAATTAGAGGTACAGCAGTGTAGCCTTCTCCTCAGGTTCTACAACGCTTTTCCATTACCTTGAAGCTGGCTTATCCTTGAACCCAGTGCATTCTTCATGGAGTGAGCCTTTTCTCTTTTCTTTTACTGATTTAACATTTATGAATGCTTTCCCTTTCTTGCCAAAACTGTTATAGGGATTAAGAAAGCAGGATATGGGGCTTTTCATTATTGGTGTGAATTTCCCTTTTCATCCATCACAGCCATAATTAATTTTGCAGCGCAGGTACACATTGAGATTTAAAGCCCTGTTTATAAAATGAATTAGCCCCTTTCCTCATCTTATTTGGACATCCTCATTGTGAATATACTCAAAGTGTAATAGAGAGGCAATTTATGGGAATGAAATCTCCTCCATGTCCTAGGCTCTGCCCTCTCTCCAGTGATTTTATTATGTCAAGTCTCCTCTTCCCATTTGTTTAGAGGACAGAATACATTCATTACTTTAGGCAAGTTCAACAGGTTGCTCAACAGGCACTAACATAGGATTGAAAACGTATGTAGGCCTAGCAGAGGGCTTCAACATAGAAATTGTACCAGTGCAATGAAAGCAGAACTTCAGCAGGTAAAGCTTTCCCCCTCACTGCATCTGCTCCAGGAACAGCTGCCTCTGTTGGATTTCAGCACCTGCCATACAGCTGTTGAAACAGGTGCTGTCCTGGGAGAAAAGGTGGCAATCCTTACTTTGTATTCAGGTTGCCAAACTTAAGTATGTTCCCCAGATGGAGCTAATAAATATTCAACACATTCTTGAAAAAAATCAAAGGGAATAGCAGATTCCTTTTCTTTTTAAAAGTGCACCTGGGCCTGGTTCTTCAGGGGATTTTTTTTTTTTTTTTAAGAAAATGGTAGCTTTGGCAGATAGGAGAGGTTAGATAACTGCAAGCCTTCTCCCAGGGCAGAATATGCAACTGTGTGATCTGTGTATAACTAAATATATAGAACCAAACATTTTCATGAAATCTGTGCAGGTGGGTGGAAATCTGGGCTCTGCATATTATTTGAAACCAAATGTTTCATTCTTCCACAACTGTTACAGCCAAATCCCAGTGCCACTGATTGAACTAATTTCCTGGAAGCCATTAGGTACCTAAAGTTACATCCCCCCACCCCCACCAATTATTGAACCAAGCTATAGCAGGATTTCTGTGAAGCTATGTTAGCAACTTACAAAATCATAGATCTTTGCAAACTGAGAATTGGAATATACTTTTTGTAGCATCATCCTAGATATGATGCTGCATATTTTAATGCCAAATAATAATAAAAACACTTCCCCCCTAAAATGTAAACCCTGGCTTTCTACTCTCCAACATTTGACAACTGAAGAAAATAGGTACCCTTTGTGGTGTGAAATGAACAAGAGGTCCTTAGTATGGCAAGTGACAACCCAAGCGAATGAGTTACTCCTATGGGATTTGCAAACAAGACATTTTTGAAACTATTTACTTCAAAATATATATTTCCATACAACTTAAGGAATGCCATTTTCACATTCAGATGCCACAAACTGGGATGCTTGTATTGTCACACAGTAGCCCACTCCATTCAACAATGCTCACATTTTTGTTTTCTGTATTCAGCTCATATAAACAAAGATGTGAGACCCAGTTCACTAGGTAAAAAGAAAGGCAGACAGTCAGTGTCATTTCTAGAAACAGGTACACATTCAGTACCCTGTGGCTCCTCATGACAAAATTACAGAAGGATATTTAGGACCCGCCCCCCCATCACCTTAGCTCTGGGCTTAGTGGAACACAGACCATTTAACATGGTTTTCACCCCTCTTCCCTTCCTGTTTTTATTAAATCAATAGTTAGCACGCCCATCCACATCATTCTCAAAAGGGAAGAGTCACATAGAAGACATTAATGACTGTGCTGTAGCTATCATGCCTCCTTCAGCAGCCATCACCATCTCCTCTGGAGACATTAATTACTCGTCTTTTCAATAGAACTACTTGGGGGGGGGGGTTGGTGTTTTTTTTTTTTTTAAAGGAGGACACTTTCATCTTTTTCAACCAGTGGAGAGGACACACACACACACACACACACACACACACACACACAGAATGTCATAAAAGTGAGGGACTGTTAGGAAAACACAGAACCGACCTAGTTTTTCTTATAGACAATTCCAACATTAAATGAGCTAGTTGCTACTTTATTTGCTGGTACAGGGTATATCGGACTTTCACTATACAGATGTCAGGATATAGCAGTGCAATAGCACTTTTCAATTTAAAACCAAAAGTTCAGGCCAAGTGCAACTATGATCTTTTCCTAACTCTGTGGGAACTGCTCCTTTGTCTCAACAGTAGTGGAAACTGTAAAGTTATGGCTTACCTTATGACAACTTTGCCCAAACCTGGTTCCCTCCAAATGTGTTGGATGGCAACTCCCATCATTCATATCCACATGAATGGGATGATGGGGTTTGCAGTTCAACACATCAGGAAGGAACCAGGTTGAGGAAGGCTGCTTTAAGAAGTTTCCTTCAACAGATCTCACTGGCTAGTACATAAAATGCACGGTTATACCTCAGTCCCTGGCCAGTCAACAGACGATGTTGGGGCTCAAAACCACCAGTTCCTCTTACTTCCAGCACTTATGTTTCCCCCCCCCCCCAATGCCTAATATTAAAAATTATTAAAACTTAGATATGCCAATAACGAAACTCCTTAAAGTAAATCCACACTGATAAAAATAACTCAAAATGCACGAATAGAACAATGCTGAGTGCAGTAATGCATATGTCAGTCACTTCTTTTACAGTCAAGCAGCAGATGCTTCACGCTCTCTTTTAAGGAATCAAGTCAGTGTTTCCCCAGGTCATTCCATTATTCCAACTATTCTAATTTACACTTATTCCATGTAGACTTACAAAAATAAAATACCATACAGGTATATATTTCCTAATTTACACTTATTCCATGTAGACTTACAAAAATAAAATACCATACAGGTATATATTTCCTGTAGCCTTCATAATTAAAGTGGCTAAAGCAGTGCTTGGATACAATCCAAAAAATGACAGAATGATCTCAATTCGAATTCAAGGTAAGCCATTTAACATCACAGTGATCCAAATATACGCCCCACCACAGATGCTGAAGAAGCAAAAGTAGATGAGTTCTATGAGGATCTGCAGCACCTACTGGATAGTATGCCAAAAAAAGATGTTATTTTCATTACGGGAGACTGGAATGCTAAGGTGGGTAGTCAAACGACACCTGGAATTACAGGCAAGCATGGTTTGGGAGAGCAAAATGAAGCAGGACATAGGCTGATAGAATTTTGCCAAGACAACTCACTGTGCATAACGAACACTCTCTTCCAACAACCTAAGAGACGACTTTATACATGGACTTCACCAGACGGTCGACACCGAAATCAGATTGACTACATCCTTTGTAGCCAAAGGTGGCGAACATCCATGCAGTCGGTAAAAACAAGGCCTGGAGCTGATTGTAGTTCAGATTACGAACTTCTTATTGCACAAATTAGAATCAGACTAAAGAGAACAGGGAAGACCCACAGATCAGTTAGATATGAGCTCACTCATATTCCTCATGAATATGCAGTGGAGGTGAAGAATAGATTTAAGGGGCTAGATTTAGTAGATAGGGTCCCAGAAGAACTACGGACAGAAGTTCACAACATTGTTCAGGAGGCGGCAACAAAAAACATCCCAAAGAAAAAGAAAACCAAGAAGGCAAGATGGCTGTCTGCTGAGACACTGGAAGCAGCCCAAGAAAGAAGGAAAGCAAAAGGCAACAGTGGTAGGGGGAGATATGCCCCATTAAATGCAAAATTCCAGAGGTTAGCCGGAAGAGATAAGGAATTATTTTTAAACAAGCAATGCGCGGAAGTGGAAGAAGATAATAGAATAGGAAGGACAAGAGACCTCTTCCAGAAAATCAGAAACATCGGAGGTAAATTCCAGGCAAAAATGGGTATGATCAAAAACAAAGATGGCAAGGACCTAACAGAAGCAGAAGAGAGCAAGAAAAGGTGGCAAGAATATACGGAATATCTGTATAGGAAGGATAATAATATCGGGGATAGATTTGATGGTGTGGTCAGTGAGCTAGAGCAAGACATCCTGAAGAGTGAGGTTGAATGGCCTTAAGAAGCATTGCTAATAACAAGGCAGCAGGAGATGACGGTATCCCAGCTGAACTGTTTAAAATCTTGCAAGATGATGCTGTCAAGGTGATGCATGCCATATGCCAGCAAATTTGGAAAACACAAGAATAGCCAACAGATTGGAAAAAATCAACTTATATCCCCATCCCAAAAAACGGAAGCACCAAAGAATGTTCAAACTATCGAACAGTGGCACTTATTTCATATGCCAGTAAGGTAATGCTCAAGATCTTGCAAGGTAGACTCCAGCAATTCATGGAACGAGAATTGCCAGATGTACAAGCTGGGTTTCGAAAAGGCAGAGGAACTAGAGACCAAGTTTAACATTAACAATCTCAGATATGCAGATACTACTTTGATGGCTGAAAGTGAGGAGGAGCTGAGGAACCTCATGATGAAGGTGAAAGAAGAAAGTGCAAAAGCTGGGTTGCAGTTAAACCTAAAAAAACCCAAGATTATGGCAACCAGCTTGATTGATAACTGGCAAATAGAGGGAGAAAACGTGGAGGTAGTGACAGACTTAGTCTTTCTAGGCGCAAAGATTACTGCAGACGCTGATTGCAGCCAGGAAATCAGAAGACGTTTACTTCTTCGGAGAGCAATGACAAATCTTGATAAAATAGTGAACAGCACAGACATCACACTGACAACAAAGCTCCGCATAGCTAAAGCAATGGTATTCCCCGCAGTAACCTATGGCTGCAAGAGCTGGACCATAAGGAAGGCTGAGCGAAGGAAGATAGATGTTTTTGAACTGTGGTGCTGGAGGAAAATTCTGAGAGTGCCTTGGACTGCAAGAAGATCAAACCAGTCCATCCTCCAGGAAATCAAGCCAGACTGCTCACTTGAGGGAATGATATTAAAGGCAAAACTGAAGTACTTTGGCCACATAATGAGAAGACAGGATACCCTGGAGAAGATGCTGATGGTAGGGAAAGTGGAAGGCAAAAGGAAGAGGGGCCGACCAAGGGCAAGATGGATGGATGATATTCTGGAGGTGACGGACTCGACCTTGGGGGAGTTGGGGGTGGCGACGGCTGACAGGAAGCTCTGGTGTGGGCTGGTCCATGAAGTCATGAAGAGTCGAAGCGACTGACCGAATAAACAACAATATATTTCCTATACATAGCAAGAAATAAGATTATTTATACTCTTCATGCTGTTCAAGATTAATTTGTGCCTACTATAAAGGTGTGCCTTATTAAAGTTGTTAGTTTTCATCAGCCATTTATGAGAACTTCTTCCCTGTAATCAGGGAAATAACTAAACTACAAGGTTAAAATGATCTGAGGGAGGGTGTTTTGTACTCTTTTTTAAAGGAAGAAATTATTTCCATAAATGACTTCACTGTACCTGACCATCTTATATCATAAACTTGAATGTACAAGTATGGAGCTTTCAACTAGTGTTCCTTAGCTAAAATCAAGGTGGATGTTCAATCCTACCTGGATTTAACTTTTGTGAAATATTTGATGCATTTGATTGGCCAAAAAGTAAAGGTCCAATTAATTCAATTGGCATGCATCTTTCCAATACTGTACCCACTCCCCACTGCTGAACTTCTAACCTGACATAAATACATTGCATACTCTAACCTGTTTCTCCTTATTATTAACCTTGAGCATGGCAACCTATAAATCATCTACAAAACAGCTGGTGCTCAGCATTGCCCTGAAGGTGTATCATTACCATCATACACACACACACACACACACACACACACACGAGAAACCTGTACGAGGGTCAAGAAGCAACAGTAAGAACCAGACATGGAACAACCGAGTGGTTCAAAATTGGGAAAGGAGTACGACAAGGCTGCATATTGTTGCCCTGCTTATTTAACTTATATGCAGAGTACATCATGAGAAACGCCGGGTTGGATGAATCACAGGTTGGAATTAAGATTGCTGGGAGAATTATCAACAACCTCCGATATGCAGACGATACCACCCTAATGGCAGAAAGCGAAGAGGATCTCAAGAGCCTCTTGTTGAGGGTGAAAGAGGAGAGTGCAAAAGCTGGTTTGAAACTCAACATTAAAAAAACTAAGATCATGGCATCTGGCCCCATCACTTCCTGGCTTATGGAAGGGGAAGAGATGGAAGCAGTGACAGATTTTACTTTCTTGGGCTCCAAGATCACCGCAGACGGTGACTGTAGCCATGAAATTAAAAGACGCTTGCTCCTTGGGAGGAAAGCTATGGCCAACCTAGACAGCATAGTAAGAAGCAGAGACATCACCTTACCGACAAAGGTCCGTCTAATCAAAGCTATGGTTTTCCCAGTAGTAATGTATGGCTGTGAGAGCTGGACTATAAGGAAGGCTGAGCGCCGAAGAATTGATGCTTTCGAACTGTGGTGCTGGAGAAGACTCTTACGAGTCCCCTGGACTGCAAGGAGGTCAAATCAGTCCATCCTAAAGGAAATCAACCCTGAGTGCTCATTGGAAGGACAGATACTGAAGCTGAAGCTCAAATATTTTGGCCACCTAATGCGAAGAGAAAACTCCCTGGAAAAGACCCTGATGCTGGGAAAGACTGAAGGCAAAAGGAGAAGGGGACGGCAGAGGATGAGATGGCTAGATAGTATCACCGATGCAATGAATATGAACTTGAGCACACTCCAGGAGAGAGTGCAGGACAGGAAGGCCTGGCGTGCTATGGTCCATGGGGTCACGAAGAGTCGGACACGACTGAACGACTGAACAACAACAACATGTGCGTGCTTACGCACGCCCGAAAAATTCATTGAAGAGCTTGGTATTATAAGACTTATTATAATGAATTTTCACAAAAACATAGATCATCCTGAAAATAGGTGTCCACTTATCATAATGCAGCCACTTATATCTTCCTGAATTGCCTAGTCCATGGCTCAGATGTTGCCTTTACAGTCAAAAATGTTAATTCCTCAATAGATTTACAGTGGTCAGTTTGCATGTATTTCAAGGCTGGGAATTTGCATTTAGTCATTTTGCAGACCTTAGTGCTGCAAATTCCAGCATATAAAGTGCAAAAAGTCTTAACAACAATGGGAAGAGATCCTTGAGCATGCCCTTTGTCGGATATTCATGGTGGTTTGTTATACAGCCTCCCCTGATATTATTGAATTGCCCCATAACATTTGGGCAATTGCTAATGCCCTGTTTGTTGCCAGCCTATTGGGACACAGAGGCTGCAACCAAAAAGGCCATATGCAGAAAGGTTTTCCCAGCCCCTCCCACTTATTATTTATTTATCACATTTATATCCCACTTTTTTTCCTCCTTAAGGAACCCAAGGCAGCATACATAATTCTCCTCCTCTCCATTTTATCCTCACAACAACAACCCTGTGGGGTAGGCTGGGTCCAAAGTCACCCAATGAGCTTCCATGTCTGAGTGGGGACTAGAACCCAGATCTCCCGACTCCCAGTCCAGCACTCTAGCCACTACACCACACTGGCTCTTCACTGTAACCCCTTGTGAACTGCATGTAATTTGGTACATGTGCAATACTAGGTATTTCATCTAAAAGGAATATAACAGAGGTGGAAGAGAAGCAGGTAAGGGCAACTAAAACAACCAGAGGGCTGGAACACCTTTCATCTGAAGAAAGGCATTTGGGTTTGTTTGTTTTCAAAGAGAACTAAAGGGCAACACCTTTTAAAAACGATTATGCACAATTTAAACAGATAGACCTCTTCTCATAATACTAGATGTGTTAAGAGTTTATGAAATTGTACACAGTATGGAGACATTCTCCTTTTCCTTCTATTACAACTTGGATTCACCCAGAAATTGCTTAGCAGTACATTGGAACTAATAAAAAGGATGGTACATATTCATTCATCACACTGACCTATGGAGTACACAGCCACAGCTATTGGAGACGGCCATTTATTTTAGTTTTAAAAACTTTTTCACAGAGGGTAGTGTCTATTCACAGTTCAATTAACCGTTATGGCTATGTTCCCTGAGTGGGAATACACAGAGCATGTGTGTTCTGCCTTCATGCCCTTACTTGTGATCATCCCAGAATGTATCTTGGCATATTGGAAACAGAATGCTGGACTAGATGGATCATGGGTCTGATGCAACTTAATGATTAGAGCAATTCCTTACTTTTTATGGCCTTTGTGTTTTCCCGATCCTTGACTAGGATTCCAAAATGCACTATGGGTCCAAATGGTTCTGATCTCTTTCTCTTCCTTTGACTGTCATCGTTAGGCTCAACACTAGCAGCTTAGTTGGCTTACACTTTAAAAAGCACTACACACTTGGAGAGGCTCATGCCAATGCAATCTGCAAAATCGTATTTTAGCCAAACGCCAACATACAACCACCCCTAGCAAGAGATGCAGCCGTACTTCAGTCTGATCCCAGTAGTCACACTGAAAGGAAGATGGTGCCCAGTGTTGTCAAAATGACATGAAAAGCTGTAGCAACATTGGTACCAAGATGAAGCAGTGAAAGGCAGACCAAAAAAATTGAGGAACAATTTGATTGACAGTTGCTTGAGGAAAATGAACCCTCTAATGCACACAGATGTAGGACAAGAGATAGGTGTCAACTAATGAAAAGGAAAGGCTCAACGGGAATCGGGCAAACAATTCCATCTGTGAAACGTACCCTTATGAAAATGATCAGGATCAGTAGCCAGATATCCCAGCCCCACCTTCGAAAAAGAAAAGAAAAAAGATGTATCAGTTAGGTGGTCTTTAACAGATTAGACTGGGTAATCCACCTAAGAAGATAATGTAGGAAAAAACTAACAAATCTAAGCTTACATATGGTCTCAGCAGCATGCAGTCTGGCCCAGTACATAGATGTAAAGGCTGAGGCAGCTGCAATGACAGACTCTTGAATTCATCTTGTGTTTCAAATCTCCATTCTGTTGTGACTATCATTTAAACTTCTCAGTGACACTGATCTTGTATGAATAACTGGCAAATAGCACTTTCCCCACAAGAATGTGAGAGCTGTTGCAGGGATCAAGAGATCAATAATGGCAGTCACATCCAAAGCTCCAGTTGTGGGATTCCACCACTGAAAACTTTGGAGTTGGTAGCATGGTTTCCCTCATCTAAAAGTGAGGTTGAATGTAACTGGAAATGAATTAGGCTGATGTAATCTGTCATGGCTCTCCAGGCAGCCTTTAAAGAATAATGCCATTTCATTGAAGGTCACACTGTAAATTGGTGTACAGCTCAAGCAGCCACTAACACAAATGCATCACTGAGTCAATAAAGCTGAGTGTGCTGTCTGTGCTCAAGATCAGAGCAGGATTCATTTTAGAGCACGGATTTCTTAAATTTTTCCACAGTGAACCCCTCTATATGTTAACTGTCAAATCAACTAGTGATGGTACTCTGGGAATCTCTGCCACATCTCGCCTCTAAGCCAAATCCAAGAAAACTGCAGTAAACAGGGATAAATTGGAAGGAAAATCTTCCAGGAAAAACTGGATGCAGGTATCCCATTCGCCCCAGCCACCAACTCAGCAAGGGAAAGCTGAAATGACAGAGAATGAGGGGCACAATCTATTACATTATTTAGGCTGTGATCCTAAGCACATTTAATAGGAAGCCAAGTCCCAGATCACTCAATGGGACTTACTTCTAAAGGAGTATGCATACAGTTGAGCTGTAGGTTATGACTGAAAAGGGTTCGGGTATGCTGGGGCAGCAATCTGTCAAAATACACAAGGAAATTTAAGGAGGAATAGCACAAACATATTAGATATCCTGCAGTTACAAATAGGGCCTTTATATAGAATTTGGATTTTTCTTTATCGCAGAAATTGGACTGGGAATGCATAAGAAGAGCCAGTGTAGGGTGACAGCCAGCATGGTATAGTGGCTAGAATGTTGGACTGGAAGTCAGGAGACCCAGGTTCTAGTCCCCACTTGGCCATAGAAGCTCACTGAGTGACTTTGGGCCAGTCACAGATGCTCAGCCCAACCTACCTCACAGGCTTTTTGTTGTGAGGAGAAAAAGCAGAGTAGGATTATTTCCATAGGATTAGGTTCCTTAAGGAGGATAAAAGGCGGGATATAAATGTAATAAAGGGCAGGGACTTCTTGTAAAGAGCAGAGAAGTAGCTAGTTTGGAGTCTTCCAATTTGCATATCATTCATGGGTGCACTGATGTATTAAGTAGATACTATAACTTTATAAAGTAAGTATCGGGCACATTGAGGCAGATCATTCTACAAGGATGGATCTCTTTTCTATTCTATCAACCCATGTCAGTATACAAAATACTTCAGAATCAACCATTTCTCTATACAACATGTATTCAGTACAAATAATTCTTCCTCTAGAGGGGAGTAACAAGTGCACTTTTGCAGACATGGAACTGAACACAGGCTTCCATACCAAGATCCAGTCCGAGTTATTAGCTATCCCTTGGGTTAATCTAAACCCAGGAAAGCAACAATCCAATACGCCAAAAAAAGTTGCTGTGTTCCTGTTGGGGATTCCTGCTCTCTTTTATAAAAGAAAGTGCCCAATTTTCATCGCAGGCGAACTGGTAGGAGAAAAACCCCCACTGACTATCCAGTTCAGAGTTCTTCAATTCCAAACCACCACCTCTGTTTCCCCCTCCCTTTTTTCTTCTTACATAGCCATATAACTTTATTCTGTTTGCCGAAATTTCAGTCTAGAAAACTTATAGTATAAGTTATAGGCATAGTCCTTGCCTGTGGGGAGAGGAATTTCCATAGGAATCAAGAGAGCTTTTTCTCTCCCCCCCCCCCCCAAATGTACATGGCAGCATATAAGTCAGCTTGGGTAAGGAGAGGTGTTCATGTGCCTTTTATATCCCCATCCAGCCCCGTGTTGTGCACGCTACTCAAGATCCAGCATACAGAGAGGGAGCAGATGGCAATATAAATAAGAGGCACGTAGAGACTTCTAATTATCTAGACTGCTCTGGATGGACACGGTGTCTGCATGTCCATACACACAGGCTATGGATGAGGAGAGGAAGAAACATGTGACCACTGCCCCCCTCACCCATGGAAGGATTATACTTTATGTTATTATAAAACTAAAAAAATATAATGAACCATCAGCTTTTCCATATGAAATCTGTTGGCAACAGGACAGGCCAGGCTTGAATATTCTTTTCCACAAGGAAGGTAGACTTTATGGTCACAAGCTAGCAGAGCATCCTATTCTTCCCATAGAAGTGAAAATCTCTCATGCATTTTGATAGGGCTCGTGCAGGATTTTCCCACAGATTATATGCATTATGTTATTTATTGGTATAGGAAAGGAGGGAGAGCTATTCTATACTTGACATCGTGGTCAGGGACAAAGAAACTAAGACATTCAATTTTGAGGGCTCACACCACTGTGAAATGGACACATAGTGGCCAGAAATAAAGGATGCGATAGCTTGGTGATATATGTGCATGTGTGTTTGTTTTTAATTGCCTTTGCTCTTGACAATTAAAACTCCTTCCCCAGGGATATCATTAACCTTCATTAAGTTCCTTACTACCAGTATAAAAATTAATGCTTTACTAATAGTAGAGACAAAGAATCTTTCACAGTAGTACTTTTACAATAAATTCCATAGTCTGAAAATGAGTCATTAAAAAGTGAAAAATTTAACAAGCTGATAATATGAATGCACAGATAGGATGTGCCACTCTTGATCAGATTGATGGCCCCTCCAAGTTGGTTTCTAGATTTTTATGATAGGCTCCATATGTGAGGCTTGACAGAAAAGAATAATGCATTTAGTCAACTGTGCAATAATGTGTACAGAGAAAAAAATCTTTCCTGACCTCTATTAGCTCTCTATGATCTATTAAAGTGGAGGTAACAAGACATTTTGATCATCACTAATTTAAATGGTCCACATCCTTCATTCACACAGTATTTACTTTGCAGATGTTCATTACTAACTTTGGTTTCATTTTTCATGGAAACTTTTTTTTCTCACATTCTGCACTCTGTCTCATATACATCTGAATCTAACTGAATTAGGTCTTTAGAATAATTGTCACCTTAAGCTTGTATTACTGGGTACTACGCATCAACTAGACCAAAGTACAGCCAGTTTTTTAAAAAATCATCAACTGTTGGGGCATTCTGGAGCACACTGACAGTACTATTGCTTGAAGTATTTATCTAAAAAGGAGTTGTGCACCTAGCAGATCTAGCTTTTCACCCGCCACTGTGAAGTGCCTAACCCTTTAACTTCATGTCAGGGTTGCTGTGTGCTCATCCTGGTGACACAGCACAGTGAAAACACTAACTCTCAAATGATACATTATCAAAGGTCATAAAAAGGTAGCTCCTCAGAAGCAGTTTAGGTCTTCTATAAAGTGGGTCAGTTTTAGTTTCCTGGCGGTTTCTAGCATCGCAGGCTCTGGTCTACAGGATACCACAGAGCTTTTATGTCCCCTGCTCAACTACAGCATTGTGTTTTTCTACCCATTAACCAAGGATAAATGACCTAGATATTGTGCCTATCAAAGACTCATTTCTCTTTTACCCTTTTGTTCTTTAATGTACCACATTATCACACGCTGAACACATTTGAAAGTATTCCTAGTCTCACAAGCCCTTTTGAGAGAGTAATGCAGGGTTTTGTGCATCTTTCTGAAGCTTTAGCTAGAGTGGAATAATAGGAACATAATTCAGCGTTTTTCTTCTTGTCTATTTCTCACAGACTACCAATTCAGTATATTTAGGGATAGAAAGGCTGGTAAAAGAAGATATAGTTTTAAAAAGTACCAAAAAGGGGGGACAACAGCACACAATGATATATTTGCAAATACAAAAAATAAGCAAACACCAGTTGTGATTTCCCTAATCACTACATTCTATAAATTACATTCTCTGCATATCATGAGTCACTTTTATTAAAAGCATCATTACTACAGTTGGCAGCAATTTACATCTTATCTTACATGATAGCAGTATCCAAGGAAAAAAAATAAAAAGACATCACAACAAAGAAAAACAAATACATTTACAAAGTCATGTCTGTAAACTTCAAGGCTAGTTTAGAGTTGAGGTAATCTGTTTAGCTTTGTGGCTAAAGTAACAAAGTCCTTTAATTTAAAAAGGTACCTGATTTTAATTTTTTTTTGTTTTACCAGTGCATTACAAGATCACGAGACGATTTAACTGTAGTTTTATCCTGCAAGAACCTTTTCAGTGGGTAATTTCCAAAAGGTACTCTTCACATTCAACAGCTGCCTTATTATTGCTGTGTCTCAAGACAGAGAGACATTCACACTATCATGGAGATTGTCAGAGAATGTGTGTGTATGTGCACGAGTGAACTCCCATACAGTCAAAATGATGCGCAAGTATGATATGTATGGTAAATTTCATCTTGACCTTCACAGCAAAGAATAAAAATAAAAAATTAAATAGATAACTTCATACTTCCTTTAAGCAACACTTCCTTCTATTTAGTGCCACTCTATTACAAATTGCTGCTTTTATAATACCAATGGTACCAAAAGGAAAAAAGAGCAGAGCATTATGTCTATTTCCTTAAAAAGACATGATCACCTCTCAATTTCATCTCTCCTAGGGATAATAAATAATGCACTGCACAATACTTAATGACCAAGATACCTTTTGACACATCTGTATAACATGACTTGAACTTTTTGTTTGCTACACTATGTTACAGAACAGCTTATAAAAACTAAGTATGGACATTAACTGTGAGTGTAAACAGTAGGACTACCACTTGTCAAAAGTTTAAAACACTTTAACAGTAACTGGTACTGCTTACTCATAATTTTCACTGTTTTCTATTTCATCCCCCCCATCAAGCGAGTCTAATTCTTCACCCTGTGCTATTTCATCTTCTAAAGCGGAGGAATCTGCAGTTTTATCAAGGCTCTCCTCTGCATCACTGCCCTCTAGATTTTCTTCATCTTTAAAGGCAGCTCCTTCAGTTTTATCACTAATCTTCACTTCACTGGAGCCCACTGCATTCTGAAGTCCTGCTAATGCTGGGAAACCAGGTAGTGTCAATCCTCCCAGTCCTGGAGGTAGAAACATAGACGGATAGAACAGGCCAGGAGCCATGGTGGACAGAAGGAAAGGATTGAAGGTCAGAGGGTTGGCAGGTAATCCAGTGTTGGTTGTGGTGGTGGCAGCGGCTGCAGCAGCGGTTGCACTGACAGATCCATTTGCAGAGTCAGTAGCAGAAACAGTGTCTGTGCTTTTCTCAGAGTCTTTGTTCTCCTCTTCATTCTCAGTCTTCTTTTCGTCTACTTTTGAAGTGCCATCTTCAGTTTCTCCTTGACTGGAAGCCATAGTGGTGTTTCCAGAAGCAGCTGCTATTGGGTTATTCAACAATCCACTTAGTCCAAACATGTTGGGCAACCCCGCCATACCTGGCAACATCAGAGGCAGCATGGCAGTTGGATTTTTAGAATCACCTCCAGCAGCAGCAGCAGCTGTCGCTAGTCCGGGAGGGAAGCCCATGAGACCTGCAAGCTGGAGAGACTGGAGGTTCTGTAAATTCTGAAGGCTCGTGAGATCCATTCCAGCAAACAGACTGTTCATTAGCAGTGGGTTAATTCCCGAAGTTGAAGCTACAGCGGCAGCAGCTGCAGCTGCTTTGGCAATTTCGCTTTTTGGCCTTCTCCCTCTTCTGCTCGCTCCCTCTTCTCGCACAACAGGTCCTGTGAGAAGACGGTCAAACATAGATTCTGGAACAAAACCCTGTAAAAGGGAAGAAAGCAAATTCCATGCCATTATGCTTGTACTTAAAGGGATGTTTGTAGATACAGCATTTCATGTTGGACTGCTCACATGACACATAAAAGCATGCAATTCAAGGAAAACCAAGACTATCCTGCCAATTAGATCTTGTTTTCACAATACAGTTTCTTCCTCCTCTTAACAAGGGCCAGGCAATATATTTCTAAGCATTTCTCAGAAGAGTCGTGGATTAAGCTTTCCTTCCAACATCAACGTAACTTAAATCTGTGAGTTAGAAGAGGTATCCTACATGTCAAACTATCACTTTTTCATCATAAGAAACACAAACATACAAACAAAACAATTGTAAGGAACACACAGAGCCAGTAGGTAATGCTCAGAAATCAAAACTTCCAAAGAAAATTCAATGATATAAAAATGCACCAGATGTATAAAGCCTTGTACAAAAAAAACCTGGGGCAAATGAAACATTATGTGATCCTTGCTCTGACAACTATTAGGTTTGTCAGTTTTAAGAAAACACACTTCTTTGTGCACATGCCTGAAATATGAGAAAGGGAGAAAACCGTCACAGAATTTAAATAAAGCAGCCCACATTTGACTGTGAGAGACTTGCCTACTTAAAGTACAAGGATCTATTATTGGTGTGGAAAGTTTAGTCTATAATCAATCTCACATAGATTAATCTTGCACTTAATGCAAGGCAGACAGACACTAATGAAGCACATACAAAATTTCATCAACGTGGTCCTCACTAGATAACTATCTCATCATGAGAGAGAGGAGGAGGAAAGATAAAACTAAGTTTTCATAGAATCATAGAATAGTAGGGTTGGAAGGGGCCCACAAGGCCATCGAGTCCAACCCCCCGCTCAATGCAGGAATCCAAGTCAGAGCATCCCAGACAGATGGCTGTCCAGCCTTGTCTTGAACACCTCCAGTGAGGGAGAGCCCAACACCTCCCCAGGTAATTGGTTCCATTGTCGTATTGCTCTAACAGTCAGGAAGTTTTTCCTGATGTTCAGCCGGAATCTGGCTTCCTGTAACTCGAGCCCATGATTCCGTGTCCTGCACTCTGGGATGATCAAGAAGAGATCCTGGCCTTCTTCTCTGTGACAACCTTTCAAGTACTTGAAGAGTGCTATCATATCTCCCCTCAGTCTTCTCTTCTCAAGGCTAAACATGCCCAGTTCTTTCAGTCTCTCTTCATAGGGCTTTGTTTCCAGTCCTCTGATCATCTTTGTTGCCCTCCTCTGAACCCTCTCCAGTTTGTCTGCATCCTTCTGAAAGTGTGGTGCCCAGTACTCCAGATGAGGCCTAACCAGTGCTGAGTAGAGGGGAACTAGTACTTCCCGGGATTTGGAAGCTATGCTTCTATTAATGTAGCCCAAAAGAGCATTTGCCTTTTTTGCAGCCACATCACATTGTTGGCTCATATTCAGCTTGTGATCGACAACAATTCCAAGATCTTTCTCGCTTGTAGTGTTGTTGAGCCGCGTATCCCCCATCTTGTAACTGTGCATTTGGTTTCTTTTTCCTAGGCGCAGAACTTGGCATTTAAATGTCATTCTGTTGTTTTCTGCCCAGCGCTCCAGTCTATCCAGATCACTTTGAATTTTGTTTCTGTCTTCCAAAGTATTAGCTATCCCACCCAATTTGGTGTCATCTGCAAATTTGATCAGCATTCCCTGCACCTCCTCCTCCAAGTCATTAATAAAAATGTTGAAGAGCACTGGGCCCAGGACTGAGCCCTGCGGTACCCCATTTTGAAAATGTTCAGATCATAAATGTTTTAATTCCCCTTGCAGTTAAGAAACAAACACCTATACAGAGATATAAATTCCACTTACAGACTGTTTAACGATGTCAGTCCAATCTGGAGCAACAGCAAATTCAGGATTTTCTTCCAGCCATCTCGGCAGGTCCTTCATTGGTGGGGCCATAGCTCCACCCATCTAATAAAATATATTAACATTTCATTAAAGAAAACCTGCTAGTGCATATTTCATAACCAGTCCATCAAAAGTATCTGTATTTATTAGAGAATACTAATAGTGCTGGTAATCAAAATATGACCTATAAAGTTCAACTCAGTCATTGGTAATGCATCAAGTATGGGAAAACATATTTGCTAAATACCTTAAGAATCTTGCAACCCAAAATCCAGAATGATCACAAGAGTTAGAAGGGGCCATCTAGTCCAACTCCCTGCTTGATGCAAGAAATCTAGAGTTGGAGCATGCCCAACAGATAGTTGTCCAACCTCTGCTTGAAGACCTCCAGCAAGGGAGAGCTCAAGGGAATTGGTTCCATAGAGATACTTTGAAAGTAGTGATACGGAAGTCAGTGGAAATTGCATGCCTGACAGGATCCAGATAAAGCACCTCACACAAATGTAATTGCTAGCCAGAAACAGCAATGAGTGATAGAACAAACTAGTCAAAGCAGTACCTTCTTGCCATTTCGCTTATTTACAACAGGAACCCTCTCTTCTCCAGTTAAGGTGTTTATATCCAGTTTATTAGGATTTCGACATCTGTGCCGTTTCTGCTTCGGCTTCTGAAATGGGGAAAACAGCACATCTGCACTCTTCTAAGAAAGAGGGAAACAATAATTCATTACTTTGAGGTTTATTATCTTATCTTTAAAAATAGCTAATCAGCTCACTAGGCATTTTGGTTTCATTTTAAAAAAAATATACATATTTATATTCAAGAATTTATGTTGCAATTTGAACAAGCCTCGTGTGGCGCGGAGTGGTAGGTAGCAGTATTGCAACCGAAACTCTCCCCATGACCTGAGTTCGATCCCAGCGGAAGCTGGGTCTCAGGTAGGCGGCTCAGGTCGACTCAGCCTTCCATCCTTCTGAGGTCGGTAAAATGAGTATCCAGCTTGCTGGGGGAAAGGTAGTCACGACTGGGGAAGGCAATGGCAAACCACCCCGCTAGTCTGCCATGAAAACGCCAGTGCAAGCGGCGTCCCTCTAGGGGTCAGTAATGACCCGGTGCTTGCACAGGAGGAACCTTTCCTTTTCCTTAACACAACATGTATACAACTTGAACTTCCTTCATTTTTAGTCATTAAAAACCATAATCTAACAAATGAATAAAAACACAGTTTTATCCAGGGTGGAGCCTTTTAAATATATAAGGGCACTTTACAGCAAAAATAATTTTCTGAAATCTTCATGAATACAGAGAGACTGCTGTTTC
Organism: Heloderma suspectum; assembly: GCF_057233095.1. Classification (NCBI taxonomy): domain Eukaryota; kingdom Metazoa; phylum Chordata; class Lepidosauria; order Squamata; family Helodermatidae; genus Heloderma; species Heloderma suspectum. The sequence goes on from NC_139461.1 coordinate 62,646,167, forward strand.
ACTTACATTATGGCAGAATGTTAAAATAAATAGTTTTGTAAGAAAAGTAATAGTTTTGGAAATCCTATGAAGTGAACAAAAGACAGGTGAGACTTTGGACACAAATATATTCTATGACTAACATCCACTTACTGGTACATAACTTGGCATATCAACAGTGTATGTAGGATGCAACTTAAGCCATTCAACTAAATCCTTGTTTTTAGGAGCATCCTCTCCCACCAGCCTGGTCCCATCCTCCATATTTATGACAGGGATGTGAGTGTCAGGATCCAGTTGTCCAGGAGATGGAATGTTTCTCGGTGGGGGGGTCTCCATTTCTTCATCAAATGCTTTGGTCACTTCTGCATCCTCCTATAAAAAGATGACATATGTAACAACTTTCAACAGAATGCTAATAGAACAGGAGTGACTTTTAAAAACTTACTAGTTAAAATGGGAGCACCCCCATCTAGCAATGAAACTTGGGGTGGGGAACAGCTTTCAGCCTGAGGCTGAATTCAATTTCTGAGAAGCTCTCAGGGGTCATATTCCAGTGGTGGGTGGAGCCAAAAATGCAAAAAACAAAACCCAACGATCAGCATATTGTACCTCAGAGCTCTTACTGCTGGTAATTAAACCTCAGGAGAGGCAAGTCACCCTTCTAGAATGGGGAAAAACTGTACAAAAGCTGGGAAACCATCAAATGATTGGAGGTTGGGGGAAAGGGGATGCAGTCATCTGGGGATCTATGCAGGTCTGGACTGGAACCCCATGCCTGTTTAGCATATTATTGCTAAACATTATTGCTGACCAGGAACCCACTCCTGGTTTAGCATATTATTGATGTAAGAATTAATCTTCATATTTACCTACAAATCCATGATTTTGAGAAGAATTTTTGGTTTTTAAAAGTTGGTATGTTTTCATCAACAGTAGGACATGTTGCTATTTAAACACAGTGGGTTGGATCCAAACTTAGTCAGAGTAGACCCATCGAAATCAATGGGACTTAAGTTAGTCATGAGTAACTTAAGTTCCATTGGGTCTACTCTAAGTATGAACTTACTTGAAGTCTGGATCCAGCCAATTGTTTTAACACAATTTGTGAATAAAAGTTCCTACAGGTTAATTTCCCAAAATCACAAGCATACAAGGCCTATACAATGAATATATGACACTAAAGTTATTCAATATTTTACTCACTATATGTTCTATTTTGAAGAGAACCAAGTTTGCAGAGTGAAGTGGTTAGGATGTTTTTTTAGGATCATATTTGAGGTCCTCCTTTTTGACTTTACTAATAATCATCACAATCATACATAGTATTTATATAGGACCTTACTTCATGTACACTGTCTTGCTATAGTCCTTGCAACAACTCTTTAAGGCAGGTTGCTATTATTCATCCCCACATAACTATTGGGAGCTGTGTCTGAGAGAGAATGGCTTAGCAAAAACCACCTAGCAAATCCATGGCAGAGGCAAGATTCAAACAGCGGATTTCCTTTGATACTACATTACACCAGCTCAGAACAGTCCATATGAAAAACAAACTAAAATGGAACTCCTCTTGCATAGCAATTTTTGCTCTGGAGAGGTATGTTAAAATAAACTATTTTATTTAGTTACTTTAAGTTGTTTAACTGACCAGCATTTTGTTTACTTGAATCAGATGACATTTCTCAATATGAATAGGGAATTGAGAATACAAAATAAAATATTTTAGAACTAAAATGCTTTTCTAGGTACTGAGCCTCATGTAATATATCATAAGGAATTAACGTCAAAGAAAAAGTCTTCTTTCTTACTGCCAGCGCTGATGCTCGCTTGTTGCTCATAAATAACAGATCAAGCCCTTCTACGTTTTTCCTTCTTCCTCTCCTCCTTTTCATAGGTGGTTCTACATCAATTAAAGAACCATTTAGCAGATGCCTTGTGGGTGTGCGTGAAAGACCTGCTTGTAGCAGCTCCATCTGAGTTTTAAAGGCATCAGACACTGGTGTGGAAACATTAGGTAACAGAAACTTCGAAGGAACAGCAGAAAAAGTTGAGGTAGAACTTGTTGCCTCTCGTGAGGCCTTTGATAAGTCTACAATTTTTTCTTGTCCATTTTCTGAGACAACCTGCGACTCTCGTAACTGTGCAACCATTTCCATGAGATTTCTCCTCTTGGCTGCCCTTTCAGCCTCAATTTCAATCTTCCTCCTCCTCCTTCTCCGCTGGCGTGGAACTGATAAATTGAGTGCATCTTCCTAATGAAAAATTAACATATATCATTATGAGCAATGAAATAACCTTTCCTTTTTGCGTGGCTTCAACTTTAAATACATTTTTTAAAATATGGAAGAAGCTCAGATATGATTGTACAAACCCAACTAGTTACATTTTGTCAGACAGATGGACTAGACAGCTGCTAAAATAGACAGTTGTTTTGAAGAATGCAACATGAAACCTATTTTGGATGTTAATGGAATTTGGTTTTTTTCCTCTGAGAAGCTGGGTTTACACCTATGGATGCTTTTTCTGCTGCTATTTTGGCCTTTTTAGTTATCTGCAGAAAAACAGCTCTGGTTTTATTTCTTTAAAAGCAAATCTAAACGACTTTGAGTTCCCTCATGTAAAACATGCCTTGGATAACTGAGGAGAGACTGTGATATCTTCATTGCCACTAATGTTGGCTTGACCAACCATGGAGAGCTCTGCAAAGCTCCTTTTCTGTAGAGGGCTGTCCACAGTTGTTGGCGTATACCCAGGTATAAGCCCCTGGAAATCAAACATCTGGCGTCTATTTACTGGCCACTTCCCTTTCAACACTGCTTCACAGATGTTGTCTAATCGGTTGATCATTACTCGATCCTGCAGAAAAGAAAATACATAAAGAATGTCATGTGAAAGTAGCCATTTGAGCTTAGTCAGGCCACGCACTATCATACAGCTTAGCAGGCTGCATAGCTTGACAACTTAAGTAAAATTACAACTGAAATTCCAAATCAGACAAATATTACAAGTTATGTTGAAATCACATCTAATGCAACGAGATGCAGAAGAATAGGCACATGTCATTTGAATTAATGGGAATTATGAGGAACATGAGCCTTTACAGCCAAAATACACAAACCACCCGACACACATTTTCTGAATGCTCACTATTGCTTACATACACTAAAACTGAATATCACTTAAAACAGTAGAAGTATAATTCTTGTAACTCAAAACCTTTGCCTTCGGTATGTCAGAGCCAACAGGCTGCATCTGCAGTTCTGTCCCAGGAACTGGTTCCTCATTAGTGTCACTATTAATAAAGTTCAATGCTATGAAATGGGCACCAACCTAGGGACATCTAATAAATGTCAATTTTCATTCCACGCCCATTATCACTTCAGGTTTCACTGAAGCATGCACATTAAAAAATTCTAATTACAGTTTAGCCCACATAGAATATAGACAAACACAAAAGGTATTCTACTTCACAAATAATGCTTTAAAACATAATCATAGTATATTCAGTGTTTTTCAGAATATGCTTCATATAAATAGCTTTTTGATTTCAACAGTTAATAATGTTGCATCACCTCCCCAGAAGTATTTGCTTGGCACCCATTCTTTTATTACTTGCGTGCCATGTAAAGACTATTTTATTTTCCTGAGCTTTTGGCTAATGACATCATGAATGTGTTATCTTTGATGCTGATTATTCCATTTGTCTGTTTGTTGTTTTACTAATTGCTTCATATATTGTTGCACTGTATGGATTTAAATTGTTCTACATTAATTGTAAACTGCCTTGGACACTCTCTGTAGAAACATGGGATAAAAATATTTTAAATATATAAATATGTACCCCAAATAATCATCAACTTCCGGAAATTAGCTATTGATTACTGAAGAGGATCAACCTTCAGCTCCCTGAACTACATACTGAACAGTGGAGAAGCCACTAGCAGACCTCAGCAGCTGTGGCTGGCTGCTGGCTTTCCCCAGGAATAAGCCTATTACAGCAAGGGGTATTCCCCCCTCCCCCACCAAACCAGATGGCCCTGTTATAGTGATTAGGAAGCTTAAGACTATTACTACTTTATTTCTCTCTAGCACCCTCTGAGACCAGGAACTGAGTTGTATATAGAACTAGTACATTAGTAGTATAGTACTAGTAGATCATTGCTGCACAGTTTTATCTACTTTGTCCATTCACACATTTTTTGGGAATTGTAACCAAAAATAAAAGCTACAGTTTTATTTATTAATTAATCTTTATTAAAGCATTAATGTTTGTCTGGTAGAGCTATTTATGATTCTATGATTACAAGAAATACAGTTATAATCTGTCTACGCTAAAAACCGGTTTGGCCCAGGTCAATAGTATTCCTTTATTTCACTTCCTTCAGCCCACAGAATAGCAGCTCCCTGAATCTCAGCTTACGTACTTGTATTTTCATCTACATGTAATTACCCATTTATTTCAACAAACATCACATATTAAAAGAGTTTTCATAATGCCAGCTTTATTATTTTCAGTTTGTTGCTTTGACCTTTTTTGAGCATGGGGTTACACACTCCCTAAAGCTCTAGGCATTAACCCAGTGTTTCTCAAACTGTCTGAACTTGGCCCTCCTCCTTCTGACCGTGCCTCTGAAATGAGGGCAGAATCCAAAGAGCTGCACGTCTTCCCAAACATGGGAACTCTTCCCAAACATGGAGGCTTCCAAGGATGTCCCTTCCCTTCTGCAGCTCCTTCCAAAACCTGCTCTGGAAAGTAAGGCAAGTTTTTGATTCTGAATGCTTTTCTCTGGATGAGTCAGCACACAGCAGCCACTACTTGTTCTGTGGCACTAAGGGCAAAGGAAAAGCAGCCATACAGAAATGGAGGTGGCAGCAGCGATAGACTTGGAGTAGGCAAAGGCATTTTATCTTCCCTCTACTGCTACCATGTTGGAAAAGTTGGTATGCCCCTAGCAGGCCACTCAGCTGATTGCAAACGCTTAGCCACTGATGGCCAAGCTAGCAATCCACCCCCACCCCACCCCCGAGGATCTCTCATGCTCCCTCAAGGGGACCCTGCCCCACAGTTTGAGAAACATCACATTATGTATTAAATATAGCATTAAGCACGTCAATCTTCAGAAGTGGTTAACATTAGATGGTAGGAATCACTTTGTGCCAAACCAACCTTAGGCCAAAAAGAAAAAGCAAATGTTCTTTCATGGAGCAGCTGGGCTACTGATGGATCTCCATCTTCTATATAAAATCCATCACGTGTTTCATCCCTTGCAGTGCTCAGGGATGCATTGCTTTCTTCATCAAAATTCTTACCCTGAGAAATTGTTCCTGCTGATAAATTTCAATCAATAAGAATTAGCCATAAAAGTAGGCAACATTGTTATTATTATTATTATTATTTACAATCTCTGTGCAGTTTTGATATGACAGACAAAATCTTTATGTGGAATTGTCTGTACTACACAGGCATTGGCCATTCACTCAAGTGAATACTGCACTCCTTTTCATTCCTGAGCTGAAAGTTCAAAAAACAGCAATTGAACTGTTGGTACATCTACGAATAAATGAAGTGGAATTTAGTATGCTATTTTGCGGTGTGATTGCACAGTAATTTTCTAAGGTAACTATAGTGTTTGGGGCAGATCATAATACATTTTAGTTCCTTTGTGCTCCACTTTTATTACAACTGTAAGTTAACATTACAGTTTTGCCAGTCAGCTCAGGATGAAATCAGATATTTTATACTGCACTGTAGAGATCCCTGGTTTGTTAGAATCAACCCCTCAAACAGTGTGCTGGGGAATCCTTTCCTACCACAACTGATCTTCCCTTGCAATGTACACTGTTCTCACAGAGCAATAATGAGGCCAAATAAGCCTGGTCAGTGCTCCTAGAACCTTTTGCAATGTACAAGGTTTTATTGACAGACACAGAAATTCTTCAGCAGACAAGTCAACATGGGAAGGGTTTTTGGAAGGCAGCAAGTTTGAAAAATACTAAATTCTTGCATTCCTAAAACTGCGCATTCAACAAAGGTTTGAATAAGATCAAATTTAAGGTGGATCTCCTTTCTCCCCTCTACTCAGCACTGGTTAGGCCTCATCTGGAGTACTGTGTCCAGTTCTGGGCACCACACTTTAACAAGGATGCAGACAAACTGGAGAGGGTTCAGAGGAGGGCAACAAAGATGATCAGGGGACTGGAAACAAAGCCCTATGAAGAGAGACTGAAAGAACTGGGCATGTTTAGCCTTGAGAAGAGAAGACTGAGGGGAGATATGATAGCGCTCTTCAAGTACTTGAAAGGTTGTCACAGAGAGGAAGGCCAGGATCTCTTCTTGATCATCCCAGAGTGCAGGACATGGAATCATGGGCTCGAGTTACAGGAAGCCAGATTCCGGCTGAACATCAGGAAAAACTTCCTGACTGTTAGAGCAATATGACAATGGAACCAATTCCCTATGGAGACAGTGGGCTCTCCCACACTGGAGGCATTCAAGACGAGGCTGGACAGCCATCTGTCTGGGATGCTCTGACTCGGATTCCTGCACTGAGCAGGGGGTTGAACTCGATGGCCTTGTATGCCCCTTCCAACCCTACTATTCTATGATTCTTCTGCACTCAATATGGTCTGTTGGGAGAATTGCATATTTGGCCCACCAAGTAAGTCAGCATTTCTTTAAAAAATATTTTTAATATAACATATAAAGAAAAACAATACATATTTGAAACAAATATAACATTCATGCAAACCTCAACCATGAAACAGCCAATATGATTATTTACTGATTCATATTTTCCTCACAATTACCTTCAGGTTGGGAGGACTCTTCTGATTTGTCATCATCATCAAGTTTTTCTTCTTCATCATCATCTGAACCTTTTTCTGAAATGGATTTTGGATCTACTTCTGTACTCAATTCTATGTCTTTTATTTCACATTTAACAGGACCAGGATCAGCCTCAACTTCACATTCCTCCTTATCACTTTTTACTGCCACATCTGTTGCTTCCTCCTCCTCTTTACTGTCAGACTTTTCTTTGGCTGATGCTTTCTCAGGTCCTTCCAATTTAACTTCAGCTTGGTCTGCAGATTTTTCATCTTGTGCTGGTGTGGATGGGATAACAGAGGTTGTCTGACTACAGCAAACACCCAGTGGATTTAACAAAGATATAGTATTCAGATTACCTCCACCTCTGTTTTGAGCAAAGTTTTTGTGAGAATCAAGGAAGGAAAGTTCAGGGTCATTCAGGATATGATAATCTGTCCTGCTGACACCATGTTTAGCAGCTCCAATCAGTAAATCTTTGTCATGCTTGCCACACTCCCACCACTCTGGCAGATCCAAACTTGGCTGGCACAGTTTTAGCCTCTCCACCAATTGTGGGTGATGGAGAACTTGCTCTCGGACTTTCCGCAAGAGCTCTATACGATATAATGTTCGAGAAGCACGTTCCTCAGTGATTGGTTCAATCACTGTGGAAAGATCAGGGGGTTCTGCAAGAGAAGAGATGAATACGTACATATTAGGAAGGTTTTAAAATTACTGTATTTTACTATATAAAAATGTTATCCAAAGCTGCCTGACTTTAAAAAAATAGGTATATGATTATTTTTGAAGTCTAAGGTTTGGATACCTACAAAGGTCTGAATACATTTGGGGCACTTACTATGGTTGTATAATGATGGATCAAATTAAACCCCAAAATCAGATAAACCCAACAAAAGAAAAAAAAGCCTAGAGTATATGCAGTCTTTGATGCTACCAACTGTTAAGATTGCTGGCTTCAATTGACTAAAGTGAGACTTCCCAAACCATTGGGTCAGTTGCTGAAGTGTTCTGGAATGCTTCTGAACATTCCAACTACTTAGAATTTGATCTTTCTAAAATTATCAATGCTAGATCTAAATACAAATAGGCTGTGTGATGTTGGCGTGAAGAGATGCAGCAGAGAAGGGAGTGGCTGGCACTATCACAGCATTAGTTAACAGTAGCCCTATGCAGGCATTCAGTCTGAACATGTGCAGGCTAAAAGGGAGACGGAGGTGAGGTAGAGCATGCCAGCCGTACCCCAACATCCCTACATGAATTGGCCCCACCCTCTCTGTACTTGGCCTTGCAGCTGAACGTGAGCAGAACAGTCTGCATGACCCTGTACTTACAGGATTTCTGCATATGACTAGTGTGAATGGATGCATGTGTATGCAAATTAGTAACAAGAGTGTATGAAGGGGGAAACAGACAGAAGACGTTATATTCAAAACTCTCCTTACATCACCACTTGCACTTATCAAGTGTCAACATCTTAGTCTAGTAAGGTCATTTACTAGAATCGTGGCTATCAATGAACCTACCTTCATCTGGCTTGGCAGGCATTCTGCACACTCGCCTGCACATAGCTACAAAACAAGTGAAGTACTTCTCCAAACTTTCATCAGACTTCTTATCAAGTCTGGCAAAGGCTCTGAACTGGTTCCAGTCGAACTGTTGCTTTATAGGGTCAAAAATAACCCCGAAAGTAGACACAACACGATAAAAATCTGCTTCCTCTCTTCTTGTCCATCTGGAAAAAAGAAGGGATTAGCATGTCAGAACATCTCCAAAGGTTTCCACACTTCAATCTGATCCCAGATACCAGGCTATATTTGAAAGAAAATGAGTTGTGCTGGAAGCAGACATTCATTTCTGTGAAAAGGAAACTCACTTTTGACGTCTTTCCGTTATTATAGCCTCTCTTTCAGCTTCTGATGCTCTCACTTCCTCACGAGGTCGGCGCCGGCGCCGGTCAGTCTTCATTAGTGCCTCTTGCCTCATCTGTTGCCTTTTATAGCTACGTTGATAGGCAGTAATGAGGCGGCGCAAGCGGGTAGTCAGGGCTGAAGTGTTAGGCCAGTAGAGTTGGCCAAAATCAGCATTGCTTTCACTGTGCTTGCCTACAGAATATTACCAAGAACAATATTAAACATTCATAACTGAAGACAAATGCTAACTTGTTATGTATGAAAAGAAATTGACCTTAAAAACCTACAACACAAATATCTGTAACGATCAGAAGAGGTATTTCTTGTTAGAGGAATTCTCAAAGGTATCTATACATCTATCTTGAACACCACTGTCATAAACCACATTCTTAATAAAATTCTGGTGGTAACACTCAACTGTATCGGAGGATCTGGATTAAAATGGTCATACCAAATACACAACATATTTGTGTCATTTTGCATATAGGGATTTTCTACCATCATGTTAATTTCATGTACACATTTAGACTCTCTCTAAACTGGTTATAGCTTGAGCTATATGTAATCAAACTGAACATGACATCTACAAAGTAAAAATATGTAAAAGTAACAAATGATTATCAAAAGAGATATAAAGCTATCAAAAATATATTTAACACAGTCCACATTTAAGCAACACAAAAAGCGGGTCCCTAATGTACTGCTATCAACATTATACAGTATTTGCATTATTACTATCTTTCTTTTTTCCCTCCTTCTTCCAACTTTTATAAAATCTTACTTGTGTGGAGCTCTATGGATTCTTCCTTGTCAGAAGGTGAGTTTGCAAATTCCTTTGGAAAAATGAGAGTTACTTCAACATTTGCATTTTGAATGATTGCGCTTTAAGAAAGTAAAGGAAGTGACCTTCCAAAAAGCGAAGAACATTGTGTTATTACATAATAGCCCTCCTTATTACACATTAGATAATGCATAATACATTAATAATTTAAATAACCATTATTTAAATATTACACATCAGTTATATATTAGATATCAAGATTCTTACATCAATTTCATCCTTGAATGGTGTCCTGGTTGGTTTATATTCTGGATCTTCATCCTCTCTATCAAAATCACCTCTACATGAAATACATCACAGGGAAGAAAAAAAAAAAACTATCAGAGCTAAAGCACAAATCTGCCCCAGGACAATGCTAAAAGCCTCATCTGCCCCCTGCACGCACACGCCCCCAAACGCCTTATTACGGTCTAATTATTTATCCATTAAAATTAATCCCAAGCTTAATTTTTTTAATTGCTTCAACATAAATATTAGTTTGAAACACTGTTACAAAAATGAGACTCTTCAAATGTGATGCAATAGGTGATGCCAGGCCGGTATATATGATAATGTCATAAAGTTTATTAAAAAAAAATTATAACGTCCTTCTTACCCATCACCACCATCTGTTAATATATCTGTCCCTCTCTGTTCAGCAGCTATGGCCTTGGCATCAGGCATACCAACACGTTCCAGAAAACACAAAGTAGAGTCTGCTCTCATTGAATTGTACTTCTCATAGCCTGCACCCAGACAGAAAAAAATATATCAAGCACACAAGTATAAGCAAAATGGCTCTGACAATGACACTTTTATACTAATGAAAAACTGATCAAACAACCACATTTCTAGAGTTTCTTTCAGCAATTTCAGCAACACAGAAGGATTTGTCAAACACCTGTGACAAAATAAGTGATACTGAAGATTCCCAGAGAGTGCACAAGTGGGTGAGCAAGAGAGAAAAGCAAATACATGGAGAAATATATGTGCTCAAGAATTCAGAAAACTTTTTACTAGTTACCCTTCAACCTCTCTATGTTAAACATCCCCCAATCCACCTTCCTTTCAGTAGTAATGGCTCTACTGAAACTGGCACTTTAGGTTGGAAATGCAGACGTGGTCAAATACGTAAGGCCAGTGGACCTGTCTTATTTGGTTATTTGATGCCTGTCAGTAAAATGACACTGTTCCCTCCATGGTTTTCCATGGTTTGCTCTTTGCTTTTTCTTATTGCCCAGGTTGACTAGATGGAAAATGGCAGATCCCAACAGTGCACGGCAGGAAAATGATTTTTAGACTAGACTTGCCTCAGCTGAGCCCACAAAACAGAGCTGCTGTACATAGGCAGAACAGCACAATTCAATTAGGATTTGTACTACAACACACTGTCCTTAACTGCTGTAGAGCCTCAAGCCAAACTGTAATCATGAAAGGTTTTATAAGCCATCATTCTCCCCTTTAGTCAGGCTGGGCTGCTGAGAATACCTCTGCAACCTCCAGAGAATTGGGATTATAATCAGGAATTGCTCACTGTATATATCATGCCAGCTCTGCATCCCCAGCCTTTCAAAGTTAACAAGGCTGCATCCCACTCAAGGGAGCCGGGAGTTCTCAGCACTGACATTTGTGAAATATTGCTTGGAACAAAGCCCAGGAGGCACTTGTACAGATTAATAGCAGAGGTTAAGCCCACCGTCCACTTTGACACTGGCTGGCAGAGTTAGCAAGTGAAACAGTGCTGGAAGCAGAGTTTATGGAGATCTATAATACTTCTTGGCTATTATTTAAACAAATATGGTTTTGTGTTATTTACCGCCAAGAAAGTAATGTTTTCTTCTGAAATGATCTGCAAACATTTAAAAACAGCATCTGATATTTACAACTCAAATAGATTTTTTTTTTAATTCAGAAGGAAAAAAGGAGATAGAAGCCAACAATTCTTTGGAACTATACTTGTTAATATTGTGACTGAATATTGGTATACACAGAAAGCTTTACCAAGGAGTTCTGTTCAAAGTGAGACATCGCTTACCATGTTTGAACACTCCAATTAAAAGGGATTTATCTGCTTCCTTATCCCACCAGTCTGTAGGAACTTCAGCGTGAAATGGCTCAGGAATCCAAATATCAACTTCACTATAAAAAAGGTTACATATTTGGAAATACGTTTGAAGGTTAGATATCACATTTAAATATATTCATGCTAAACGTTAGAAGGGCAAACGAGTATAATTAAATTACACAAAAAACTGAGATGCCTGAATAAGGGCTGTAACAATACAGCTGTTAACGTTATTAACATACTTTCCCCTTCTTTACATCTTTATATTAAGTATCAGAATTTGACGCATTCTATCAAAACAATATTGGATTTATCCACCTATATATACCCATTCTCACCAAATACTCAAAAGCACCAAATACCATTTATTAAAATGGCTTGAACAGATATGCAACTCCTAAACTTTTACATTCCTCTGAATAAAAATAAATACTCACAGATTATAGTGAGCATAAGGCAACATATAAGCCTGAATTTGCACTAACCTTGAGTCAGCACCCTCTAAGATCTTGTCAGCTTGGTCCCCTATAACTTCTTGCCTCAGATAGTACAGCATGCGGACACGCAGCAGGACCCTGGAGAGGAAAACAGAGAGGGGGAAAAAGTTCTTAACTTCAGGACTGTTTGCCAACAGTGGCTTTTGGCAGCTGCTGCTGTTCATCCATCATCCTGCCAAGGCTGATTAGCCATGCTGTATGGTAGGCTTGAAGCGTGACAGATGGTGGCACATAATCACCTCTGTGTGGTGCTTTCTGCTGGCTTCCAACAGGCCTGCCTGGCAACCGCTTAGACTGCACAGAGAGGGATCGCGCTCAGCCCAACCCAGGCGCATTTCATTTAGTTCTACCTAGTGCAGCTTGTGAAGTTTAGACACGTACTCTACCACTGCCTCTGAAGTATTGAAGCAAGTTTGTAAACAACTGAGCAGATGGCTTTCAGTAACTGTTCTGCTTCATTATCTCATAAAATTTCCTCAGCTGCTGCCTTAATACCATTTTTGGAAGCACATCAGAAGTTGTAGGAATAAACGAGATATAAAATCTGGTTTTACTACCTTACAATAAACCCCCAATATGGAATGTCAGGCTTGTTAGATTATACAAATTTTTTGCTTCTGAGAATGGGAAAGTCAGTGTTTTCTAAAAACAAGAATAAAAAAAAAGTTTTGCCAAATTTACTACTATTTCACCTGTCTAGATTAGATGACAATAGACAGTAACCTTGTTTGGGTTTACAACACAATGCCTTTGAAAAGCTACAGAACATTTTTGGAGCCATCATTGTATGTTCCCAATCAAAGATCAAATTGATATAGCTAAACACGCACTCCCTCTCTCTCATTCCCACTAGCGCTAGAAAACTATTAAAATGAATACATGCACGGAAAAGAATACTCTACTTGACTGTCTAGCCTAGCAATGGCCAACTACCTGCACTTATGCATCACACCTGGGGCCTCTGACATCCTTTTCTGAGGCCCCACCCTAAAGCAATGCTGGCCACCTGGGAGAAAAATCCAACAGTGCTTTTTCCTTGGCCTACACTGCTCTCAGGTTTTCTTCTCAGTGCCCTGCTGCCAAAACTGAGGCTTCCCTCTCAGCCTTGTCCTCATGGTGAGACACCTCAAGGCCTCTGCAATATTTCAGAGGCCTCTTGGGTACTGTCCCATTTTGTGCAAGATGCCTGGTGGGTAAAAAGCACCATGTGTGGCACTGCTTTTGATCTGGCAGAGACCCTGCACAAATGCAGAGCATCCTATTACTTCATGCAGACTGCTCCCCATGTCAGAAGCAGCATCTTACGCCATGTCTTCTACAATGCAAGAAATGCTTCTTACTCAGCAGCTGCCCTGGGTGAACTGATAGGACACCCAGGAGTTACAAAAGCCCTTGGGGTTTGTTCTCACTGTGCACAGATAGGAAGTGCGAGGTGCTGGCCAGGCAAGAGGCTGAACTACTCTCAGACTTTCCTTTTAAATGACTGGTACTCTTCTCAGTTCTAAAAAGAGGACAATCCAGATGTTTCAGTTTTATCGCTGAAGCCTCTGGGGAATCCTCTAATTTAGTACTGGAAGAGTTCTTCAATCTGGGGCCGGATCCTCCCCAGCCAGTGTCCCAGCCTGACAAACTCTTGATAATCACAGTTCAATCTTTATAATGGAAAACGAGTGCATCACACTTTTGCCTTCCTTCGTTATGGTGTAATGTAAAAAAAAAAAAAAAAGTATCTCATCAGCAGAATTATCTATGAGCTTGAGGGCTTTGTGGATCTCAATGCAGCAAGATGCACGAGTTCTTCTTTATACATGAAAGCAGCTGGTGGCAAAGCATATGTGCAACTGCCTTGCACTTCTGCTTTCCTCACTTCTATACAACTTTTATAGAACTAAAGTTTTAGTTACAACTTCTATGCTCAGTTTATGGCTTTCACTTAGAGTCATGTCACCAGGTTGAAGGTACATTTAGTTGAAGATAACTTTGCAGTGTCTGCTAAAGTAAAATATAAGAATCGCCACATGTGTTATTCAGGAGGGCACCCAATAAATAATACACATACAAGCACAATGATGGGATAAAAAGAGCAACATTAAGGCAAGCCTAAGGGCCTGTGCTCACCCAGTGGAATTTTTGACTTGTTTTATTTTAATGCCAGACTTTCAAGCTGTATCACAAATAGCTTTTGCAATTGCTCTCAGTTTCAGAAATCTTTTGTCCTACAGAATTGGGCCAGGAGAACGAGCAAGAAAGGTACTGTGCCCAAGGAGCATAAGTTCAAGGCATCAGTGGGTGCACCAATTAGTTATAATATTCTGGATAGTGCCTTAATATTCTATAAAGCACCTAGGCATTTTCATCATCCTCAAGCAGTTCTATGTGGGGGTGTACAGACTGTGTAAAATCCATTCCATCTGTGTTTCATGAACTGTCAGCCACCTTTTGTTCTGTCATCTGCCCATTGACAGAATCGGATTTTTTAGTTTCTAAATTTGTGCGAATTCGCACCTGCACAAATGCAAATTTGCGCAAATTCATATGTGCAAAAATGTGCATATTCCCCAAAACACACATTTTCATGCTTTAGCCTATGGGGAAAATGTGCATTTTTGGCCGATTTTTAACACAAAATTCCCAAAGGTTAGAAAAACAATCCACAAGTCAGGGGAAAAGCCGGTCCACTGCAGAATCTGTGGGTTGGATTCATAAAAATCCAAATTCATTTGGTTTTGTTGTAGATTTCTCTGAGATCCCTAGTTGTATGGATCCCAAACATCATTTTTAGCCTGTCATAATGAATGTTAGTATCGTGCATAAATATTGTGGAAAGACAGCAAGTAGAGACAAAAACATTTTCCAGTTAGGAATAGTTCGCTATACACCAGTTAAACCGGCTCTGGAAAAGCAATGACTATTTTCCTTCCCCTTTTCTTCATTCTGATGGGATTACAATTTGCTTCCATATGACTTTCAGCCTTTGGTGGTATAAGAAGCAAGGAGTAAGCTTGGGACTGAAAATAAGCCTGAAAAATGCTCTGACAGAATACCCTGATAATTTTACCTACATTCTTTACACTTACAGAAGCAAGACTTAGAAGGCGAGACTGTGATTCTAATCTGTAGATTAGACCTCCATAGAGTGGTAGGCGGCAGTATTGCAAGCGAAACTCTCCCCACGACCTGAGTTCGACCCCAGTGGAGGCTGGGTCCCAGGTAGCCAGCTCAGGTCGACTCAGCCTTCCATCCTTCCGAGGTCAGTAAAATGAGTACCCAGCTTGCTGGGGGAAAGGTAGTCACGACTGGGGAAGGCAATGGCAAATCACCCCACTGTAGTCTGCCTTAAACGCCAGCGAAAGTGGCGTCCCTCTAGGAGTCAGCAATGACTCCGTGTTTGCACAGGAGGAGACTTTCCTATAGCTTAATGAAACAAGGCATCACGACATCTAGGTAAAATCCAGTGTAAGTCCTACTTACAGTAGACCCATTGAAATAAATTAGTCTTGACTAATTTAAGTCCTATTCACTTCAATGGGTCTACTCTAAGTAAGGCTTATGACAGATTTTATCCCTAGTGAATAAAGCTCACAATGTGGGAATCAGACATCTGGACACTGAATAGTTCAAATAGATTGGTATCAATGTTGCTTAATTGCACGTGGTATTTTTTTTTTTAAATTGGACACATTTTCATCAGGTTGTTGAGCAAAATGTTTTATTAAAAACAAACATTCTTACAACCCTAGAACCCTGATTCTATCCATATTTACTTCCAAGTCCCATTGATTCCAACGAGGCTCATTTCCAAACAAGTGTATTTAAGATTACAGTCTGTCTCTTATTTTCTCCCCAAAACATGAACAGGACATGTTACATAACTTAATGTTCTTTGAATGGCATAACAGTATTAATACCACACGCAGGGTTCTTGAGTAGTTAGTAAGGTCTAACACCGTAATGAATTCACATCAACCATGTTTTAACATGCTGACATCAACATACATAAAACCTTGGTTATAATCCAAACATGTGTTAGCAGTATCCAAAGAAGATGGGGCTTAAATGTCTCCTTCCACTGAATACCACAAATCCACTAGGAATGCTTGTTAATACATCTTAATACTGATGAACACAGAAGGCTAGAATAAGGACAATTTTGGCACAAGACTGCAGAATTTGCTATAATCTGTAGAAAATCCATGTTCATAATATTCCCGATATCACTCCTAATATTGTTTACGGAGTTAGGGCAGCTGCACAATGAAGCTGATTTTGACCAAAGTATATAGGAGATATTGTGAGATATTTTTGAAGACCACAGTTTTGCTATAGCGTTTTATCAATACTTGAATGAGAAAACTAAAACTGTCTCTTTGGAGAGCCTAATTAAAATTAATCACTCAGAGAAAGCTGGTTGACCAACAACCAAGCCAACTTTGGAACTAATATGACCTATACCATTTTACTAGGATTCTAGTTCTATGAAAACAACCAGGTCCCGGTCACTATGAAAAAGTAATGGGATTAAGAAACTTACTTATTGCAGTGATGTTTGAGGTGTTTCTTATAGCTGTCCTCCTGAAACAAAGCATCTGGGTTACAGCTTGCTAGCCAGTCAGCATTCTGTAGCACTGGTTGTGAACTCTGAGCTTTCACTTTTTTGCCTTTTCTTCCCCTAGGCACTGGAGCAGACAAGCCTAAGAAATATACACATGCATGATTTTTCAGCAAGAAGCATTAACACTGATCCCATGTCAAAGGGGGACATCTGCCTGTGAAATCACTTTCACACAGCCCTTCTTTCAACATTCACTCCTGACAAACAAGCAAGGTGTTTGCACTTTGACTTTTGGAAAGCTAGGTCTTATCCACTATTACATTACGTCCCATGACACCTATAATTAGGGCTACACACATAGTACACTAAGGCAGGGAGGAAAAGCCACAGAATGTAGTATTGACTGCACAAACTTCCTAAGAATCTCAGCTTTCATTTTTTAAAAGAAAATTCCTAGTCCTTATGGTTGCAAATATATATTTAAACATGTGTGGTGAATGCCTGGTGAAACCTGAGAAGGAGATTTTGTATTTTCAGAGGGCAGGCTATAGTACCCTATATAGTTTTTTGGTCTGCCATGAATACTAGAAGAAGAATATGGCTGCAATCCCATACACACTTAACTGGGTCCCACTGAACTCTGTTTCTGAGTACACAAGACTAGGAATGTAGTATAAATTATGCAAAGTAGTAAAATCACAGAATAAGCTAAACCTAATTACATAAGTTATGCAAAGTTTCTTAATATACATAATTTATAGAGGTTGCAGACTCCAGCATTTCTACTAGCTGGATTTGTGCTACTTTAAAAACAAAAACAACATTCTGTAACAAAGTGAACAATTAATATAATGGGTGTGATCTAGCCAAAGTTCAAAGTGTTTAAGTCCCACTGACTTCAACAGGAGAGGGCTACGCATGTGTTTAGTTTAAAGTCAGTGAGATTTAAAAGTGTTTAACTTTAGCTGGATCATGCCAGATGTTTTCATCTCACCATTCCCCCAAGGAGATTAAAGCAACGATGTAGCCATGTGTAGTAGATTGGGCTGACAGAGTGAGGTGACCAGAGCAGACCAATGCAATCCAGTGACTTTTATACTGGGGGCAGGCGGGAGCAGGATTTGATTCTGGGTTTCCCACATCCAAGCAAAAACCAAGCTACTCCCACCACAAATGTTGATAGAGAAGGCATATTTTATGCAAAATGGAAAAACATAAAAAGCTATGTAGTACTTTCAAGTACTTGCAAGTAAACAAAAATGGCAACTAATACAGAAGAAGCTATAATTAGGCTTCTAGTACAGAGGATTTTCATCCATCTGATATTTCCTTTCTTTATTCTTTCTAAAGGTGGGCCAGAAATCTTTTTTTTCTTTTTACAATATATAATTACTAATATATAATTATATATAATTTCTGTTGATATTGTGGACATGTTTTAACCGTAGAAACTTAGGTTTCTTAACTTAAGGAAAGGGCTGGGGAAGGGCTGTAGCTCAGAGGTAGCACATATGCTTTACATATAAAAGGATCCGGGTTCACTCCCTAGCATCTCCAGGTAGGCATGGGAATGGCTGGTATTCACAACCCTGGAGAGCCACTGCCAATTAATATAGACCATGGGTACAGAACTTCAAGCCTGGGGGCCAAATCCAGCCCTCTGAGGGTCCCAATCTAGCCGTGTGGGGTTCTGCAGAAGGCCACCTTCCCTGCTCCCATTCCCTTTCCCCCAACCACGAATTGTTTGAAGGTTTCCCGCTTTTCATGCAGTCCCCGTCTCTGTTTTTAAATGTTGAAATGCCTGTCCTAAGGCTTAGTTATTGGCAGTAAGGGCTTTAAGCTGAAATATGCTGGTATTTCTGGTTCCACCCACCCATTGGAACGTGGCCCCCGAGAACTTCTCTGTAATGGAATGTGGCCCTCACCCTTAAAGATGTTCTGAACCCCTGGTGTAGACAATGCTTAACTGGATGGGCCAGTGGTCTGACTTCGTATATGTCAGTTTCCTAAGTTAAGAGACCAGTGTTATTGCTTGACGTTCATAAACTAATAGAAGTTGTCCAGATGAGTTGTTGGAAAGGCACTTTCAGCAGCGAAGTGCCATATGATGGCACTAATGTATTTAATTCAGGGTAGAGATGTGAAGTCCCGGAAAAAAAACAACCCCCCCCCCCCGACTGTTTTTGTTTTTTCCTGAAAAATTGAACAGCTTTAGTTTATGAAATATTTTCTTTTAGAATTTAAGACAAAGTATTTATATATTATTACCCAGTCTTTACTCCTCCCAAAGTGTTTTCTAAAACCTATGTACTAAGAACACTTTTATAGAAAGACTAGAGATGTAAAATGTCTGGAAATAATGAAGCCATGGAGATTTTTTTTTTTAAAAAAACCTCTCTGTAAGATTCCCAGCATGGTTAGTTCTTTCATTCTTTATTAAAATTATTGATCTAAAGTATATTTTACTGATAGAACATTTATGCTCAGTTTCCCAACATGTGAGTCCCCATTGTGCATTCTTGACAGTAAATGCGCATTCTTGACAGCTTGGGTTTTGTTCTATAGAGTCCTATGTTTCTGATGCCACAACAGTCATTTTGGGCACAATCCTATGCATGTTTAGACACAAGTAAGTCCTACAACTCCCAGCATTCCCCAGCCAGCTTATCCTGGCTTGGCTGGCTGGGGAATGCTGGGAGTTGTAGGACTTATTTCTGTCTAAGCTGGTATAGGATTGCACCCTTAATGTAGTTTTAATCTATTCAGACAATAATTACAAATTTACTGAGTTTACTTTTAAAAGTTTTAAAATATAATGATAATTCCAAGAGCAAACTAAGTCATACATAAAATAACTTTAGGAACAAAAAGGCTGCTTTATGTTCGTAAAGCAGCCCTCGCAAACCTGGTGCCTTCTGGATGTTTTGGACTATAGTGCCCAGCATTCCTGATCATTGGTCATGCTGCCTGAAGCTGATGGGAGCTGACGTCAAAAATATCTGGAGGGCACCAGGTTGGGGACGGCTGCCTTAAAGCAACAAAGTGACTTTAGAGCCGTAAGGAATAGCTAAAAGAATAGGTATTACTTATTTTCTAATTTTTCCAAAATTTCCAATTTTTCCCAAAAAAAGACCCTAGAAAAAATGTTTTTTTCCATGACCTCAAAATCTTTTACATCTCTAATTCAGGGTGACAGAGAGCAAGCTTGAGTTACTTGCTGATAAAACATAAACAAACACAGCACAAAGGTGATTTTAAGGTATTACACAGGGAAGTACTGACCTACTTGGCTTAATGTCCACAATCTGACAATATCTCACAACGCCCCATGATTCTAAAACAATGTGCCATGACTGCTACAGTTTGTTATGAAGCAATACTGTGCAGATACATACCAGAATGGTTGACTAAGGCTCGTGTTTGTCCATCTGCAGTTGGAGTGATCAGATCCCAGATAAAACTTTTGATGTTTTCATCCCCTTTGTAATGATTGAGACAATACACAAGGATCGTCCGACAGATGGTTTCTACATCTTGTTCTGTTAGTTGACGTTTATAGCGCCCATGTGAAAGGATATCAGTCCAACGCCCCCAACTACAAGAAAAATACAAAAATGCACACATTCAGAACCGGTTTTCACATTTTGACATTAGCTCCTGAGGGCCAGGTAGACTGGGAGTTCCTATGTTAGGACTACATGCATTTTGTATTTGCAGGTCATGTCAGGGAATCCAGCTTCTAGCACCAAAGAGTTAAAAATGTTTATTTTACTAAGCAGGCAGCAACTTCACTGCTCGTAAAAACCACAATTTAACTATACTGGAAATAATAAAATACACATGTTTAACACTAATGGTCCTCATAGGCTCCAAATAGGAAATTCTATCCTAGAGCAATTTCTGCAGTCTTGAGATTTTTGGATCAACTTGAGTATGATCCTGTAATCCTCTATTTGTAATAAATGTACACAACTTTGCAGGAGCAACACAGGGTCTTAATCTCACCTTAACGGTAGTTCAGTAAGGCAGCCTGGCTAAGTTCAAGGCAATAAGTCATTTCGGGCATTACTTTAGTTTGGAAGTTCTCAAGTTTCACAGAAACTGGAGTTTACTGAGCTACAAAACAAATGGTGTTGAAGCACTAAAACTAATACGTTGACTACCTGTTCATTTCCCCCCAAAGATCACTATTTACAGTAGCTTTTCTTTACGGTTAACAGACAAGAATGATGATGGTAAGTGACTTTTTTTTTTTTAAAAGGAAAACACACTGGTAATTTGGGCTTCCATTTTATAATTCACACTGTGTGATTAGAAAACAATCACAAAATTTGTGGTCATCCAATTTGTATATTGAGCTGACTGCATCTTCTAACTTCCAAGGTTCATAATGACAATTCTAAATGGAAGATATGGGTTTAAACTGTAAATTGTAAGAACTGTGACTGAAATCCAGCACTGCATTTCAGTGTATGCCAACCACATTCTTCTATGGTTTGCTATGACAGGGAGAAGTGGTTGACATATTCCAAGAAATGAGGGGCTGGATCCAAGATCATCATTCCACCAGTGAAACAAGATACTGCTGGCAGAACAGGACTTCTCTGTCCTCTTCTACCCCTTGCAGCATGCCCCTGCACCCTTCAAATCTGGGCTGAAGGTTCCCCCAGTCCTCTGGAGCAGATCTGGAGGGAGTGGGAGCAGACAACAACTCCCAATCCACTGGGGGAATGACAATCTTGGATCCAACCCACTATCTGCCATGCAATGTAAGGCCCAGTGCATGTGGGGCTTTAGTTTGAAGCCTCTTTATATCCTGAGGCACTACATAAATACCCCTTATGAGTTACTAGCAATATGGGCCAAAACTATAGAAATTATAAATATTCTGCATAGCTATTCAGGCACATTTTACTTACCCGTAAACCAACAGATTTTTTTCCACCCTAAAACATTCACTTCGTGCATAACCCTGGGATTTGTCCTGTGGCCTACGGGGTTTTATACTGGGCTTTTCCTCAGAATCACTTTCCAGATCTGAAAATTCCATCAATTCATCTTCTTTGACTGCACTGTATAGTCTAGTTTGTTTTCTTACTCTTGGCGTATCAATAACCAGATTGTTCTATAACAAAAATAGAACGAAGTTTAATTTTTTAAAAACAACAATCACCACCATATTTTAGTGATTTAAATGAACTGGACAGTTTAAATTTCTCACCCTTCCATTTAAGGCATCAATATCAAGTTCAGCTTTTTTTGCCCACTTCTGCCAGAAGTTAGGATCATCCAAAGAAATGTCTGTTCTGTTACCAGATGCAACAAAACTTGCCTAAAACAATACATATCTTGATTAAGGATCCCAATGTATATTAACAGAGTGAAACATATTTTGTCTTCATTTATTCAAACTTGTTTTAGGTTTACATTATGACAGTTTCAGTAAAAGACATGCAATTCTGCATCATAAGGAACTAGGTGTCCAAGGAAAATGGTGGTCATATCACAGTGCTGCTGTAGTTCAGCAATATCTTCAAGGCAGGGGATGCAGAAGTCTAAGGATAGAATTAAACATCCCTGCCTGCCAGAAACAAATGAGATAGCTGAGTCTTGGATATTTATATATTGTTTCTCTTAAAAACCACAATTTCTAGAAAAAGAAGTTAGACTCTGGGTAGAAGTATGAAGAGGGGGCACTTTAGTACTTCCTGCAGTATCACACACAGTGTCCTGGTTCACATGTAGCGACAACTTAACGGTATAAAAAAGATGGGTTGTCACACATGCTTTTACCTCACAATTGGCTCCTTCATAGGTTGTGGAGTGTAACACGTGAACCTGGACCACTAGATTGTTTAGGGGCTAAACAACCCAGCAGTTAACCCAACAACTATGGGCTTGCCCCTGCTCATGCACAACAACCCATCCGTTTTTTTAACCGATGGACTATCATTCCATGCCAACAGGCCAAATATAGCTAGGATTGGAACAGGGGTTAGGTGATTGCTTTCATGTTACTGCTATTTTGCTCTATAAAGGTAAAGGTGTCCCCAACTAGTCGACAATAAAGATAATTCAAATAAACTTCAATGTATACAAGAAAATCATCAACTTTAATGCTCACCTTTGCAAATGTAGAACCTTTCCCTTCAGACTCAATAGTGATTGTGTGTGTTCGCCTCAAAAGAATCTGATCTATATCCTCCTCACAGAATTTGGACCCTTCATCCTCTTCATCCATTAGCGCACCATAAGCCCCTTTCCTCAAAAGGTCTTCTATTTCTTTTTTAGAAAGCTGCTGGACCTGTAATTTGTAGTGAGAAGGAATTGCCCTTTTTAAAACTGACATTGATCACGTATCACAGAAAAAACAGCATGGTCCTTGACCTAAATCCAACATACTACTAGCCGAAGGAACTTCTGCACTAGTGGAGCTCTGCTGTTTTTTTCCTGTTGCTCAAGCACTGGCACAACACTGTGTAAACTTCAAATCTGGAAGTGGTTGGGCAAGTGGAACTTTAGTTGGATTCTCCCCTTGCTTATAGTTCAGGGATTGGTTTCTTATAGCACATTTGTGCTAGCAGAAAGACACCGTTGAATATAGGCCTATATTTTCTCAACAGGTATAAATGGTTTAAGCACTGAACCTTAAAATACATTACTTATAACTAACTTATGGGGACTGTCTTAGTAAATATTTTCCTGTAGGAAAGGGACAAACTATACATGATGTTAAATGTGTATTTGCATTTAGCATGCACGTTTTTTAAAAATGCAAAGAAAAAGGAGATACACATATATTCTTACCCCATTTGTAGCATTCTCTCTTCCACTCATGGACTGAAGCACAGCTTTATCAAGACCAAGTTTTAAACTGGCTTTGTCAAACATTTCCCTTTCATAAGAATTCCTTGTTATCAACCTGTAGATTTTCACAGATTTGCTCTGTCCTATCCTGTGACATCGAGCCTGAGCCTGAAAAATTACAGAAGGAGATTCATTTTGTGCAATGTAGTAAAATAGGGAAGTAGTACATACAAACTTTAGAACAATTCTTAGATCAAATAACTACTTTGAAGAGCGTATGCATGTACCTTCCAAATTCAGCATATTAGCCAAGAGATCACTCCTCTTTGCAGAGCACTAATGGAAAAGTTTATGACAATTGCATCTTACAATATTACCTGAAGATCATTTTGTGGGTTCCAATCTGAATCAAAGATGATGCAGGTATCAGCAGCAGTGAGATTAATCCCCAAACCACCTGCTCTTGTACATAGTAGAAAAACAAATCTGTCAGAATCAGGTCTGGAAAACCTATCAATAGCTGCTTGACGAAGGTTGCCTCTTACTCTGCCATCAATTCGTTCATATGGATACCTGGGGAAACAGAGCAGTATTACAAGGAGAACCTAAAAACAAGGACACACTATTTATGCTGAGACGTCAGGAATGAAAGCAAAATTCTGTGGGCATTATACAATGATCTCACAGCGCTATAGTGCTAAAGATGATGTGTAAATCAACGCTAGCAGTAAATCATTAGTGATTACCAGGAAAAGGGAAAAAGCAGTGATTTGCCGCTCACGTTCAGCAGCACGGTTTGCTGGGTGGCAAATCACTGTGTTTCCCTTTTGTTCAGCAAGTGCTAATGACACTGTGCTAATGCTGAGTTTACTCTAGCGCTGTGACAGCATTGGATACTGCCCTGCCCTTATACATATGCAATCGTACATTTTTTCCAAATTAACTTTGCAGCCTTTTTTCTTATCAACATTTGGAATCTTGTAGCCAGGACCTGAGTGACAGAAAGTAAAGAGACCAACATAAAAGGGGGCAGGGGGAACAGCAAAGGCAGGAAGCTATGCAGAGGGCCTCAACCTCATCTCTTTTTTTGTCTTTTCCCCCCTAGTTTCCAAACTTATTTCAAAATCACATGGACAAAATTCTTGCATTTCCAAGTTTCTCAGGAATCCAAGTAGCGTGCCAAATCTTAGATTACGTATACACAAAAAATACAGGGAAGCATTACACCTTTCATTTACTTACTTTGTTGTGATTTTTCACTTAGTGTTAAGGGGCTGAAGATTGTTACAGAGTCAACAGAATAATTAAGTTAAGGAATATTCTTGAATCAGCATGGTATATTAGCGAGACTCTTATCTGAGTAAATTTTACTGCAGAGAATGTCTTCATCCAGGTAGAAAACAAGTTTTAATCCTATCCATAATGTGTACTTGCCATTCTAAATAGTTGTCAAATCTAACCATAAATGAAAAGGTGGTCTGTTATGGTTGTGAGCAAAAAGTTACAATTAACAACATAATTATTGCTATACTTCTGCTTATCATTATACTTATGCATGCAGCATTTTCCCAATGCATAATGTTCCTGTGGTTCCATTGTTTCCTCTCTTCGCAATACAGGTTAAATACTTGATAGCATGTTGAATAATCACTATTTTTTAGAACTGGATTATATTGTTATTCTCACCGTCTTTGAATGAGGTAGTCTTCTAGTATGTCCAAGCAGCGCACCATCTGGGAAAAGATAAGCACCCTGTGGCCACCAGCCTTCAGTTTTGGCAGCAACTTGTCAATCAGTACTAGCTTGCCAGCAGCCTGGATCATTGCCTGGAGCTGAAAATCTGGAGAGTCAGGATTGTGTGTTTCTTTAAACTCTTCCAAAATTTTCTCTTCAGCACCTGCAGAGATTGGACAGCAGTATGTGAATACTCTAAGGTTTTATTAATAAAACCATGAGCTTGCCTCCAGTTCCCTATACAGTGTCTAAGAGTTTTATATGTGAAGAAATATTTACATAGCTGCATTTACTTAACTAAAAATAACATGGAAAACATAGAAGCACAAACAAACAATACGACCAAAGCTTCCAGCAAACAAGTTTCACAACAACACAGAGGTGCCAAGCCAGGAGTCATAACAAATTAGGGAACAGGGAGTGATGGAATAATTAATTAGTAAATTAAGGACATAAAAACAATATCAAAGAGCTAGGTTGAAAGATGTAATGGCAAAACCAATTCCTTTTTAAGAAGAGTCTTTGAAATATATCACTATTAGCAATCCAAGTGCAATAATTATAGGTCATTACAGTAGCTGCAGTCTGATAAAATTTTAATTTGTATCTTCTTAACTTCTACAAGGCAAGGATTACTGTGAAGCAAAATGAATACTTGTTAGTCCACAATGACAGTGGGAATATCCCCATGAGAAAAGGCTGTAGCCACAACATAGGAAAATATGGGTGACGAAGACGGAACAACTCATGTCTTCGCTCCACCACTTTACTGATTGTGGGTTTGTACCTCATTGGTATGCTGCCAGAACCTGGGAGGTTTGTCCACTTGGAGGAGAAGTATATAGGCTTAGCCAAATTTTTAAAATCACTCTTTAAGGCTCCCCATATGCTTAAAACAGTCTGGTTTCTTTTTCACTATTGAACACTATTTGCCTAAATTAATTTTGAAAATAAAAGCAGTATAACTTAATGACATTCACAACTTAGCTGACAAAAAACATAT
The DNA here is from genome assembly GCF_057233095.1 of Heloderma suspectum. Lineage (NCBI taxonomy): Eukaryota > Metazoa > Chordata > Lepidosauria > Squamata > Helodermatidae > Heloderma > Heloderma suspectum. The sequence goes on from NC_139461.1 coordinate 62,672,366, forward strand.
GACCACAAGCAAGCTAAGGTACCACATAAGCAATAGCATTGAACATTTGTGCAATATAATATTAAAATCCCTACAGCAAACTAAATCACTTAAGTCACACTTCTTACAATGAGTTTGTGGAAGACAACCAAAGTAGAAAGCATGCCAGAGATTTCTTTTTGAGATTAATCACTGCTTTGCTTGAATCAATTTTCCTAATTAACATCAAAGTCCACAAATATTGCTCATGCTTACAATTATTTTTATTTTAATAGGGATGAGTGTCATTGCTGAACAACTGCATGTGGATGCAGCACATGCTTTATAGCAGGGGTAAGCAATCTGGTGTCCTCCAGATGTTTTTACTTCAAGTCCCAACACCCCCAGCCAATATGGGCAATGGTCAAGGATTATGGGAGCTGTAATCCAAACTGTGGGGTTGCCTATCCCTGCTTTATGGTTTTATCTCTAAGTAGAATTTCAACTGATCTGCTGCTCTCATTGGATAAATTAGGTTTCTATATATACTAACCTGGCCTAAACGTTCACTGGGCGAGTTCAGATGACACAAAAGCCCACGCTACGAATAAGCGACACAATGTGGGTTATTTTTGGAATAACCCACAGTACACCTAACAGACAATCCGGCTCGCCATGGGTTGTTTTTCCCTTCCTTCCCCCTCAGTTCTCCACCTGGTACCCCAGGATCTTGCGAGGCAGAACCCATCTTGTCTGCCTGTCCTGTCCTGCTGCCCACTCCGCTCATGTCCCCTTTTTCGTTGCCAGCTTTAAAAAATTTTTTCAGCCCCCATCATTCGTGCAAATGGGGCCACTATTTGGCCCAGGAATTTGTGCAAACGTCTTCATAATTTTTTAATTATTATTTTGACAGTCTTTAGCAGTTGCAGAAGTGCACACTTCCGCCTGTCAAATATATATAGCCTTGCCTTGCCAATGCCCTTGTAGGTTTCAGCTGTCAAAAGAAAAGTACAGTTTGAAACATCTAAGGAAATTGACAAGATGGGACTGCATATAGGCTGATTTGACAGCTGCTGAGAGTGACAGGCTGGGAAAAGGGGACAATCGGTCACTTAGCAAGGTGATCCCTGGTGTTTTAAGTGGTGTGCTGACATTTGTGCCCTGCTTCCATTCCACACTGCCTTGAAAGATCTAGCCTCCCCGCCCCCCTTTCGCAGCTCCCATTCATAGTAACTGCTCTGAAAAGTGGGGAGGGAGGCTAGATCTCTCTTGAAAGGACTTGCCGGAGACTTGGGGAAGTGTGGAATCTTGTCCCCTTTTCCTGACGTGCCACTGTCAACCGCTCTCAAATCAGCCTATATGCAGTCTCTTCTTGTTGATTTCCTCATACTTTTCATACTACACTTCATTCCCTTTGATAGCTGAAACCTACAAGGGCATTGACAAGGCAAGGCTATATATATTTGACAGCAACAAGTGTGCACTTGTGCAACTGAGAAAGACCGACAAAATGGGGCTGCACACACACTCTGTCTATCTATGGCCCCATTTGCACAAATCTTAGGGGCTGAATTTTTTTTAAGGGTTTAATGACTGACAGCCTCTCCAAAAGTGCCATCTGGGCATCAGTGGAGGGGTTGTCACTATGGCATGGGCAGATTATTCAGGAAGAATGGCAGGAGGTTTTGCTGCTCTTCCCGAGTGGCTCTGTACCCGATCACTGCAACCCACGATGGGTTGGCTCTGCCAGGTTTTGACAACACGCTAACCTATAATGGATTAAACAACCCCAAGAACAAGCCACGAGTTGTCAGGTTGGCTTATTTGCAAAAAATACACCACTTGTGGGAAGCTGTCCATGATCAGACGACACAACCCACCATGGCTTGTTTCAAATGACTGGGTTGTTGTGTTGTGCGAACCCAGTCAATATGTACTTTGCTACAGATGTTACAAGTCTAACGTTCTTGAGCTCATTAATTGATAATACCTTGCTGTGAAAATAATTCCCCTTTCAAGAGATAAGCAAATAGAGGATACTTTTTTATAGGACAATGATGTCTGACTTGAAAACATAGGAAAAGCACCTTAATATGATAGTTTGATCAGCCAAAGTGAATTTTTGGCCAGCCTCATAATTTTGTGAGATCTTCAGATGATAGCTCAGGCATTAGGGGGTTAGCAAAGGAACAGGACAACCCTTCTGGAGGGCCACTTCAGAGGGCCACTTGTTAAAATGGGGGGGAGACACACAAAGGCCAGAAATATTATGTAATCTGATTTGAATACCATGCTTTTATATACCTTTCTTCTCCTTACAAACTGAGAAGAGCACAGATTGTTAGTAGAATATGGTAGTACTAGTGTGGCATTTTATTTTATTTTTACTTTATTCTGTGATTACTTTTTTTTTGATAGCCAACAGCTTGAAAATTAAGTTTGACCCAAGCTACTTTGCCTTAAGAGTTTCCTTACTTTTTGTGGCTACTTTCTTCCCTGTTACTTTTTTGTTGGAACGGACTAAATGTGTGTTTAATGAGAAGAAACAGCATCAATACAACAGGCTGCAGCATTGCTGAATATGAAACCTGGACAGAAAATGGTTTATTTTTCTGTCACTCCATGCTCGATCCATCTGTCAGGCATTTCCAACTGGGAAGATGGAACTGGTTGTTTGGACCTACTGTGGATCCATGGCCATAGCTCAATGCTGCCTCTTAAAAGCATAATATTCACATCATACTTCATAATATTTCTGGCCTTTGCATTCCGCCCTGCCCCCATGGCCAAATGTTAATAAGTGACCCTTCAGAAAAGGTCCTAAATGTTCCTATTTTAACCCTCTAATGCCTGAGCTGTCTGAAGATCTCACAAAATTATGACTGGCCAAAAATTAACTTTGGTTGATAACACCAACACAATGGCAGCTGTGCCATACTGCACTTATAAGGCGAAAGAACTAGCCTCTATATGCCCTATAGTGATGTACTATAGGACTAACTGGATGCTTCTTCAAAAGTCATGTTGAATTCAGTAGAGAGGAGGTATGTGAAGAAAGAGACTACTGCCAGGTATTTCTACTTAAGATACTTAAGGAATTCTTGTAGTAAAATGCAGGAAATGGATTTACATCCCAAACTTTGCAATTAGGTTCAATATTTACATATTTACTTTCCTCAAAGGTTACAATTTAAACTTAATAAGCTTATGAGATAGATTAGCTTGCTCAGTAAGCTTCAGGGTTGGGCAAGGATTTGAACCTGGGTTTCTAGCTTACAATCCCAACTTTAATCAACCACCACTCTGATTCTGGGGAAGTGTATGTGCTATACACATTTGAGAATGGTTACATTTGAGAATGGTTGCTATGGAATATCTTGTGCTCCAGCTTGTCTGACTGATTCAAAGAGTACACAAACTAAATTTACTTTCTCTGAGCAGAATGGTAAGAACCTATGCCGAAAGAAGCTCAATCAGATGTCTTCAACTATAATATTTCCATCATATAAAAACATAATTCAAAATGCACAGCAAAAATCTGCCTTTAATTGTTCAGATGTTTGCATTTTGACTATAAAGTACTGCCTATAGAAAATTGAACTGATGCTGAGCATCTCACTTACTCTAGCTCCTCACAGTATTAAATTCTGACAATTTCTCAGCCATTAGTTTTTATAACATCAACAGAGTTGATCAGAAAAACATTCATATAATAGTAATATAGTTCTTTATGAAACAGAGCTACTACATACTTTATCATGAATTATAATTAATCTGAGTCTGCTCCAAGTTGTTAATTACTGATCAATATGATAAAACATGAACACCAGACACTTGTGGAAGGGAAGAAAGTGGACGGCTTTCCCCTTACTTTACATCTGTGATGATAAAAGCAATAACTCCAAAGGAAAGATTACCACAATGCATGTACCAACATACATTTCATTTGCAAACATAGAAATGTATATGGTGGAAGCTCACTGAAGCACAAGTGAGTGTAGCTTGTGATACGGCACACTGATAGAAGAGTTCTCATTCACAGTTTAGTGAAATTAACTTCATCAAAAAGTCTCCCATTTCAGAAGATCTGCTGCCAAGTCAATATCTGCTTTTGATTTGGATCTCTTACATACAGGTTCATTAATATTAAAAATTAATGCTATTATAATCCAAACCCATTTGAAATTTTAACCTCACTCGGGAAAAGTTGTTCAACCGACAAGTTCAAAATACCCCAAAGCAATTTGTTCCTTAACAGCAAAGCAATGAGAATCAATTTAAGAAAGGCAAAAACCAAAAAACAGTAATAATAAAATCCTTATTACTTTTTAGTTCTGTAGCACTTTTAACATGCAATATGTTTTAAAAAATTGACACCCAGGTCGTGTTCAACAACCTACACAGGGACGAAAACTTTTCACAGCTTAGAAAAAGTGTTACTAGCCTGTCTCTCCTTGCATTAGCAACAGCTCAGCAAAATTAAGCATGAAGGGAAGCTCACATATACTTGAAAGGAATAGTCACAAGGAGCATACTATCATACATGTTTTTGCTTTCAGAATCACAAGTATATATAAGCAGCCTGCATCCCTTAATTTCAGCATGCGTTGTATCTACTTTTGTACCACAACAAACTATGAACAGCCAGCACAGTGCAGTGAATGTGGACCAGGGAGACCTGGATTCAAATTTCTGCTTGGCTGTGAAATTTACTGGGTGGCTTTGGACAGGAAAATATTGGATAAAAATAAGTAAAGGTGGGAGAAGGAACCCAAGCTTGAGTGTACTGGCAGCAAGAGGGCTAAGAACAGGCATAAGACCTCAGTGTGTTGGGTGACCTTAATGCTGAAAGAAAGCAAAAGGCCTTCCACTTGCTTCTCTATGAGAAGCCCACAAGGAAGACATGAGTGCAGTAGCACCCTCCTACTCATGTTCCCCAGCACTGTTATTCAGAGGCATACGAACTCTGATACTGGAAGAAATATATAATCATGACTGGTAGCCACTGATAGCCTTATCCTCCATAAATTTGTGCAATCCCTTTTTAAAGCTGTTAGTGACCATCACTATCTTGTGGTAGTGAATTCCACAAATTTTACAAATTATGCCCCATTCCCCTATCTATTCTGACTACTATCCCAGTCTGCTGTCAGCCAGACACAGTTCTCAGAGCACAGACTAGAGCTCACCACCACAGAAGAGATTATGAAACAAAGAAATGCCATTTGGTTTCCTCATTAGCTGAGTTCTCAAGAAGGAAGAGCAGCAATGCAGATGTTGGGGCTAAGTGTGGCACTTCTCATGGGAAGCTAGCTGGGTATATGAATGAAAGGGGACACCAGCCCAGCAACCACAACAGCAATGGGAGCCCAAGGAGAGAGACTAGGATGGGAGTCGCACACAAAGACTGCCAGCTGTGATGGTGAAGGCTGATTTTTTTTTTTTTTTTAATTGCAGCAAAGAGGAGGTTTGGGTCCTTAAACTGCCATCTTGTTTCTGGTGTGACTGCACAGACAAAGAAATGACACTTTCCTCATCAGTGCAACCATCATGGCCATGAGGAAGACACACTATTTCTCCTAGGACACTAGAAGAATTATTTCCTGCCTTAATACCTCTCTCAGTGCAAGGCTGGGGATGTGTTGGCAGGGGCTTGAGGATGTGCCACAGATCATTCCATTCTAATAGGCCAAACAATAATTATTTTTTTTAAAAAAATCAGGTTATTACTCAACTGAAAAATGCTTTAGTTCATAAATGCAAAACTCCCCTCACAGCTTTCTTTTTAAAAAGAAAGAAAATTCAGGCCTACCATTGATAAGATATGGATGATTGCAGCATTTTCTTAATTCCATCATAGTGTTTAAGAGATTAGGGACATTCGCTTGACCACCGCCTTTCGACAAAAATGTGAAATTCTTTTCAAGAATGGCTCTGTAGTATTTCTTCTGAATGTTTGTCAATTCAACTTCAATTATAGTTTCTTCCTTGGGTGCCAGATTCTTTTCTACATCTTCTTTGAGACGTCTCAACATCATTGGTTTTAGAATGGCTTGGAGTTTTTGCACCTAGTTAAATAATTAGTTATACTTTGAATGAAGTAAAATGCTACATTTCCTGTTTTTATTACAAACCTCCTTATACTTGAAGTCAGTCTTCTTATGTACAGCGTCCTCTATTATACTGAAATTCTATGATTATCATTTAATGTTTTCCATAATTATACATATTACCTATTAGTAATGTCTACAAAATAGCACTATTATTATTATTAATTCAATTTATAACCCTCCTATATACAAAATACTCTAGGTGGCAATTATTAGCATAATGACTAAAATACAATATCAACTTTAAAACTTAAATATAAAACTAGGACTCACACAACAGGATAACAATTAACACACACTAGAGCTGTCCTTTGAGTAAAGCAATCTTACATCATATGAGATGTAATCACATCTAAATTTGTACATGAATAACAACAATACCTATGGAAAAAAAAACTTTTTAGATCATAGAATATGTAAGTTACAGCATCCATCATCTTAGAAGAGGCTTTCCCTGCTACGCAAAAGAAGGGAAATTGTCTCTTCCCAATTTGGGTCTACTACATGCAGATTTTGAAAATACATATACTAATAATCTTCATTTTCTTCCAAGTCTGCAGCCTGATTAATTGGAGGCAACTTTTAAAATGAAATGATTTAAAATCAATTAATCCAAACCACTGACTAAATATTACACCTCTAACAAACTATAGGGGAACTATAGGAAGTGTCTCACTGGCATGAAATGTCTGAGTGAATAACAAAGATTTTAGGCCTGTAAGGCAGGATTCTTTAGGCTGTAAATTCCAGAGTAAATGAATATCAGGATAGTTTGATTTAGCCCGAAGTTGCAGAAGGAAACCTGTATTCAGATTCAAAAGTTCTCCCATTGCTCTTAGGGCACAATCCTATGGAGATAGTCGTAAGTCTCTGAACTCAGAGGCTGACGACTACCCAATGCAGGGCGGCTGGAGCATGGAGGCGATCCTTGCCTCCGTGCTCCAGCCACCTAGTATTTCTGGCTAGACAGCTTTGGGGTGGGAGGCCATGGAGTGCATAGGAAGCTGCGTAATGCAGCTCCCACAGTCTCCTCCCTTCCCCACCCATTTTCTGCGTTCTGTTTCCTAGTGCAGAGATGTAGCTGGTGCAGAGAGAACTGCGCCAGCTACAAGGGGGCAGGGGAGGGGGAGCATGGTTTCTGGGCCCTGGTTCCAACCTTGAAGCCCAGAAATGGAAAAATCCAATGTCCCCCAGACACTGTCTAGGGAACATAGGATAGCTCCCCTAAGAACCCAGTTATCTGGCCGAAAGCTTCCAATGTCTTCTGTGACATCAGAGCAGCTGAGTAAAAGGCAGCCAGATGGGTCACAACACTTTTTGTCATATGGCAAGGAGTTGTAGTGCAAGCATTACATAGGCCCATTGTAACACCAGAACAGTACAGCCAATGGCATCACTGTAGGTAGACAACAGTGCCAGACTATCTGAAAAGTGGTTCAAGAACACTCGAAGCCCGCCATATTTATAAAGATATTACATTTATGTTCTGCCCTCCTTCCATGATAGAACATAAGGACAGCAGGACTTCTTATGTTCTAACTTCTTATGTTGATGGAAACCCACAAGCAGGACATGAGTGCAACAGTATCCTCCTTAACTATAGGCTTTGTACTGATGTGACTTTGGCTAATACACCAGTAAATTAAAATGTTATTACTCTGTTTTTTCGCTTATTCACTTAAATCATTTAGAGAGAAATTTTCTGCCCACCAGACAGCATCTGGGGGTTAGGGTGGGGCCATGTAAGAGTTTGGTTTCCTAGCTCTGAGCTTGAGGAAACCACGCTCCCCGCCCATCCATCCCCTTCATAGTTGGCATGGAGAAAACTGCGCGGGCTACCTCTCCCTGCTTGGAAAATGGAGTATGGAGACAGGGATAATGGGGTGTTCCTGGGGGCAGGTAAGGGAGATTTAAGAGATGATTGCACAAAAAATATCTTCTAACTTCTAGAGCCCAACTTCGTTATCTTACCTTTAAAAAAAACAATTATGGTTGCATTTGTTAACAAGGTCAGGGGGTAAGGGCTACTTGCCCCTAACACTGCAGCACTCAGGAGGAAACCAAGCAGAATAGCAAAGCTTCTCCACTAGCTACCTGCTAGAACTGCAGGCATCTCCAAAAAGGAATGCAGCAGTCATCAGTAGCAAAGGTCACTGCTCAGGATTCCATTTTGCTTGCTGCAGGAACTAGGCAGTATCCACATCATGTTGAAACTGATGTTGAAAGTGTTTGTCTCTTGCTTACTTAGTAAAGTAGTACAGACTCTTGTTTTAAATAGTTGCTGTTATTTGCTTTATTTCTGTTTTAATTTCTTCACCCTGTCCCCCATTTTGTGACTGCTGGCTAATCCTAGTATTCCAGGATAAAAGCCAAACAGGAATAATATTCAGTGAATTTTTCACATTTACAGAGAATTTACTTAACATTTAAAAATAAATTCATTATAATTTTTTAAAAGTTTAATTTCATTTTTTCCCACAATCACAACTAACTAATTTGTTTTTATATAATTAGTATATCAAACCTGTTGATGATTAAATGCCTGAATGAATGCTTTAAAAATACTAGTCAAATGTTGAAGAAATACTATCAATGGTCAGATCAATTATTAACTCTGACAGTGCAATCCTAGGAAGATCTACTCAGACGTAGGTCCCATTAAGTTCAATAGGTTTTACAATCAAGTAAACGGGTTTAGGATTGCAGCCTAAAATATAGTTTCCCAAACTAGAAAAAATAACTTCTTTGCAGGAGACAGAAAGAAGCGATCTATTAATCTAGAGATATTACTTACAGTCAAAATTTCTGAATGGTCTACAACAGCCTACAACTGTCTGATGTAGGGTTATGCTAGGGTTGTTTAACCCGCAAATAATCCCTGCCAGCCAGGTTTGCACGACATGACAACCCCCAGTCAGGGGGTTGCATATTCCTATTGGCGGCCAGCACGTGCTGCAGCTCCTTGTGGGTAAATCAACCCTCAATGGGCTGTCATGTCGGGTGAACTGGCCCAGTGAAAGAAAACACAGAATAATTTACCTGTTCCTCCGTTTTTAGATCACCAAACTCTTGCATGAAAGTGGATTCTGAAGGGAAACGACTTGGTTCCAAGAAATGGAGCAAGCTGAAGAGCTCTTCCACAGTGTTTTGTAATGGAGTACCTGTAAGAAGCACCTTGTGTTCCTGCAAGAAATAGACGATCAGGAACAATGCTGAACTTCCAAGTTGCAGATAATTCTAAAGCTACTTTCTCCCTTCTATCCATTAGCATTTAAGGTAGCACTCAACTGGCATCTCCAGAGTTTGCTAACAAACAATATAAGGCATTTCACTGTTTCCTGTTAAAGCAGGATTCATATCTCATCTCTTTACCAGGTAACCACTTCAAATGAATAGTTCCTGTCTTTAGACAGCTTTTCGATTTTGCTAAACTTTGCATATGCTACTTTTAATTGGAATACAGGTTACTAGAACGGGACTGTAAAATGAAATTCTAAGTAAATATTTATATAGCACTATCAGCTACCCAGTGCTTTACTGAGTAACATAAACAAGAACTAGCTCCTGCTCCAAGGATCTTATAATATAAATTGTATGGGTGAGGAGAAAGAAGAGGAAGACCTAAGTCCTGCTACAATTCATTTTAATATGTTGCAAAATAGCAGTATGGAGTATTCTTCTCATGCCTATCTCTGTAATCAAGAACAGCAGTAAGAGTCCCTCAGGATCTATTAGTCATAGTATTAGAAAACAGGAAAGAAAATGGAACTAAAATTGAATTGATTTTTAATTTTAATTTATTAATAGCAGAAAAGTATTTTACAACAAAAAAACTGGAAATCAAAACAACCACCAACTCAACATGGGATTAACAAATCCTAGACCATTACAGTAATGCTCAGTAAAAAAAAAATAAATAGAGAGATGGGATATTACAATCCACAAGCATATTTCATTTTTTCCCAGAAATTTCTATAGCATTGAGAAAATCATTATGGTCTGGCTCAATTTAGATGGCTCAAGTTGCTTGAATTTATTATGTATATTATATTTCTGCATTTTGGAAATGTTTTGTATTGAAAAAAGAAAAACAGACTTAGAAGCAAAGCTCAACACATAATCCCACTTTCCCATCAGATCGCTGTGGCAGTCTGTACTAGGGTTGGCGGAGAATTTCTCCCCGAAACTTCGGGGGGCCGAGCGCCAACGTGTTCGGCCCCCCGAACAAGTTTTGGGGAGAAATTCTCCGCACCCCCCCGCCCCCCGCACCCCCACCCCGGGACGGGACTTACCTTTGGCGAATGTCCCTCCCGGCGGCGGGTCCGGCCGGTGGTTCGGCGGGTGTTCGCCCGGGGCGGGAGCGGCAGCCGGTCTTTCGACCGGCTGCCGCCGCCACCATTCCAATCAAAGGAAAAAAGAAAAAAAAACGCCCCCGTGATAGGCTACGTGACGATTAACGTAGCCTATCACGGCTAGATTTGCAAAGTCAGCCGTGATAGGCTACGTAAATCGTCACGTAGCCTATCACGGGTGACTTAAAAAAAAAAAAAAAAGCGCGTACACTAATGGCGGCCCCCATAGGGAGCCGCCATTCGCGTTCCTTATTTGGTCGCTGTAGTCTACGTAATCTTTACGTAGACTACAGTGACCAAATAAGGAACGGGAATGGCGGCTCCCTATGGGGGCCGCCATTAGTGTACGCGCTTTTTTTTTTTTTTAAGTCACCCGTGATAGGCTACGTGACGATTTACGTAGCCTATCACGGCTGACTTTGCAAATCTAGCCGTGATAGGCTACGTTAATCGTCACGTAGCCTATCACGGGGGCGTTTTTTTTTTTAAAAAAAACTTTTTAGTTCGCGGCCGGGCGAGGCGCCTCCTCCCTGGCCTGAATTTCGGCCGGGCGAGGCGGGAAGCCTCCCCCGTGGCCTGAATTTCGGCTGGGCGAGGCGGGAAGCCTCCCCCCCGGCCTGAACTTCGCGGGGGGAGCAGCAAAGCACCTCCCCCCCACCGCGAACAAGCTTCAAGGACAGGTAAGTGACTTTCGTCCATCCCTAGTCTGCACAGACCTCTTTTGGAGTTTTAAGAGTATCAATGCTCACCAGGTCCATCATCTTCAGCCCTTCCAGCAGCTTGCAATTTCTGTTCTTCAGCCTGTGAGCTTCATCAATTACCACACAGCGCCATGGAATGTTACGGAGCTCAGGACAGTCCGTCAAAATCATTTCAAATGTAGTGATGATGGCATGAAATTTGTATGACCCCTTAATTGCGCGACCCTAAAGGTATAGAAATTATTTCATCAAGTGCTTCAAAGTTACCACATCAACTTCCAAGAATATTCACGCTGTCATCAACTGATGGATAAGTTGCTCTGCATGCACAGTATAAGCCAAGAGTCGGGATCTCACTGAGGAACACGGCACTGTAGCGTAGCAGAGCTATGTAAGACCAGAATGGACAGACAGATGAAGCTGAGGAAACACGCTAAGAAGGCAGCCCTTCTTGTCCAAGAATAATATGAATATTGCATAAATAGAACAGGGTTGGAAGGAACTAGAGGTGAAATAAAGGCATGAACTACAAGCTTATGACGGAAAAACTTGAGCACTTGGATATCACTGTCAAGCCAGGAGTTGTTGCTTTGTACAGACACTGATCATACTGACAGCTGGAGTGACTGGATTCTAGTTAAGCTCAGTTCTCAAAACTTGCATGTTGTCCTAAGAGGCTGCAGTGGAAGTTGACAGACAAGAGAACACCACAGCTTCTTTAAAAGTAATGCCCATTACATGCTATGTAAAGAATTCTGATAACATGTAATAAAAATGTACTTAGGAGCCAAGCTTAGTTTTGCCCAAGCACAGCTGAAACACTGCCCATTCCTCTTTCAGTTTCAAAAACAGAAAAAAACAGCAGAAACCATCTCTTGCAACACTTTTTCTAACTATGGTTTGGTTCCTTTAAACGAGCCTTCCCCAATATGGTGCCTGCCAGATATTTTGGGCTATAACTCCCAAAATTCCTAACCACTGGCCATGATGGTTGGGGCAGATGGGAGGTGGAAGTCCAAAACATCCCCAGTTTGAGGAAGGCTGTTTTAAACAATGGGGGACAATGAGCCAGCAGAAAGAACCCAAGCTTTGTAAAAAGCAATATGTTGTTATTAAAGTAAGAACTTTTACCTGTGGGTCTTTGAAGTACATTTCATACGACTGAATGGTCCTTCGGCTGGCTTGACTCCCATGATACACAACAACATTCAATTCTGTCCAGGTACGGAATTCCCTTTCCCAATTAGGGATTGTGGACAACGGGGCAATAACCAAAAAAGGACCATGGATTCCTTTTAAATATATCTCATAGAGAAATGTAATGGATTGGATGGTTTTCCCCAATCCCATTTCATCTGCTAAAATGCAGTTTCGCCTGCAATTAATAAATGATAATGTTCAATAATGAAGTTATCGTTCAACTCAAAGTAGATTTAACGAAACATATTTGCTTAGTTTATTTGAATGAGGGAAAAATCCTAAGATAAATGTTGCTTTTGACTCAAACCTTTTGAGCATAATGAATTGAGATACTATAAATTTAGTTTTAAAATATTCTCTAGATTGCCTATAAGCATGCAGAGGCACACATACATATTGCTTCACAAAATTTGCTGTTTGATATAGTCAGGATATTAAAAACAACAACACCCCACCTTTTAAAATACTTCAGGATATTAAACTTGAACCATTAAGCTATGAATTCTGCCTTTTTACAATTAACTTATTTTACGTACGTGTTGTACCAATTGAAAAGAAGCCAGTTTACTCCTTCTAACTGGTATTCCCTGAGTTTGTTGTTGTTTTTATATTCCCTGGAACTTTCCGACTTCTTCCAGTCATCAGCAGGAGGTCGCTCCTGTTTCAAATATAACAAATCATATTAGTGATTTCTGAAACGACATTACGATGCTTTTTTAAAATAACGTCTTCCATACAGAGTCAAATCTTACCACACGTTCGGTTTCTGGCTCCCTAGCCATTAGTTTCTCAAATTCTTCAATCTTAGCTTGATCTATGTCTTGCTTTAATTCCCATGTGCTGTCTTCATACGGAAGTGAACACCATTTCACCAAATAATGAGTCACAGGCTTTGTTTTTAGTTAAGAAAGAAAAAAATAGATTAAATGTAAACAAACATGTGTTCTTTGAACATAATTGTCAGGCTGGAAACTGAGCCAATAGAGTCCCAGAGCAGTTCTGATTCTGAGGAGGAACAGCAATCCGTGGGAGAGGAGCTCGCTCATCTCTCACAAGCACAGCAGCTGGCAGAGATTCCTCCAGCTGTCAGGAGCGCCCTAGCTCCCTCTTGCAGTCCCCACCAATAGCCAACTCAGGACACAGATGATGAGGAATTCTTTCCAAGACGTTATTCCTTTATTACTTTATGACTCTTTCAGAATACTAGTTGGTAGTGTCAAAGCAAGGAACAGCACTGGGAAAGATAGCTGAGTAGCCTCAGCTCCAGGTAAGGCAGTTGGTCCCCGTTGGAATCTCTGCCAGCTGCTGTGCTTGTGAGAGATGAGCGAGCTTCTCTCCCACAGATTGCTGTTCCTCCTCAGAATCAGAACTGCTCTGGGGCTCTATTGGCTCAGTTTCCACCCTGACAATAATAGCATAATCATCTATAATGGAACTCTGCAGACTAAATAAGACTTATTCAGCTTTATTAACACTTTATTTTTAGTGGCAAACACAGTTCAACACCCAAGTGGCTGATACGTTGACACAATATTGTGTCCAAGTATTTCATCATCTCATTGCAATACTACCTTTCAAAATAAGGTGGTATTGCATTTCAGCGTAAAAATCTTTTCTGAAGACTGAACACCCTAATAATTTAATATTTCTCCATACATTTATAAGCAAAAATGCCCAAATGGGCATTTATATAAAACACATTTATATTTATTATAATCTTATAAATCTATGTGTAAAATATTCAACTATTAAGATTTTAACATTTGAATAAAGAGTGATAAAGAAAGATTAACAGTTATTTTATAAAACGATTTGTTCTTCTACTTATAATGGCCCACTAGACTAGAGGTTCTCTGAAAGACAGCTTTACAAGTGCTACTGCTCAAGAAAGTGGTCATAAAGGAGCAACAAAGTATTTGTTTTACTAACCAAAGCCTATTAAGATGACGTTTACCTAGTAAGTAGGTACTGATAATGGCGAAATAGACACTTATTTTAACAATTATTTGGTGATCATAAAATACAGGATGATTTAAGAAATGATATCTGTCACTGAAAAAAAAAAGCCTATTCCTAAATTTGAGAATTTCTAATACTTTACCTCTCCATTATCATCCTTGCTATATGAAATATCCATTATTCGATCAACTTCAACATAATCAGGATTAAAAAGTTCATCATCTATCTGTGTAAGGGCAAAAAAGCATGAAAAAGAAAATCAGAAATATTAGTATTTTCAGTAAGTAAAAAAATATGGGAGGCTGCTATAATACAAACTGTATATTTGGCAAACTTCAACATGTTAATTGAAATGCAACAATTCAGCAAAATTATTCCCTGTGAGGGAATCGGACTTCTCAGACTTTGTTAACTGGGCCTCTTAATTACTGTGTGAAACCTTTTACTGCGTGAGAATGTTTAAGAATATTTTAAATGAAGTGTGAAATTACAATTCACTAATGAGCAATCAAAAAGGCTTACAGCATGCAATGTATTCAGCATTCTTGAAGACTGCAGTTTGCAATAAAGAAATTTGAGCCATGTACGCTAAGTGCTGTAAAAATGTAAGTATAGAAGTTGCCTAATTGCTGTATATGCCAGATTCATGGATTATTATTCCAGAGCAAGTAAATTAAAATCTCACTTTGTTTCCTACCAATAACCTTACTTCTGATGTGTGCTCAAGTATATGAAAGAACTGGGGTGGTATAGTGCCTAAGAGTGTGAAGCACAAAGCACCTGGTTCAAATTTCACCTCAGCCACAAATACATGATTTAGCCTGATTCACCTCATCTGCAGTATTGGAATATAATTTTGAGCTAAGGATTACTGAAATATATGCAAGGCTCTTTAGGACAAGCTTGAGACTCCATGGCAACTTTAGTATTTCCCAAGTAATAACTGGCCCTAAACAAGTGGTAGAATGGATCTGAGGTTTAAACTGGCCTGGAACCAGTAGTCTTGGTTATTGGCAGTGTTTGCATGACACCACTGTCACTGTTGGATCATTGTCTTGTGAACCCACTGCCTGTCAGAACACTGGATCGGTTAAGATGTTCTGCGCCAAGATGAACGAAGCAATTGTTTTTCAGAGGCCTTTGTGGGGAGGGGGCTACCTGTTAGTTTGGGACAGTTACTCTGTCAGTGGGTCCTGCTGCTTTGCAGGGGACCTGAGACAAATGAAACTCACAGAGAAGATAGTATAGATGCTCCTGACTCATGCCAAATGTGACCAATTATGGCAAAGTTTCTTTTTAAAGGATTATACAATGGCAGTTAAGAACAATCTTTTTTCTCAGCTGCCAGCACCTCTGCAAAGTTCCATCCAGCTGACGTATTTTGGATGGTAAATGGCCTTTTAAATCTGGCTGCCTCTACCAAAAATTTAATCAGCCCACTGTGGTGAATTTGCTACCTATTTTGTAGATTAAATTGCATGGTTTCAGCATGATTCAAGGTTATAATTAGACTAAAAATCAGGCGCTATCTGCCCCTGTTTATTTGGATCTATGTTCGTCTCTCTTGCCTGCTGATGAAAAGGATGTGCTTATTAAAGCTACCTCAAGTAGAGCCCATGCCCATCTAGATCATGAAAGCTAGTCAGGTGAGTTGGGGTCCTTCACTGGCTGAAGTTATGGCATCTCTTTTAGGGACAGAAGGTTACCGGACAGTCTAAATATCTGCAGTTTATAAAAACAATTTTATACTGCCTTTTGGCCTAACAAGGGCCCCCAAAGCAGTTTGCAACAGTAAAATCTCAATATACTTAAATATCTCAATATACAATTGTAACCCTGTGTAACCCTCTGATAGAATGCCAGCATCTCATACCTTAGGGGGATTCTGAGGAGAGTTTGTGAGGGGAGATTTGAAAGAGACTGGAGGAGAAAGGAGATGAAATTGTGGAAGCAAGATCTGAAGAAACTGTGAAGAGGCAGAGACAGAAAAAAAGATATCCTGAGGAGGCTGAGGAAAGTTCAGGAAAGAGAGCAGTCTTCTAGCCAGCAGCGGCCCCACAGCCAACAGCCAGTAAATGAAGGCTTAGCTACTTCTGAGTCCTGGACTGCACAGCGAGAGACAGGTTTTAAGAGAGCACCTATCTTGTGGACTAACTATTGGATTCCCTTCCCTCCATTTTATTGTTTACAGGCTTACTTTGTTTATTCATTTGAATGTTTGTTTTGCTTCCTCCCCCTTTCCACCTTCTTTGTTAAATAAATGCTAGTTCTTGTCTTATAAGTTGTTCACTGGTATTCCCCCATCTCTGAGAACAGAAGCCCTAATGGGCTGGAGGAGCCACACACCAGTTTGGTGGCAGTATTTTTTCTCCCTCACCTATCCCACTGCTGTATGAACCCAAGTCCCATAGTTTCTATCAGTCCACAGGGCTGCTGATAGGGAAAGGGGGTTATACAATGCCCAGGATTGCACGAATGGCAGCAATTGTTTCACCCAGGAAATGCTGCCACTGAGTGAAGCAATGAGCCGCACACTAGTTGCTTCCATTTTCAGTTAACAACTGAATGTTCCTAGGTTGTTTCGTGACATCCGAATCCAGGAACTCTGGGTTAAATAACGCAGAGTTAACCCAGGAGGTTAACGGGGTGTTCCTGGGTTAACTGAAAATGGAAGTGATGAGTGGGCGGCTCGTCACTTCACTCGCTAGTGGCAATTCTTGGGTTAAACAACCCAGGAGTTATGTGTGAACAGGGTCAATATATTAAAAACAGAGTAAAACAGTTAAAACAAAAAACATTGCTACCAAGATTAAAATACCCTAAAATCCTGGAAGAATAAAAATGTCTTAACTACCTAAAAGACAGAGACAGGACAAAAATAACCTCCTTGGGAGGGAATTCCATAATCAGGGGACTGCCACTCTCTTGGCAATGGAATACAGAGCACAGCTTCCAAAGTGACTGCAAGTCATGTAGGAGAAGGTGGTCCTTCAAATAACCTGGTCCCAAGCCATTAAGAGCTTTATATGTAATAACTAGTATATTAAATTGGGCCTCAAAAGTGCAATTTAAATAAGCCTGTTTTAATATGGTTAGAAAAGTGGACACCAGAAATTTTTGGCATTCTGCACCAGCCGTAGTTTTAAAACACTTTTGAAGGGTAGTAATCTAACACAGTATGACTAAGGAATTAAACTGTAGCCAGAGCTCTTTTCTTCAAGAAGGGGTAGAGCTGGCACACCAGCTAAAGCTGGGCAAAAGCACCCTAGGCATAGCAAGTACCTGGCCATCCAGGGGAAACGCTGTGTCCAGGAGCACCCCCAAACTATGGATCTGGCCCGTCAGAGTGTGCATGTAATCCTATCCAGAACAGGTTATACTTCCAATCCCAGGCCAGCATTTCTACTGACCAGTAGTATTTCTGTCTTGCCTGGAGTAAGCCTCAGACTCTGCCCAGACACTGATTCAGGATCTCCAGACCCTCCTGTGATCAGTGATTAAGCAATCTACACAGCATATGGAATCCTCTGCCAATGATGGTCTGCCTCCAACCTTCTCTTCTTGAGTGGTGGCCAGCCACTTTTGGCACATCTGGATAATGGCTTTCTAGATCCCGACCAGTCTGATTTTTCAGAGAGGGTATGGCACTGAGGGTGCACTTGTGCCCTGACTGACCACCTTCACCTACAGACTGCCATGGGAAACTGTACTCTATGAATCTCTCTAGATCATTCTTCAGCCTCTGGTATACTTGAATGGGAAGATTAGGACTGCATGAACTGATGGTCATTCTGGGATGTACTTCTGAATAGTTCCACATTCTTTGTGGGGAGCCCCCTTGGGTTACACAGAGTGCCAATCTGTTCCCCCTTCAATGTATGTATGAGGCCACTGAGTGAAACTATACAGAGTTGGGCAGTGCCATCAGTATGCTTTTTGTCTTTTTATCTCACCTGGATCTGGCAGTCACAGCGGTCACTGTGTCTAGCCATGGTTGAGAGCTGGATGTGAATGAGGGGAAAACCCCTCTGAATGATGATTAGCAGGCCTTGCAGGTATCAGGACTCCCTGATGATAGTAGTGTGCAAGCCACCACCTGCCCAGTTTACCTAGAAAACCACATGGGCTTTTGAACATTCCCTAAAGGAATGGGTCAGGGTAGGGTGGAAGTTGAGCATTTGAAAACAAGACTCAAAACTCCAACATGATTTTTGCACAGCTGCCTTTGCCACTCTGTCTGACTAGTAGCTGAAAATGATGCATGTTTAGGAATATCATTTCCTACTGGAATCACAGGGCTTGTAGTTTTCTTGCAAAGAGAACTACAAGGAGAAACTATAAACCCCACAGTCCAGGAAGGAAATGATGTTCTTAAAGATGCTCAGGAGCATCACTTTCAGCTTCTACCTGGAAAGGCACCTATGAGCCCTCCCTCTGCCAGTTACACCTCTCTCTTCAGATAGACATAATTTGCTTTTTATTTTTGTTTTTGCTGAGAAAGGGGAGGAACTATAGTGGGGGAAAATTAGTAGCAACAGGGGTGGGAGTAAAGCACAACCTAATCAGCCCCAAATCAAGAGCTGCTTGCAACCAATGTGAAATGGGTATGCCTTTCAAGTGGGGACTGTTTACATTTTGAGACACTCCCCACTGAACTTTGTCAGCACCACTAATTAATGGGATTTGTGACCCTCTGGTTGATCACTCACAGATACTGGGATGCTCTGGATACATTGCTGAAGCTGGATATCCAGATTACAGTAGTCATAAGGTGGGTAATTAAAAGAATTGTGCTGAATCTAAAACTCTACGCTGCCAAATTTTATACCTCATGGTTTGGCCATGATTTTGGAAAATAGTTGTTTTTCCAGAAGTTGTTATAGAAAGGTGATGATATTGGGGGTGGGTGGAGGGATTAGGGAAAATCAGTTTTCCCTGAATAAAAACAGTGTGCTGAATTTGAAAATCTAGCTTGCCAAATTTCATACCCCAGAGTTTGACTGCCAAATTAAAAATGGTCACTGTTTTCCCAGAAATTCATTCATTTTATGCATATTGGCAACTATTGGTATGAGGGAAGCACATTGGAGTATGGCTTGTACCAAAATGAATTATAGAGCAGGATGCGATGCTAGGGTTCCTCATGGGGTGCCGTCTTATAGTGTGGGCATGTCATCTGAGATGGCCAAAGTTTATTGTGGGGTGCACATCCCCAGTTCCCTATTTCAGAAGTACATTGGCAAAGATTGGCATGGGGCTATATGCTTGAGAGTGACGTGTGCGAAAATGAAGCAGTGGCCTGGAAAGGATGCAAAGGCACAAGTCTTCTTGTCATGTTGCTGCTGTATGATATGGAGTGACACAAAGCTTACTTTGGGGCGCACACTCCCTGTTCATTATTCTTCTGCATGTATAACAATTATTGCCAAATGGTGATCATTTTAGATTTTTTTCTGATATGGACTGAAATCTTTTTTTCCCCAGTTTTTTTCATTTAAATGAAATTTTAAATTGTTAACTATTATAATTTTAACAAAAAATGCTTAATCCTCATTTCCAAGTAGAAACTTTTGGCCAAGTGACCATAAGCAGTGGGATGAGGACTAGATGGTATTTGTATAATTAATTATCTTCAAGTATGGAACTATTAAAAATTGTCTGTACATACAGTTTTAACGTAACTTACCAAGTAAGTAAACGTGTGTAGGGTATGTATTTAGTTGTAAAACTAGTGGAGAAAAATGAATGAAAACCTGTACTTCATTGTTAGGATTGGGGGGGGGGGACTTTAGAGGGTCTGGAGGCCAATTTCCCACACCCACCAAGGGCCATACCTCCATCCCTCTGTCACTGAAATGCCGCCAAAATTCAGCAGCAATTCAGTGATGAAACAAGCTGCATTTTCACTTTAAAACAAGGTGTATGCACAGCACACACCTTGTTTTAATGCATAATTACCCTCCTGGGGAGAGCACAAATTTGCATTAAACTAAGGTGTGTGTTCCCCACATACCTTATTTAAAGTGAAAATGCACCTTTTTTGCCATGGCACCACCAAAATTCAGCGGCAGCAATGGGGGGGGGGGGCGGGGCGCTGGAGGCTACAAAAATGGCCAGGAAGGCCACAGGTTGCCCACCCCTGGTTTAAGGTAATGTATGTGGGAATTAAGGAGAGGCCAGAAAGAACAGAACAGTGAATTTTGCTTTCAGTCACCTCATGAATAGACTTTTCCATTCATTGCTCCCAGGCAATATACTAAACTGGTAAAATATGTGAAGCACTCTGAACATTCTAAAGCTCTACATAAATGCTATGTATTCTTACTATACATGTCTACCTTTGTGGTTTGTATTATGATTTTGATTTAACAAATGTTTGAGGATACTTTCCCCATACTTTAAAATCACAAAGTGTAGACAGCAGAGATTTCCAAATTCCACAGAGAAGTCTGATACCAGAATAATTATATTAACTTTAAGAGGAATAAAGTTAGAAAGGAAAGATTAGGAAATTGACAATGCAATCCAGTCTACTCAGAAGTAAGCCCCATTGAGTTAAATGAGGGATAACTGCCAGGTAAGTGTGTAGAGGATTGCAACGTAAATGCCTAAATGATGTTGCAAGATCACAGAGACTTGGAGCAGATGAAACCATGGCGAAACCACGGCTGTCTGAACTCCCTCTCTCCCTGCCAGCCTTCCACCAGCAGGCAAAGACTGCTTTATTCAAGCAGACCTTTGGTGTGTGAGCAGGGCTGTTGGGCTGGATGCTGTTTTTACTCTGTTATTGTAGTGTTTTTAATTGTGTTTAATGTATTTGTTTTATTATTAATTTTATCAAATTTTATTAGAGATTGTAAGACACCTTGAGTGCCATTTTTAGTAGAAAAGCAGGGTACAAGTCAAATAAATAATAAGAGATTAGCAGCAGGGTGTTGGGTTATATGTTCCCTCTCCCCAGCCCCCTTTCACCTGATCGTGGTTAATAGTAATCAGTGTTCCCATTGTAATCATGGTTTGAAACTGGGTTGAAGGAACTTGAAGAATGTAATCATTAAGGACACTTATTGCAGATGTTAACCTTAATCATGGATAAAGCCATCAGGAGAAGGGCAAGAGGAATTCATACACAAGAGAGGAAGGTCAGAGGATAACCCTAAGAAAGCTAATTTACACAATGTAAACTGTGAACCTGGCAAAATCTGTATTTATTACCACATAAGCTATTGTGATCTGTATTTAATTTATTTATGTATTTATATGCCACCTTTCTGAAGACAACCAAGGTAGTTTACCAACACTGAAAAGATTAAACCATCACATAAACATGGTAAAATAGTAAAACCTTAAAAACCATAACAATTTAAAAAACCAAGTTAAAATCTTAACTTGTATGACAATTTCAGTATCCCACTATTTCCATCTCTTCTTACATCCATAACAGTTCTCTTAATTTTTTACAGATTGATTAAAAGCAAATATAAACCCCTGGGCCAGAACATTATTGCAGCAATTTCAACACAAAAACCATTGATAGCACAAACATTGTTTCAAATGAACAACACCCTGGTCACTGTAGTGAGCAACGAGTCATTAGAAAAACAAAAAGCAAATATACAGTATCTAAATCTGTGTTCAGAAAATTTAAGAAGAAAAAAAGAACATTAGTTGTATATTGTTTAGATTTATAACCTACCCATGACACCAGTCCCAGAATAAATATCAAAAGCAACCCCCCGCTAATAAAACAGTAAATTTGTTACTGTATCAAAATATCATAGACATTTCTCTACACTCTGCAGAATAGGTAGTTTTTGCAATACTTCCAAAACGTGCACAGATGTGGACTTTAGTGAGTCTGCAGTGGGAGACAGTTCCATAACTGAAGGGCAGCCACCAAGTATGCCTCTCCTAGCACTCTGAACTCAATCTATATATGGTATCACTAAATGGGTGCCTATAAAGAGATAACTGTTTAGAGCTCTATAGATTAAAACCACCACCTTGAATTTTGCGCCCAGAAATGAACAGACATCTGAGAACTGGTGTAATGTGTTCCCAGCAACTGGTGGGCCAACACATTTTGTACCAGCTGAAGTTTCAAACAACTTTCAAGAGCAGCTGCCCATACAATGCATAGAATAGATTCAGCTTAAGGTGATAAGACACGTGAAAGTCATCAGTTTTGAAATGTTATGCAGACTTAAAGTACATCACTGAAATGAAAATAATAATTAAAAATACGTACCTCTGAAAGGAACTTATTTTGCCCCTGCTTTGCTTTAAATCTTTTAATCTTTTGCTGAATTCTCCTGTCTTTGTCCAATACTTCCACAGATGCCCACTGACAGTGAAGGTAAGAGCTAGAAGATGGAATGAAGACTAAACTAATTCAAATATGCAACAATGTTCCATCTATTAAATACTTATACTCACAGGTTGATATATATGAAAAATATATAAGTAAAAAATATTACATAAGCTTTCTCCATTTGAAGGCATCATTCAACATTTTTGGAAAACAATGCTATAAACAAATGTTAGTTATACATAAAATATAGGTTTCAAAATAAAGGAGACTAACAGAGCAATTTGAACATCCCTGGGAGAGTGTCCCAGGGATCATACAACGGCTCGTAACACCCCTCCGAGGTTAGTCTGATTCCAGACCCCTCCCCTCCCCTTTGCAGCCGGCACGGAGAGAACTGTGCTGGCTGCCTCTCAGAAAATGACCTCAGTGCCTCAGGAAAGGGCCAGTGGGTGGGGAGGGGAGGAGACTGGAGAGTCCAGGATACAAGTTATCCTGATCTCCTCCAGCCTCCTTCCCTCCCCCTCTGAAGTGTCCAAGCTAGACAGGATAAAAAGGCCAGCTAGCAAAAGTACAGAAGATCAGAGGACAGGGAAGTGAAGATTGCTTCTGCTGTTCTTCCCACCCTGCTGGCTTCAGCCCAGCAGGGCATAGGCAACTTGGATGCCTTCGAGTTCGGGGGCTTCTGAGTGGCAAGGGCTCAATCAATAGGATTGCGCCCTAAGCTTCTTTAAATTAAGTATGAACTGGGCCAAGTAGATTTCTTCCTTTACTAATGTTGAATTTCTTTTCATTTAAGCAGCTCACATAATACATGTTTTGTTCATGAATTAAGTTTTGATCTTCTCCAGGTATGAGTCTGTGAGAAAAGTATTGTAAAGCTTGGGTGATTCATGGATAGAGCCAGTAACAATTCCTGTGATTGTAGCGACAAAGGCACTTTGATTATCCCACTGAAATCAATGAGAGTTGAAGCATTAATTCAACAGAATCAAAGTGCTAAATTAAGTGTGAAACAGAGCAATCCAATGGTCCCTGGGAGAGCATTTCAGGGACCAAAGGATATGTCAGAACCCCTCTTTTGGGGCCATAGACACTCCTACAACCTTCAGAGAGGGAATCAGACATTGGGCTGTTTCCTCACAGACACCACGGAAAGCACCACAGCAGCTGCTCCTCCGAGGCTGCAGTACCAACTTTGGAAGAGGCCAAGAAGGGCAAAAAGGGGATGGGACAGTGGGTGGGGAGGGAGGAGGAGGTGCCAGAATCCTATGGTCTCTCCATCGCTGTCCCCGCCCACTGCCACTAAGTCATCTAGATGGGCTCATATGCCTATCTAGCCGAAATTGTTATTTTAAAGGAGGAATAGGAGGCAAAGGGGAGGTTCGCCTGGCACCTACACTGTATTCCTTCTGGCACCGGGTGAAGACTTTTTATTTTCCCAGGCATTTTAGCTTTGCTGTTTTAAATCTGTATTTTAAATCTCTGCATTGCTGCTAGGTTTTATTCTGGTTGTATTGTTATATTGTGGTTTTAATGCTTTTATATTTTACATTGTTTTACTGTGTGCTTTTTGGTTTTAATTTCTGTGAACTGCCCAGAGAGCTTCGGCTATTGGACGATATAGAAATGAAATGAATGAATGAATGAATGAAATCGCCCCCGTCCACTTCCTGCTTTGCCAGCAGGGCATAGATTAGACAGAGGGCTCTGAAGGAGAATTGATTTCAACCCAATTTTACACATTAATTTTTGCTGTAGCGAATCAAGCACATGGTGTGTGAACTGGCTCAACTGTAATTGACTAAGACACGTATTGGGATATATTGTATAATCAGTAGCCTAAGTCTTAAAATGTGGTGCACGTTGCTTTATATAAATTCATATAATAAAAGACCAGTATAGTGTTTATAATCTTTCATGCTTTTAATTGTATTTAAGATCCTTTTAACTTACTTTGTCCTTGCTGATTTACTTTATCTTGCTGTCTTTCTGCTGCTCTTATTTTTATGGGGGTTTTAATTGATGTTTTATTTTTTATTGTGTTTTAATTGGAATTGTCAACTGGCTCGACTTCATCCAAAAAGTGGAGTGTAAATCTCTTCAATAAATAAATATTAGTGCTGTACTGCATTTTCATGTTTACTTTGTCAAGCAAAAAGTAGGCTTCTGAAAGGTGCAGAGGCTCCTCAACTTTAGTGGTCTACCTAGCCAATCACAATCACATGATGACTGTCATGACATCAAGACACCACATAGCCAAATCGGACTACATGACATCATCATGGAAGGTAAACAAAGCCTTCCCACTAGTTTCACTCTGAATGGGAGAGGGAAAGAAGGACTATACCCCCACTGCCCAGGCAACCAGACAATGATCCCTGTACTGCCACATTCCCCACTGGTGCTGCATAGCAAAACTTTTATCCTAATCCAGCTCTAGTTGCATTTAGTTACACATGACTAGTTGGGGCAGAATGTGGATGGAGATGCAAATTTGAATGCACATCCCTATCATATTCTGCCACAGCTGTACTATTCGTCTCGTTTCCTCAGCAGTGGAGATGTGCTTCATGCTGACACCTGTTTTCTTGTCTACAGTTTATATCAATATGAAGTTGAAATTTGTATTTTAAAGCTAAAATGATTTCCTGCACCAGTCTAAAGAATAAATACTATATTTCCACAACACTAACAGCCTCAAGTTCTCTTGAGATGTAGTTTCCAACTTCCAGGTTTTGCACATTCTAGCCTAGTTCAGCATTGAAATAAAACACAGTTACCATTTAAGATAAATGAAGAAACTTCTCCCTATAAAAAAGGATTTTATCAACACATCTGAATGCAAATACAGAGGCAAGATCCAATTGTGCCCTTGTGCAGACAGCTAGGTCCACTGGCTGGCCCCACTGGTGTACATGCGGCCCCTACTACTGGTGGCCACGATGTAGTGCTTCCGGGGGCAGGCCCCAAAACAAGCAGAAATACTCATTTCTGGAAGGGGTGCAACCTGCCCTTTCCAGGAGTGAGCATTTTTGGTCATTTAGGGGCTTTCCCCTGGAAGCGCTACGTAGCAGCCACCAGCAGTAGGGGCCACCATGCACCGGGACCAGCAGACCTGGCTGCCAAATAAGGGCACAATTGGATCCTGCCCAGATGTTCCTACCTAGAAATTTTAGAGAGAGAAATTATAGCAATAAGAAATTATATCAGCAATTCTAAACTCCTGAATGGTGAACAACTGTCTGCTTACTCTTCTGTGATTAAGTTTTGCATACTGGTATCAGTTATGTTGGACTGCAGTGATAGAAGAGGTTAAAAATATACTTCAAATATTTAGGCGCTGCAGAGGGAATTTTGAAGTTATGGTTTACTTACAAGTTTTTGTATTTTACATAGAATTCTTCAGCTTCTACCTCCTGTCCATTCTCCATCTATAAAGAGAGATCAATGTTGTTAATAATGAATAATGGTGTTAAGTATTACCTCCAGCTTACATACAACACAGATTACTACACAAAAGCAGCATAGATTGGAATTTAAAAAGAGGGGGATTTAATGTATGGTATTTTTAAAAGAAGAAGGGAGAATGATATAAAGACTTCCCTACATCTGCTTATCTACGAACATTCTGCACTACTTATTACAACTTCTAAGACATGAATCATTTTAACTCCTCCCTAACCACATACAGCTTCATTCATAATAACCTTACCCCAATGCTGGCTTTCTGCCAAACCCACAGTTTAAGGAGAAGCCAAGTGTACCATTTTCTCAGGCAGCAGCCAATTAGCAACTGTACTCCTGAATGCCATATGTATTATTTTTGGCTGGCTCACGGCAACTTTATATTGTGGTTTTTGTAACATGTTCAAGTAGCATTTTAACGTGGTTTATGCTTCCATATCGTTAGCACTGCTAAATAAGAAACCATATTAAACTGAACTTTTAACTTCTGGTTGTAGTTTTAATGTGTTATTGTTCATGATATCAGTTTTACTCGATGGTGCAATTAATTTACCATGGCAAGATACCTGTATGTGGTATTTGGGGCATTAATTTAATCAAGTTAAATTAATGCCCCAAATACCACATTTAAGTAAAGTTAAAGCTGCGACAAAGAATCTCAAACCAATACTACATATCAGCAAAGTCAACTTAAGCAGGATATTTGGCATGTAATCTAACCTCAAAGTCTTGTTTTTGAACAGTAATGAAGCTTTAGATTTTGATACAGCCTTAAGTTGCAATTATTAGCTTGAAGAGGTTGGGCACTATTCAGCTGAAGTTAAGGACTTTGAAGTCAAATTGATTTCAATGGAAGAATTAAGCTCACCATTAAATCTCTTTCATTAACATAAATTGGACTTACAAATACTCCACTTTAGTGAGACTGTTCCCTTTGCAGTGTGGTAATTCTTAAAATAATTATATAAGAAACAGAAATCTTCAAGATGGTACTATAAACCATCTACACTGAGCACTAAGAACTTATATGCAAGGCCAAATATACCACTGCTTCCAATGTGATTAGTTTATACTTTGCTAACGTCCTTATTTTTCCCAGTCATGGAGTAAAGGTAAGCATTTTTAAACAATGTAAGACTATCAACAAACAATTCAAGAAAAGATACACCAATATTGCAACCTTCTTTCTGGCAAGGAAGCCTCTCATTTTCCTTCAAGAGCACTATCTGACAGGATCCAGGCATAACACAAAATGAATATAAATAAAGTATGGAAAACCAATACCAGCTGACCTGAACCAACTGCTATCTACATATGGATAACAGCAGTAACCTGCTATGCTCTGGTGGAACATTTAAGCATTGTGAGCTGGTGCAAATATAACACTCCAGAATCACCAACCAAGGATTGGGAGAAGGTCACAAAATCACATGCTCCCTCTCATCACGCTAGGTCCCCTCCCCACAATAATAGTTAAGCATTACATCTGGATAAATCAAGCCTTTGCTCCCAAACTCCGTATTAAAATTGGTGCTCAGAGTGCCCTTAACCATGGTTATCAATAATGACACAGAAAGGTGAGATACGGTTAAGGAACTCAAGATTTCTTGAATGACCTCAGTGAATCATGCTCTAATCCATCTCCACCATACATGGGACTGTTCTTGAGGACAGTCCAGAAATCAATTGGTTCAAAGAGCACCTGCCAGAGTTCTGACAACTTCTGTCACTAGAACTTGGGGTCACCTGACAAAACTGACTGGTAATACATTCAAAAGAGACAATAATGTATGAAATTTACTGTCATAAGATGTTGTGATGGCTCCTGGCTTAGATGGCTTTAAAAAGCTGATGATAATGATGATGATGATGATGATGGTGATGCACTGTGTAAATATGCCCAGGATTGCTTACAGTCATAAAACCAGTCAATGCAATAACATTTTTACAATTAAAAACAGAAGAAAAAACCCAAATAGAACAGTAACAAATCAATAAAACAGCAATACAATCAGAAATGGAACACCAGACAAACCCATATTAAAAGCAGACCACCATTAAACCTTAAAAGCTTGTTGAAATAAAAAAGGGTTTTCAAGGGACATGTGAGAGCTACTATTCTTTAATACAAAATGGGGATAAACTGGGCCAGTCCCACAAGGTACAATGAGCTGCTTGTGTATGGTGAAGGATTTGGGGGGGGGGGGGATCAGCACTGCACACTCTTATCTGTAAATGAAAGTGGTGTTTTAAGCTGAAATATTTCATGTTTTAAAATCTGTTCATATATTTTTTAATTTCTAAATTTATAAACTGGATGTGCTATTGTTGGCCTTTTGTTTTGTTTTAGGGTGAAGAAGCCACAAGTGGCATTGTGTCTCATGTTCTGTTTCTGTCCTGTTTTCCTTATTTCTTTGTACAACATCTTGTAAATTATTAACTAGTAATTTAAATCACTTTATTTAAAAATCAACTTAATTTAAATTAATCCACCTGAACAGGCAGAATAGATTAATATTTAGAGTCACACGAACAGGTTTTTAAAAATACACGCACCGTTATCTGTTTTGTTTGACAATTATGGAAGGAGTTTGCCAGTGAAATAAACAGCCCTGAGATATGAAGATTTCCCACCCCCTCCCCCAAAATTAACTACCTGTTTCTTGAATGTACGACTACTCATGATTTTCTCTACTACAGGTCCTTCAGCATCAGCAGATTCCTGCAATGAAACATTTCACGATTGTTACATAAGTGAACAAAAGTGCAGAAAAGGAGTAACTAAACTATTTACAGATACCGTTGAAGTTTGTAAATTCCAGGCTCAGAATACGAACTCAGAAGGCTCATAATGCTTGCCTTCAGTATGAGGATGAGCATTATGGGCTTGAAATCTTCTCTGGCTCAGGTTTTAAGAAAAGGACTAGACCCTTCCTCCCACCTTGCTACTGCTGAGCAGGAACAGCAGCTCGGGAAGGGAATTCATGGTCTTCCCCCTATCATTTTCTCTCCTTCCATCCCTGCACGTCAAACACCGGCAAGTCAGCATACACTAGCAAATGCAGTTTTCCTAGGGCATCAGACATTTCCCTTGGGCATCAGAAATTTCTCAGGACTCCCTGTATGCATAGTTCTAGCAGTGTTTCACACATTTTGAAGGAGGGAGAAAGAAGGACCAAGGAAGAAAGGAGACCCCATGCTACCAGAGCAACCAAATACAGAGGGTTGAGGTTCATGGCCTGAGGATTCAGAGAGGCTACAATTACAAGCTAAACTTTGGACTTCGGAAATACACGTTTTTCTGAGCACTCTCCACTTTTGCTTGTAATTTCTGGGGCCAATCCAAGTTGAACCCAGGGAAGCTCACTCATCTCCAAAAGGTATTAAGGGATTGGGGCACCTGTCTTTCAGGAAAGGCCAATCTGTTTGGCCTTTTCAGCTTAGGAAAAAAAACCTTAAGTGGAGAAAGTGCTTTCATATCCGGTTTGTAGGCTCCCTGGAAGCATCTTGCTGAACAGTGTTGAAAACAGAACACGGGACTCAATGGACCTATGGTCTGATTCAGAAGGAGACTTTATGATATTTCTGTTCTCATGGCATTTTCTTGTTAATTATGCAGTAGTAGTGATTCTCTTAGTTTTGCAGAGAATAGTGACATTTTTTAAGTCTGAAGGTGATCAAGAACCCTAAATGGCAAAGCAAAATTGACTCCCCCATCCACTTAACTTCTCTTGGAGATATTTAACTCAAGATACCATAAAGGACATTTAAGAAAGCTTAAAATATGAATTGCCAAATGAATACTTAAAGTGTGCAGACTTTCACCAATGGTTTCCCAAGCTAGTTAAGTGAAGCAGCAATATTAAAAGACCACTACAAAAAAAGGTTGTTACAGGAGTCATTTCACATTATCACCCTTCATTTTATTCAACCTATTTTATCCATCATTTGCATTGCACAGAAAATAAAGAATACCCTGCTGGTTACTACAAGACAGTAATTTCATAAAGGGGTTCTTATAGTGCCTGACAGCAGGAGACAAGCTTGAGTGGTTTATTAAGTCATAGAAGCCAGACCACTGAATTCACAGAGGTAAATTCAGTCTCCTTGGAGCCTAGTTTTAGGCTTTTCAACAGAGACCATTAATTTCACTAAATTGTGTTGAATTACATATTGTAGGCTTGTAAAGACAACCTGAATGAACACAGCCTTTAAGAACCTAAACAACTAATTTCCTTTGGCATATTGAGCCAAGCTGAGATGGAAGTCCCTTGGAAAGAAAGCCAACACTAAAATGTTTTACAGCCTAAATCGTTACAGAATTTTCAGTTTACCTCTCTGTTTGAAGAGCGTAAATATGGACAGACCTGTTGCTCAGATTGAGAAGTATTTGAAGGGGAGTTTCTTCCAGCACCATCTGCGTCATCAACTTCTTCATCAGAAATCTTGAACTCCAGGTCTTCTGTATAACGCTTCCTCTTAACCTGTCTGCTGGAGCGCCTCTTCTGAAAAAGAAAATGTTAATCTTCCATGTAAATATCCATTCTCTTGGTTACCAGTGGTATAGTTCTCAAAAGAGAAGGCCATTCCCTTTTGAAAGTAGGACAGAGGCAAGAATACAAAAAGCCTCATCACAAAAGAGGGTGTCACTTCTTTTCTCCTGACTGGGTGATGATTCTGCTTCTCACTACGAAATACAATTAAAACTTGGAAGAAACCCACATCAAAGTAGAGAAACACACGCTAGATGTCGTAGATAAGAGAAGAGTAACAGAAAGGAGGCCACAGCACTCTTCCTGGAGGGAGCACACTTTAGACAGTCTCATATAGAGACCCCACAGCAGGAACAGGTGTCGTCCAGCGGAGCTTTTCTGAGTGGTTCGTGGCCTGTTACAGTCTGGGCCAGGGAGAGAGACGGTGGAACCCGCGGTGGCACGCTGTGATAAGTTTGCAAGGCACTTTGAAGATAAAGTCACTCAGATTCATCATGAATTGGACACCACCATTAATGCAGTTCCATTGGTAGAGGCGTTCAGAGCACCGTCTAGTCCAGTTTTATTGGATGAGTTTCAGTTACTGAGGCCTGAGGATGTGGACAAGGTGCTTGGCCAAGTCTGATCGACCACTTGTGTGCTTGACCCTTGCCCTTCATGGCTTATTAAATCAAACAAGGAGGGGATGTCCGGCTGGGTCCAGGAGGTTGTAAATTCCTCCTTGAAAGAGGGAGTGGTGCCTGCTGCTTTAAAAGAGGCGGTAATTAGACCACTCCTGCAAAAGCCTAAACTGGACCCTGAGGATGTTAACAATTATAGGCCAGTGGCCAACATCCCCTTCCTGAGCAAGGTGCTTGAGCGAGTGGTTGTAGGACAGCTCCAGGAACTCTTGAATGAAACGGATTATCTAGATCCATTTCAATCGGGCTTCAGGCCTGGTATTGGAATGGAAGCTGCCTTGGTCGCCCTGTGGGATGACCTCTGCCGGAAGAGGGACAGGGGGAGTGCGACCCTGTTGATTCTTCTGGACCTCTCAGCGGCTTTCGATACCATCGACCATGGTATCCTTCTGGATAGGTTGTCTGGGTTGGGAGTTGGAGGCACTGCACTACAGTGGTTCTGCTCCTACTTGGATGGCCGATTCCAGAAGGTGGTGCTGGGGGATTATTGCTCTGTGCCATGGCAATTGTGCCATGGGGTTCCACAGGGCTCTATTTTATCCCCCATGCTGTTTAACATCTACATGAAACCGCTGGGGGAAGTTATCCGGAGGTGTGGGCTGAGGTGCCATCAATATGTGGATGACACCCAGCTTTACCTCTCTTTCTCATCAAATCCAGGTGAGGCAGTGGCTGTTCTGAATCAGGGCCTGGGCACGGTAATGGACTGGATGAGGGCCAATAAACTGAAACTCAATCCAGACAAGACGGAGGTACTGTTAGTGGGTGGTTCGTCTACCCGGCTAGGTGATATTCAACCTGTTCTGGAGGGGGTTGCACTCCCCCTAAAGGATCAGGTTTGTAGTTTGGGGGTGCTCTTGGATCCAGAACTGTCACTTGAGGCACAGGTGAACTCAGTGGCACGGAGCACTTTTTATCAGCTTAGGCTGGTATACCAACTACACCCTTATCTGGACAGAGATAGCCTAGCTACAGTGATCCATGCTCTGATAACTTTTCGTCTGGATTACTGCAATGCGTTATATGTGGGGCTGCCTTTGAAAACGGTCCGGAAACTTCAGCTGGTCCAAAACAGGGCAGCAAGATTGTTAACAGGGACTGGCCTGCGAGCTCATATTACGCCAGTACTTTTCCACCTGCACTGGCGGCCAGTCCATTTCCGGGCCCGATTCAAAGTGCTGGTATTAACATTTAAAGCCCTTAACGGGTTGGGGCCAGGTTATCTGAAGGATCGCCTCCTCCCATATGTGCCTGCCCGGACCTTAAGATCTTCGTCAGCGGCCCTCCTCCGTGAGCCCCTGCCAAAGGAAGTGAGGCGGGTGGCTACTAGGAGGAGGGCTTTTTCTGCTGTGGCACCCCGGCTCTGGAATGAGCTTCCTAGCGAGGTTCGCCTGGCACCTACATTGTATTCCTTTCGGCGCCAGGTGAAGACCTTTTTATTCTCCCAGGCATTTTAGCATTTTAGCTTTCTGAACTTTTAGCTTTGCTGTTTTAAATCTGTATTTTAAACTCCTGCACTGCTGCTAGGTTTTATTGTGGTTGCATTGTTATATCGTGGCTTTAATGTTCTATATATTTTAAATTGTTTTATTGTATGCTGTTTGGTTTTAATTTTTGTGAACCGCCCAGAGAGCTTCGGCTATTGGGCAGTATAGAAATGAAATCAAACAAACAAACAAACAAACAGGAGCTATGGACCTCCAGGCCAGAACCAGCCCATGGTGCATTCCCATCTGGCCGATGGCATTCCTTCCCAATCAGCTAATTAGCAGGGAACAGCTGAGCAGAGTTTCACTCTCTTTCCTTCACTGCTCAGTTATTTCCCACCTCTCAGATGATTGGCAGGAAACAGATAAGCAGTGGGGAAAAGGGGGTAGGGGCTGCAGATAAAGTTCAAATGCCATACAACAACTGTGTGGAGGAACCATTGGTAAATTATGTGATTCTACTCTACCCCAGCATTTCTTGTTCACTTGGGAGAGAACCATGTTATTTGCCCTATCTACATGGCACCTCCATACCTATGTTACTGGTTTGGTGTGGGACTGAACAATGGGAATGCAGCTTCCAAGCTGCAATGGGTAATGCAAACTGGATCTATGTTTGAAATAGGTGTTCATCATTCTAACGGTCCCTGCAAGTGAGTTGCTGATTTTATTCATTCCAGTGACTAAAACCAGTGGTGTCCTACCAGTGAATCATACTTTATTTGGTAAATTTCTTTGTTATCTCATATTAATAAGAAATTTACCAAATCTTTAAGACATCTAACTTAGAAGCCTATCTTCTTCTGAATTTAGGTGACAGAAGATTAAGAAAGTCTTTCTATTATGAGCTTTCTACTACATAACTGGTGCTGTTTGTCCTGAGGGCAGGGGAGAGAAAAGGAGACAAAATACACTCTTGAGATCTATAAAAAGCAAACAATTTCAGGATTGAACTCTCAAGTCTAGCTAGCATCTCCTAGATAACATATAGCTACTGAAAAGAGTCCAAATGTGGGGATTGTTCATACAACAAGACTTGCTAAGAGATAACTGGCATGGTTTCTGTCTTACTAAACTTTTAGGATTATTTGAGAGTGTCAACAAAAATATATATGGAGTGACTGCATAAACATTATGTACTTGAAATTTTGAAAATGTTTTTGACTTTCATCAGAGGCACAATGAGGGACAGGTTACTTACCTGTAACTGGTTTTTTGAGTGGTCATCTGTGAACTCACACATATGGGTTATGTGTATGCTCCAGGCATGGCTCCCACCCCCCTCTCAGTCCTGAGTCTGCCGCAGCAGAGGAATAAAAGAGTAGTGCGAGTTCACAGGTGACCACTTGAAGAACCACAATTACAGGTAAGCAACCTGTCCTCCTCCTTCATGGTCTCTGTGACTCATACATATAGGTGACTGAAAAGCAGGAGACCTACCAGAGGAGGGAGATCACATGCCAAAACCATAAAAAGAACCACCATGCCAAAGGCTGCATCTGCATGAGCCCTGATGTCTAGGCAGTAATGTTTGATGAAGGTAGAGGGTTGAGCCCGAGGTGCAGCACTACAACGATGAGTAAGTGGAACGTCCCTGAGGAAAGCAGCAGAAGATGCTATAGCCCTAGTGGAATGGCCACATACTTGGATAGGGCGAGTGCTGGACTGGTGGATAAAGACTAGGGAGTCCATTAAGGAAATGTTTGACATCAGGGTACAAGTACATGGAGAAACTCTAGACCTTGCAATAATTATCTGATAGTGCTGCTAAGTAAACCTTCAGTGATGACAGTGCCAGACCTTTATTCTTAAGAGAAAGGAGTAAGTCTTTCTTGAGGAAGACCACAGGACTCTGGATTTTGACCCATAGATGCTAGAAAATGTGAAAATATGAAGCCCAAGTAGAGGGTTTGCAGAAGGCAGTCATCACTTACAACTTCTCTTTGGAGAAGAGGTTAGGCTGTCGACTCTCCAGGCTGTGAGGTGTAAGTTTTGAAGGTCAGAGTGTCTGATCTTCCCCCTGTTCATTATGAGGAGGGTGGAGAAAATCACGGTAAAACAGGAGGAGCGATGTAGCAAACCATGTTTGCCTTGGCCATCACAGGATTATTAAGATACTAGGTGCTCTGTCATTTTCTGTCTTGTTCACGACATGTGTGATGAGGGGGAAGGGAGGAAAGGCATAAATCAAGGTACTTCCCCAGTGTAGGAGAAAGGAATTGCCTAGAGTATCTGGGTCAGTGCAGCAGAAGATTACTGTAGGAGGGGTATCTACAATGGAGTAACCCTGAGCAATGATTGATAGAACGCACGTATCAGTGGTGATGGATTCTCAAGTGGCAAGAAAAGGTCTGAGAGTGTTGGAGAAAAACAGGGCCAATGACCAGACCCTTCTGCAATCAAAGCTGAAGCTTGGATTGGTTAGTGCGCTTAGCCCTGTGTGAATTGGTGGTGTTTGCCCTGAAAATGGGTATACAAGTCCAATACAATGCTTTTGGGGTCTGTTTGAAGCTGAATCAGGTTGGCGTCAAGCTGGCCCCTGGTGCTGCCCATATGGATGTGGAGGATTCATGGATAGTGAAGAATATCGGGGTCCCATTCCCATCTTTCAGGTGGATGTTTTCCTTTGTGAACATGGTCCAAGCTTTCGTACGGAGATGCACTGAAGAGGCCTTTGCCGTTACATGTGAGGTCCTCCACCCCAGATCTAGCATGCTGGTTAAGCCCTGCAGTTTAAAGCCAAGTGTGTTATCATAACAATACGGCAGCTGCATAGCCTTGGAGCGGCAGTTGGCCATATAGCAGGCCATACTGATTTGTTGGCTGGCAAGTCTGTGAGCTTCGGCCTGAAGTATCATTGCCAGGTTTTGTACATCCTCCCGAAAGCAGTCAAAAGGTTGCTGCTTTTTCCCATAGGAACTGTTGGTAGGCTGCCAGGCAGTCCTCAAAATTGGCTACTCGCAGGGCTAGAGCTGCAATAGAGTAGATCCTATGCCCCACTGAGTCTAATTTTCTCCCCTCTGAGTTGACAGGAGCAGAATTGGGGTTTTGTCTGGTCTTTGACTGGAATGCCTCCACTATTATGGAGTTTGGAATGCAGTGTTTAAAAAGGGAAGAGCAGTCCTCTTCCTGAACCCTGTCTAGATTCTCTATCTTTCTAGATGTAGGGGATATGGTGGAAAGTTTTGACCATCATTGCTTAATGATATGCAAGAGCATGGGGAGTATAGAAAAAGTGACCGGGGGGCTAAGTCCAGTTGAACCCTCTAAAATACCAGAACCAGGACCAGTGGAGCCTTAATTTCTAGCCCTAAGGATTTTACCATTTTCAGTATCTGTTCTGCATAGGACCTAATGTAATCAGATGGAGAGAGGGTTTTTTGATCCCTGACAGTAGCATCAGAGGAGGAGGTTGAGGCCACCACAGAAGAAGAAGCCGACGAAACGGAGTGATCCTTGGAACGTGGGTTGGAAGGTGGATCCAGGTTAGCAGTTGGTGAAGTTTTAGCTAGTGAAACCGCTGATGGCAGTTGGGGGTGTGGCTTCCAGGAATTTTGTAATTACATCTTGGAAGAAATTAGCTGGAAGAGGGGAGCATGATGCAAACAGCAAGCTGGTAAAATAGGTACTGTAGTAGTTGCCAGTAACTGTGTATCAGGTAGTTTAGATATGGTGTGGGTCGGTGGTGAAAGGTTGGGGGGCACCTGTGATCATTTGCTATGGTGACGGGAGTGAGAACATTAGTGGCATGAGTAGTAATGCTGAGCATTTTTATCCCTATAGTCATGATACTATCAGGAGGAACAGTGATGCCTTCATAGTGGAGAGCGATCCTCGTAATAGTATGGAGGAGATCTCTTGAAGTATGAGTGTCAATGGTACTCCAATGGCATGTTGGAGGGATGCTGGAGGAAGCTCCCCAATGAGGCAGGTGAGGCTGGTGAAGTTTCTTGGTATCTAGGGGATGTTCCTGCAGAGAAGGCTGGTAGGGTTCCAGGGAGGAGCATTCCCTGGATTTGGCTTCTGATACCAACCCCATGTACTGAATGTCATCTGAGTAGTTGCAATTCCATGGGAGTCACATTTTCTCCAGAACTGATATTAGAGACAAGTAGGTTGTGCAACCATTGGTACCAAGGGTAGATGCTTCAGTGTGGGTTAAGCCATTTGATCTCATCATCTGATTTGCTCACATGAGCAGTCTTTTTCCTTTTTGGTCCTGGTGCCTGGGGATTGTCAGGGCATTTATTTCAGGACTTGGCTGGTTTTAACTTTTTGGTCTCGACTGCCTATACCGAGGGCTTGGTTCTAAGCTGAGGTGCTGCAGTTGAAGCCGATGCCAGAAAGGAACAATACTCCTGATACCAGGGATGACTGCCCTGCAGCACTCTGAGAAGCTGCAATACAATCTGTGCCAGCATCGTGCAAATGGCGGTAGCGTGCAGAGGGCGATTCCGCATGGCTCTTTCTGCTGCCTTGAAGGCTTATTCCCACAGAAGGGTGCAGAGGCATTCTGTTTATTTCTTCTGGCCTGTTTAGTAAAGGCCTGGCAGTAGGTACACAAGTCCACTTTATGTGTGGAACAGAGGCAGAAGAGACAGTAAGTGTGTCTGCCCGTTAGCGGTATCTTTCTGCCCCAATGGATATACTTTTTGAAGAAGGCCTTGGAAGTCATGTACCCCAAAGGGGTGAAGGAATGAAAGAGGAAAAACTCAAGAGGAGAAAGGAAAGAAACAGGAAGAGAAAGAAGAGCAAGAATTCTGCTAAACATCTAGTTGTAACTCCTTTTCCTCCATTGCACTTCATTGAGCATGCAATCTTCATGATGTCTGAATTCCCAAGTTGACTCTAAAGAGTTCCCAAAACATTTGCTGTGGCATCCAAATTGGACAAAGTCTGATTAGAGCTAATCAGATATTGCCACAGCCCACCGCAACTTGTTTAAGCTATAGTGGGATGCCGTGTGTGCCGGCAGCCATTGCAAACCCAGTGCAAGGTGGGTCCCTGCCACAGTTAACAAACCACCCACAACCCAAAAAACCCCACAGGTAAGCCATGATGGGCTTCAGTGGTTGTGCGAACCAGGCCATTACCTCCAAACCTTGTTCTAAAGTGTGCCTTGTGTTGTGCTTTTTTTCTCTGTTATTCCCCTCTTTCTAAAGTTAATATCCCGCATATGGACAGGCTGAGCACTGTGGTTTGAAAGACTGGGAGCAATTCTAGGAATCTGTATGATGCTTCTAGCCACCAAATCGTGTTTTGGAGATCAGGACACCAAATTGGCTCAACAATTTACAGTGTAAAATTACAGTGTAAATTACACTGTAAATTAAGTGCAAAGTGATGCACATTAGGCAAAAAAACAAACAAACCCCAAACCCAAATGTGATTCACATATGTATGTGTTCTCAATATATATATATACACATGCACACACGTATATAACACACACACACACACACACTGATTTAACCATCTAGAGAAGCGAATTTGGGATTACAGTTCAAAGCTCACTGAAACTGTCAACTCAATGTGAAGGATATGAAAAAGGAAAACTTTTTGGTAGGAACTAGTCGGAAATTTATTGAAAAAAATTACAAATATTGTAATTCCATTATATAAATTATGTTACAGAAAACTATATTGTAGTGCAATATAGTTCTCTGTACCATAACACCCATGAAATTCTGACATGGTTTATCTCTGAGCTGTAAATATCAAGGAAATGAAATGTAAATACACACAAAGGCCATCTCCCCACCTCTTCTGTAGTCCTAACTCCCCAAACCAACAGATGCAAGTATCAAGAAATTAATCAGCTGAGACAGCAATTATATCACAGAGGTAAAAGTCATCATCAGAATGTTTGCATATACTCAGACCTAACCATAAATGCCAAGGTTAGGTAAAGTGGTCCTCCAAACCGACACACTCTTTTAAAGTAAATATTCAGTGTAATACTCCAGCGAAAGAAGACAACCAGCACATAAATACAGCAAAGGTGAGCTAGTAATCTGTGCCATACACACATTTGTGCCATATACACATTTCATACTGGCCACACGTTACAGGCTTACTGCAAACAAGCAGCGTACTGGTGCATGTAGCCTGCTCGCTCCTCATTTCATGAGAGACGGTAAAGCAAATAAAAAAGGAGAGCTTATCGTGACATCCAAGCCTGGGATCCTGGTTTGTTGCTCCAAAACAAAATAGAATCACAAATTTGTTCCTGACTTACAAATCCTGTCTTGTTTGGGAGTTAAAAAAACAGGATCCCAGGTTCAGATATCACAATACACTATCCCTTTCTGGTTAGTTTTACCTGGTCACATGAAGGGGGAGTGAACTGCATGTACCAGCACATAAGCCAAGATAAGCCAGGAATCCTGCCTTATTATGATGTTCGAATGTACTGGGTGCATTTGGATATAATGCTAAACTGGCCGGCCTTTCCTTTTTAGAATTCTTATTCCTTTTCACTGTTATAAATCGTTTTTATGCTGTATTGTTTTTATTGTTGATTCTCTTGATTAAATTTGTTTTTAACTTTGTATGCCGCCTAAAGTATTGTGTATATAGGTGGGATATAAATTGAATGAATGAATAAATCAATGGTTTACCATTATGAGAATGAATGAGCCACAAGCCTTGTGCATTCCCCTTCTCATCTCTTCCTCCAGTGCAGGTGAGAGAAGATTGGAAGCTTCTGCTTCCATTTTTGATTAACCACAGTTTAGCATGTCGTCCAAACCCTAAAGTGTGGTATAAACTTAACTAGGGCTGGTTGAAACAAAGCAACTTCATAAACTATGAACCATAGTCAAGATAAACCACAGTTTGTCCCAGTTAAGACAACAAAAAGTGTGATTAATCCAAAGAGGAAACAAAAGCTTCTGAACTCCTCCTCATAGCCACACCAGAGGAGGGGGCAAGCACATGAGCCAGAGGATTGCAGCAGCAAGTTCTTATAACACTACACCATGGTTTCACATTATATTTGAATGATGCCACAGTGTTCACACCTAACTGTAAAACAAATGATTGACCATAGTACCTGAACTCCTGCATCATCTTCCTCTTCAGGATGTGGTGAGCCTGGTGGTGTTTTTTCTACATCTGAGTTTTCAGAACCTTCCTTTCCTTTGTTGACTTTTTTCTTCACAGCATTGGATTCTGACTCTGGTTTCTTGTTACTAAAACATAAGCATCCTTCATCAGAGTTTGAATAAACACACTTTTTATACCATTTGGAATGGAATGAATCTGCAATCATTTCGTTGTAGGCATTTAAGTCCAACCCAATCAACATTTTTAAAAATATACTGTGCTATTTACCAGTTGTATTGTAGCAGTATACTTTCCTACGTGCTTAATACCTGATACAGCATCAACATCTTTAAAAGAAAACATGCTAGCTCA